>NC_090300.1:132747500-133997500 GCF_039906515.1 Pseudorca crassidens | reverse complement strand
ATCAATGGATGAATGGATAAAGATGTGGTATATATATACAATGGAATACTACTCGGCCATAAAAAAATGAAATCTTGCCATTTGCAACAATACAAATGGACCTTGAGGGTATAATGTTAAGTGTAAATAGTCAGATGGAGAAAGATAAATACTGTATGATCCCACTCATATATGGAGTCTAAAAGAAAACAAACAAAAACAAAATAAAATTTGTACATACAGAGAACAGACTGCTGGTTACCAGAAGGGAACAGGGTTAGGGATGAGCGAAATAGATGAAAGTGGTCAGCTGTATGGCTGGTGATGGATGGTAACTAGAGATTTAGCAGTAAGCACTTTGTAATGTACACAGATGTGGAATTATAATGGTAAACACCTAAAGGTTATATAATGTTTATATACCAATTTTACCTCAATTAAAAAAAAACTATATTGAAAGACACTGAGGAACACTTAAATAAATGGAGAGATATGTTCACATAAAACAAAGACCAATTCCTATACCTTCACTCTAGAGCTGCTGTTAGGCCACATGTGTTTGTGTGGTCCACTGCCACCAGTTTGCTCACTACTTGCCTCAAATTCAAGACAGAGAATTTACTCTCGGCTCAACCCTCCTGTTGAGCCGTTTTCTGTGACAGGTTCGCTCATAAGTTGGTCAGCTTGCAGATCTGGGCCATATGCCAACACCAAGTCCCATCAGCTGCAGCTGAGAATCGGGCAGTTAACAGCCACCCGGGACGTGGGACTCATCGCTGACACCTCCCACACTCGGCCCCAGTGTCCAATCTCTTACCGAGACCTGGTGCCTCGACCTCTTACAGCTGAGACCCATTTGTCTCCATCTACACCGCCACAACTCCAGTCCAAGCCATCACACTGGCTCTTGCCTAGACAAATGCTGTTTATCCTCTTGCAATGTCTTACAAGCTCACACATGTACAAATATATAAAATGAAAAGTGGCACAAAATTTCACATATTAATATTTTATCCTTACTAGTGCAAAGTAGTCTAATTTCTACTCTGTTCTATTAAAAAAATAATTCCAGTTGTGATCCACTCAAATTTCAAGAACCAATAATGGACCATGACCTCATACATTGAAAACACAAGCCCACTGGCTAACAGAACAGGGTCTAGAATCATACGCTGTCTGGGTTCAAATCCCAGCTCTGCCACTTACTCACTATACGGCCTTGGACAACCTGCTTAACCTTTGCTGGGTTGGGTCTTGTTTTCCTCACCTGTAAAACAAGGATAACAGCAACACTTCACTGGGTTGTTGTGAGGTTTACATGAAGAAAATGAGGGTAAAGGGTTGAACACAGTGGCCCAAAGCAAACAAATTATAAATATTAGCTATTAATTATGATGATAATACAAATAACAAAAGCCTCAGCCCCCTCAAGCCCCTCTTGATCCTCTCCAATTTATTCCCCTATATCAGTGTCTCCCTTGCTGAAAACCCCACGTCTTCCAAATTTCTTATGATCAATTCTAAATCCTTAGCATGCCCTCCAGACCTGCCTGGTTAGGTTTTCTATTAATCCAGCCTTGCCTCAAAAGCCTTTGTCTCTCTCTCTCACTATTCTCCAGCCTGACCTTCCTTCCTTCTCGCCCAAAGGCACCAAGCTCCTTCTGACCTCAGGACCTTTGCACATGCTCTCCCCACTCCCTGGACTTCTACTCTTCAGCTGACTAACTCCTCACCTTTAGATCTCAGAGTAAATGTCAGAACCTTGCCTGACTTGTTCTCTGCCATAACTCAAGCATGTAAGAGAGTACCTTGCCCAATGCAGGTACTTGCTTCTGAACAAATGACTTGGCCTTTTTAGTATAAACCCAGAACCCCAATCACCTACATCTTCCAAACACAGCGCAGTCAGCTATCCCAATACATAAGGGAATAATGCCGCTGAGCCACGTACTCAGAGAAGATTCCTTGGATAGGTTTTCCAGAGTCAGGAGGAGCAAAAGGGAGGCCCAGCTCTGGGAGCAACTGGCCAAAGAAGAGCAAAGTTTGGCAACTATAAACACAGCCAACACAACTACCCGCACTTGGCCTCATTAGCATGGAGCACTACAAAAAGTTGTTCTGAAATTCCATTTTCCTAATTCTGAAAGCCATCTAAGTGGTCAATAATCCAATTTTACCAAATAACAATAACTAAGTAATGACTAAACCAGGTAAGAATGGCACACATCCTTCTAACATCTGTCATCTTCTATCATTTTTCAAACCTAAACAGTAAGATATAATACCCCCCCAGAGCCTGCCAGACCTAAAATTCTGTCAATTTCTTAACACCAAATTCAGATTCCTATGTCACACATGAATTTTTCTATATTCTTGGAAATAGAAACTATTGTTACAGTTCAAAATAAAGTTCACTGACCTGAGCAAATTGCTGATTCATTCAGTAATGCTGATAAAGGATGAACAGGCATATTAAAGCTTCCTGCATCTCAATTTGGAAATAACTTCTACTCTCTGCTCAATATACACAATATAAATTTAAGTTTTAATAGTTACTTCTTAATGTTTTTGCTTTAAAAATCATTTTTTTAAAGAAACAAGATGATGTTGCTTTATCACATTTCAATAACTTTAAAGATAATGTACTTAAAAAAAATTTTTTAAATCCTGAGGTGAATATTGGATCATGGAGCCAGACCTATAATGCTTCATAACAGAAATTCAGAATAAAGATGAAGTTCCACGTATACAGAAGAGCTGGACGTTTATTCATCTCAAGTCTCACAGGACTTCATTGTTTTTTAATTCTCAATGTAGCAGGGCACAGGGAGTAACCTAACACCAAGGATTCATATAAAAAAGACTATCACCTGAACATCCTTCATCTTCACTGAACGATGACAAATGTTCTTTTGACAAGTGCCTACCTGTGCCACATAATAAACTAGATGCCGTGAAAACACTAACAAAAGACAGTCCCTACGTTCAAGGAGAACACAACCTGGAGATGTTCAAAATGAAAATGGTACTTTGGGGTGAAAGAGACGACAATGATCACTATAAACAACTTCCACAGGAATGTGGGCATTCCTAAAGGTATTTGCAGTAAGACTTCAAATAAAACCTACTTTTTGGTCAATTCTCATTTAACCATAATATTCAATTAATGAGAACGACTATTTTCAAAATAGTTGTTAGCCAAGGGGGTGCGTGTGTATGGCTGGGCACGAGAGACTGGTGACCCTGGACAGCAGAAATGGCACAACAGGCAAATGTCTCGGCCTTTATATAAAGGCAGTGCCCTTCATCTGCAGCCTGGGCGAATTCCTCCCAACTCTCCTCCTTCTTTCTTGTGGCCATTTGGAATTTCTGCCTTTTTCTCCTTATTGCTTCTGCCTGCCACCACCCATTATCCTGTCAATTACTTTTGCCTCACTCAATTTCAGGGCAGGGTCTTTGGAAAACAGGCAAATTCTTCCTACCACGTCACCCTTCTTGGCTCCCTCTTTAGCTTCAAAATCTGCTAAGCCAGTACCTGTTACAATATACCCAAGATACCAAGAGTTTAAGTGTTCTTAAATTAGGTGAGCCTTATCTTCTGTTTTTCAAGAGGATGGCAAAGACCAAACAGTATCGTGTGTTTACACCTTCAGTCCTTTATCTTTTCTTTAAAGGCCTTTAAAAAACTTTTTTTAATTTAAGGTGGAGATGCTCATAGGAAAGAATCTTCTTAAAGATAAGGGCTCTTCTTGTTATTATCCCCAATTTTGAAAGAACCTTAGCATCAAAAATTCTATGGGAGCTGAAATCACAGACAATAACTTAAATCTGCATTCTTCCAATGTTCTAAGACCTGACTTACCAGCCAGAAAGAGCCAGTAGGAATAAATCAGAACCAAGATTTGCTATTTTCTTTAATCATCTGCAGATCCTAAATATCACGCTTGTTTAAACAGTGTATCTGATAATCACATTTTCTAAATCCACTTCTCTCAGCCTTATGAAAAAAAATCTTAAGTATGACTGGATAAGGTACATGGATGCATATACCAAAAAAAGCTAAAGGAAAACAGAAAACGTAAGTTTGAATTAAGGTAAGTAGCACAAGTGCTTATAGCAGCACCAAAAACGATGACATTGTGTTTTAAGGACTTCTACAGTGACATATGGGAAAACAACCTGACAATCTATGTTAAAATTATGTAACAAAAGATGCTATAGCTTTTTTAAAAATGGAGGTGATGGGGTGAGGGAATCACTACAACTTCTGCAGCTCATGGTTATTACAACAAATGTGAAGTTCCATAGAGAGAAAGTTGGATTTTTTTCCATTTACTTTTCCTATTATTGAAAATTACATATTTAATCATGGATCTTGTTATACTTACTTGGTCTAATTCCATATGTGAAATTATGAAGCTAAAATTATACTTAGAAGGGAGAAGTTTGAATGGTTACAGAAGTTTACAGTTGTTTATGGACTCACCTGGTAACAGATCAGAAACAAAAGGTTTTTTTACTTCCCAAATCAACAAATTCAAATTTGTTAACTTCTGGGTAATAAGTTTAAAATAGCTTGGAAGGGAATAAAGGAAGAAAAAAGGAACACAGGAAATCCAAGTACCAGAACTAAAACAAGAGTAACAGATTCTTCTGTTATACCTTCTCACTACAAAAACTTTAAGAAACAATGAAGTCTTTTATTTGTTTAACAGATTTGGCAGCGATGTGATTCTTAGTAAGACTGTTACACCTCAATGGAATATGACTATGTTATGAAAACGTGAACTAGCAACTAGAATTGGCTTATACCGGTACAGCTTATTTACTGAATTATATATTTTCTAACATGCACTTGTCAGTCACTATTTTATTTATCAACTTAGAGGTATGATTTTCCTTGAATGAACTGCACTGTTTAAAGCAGAGCATTTAATGAGTTCTGACACTTGTATATGTGAATAAAACCACCACCACAATCAAGATAAATTTCCATCACTTCTCAAAATTCCACATGCCTCTTTGAGGTCTCTCCCTCCTTGTTCCCCTGGCTCCAGGTAACCAATGATTTGCTTTATGTCACTGTCGATCAGCATGCATTTTCTATGATTTTTATATAAATGGAATCACACATTATGTACTCTGGCTTCGGGTTTCTTTCACTCGGCTTAATGACGATCAGGTTGTGGACATTAGATGTCTGGGTTTTTTATTGCTGAATACTATTCCATTATATGTATGTACCACCATTTGTTTATCCATTTAATGGTAGATGGACTTTTTATTGTAATAAAGATGGAGGACAACTACATTGTTTCCAGTTTGGGATTATTGTAATAAAGCTTCAGTGAACATCTGCATGGACATTACTTCATTTCTCTTGGGTAACTAAATACCTAGAAGTGGAGAAGTGGAGTGATATGGTGGGTTTCTGTTTAACTTCTGAGAAACTGCTAAACACTTTCCAAAGTAATTGTATCATTTTCATTGCTACCAGCAGTGTATGGCAACTCCAGCTGCTCCACATTCTCACCAACCTTGGTATTGTCTGTCTTTTTAATCTTAACTAACCTAATAAATATACAGTGGTATAGAGCTGTGGTTTTAGTTTGCATTTCTTGATGGCTAATGATGTTCGGCATCCCTACATATGCTTATTGGCCATTTGTATATCTTCTTTTGTGAAATGTCTGTTCAGTTCTTCTGCCCATTTTTAACTGGGCTGTCTACTTCTTGAGTTGTAAGAGCCAGTAGAATTTTGATTAGAATTGCAATGAATCTACACAGCAATTTTAGGAGAACCAACATCTAACAAACTGAGTCTTCTGATGCATGAACATGGCATATCTCCCCATTTACTTAGGTCTTCTTTAATTTCTCTCAGCATTATTCTGATGTTTTTTAGTAAAGAGGGCTTGCATATCTTTTGTTAAATTTATTCCTAAGTATTTTACAGTATTTTGTAGATACTATAAACGGATTTGTTTGTTAAACTTCATTTTCTGGTTTTCTGCTGCTACTATGTAAACATAGTTTTTTTTTTAATATTAACCTTAAATTCTCTGCAACCTTACTTAATTCTTATTAGTTCTGACAGTTTCTTTGTAGATTCCTTAGGATTTCTATGTACACAATCATGTCATCTGCAAACAGAGACAGTTTTACTTCTTTCCCATCTTTACACTTACTTCTTTTTTCCCCTTATTGCAACGACTGAATAGTGAGAGTGGTGAGAAAGGGCATCCTTGCCTTCCTGTAAGGACATTTTTCAATGTTTCACCATGAAATATGATGTTAACTGTAGGTTTTCTAAGCTGAGCAACTGATGGGCAGAAAGGGGGGTGTACTAGTTACTATCCCAGTTAACTTAGGACTCCTATAAGAAACTCAAAGCGGAAAAAAAAAGCAGAGTGAAAACTTCCAACAATTCCCCTGAAGAGTAAAATTCCCCAACTCACTCAGCACCCGCATTCCCACACCACTTTCAAAGTATTCACCCCAGACATCTATAAGATCCCACAATCAGGGGCGAGAGATAAGAAGGACAGAGATTAATCATCAGAGAGCACACCTAAGACTGACTCTCTCAGAACCTCACAAACATGGCAGCTGGCTGCTCTAGAGAGCTCCAGAGGTGGACAGCACATAATAGTATTTTACAGCTTGATGGCAACCCTGCCAGTTGGGCAAATTACTTTACATCTCTCTGACAATTCCCTTTTTTTTGGGGGGGGGGAGAAGTAAGGGACAAGAATAGTACTTTTTGTTGGGAGGATCAAATGAAATAATATACATAATGTCCTTAAGACTGTGCCTGACACACACAAGTGCTCTGTAACTGTTAACTATTATTTGAATTTGATGTTAGAAATGTTTCTGGAAACACAAAAGATCCCAAATAGCCAAAGCAATCTTGAGAAAGAAAAACAGAGGTGCAGGAATCAGGCTCCCTGACTTCAGACTATACTACAAAGCTACAGTAATCAATACAGTATGGTACTGGCACAAGAACAGAAATATAGATCAATGGAAGAGGACAGAAACCCAGAAACAAACCCAGGCACCTATGGTCAATTAATCTATGACAAAGGAGACAAAAAATATACAATGGAGAAAAGACAGCCTCTTCAATAAGTGGTGCTGGGAAAATTGGACAGCTATATGTAAAAGAATGAAATTAGAACATTCTCTTACACCACACACAAAAATAAACTCAAAATGGATTAAAGATCTAAGTGTAAGAACAGATACTATAAAACTAGAGGAAAACACAGGCAGAACACTCTTAGATATAAATTGCAGCAATATCTTTTTGGATCCATCTCCTAGAGTAATGGAAATAAAAACAAAAACAAACAAACAGGACCTAATGAAACTTAAAAGCCTTTGCACAGCAAAGGAAACCATAAATAAAACAAAACAAAATGACAACCTACAGAATGGGAGAAAATATTTGCAAATGATGCAACCAACAAGGGATTAATCTCCAAACATACAAATAGTTCATACAGGGCTTCCCTGGTGGCGCAGTGGTTGAGAGTCCGCCTGCCGATGCAGGGAACACAGGTTCGTGCCCCGGTCCGGGAAGATCCCACATGCCGCAGAGCGGCTGGGCCCATGAGCCATGGCCACTGAGCCTGCGCGTCCAGAGCCTGGGCTCCGCAACGGGAGAGGCCATAACAGTGAGAGGCCCATGTACCGCAAAAAAAAAAATAGTTCATACAGCGCAATACCAAAAAAAAAAAAAACCCAATCAAAAAATGGGCAGAAGATCTAAACAGACATTTCTCCAAAGACATACAGATGGCCAAAAGGCACATGAAAAGATGCTCAACATCGCTAATAAATAGGGAAATGCAAATCAGGATTATAATGAGGTATCACCTCACACCAGTCAGAATGGCCATCATCAAAAACTCTAGAAATAATAAATGCTGGAGAGAGTGTAGAGAAAAAGGAACCCTCTTTCACTGTTGGTGAGAATGTAAATTGGTACAGCCACTATGGAGAACAGTATGGAGGTTTCTTAAAAAACTAAAAATAGAGCTACCATATGATCCTGCAATCCCACTCCTGGGCATATATCCAGAGAAAACCACAATTTGAAAAGATAAATACACCCCAATGCTCACGGCAGCACTATTTACAATAGCCAAGACATGGAAGCAACCTAAATGTCCATCAACAGAGGAGTGGATAAAGAAGATGTGATACACACACACACACACACACACACACACACACACACACACAACCATGGAGTATTATTCAGCCATAAAAAAGAAGGAAATAATGCCATTTGCAGCAACAAGGATGAACCTAGAGATTATCATACTAAGTGAAGTAAGCCAGAGAGAGAAAGACAAACATTATATGATATCACTTATATGTGGAATCTAAAAAAAAGAAAAGATACAAATGAATTTATATACAAAACAGAAATAGACCCACAGACATAGAAAACAAACTTGTGGTTACCAAAGGGGAAAGTTGGGGGGGAGGGATAAATTAGGAGTTTGGGATTAAGAGTGTGTATCTACACACTATTACATATAAAACAGATAACCAACAAGGATCTACTGTACAGCACAGGGAACTATACTCAATATTCTCTAATAACCTATACGGAAAAAGAATCTGAAAAAGGATACATAGATATAGATGTATAACTGAATCACTGTGCTGTACACCTAAAACTAACACAACATTGTAAATCAACTATACTTCAATTTAAACAAAAAAAAAAAAAGTTTTTGAGTGGCAAAGGGTGACAGTGAAACCGTAAAGAAAAAAGTGTAATAGCATGTTACTTAGCTTTCCAGTGCCCAATATGGACATAGATATAATAATATTAACACTGTTAACTGGTTTTCAACTTTCAGAACAAATAATGGAAGACTTAATTATGGTTATTAAATGAAATGTAATTATTAACCTTAGTAAAAGTGGCCAGTTGAGAGATGGAATCAGACAGAACTGAAAGGAAAGGTAGTATTTCTATATAACTTATAACGTACAGAGTCAAATGATACTGCCTTAGATTAATGAGACCAAATTTTAAAAAAGGTGGAGGGGGGACTGTAGAGGTGACCAAGAACAGAAATGGAATGATTATAAATACAGCTGATGGGACGGCAGAAGCAAACAAAATCAACATCTATGGTAACAGAAAGTAAACAGATAACATCTTAGGTTCATAAATAAAATGAGGTATAAAACATCTTAGAGACACAGAGGTCTGTGTCTCTAAAAAATTAAATAGCAGAAATGGGTAAAGATGAATATTATCTTTGAAGCAGAATTAGGTGTGCAACAGATGAAGGTGCTTTATGATAAATTTATTGTTTTTAAATCAAAAATATGTAATACTTCATAAAAACATAACCTTAAAAGATGTTTAAATAGACAGTAAACAAAAAATAGTGAAACTCAGTTAAGTCTAAACTGTTGATAACTTGGCTGTAAGTCTTAATGCAACTTTTCAAAGATTCTTCAAATAGAAAAGGAATTTGATAAAGAGAAAAATCAATCGTTAACCAAAATCTTAGATTATTTTAACAAAACTAGGCAAAAGGAAGGGTAGAAAAATATAGTAAGATTTCTTCTTGTTTGGGAACAATGTTATACATACTGTTTAACATATCATATTGACAAAGATATCAATTCAGATAGAATCTTTAAAAATGTAAGGGTATCTTTTAGGGAAACAAGCTGTTAAAATTTCCAAACTGGAGCGCTCGTTCTCCGACTTAAAGAATCTAATGAAATCTACTGTATTTCCACCAAGAAAACCACTCACATAATAAAATTTTGCAGCTATTTTCGATAGAACTGATGACTTAACCATGAGCTGATTTTTTTAAAATTAATTTTTATTGGAGTATAGTTGCTTTACAATGTTGTGTTACTTTCTGCTGACAGCAAAGTAAACCAGCTATATATATACATATATCCCCTCTTTCTTGGATTTCCTTCCCATTTAGGTCACCGCAGAGCACTGAGTAGAGTTCCCTGTGCTATACAGTAGGTTCTCATTAGTTAGTTATTTTATACATAGTTTCTATAGTGTATATATGTCAATCTCAATCCCTTCCAATCCCCTTTTCCCCCCAGGAGCTGATTCTTTAAGGAAACCAATAAAATTGACAAACTTCTGCAAAGTCTCACCAAGCAAAATATGAGGAAAAAATGAATACATACATTCCCATTGGCATACAAAAATACTGTAATGGCTCTTTTCTTGAAATAAAATTTCTTGACC
This sequence comes from Pseudorca crassidens, assembly GCF_039906515.1. Lineage (NCBI taxonomy): Eukaryota > Metazoa > Chordata > Mammalia > Artiodactyla > Delphinidae > Pseudorca > Pseudorca crassidens. The sequence continues at coordinate 133,987,260 of NC_090300.1, read as the reverse complement.
CTCCCCACATCCTTCTAACTACAGTAAAATTCACTGCTCTTCTTTATAGTAGAACTCCCCAAAAAAGCCGTTTATATTCACACCATCTCCATTTCCCTCTCTCCCAATTTCATTTGAGCCCACTGAAATCAGACCTTTTCCCCTCAACTCCATGGGAATTACTTTGTGAGGATCTGCGGCCTTCACATTGCCAAATGGCAAATTTTGGGTCTTCTTAGACAGCATCTCAGCAACATTCAACAGGGTGATCATTCCCTCCCTGAAATCGTTTCTTCACTTGGCCTCAGATTTACCACCTCACCAGCAGCCCCCTGTCAATTCCGTGGATCCTCCTTCTCCTCCAAACCTCTAAATCCTGGAGAGCCAGGGCTTGGTCCTCAGATCTCGCCTCCTCTTTGTAACACTCCCTACGAGAACTCATCCAGATTCACAGCGTGGACACGATCACTCATGGACTTACTGTACACTCTCATATTTATATTTGGTCTAATCTTGACTATTCTCTTGAACTTCGTACTCATGTATCCAACTGCATACTCAAATTACTACTTGTTTGTCTAACAGGCATTTCACATTTAACACGTCCAGAAACCTTGGTTCCTCCACCTCTAGTTAGGATATGTATCAAAATACTAACAATGGTTACATCTAGGTAATTTTTGTTTGCCTGTTTCTGCATTCAAATTATTAACCATAAACACATATTACTTTATAATCAGAAAAATGTTCAAAGAGACAACAAACCATAAACAAAAAAATATGCCTTTGGAAAAAATGCAATTCACATTTCTTTTGGCTGTCTTGAAGGCTCCCAAAGGATGTCAATTACTTTTTTCGCCCTTGATAATGGATACTTCCTCCACTAGTCAGGATATTGGTTTGTCACTATCTAGAAAATTCATGGGCAACTCTAAAACACAGCAGCCTCCACTGATATCTTCAAAGTAAACACAAAAGAACAAATTAAATTTTATAGAAATTTAAAATAAAAAGATGCTGTGATGTGGAAAAAGAGAACCCTGTTACAGGAAAATAAGGAGGAAAAACCCATCAAGTCAGGTCTAGCTCTGTGAACACGGGCAAATGTGTACCCTTGAGACTTAAGGAGGGAGCCCCTGCCCTACTTATGTCACAAAGCCCTTCGAAAAGGATAAAGTGCTAAACACCAAATATACATAATTATGAAATGCAAAAGAATATCAATTTTAGGTATTTTAAAACAACCAGCAGCATGATATTGGAAAGAACGGGAAGTACTGGGATATAATTAAGGTTCTACAGACATTACCAATGGTGTGATCTATAAGATACCTGACCTCACCCTTTAGGTTCCCCATAAGGAAAACAACATCAACACTTACTCTAAGGATTGAATGGCTGGGCGCATTTAATAGCACAGTGCCTGGCATGAGATCATTAACATTTTATTATTATTATTGCCATCTTTATCCAAAAGATGATGAAAAGAATACTGCATTTTCAAAGGTTCTACAAACCCAAGAGTTAAACTACAAAATACAGAGATTCCTGAACCTTTAAGAATGAAATGTCAGTAAGCCTAATAAAGATCTCAACAAGATAAAAAGAAAATATTAAAATTATACAAGTCTGCTCAAGAAAATTGATAATTTCACAGACCCAAAGAATTAGCAACTGAAAGAGCACACTCACCCAATACAACCCACTTCCACACTTTGGTTACAGATGAGGAAACTGAAGCCCTTAGAGGGTCAGTCACTTAGAGGCTAAAAAGTTCCTCTGCCCCAGGTCCAAATATTACATTTCAATTCATATGACATGGCCTGAATAGCAAGGTTGTTTTGAGGGTGGGGGTAAAAGTGAGGAGGATAAAAAAAACAAGACTAGAGGGAAATGTCTCAAGTATCCTGTGTGTGTGATGAGAACGTTAGACAAATTAAAAGGGGATTTATGGAATAGAAATTTTTCCTTATTACTCAATATTTAGTTTATTAATTTCTGATTAACACTTCTTGGATTACATAATCTCATATATCGTTAAAAAGAATCTGACACCAAACTATGCTGAACTTAAATCAAAGTTTGTAGTTATACCCAACTACATATGAAAAATTAAACGAAGGACACACAGCTGGAGATATTTCACCAAAAGTCACTTTCCATATAGAATAATAAGTGTTCATGTCCCATATTCATAATGAAATAGTCATATGTTATTTTGTTTTCAAACTGTAAAAATTATAACCGTGATTCACATTATTTACTTCTGTTTGCCGAGAGGAAGTGAAAGCCCTAAAACTAGATCTAGGTCAGAATGATCCTCTGTAGGTCTAAGACTTGACAAATATAGCATGCAAAGTAACTGAAAAAACAAGCAAACCACCAAAAAGGTGCCCTTCAAATTCCCAACCATTCCTTAAACACCTTCTCACCCCAACTCATAATAAATTTGAGTCAAAAAAAAGGATTAAGAGGAAAAAGTGTTAAGTAACAATGTTAATTAAATAAGGCAGCAGTTACAGTAGAGCAATTAGAATATGAATCACAGATATGAAACTTTTTAATTTTAGTAGAGGTACTAAATTGAAATGCTTTATTTAAAGATAACCTAATCCACTAATCCCTGGTAGGCACTATAGTACTAGGTATCTCAATATACATAGCTAAAACTAAAATTTTAAAATCTATTTCTTGTTATTGATGTTAACTTGGAAGTCAAAATTACCATCTCTAAAATGGAGATTAACGAGCTGTAGACTTTCCACCTGAGCCCTCAGATAGCTACTTTCCAATATACAGTCACAAGATTTAGTCAAATAAGTAATAATTTGAGGCCTGTAAAAAAAAAAAAAAAGCTGAAATATTTCTCAGTTCAAATATTATTTGAGGAACAACTGAGTAGGTAAATACTATTGATTTTTTACCTGAGATGAAAATTATTTTGGCAGTATTGTCTTTCTAAATTCTATCCAAAAAAGTAACACCATTTCAGAAGCCTACCCTAACCATCTATCACAGCTATTCGTTATTCTCAAATAGAAAAAAAACTATTAGTAATTATTTTCTATTTTATGAATTTACAACACTAAGTATTTATGTATTTACATTATTTGTTTGCCTTTCTCATCCATACAAAGCACCAAAACTTCGGATTGAGAAGAAGGAACAAGAATGAAACACAAGTCCTTTGAACATATCAAAGTGCAGTAAACAGTTTAGGAGTTAAAATTAAAGTGGAATTATTCTTGAAGTCTGAAAGGAATGGCAAATAAACTAACCACAGGACAGCTTTCCCTCCTAGAAGAAGAATGAGTGTGTAAAGAGGGAGTGATGTTCCTGTTTGTATCCCAGATTCAAGAATGTGGGTTCCAAAGAATGCTGGCCTATCCAGGCAATGAATCAACCATTCCATTCAAACCAGACTAGCCTCACCACTCACTGAGAGCCACAGACATCACAGATGGGCATGCCCTACAGAGTAAGAGAGAGAGTGGTCCTCTTGGTATAGACACAATCAGAAGCTACAAGATATTATTATATATTCTTCTTTCCCTGAAAGTATTAGGAGAATAACAGAGAACCTTAGAACTATTTAGAGTAGCAGTCCCCAACCTTTTTGGCACCAGGGACTGGTCTCATGGAAGACAATTTTTCCACGGATGTCAGGGAGGATGGTTCAGGCGGTAATGTGCACGACGGGGTGCAGCAGATGAAGCTTCGCTCACTTGCCCACTGCTCACCTCCTGCTGTGCAGCCCAGCTCCTAACAGGGCCCAGTACCAGTATGTGGCCTGGGGGTTGGGGACCCCTGGTTTACAGTACTGAAAGAAATGTATTCCTACTACATGTAATTTTTTGGATAGAACAGGCAAATTTTCAATTTTAAAATCATTTTAAAATAAAACATTTATTTGATCTGACTGTAAAAATAATACTTGATCATAGTAGGATACATAAGAGGAAAAAAATCACCAAAAACTCCAAAGACAATCACATTTTCTTTTTCTACTCAGAAGTATGCGTCTGTGTGTAGTGTTGATATAAGTAGCAGGCAAGGATGACACTGTTGGCCATCCAGTTCCATTCGCCCCCTCATTTTCTAACCACATCCTGACTGTGCCCACAAATCTGCTCTCTACCTGAGGCCATGAGTTTCTGGGGTAGCAAACCCTAGTCCCAACCCAAGATGAATTGCAATCCATTTAAGCCAATCACAGTGGTCCCACTTCTCTTCACGTTGACTGATTTAGGCGTAAACTTATGCAATGCTGGCCCCACAAAGGAGAGGCTAGGGTGGTATTCACTATGAGGTCTTTGGGAAAGGCTTTTATCACTAATAAAGAGACATCACAGAAAAAAAAAAGTCTTCTTCCAAGAACCTCAGTTATATTTACTGGTACACTTGAACTTGTGCCAGTCATCTTGCAACCATAGGAGGAACTAGCCACAGACAAAAGAAAGACATATCCTACATTTTCAACCTTTTCCCACTGACCTTATTTTTAAATACATACAGATGCAGACACACAACCTTCTTGACCCAACCTCCCCCAACTAAAATCTCTCTCTTCCCTACTCTTCATTGCTATGCTTCTCGAAAGAGTGGTCAAAACAAGCTGCCTCCTCCACTAAATTATGCATTCATCACTGACATTCCTAAGGCTTTCTTAATTTCCCAAAACTTAGGCTTCTCATATCCTATGGTTTCAAGCCACATCTTACATGTTGCTATTTTAGCAATTAACACATGCTATAGTAATGGTCTGCCTGTCAGACTGTAACCTCTGAATAATTCTGTATTGCCAACATCTAGAAAAGTTCCTGGCATATCAAGGCACAAATATTTGTTTCATAAACCAAATGTACACCCAATACCTAACACGTAGGCATACCATGAATGTTGAAATAAGTTTAGCAACCCTACTATCTACTCACACCAGAATATGTGTTTGAGTGTAAACTGGGGAGAAGAACAACATGCACAGGAAGATAAGAGACCAAAGTGCCTTGAAACTTAAAAACACAATTATTCTTTACTCCCCAGGGATCAGAGAGCTGGTCAAAGTTAACTCAGTAGGAGAGAAGAGGATGTTTCCACACTGGTGTATGAGAAGCAATGGCAGGGAGGCGTGCTAGTATCTGAGCAGCTCTGCCACTGGTGAGCACTGTTGCCAACCTGCTCCAGAGAGGAAAAGGTGTCCCAGACCTCCTGGGGTCTGGAACAGGCAACAAACCAGGCCAGTGACAACAGACTTGTGCTCAAATGCAAAACACGTTTTTTTTAAAAACCCAGAGAAATATATCTAGAGCTTGAACAGTACTTGCAACAGTCCAAGAGACAATGAAGCAGGCAAAGTTGGTCGTAGCTAAGACTCATCCCTAAGCAGCATTTCCTTTGATATCTCTGGATGACAACTGGGAATGAAGGAATGAAGCAAAGATCCCTATTCAGCTGGGCAAAATTCTTTTCTACTTCAAAAGTCTCTTACTAATGTAGGAAAACTGATTAAAAGGGCAATGTCTTTTTTCTTACTTCCCCTTTTAATTTTAGTAGTAAATCCTATCTAGAGAAGCCCTGCTGGGAACACTCCTGAGAAAAACAGAGTAAATAGAGACATCAGGTACTCTGAAAATGTAAAGTGTCTTGGGCCAAGATTTGACAACCACTTTACATTTTATAAAATAACAGTTCAGTGCAAAATACTCAGTAATGAAATTACTGATCTTACCAAAACGCACTTACTCCAAATTGACAAACTAATAATTACAACCTAATAAGTTCACTGAAAGACTAATAAATCTTTTATAGCCACCTATTTTATAGCAAACTCTCTGATGGATAAGTACATCTCCTCACTGATTTAACTGACTTCCAAAAGACGCTGGCACATTTTAGAGAAGGAATAAGGCATTAAGGATATGAAGAAACCAGCAAGTAGGGTCTTCCCATTTTTTCAATAAGACCCTAAGAGTTCATCTCCTTAGGCCAAAAACATCTCCCCTGGGAATCCTAGAGGATGACCAGTCAGTAAAAAGAAGAGACTAATGACAGGGGAAAAAAAAAAAGGCAGAAGAGGGAGGTAAGATATTCCCCATACCAGGTTTAGTCTATAACCTTAGAGGTGGGATATTGACAAGGTCCAGGCACAAAGGAACTGAAAAAATGACCCCACTATATAAAACACTTTTTAATGTAATTCCACTTTAATGGGGGATGGGGAAGTGGAGTAAAGCTAACCACTATGACTCTGATTCAATCTAAGAAATGACCAATTAAAAAAGTGAAAATGACTTTACCAGATAGAAGCTAAGAACAGTTATTTTCTTACAAAAATATCCTTTGGGGACTTCCCTGGTGGCGCAGTGGTTAAGAGTCCGCTTGCCAATGCGGGGGACATGGGTTCGGGCCCTGGTTGGGGGGATCCCACATGCCGCGGAGCGGCTGGGCCCGTGCGCCACGGCTGCTGAGCCTGCGCTCTGGGGCCCGCGAGCCACAGCTGCTGAGCCCATGTGCCGCAACTGCTGGGGCCCGCGCCCCTGGAGCTCCTGCTCCGCAACGAGGGAGGCCACTGCGGTGGGAGGCCCGCACTGCAGCGAAGAGTGGCCCCTGCTTGCAGCAGCTGGAGGGAGCCCGCGTGCAGCGGCGAAGACCCAACGCAGCCAAAAGTAAATAAATAAAATACATAAATTTATAAAATATATATATATCCTTTGATTACTAACTTTCCTAAGGCATTAAGAAAATGACTTAAATTTATTTTTAAAAGAATATGATTTGCACACAGCTTCACCTGCACCGATGTAACATTTTCTAAACGGTGCCAGTACTGAGAAAGGAGCCAGCAGCCCGCCAACTCCACTGCATGCCCACAGTGCTCCTAGGACAGTCATTAACAACCAAGATCCTGGCAACCACTATGTCTTTGTTCCTTATATTTGCTTGGGGACAATTTTTATGATCCTACTAATAGTCTCTAAATTGTCCCTGATCCTAAATAAAACAAAGGATCTGTTCCAGAGGAGTGATCATATTAAAGAAAAGTATTAGATGTATAAGAGGTTTAGCATCTAGACAACCCAAATTATATTTTGCTCAATCCAATTCTAAGTCAATTACAAGGAAAAAGAAGTCAGAAGACAAATTTTCTTTCTATCTCAAGAGATGAACTAAATGATTTAAATCCAGGTGCTTCCTCAATCCTCACACCAATGATGGAAACAGAAAGTAGAATTCTAAATGATCAAGGGTTTCAATTCGGTGCATATTTAAAATAACTTAAGAGGTACAACATACACCGTTTTCTCTTTCACTCTTTAAAAAACCCCAAGTTTCAAAACCACAGAACTAAAATGAATCCATATTATACTAGTGCAGCAACTGACAGTTTACTGAACAAACAGCCAAAGCACGTTCACTGTTCCATGGAGATAAACAGAAGACATGTATCTTCATTAAGAAACTTACACTCTAGTCAAAAGGATGGTCAAAATGTTTGACACAACCTTTATGAATTACTAACGGGTGCAAGAAGCCACATGATAAACATATTTACTGTTTATCATGGATAATTTTTCTATATTAGCACAAACATGTCATTTAAAGAAAATACAATACTTAGAAGTAACTGGCAGGTAAATTTACATTCTAAATGTTCACTGCAAGTCAGTTATGAGAATCAAAAAATGAGTTCTGTCCTGATGTTAATAAGCAGGAAGGGGGTAGACAGGTTACTAACCCTGCTGCACCACAGTGCCCTCAATTATAACATGAAGAATAGGTTAGATGCAGGATGGCAGATGTTATTTCTTCAAAAGCCAATTCCAAATAACTGGTGAAAACTGCCTCTAGAGCATTTTGCTGGGACTGTTAGATTCCTTTACTAAAAAGCCATGTCCTATGTTACTTGCCCTCAGAAGTTGGGTGTTTGAGATGCTGCTACTGATTTGTCAGAATGTTCACTTGAGTTGTTTTCCCAGTAGCAGCCACGTGCTGTACACCCACGCTTCTCCTCACTCTCTCCTCTGATCAGTCCGTGAAATGCAGCTCAGGGAGGCTGCAAAATGTGGCTGTGTAACCAAGCGCTTCCCTGATTCTGAAGAACAGACAATAACTACTAATGCGTACTGATGTTTAATATGGAGCCAGCACTGTTCTAACTGCTTAACACATATTAATGCACTTTACAACAACCCCTATGATATAGATTCTATTATCATCATCCCATTTTACAGATGAGAAAAAGAGGCACAACTAAGTGAAGTAACTTATCTAAGGCTTCACAGCAGGTAAGTAACAAAGCAAGAACTTGACCTTCGGCAGTCTGGCTCCAGATGGCCCACTTTTAACAACTTTGCTTACTGCTTCTCTGTCAACTGTACAGTGATCAAATCTACAACTTCACTTTTCTTAATGCTATGCACTAAGCCAGAAGCCCAGGTTTCATGGTGGTATAAGTCTATATTTTATCTGCAGTCTTGAAATGTTTACTTTCTCCAAGGGGCCTGGATTCTGGCAAATAATGCTCAAATTACCCATACCTTGAGCTTTGGCACATTACCTTGTTTGGCATATTTTAAAAAATTGTAATAGTTTCATAAGTCACCCATTCAGCCACACAAAATACACCCTCCATTTAGTAGAACCCTCAGAAAATGTGAGTTTAGGGTTAAAGAAATTCTCCCATTAACAGAACATTAGTCAGAAAATTGGGAGGACGAGATGATTCTTAAAACGTAAGTCTGGGAGAGGATCAGCACTGTGAAGAGAAGTAGCCGGGGGAATGCCACTTCCCAAGTGATTTGCTGGATGTGAAGTCTTATTAATCCTTGTTAAAGGGGGCCCTTGTAAACCTGGCCCCCAAAAATGCAGACTTCAAGGAGTAACAGTGATCTTTCAAAGAATTTGTTATATACAAACTATACTCCAATGTGCAGATTATCTTCTGGTGGTCCCATTATACCCTTTTTACCTATTACTACACTTCAAATCATACCCATGAAACAAACCAACCGTCTGGCTTGTCTCCAAATTCAAAATACACGGTATTATATGTAATAGGCAACAATGTATTTTTTGTTATTTCCATTCTCCACATCAACAATGCAATAAGAAATTTACACTTAAGCTTCTAATCTTTAAAATACAGCATAAAAAGAATAGAACTACATGTGAAATAAAAATTAAAATGAATTAAGAACATGTGAAAGAATGACAGCTTTCAAGAGGAAATCACAAATTTAAAAAAAAAAAGTACCCCAGTTGTTGAAAGAGTGTTACTGGCAGTGGTTAACAAACTCTTTATGTTCCCCAACAGAAAAGGGGTGGCATAAACCCAAGTTATATAACATGCAGGTACTACTGTTACCCTATATCTTGAAGATGAATGTCTTTCTTATTTTATATAAAAGTGAATTTTCAAAAAATCAAGCGTTTATTATTTTCTTCCAAATGAATCATCTTGCACTCACATTAGAATCCCTAATCCCTAAAAAATTCATGATTTTTAATCTCTTCTAGTCCCAAACGTAAAGCATCTTTTTCTACTACAGAATGTTTTAATGAGCTACCGTCAATAACAATCAGTCATTCTTCTGACCACAGATAAGGGTCAGATCCCCCCACTCCACATTTCCCTTCCCTAAACTCTGTTAGCAATAGGGACTGTATGCTTGGGTCCTGTGCTCACTTTTAAAGCAAGAAGTAATGATCCGAGATGGAAAGACACCAGCGCCATCACTAAGACAATGATCCATATGGTTTGCCTTTCACCCGACAGTGCTTTCAGACAGTGCTTTCAAGACTCGACCCAAAGAGACTTGTTAATTCCACCCACATTCTCCCTCCCCTCCTCTCTGCCACCAGAAACAACTAGTGTATGTATGAAAAGCCAGGGGCCATGAAAACCACGAGGAAGGCTCCTTTTGTGTTCTCCTAAAGAAATCTTTATGAAGAACAAATTAAGTTCACTTTCTGAAATGTATAAACCACAAAACAACAAAACCACAAAAGGGAAACTAAGTACAATAAGAAGAGTAAATATTTTTCTTACACTACTATTAAGAGGTGACGCCTAGCTGCAAATTTCTTCCTCAGTTTTAGCTCTCTCCAGCACAAACTTCTCAGGCAGTAGGTCAAGAGGCTGCTCTGTGTTTACCCACCACCTCAGCGCTCCTTGGCCACTTCCTAAGAGCGCTGGCACCTCACCCACTGATTACCTGTATCAACACAGACAACCCCAGCTTCAGGCCTCTGAAGCAACCCCTCTTCAGTGCTTCTTGGCCTTTTACAGTGGAGGCATGTGATGAGAGTATCTGCACCAGCTGTTCCTAATTACCTCTCAGGCTGGGGCGAATGACTCAGCAACCCAACTTTTTTTAAGGAGTCATCTACCTTGTTAGCCAACCAACATATTGAACAATGGTAAACCACTTGACAGAGCCACAGGTTAAACAACAATAATGCACGATGCCATGCCATCACTTAAACCAAGGCCATCCTACTCCCAGCTGACTCACCAAGTGTTCTTTTTCCCCAGGCTTCTTTAATCCAAAGGCTGAAGTGGCAAGCGCCTTCAAGCCCAGCCCAGCCCTTGCACCACGACCCAAGACCAGGAAGAAGCAGCCGGCCTCTTCCCACTTCTCTGCTTGACCATGTGAAGCGCTCAAGCGCTCTGACACTAACACCTCCGGTGTTTCCACCCTTTATCTTTCGGAACTGCTTGAAATGCAAACCCTCCTGGATATAAGCAGCGTTAAACTACATGAACAAAGACCTAGTCGTGGCACCCTCCAGACCCAATACTGATAGAATTCTCCCAAAAGATAGGCATCCCTACAAAACAGCCTTTGTTCCTTCAAGCGTGACATTGGAGCCTGTTTTTCCCACACACGTTCTTTCACAATCACTACTACGCTATACCTTGAATCAGCCCAAATTCAACGCAGAAGGCTCACTGCACAAAAACCTTCTGTACAATTCTACTCAGTGACATTAAACTACCGTGCAAGAAAGAGAAAGCCATGGCACTCGCGTTTCATTAGACGAGCACAAAGCTGGTGTCTCTACGATCAACACCCACTCTCACCCGACTGTGGGAGTCTTTAATTACAACGCGCGGGCAAAACTCCAACAAAGGGAGCCCTGGGATCTCCGGGCCCCCAAACCAATCTTCGCTAAACCCAGCCCCGCAGGGTGCTATTTTTTGCTCCAGCCACGAACTCGGCCTTTCTTACGTGATTACACGCGCGACCTACACCCAGGCTGGGCAGACGGGAGGCAAACAGCTCGCCGGACGCGGCGGCTAACGAGGGTGGTGGGAGAGGGCGGAGGGACGATACTGAGCCGGGCCGGCCGCGCGGGCGGTGCTGATGTGTCACAGCCCCGGCGGGCCGCGCGCCGGCTGGGGATTGGGGGGGGGGGGGGTGCCGGGCTCGGACCCGGGTGCCCGAGAGGCGGGGGAGGGGGAGCGGGCGCCCGGGCCCCAGTACATCCCGGCCCCCCGCCGGCCGGCCCGTGATAAAGTACAGCGCGGGCCCGTAAACAACGGCGCCGGCCGCGCGCGGGGCCACGGGGCGCCGACCCGTCGCCCCTTCCGGCGGACGAGGCCACTTCCAGGAAGGGGAGCTGCAGCCGCCCCCCGCGGGCCCCGCTTAATGCCCCCCGCCCAGAAAACAGCAGCCCCGGTCTCCCTCACCGCCTCCCCAGGACCTGCCCGCGGACCGCCCCTCACAGGCCGGCGGCCCAGACCGCGCGCGAGACGCCGCCGCGCGGACCCTGCCGGGGAAGGGCGCCCGGGACAGGCGAGCCACTCACCAGAGCCGAGGCGCGACGCAGCCCGACTGACGGCAGCGAGCGAGCCTGGCGGGCCGCGCGGGCAGCTATCAGGTGACTCACTCCGTCTCCGCGGCCGGCCGCCCCTCCCCTCTCCTTCCTTTCCCTTTCCTCCCTCGCCTCCCCTCCCTTCCCCTCTCGTTCCCTCCCCTTCCCTCCGCAGCCGCGGCCTCCGCCCCCTCCCGGCGCCCAAGCCCCGCCCGCCTCGCGAGGTCCCGCCCCGTAGGCCTGCCTCGCGAGACCCCGCCCTTCCCGCTCTGTAGCGCCTAAACCCCGCCCTCACTAGAGGCCCCGCCCCGCCAGCCAGGAAGCCTCGGTACGCGCATCCCTGCGGCTTCCTGCGCGTAGCCAGAAGCCCACGCGAGGAGATGCAGGGAGGCATCGCGCGAGCCCTGGGCAGGGCAGGCCTCGAGGAGGCGGCGGCGGGGTCCCGCAACTTCCGTGGGCAGCGCCCCTTTGCGAGCGCAGCCCGCAGCCTGAACGAAAAAGCCACCCGAGGACCACCTCCTCCTTTCCTGCTGAAAGCAGAAAGGAAAAGCCTGACGGCCTGCTCGCTCTAAGTGTTGCCGGGATACCCGGAATCGAGTGCCAGCGGACACCAGCAGGGAGGACGAGAGCCGGCCACGTCTCTCCCCAGACCAGACCCCCTCAGGGGTAGCTTCTGGCAGCCCCCGCAGGAGAGCTTCTCCTCTGCCTCCTCCTGGGGGTGGCGGGGCGCCCAGGTTCGCAAGGTTCTTGAGCTTCTTGATAGGGATGCATCAAGTGCATCCAGGATTTTGTAGAAAGCATCTGGCAGCCCTACTTTTGTCTGACAGTGAAAACAGTGGCGTCAGCTAACAGGTGTTCCCTTTACGTGGTGGCCGCCAGGAAACTTGGAACCAGGTTGAGTGCCCAGTGGTGTCAGCCGGCTCATCTTAAACCCAGGTCAGGCTTTCATCTTCTGCTGCTTATTCCGGTGTTCATCCAATTGTTGGTGTTAAAATTAAGTTCGCAAGCCATTTAGCACCTCTGGAGTTCAAAGCACTGACTGTGCGAAAAGATGTGCACCTGGCAAAGCCTACACTTATCAATCTAAAGGGAGACCCGAGCGCTCTGGCACTGTGCCAGCCGACCTGATTGGAGTTGGGATCTTGTGAAGGGATTTTGCCGTTGGCTTTTGAGTTCAGGTCGAAAGACAGAAAGAAGTCGATGGCTGGACAGCATCAGCACCAAGATGTGTGGGCTCATTCTTGCACACCGGAAGACAGCCCTGGACCTCTCAGGGGAAAAAAAGACTGCCACGTTAATGAAGTCAGGTATTATCACTAACATGACTGCGTTTGTATTCACAGGCGGTGAGACTTAGGGACATTTGAGTTACATCCAAAATACACGAGAAAATAATGAGTGAAATCGTGTGGGAGTCCAAGGGGTAAAGTGATTCACTATGACCTAGAATTTGGGCAGTAGGTAACATTTGCATTGGGTCTTAACTGGGAAGAATGGGGCCCTGCAGTCCAGGGAAGGAAGAGCATATGCAATAGTCCAGACATAGGAGGCAGATGGCATTTCAGGCTACCTGAGTTCATGGTGGGGTAAAAATATTTAGTTAGAAAGGAGGAAAGAACAATTGGAAATAGACATGGAAGGACTGGGGTTCTTACATGCACCTGAGCATTTTTGAGGCTTCACTCACCTTCCACCCAAAGCCAGTGGAATTCTTCCTTCATCCCACACCTTTGCAATTTCTTCAAGAGGAAGAACAGACCCTTCCTCTTTGCGAGGAACTCTTCCTTCTGTACTCTCGATAAATGGCAGTGAAAGTTTCTAGCATATGCTCTGATATGTTAAATTATTTGAAAAGTCTTACAAAGGTATACCAAGGTGTTGAGAATATCAAGGCTGTTAAGGCTGTTAGTGTTCATAAGAATCTCTGGATAGCCAGGACATGGAAGCAACCCAAATGTCCATCAACAAAGGAATGGATAAAGAAGTTGTGGTACATATACACAGTGGAATATTACTCAGCCATTAAAAGGAACAAAACAGTGCAATTTGCGGAGACATGGATAGACCTAGAGACTGTCATACAGAGTGAAGTAAGTCAGAAAGAAAACAAATATCGTATAATATCGCTTATATGTGGAATCTAGAAAAATGGTACAGACGAACTTACTTGCAAAGCAGAAATAGAGACATAGATGTAGAGAACAAACTTATGAATACCAAGGGGGGAAGGGGGGATGAATTGGGAGATTGGGATTGAGATATATACACTACTATGTATAAAATAAATAACTAAAGAGAACCTACTGTATAACCCAGGGAACTCTACTCAATGCTCTGTGGTGACCTAAATGGGAAGGAAATCTAAAAAATGAGGTGATACATGTATATGTATAACTGATTCACTTTGCTGTACAATAGAAACTAACACAACATTGTAAAGCAACTATACTCCAGTAAAAATTAAAAAAAAAAAAAAGAATCTCTGGGGTACTTGTTAAAAATGTAGATTCCTGGGCTCTGCCCCCAAAGATTCTGGTTTCATAAGCCTGAATATGACCCAAGGATCTGCATTATTTTTAATAGTTATGCAAATGGTCTTCAAACATCACTTGAGAAGTACTGAGTTAAAGCTTATGGTATATATTAGGTACAGGGCAGAAAAACAATTAGAGAATGATATAAAACCAAGTCAGAATGGGAAGGGCCTCATGCACTGTGCCTACAGTTTGAACTTTATCCCATGGGCTGAAGGGAGTGTGTAGAGGTATTTAAGTCATGTGATTGTTTTTAGAAGCTAATTCTAGAGAATCTCATTCACTCCATTTCCATTGCCTTAGCTCCTTCTGTCTCTAAATATTCATTCACTAATTAAATCAACGATATTTGGAGGTTGAACAAATTGTTTTAAACTGTAAGCAATTACCAAGATAAAACAAGAATAGGTCGCCACAAGTTGAAAAACTGCCAGTTCACATTTCTTCCCTCAAAAATGATTATGAATTAAAGCCCTACCACCCCTAGCCCTAGGTTGAAAGATTTTTGTAAAAAATGAACATATTTCATTAGAAGACAGGCTTCCTTGAGCAGGATGGGCAAACACACCCCAGTGTTTACCTGCTATCTGAAATGAAAGATAAGGTGAAAGGAATGTAGCCTCTGACTTGGGATATTCACAGCTTCTAAGATTTGAAAAAGGCAGAAATTACAAAATAAGCTACAAGGATATATTGTACAACACAGGGAATATAGCCAATATTTTATAATAACAAATGGAGTATAACCTTTAAAAATTCTGAGTCACTATATTGTACACCTGTCACATATAATATTGTACATCAGCTATACTTCAATTTTTTTTGAAGGCAGTAAAAGAGAAAAAAAGAACACAATATTGGAGCAGTAGAACTTAACGTGACAGGGGCCAAATTGGTGAAAGAGGTGCTACTTGAATACCAGATTTAATGACAACCAAAGTGGCACAGTGTAGGGTCCAAGTAGGGAAAAATTCTTGTGCCTCCAAAAACCAACTGGAGTAACTCTTTTGTCACTCTCCCCATTGAGAAGGGGAATCTGTTGTCCATCCACTCGAATCGGGGTTGGCCCTGTAACTGCAGAGCCAAGAGAACACTGCAGAAGTGATGCTCTGTTAGTTCTGGGTCTAGTCTTTGGATTGGCATCTCCCACTTCCTCTTTCTTGGGACCCTCCCTCACAGACAAGTCACCATGCTGTGACAAGCCCAGCATGGGACATGTGAAGCCTCTCCAGGCAACAGCCCTAGCAGAACAACCAGCCAATAGTTGGCATTAAATGTGTCATGTGAGCGAGCCACCTTGGTTGTTCTCTTCTAGTCAAGTTCATACATGTACATCCAGCCCCAGCCAAATGGAAAAAAAAAATACTCCGAATGGAGCCCAGTCAACTCATAGACTTATAAGATAGTAAAATGATTGCTGTTTTAAACCACTAAGTCTTGGGGTGGTTTGGTTAAAGAAAATATCTGATAATGAAGTAGAGCCTGAAAATGTAGTTAAATTTTGTGAGAAGACCCACAAGCGCGATGGTCAAGGCTTAGAGGAAAGTTCAGATAAATAAAACAAAATATGTAGAAGAGACTGGTTAATTTTAAACTGTGTTAAGCTCCTTGATCTGAGGTGACACTTGAGATTTTCCTCAATTACAAATTAATTGTGCCCCCAATTTCTCTCACTCTGCTGTATATATTTATCTAATGAAGTAGAGAAATTGTTATTCTCTCAGAAGCTAATGCTAAAAGTCATACTCAAAAATATATATATATGTATATGTATATATACATACACACATATAAATGCTTATGGGTAGAAGGTGAGACCCTCAGGATTCTGAGTGTAGCCTGACTTCTCTGCACAACTGGGGAGATGAGAGAAGAGAGTTGGAAGCAGCAGACTGCACAGAGTTTGATGTAACCAGTCCCTCAAGCCCAAAGTTAAAGTCACTAAATATTTGGTGCACGTGCCCTTCCTGTGGAGCCAGTGATGTTTGTACTTGGTACTGAGTCAGAAACAGCAAGTAGAGCCTTCAGGCACAGTCACATGTCTGCAAAGGGTAGAAAGATCCAGCCTGATAGCTTTGTTACCTGTATTTGTTGAGGCTTACACCCAGAATTTTACCTGCAGCTCTTGGTCTTTTATTTTCAAAATTCATGCAGGTGTTAAATTCTACTTCATAATATATTTGTCTTCACAAAATTGTTCTCAAAAAAATTGTTTTTGGGCTTCCCTGGTGGCGCAGTGATTGAGATTCTGCCTGCCGATGCGGGGGACATGGGTTCGTGCCCCGGTCCGGGAAGATCCCACATGCCGCGGAGTGGCTGGGCCCATGAGCCATGGCCGCTGAGCCTGTGCGTCCGGAGCCTGTGCTCCGCAACGGGAGAGGCCACAACAGTGAGAGGCCTGCGTACCGCCAAAAAAAAAAAAAAATTTAAGTAAAACTGACAGCACTAGCAGAGGTGCCGTATTTTAACTCATAGTCTCTTTCACCTCTGACATGCACTGTTTCATTCACCTAGAGCAGCGGGTCTCCACAGCGGCCGGTTTTGCCCCCCAGGAGATATTGGTATTGATATGGGACAGGGGCGGCAGGGAGGAATACTACTGGTATCTAGTGGGTAGAGGCCAGAGATGCTGCTCAACAACCTACAATGCACCAGGGAGTCCCCATGGATAAACTGCACTGTGAATATAGACTCCTTATTCTCCATTCACAACAAAGAATCCTCAGGCCCAACACATCAATAATGTCAAGGTCGAAAAACCCTCAATTAGATGTACTCATGCTCCAATATGAGAAATGTGTACATAAATTAAAAGAAGGAATAAAGGGAAATAAATAAGTAGAAAGAAAATACAATGAAACCAGGGAAGAAGCTAAACGTACATATCACAAAACAGATATCCTTGACAAAGATGACCTCCAGAATTCTCTGCCGTCTCCTAGCAGTCAGGTAAAAACGGAAACCTGTTAAGTCAATAATGAGCTACCTAGGGGTTGGATAGGAGTGATCACCGTGGGAGGAAGAAGTACTGAACTCTGAGAGAAGACGAAAAAATGGGCACGGGCTATGACCCCCATCACAACAACACATTTCCTGGACTGGGGTGCCAGATGTAGGAAGTGCTTTGGAAATAGAGTGGAATGAGTAACCTCTGAGGTTTAAAAGTTATCAAATAAGATAGACCTATGGGGTCAGAGGAGAGATACACATACTGCCATAAAGAGATAGAACCGTCACTCGGGGGTGCTGGATTTTCTCCACTGGACACTCCTGATTCCCTGTACAGTCTTCCCCACCCTGCTCTGTGCCCCAGGAAGCTGTTCTCTAGGTGCAGCATCCAGAGCGTCCCCTGCTTCCTCACTTCTGATCGTACTTGGATAACCAGAGGTGTCAGCAGGAAGGCAACTGTCTCCCATCCCAGGCGGTAGGTTGGCTCTAGCTATGTTCCTCTAACAAAGGCCCAACGGCTCTCAGGCAACCTCTACGTAGAGCTACAGCCGAAGCAACACCTTTCTAGGGGTGGTGATAACTGCCCACCTTGGTTAGCCCCAGGGTGCGTCGCTGTCCCTTGGCAGGTTACTTGCCCAGTCCTATCTGTTTCCTGCCACTTCTGGGACTTATTCACCAGGTCAAGACTTGGGGATAACCAGAGTGAATATATTAATACATACAAGGAAAGAATGTGACTGCCAAGAAGAGGAGTTCATCAAAATCTGAAGCCAACAAGAGGGGAGCCAGAGGTGCAGACACAGGCAACACATCCCTGGCACTGTGGTGTGAGAGTGAGGGTAGGTCAGCCAAGGACACGGTAGAGGTAGACCCTGCTTTTCAAAAGTTCATTTTACACCACTTTGATTTTACAGAATACCTACATTAGTACTTATTTTTGTTAACCAAAAGAAATCTAAAGAGGATTTTTATTTTTGCAAAAAAGGAGAAAAGTGAAAATAGCATTCAGCTTCTGTTTTGCAGTGAGCCTTTATAGAGGCAGTGCACATCCTGAATGTCAAGAGTGGCGCCACCCAGCCCCTTCCCCGGGAACTACACTCAGCCTCTCAACATTAAGCTACCATAGCTTGGAACTATGTCTGAGCATCTGTGTTTTATCTCAGTTTATTTTGTGCATTCATTAGCAAGATGTGTCCTAAAGTAATTACTTCTTCACTTTATGCCATTTCAGCTTATGAAAGGTTTCATAGAAACACTCAACTTTCTCAGAAAGTGAAGAAACCTGCATTTTATTCCCAGGCAGGACATGGGGAGGATGGAAGCTGAGGGCTACCCGTGTCTTGGTTCCATTAGATTAGGCACCTAGGTCACCACATTAACATCACTCTTTGATTTCTTTCTAATGATTTGCTTTGCATATACATCTGCCTACAGAGAGAGATCATCTGATTAGTGAGCATCAACATTTGGTACATTTGCTGGCAATACTCTCTTCATAAACTAATAAATCATCTTTCTGGTTATCTTCCTGCCTCTGTAGCTTTGGGTGAGTGTGCATCTGAAAGACAGATCACCACTGATATGTCCACAGTTCAGGTTTCTGATCTGCAAGTACAGAATCGTACTGAATGTGACAAGGTAAAGCCCCAGGTGACCTGGTCTAGGTGGTACCTCCTTCACAGGAATTCTCCTGGTATTCATCACTAGTAACCTTTAGATAAGGGGCACTTTATTCCCCCATTTATGTCCCTTTCTCTAAATCCCTTTTTGACAAACACTGCTAGTTGTCTACTCAATATCCATTCCCCCTTCTTCCTTTCTATTATAATTGAATGTGTGCTTAAAAACACTTGAAAACACCTCCCCAGACTCCCTTAGTCATGTGACCTAGTTCTGGCCAACCAGATATAGGTATATATGCACTCAATGGAACTTCCAAGAAAGCTCTTACTTTCCTGATAACAAAAGACCAAATCAGCCAGTATGCAATTTTGCCTTCTGCACTCTCTGCCTTGTATGATTGAGGTGGGGCTCTTTTCTCTCATCCTTGAGTATGAGAACCACACTCTAAGGATAGCAGGCCAGGAAGCTAGGAAACAGCTCAGGTCCTTGACAGCTTCCTTGAGCAGCTGACCAGCCCTGGTTGTGGGGTTCACATCTCTTATCATACAGGGGAAAGAAAACCCTAGTCAGTTAAGGCTTTCAGAGTTAGGTGTCTATTACATGAAGCCAAATGCAGCCTTGACTGATAAGTTTTCTTAATTTCAAGGCTTTGCCAAGTCCCCCATATCATTCTGTTTAAATGCATGAACTGAGAACCCTGAAGTCATGCATCCTAGGTTATGTGGGAATAAATGAGTTGTTATGATCATAGGCAAACTATGCATATGACCCCGGAAGCTAGAACAAATAGCAGTGAATAGCAGTATAATCATGTTGAGAGTATTAGAAGAACAAAGAATTGATATTATTATGAAATTACAAAGAATATTATATGTTATTGACTTCTGGATTGCCATATCCTGTTAGGTATAACTAGGTCACAAATAAGAAAACAGAGATGCAGTTAAGTCAGTAAAAATACTCTGATAAAATTCCAGGAAATCGCTCTTTTGAAACATGGGACAGCTGCCAAAGGGGGGGAAAAAAGGAAGTTAGAATCTTTCAAAACAATTTCATGGATTTTAGCTCTGCAGAAACATTGGAAAGCATAAGAAATTGTATGGAATTATTCTGATAATTTAAACTCTTCCTCTTTTATTATGCATTTTATAACTGGATGATCAAAGTCTGCATCATAATTAGATTACACGAATTGAAAGAGACATATCCACTTACAGCAGCCAAAATAAAGAAGTCCAAGCACTGCAAGCAGCATGAGGGGTAGAGACTCAGGCACTCCAGGATCATGACAACTTGCGGTGGGGATACAGGAGGATGGGGGCTATGGCTGCTGCTTCTAGACACTAGGGAATGCAACTGGACCTGGATCCAAAGCAGGCTCTCCATATCGACCAGGCCCGGAGGACAACGCCCAGCTGGAGGACAAAGCGGAGCACAGAAGGCTGACCACCCTGTGCCTTTGGATTGGAGAATTTAACCCATTTATATGTAAGCCATATAGCTGACAGGGTCTGTGCTCCAGCCAGGTATCAGGCCTGAGCCTCTGAGGTGGGAGAGCCGAGTTCAGGACATTGGACCAACAGAGACCTCCCGGCCCCACATAACATCAATCGGCGAGAGACCTCCCAGAGATCGTTGTTTCAATGCTAAGACCCAGCTCCACGCAACAACCAGCAAGCTCCAGTGCTGGACACCTCATGCCAAACAACCAGCAAGACAGGAACACAACCCCACCCATTAGCAGAGAGGCTGCCTAATATCATAATAAGTTCACAGACACCCCAAAACACACCACCAGATGCTGTCCTGCTCACCAGAAAGACAAGATCCAGCCTCATCCACCAGAACACAGGTACCAGTCCCCTCCACCAAGAACCCTACACAACACACTGAAAAAACCTTACCCACTGGGGGCAAACACCAAAAATAATGGGAACTATGAAATTGCAGCCTGTGTAAAGGAGACTCCAAACACAGTAAGTTAAGCAAAATGAGAAGACAGAGAAATACACACCCAATGAAGGAGCAAGGTAAAAACCCACCAGACCAAACAAATGAAGAGGAAATAGGCAGTCTACCTGAAAAAGAATTCAGAATAATGATAGTAAAGATGATCCAAAATCTTGGAAATAGAATGGAGACAATGCAAGAAACATTTAACAAGGACCTATAAGAACTAAAGAACAAACAAACAATGATGAACAACACAATAAATGAAATTAAAAATCCTCTAGAAGGAATCAATAGCAGAATAACTGAGGCAGAAGAATGGGTAAGTGACCTGGAAGATAAAATAGTAGAAATAATTACCTCAAAGCCAAATAAAGAAAAAAGAATGAAAACAATTGAAGACAGTCTTAGAGACCTCTGGGACATTAAACACACCAACATTCGAATTACAGGGGTGCCAGAAGAAGAAGAGAAAAAGAAAGGGTCTGAGAAGATATTTGAAGAGATTATAATTGAAAACTGCCCTAATATGGGAAAGGAAATAGTCGATCAAGTCCAGGAAATGCAAAGAGTCCCATACAGGATAAATGCAAGGAGAAACATGCCAAGACACATATTAATCAAACTATCAAAAATTAAATACAAAGAAAACATATTAAAAGCAGCAAGGGAAAAACAACAAATAACATACAAGGGAATCCAACAGCTGATCTTTCAGCAGAAACTCGGCAAGCCAGAAGGGATTGGCAGGACATATTTAAAGTGATGAAAGGGAAAAACCTATAACCGAGATTACTCTACCCAGCAAGGATCTCATTCATATTCGACAGAGAAATTAAAAGCTTTACAGACAAGCAAAAGCTAAGAGAATTCAGCACCACCAGACCAGCTTTACAACAAATGCTAAAGGAACTTCTCTAAGCAACAAAAACACAAGAGAAGAAAAAGACCTACAATAACAAACCCAAAACAGTTAAGAAAATGGTAATAGAAACATACATATCAATAATTACCTTAAATGTAAATGGATTAAATGCTCCAAACAAAAAACATAGACTGGCTGAATGGATACAAAAACAAGACCCATATATATGCTGTCTACAAGAGACCACTTCAGACCTAGGGATGCCTACAGACTGAAAGTGAGGGGATGGAAAAAGATATTCCATGCAAATGGAAATCAAAAAAAGCTGGAGTAGCAATTCTCATAACAGAAAAAATAAACGTTAAAATAAAGACTATTAGAAGAGACAAAGAAGGACACTACATAATGATCAAGGGATCAATTCAAGAAGAAAATATAAAAATTGTAAATATTATGCACCCAACATAGGAGCACCTCAATACATAAGGCAAATGCTACAACCATGAAAGGGGAAATTGACAGTAACACAATAATAGTTGGGGACTTTAACACCCCACTTTCACCAATGGACAGATCATCCAAAATGAAAATAAATAACGAAACACAAGCTTTAAATGACACTTTAAACTAGATGGACTTAATCAATATTTATAGGACATTCCATCAAAAAACAACAGAATACACTTTCTTCTCAAGTGCTCATGGAATATTCTCCAGGATACATCATATCTTGGGTCACAAATCAAGCCTTGATAAATTTAAGAAAATTGAAATCCTATCAAGTATCTTTTACGACCACAATGCTATGAGACTAGATATCAATTACAGGAAAAAATCTGTAAAAAATACAAACACATGGAGGCTAAACAATATACTACTAAATAACAAAGAGATCACTGAAGAAATCAAGGAGGAAATCAAAAAATACCTAGAAACAAATGACAATGAAAACATGATGACCCAAAGCCTGTGGGATGAAGCAACAGCAGTTCTAAGAGGGAAGTTTATAGCCATACAATCCTACCTCAAGAAACAAGAAACATCTCAAATAAACAACCTAATCTTATACCGAAAGCAATTAGAGAAAGAAGAACAAAAAACCCCAAAGTTAGCAAAAGGAAAGAAATCATAAAGGTCAGATCAGAAAAAAATGAAGAAAAAAATTAAGGAAACAATAGCGAAGATCAATAAAACTAAAAACTGGTTCTTTGAGAAGATAAACAAAATTGATAAACCATTAGCCAGACTCATCTAGAAAAAAAGGGAGAAGACTCAAATCAACAGAATTAGAAATGAAAAAGAAGTAACAACTGGCACTGCAGAAATACAAAACATCATGAGAGATTACTACAAGGAACTATATGCCAATAAAATGGACAACCTGGAAGAAATGGACAAATTCTTAGAAAAGCACAACCTTCCGAGACTGAAGCACAACCTTCAGAGACTGAATCAGGAAGAAATACAAAATATAAATGGACCAATCACAAGCACTGAAATTGAAAATGTGATCAAAAATCTTCCAACAAACAAAAGCCCAGAACCAGATGGCTTCACAGGCAAATTCTATAAAACCTTTAGAGAAGAGCTAACACCTATCCTTCTCAAGCTCTTCCAAATTATATCAGAGGGAGGAACACTCCCAAACTCACGCTACAAGGCCACCATCACTCGGATACCAAAACCAGACAAAGATGTCACACAAAAAGGAAAACTACAGGCCAATATCACTGATGAACATAGATACAAATATCCTCAACAAAATGCCAGCAAACAGAATCCAACAGCACATTAAAGGATCATACACCATGCAAGGAATGCAAGGATTCTTCAATGTACGCAAATCAATCAAAGTGATACACCATATTAACAAACTGAAGGCGAAAAACCATATGATCACCTCAATAGATGCATAAAAAGCTTTCGACAAAATTCAACACCCATTTATGATAAAAACGCCACAGAAAGTATGCAGAGAGGGAACTCACCTCAACATAATAAAGGCCATATATGACAAACCCATTGTTCTCAATGGTAAAAAACTGAAACCATTTCCTCTAAGATCAGGAACAAGACAAGGTTGCCCACTCTCACCACTATTATTCAACATAGTTTTGGAAGTTTTAGCCACAGCAATCAGAGAAGAAAAAGAAATAAAAGGAATCAAAATCAGAAAAGAAGAAGTAAAACTGTTGCTGTTTGCCAATGACATGATACTATACATAGTGAATCCTAAAGATGCTACCAGAAAACTACTAGAGCTAATCACTGTATTTGGCAAAGTAGCAGGATACAAAATTAATGCACAGAAATCTCTTGCATTCCTATACACAAATGATGAAAAATCTGAAAGAGAAATTAAGGAAATACTCCCATTTACCACTGCAACAAAAAGACTGAAATACCTAGGAATAAACCTACCTAAGGAGACAAAAGTCCTGTATGCAGAAAACTATAAGACAGTGATGAAAGGAATTTAAGGTGATTCAGACAGATGGAGAGATATACAATGTTCTTGTATTTAAGAATCAACTTTGTGAAAATGACTATACTACACAAAGCAATCTATAGATTCAATGCAATCCCTATCAAACTACCACTGGCATTTTTCACAGAACTAGAACAAAAAGTTTCACAATTTGTATGGAAACACAAAAGGCCCCAAATAGCCAAAGCAATCTTGCAAAAGAAAAATAGAGCTGGAGGAAACAAGCCCTCTCACTTCAGACTATACTACAAAGCTATAGTAATCAAAACAGTATGGTGTTGGCAGAAAAACAGAAATATGGATCAATGGAACAGGATAGAAAGCCCAGAGATAAACCCCCGCACATATGGTCACCTTATCTTTGATAAAGGAGGCAGGAATGTACAGTGGAGAAAGGACAGCCTCTTCAATAAGTGGTGCTGGGAAAACTGGACAGCTACATGTAAAAGAATGAAATTAGAACAGTTCCTAACACCATACACAAAAATAAACTGAAAGTAGATTAAAGGCCTAAACGTAAGGTCAGACACTATAAAACTCTTAGAGGAAAACATAGGCAGAACACTCTACGACATACATCACAGCAAGATCCTTTTTGACCCAACTCCTAGAGAAATGGAAGTAAAAACAAAAATAAACAAATGGGACCTATGAAACTTAAAAGCTTTTGCAGAACAAAGGAAACCATCAGCAAGACGAAAACACAACCCTCAGAATGGGAGAAAATATTTGCAAATGAAGCAACTGACAAAGGATTAATCTCCAAAATATACAAGCAGCTCATGCAGCTCAATAACAAAAAAACAACCCAATCCAAAAATGGGCAGAAGACCTAAATAGACATTTCTCCAAAGAATATATACAGATTGCCAACAAACACATGAAAGGATGCTCAACATCACTAATCATTAGAGAAATCCAAATCAAAATTACAATGAGGTATCACCTCACACAAGTCAGAATGGCCATGATCAAAAAATCTGCAAACAATAAATGCTGGAGAGGGTGGCGAGGAAAGGGAACCCTCTTGAGCTGTTGGTGGGAATGTAAATTGATACAGCCACTATGGAGCACAGTATGGAGGTTCCATAAAAAATTAAAAATAGAACTACCATACGACCCAGCAATCCCACTACTGGGCATATATCCTGAGAAAACCATAATTCAAAAAGAGTCATGTACTACATTGTTCTTTGCAGCTCTATTTACAATAGCCAGGACATGGAAGCACCCTAAGTGTCCATCAACAGATGAATGGATAAAGAAGTTATGGCACATATATACAATGGAGTATTAGTCAGCCATAAAAAGAAACGAAATTGAGTTATTTGTAATGAGGTGGATGGACCTAAAGTCTGTCATACAGAGTGAAGTAAGTCAGAAAGAGAAAAACAAATACCGTATGCTAACACATATATATGGAATCTAACAACAACAACAAAAAGGTTCTGAAGAACCTAGGGGCAGGACAGGAATAAAGATGCAGACGTAGAGAATGGACTTGAGGACACAGGGAGGGGGAAGGGTAAGCTGGGACGAAGTGAGAGAGTGGCATGGACTTATATACACTACCAAATGTAAAATAGATAGCTAGTGGGAAGCAGCTGCATAGCACAGGGAGATCAGCTCCATGCTTTGTGACCACCTAGAGTGGTGGGACAGGGAGGATGGGAAGGAGATGCAAGAGGGAGGTGATATGGGGATATATGTATACGTATAGCCGATTCACTTTGTTGTACAGCAGAAACTAACACAACGTTGTAAATCAATTATACTCCAATAAAGATGTTAAAAAAAGAAAAAACAATCCACATCTATGCAATGAAGCTGTAGAAATTAGGAGATGTTGAATTCCATCCAGTAAAGGGAAATATCATTTTATACTAATAATTTGAGAAATTTTTCCTAAGTAAAAGGAGGCTTTAGAATTAATGTTAAACTTAGAGTTCTAAAAGCATCAATTTAAATTGATGAGAACATTAAAAAAAATTGCCTCCTGAGTAAATAAGATTTCCAGAAGAAACTCTATTGGGATTTTTTTTTATAGCCCTTAGGATAAACAAGGAAAGGAAACCTAGGGCACATGTCTAATTAACTACATGTGCCCCTTTGGTTTCCAAAAATAAGCTCTAACATAATTTGATGCTTTATCCTTAGCAATGAGAAGTCAAGCATAGAACCATTTGCAAGTGCCACATGATGTGTCATAGAAAGGAACCAAAAATAATCATAGACATTTTTATCATTTTTAATAGACAAAAATCCATATTTCTGTTACCAGATCCAGAGAGATCAAGCTTTGCCTTTCGTACTTCTCTACTTGGTGCCTGAAATCCCTTGGAGATTAATTTTGGGGGATAAAGGTTTTGCATATTCAGAAGTTCTCTGTTAAAATAAAAATTGTTTCAAAGGCAAGTACATTAAGCCACCTTCAAGGACAGTCACAATTACTCTAGTGAGGATAAGCTTATAAAAATAGTCATAATGAATGAGGTTCAAATGCATATTTATAGGAAAGTGGAAGTAAGTAGAAGAAAGTTGGAAGCTATACTTGGGAGCCTTGCCACGTAAAGAAGTATGATGGGGCCAGGAAGGGTAGTAGAGGGCATTGAATGCTAAATAGTAGGATACGGACAGAGACTTTTTCAGAATTATTGCAAAGAGCTGGCACAGCTTTTGGAAACAAGTGTTACCTATTCAGTAAAATTTTTATTAAAAGTCCATATTTAAGTATGATGCTGAAAATAACATCCTAAGAAGTTATAAATTCATCATGATCAGTAGAAAAATAAAGGACAACAAATGTCATACAAGTATAAAAACAGGAAAGATTCAGCTCTATCTATCAGTCAATATACTAGTGTGTGTATTTAATACTAGATAATTTACAAAGCATTTTCATGGATTTTGTTCCATTTAATACACCATCCTCTAAGGTAGATAATACAGTAATTATGCCTTTTTTTTTTTTTTTTTGCGGTACGCGGACCTCTCACTGTTGTGGCCCCTCCCATTGCGGAGCACAGGCTCCAGACGTGCAGGCTCAGCGGCCATGGCTCACGGACCCAGCCGCTCCTCGAATTATGCCATTTTTGAAAGGAGGAAGCTGAGTTTTCAGGCCAAAAGCTAGCAAAGAATGCCCTGCAGCTCTTTGGGCTCCTTGACTAAGAGCCCTTCTCCTCTACCTGAAAGAGTTTCCCTGAGGATCCCATAAATTAGTACAAGTAGATAAATTTGAATCCATGGATTTCAATATTGTCTTCTTACATTGATTTATATGCATGTTTAAAAGCTTTACATTGTACAATGTGCAGTTATAGCCTTTATTTTTTAAGTACGATTTGTGATCATTTCTGTAAAAATTGTCTATCAACTCTATTATAGAATGATTTGTAGGAGATCTGTAAATCAATTTTACCTATGATGGTCAAAAATGGCAAAATCTTGGCCTCTGTGGAGTCCTGCTGGAAGGGTGTATGGAGTATGCCAGGGAAGGCCTAGAACAGAAGCTGGGAGGAAGCTAAATTGGGCTTCCCGCTACCTACTAAGCTGCTCTTCCTTGCTAATGACCAAGTTCAGGCACTAATTATTTATTAGTCTTGAGTCCTTATTAGTCCAACTCAGATTGACAGAGAGTCATTGATGAGAAAGTGGATGGAACACAAATCAATGTAGGCTGCTTTTGGAGGGAATCCTGTCCTCATAGGAAGGCATTTCAGCATAGAGGTTACAAGCGTGGACTCTAGAGCCAGACTGTCTGAATCCCAGCTCTACTCCTTAACCATTTGTCCTTGTTTCTTCAACCATAAAGAAGGTAATGCTCTTAGGATAGTTGTAAATACTAGATGAGTTAATGTACAGAGAGCATTTAGAACAACACATAGCACAAGCTGCATAAGTATTAACTTTATTATTCTGGAAGCCAAGAATATTTAGACATATAGACAATTTGCTGATTCTGAGAAAATAATAGATAGCTTGGTGAAGTAGGAAGGTGATGACACAGAGGATTTTGTACTTGTGCAGGTATATGATGGGGATACTAATTTATTAGTGTGCAACTATCCAAGAGCTTTTTACCCTAACTTAAATTTAAATCTCAGTTATTAACTAGCTAGATTCTAGTGGTCAGGGTAGGGAATGTATGTGTACTTTGGGAGCAGCCTCTTCTAAGGTAAAAACAAAACCACAGGAACAACTTCTCCAGGAGTGGGTTGGGGGTATAGTGGACAATGTTGGTGACCCACCCAGGCCCTTTGGACCCCTTTACCATCATTGTGCATCTCTCCAGCTTCCATGTGCTTTTGCTCTCAATGGCCAGCACCTTCAGCCCTTCTTTAGAAGACTCCCCTTAGTCTACTGAAGCTACTTCCCCGAACTCCATCACACATGCAGATCCAGAAATGCCTCAAATTGACCTCCCCTGGGTCGTAGTTAGCTGATGGGCACAGGAGTAGGAAAGCCCAGCTCCCTTGCCTCAGTTGGTACAACTCCACGGTCCAACTTGATCTCCACATTTCCTCAAGGAATCAGGCTGACTCCACTTTCTGCAGAGCTTTTGCCTGAGATGCCACCCTTGTCTTCCTCCCCTTCCCTATTCTTCTTCCTTCACTTCCTTTCTGAATTTCCCCGGGAGGAAATAATAAATAAATTGCTTACACACGAATCCTTGTCCCAAGGTCTGCTTCTGGGAAACCTGACCTAAGACCTAAGTGAAGATGCTTTTTGTCTTATTTTATAAATAAATGCTTGGTAATTGGGGCAAGCTCAGAGTTTAACTCTTGCCTTACCACTTAGCTGTGCTAACTTCTATGTGCCTGCTTCCCATCTGTGAATGTTTTCAGCTTAAGTAGTGTTTCAGTTCTTCTTAACACAACCAGAACTAATTTAGATTTTGAGTTGCCTAGGTAGAGGAACACACCAACAGTTGCTGAGTGCTGGGCACAGAGCTAGAGTACATTGATACATTACTGAATTTAACTTTCATGACAACCAAAACAGTGGAAGTATGCCCATCCCTGTTTTCATGATGAGGAATTTGAGGGTCAGAGAAGTAATTTATTTGTCCAGTATTACACTGAATGAGTATTTAAGTTCAAGGAAGTGTAAATAGAATGTAGAGTTATAAAAAGGAATCACAAAAAATGTAAAATTCTATTATGCATAACTTTGTTGCATTAAGGATATCTGCATGGAAATTCTCAAAAGTAGACTGCAATCAAAAGTGACTTCCCGGGCTTCCCTGGTGGCGCAGTGGTTGAGAGTCCGCCTGCCGATGCAGGGGACACGGGTTCGTGTCCCGGTCCGGGAAGATCCCACATGCCGCGGAGCAGCTAGGCCCGGGAGCTATGGCCTCTGAGCCTGCGCGTCCAGAGCCTGTGCTCCGCAACGGGAGAGGCCACGACAGAGAGAGGCCCGCGTACTGCAAAAAATTAAAAATTTTTTTAAAAAAGTGACTTCCCTCTCAAGGGTCTCTCTCCTACTCTCACCTCCTCACCACCTGACATAACTACACACACAGTAAACAATGACAGTGTGTTGAATGAATGAGTACATGAGTGAATCAGCAAAGATCAAGGAGGTCACATATTCTATAGCTTTTATTGAACTATAGAATTCAACAGACAGCCTTCTTGCTGCTGCAGTAAAAAAGTTCATTTATTAATTTTAAATATATACCTGTATTTGGCGGCTATCAAAGAAAGGCATAATTGGGAAATTCAATCTCAGTGTTTGAATTTTTTAAGGTCATTTTTCCCTGATGGGGATTTTTTATTTTGTCAGTTATGTGTCTGGTGTATTTTTTAGAAGACAAACCTCTTTCCTAGAGTTTACAGCAAATGGCTAGCTTTAAGTGGAAATCAATTATATTAACATATGTGCATATGTATTAAATATGTAAAAATAGTAAGGATGGAGAGATATCATTGCCTGTGTTTTCATAAACCCTTTCAACTCTTCAAAACAGTGGAAAAGAAACATGCTGAGAAATAAAACTCTTCAATCACAATTTTTTTGGAAAAGTTGAGAAAGCGCAGAGGTTTAGGAAGCAGACCCCACTGAACATTCTGCTAAAGGATCGCAATTCGAGCATTCTGAGAGAAAACGGAGCAAATGGAGAAGGGTCTACTAAGTATAACGTGAAAGAAGGAAAATCAGAGAAGGCTATGTTTGGGGGAGGGGGCTCTCAGTGTTAAAATATGGTGGGAAATTAAATGAATGAAGTCAAAGGAACCAGCGCAGGAATGGAGAGAGACTTCTAAGGAGAACAGTATTATCAGCTCCTTGAGATTGGGGCCAGAAAAAACTCTCTGCAAGTTATGATTAGCATAATCACCAGGGTAAACCAAACAAGAACTCAAGTGTGTTGGTACAAGCCCTCCAAAAAGCAGGCTCCAAGATGAGATTAAACATGCAAGTATTTGATGGGGAGGAATGCCTATGTGAAAGGAAGTGAGGAGGGAGCCAGAAAAGACTGGCAGAGTCATAACACTCCAAAAGTGTGACCTTAAGCAAAGGAGAGTGGGGGATAAGTTTGCATGGAAGTGTCTTAGGAATGGGGTGCAGCCTAATGAGGATTCAAGCAAAGGCATCAGGATGTCCTTGGGCCTAAACTGACACTGGTAGGAGTCCAGTGGCTCCATGAATAGGTATGCCTTAATATTCCCCACGTACTCCATCACTGGCTTTGAACAAATGTACTTTTGCATTCCAAAGCTTAGCAGGTGGGACCTTTGGTCCATTACAATTATATCCAAGTTCAAGGTCTAGGAGGTACACTCTCATGGCCACTTTATTGAGTTTCTAAAATGTCTGTGAATATTATAAAGTAAGATCCCTTTTATTTTCAGAGTTTCACAGAAAAGTAATGCAACTAGTCACCTTTTATTGAGCACTTGTGTGTACCAATCACTGTGCTAAATGCCTTATATTTCTTTTCTCTTCTAGTCCTCAGAGCAGCCCTATGAGGTTAAAGGACTTGCGCAATAATACAAAATTAGTAAGGGGTAATGCCAGGATTCAACTCAGGCATTTTCACTCTTGATGCTGATCACCATTTTGTAACTTACAATAATAATACCAACTTTGGTATTAGGTAGTGTTGTCGTGAGAATTAAGTGAAATAATTCATGTTAAAGCCCTCAACATGGTGCCTAGCCAGGTATTAAGAGCTCAAGGAACATTACTGTTATTGTGTAGTTGAGCCAGGACTCAGATCCATCTCTGACTGATGCCAGTTTCTGTACCCTTGGCCACTCCATCAGTGTAAATTCAGTATTTCAATCAGATAGTATCAGAAGCACCTGGAAAGGCATTAAAAAGAAAAAGGAGGGCTAGAACTAAACCTTCTTTCAATAAATAGTATCAGTCACACAGATAGAATTCAGTGATAGGAGATACTAGAAATGCAAGGTATGCTTCCTTTGGTTCCCCAGGGAAGAAAGGCACATAGGTGTGGCCTGTTTACTGCTTATTCATAAATAGAAATATGTAAGATTTATGAGACTGCCATTGGCAAAAGGATGAGACAACGAACCCTCCACATTCTTTTTTTTTTTTTTTTTGCAGTAAGCGGGCCTCTCACTGTTGTGGCCTCTCCCTTTGCGGAGCACAGGCTCCGGACACGCAGGCTCAGCGGCCATGGCTCACGGGCCTAGCCACTCCATGGCATGTGGGATCTTCCCGGACTGGGGCATGAACCCTTGTCCCCTGCATCTGCAGGTGGACGCTTAACCACTGCGCCACCAGGGAAGCCCTCTCCACATTCTTTTAAAAGAAAGCAGAAAGGAAAAAAGTGTTTGCAAAAGAAGGCATCTGAATTTCTGCTATGACCAAGATGAGTAATAGGGACAAGATTTACCCTCCTACCAGAAACAACCAAGAAATACAAAAACAATATGAAACAATGGTTTTTAGACATTGGATTCTGACGACATAGGACAGTGCTCCCTGAGAAAGGAGAAACACATAAGATGAGTCCTATGAGTGCCCCAGACTACTACCTAGATAGAGTGAACCCAGGTGGAGCCTCATGGTCAACTTAGTTGAGGAGATGGAGCTGGACGTATATAGGCTGGAGAAACCAAGGCAGCTGGAATTCATTCTTCAGCAGAATGCTGAAGAAAGGGAGCTACACAGAGGGAGAACTCTAGCAATCTATATATAATCCCCCTCAAGTCCTCAGTTTAGTAATGGTCAGTGCATGCCTGTGAGGAAAATGCTGGAGGATGGGGGAAAGCCACCTAAAAGGACCAAAGGAGCAAATACTGGAGCTCACACAGGGCTGAGAATAGTTCAGTCTTCTACAAGCCCAAGTAGAAAATCTCATAATTCATGGGGCCTTGAATAGAGCACTCAGGAAGTTATTGCCTCAATAGTGGGGCAAAACTAGTCGTAAGCTAAAGACTGCTCTTGTCTCACTTAACAAAGCTTAAAAGCAAGACTTGAAAAGATCAGACTGTTTTCATAACTTCATCTTAATAAAAATCAAGAATATTTATGAGAATAAAAAAATATCCAGGACTCTAACATGGTAAAATTCACAATGAACAGTATCCAATCAAATATTACCAGGAATACAAAGAAGCAGGAAAATATGAATATCCATCATAAAAGAAAAACCAATCAATAGAAACAGATCAAGAAATAATAATTCAAAAAGAGGGCTTCCCTGGTGGTGCAGTGGTTGAGAGTCCGCCTGCCGATGCAGGGGACACGGGTTCGTGCCCCGGTGAGGGAAGATCCCACATGCTGCGGAGCGGCTGGGCCCGTGAGCCATGGTCGCTGAGCCTGCATGTTCGGAGCCTGTGCTCCGCAACAGGAGAGGCCACAACAGTGAGAGGCCCGCGTACCACAGAAAAAAAACCAAAAGAGTCACGTACCAAAATGTTCATTGCAGCTCTATTTACAATAGCCAGGACATGGAAGTAACCTAAGTGTCCATCAACACATGAATGAATACAGAAGATGTGGCACATATGTACAATAGAATATTACTCAGCCATAAAAAGAAACGAAATTGAGTTATTGTAGTGAGGTGGATGGACCTAGAGTCTGTCATACAGAGTGAAGTAAGTCAGAAAGAGAAAAACAAATACCGTATGCTAACACATATATACGGAACCTAAGAAAAAAAAGATCATGAAGAACCTAGGGGTTAGACGGGAATAAAGACACAGACCTACTAGAGCATGGACTTGAGGATATGGGGAGGGGGAAGGGTAAGCTGTGACAAAGTGAGAGAGTGACATGGACATATATACACTACCAAACGTAAAATAGATAGCTAGTAGGAAGCAGCCACATAGCACAGGGAGATCAGCTAGGTGGTTTGTGACCACCTAGAGGGGTGGGATTGGGAGGGTAGGAGGAGGGAGACGCAAGAGGAAAGAGATATGGGAGCATATGTATATGTATAACTGATTCACTTTGTTATAAGCAGAAACTAACACACCATTGTAAAGCAATTATACTCCAATAAAGATGTTAACAAAAAGAAATAATAGATATACAAATGATGGAATTAGTAGACAAGGACATTAAAACTGTTATTGTAAATATATTCCATATGTTCAAGAAGGTAGAGGAAAGATTAAACATTTTAAGTAGAGTTATTGGATATATTGAAAAGACCCAAATCCCACTATTAGAAAAAAAATAGTGTTTTAAATGAATACTCCATCAATTAGATGGGATTAACAGCAGATTAGACACTGTAGAGGAAAGGATTAGTTAATTTAAAGACATGGCAATAGAAACTGTCCAAAATAAAATAGAATAAACAACTGAACAAAGAAAGAAAGAAAGAGAGGAAAGAAAAGAAAAGAAGACAAAAGAGCATCAGGTAACTGTGTGACAACCACAGCAGCATAACGTACATGTTATTGGAGTTCCCAAAGGAAGAGAGGAGACAGAAAAAAAAAATTTTAAGATATAATGGCTGAAAACTTTTCCAAATTTGATGAAAACCATAGACATATACACCCAAGAAACTCAACAAACCTCAAACACAGAAAAAGGCATTTTACCACACAATGCAAACAAATTTAGAATGGACTGGTTGTGCTACCATAAAAGTTGCCAAGATAACGAAATAACACCCAAAATCATATTTAAAACAAACAATTAAGAGCTCTTATATAGGAAGTCAGGTGAAGTGGGAAACCTCCATCCAATCAATTCAAAAACAGATGAGGTTATATATAAGGAAGGAGCAATTAGAAGAGTCAAAAGAGATACATTTACACACCATGCCACAGTGTGTAATAAAGTCAAGATGAAATCCACAAAAAGGGGTAACCTAAATACCTCATATAATAATGATGGAGAGACTTCCCTGGTGGCCCAGTGGTTAAGAATCTGCCTGCCAATGCAGGGGACACGGGTTCGATCACTGATCCAGGAAGATCCCACATGCCGCAGAGCAGCTAAGCCAGTGTGCCACAACTACTGAGCCTGAGCTCTAGAGCCCAAGAGCCACAACTATTGAGCCCACGCTCTGCAACTACTGAAGCCCACATGCCTAGAGCCCGTGTTCTGCAACAAGAAAAGCCACTGCAACGAGAAGCCCACGCACTGCAACAAAAAGTAGCCCCTGCTTACCACAACTAGAGGAAACCTGCACACAGGAATAAAGACCAAACACAGCCAAAAATAAATAAAATTAAAAAAATAATAATAATAATGATGGAAAAACTACCTCATATGATAATGATAATAGGACAATATCTCTATCCCTAACCTATTTCTAACCTTTAGATCTTTATTTTCAGTTACCCCTGGGCATATTCATGGTCCCAAAATTTCTTAACTCAGTACTTCCACCTTATTATCTTACTACACACATATCCCTCCTCAATTCGAACTCCTTGTTGTTTATATGTCAACTTCCATTAATAGTATCAACGGCCTTCTGCCAGTCTACGTTTTTCTCTTCTATGATTCCTCTGGCTTCCTCAAAACCAATCACCAAATCCCGTGGATTTTTCCTCTGTAATATCCTTAATATCTGGTACTTTTCTCCCCTTCTCTCTATTCCCACTGCTTCAGGCCTTCATCATTTCTTTTATTTTAATAAACCTTTTATTGAAGTAAAGCATACATACAGAAAAGTGAACAAATCATAAGTGTACAACTTAAATTTTTTAATTCACATGTATGTGAATACATGTATTTAACCACAACCTAGATCAATATATCAAATTTCCCATTACCCCAGATGAATCCCTGGTGTCGCCTCCCAATAATTACCTGTGTCCCTAAAAGATAGCCACTATTCTGAAACTAACACCATAAATTTTGCCTGTTTTTGTAAACTTCATGTAAGTGAGACTGTATGGTATACAGTCTTGTGTCTGGCTTCTTTAGCTCTACATTATTTTTGCAGAATTCGTCCCTGTTATTAGGAGTAGCCATAATATGCATATTTCATTGTTGTGTATGAATATACTACAATGTATGTATTCATTTTACTATTGGTGGGCATGTGGGTTGTTTCTATTTTGGGGCTATTATGAATAAAGTTACCATGAACATACAAATGTTTCTGGTGAATGAATATACATGTATGTATTGGGTATAAAACTAGGAGTAGAATTGCTAGGTCAAAGGGTATGCAGATGTTCAGCATTAGTAGATACTGCCTAACAATTTTCCAAAATGGTTGTTTAAAATACATTCCTACTAGTGATGTATGAGAGTTCCAATTGTTTCACATCCATCAAAACAATAGGCATTGTTCATTTTTAAGTTTCACCCATTCTGGTAGTCATGTAATGATATTTCACTGTGGTTTTAACTTACATTTCTAAGATATTAACCCCATTTCATAAATATAATCACCATTTCAAAATCCTATTATAATATAATCACTATTTCAAAATCCTATTATGTAAAGTCTTACTTTAGTCTTTTGCCATTTTCTATTGGATTGTCTGTATTTTTCTTAATGAGTCCCAAGAAGATATTTTTCAAGTATACATTCTGGACATATGTCCTTTGTCAGTTTTTTTCTCATCCTGTGTCTTGACTTCCAATCTCTTAATTGCATTTGGTTTTGTTTAATCAACTTTAAGGAGATAAAATTTATGCACCATTAGCTGCACGATTTTAAGTGTGCAGTTCTGTGACTTTTGACAATGTAGACATATGTGTAATGCCAATCACAGAGTACAACATTTCCAGCATCTCAGAAAAGTCCCTCATGCCCCTTTGCCTTCTCCCCCTTCTCCTCCTCCAGGCAATGCTGATCTGATTTCTATTAACATAGTTTAGTTTTGCCTGATCTTAAGGCTTATGTAAAGGAATCAGAAAGTAGATTCAACCATGTTATTTATTGCATGTGTGAGTAGTTCATTCACTTTATTGCTGAGTATACATTTGTATGGCTGAAACACAATTTGTTTATCCATTCGCCTGTTGAAAGACATTTGGGTTGTTTCAGCTTTGGACTGTTGTAGATAAAGCTACTATAAATATTCTTGTACATGTTTTTTGTAGATATATATTTTTAGCTCCCTTATTTCCCTAGAAATGGAATTGCTGGGGGTCATATAGGTGTATGTATAACTTTATAAGAAATTGCCAAATTGTTTTTCAAATTTTGTAACATTTTACACTTCCATCAGCAATGTGTAAGCATTCCACACATGCTCTCCAATACTTGATACTGTCAATCTTTTAAACACTGAGGTGTATTTCTATTTCAGGACAACTAATAATAATCTTTTCACCTTTTCAAGTGTCTATTTGCCATCCCCATATTTTCTTTTGGGTAGTATCTATTCAAGTTTTTGCCCATTGTCTATTGATTATTTGTACTTTTATTACTGATATCTAAGAGTTCTTTTATGTGTTCTGGATACAAGAGGCATATACACATATAGTGTAAGTGAGAGTGAGAGAGAAAGACAGACAGAACATTTGATCCCAGTCTTTTCTGTGGCTTGCTTTTTAATTTTTTTGTTGGTATATTATTCTGAAGTCCCCCCTATCAAGTTTGCTTTTTATGATTAGTGTTTTTTGAGTCCCATCCTAGAAATCTATGCCAATTTTAAAATCTTGAAACTATTCTCCTATGTCTTTTCTGGAAGTTTTATCATTTTAGCTTTTACATTGAGGTCTATTTTCCATCTTAAATACATTTTTGCAGGTGGCATGAGGTAGATATCAAGGTTAATTTTCTTCCTCATATAGGCATCCAAATTTTCCACACCATTTATTGAAATTATTTCCCCCATTGATTTGACTTGGCATTTTGTCAAAAATTGATTACCGTGTAACTGTGGAACAATTTCTGGGCTATTCTTTCCTTTGGCTCTTTTGGTCTATCCTTACACAGATATTATACTATCTCAATTATGGTAATTTTAAAGTGTGTTTTAAAATCAGGCATGTAAATTATCCAATGTTTTTCTTGTTTTTTCAGAATTTTTTGGCTATTCTTGGTCCTTTGCAGTCCATAAAAATTTTAGAAACTAAAAAAATTCTTAAAGCATTCTGAGATTTTATTCTGAATAGTGTTGTCTATAGATCATTTCTGGGGAAATTTATATCTTAATCTTGAATCTTCTAATACTTGAATATGATATATTTCGTATATATTTCACTATTTCTCTGCAATGTTTCTGTCATTTACAATATACTGGAGGTAATAGCCAGTTCCATAAGGCAAGAAAAATAAATAAAAGGAATAAAAAATGGATAGCAGTAAAATGTTATATTAACAGTTGATATGCTTTTCATGTAGAAAACTGTAAGAAAAATATTTTAGCTTACCAGAAACTTAATTAAAATCTAATGCTTATGAAGTACTGCATAAGAAAATCATCAGTTTTAAAATTATATTAAATTCAACAAGCATTTAAAAACATTTTTATCTGTATATATTTCTAAAACATGTATACTTTTGTTTTCACCTTTATTAAAAAAAGGTAGTAAGCTGTAGATAATCTCTTGGTACTTGGTATTTTCCACTTGATATTGAATATGTAACATTTATCCTGTGGTAAGTGTTACAGTATTTTATTAGTTAAGAATGCTGTATAATATTCTACTGTGTGGTTATACAATAGTTCTTTAATCCACTCTCCTGTTGTTTAGCATTGGAGTTTTTTCCAGGTTTTTGCTATTGTGAACAATACTGCTATGAACATTCTTACAGGGTGTTCTTACCTTGCCAATTATACATTGGCAAGAGTTTCTCTTGGATATATTCCTAAGGGTAGAATTGCCAGGTCACCTGATATATGAATATTCAGCATTAAGAGATAATGGCAGTCTATTTTCCAAAGTGATAAGTTCTATTTATATGCCCACTAGTAATACATAAAACATTCAACAGCTATTCAAGACTTTTCTTTTCTTTTTTAAATTAAAAGCTACTATAACCTTAGTACTATCCTTAAATACAAATGAGAAATATAACCCTGTCCTGGAGAAGAACACAATCTAAAGGAGAAGAAAAATTGTATCTAAAACAATTAGAAAGCAATTCCAAAATATTATATAAATGTCATGACAGCTCCTTATAGGGCGATAG
Source organism: Pseudorca crassidens (assembly GCF_039906515.1). Taxonomy (NCBI): domain Eukaryota; kingdom Metazoa; phylum Chordata; class Mammalia; order Artiodactyla; family Delphinidae; genus Pseudorca; species Pseudorca crassidens. The sequence continues at coordinate 133,948,516 of NC_090300.1, read as the reverse complement.
TAAACCTCAGACTTTTTTGTGAATGTACGTACCCCTGATGCTACAAGAACTGGAACTTGCAGTTAGTCCCCCTTACACCTCCTTCCCAACTCTCCTTATCAAAGCTGGGGACTTGGTACAAACTTCAAAATTCATTTGAAGTTTAACATTTCATTGTAATTTTTTGTCATTACTCTAAAATATAATCATTTTATTACAATATAAAGTAATATTTTTATCGCTGATCTTTGAGTACAATTGATAGCCCAAAATTATGTGACACATTTATCTTGTGTTAATCTGCTCTTACTAGCACATTCATAAGTATATATATATATATATATATATATATATATATATATATCTCAGTTTAAGAAACACAGTTATAAGTGGTGGGTATGTCTTGGATTTTCTTGCATGATCTCAATATCCATTTTTGGATTTCACATTGGAAATGTTTTCAAACTGTTTCAAAAGACTTTTTGCATACCACATGTTTCTTTTGAAAAATAAATACTTTCTTAATGTTGAAATGTCGTATTTACTTTGAAGGGACAGTTTAAGTGTGTTTATTTGTCAAAAATCTGTGCTATACAGCATTATTCTAACTACCATTTATCTTTACAGGAAAAGTCAGTGAAACTATATTGCTTGAATTATGCGTGCCATCTTTTAATACATCTTTTAATTACTTTGGCAAAAATTAAGTCAGGAACTTCTGTGTTATTAATCTGTATATTACATATGAATAAAGCTGAGTTTATATTTTTCAGTTTTAGGCAAATTAAATGAATAAAGCTGGAATCTCTAATATTTTCTTAATTTGCCTCTATTTTGGAGCCCAGCGCTCTGGTGAATAATGAAAGTAATGCTTATTGTTCTACTTTCTTTTCTTCTCTTTGTCTCAAATAGGCTACACCACAATATTGAGAAAGGGAAGAAGGGGATAGCAATTTCTATATTTTTTCAAAGATATCTGTTCTATTCATTTGATACTTTTAAATTAACATTTGATACTATGTGATGTTGTTGAATTTTAACTATCTTTTGGAGTTTTCACTGAAAGTAGAAAAATAAAGTACAATATCGTGGTCACAATTCTGTGATTGTTGTGTTGAAATGCATTTTTAGTTTTTTTCTTAATTGGTCTTTATTGACCTAGAGTGATCAACTGTTCCAGTTTTCCAGGGACTGAGAGGGTTCCTGGCATTTGGGACAGTCAGTGCTAAACCAGGGAAAGTCCTGGGTAAACTGGGATAAGAGGGTTCCCCTTCACTGATGCCCATTCAACTGACTTTCAAATGACATGAGTACATTGTACTTCTTTTTGCCCAGTGGCTTTTGTCTTTTTCTATATGAAAGCTTGGCGGAAACTGAGCAGCACAAAGAAGAGGAATGTTGGGTAGTTTCTAAATGATTTTGATAAGAAACATGTCACAAACCTTTCCTGAAATAATACTTCCGTATTCTGAGTAGTCATTTCTTAAAACCCTAAGGTAATTGGTATGATTCTGAATGTTACTTGTTATAGGGAATTTCCTCAGGAAAAAAAGGTTGTATAAGCATAAATAAAATTGGATTTTTTTTAAAGTGATCTGGAAAATTATGAATTTTCCCTTCAAAATGCAAACACAGTCATCTAATTAAATGTTTAAATGATGCTTCAAACTGGCATACTAATTTAGAGCACATTTATATTGGAGTCATATTTTTATACACTGCATATTTTTGCAGCGAATTGAAGCTCTTTATATAATTAATGTTATATTTTTATTCATTTAATTGGAGTTGAAGCATTAAATTGCCTATTTTAAAGGGGAATATAGAAATTTTACTTACAGCTTTTCTTTTATGATGTTTTTAGTCAGAGCTATGAACCGTTTCATGTTGAATCAGCAATATAACCCCCAATTATATCATTAGTCCTATGACAAAATACAGTTTTTAAATGATGACGTTTCTGAGAATACATTGCAAATAGAGTAGGAATTTTTTTGGGGGTTTTTTTGTTTTTTGGGTTTTTTTTGCAGTATGCGGGCCTCTCACTGTTGTGGCCTCTCCCGTTGTGGAGCACAGGCTCCAGACGCGCAGGCTCAGCGGCCATGGCTCACGGGCCCAGCCGCTCCGCGGCATGTGGGATCTTCCCGGACCGGGGCACGAACCCATGTCCCCTGCATCGGCAGGCGGACTCTCAACCACTACGCCACCAGGGAGGCCCCAAGTAGGAATGTTTTTATATTATAATATGATATTTCAAAATGCAAAGTCTATATTATTCACTTATATACACATAACCAGAGTGTGTGTGTGTGTGTGTGTGTGTGTGTGTGTGTGTGTGTGTGTGTGTGTGTGAATGGGAGGGGTGGGGGGAAAATGAATCCTGACCACTAAGCAACAGAAACCTGCTCTCTGTTTCTCAGTGCTCTCAAGCTTAACTGTGCACACGAGTCACCTGGGGAGCTTGTAGAAGTACAGATTCTGATTCTGGGGTAGGTCTGGTGGTTGCCAAGATTCTGTCTTTGCAACCAGCTCTCAAGTGACACTGATGCTCCCAGCTGCTGACACCCTTTGAGCAGCGAGGTCTAGTAAGTCTATATGAGGTAGAATGTACCCTCCCCCCAGTCACTCTTACAGCTTTACCCTGCGGTACATTCTTAATAGCATTATTCCTACCCCAATCATCTTATTTCCTTATTTATTTACAGATGTGTCTGTCTTTCTACCAGGGTCCATGAGGGCAGGTACCTTTTCTTTCTTATTCAGTCCTGTATCTCCAGCGTCTACAACATGATAAGCCATTACTTCTAAAGATCTATTGGTTAAGTAATGTATTTGCACAAAGATATAGTACATATGCCGTGTAGGTTACCAGATACACACCATGTATATATCAGGCAGGGGACTGGTGATTAAGAGCATGACTCTTATCTGCACTCCCTGTGTGACAGGGAGTCACGTAAATGTCATTAAATGTCACTGTGTGACACCAGCAAGTGACGTAATATCTCCTGCTTCTATGTCCTCAACCATAAAGTGAGTGTAGTAATAACCACAATCACAATACTGTTGTGAAGACTAAATAAGTTGCAACCTGTGACATACTTAGAAATGTGCCTGGAGCATAATAAATATAATATAAATGTGAGCTCTTGAGCTATAATGTTTTACCACTGATAGGTAATTTTATTTACAAAACCTAGAAGCTTCCTGAAGGCAGTAGGCATGCCCTGTGTTCTGTCTGAAAGGGATCAAGACTAGATGGGTGATTTTTAAACTGTGCTTCTCAGAGACACAGAGGATCTGTATAAATCTCCAAGGGCTAGCTCTGAGGGGAAGGCGGCTGAAAAGCTGGGCAGGACACAGCTGCCCATCTGCCACCACCACCACTCAAACAAAGCAACGCCACCCTCTCTTTCATTATTGACATTTCAAATAAGCTTCCCAAATAAAGGGATGTGTTGCTTTAAAAAACAAGCAAACGACTAATTTGAGAACCAAAGGATAAGGTGGTGTCCAAAGCTTTATTCAGCTCTATAATCGTATCAATCCCTAAAAAGTAAGGCATTAAAATAGCACAGCTTATGACCCATAGCAGTTTTCAGGTAGGTGTTCAATGTATATTGATATTATTGTGTATTATGTTTTGATTATATCATGTATTATATTTTATTATTATATCTAATGTATTGATGATATATTAACATGTATTAAATCAATTAGTGGTGGAAGCTCAGTTCAGGTTCAGCAGGTTGGAGATCGTGGCTGCTGACTTGAGATGCATCTAAAAGTGAGGAAATAGGATAGGAGCAGCCTCTGCTCTTTAGAGACAAGTATCTGAGGGAAGGCAATAGCACCTGAAGAGGTTTCAAGATCAAAGGAAGATTCTTTAATGGATGCTGGACAGATGTGGGCATTGATTTTGGTTTTTAGCCCCATGTACTTAATTCATTTCATCAAATATTATGGTCCTGTTCAATTATGTGCTCCTACTTTTCCTTCAGACAAGACTGTCAGCCCTGACTGCCCATTAGAATTACCAGGGGGAGCTTCCAAACAATGCCTATTCTCTGACGGTGAAAACATACACTATGGAGGAGGGTCTCCCGTGTGCTTTTGTTGCTGATGTCCTGTCAAAGCTCCCCAAGACAATTCTAACGTTTGAATTGTTTTAGACTTTGTTGGAAAACTGTTTTAGACTTTTAAGCTTTGTTTCAAATCAAAATGTCTAGGATTTACATCAATAAGTTTTTAACTTGTTAAAATGTATTCAATTTGCCTCTTAAATAGTTGCTGTTTACAGTTTTGTCGCTGTTTCAATGTGATGTATATTAAATCATGTGGTCAGAATATTTAATGAACAGATTACCAATTTTATAATGAAATTCCAAGAAAGATATAATTTGATATATGAGAATTTACTTTAATGAAAGTATATACTTGCCTTTGGGCCAAATAGAAGTATTGATATATATAATGTGAATTCCAGCTTATTAATCAAGTTATTCAAATATAAAACCTGGAAACCAGAGGTTGGACAGAAGAATGGTTTTCCATGGCCTCCTCATACTAAAGTCCACTTAGCCTCCTTTGGAATTCCAGAAATCAGCAGGAGAGTGACTAAAAGGTATGGAGGAAAGGACTCCAGTATTGGACCAATTGGGCTTAAATGCTGGCTCTACCCCCTACCCTCAAGAACAAACTCCTGAATTTTTCTGAGCCCCCTGAGAAATGTCACCTATTTCTCATCGTTCTTTTGAGTTGTAGATGTGATAATAATTATAAAGGACCCAGCAAAGCATCCAACATATTGCAAAGATAAATATCTCTACCACTGATGATAACAGTAAGAGCAAAAAACATGTCCATTGATCATTTTCTGTGTGCCAGGCTCTGGGTTATGTGCTTTTTATATACCACCTCATTTACTTAGAATTCAGCTTGGTCCCTCTTGTAAAACTTAGTCTTTTAGTAGGAGATGGAAAGAAGAATGAGATAATGAGATAAAGTGAGGAAAAGCTTTCAGACTCCTTGCCATGGCAATGTCTGGGGTCTACCTTACTGCCTGGTGTGAAACTACACAATACTTTTAACATATCACATGATTTAAAAATAAGCCCCATACCTAAATGGCCATATGTGCTTCAAACTTCTATTAAATAGGAAGAGATCATCACAATTATGACATGTACAAAATTGGGTATATCTTACACTTAGCTTTATAAATATATCATTAGTGAAGTTAGAAGTGTCCCTTTAATTCATTGCCTTGCAGTAGGACATAGACCCAGGCCATTCGACTCAGGTGTATTTAACCATTGGCCAGCACTGCTTCAAGGCAAGTGCAAGATCTCTTACTTGTTTATTCATGGAGCTGTTCATTCCATTGAACACGGCCTTCCTGTCCAAGAAGCTGTTTCCTATAGACAGACATAACTAAACCCAAGAAAATGTAATAGAGTACTATTTTCATTTAGTTGATGTTTTTCCCAAAATAACCAAAATATAAATTTTAAAGAACATTACACTCAAACATCCAGTATCATCTACGTTATTACCTAGGTGTAGTTATCTCAGTTACTAACCTCTAATATTTCTGAATCACTGCTGAGTCAAATCCTGTTTTTTTCCTCTGGCTTAACTAATTCAAATTCATGGCGACATCTCTTAATTTGGAAAATGAGTTTCCCAGTTTATCTGGCTTCTCGGCATCTGTGTGTTCAGAGACCTGGCAAGCACTTTCAGCCAACATATGATCGCCTTAAAAAGTGTGGTTTATAGCTAGATCCTACAGCTTACGATGAAAAATATAAAATTCCTTCCAGGTCTCTCTCGCTCTCTCTCTCTTTCATTTGTCTCTTATTTCTGCACCCAGTAAAATGAGAAATATTAGTCACATAGTCACACCATCACTCTTGACTTCAGTGAAACATGATCTTTCTCCAATTTATGAGCTGCCTGACAGCTTTCCTCTAAGTCTTCATCAATGTTTCATATCTGAAAAATTCCGTACCTTCCTCTAGCTAAATTTTGATCAGCATCTCAAATACAGTTTTTAGAGAAAGACCTCTAATATGTACTTCTTTCTGCCATCAAGACTGTGTTACTATAGTTTAGCGTATGAAAGATCTTATTCCTTAAATCATATTTAACCAGTACATATTAAAACTTAAGGGGCTTCCCTGATGGCACAGTGGTTAAGAATCCACCTGCCAATGCAGGGGACACGGGTTCAAGCCCTGGTCCTGGAAGATCCCACATGCCGCAGAGCAACAGAGCCTGTGTGCCATATCTACTGAGCCTGTGCTCTAGAGCCTGCATGCCACAACTACTGAAGCCCGCGTGCCTAGAGCCCATGCTCCGCAACAAGAGAAGCCACTGCAGTGAGAAGTCCGTGCAAGCAACAAAGAACAAATGCAGCCAAAAATAAAATATAAATTAATTAATTAATTTTTTAAAAACTTAAGCAACGATATGATATACCTTCTCCATAATTATAATATAGGATATCTACATCATATGTTATCTACATCATAATATAGGATATCTACATCATATGTCACAGTCATTTGCAGCATTTTTGTAAAAATCCAGCATTTTATAAATCAATTCTTGTGAATTCTCTTCCTGAGCTAAGTAGACAATTCCTAATAGACCATGCCAGATGCTGTGCCTTCTACTTTGGCTACTAAGTTGCCAGAAGAAAGTTAGGGAATAATAAGTAAAGCTAACATGAACTGAAACTGTATTATGGGCAGTTACCATTCTATTTACACATATTAACATTTAATGCTTATAATAATCTGACCAGATGGTTCCTATTCTTATCCCTGTTTACCATTAAGAAACAGGAGCCTCAGCAAGTGCTAGCCTGGTGAAGAAGCTCAGGGTAGAGGCACGGCCGCCAAAGCAGGAGTGAGAGCAACTTGACACGGGGAGGGAGACCCCAAAGAGGCCGCAGCCGCAGGAGGCCGGAGACATGGCCGCTGTCGGCCTTCCCCGAGACTTCGACCGGGTCCCTCAGGCCATGTAGCGGCGGAGCCCCACCGACCTCACAGACCCCGTCCTGCCTCGCATCGCTGACCCAGTCGCCCTGTTGCCAGAATGAGCTGAAGTCTGAAAATTGCTCAGCAGTACCAGGCATAGCACGGGCCTCTTCTCTTGTGGTTTCACTTGCCAATGGCCACTTTCTTGATAATTCTGAGCTCTTCTCACAAGTGTCCATCCAGTGGCATCTACCCCAGCTGCGTGGCTGACGAGGTCTTGGTGCTCCACCCTTGGTGCTCCAGTCAAGCCTGAGCCACTGAGGTGGAAAAGCCAAACTATCAAAAATTAAATACAAAGAAAACATATTAAAAGCAGCAAGGGAAAAACAACAAATAATATAAAAGGGAATCCCCCTAAGGTTAAGAGCTGATCTTTCACCAGAAACTCTGCAAGCCAGAAGGGAGTGTCAGGACATATTTAAAGTGATGAAAGGGAAAAACGTACAACCAAGATTACTCTACCCAGCAAGGATCTCATTCAGATTCAACAGAGAAATTAAAAGCTTTACAGACAAGCAAAAGCTAAGAGAATTCAGCACTACTAAACCAGCTTTACAACAAATGCTAAAGGAACTTCTCTAGGCAGGAAACACAAGAGAAGGAAAAGACCTACAATAACAAACCCAAAACAATAAGTAAAATGGTGATAGGAACATACATATCAATAATTACCTTAAATGTAAATGGGTTAAATTCTCCAAACAAAAGACATACACTGGTTGAATGGATACAAAAACAAGACCCATATATATGCTGCCTACAAGAGACCCACTTCAGACCTAGGGACGCCTACAGACTGAAAGTGAGAGGATGGAAAAAGATCTTCCATGCAAATGGAAATCAAAAGAAAGCTGGAGTAGCAGTTCTTATATCAGACCAAATAGACTTTAAAATAAAGACTATTAGAAGAGACAAAGAAGGACACTACATAATGATCAAGAGAACAATCCAAGAAGAAGATATAACCATTGTAAATATTATGCACTCAACATAGGAGCACCTCAATGCATAAGGCAAATGCTAACAGCCATAACAGGGGAAATCAACAGTAACACAATAATAGTAGGGGACTTTAACACCCCACTTTCACCAATGGACAGATCATCCAAAATGAAAATAAATAACAAAACACAAGCTTTAAATGACACATTAAACAAGATGGACTTAATTGATATTTATACGGCATTCCATCCAAAAAAACAGAATACACTTTCTTCTCAAATGCACAAAGAACATTCTCCAGGATAGATCATATCTTGGGTCACAAATCAAGCCTTGGTAAATTTTAAAAAATTGAAATCCTATCAAATATCTTTTGTGACCACAACACTATGAGACTAGATATCAATTACAGGAAAAAATCTGTAAAAAATACAAACACATGGAGGCTAAACAATACACTACTAAATAACAAAGAGATCACTGAAGAAATCAAAGAGGAAATCAAAAAATACCTAGAAAAAAATGACAATGAAAACACAACAACCCAAAACCTATGGGATGCAGCAAAAGCAGTTATAAGAGGGAAGTTTATAGCAATACAACCCTACCTCAAGAAACAATAAACATCTCAAATAAACAACCTAACCTTACACCTAAAGCAATTAGAGAAAGAAGAAGAATAACAACAAAAAACCCCTAAAGTTAGTAGAAGGAAAGAAATCATAAAGATCATATCAGAAATAAATGAAAAAAAAGAAAAGAAGGAAACAATAGCAAACATCAATAAAACTAAAAGCTGGTTCTTTGAGAAGATAAACAAAATTGATAAACCGCTAGCCAGACTCGTCAAGAAAAAAGGGAGAAGACTCAAATCAATAGAATTAGAAATGTAAAAGGAGAAGTAACAACTGGCACTGCAGAAATACAAAGGATCATGAGAGATTACTACAAGCAACTATATGCCAATAAAATGGACAACCTGGAAGAAATGGACAAATTCTTAGAAAAGCACAACCTTCTGAGACTGAACCAGGAAGAAATAGAAAATATAAACCAAACAATCAAATGTACTGAAATTGAAACTGTGATTTAAAATCTTCCCCGAAATAAAAGCCCAGGACCAGATGGCTTCACAGGTGAATTCTATCAAACATTTAGAGAAGAGCTAACACCTATCCTTCTCAAACTCTTCCAAAATATAGCAGAGGGAGGAACACTCCCAAACTCATCCTACCAGGCTACCATCACACCCTGATACCAAAAGCAGACAAAGGTGTCCCCCCCCCAAAAAAAAAACTACAGGCCAATATCACTGATGAACATAGGTGCAAAACTCCTCAACAACATACTGGCAAAGAGAATCCAACAGCACATTAAAAGGATCATACACCATGATCAAGTGGCATTTATCCCAGGAATGCAAGGATTCTTCAATATATGCAAATCAATCAATGTGATACACATTATTAACAAACTGAAGAATAAAAACCATACGATAATCTCAATACATGCAGAAAAAGCTTTTGACAAAATTCAGCACCCTTTTATGATGTTGAAAAACTCTCCAGAAAGTAGAAGAGGGAACCTATGCCGATAGAGGGAACCTACCTCAAAATAATGAAGGTCACATATGACAAACCCACAGCTAACATCATTCTCAATGGTGAAAAACTGAAAGCATTTCCACTAATTTCAGGAACAAGAAAACGTTGCCAACTCTCACCACTATTATTCAACATAGTTTTGGAAGTTTTAGCCATAGCAATCAGAGGAGAAAAAGGAATCCAAATCAAAAGAGAATAAGTAAAACTGTCACTGTTTGCAGATGACATGATACTATACATAGAGCATCCCAAAGATGCTACCAGAAAACTACTAGAGCTAATCAATGAATTTGGTAAAGTAGCAGGATATAAAATTAATGCACAGAAATCTCTGGCATTCCTATACACTAATGATGAAAAATCTGAAAGAGAAATTAAGGAAACACTCCCATTTACCATTGCAACAAAAAAGAGTAAAATACCTAGGAATAAACCTATCTAAGGAGACAAAAGACCAGTATGCAGAGAACTATAAGACACTGATGAAAGAAGTTAAAGATGATACCAACAGATGGAGAGATATACCATGTTCTTAGATGGGAAGACTCAACATTATGAAAATGATTATACTACACAAAGCAATCTACAGATTCAGTGCAATAACTATCAAACTACCAATGGCATTTTTCACAGAACTAGAACAAAAAATTTCACATTTTGTATGGAAATACAAAAAACCCCGACTAGCCAAAGCAATCTTGAGAAAGAAAAACAGAGCTGGAGGAATCAAGCTCCCTGACTTCAGACTATACTCCAAAGCTACAGTAATCCAGACAGTATGGTACTGGCACAAATACAGAAATATAGATCAATGGAACAGGATAGAAAGCCCAGAGATAAACCCACACACATATGATGGTCACCTTATCTTTGATAAAGGAGGCAAGAATATACAATGGAGAAAAGACATCATCTTCAATAAGTGGTGCTGGGAAAACTGGACAGCTACATGTAAAGAATGAAATTAGAACACTTCTTACCACCATACACAAAAATAAACTCAAAATGGATTAAAGACCTAGATGTGAGGCCAGACACTATAAAACTCTTAGGGTAAAACATAGGCAGAACACTCTACCACATAAGTCACAGCAAGATCTTTTTGACCCACCTCCTAGAGAAATGGAAGTAAAAACAAAAATAAACAAATGGGACCTAGTGAAACTTAAAAGCTTTTGCACAGCAAAGGAAACCATCAACAAGACAAAAAGACCACCCTCAGAATGGGAGAAAATATTTGCAAATGAAGCAACTGACAAAGGATTAATCTCCAAAATATACAAGTAGCACATGCACCTCGATATCAAAAAAACATACAACCCAATCCAAAAATGGGCAGAAGACCTAAATAGACATTTCTCCAAAGAAGATATACAGATTGCCAACAAACACATCAAAGGATGCTCAACATCACTAATCATTAGAGAAATCCAAATCAAAACTATAATGAGGTATCACCTCACACCGGTCAAAATGACCATCATCAAAACATCTGAAAACAATAAATGCTGGAGAGGGTGTGGAGAAAAGGGAACCCTCTTGTGCTGTTGGTGGGAATGTAAATTGATACAGGCACTATGGAGAACAGTATGCAAGTTCCTTAAAACACTAAAACTAGAACTACCATATGACCCAGCAATCCCACTACTGGGAACATACCCTGAGAAAACCATAATTCAAAAAGAGACATGTACCACAGTGTTCATTGCAGCTCTATTTACAATAACCAGGACAAGGAAACAACCTAGGTGTCCATTGACAGATGAATGGATAAAGAAGATGTGGCACACATATACAATGGAATATTACTCAGCCATAAAAAGAAACAAAATTGAGTTATTTGTAATAAGGTGGATGGACCTAGAGTCTGTCATACAGAGGGAAGTCAGTCAGAAAGAGAAAAACAAATACTGTATGCTAACACATATATATGGAATAAAATAAAAATGGTTCTGATGAGCCTAGGGGCAGGACAGGAATAAAGACACAGACGTAGAGAATGGACTTGAGGACACGGGGAGGGGGAAGGGTAAACTGGGATGAAGTGAGAGAGTGGCATGGACATATATACACGACCAAATGTAAAATAGCTAGCTAGTGGGAAGCAGCCGCATAGCACTGCTATGGGAGATCAGCTCAGTGCTTTGTGTCCACCTAGGGGGTGGGATAGGGTTGGTGGGAGGGAGACGCAAGAGGGAGGGGATATGGGGATATATGTATACATATAGCTGATTCACTTTGTTATACAGCAGAAACTAACACACCATTGTAAAGCAATTATAGTCCAATAAAGATGTCAAAAAAAAGAAAAAAAGAAAGAAAGAAATATAGCAGAGGTAACTTGCCAGAGATCACACACCTAGTTAGGTGTGGAGCCAGGAGCCAGACTCAGGTCATCTGACTCCAGCTTCTCTACCCGCTGGGCCACACTGCCTCAAGGCAGTGTCTTTATTCATTCACTCATTCATGTAACAAATATTCATTTAGTGCCTACCTCATAAGGCAAGGCCCCTACCCTGATGGGGCAGTCAAATAATTTGAAAGGAGTATGGTGTCATGCCAGGCACAGACAATGGGAGTAATGAAAAAATACATAAACCAGTCTGGAGGACACGAGAGAAGGTCCCCAGTGAGAAGTGATATCTAAGTGGGGTCTTAAACAAGCAGGCAAAAAAGAAGCTGTGGGGTAAGAATGAGCTTCCCAAAGGAGAGAGAATTACAGGTGCAGGGGGCAGGAGGAGAGAGAGAGAGAAAAAGGTCTACAGGTAACTCTTAAGTGGGCAATGTAACCAGAACATAGAGTAGAGGTGAACGTGTATGAGAGGGGCTGGAGGGCCAGGCAGAGGCCAGATCATGCTCCTCGAGTCTGAGGATGCCCTTGAAAGATACAAAGCAAAGAGGAGTAGCTTTCTCTTGAGAAAAAGATTGCTCTGGCTTAAGTGTGTTAAAAGACTGGAAAGTGAGCACCAAGAAGACTAGACAGGAGACTGATCTGGTCGTTGGAACAACAGATTTTGATTGTCTGAACTGAGCTGACAATGGAGGTAGTAAGAAGTGGCAGATTATTGTCTTGTGATGTAAAGCTAGGTCACACAAAAATAATGAAGCACAAATACTATATGTATGATGAACAATACTTATAACACACACACAGACACGCACCACAGATATATTTTTAAATAACTACTCAAAAGCATCCAAGAGAAAAACATCCAGGAACAAAGGGGTTATATTTAAGAATGAAAAAAGAGAGGATAAATTAGGAAGAAATCATTAAGAATTCATTAAATTGTAGTTACTGCAAATAATCATGTCCCAGAGTAAATCTCAAGGGATCAGTTTTTCCTGCCACTGATAAGTAAAGGAAATCCTAACAAAAACAAATAAGAAAGGATTGCACAATTTGGTACAATGACAAAAAGAGAGATGATTGATTCGAAGTATGCAACAGCCAAAATCACATAGGCACAGCTTCCAGAAATTGAAGCACAGGATAAACACGTGCCAGGAGGCTGCACCCAAATTCCAACTGCTCTTGTTACATAAATTTTCTTCCACCTTCCCTTGGCTCATTCCAGCAGAAAACAGGATTCCTGAAATCAGTCACAGGTCCTAAGTTTGCCCCATCCTCTGTTATCCATGTCTCTTCATGCCTCTTCCTTCCTACACTTTTGGAACTGTGTTTTAAATACTTACTAAATTTTATTGATTTAGGGTGTCTCTCATTTGTGAATACCACTGCACAGCATCACTTTATGTATAAATGGTCAAAACAGGAGTAGCTCCATTTTTTATCTTTAATAATATCTTCTTTTTTATTAATTTTTATTGGAGTATAGTTGCTTTACAATGTTGTGTTAGTTTCTTGCTGTACAGCGAAGTGAATCAGTCATATGTATCCACGATTTTTTGGATTTCCTTCCTATTTAGGTCACCACAGAGCCCTGAGTAGAGTTCCCTGTGCTATACAATAGGTTCTCATTAGTTATCCATTTTATACATAGTATCGATAGTGTATATATGTTAATCCCAATCTCCCAATTCATCCCACACCCCCTTCCCCACTTGGTAACCATAAATTTGTTCTCTACATCTGTGACTCTATTTCTGCTTTGCAAATAAGTTCATCTCTACCATTTTTCTAGATTCCACGTATAAATGATATTATATGATATTTGTGTTTTTGCTTTGTTTGTTTGGCCATGCTGCGCGGCATGTGGGATCTTAATTCCCTGACCAGGGATTGAAAGCAGGACTAGCTCTTAGCATCTTTTCTTTGTGGTCCATCCTCATTCTCACTGGAATGCCTCAGTGTTAATGAAATAAGCATGGCTACAAAAGGAAAGACAGTGGAAGGACTAACATTTACTGAATATCTCCTATGCACTAGGCTCTGAGATGGATGCACTTCATACGGTATCTTATTGTTTTAGTTCTCATATCCCATGAAGGAAGTGGGATTATCTCCATTTTACAGTTAAGGTTACCATTTAGAAACTTTCCCCAAAGTACTCAGATCTTTACTACCAAAGCCAGGTCTAGAACCTCAGTCTGATTCCAAAGTCTCCATTTTTTCTGCTACATCACATTCTAAAGTCCTTTAGTCTGAAGTCCTCGGGATAAAAAGAATGATATTTTCTCCCTTCGTACTTTGTAAGGACAGCAATAGGATTAAAGAAAAATTTTAAAGAAACTGGTCCCCTGAAAAATGGCCAAATAGGAAATATTTTATGAAGGTCACTTCCTTTGAAAAATCCCAAGAACTCTGCATTTTGTTCATGTTGCAATTTAAGTAAAAAGGTATTTTTTGAACTTTAATTAAGAATTCGTTAAGGTATTTTTTAAAAACCGTACCCATATGGAAAAATATTGGTATTCTTGAACACAGGCAGCGGTATAGAAATATGAAAAGGGGTTCCATAGTCAGACAGAAATCCTGCAATCCTGACTTTGCAATTTATGAACTACATAGCTTTGGGCCAGTTATTCAACCTCCCGGACCATGAGTGTCCAGCTCTGAAAGATGTAGGTAATAGAACTTCTTTGTGTGTTTGCTGTGAAGAGTAAATAATAGAAGTAAAGAGCATAGCATAGTCCCAGCATATTATAGGTGTTCATAAATTATAGGCATAAGTTGACTATCATTGTTTTTTAACTGCGGGTGATTCAACTGTGCAGCCAAGTGTAAAAATTGGCAGCCTGAACTATTACACATAGAATGGATGGATAACAAGGTCCTACTGTAGAGCACAGGGAACTATATTCAATGTCCTGGAATAAACCATAATGGAAAGAAATATAAAAAGGAATGTCTATATATGTATAACTGAGTCACATTGCTGTACAGCAGAAATTAACACTGAAATGAAATATACTTCAATTAAAAAAAAAAGAAAAAAGAATTTCAGTAAAAAGTGGAATCTCTGCTCAGTGGTTTTAAAAAATACTGATGCCTTGGTGCACATCCAAGAAATGTTGATTCAATTGCTCTTAGGTGAGGCCTAGGTCCTGAAATCTTGAAAACCTCCACCATGTGATTCTAATGTCCTGCAAAGTTGAGGCTGTCTGGGATAGAACAGTAGTGGTGGTAAATCGTGGTGGCAGCAGGGGATGGAATGAAGACTCCAAGCCCTCCTAATAGCTTTGACACATCATAGGGAAGGTAGCATGTGGCTACCTGTTACACAGGAGGCATTGTTTATTGGTCAGTGCTGGCCAGACATGCTGTGGCAATCTGCCAAAAAGAGGTCTGCAGCCTACCTCCACCCCATGTAGGGAGACTCCACTCTCCCTTCTTGCTAGCCCATATCAGAGCGAAGAACAAGGTAGCAGGAATTTTAAAAATTTTGTTGGGGAGAAGAGTATTTCCCCATTTCTTCCTCTAGGCCATAAAGAAACAGGCTTATCCATACCAAGGAGAAGGTAATCTTTACACCAAATTTGAAATTTTAAAATGAATAAGACTGAGTTTTACATACAATTCTGTTACCTACCGCTGTGTACCATATCATTCTAAAATGTAGTGGTGTAAAATAGCAACTATTTTATTATGCTTGCCTCTGTGGATCAAGACCTCAGAAAAGCATAATGGGGATGTTTCTCTGTTCCACAGTGTCTGGGGCCTCAGCTGGAAAGTCTCCGTCAGTTATTTTCACTAACATAACTGATACCTAGCCAGGGATAATTTAATCGCTCAAATTTTGACCAGAGTTAAATAAGGCTTCTGCCTGTTACTTGAGCTTCCTTGCAGCATGGCAGCTTCCAGCTAGTCAAACTTATTATGTGGTCTAGGACTCCAAGAAAAAATGTCAGCTGGTATTTTATGACCTCAGAAATCACATAGCAACTACTTCTGTGATTCTCTGATGGTCAAAGCAGTCCCAAGATCACCCAGATTCAAGGAGAGGGAACAGAAACAACACCTGTCAATGGTAAGAGAGTCTTGGAGAATTTTCCGATACCTAAATAGGTCTGAGCTAATGCCCAGAGTGACAGGAAGTTAGAGACTCTGGCCAAGATGTTGGTAAGAGACAACATACCAAGCAGGAGGTAAGATGGTTATACAGTGCATTTGGGAAGGAAGAAGTTATTAAAATAAAAGTTTTATGTTTATGCCATATCCCTTTGAGAATCCTCAATAAACCATTTACAACAATATTCCATATGCAAGAAGAAACCAGAATCCGTACACTTATGTGAAGACAAAAACCAAGAAATCTATCATTTAAATATGACCCGTTGCCACATGCTTGCCTCTCGGCTTAAGAGTCAGCTTCCTCTGAAACATTGATTAATTAAGAATATTCTGAATTAGGTATCTTTTCAAAGTTAAAATAAAAGTTAGAATTTTCAGTTATAAACCTCTTTATAAATCTTATTAGTACATAACCCTGCCAAATATACTGCAATGCATTAGCATAATTTACCCCTTGTCTCAAATTTTAGGAAAATAAATGTCTCTCTCAAGATCACAAAATGAATGTATGCAAGCCTCATATTTTAATGTATGGCTCAAGATAGGTGCTACTTGGAAAGCAATGGACACTTCCTGAAATAGTATATCTTGTTAAAAAAACGTTTTGAACAGTCCTTTACAAACTGAAATAGACAGTTTGTATGTGATTGCATGCCTTCCCCTATAGCTGGTAGTTCCAATATGCTGCACTCTTTTTCCTAGAGAGATACTAACTGTGAATCATACCAGCTCCTGCTTTGAACACAGTCCACAGACACTGTGAACAGATGGGCTTTTTGGCAGTAGAACCACTCTTTGCTGTCTACCACAGGTGAGTAGTAGGTACCGTCTTAAATAAGCTACAACTGCTAATTCAAGAACTAGCCAATTCTGAACATGATAGACAACTCATGGCAGCATGCTATACATATTTAAGGAAAGCTGACAGTCTCTGAACTCTACTTAAAGTAGTTTACACATATTAGAAAATGGTAGCCAATCACTGTATCAACAATCATACCAGTTTTCATAATTGTATGTTACCTACAAAACAATTTAGGAACGCTTTCTTCGAATAGGTAAACATTGCAAATGAGATTGTAAGATTTTTCATTTACAATGGTAGCAGAAAACACTGTTCTACAACAAAGGTGGGAATTAAGAACATGAGAAAACACTCAAAGAGATGACAGGCTGCACTAATTTCAGCCAAATATGTGTGAAGAACTCCAACCCATATGTAAGGAGACATGAATTCCCCTTAAACCTCAAAACCCCCACAAGGGGGTTGAAACTACAGACAATTTCAGACGCTGTGTAGTGTGTGTGTGTGCACACAGTGGGATGGAAGTCTAGGGTGGGAGAGAAGAGGAGGAAGAGTATTCATTTTTTGTGGGACACACCATCCATAGCTTAAAAGACTTCTGAAGGATGTGGGGAAAATGGAACCCTCACACATGCTGGTGGGAATGTAAAATGGTTTAACCACTTTGGAGAAACAGTCCTGCAGTCTCTTAAACCATAGGCCAGCAATTCCACTCTAAGGATTTACACAAAAGAAATGAACATATGTGTGAATATTCACAACAGAATTACTCATAAGAGCCCTGGAAATAACCTAAATGTCCTCCAAGTGGTAAATGGATAAACAAAATTTGGTACATTCATACAATGGACTACTACTCATCAATAAAAAGAATGAACTACTGATACATGAAAAAACATGAAGGAACCTTAAAAATATTATATTAAGTAGAAAAAGTTAGACACAAATGACTACATAGTCTATGATTCAATGTACATGAAATTTTTAGTGAGGGCAATATTTGGAGACAGAAAACAGACAAATGGTTGCCTGCGGCTAGGAGTCGGAGTGGGAAATTACTGCAAACGGGCAGCTGTGAACTTTTTATTGTTTGACAAAAGTGTTTTAAGTGTCCAGGTTTTCATCAAAAATTACAAGTCATACCAAGAACCAAAAAGACCTTCAACCAAATAAAAATGACAATCAGTAGATGAAAACATCGAGATGACAGAGTCTGAAGGAGTTACTTAAAATTTTTCAGTAATACATTATATATATATATATATATATATATTTTTTTTTTGGCGGTACGCGGGCCTCTCACTGCTGTGGCCTCTCCCGTTGCGGAGCACAGGCTCCGGACGCGCAGGCTCGGCGGCCATGGCTCACGGGCCCAGCCGCTCCGCGGCATGTGGGATCCTCCCAGACCGGGGCACAAACTCGTGTCCCCTGCATCGGCAGGCGGACTCCCAACCACTGCGCCACCAGGGAAGCCCACATTATATATTTTTAATAGGATGGTGGCTTGGTGACTTTAGAAATTAATAAATCACTTAACAATCCACGATTTGAGACAAATGGATAAACAAATGGTAGTAAATCTGTACAGTAGGATATACTCAACAATAAAAGGGAACAAACCAGGGATATATCTGACAATGTGAATGAATCTGAAAAACATTATGCTGAACAAAAAACTCTGGATGTAAAAAAAATACATACTCTGTGATTCTATTTAAATGGAACACTAGGAAAACTGATCTACAGTGATAAGAGAATTATCAGTTGTTGCCTGGGAAACTGGAAGGCTGGAAGACAGTTTTGGATGTGATGGAAATGTTGTAGATCTTGACCGTGGTGATGGCCACTAATTTGTGACTAGGCTCAGTCTGCCAGATGTGCATCTGGGCTCTGTCATTTACCTAGGCAGGTTAGTTAACCTTTCTGGGCCTCAGGTCCTTCACCTGTAAAATGGGCATCATAATAGTGGTGTCTAGTGCATAAGGTTGTTGTAATTGTTAAGAAATGGGTTAATAAATATGAAGATGTTAGAGTGCCTGAGAGATAGAAATGTCTAGATGTGTTAGCCATTATTGTTGTTAACAAAGAACAAAGTTATATAGGTGTAAGGATGTTTGTTACAGTGGGGTTTTAAAAAGTAAAAACTGGCTTGCATAGAAGTGGAAGCTATGATGCTTTCACCTGATGGAATATTTTGGAGTCATTACCTGCACTGCTGAACATTAGAGAACCTGTTAGTATAACTTATGGTGTTAATAGTTCACATGAGAAAAATCAGGTAAACATCTCAACAAATGCAGAAAATAAATGACATAAAATCCAACATCCAATCCTTATATAAAGCAAAATAGGTCAGTTTTTATAATCACATCAAAAGCCAGCATCAAATTTAATGATAAGACTTTAAGTTTTCCATTCAAATTACTCAAACAAAACAAAGGTGCTATCACCACTACTACAATTCATTGTTCTGGAAGCAAAATTCAATGTAATCAAATAAGAAAAATAAATAAGGACTCTACATACAGGAAAGGAATATACATAATTGTCATTATTAGAGATTATATGATTGCATAAAAGGTTGAACTAAAGTGGCTGGTTAAAAATATCATTTATTGGGCTTCCTTGGTGGCGCAGTGGTTGAGAGTCCGCCTGCCGTTGCAGGGGATACGGGTTAGTGCCCCGGTCCGGGAAGATCCCACATGCCGCGGAGCGGCTAGGCCCATAAGCCATGGCCGCTGAGCCTGTGTGTCTGGAGCCTGTGCTCCGCAACGGGAAAGGCCACAACAGTGAGAGGCCCGAGTACCACAAAAAAAAAAAAAAAGAAATGTCATTTATAAAAATGAATAGTTTTCCCACATATAAGAGATATTTAGGGAAAAATAATTAAACAATCTCTCAAAAGAGCAAAACAAATAATTAGGAATCATCTTAAAAGTGAATATGCAGAATACATATGAAGAAAATATTACAACTTTGCTGCAGAGACATAAAAGGAAAGTTGAATAAATGTTCCTGTATTATTATCAATTCAGTCTTCAAAGAAAATCAATCAAAAAAGTAACAAGACTTTGGGAGGTATTTGACAAAACTATATTGAATTCATCTGTAAGATTAAATACGCCAGAATAACCAGAGGAAAACATTTTGGAGAAAATAAAATGAGAAATGACTTATTTTATCAAAGGTTAAAACATAAAATTCCAGGAGCTAAAACATTTAGTGGCAGGAGTAGTATATTAGTGATCTATTGCATAACGAATGTCCCCAAAAGATCAGCTTACACAATTCAAGATTTTATCTCATCATTTTTGTGAGTCAGGAATCTAGGCACAGTTTAGCTGGGTTTTCTAACTCTGGGTGTCTCACAAGGCTACAATCAAAGTATTGTCCAGGGACATGGTCATCTCAAGACTCAACTAGGGAAGGATCTGCTTCCAAGTTCACTCATTTGGCTGTTGGAAAGATTCAGTTCCTCACAGGCTGTTGACTAGAGAACTTCCTCATTTCCTTGCCATATGCCCTCTCCATAGGGCAGCTCACAACATGGCAGGTGGCTTCACCAAAGCAAGCAAAGAAAACGGAGAGGAAGGGAGGGAGGGGAAAAGTGTCAAGGAAAAAGTGTATCACTTTGAGTCCTAATAGGAAATTGATGGTGCACTCAAACTGGGTAATTTGAGTAGAGTTCAATAGGCTGTTCACAAAGGTAGAGCACAGTGTAGAGAAACTAGCAAGGCTAGTTCAGTATCCTAGGACTCAAATAGCAAGAAAGGGAACAGATATCAGAGGAGAAAGGTAGGAGCTTGGGAGAGAGAGAGAAAGTTTGAGAGAAGAAGCCAGCCTCCAGCAAGCAGACCAGAAAGAGCCTGGGGTGTAAATACCCCAACCTCTTACTGCTTCCTCTTTCTAGCTTCCTGTAGCTGCTCCCATTGGCTGAACCCAGCAAAAAGCTAGAAACACATTGATATGATCCACATGCAGATCAGTCTCCCAGGGAACAAGCAAGTTGGAGAGTGGTAGAGAGTGGAACTGGAGGGGCCTATGGAAAACATTCTTCATAGCAGCGTGTCATTTTCTAATCCACACAAAAGTGTCACAGAGTTGGCAGCTGTCTTAGTACCCACATTTTATAATTGCAAGAAAACAGAAATAATTTAAATGTTCATAACTGAATTAATGTACATGATACAACAGAATGCTATTGAGCTTTCTTTAAAGAAATTAGTTTATTTTATTTTCTTTATTTTTAAATTTTTATTGAAATAGAATTGTTCTACAATGTTGTGTTAGTTTCAGATGTATAGCAAATGATTTATATATATATATATATATAAATCTTTTCAGATTCTTTTCCATTATAGATAATTACAAGATATTGAATATAGTTCTCTGTGCTACACAGTAGGTCCTTGTTGGTTACCTTTTTTTTTTTTTTTTTGCAGTACACAGGCCTCTCACTGTTGTGGCCTCTCCCGTTGCGGAGCACAGGCTCCGCGCAGATTCAACGGCCATGGCTCACGGGCCTAGCCACTCCGTGACATGTGGGATCTTCCCGGACCGGGACACGAACCCGTGTCCCCTGCATCGGCAGACAGACTTTCAACCACTGCACCACCAGGGAAGCCCGGTTATCTATTTTATATACAGTACTGTGTATATTTTATCCCAAACTCCTAATTTATCCTTTCCCGCACTTTTCCCCTTTGGTAACCATAAGTTTGTTTTCTATGTCTGTGAGTCTATTTTTGTTATATATACAATGGAATATTACTCAGCCATAATAAAGAATGAAATAATACCATTTGCAGCAACATGGATGTACCTACTAAGTGAAGTAAGTCAGACAGAGAAAGACAAATATCATATGATTTTGCTTATATGTGGAATCTAAAAAAATGATACAAATGAACTTCTGAACTTTTTAAAAAAAAGACAAATGAGGGAAATGTTTACGGACTGGTCTGAAAAAGAAACCAAGACATTTTAATATGTTAAATAAAGTATGAATGATTCTCTCAATGTATGTGTGCACTTCTAATAACATGTAATGTGGAAAATATTACATTATATAAGAATAAACTTTTATACACCTGGAAATTTCTAGAAGGATACCTGAAACTCTTAAAAGTGGTTCACTCTAGGGAGTGATGGGAAGGGGGAAGGGACTGTTGGAAGGAGCAGAGAATAGGAGACTTCACATTTTCATTTTATATCACTCATAATAACAAAACAAAACTTAAAAGTTTACTTTGGCAAAAACTCTTTTTAGTATTCTTTATCAGAGATGTAATAATATTGTGAAAATACAGATGATATAATATTAAGGCATGGCAAAATTTCATACACAATATGATTATAAAAATATATTTTTAAAAATATACAGGCGAAAAAACATTTTTAAAAAGGAAACACCAGACATTACCAGTGGTTGGGTGTAGGTGGGATTATTGGCATGTTTTAACTCTTTGTATTTCCTAAATATTTTTAATGAGAATATGATACTTGTACCGTGGAGAAAGGAAATATTCTAAAATCATGGTTTTAAACTTTTAAAGAAGTGGAAATCACTTTCAAATGAATTCTTAGGCAGAACCCCAATCATAAGAATAATATTTAAATATTTTCTAGATGAATTTTGAATGTTCAAAGTTAAAAATATTGGGGAACATCAAATATAATAAGATATTAAAGTATCTTCAATCTCATCACATAAAGATACAGACAAGTGGGGCTTCCCTGGTGGTGCAGTGGTTGAGAGTCTGCCTGCCAATGCAGGGGACACGGGTTCGAGCCCTGGTCTGGGAAGATCCCACATGCCACGGAGTGACTAGGCCCGTGAGCCACAACTACTGAGCCTGCGCGTCTGGAGCTTGTGCTCCGCAACAAGAGAGGCCGCGACAGTGAGAGGCCCGCGCACCGCGGTGAAGAGTGGCCCCCGCTCGCCGCAACTAGAGAAAGCCCACGCACAGAAAGGAAGACCCAGCACAGCCAAAAATAAATAAATAAATGAAATTTAAAAAAAAAAAAGATACAGAAAAGTGGGTATTTTTATCAGTCATCACTGAATGTTTTAAAAAAAAAGTACAAACATATTATTAGTACTTTTTTAAACCAAGTTCTGATTTCTTAGTTTTGTTCTTCATTGGACAAAGAAACAGATTATAGGAAAAATTTGAGATGGAAATGTCAAGTTTAAACATGAGAATAAATAGAATTTTTAGTCCTAGCTTAAGCTGAATAGGTAGTTTAGTTCTAAAAATCTCTACATATAGTCTTCTTATCTGGAGAGAAAAGATGGTTATAAATTGTACTATTTCAAGAGTTTGGATGGAACCCCAGATTTCTAGAATCTGGAAAAGGAGAAAGACAAAGGAATGATTGTCTTTTTCTTTAGCGATACTCACTCCCACCTACATAGCTCTCCACAAAGAATGAAAGTCATGTTAAAATTCTTTTTCTCATTTATGGCTAAATGAAACCTTAGAACACTTGCTGTAAGATATAATTTTTAAGGGAAGGTTAGCCAGTCTTCTTGGAAGAAGAAATGAAATCATCCAAAAAAAGCACTTTGGAAACTGTGATGAAAATGGGGAAATAAGCCCTTCCTCTTGTGAATAAAGATTCAGTGTTACTGTATCTAGTAGTGAATAAGCTGAAAATAGAAACTGTTAAACAGGGAGCTTAATGTCTGTCCATACAAGAAATATAAGTTTACATGAAATTTACTACCCAAATTAGAAGTTCATGTTACCAAAGACAAAAATTCTATTGGAAAAAAAATAATAATCATTCAGTACTATGCATTCTACTATTTGCTATTTCCTTTACATAAACAAGAATCATTGCATTGTAAAGGGGAAATGGCTAACTGGGTGCTGCGTGAAAGAACATTGGATAATTTTTATCTTTTATTAACTCAAGAACTGTAGAGTTATAAGGGATTGAGATGTACAGCATAAAACTAAATTTTTCCATTGGGAGATTGTAAAACCCACATTCTGAACAGAGGTCAAAATAAAGTTCACTGCCTACATTTCCTCACCTTCTTTAACATAAGGATTTTGAAGTATGAGAAAGCTTCATGTGGACATTCTTAGGAAAGATGAAAAAATGTTTTTCATTTTTCCCCTTGTACAATCAATTAAAATATGAATTTTAAATGTAAAGTGTGAATATAGCTATAATTTATGATTTTTAAAAAATTATTTTAGGGCTTCCTTGGTGGCGCAGTGGTTGGGAGTCCGCCTGCCGATGCAGGGGACGTGGGTTTGTGCCCCGGTCTGGGAAGATCCCACATGCCACAGAGCGGCTGGGCCCGTGAGCCATGGCCGCTGAGCCTGCGCGTCCGGAGCCTGTGCTCCGCAACGGGAGAGGCCAAAACAGTGAGAGGCCCACATACCGCAAAAAAAAAAAAAATATATATATATATAGATATATATATATATATATATACATTTTTTTAATAGGCTTTATTTTTTAGGAAAGTTTTAGGTTCAAAGCCAAATCAAGAATAAGGTGCAGATATTTCCCATATACCCACTGCCCTCACTCATGCATAGTCTTCCAGCTCCTCCATTATCAACATCCCCCCTCCCAACCAAGAATGTACATTTGTCACAATTGATGAACCTACTTTAACACATAATCATCGGAAATTCGCAGTTTACACTAGGGTTCACTCTTGGTGTTGTACATTCTATGGGTTTGAACAAATGCATAATGACATGTATTTCCCATTTTAGTATCATACAGAGTAGTTTGTCCTAAAAATTCTCTGTGCTCCACCTATTCATTCCTCCCTCCCCTGATCCCTAGCAACCAATGAACTTTTTGTTGTCTCCACAGTTTTGCCTTTTCCAGAATGTCATACAGGTAGAATCATACAGTACGTAGCCTTTTCAGGCTGGCTTCTTTCAATCAGTAATATATATGTAAGTTTCCTTCATGTGTTTTCATGGCTTGATAGATTTTCTTTTCTTAACACTGAATAATATTCCATTGTCTGGATGTACCATAGTTATTTATCCATTCACCTACCAAAGGACATCTTAGTTGCTTCCAGTTTCGATGGTTATGAATAAAACTGCTTTAAACATCTGCAGTTTTTTGCGTGAATGTAAGTTTTCAGTTTCTTTGGGTAAACACCAAAGAGTGCAATTCCTGGATTATATAGTAACCGTATGTTTAGTTTTGTAAGAAATCACCAGACTGTCTTCCAAAGTGACTGTACCATTTTGCATTCCTACCAGCAAAGAATGAAAGTTCCTTTTGCCCCACATCCTTGTCAGCATTTGGTGTTGTCTGTGTTCTGGATTTTGGCCCCTTTCAAAGGTATGTAGTAGTATCTCACTATTGTTTTAATTTCATTTTCCTGATGACATATAATGTGGAGCATCTTTTCTTATGTTTATTTACCATCTACATATCTTCTTTGGTGAGGTGTCCAGTGTTAGTTCTTTTTTTTTTTTCTTTTTAATTGACATATAGTTGATTTACAGAGTTGTGTTAACCAGTGTTAGTTCTTGGGAAAAATACTCCTCAGAAGCATAGTCAAATCCTTTTCTGCAAAAGCACAGCCTCAAGAGTGGTCAACCTCAAATTGATATCCCTGCATAAATTTCACAAAGCTTTCAAGTGAAGAAATTCTTTCCCTTAGAAGAAACTCTGGGGTTTGCTAAGCCAGCAAATGGCTTGAAATAGGAAAACCTGGATTTCAGACTCTGCTCACTCTTACAAGCTTTGAGTAAGACACAACTTCACTTGACCTCAGTTGCTTCATTTCTAAATCAACAGGTCCCAGCTGACTATCACATCCCATAATTCTCACTGACATCATCCCATAAATACTTGTTCTAACAAATCCAGGTTCAGGTGAAGATTGCTCTGTAGCCTGGTTCTGTGTTTCCTCTCAACATCTTTTCCCGCAAGATCACTTATTTCAACATTTTAGCTTGTTCAAGATAATGCCCTATGATAAACCTCTAAGATAATTATGTCTCTTATAGCTAAGCATTCTAAACAGATACCCTTTAGCTAACAGTGTAGCCTACACACTGTTCTTAATAAATATTTGCTAAAATGCATTAAAAGAGTATAATCTGAACTGTTTGTCTTCATAATTACTAAACAACATCAAATAAAAATGTGGGTTATACTTTCTTAAACCATTTCTCATGAATACAAAATTTGAACTGGGTAGAAATAATAAATTTTAGGTATATTCATGAAACATTCCTCAAAATCATTGGCAAGTCACAACATTATATCTCTGCAGCATACTACTATATTACGTTACTACTCAGCTGTAGTAGCATAATATGACCTTTAATAGGAGTAGTATTCTCATCATAAAATTTGACTAAATATGTACCCAAAAGCTCAAAATCCTAGGTTTGAAAGAAAAGATTAGTAGAGGTAAATTTGTGTGCATATTGTTAACATTTGACTGACACTCTTTGGAATGAAAGAATATAGGATTTACAGGCCAGCTCTGTACCTGTAAGCTGTAACTTTGGGCAAGTGATTTTAACCGATGACCATCACTTAATAATGGTCCTCATAGTTTGGTGTGTGGAGAGTAGAAAAAATACACAGAATCCCAACTGAACTCAGATTTTCGTGCTGATGGCACAGGAAGCTTGGTTCTTGTGGCAGTTAGCTTGATGGCTCTGAGAAACAGCTTGGGAATGGCATCGAACCACCACAATGTGTTTTGTTGTAGTGGAGGTGGTGGAGGTTGTTGTGGTTTCAGTGGCTGAGTTTGCAGAGAGTGGGCAGAGAGCAAAATGTCACCGAAATTTATCTGCCCATGCTCTGCTATACGGTGAAAGTGTGAAGTTTCTCTGAAGTTGCAAGTGTGAGATCATGTGCAGCTTCAACAACCCTAGGTCAGGTCCATGCTTCCAACAGTGGATCTTTTGGATGTTTACAGACACATATGCCTAAAACAAGTTCACCCTCTTCGGCTGCCAGGATGAATGCCCCCGTGGAGCAGGTCTGAGCTGTTTTTAGGGGCATGGCTCAAGCAAGCTGTTGAGAAATGTGGCCTATTATGTACAGGATTCCTGACATAGGTAATTAGGGCTGATGGTCCAGTTTTCAGAACTCTCCCAAATTAGAGGAGGCTCCTGCTAGGTCTGGTCTTGCCCAGCTCTCTCATCATTGTTTCCTGTCTCTCTGGTAAGGGTCCTGAGGAGATGCTTGCCAAGACGAGCACATGGAGAGACCCACTTACCCTAGTAGTTGGCAGATCAGAAACAGAAACGCAGTTGCCTGAGTCTTCGTCTAGCGTATTTCACAACCACACTTGGGGAGGGTAAATAAACCATTACTATTTATTCATTTGACTGCGAAAATAATATTTTAACTCTTCTGCTGGATGGAGTATACATCAACACAGAACCCTCTGCCGTATGCTCTGCTTTGCGTACAGTCTGGCCACAGACTTCTTTTGGAAGCTCCCAGTTTAGCTTCTTTCAGTTTACAAGACATCCACGTGGAGGTTCCTGAGGAACGATGTGTTAAAATACTTGAAATACCCTAGGCCTCATCTTCCTAATCTTTAACACACCACTTTTAACAAAATTGATTTATATTTTTCAACCATGAAAATACAAGAACTCAATGTGGTTGTGAGTTCTGGAAACCATCCTTCTTGAAAGTACTTACTTTTTTTGAGTCTTTAAAATATTCAAGAATAATTACAAGACATGAAATCCTAAATATCAAGCAATGGGATGCTACTTTTGTCCTCCACAATTTTGGGATTTCTCGCTCTTTCATACAACTGCTGATTGATTGAGAGAGGAGTCCCTTGACTTTCTAATTTTTTATTAATAAAGCATGAAAGAATTGTTGCCATTAATGATGAATCCAAACCCTTAAAGGGATGGTAAGTATGGGCAGAGACATCAAAAATATGGGAAGAAATGGGACCCCCTCCACCTTCTAAAGTTCAAAAGGACCCATATGGGCTTCCCTGGTGACGCAGTGGTTGAGAGTCCGCCTGCCGATGCGGGGGACACGGGTTCGTGCCCTGGTCCGGGAAGATCCCACATGCTGCGGAGCGGCTGGGCCCATGAGCCATGGCCACTGAGCCTGCGTGTCCGGAGCCTGTGCTCCGCAACGGGAGAGGCCACAACAGTGAGACGCCTGCGTACCGCAAAAAAAAAAAAAAAAAAAAAAAAGGACCCATATGAAATGGAAACACATAATGTTAGAACAAGAAGGGACTTAGAAAATATCTACACACACCCCCACCCAGCTTTCCATTTCATAGAGGAGTACACTGAGGGAAGCAGTTTGGCCCACGTCAAAAAAGCCCTTTGTGACCAAATTAGAATGAGAAAGTAGATTTCCTGTTTCTTTCCATTAAACCAGACCTCCATTACCTAAATTAAGGTAAGTCAATGGTGTTCTAGAAGAAAATCTGCATTCCACTCCACCTTTTTGTTCATAGCATTCAATCTTGTCCTTTGTTTCACAATGTAGAATGAATAAAGGGGAGATAAAACAAGGGAAATATTGGAACTGGTGGGACATGTTTACTTCCTTATTGCAGTGGGTATAGAAGTAAAATATAGGGTGTTCCACAAAGTCAGGAAACATAGGATAAAAAACTCACTGTCAAAAATGCATCAGTTATATTGTCAAAGATCTTCGTCTGTATTTCTTCCATTTTCAGACCCCTTAAAAAGTATAATGATTAAACTAATGCCCTGTACTTCCAGAATTTTGGACAATCTTAGAGTTTTTGGGGGTTGTTTTCCATTTTAGCAATTAGGCCCATTGCTTTAAATCTAGAGCAAATCCACCTCACTTGGAAGCATCTTGAGCCTACTATTTGAAAATATAACTAACATAGTCTTTAAAAGTGTATCCTATATTTCCTGACTTTGTAAATACAATATAGAATGGGGACCAAAAGACAAAGAGCAAAAATTTATTTGTCAAGAGATGCCGTAGATGAATAATGTAAGCTGGCTTATATAAGTGCCTACGACCTTTTGGAAAATGCTGAATATGTAAAACTATGCTCTGATACTTTTGAACTACTTAAGCCTTAAAAAATACCAAGCTCATTTTTTTTTTTTAGAATGTGCTGTCTTGATGCTAGGGTTTAAGCTCCCCAAGTGTAGAGGGATATATGTCAGTTTCATTCACTGTGAGTTCCCAACACTTGGAAATGTGTCCTGGCACATAGAAAGCATTCAATAAATATTTTTAAATGAATGCTACCATAACACGGATAAAGGATTACTTTGATTTGGCTAGTGAAACAAACAGCAACTCATCTGAACATGGAGCAGTAGAGCAAAATCCGCAGCGACTCTTGCTCAAGGATGAGTTGCATAATGAGAATCTCTCTGACCTTGTAAGTTATCTAGAAATTAAATCAAATATGTCAGCTTAACAAAGACATCGTGGTGAGTTATCTTGCAAATTCATCTTCTGCATGTCTAAGGAAATACAGCCCCTTTTGACAGAGAGTCACAATTCATGGTTTCATGATATAATTGACATAATTGCAGCACTTAAAATAAGTTTTTCTTACTCTTGGATAGCTCTTACCATTCTCTAACGCACAGAGTATATTTTTAGAAGAGGATATAAACAGTGTAGAACAAACATCATAATTATACCAAGTGTGTTCACATCATTCTTTTTTATTTTTTTCTTTTCTTTTTTTTTGCTAGCCTCTCACTGTTGTGGCCTCTCCCGTTGCAGAGCACAGGCTCCAGACGTGCAGATTCAACGGCCATGGCTCACGGGCCCAGCCGCTCCACGGCATGTGGGATCTTCCCGGACCGGGGCACGAACCCGTGTTCCCTGCATCGGCAGGCAGACTCCCAACCACTGCACCATGAGGGAAGCCCACATCATTCTTTTTAAAGGAAAATTTCCTCATTGTAAGTTATTATCGAATATATTTATATTATAGAAGCCTAATTCTGAGAGGCTGCTACTTTCATTGGTAGGGTGAAAGAAAGGCACTAAGGGAACCTAATGATTTACAAAGAAACTGAGAAAGTGGAAAATATCGGGAATTAAAATGAGACAGATGAACCAAGCTTTGAGTTTTTATGGTACCAATAACTACCACTTTGCAGCTGGAGTTGGAATCTCTCCTCCACCTGCCAGACATACTTTCTGGAAAGCCTAGGTTGAGGTGTGAGGTATGTAGGCAGGGGCTCCAGAAAAAAATTATGAAGAAGAGTTGTGTTCATTTTGAAACAAAGCAGTGTGTAGATCATAGAAGAGCTACTGCTGGAGGCGTGGGCAGAAAACCCAGGCAACTTGACTGTGAAAATGCCAACCCGAGTGGCTACATCTCAAGAAAGAGAATTTTATGCTAAATCAGTCTCTTTGGGGCATGAAATAGAATCTTTTTTTCCCTAGCAATATATTTTTTCCCAAGCATGATTTGTAGAATCAAAGAACCATTGTTCTCACCACTGGCCAATGGTGGGGCGCTGGGCAAGTCTCTCTCTGGTCCTGTGTTCTGCATCTCCAAATCGGAGAGAACAGTTCCTCTTATGTCTGGAGGGGCCTTTGCACAGGGTCTAGAATACAGGAAACCATCAATCAGTGGTGGCTACTCTTTTTCATCTTTTGTATGAAGGGGTACGGAAATTGTTTTTCATTTCTTTTTGTATTTTCCCTTGGTATTTTAATCAAGTTCTTTTTGAAAATATTGAGCTCTATGGGAATTCCCTGGCAGTCCAGTGGTTAGGACTCTGTGCTTTCACTGCTGAGCGCACAGGTTCAATCCCTGGTTGGGGAACTAGGATCCTGCAAGCTGTGCCGGGTGGCCAAAAAAAAAAAAATTGGGCTCTACCCAAAGTGCCAACGCGGAGTAAGAAAAGGTGATATTGTCATTGCTTGGATTTGAAAGAGAGTGGCAAATGCAGGGAGTCCTGGCACAGGAGCTGCAGTTCCAAGAGGTGTCTCAGCATGAAAGGCAGGGACACCAAGGAAAGAAGCTGGGGAGTCTGGGACAGTTAGTTCTCTCCTTATTAACTGGTCTGCATTAGATATTCTTTTCTTTTCTGGCACTAGACTGTGTGTTCTGTTCATTTATGTGTTTAGTTACTCATTCCATTCAACACAAATGCCAGGCATTGTACTAAATGTGGGGGAGGGGATAGATAATGGCTGGGAGCCCAAGTGAACTCTTTCAAATCCCAAGATCCAGGAGGGGAACCGACAAGGGAACTGACAAGTGTAATGCTGGATGATGAAAGAAAAGGGTTTAAGGAAATGTTCCCATGCAATTCCATTTCTGATAAAAGATCACTAGTTTTGGTGCCAAAACACATGTAGATACGGTAAAATACTTTACTGACATTATGTATTACAATATTTATTGTCCTTCAAAGAGACCAATAAAAAGAAATAATTACAGAAGGGTTTATTTTACTTTATTAGCAAAGATAGTTTGCATATCCAGGAACCATTTTATTTTTTGAAAGAGAGGGAAATTCTCTGATTATTCTACACTGAAATCAGATTCTTCTCTCATTTCAAGTTTTATTATAAGAATTCATCATCATGAAGAACCTAGGGGCAGGACAGGAATAAAGACACAGACGTAGAGAATGGACTTGAGGACACGGGGAGAGGGAAGGATAAGCTGGGATGAAGTGAGAGAGTGGCATGGACTTATATATACCACCAGATGTAAAGTAGATAGCTAGTGGGAGGCAGCCACATAGCACAGGGAGATCAGCTTGGTGCTTTGTGACCACCTAGAGGGGTGGGATAGGGAGGGTGGGAGGGAGACACAGAGGGAAGAGATATGGGGATATATGTATATGTATAGCTGATTCACTTTGTTATAAAGCAGAAACTAACACACCATTGTAAAGCAATTATACTCCAATAAAGATATTATTTTAAAAAAAAAAGAATTCATTATTGCCACAGGTCAGAAGCACCCATCCTCCAAGAAAGTCTAAAAGTGAAGAAAAATAGTTCCTAATTAATTAATCAACCAATCAAGTAATTCATTAAAATCATACAAATAGGGGCTTCCCTGGTGGCACAGTGGTTGAGAGTCCACCTACTGATGCAGGGGACACGGGTTCGTGCCCCGGTCCGGGAAGATCCCACATGCCGCGGAGCGGCTGGGCCCATGAACCATGGCCACTGAGCCTGCGTGTCCGGAGTCTGTGCTCCGCAACGGGAGAGGCCACAACAGTGAGAGGCTTGCATACCACAAAAAAAAAAAAAAAAAAAAAAAAAAAAAAAAAATCGTACAAATAGATGCACTTATTCTTACATCTCACTTCTCTTCCATCTTCTACTTCTTGAACTCGTCTCAATGCCCAGGCCTCTGGGTCTGTTAATTCCTGCATCTTCTGGCCTGGCTCCAAACCACAGTGATTTTGCAGCTGCAAGAGCACTGCTACAGAGTCAGCCAAAAGAAGAACAAAGTGGACTTTTATAAACACCAAAGCCACCAAATGAAATAAAAAGATGAAGTCAAACATAGAAGCAGCTCACAGTATAGGAGACATGGTCTAAGGCAGGAACCGGGGAACCTCAAGGGAGTTAGAACAGAGTCAGACTTCATCTTATAAAAGGAATGCTGGTATAGGCCTTTCCTGATGGGAAAACCAAAGAGACCTTCTCTGTCTCTTTCATATGATAGCCCTCAAGGATAGGAAAGATAAATCTGGGGATCAGAGGCTTCTGTAGATAGCCCTGCCTTTCTCATGAACTTACATGTCTGGCATATCAGCCTGATGTGATGAATTACGCTGTTCTTCCCCATATTGGCTCTCTTCCCTGTAGGGTGATTACACATCCCAGCCCATTTCCAGGTGACTCAGAGTGCCTCTCTATAGGTGGAGTGTACTTCTCCGTCATCTTACCGGTTTGACCATACGACTTGTCTGAGCCAATGAAATGTAAGCAGAGGTGAGAGTGTGCCAGTTCCAAGCAAGCACTTTGAAGAATCACATTTTTCAGCCAATTCTGTTTTTCTCTCTGCCACTAAAACAGCACATCCCAACTAAGCACTGCTCTTTTGCTGGTTCCTGGAAAGAAGGGATACCTGGAGCGGAACTGTAGCCACTGATGCACCACTACCACCACGTAATGCAAGTTGGAAATGAAAATGTGTTAGTGTGAGCCCCTGGGATTTGGAGACTGTGCGTTACTGCAGCTAAATTGACTAATATATCTGATACCACAGAGTAGTAGTACAACTCCATTGGGATAAGCATCTCAACTCTAAGGGTATCCCATCCCTTAAGGGACTTGGATTTTATTCTAAAGATGAGCCAAAGGAGATTAAATAGGATTGGTTCAAGCCCTATGTCATCTGTAGTCTGAAAGTACCAGGGATAAAAGAACAATGGTTGTACCATGCTAGAAGAGCTGGGTTGCTATAAGGTTAAGTCATAGTTATCCTGGCAAGTCATAATTAACTGTTACACATTTCTGGGAGTGGCCATGAACTAGATCAATCTTGAAGGAATGGGGCACAGAACAGGTTTACATTTGCCCCACTACAACCCATTTCTTGGAATCCATAGCAAATTAATTTGTCCTCCATTCCTGGAATCCAGAGAATAAACACACACAGTCAGGGCTATTAAAGGGCCACTAGACAGAAACTACTTGTTTGGGCTTCCAGTTCTGCAACTGCCTTTATGGCCCCACCTCTTCTTTTTAATTTGTTTGTTTATGGGCTGTTTGACAACTCTACTGCTAAGCCAGTGGCCTTGGCGTGCAATTCCAAATACTTTAAAACTCAAAGTTAGCATGTATTTTTTTTTTCAAATCAATTAAAAGCATTTAAAAATATCTGGAGCAGAAGCCAAGAGCATCCAAAGTCCTAACCACCTGGACAGGCCCACAGGGACTTACAGGGCCTGACAAACTCCATCCTGCCAGGACCAGCAGGGAGGGGAGAAGAACTGTGATTCAGAAAATGAGTTGGATGGCAGAAAAGCAGGGCTAGGCAGAGGGGATTTGTTCCTAGAATACTGCTGCCTGATCCAGGAAGGACAGACAGGCCTGGGAAGCCGACCACAAGCATAGGTACTCCCAATCCTTGGCAAGCTTAGCTCGGTGGAGGGGCCCAGGCCTCAGGAGAGCAGCAAGCAACGAGCTGACTGGCGCAATCGGAGATGACATCTACTGTCTTTGGAGTGTTTCTTCAGAAGATTAGTAGCAAAGAGGATTCATTCTCTGGCTACGCCCACTGGAGGCGATGACTCACCCTCCGGGACATAAAAGTCTGGAAAGGATCAGCAGAAGGAACTCAGGGAAGGCAAAGCTCGACGGAAGCAAAACAAGTATTTTCCACGGAAGTCCTACCATGGAGCAGCCACAGCTGGCAAGGACGTTAGAGCCAGTTTCCTCCATCAGGCCAGTCCCCTTCTTTTACAGATGAGGAAGCTGAGCCCAGAGAGGTGAAATGACCCACCTAACACCATAGCCAGTGAGAGCATGGCAGAGGCAGGGCTGAGGGCCCACATTCCCATCTTCTGGTGAGAGCTCTTTCTTAGTCCCCACACTGGCCTGTCTGCAATAAGTATAAGGGCTTTGCAGGAACACTTAATGTCCAGTCCAGGTCAGCAATGAAAAGGTGTGACCACAACAGGAAGGGCTTATGAATCTTGTTGCAATTGACAACTGGTCAGCCCAGGACAATCACCTTTCTACTCTACATTTCCAAAAAGGATAAGGGTATAAACTATTGTTGTATGGATATTATCTACACATTGTGGAGGTGAAAATCAAACCATGTGACCTCCACACCACTGAAACTTCATATTTGAGAATTCTGCAAGTCAACCACGTTGTCAGAGGTAAGGAGCCTCCCTAATGAGAATTCCATAAAGCATAAGTAAGATACATCACCCTCCGCTGGGGCGGGGGATAGGGAAGGTAGGTGGGTGGAGAGGAAAGGGCCTAGAAGAGGAAGGAAGATGAGGGAAGTGCTTAACAAAAACATTTACTGACAAATAATGAAAACAAAGAACTTGGCTGGGGTGGGTGCTGTTAAATTAGGTTTTCACATGAGAAACGAAGCAAAGGACTCATCTGAAATCTTTGTAGGGAGAAAAGAGAGCTGTTTTAAAACACTGGAGTGACAGAAAGATCTTAGAAATATACAGAAAAATGCAAATTTCTGTAGATTTCCCTCACCCTTGCCAGTTGCCATACTTTCATTTCCTCCCAAATCAGATTCTAAACAAACGTTCAGCAAAATATAATACATGACATCCTAAACAGACAACTTCAGCTCTCAGAAGAGCAACTTAACTTCATTCTACAGTCATTTTCAGGCTTCAGTGGAAGATGCTCTTCCCTTTATCAGTTGCTTGCCTTCAGACGTCACCAAATGGTGAAGTTTACAGGAGGAAACACTTCTCTGGTACTTGCTGGATTCGTTTAGTCACTTCATCGAATGGCCTCTCATGGTGCCTGTTTTTGCTATGTGGGACAGACTGTAACCAGAGTTTCTCCTTGCATAAATCACACAATGACCATAACCTCAGAATAGCTTTCAGGGAGTACTGAGCTGTGACAAAATTCAAACAACGGTGTGCGTTAAAGGGTTTCAAAGAATCACTGAGGCATCTGAATCCTTCTGAAAGTGATTCTATCACCAGGTTACCTAATAGGGACCAAAACCTGTTTGAAAATTAAGAGGGAATGAGAAAATAGATAGGCAATGTGATACCATGTAACTCGGACTTTTCCTCTGCGAAGAAAGCTAAAGCAGACACAAGAGGGCACTTGAGCCCATACTCATTTTAGAAGCAAATTCTTTGTAATTCCCTCCATTCTCCTAGTCCCCTTACCTCAGGTCCCCACCTGCCACCCTGAACCTGTTCCTTAAAGGAACTAAAACCCACCTACAAAAGGGAACATATTAAGTGGATTGATTTTAAGCTCCACACAATAATGCATCACGTCTCAGAGCAATACTGATGCTACGATTGCTATTAGAATAGAAATTTAGTCTTTGTCCAGAGTAGTAACTTTATAGCCAACTCTTGATCCCAAGGCATGATGGGATCACAGAGACAGCATGACTCACACTCAATCCAAAAGCCTTTTCTAGTTTCAAAATCACCCTCCCCAAGAAGGGTGAGCAAGGCTGGTGTGAGAGAAATCAAATTGGTCAGTTGGAGTTTCATTTCCCTCCATTCAAGTAGTCATGATGCAATGCCACAAAAGTAACTGCTTTAAAAACCACCTAGATTCCCCAGGTTATTTTAGATTACCTCATGGGAAATAGCAAAATATATGTGTGCTTGTTCATACACACACAAAAAACTTTAACAAACATTAAACTATAGATTTTTATAGGCTACATTATCTGATCCTAATTAATAAAATTATAAGTAAATAATAAAAAGATGATCAAAAATATCTTAAATACCTGAGCTTTAAGAAATAACCTCCAAACTAATCCTAGATTCGTTTTTTTCCCACTAGTTAAGACCTCAGGTAGGGTATACCATGTGAGCTGAATTGTGTCCTCCTCAAAATCCGTATGTGGGAGTCCTATCCCCTAGTGCCTCAGAATGTGACTGTTTTTGAAGAAAAAGTCTGTAAAGAGCTGATTAAGGTAAAATGAGTTTGTTAGTGTAGGTCCTAATCCAATATGACTGATGTCCTTATAACAAGAGGAGATTAGGACACAAACCCACACAGAGGAAAGACCACATGGAGACACAGGAAGAAGACAGCCTTCTACAAGCCAAGGAGAAAGGCCCTAGGAAAAACCCACACTGCCAACACTTTGATCTCAGACTTTTAGCCTCCAGAACTGTGAGGAAATAAATTTCTAGTGTTTAAGCTAGCTAGTCTTGGGAATACCCTGGCAGTTCAGTGGTTAGGACTCAGCGTTTTCACTGCCAAGGGCCTGGGTTCAATTCCTGGTCGGGGAATTAAGATCCCCCAAGCTGTGAGGCGTGGGTAAAAAAAAAAAAGCTAGCTAGTCTTTGCACTTTGTTAGGGCAGCCCTAGCAAACTAATACAGTATATTAACTCTTTCACAGTTTACATACATACCCCAATGCATACATTAGTAAGTCCAAAATTCAACATTAAGAAGTCACTTAAAAACTAAATACAATTTGTCTCTCACATTTAATGTTTTGTTAATGTGCACAGTTCACCAGAACCGTGTCTGAATAACTGAAATTATGACAAGGTCAGCCTGGAAATTTAGGCTATAAATCCTTAACACTTTATCCAACTAGGTTACTATCATCTCCATTTTAAAGATGTGAAAAATGAAGCCTTAAAAGGCTAAGCAACCTGTTCATGTTGTGCAACTGGAAAAGGGAAGGGCTGGTATTTGAACCTAGGTAGCCAGAGTCAGAAGTTGTGGTTTTGGGATTTCCCTGGTGGCACAGTGGTTAAGAATCCGCCCACCAATGCAGGGGACACGGGTTCGAGCTCTGGTCCAGGAAGATCCCACATGTCACGGAGCAACTAAGCCCATGCACCACAACTACTGAGACTGCGCTCTAGAACCCACGAGCCACAACTACTGAGCCTGCGTGCCACAACTACTGAAGCTCACGTGCCTAGGGCCTGTGTTCTGCAACAAGAGAAGCCACCGCAATGAGAAGCCTGCGCACTGAAACGAAGTGTAGCCCTGCTCGCCGCAACTAGAAAAAGCCCACACGCAGCAATAAAGACCCAATGCAGCCAAAAATAAATTAATTAATTTTTTTTTTAAAAAAGGAAGTTGTGCTCTTAACTATTGTGGGACACTACCTCCCCAAGCAGGGAGAAAAGAGACTGTGATAAATTCTGAGCTTTAATGGCTGTCAGAAAGGCTGTATCACTGGCAGAAACAGAGAATATCCCAAAGTTTTGTTTTGAGGAAAAAGCTAATGAGTTGAATGTTAGATCTGCTAACTCCCACAGGGACACCGAACAAAGCGCTGGGAGGAAAATAATGGGGCTCCCATTATTTCTCCACTCTCCCAAGTGGAGAAAAGGGAACCCTCCTACACTGTTGGTGGGAATGTAAATTGGTGCACCCACTATGGAGAACAGTATGGAGGTTCCTTAATAAACTAAAAATAGAGCTACCATATGATCCAGCAATCCCACTCCTTGGTATATATCTAGAAAAGATAAAAACTCTAATTTGAAAAGGTATATGCACCCCAATGTTCATAGCAACACTATTTACAATAGCCAAGACATGGAAGTAACCTAAATGTCTATCAACTGATGAATGGATAAAGAAGATGTGGTACATATATACAATGGAATATTAGTCAGCCATAAAAAGAACAAAATAATGCCATTTGCAGCAGCATGGATGGACCTAGAGGTTATCATATTGATTGAAGTAAGCCAGACAAAGACAAATATTATATGATATTTATATGTAGAATCTAAAAAGTAATACAAATGAATCTGTATACAAAACAGAAACAGATTCACAGACACAGAAAACAAATTTGTGGTTATCAAAGGAGAAAAAGGGGACAGGGATAAATTAGGAGTATGGGATTAACAGATACACACCACTATGTATAAAATAGATAAATGACAAGGATTTACTGTATAGCACAGGGACGAATATTCAATATATTTTAATAACTTATAATGGAAAAGAATCAGAAAAATATATATACATATATATGTAAACTGAATCACTTTGCTGTATACTTGAAATTGTAAATCAACTATACTTCAATAAAAAAATAATAATAATGGGGCTCCTCCACAGAAGGTGTGGAAGTAGATAAGACCTCGAAGAAGATCATGAAGAGACAGGAAAATGACAAGGACTTCATCTGAGTAGGGCCACAGTTAAGGTGAGAATGAAAAAGAGGCATCTGGGAAGAAGCCAGAGAGGGAGAGCAGAACCAGAGATCAAGGGTAAAATAATGTTAAGAATACGTGGTAAATACATGAAATAGCAAACCGACGATTTGTGTTGTTAGCAAATTGAAATGTGTTACATTAAACTATTATGACGGCAGGCAATAGATTGGACTCCACTTTCTAATACTGAGTTATTTGGGTTGCTATATGATAACAAGCTAGCATTTTTTAAAACAGCTGTTAGTGTTCTCTTAAGTATGAAAAAATGTAAAATACATAGAAACAGAAACATACTATTGGCCTTGCAAATAATCACAATGATCTGAATATGAAAGAATGCTGTAAAATCACTTTTTAAGTTCAGAAAAATATTTAAGGGCTCAAAAAACCAACAGAAAGATAGTTACATTTTGACAAGAGAATGTATATTAGTAATGGAAATATCTTGTGATCCCTAATTGAGAAAATAAAGCTGTAGTTTACTAAGAAAAATATAGAGACCCTGTGGCTTGGCTAAATCCATGAAAAGAAAAGATATTTTAGTGAAGTATTGTTGTTAATAGAAAAATACATATATTCCACACATTTATTGTCATTTTTCAAAATAATTCTACTAAATCTTACTACCTAACATAGAAACTCTTAGTTGGAAAGGTCATTTAAGCTAAATCAGCACAACATATATATCAGCAGGAATTCCCTCTCCTACATTCTTAACAAATGGTCATTCAACAGTCCATATCTTTGCCTCCATTAATTATAGAAAGTTCTACTTAATATTGAGTTTAAAGCTGCCTTCCTATAACATCGATCAAATTCTTCCCTAGAGACAAGATAAAACAAGTCTGGACCAAAATAATTAGCCTGTTTCTCATTAACCTCCTCTTCTGCACATTCCTAATTCTTCTATTTGATCTACTAAAACATAGTTTTCAGACCCTCCCTGCTGGGCCATCATTATTTGTGTGCATTCCAGCTTAGCCACTGACCCTTAAAATGTGATGGTCAAATTTTACCACAATACTACAGCTATGTCTTGACCATTATAGTTGTTATTCAGCAAACAATAAGTGAGAATCTATTAAATGCAAGACACTGGGAATATAAAGGGGTATAAAACACAGCATTTACACCTCAGAGCTTCTGGGGAATATCTGCAGTATAAGACGGGGTTAAGTTTTTGGCAGCCATGTGGTATTTGGGTCTCACAGAAAGTTCACAGCTGACTGATTTGTCCATGTTTTATTTTTGTTTTCTCAAAAACTGCTGTCAAAAAAGGTTTGTGTATCTTATCACTGTAAAACTGACCGTTTGAAGCTGACAATAGGAACTAACATATTTCATGTCATTTGATAGCCAGTTGTCCAGCCTGTTGAGATCATTTCAAGCCTCTCATCCCAGCTTTGTAAACTGGACATTTGTAAATTTTATACATAAGGCTTTTATGTTGATGTCCAAGTCACTGATAAAAATTTTCACAGGAACAGTCCAAGAACAAAGAACAGTGGCATGCCTGGAGAAATTTACTGCCAGGTTAAACTCCCTTGATTTATAGCCTCCCACGTGATTGTCCAAATACCTGAAACGGCATCTATTTGTAGCATCAGCCATCCTGCATGCCTCCATCTTGTTCTTAAGATTATTCAGATAGCCTTTATCCAATGCAGTACAATAATAAAGATTGCTAAGGGTTTATTTGTGCTATTTATAATTACTTCTATTGGAAGAAGAAAAAGAACTGTACAGATAGCTAACTGATAAGAAAGCCAAAGGAGGACCCAACCACACAAACAATAGCAGAAACAGTCCATAAAGAAACCACAGGGCTCCAATAGTGGGGCACACCACCAAATCATGTGTAAATGGTCCTGAGAATGCAGAAATCCTTATCCCATTAGAAAATGTCCATATTTCTAGGAAACTATGCTTCTTCACTCTCCCAGGAATATTGTGAAATAATTTGGGGTGTGAGAAAGGAACAATGTTATAGGTATAAATGTTATAGGATGTAGATGCAATGATTATAGACATGAAGGGCACCTGCCTGGGTCATGGAAGATAGTCTTCATGGACTCTGACAGGAGCTGATCATTCTTTTGGACAGTACTGAGACTTGTCCTTTTTGGTTATCAAAGGCAGTTTTAATTTGAACTTGTTTCTTACTTTATCTTCTTCTATGTGGATTTTGATCCAATGATGACAACTGGAGTTCCCAGAGCTAATAAGTATATACTTTGTCTGCTATTTTTATGATGATCATAAAATCTGGGATAAAAGAAAATGGGAGTTTACTTTGACCTATTCTTAGTAAACATACGTTAGTCTTTTATTGATTACCATCTTCTGTTCCAAGAGTTCATCAATCATCTATCTAATAAATGGTTCTAGACTTCTCAAATCTATTTTGTAAACATTTGCACATTGCCAGGTTTCTCTTCCTTCTCCAATTCCCTAATGTCTCTGACAATACATCCTGAAGACCTTTATACTCTGAGAGGCAATTTATTTATACTGGAGGCATGACCACATTTAAGATCACTTGAGGCTCTCTTCCTCTCTCTTTCTAAATCCCAGGCTTGGTGACAAAGAGGAAAGAAAACAACTTTGGATTCAGAAAATCAAATATCAAACTCCTGGCTCTGCACCTATTAGCTGTGTGATTTGGGGCAAACTGCTAACCCTAACAAGCCCCATTATGTTACTCTGTAGATTGTAGATACCTCATAATTCACAGGGTTACTATAAGAACTAAATGAAAATATGCAAGCAAACCAAATAAATTTTTAAAATTATCAAATAAAATCCAGCAATATATATAAAAAGAGTTATATAATATGACTAAGTGGGGTTTATCCTGGAAATGCAAATCTGGATCAGTCAATGCAATCATTCTATAGAGAGCCTACAGAAAAAAAAAAAACCACATGATCTTATCAACTGATGAGAAAAGGAGTTGAAAAAATTCAACATCCATTCTTGATTAAAAAGACAAAAACAAAAACCGCTCTGCAAACTAGGAATATAATCAAACTTCCTAAACCTGATAAAGGGCGTCTTTGGAGGACCTTCAAGATGGTGGAGGAGTAAGACGTGGAGATCACCTTCCTCCCCACAATTATATCAGAAATACATCAACATGTGGAACAACTCCTACAGAACACCTACTGAACCCTGGCAAAAGACCTCAGACCTTCCAAAAGGCAAGAAACTTCCCCACGTACCTGGGTAGGGCAAAAAAAAAAAAAAGAAAAAACAGAGACAAAAGAATAGGGATGGGACCTGCACTAGTGGGGGGGAGCTGTGAAAGAGGAAAGGTTTCCACACACTAGAAGCCCCTTCGCGGGCGGAGACGGCGGGTGGCAGAGTGGGGAAGCTTCGGAGCCACGGAGGAGAGCGCAGCCACAGGGGTGCAGAGGGCAAAGCAGAGAGATTCCTGCACCGACCGGCACTCACGAGCGCGAGAAGCTTGTCTGCTCACCCGCCGGGGCGGGCGGGGGCTGGGAGCTGAGGCTCGGGCTTCAGTGGATCCCAGGGAGAGGACTGGGGTTGCTGCGTGAACACAGCCTGAAGGGGCTAGTGCGCCACGGCTAGCCAGGAGGGAGTCCGGGGAAAAGTCTGGACCTGCCGAAGAGGCAAGAGACCATTGTTTCGGAGTGCGCGAGGAGAGGGGATTCAGAGCACCGCCTAAAGGAGCTCCAGAGATGGGCGCCAGCCGCGGCTATCAGCGCGGACCCCAGATATGGGCATGAGACACTAAGGCTGCTGCTGCTGCCACCAAGAAGCCTGTGTGCAAGCACAGGTCACTGTCCACACTGCCCTTCCCGCGAGCCTGTGCAGCCCGCCACCGCCAGGGTCCCAGGA
This sequence comes from Pseudorca crassidens, assembly GCF_039906515.1. Classification (NCBI taxonomy): domain Eukaryota; kingdom Metazoa; phylum Chordata; class Mammalia; order Artiodactyla; family Delphinidae; genus Pseudorca; species Pseudorca crassidens. The sequence goes on along the minus strand of NC_090300.1, from coordinate 133,905,985 downwards.
TCCAGGGACAACTTCCCCAGGAGAACACATGGCGCACCTCAGGCTGGTGCAACATCTCGCTGGCCTCTGCCGCCGCATACTTGCCCCGCATTCTGTACCCCCCACCCCCCACCCGCTGGGCCTGAGTGAGCCAGAGCTCCCTAATCAGCCGCTCTTTTAACCCCGTCCTGTCTGGATGAAGAACAGACACCAGAGGGCGACCTACATGCAGAGGCGGGTCCAAATCCAAAGCTGAACCCCAGGAGCTGTGCGAACAAAGAAGAGAAAGGGAAGTTTCTCCATGCAGCCTCAGGAGCAGCGGATTAAATATCCACAGTCAACTTGATGTACCCTGCATCTGTGGAATACCTGAATAGACTGTAAATCATACTAAAATTGAGGCTGTGGACTTTGGGAGCAACTGTAGACTTGGGGTTTGCTGTATAAGACAGACTAGTTTCTGATTTTTAATCTATCTTAGTATAGTTTTTAGCACTTGTTATCATTGGTGGATTTGTTTATTGGTTTGGGTGCTCTTTTCTTTTTTTTATTACATTTAATTTTTTATTGTAATAATATTTTTTATTTACTAACTGTTTTATTTTACTTTATTTTATTATTATTATTTTCTTTCTAATTTTTCTCCCTTTTCTTCTGAGCAGTGTGGCTGACAGGGTCTTGCTGCTCTGGCCAGGTGTCAGTCCTGAGCCTCTGAGGTGGGAGAGCTGAGTTCAGGACATTGGACCACCAGAGACTTCCCCACCCCACATAATATCAATTGGTGAGAGCTCTCCCAGAGATCCCTGTCTCAACGCTAAGACCCAGGTCCATTCAACGACAAGCAAGATCCAGTGCTGGACAACCCATGCCAAACAACTAGCAAGACAGGAATACAACCCCACCGATTAGCAGAGAGGCTGCCTAAAATCATAATAAGTTCACAGACACCCCAAAACACACCACTGGACATGGTCCTGCCCATCAGAAAGACAAGATCCAGCCTCATCCAGCAGAACACAGGCACCAGTCCCCTCCACCAAAAACCCTACACACGCTGAACCAACCTTATCCACTAGGGGCAGACACCAAAAACAATGGGAACTATGAAACAGCAGCCTGTGAGAAGGAGACCCCAAACACAGTGAATTAAGCAAAATGAGAAGACAGAGAAATACACAGCAGATGAAGGAGCAAGGTAAAAACCCACCAGACCAAACAAATGAAGAGGAAATAGGCAGTCTGCCTGAAAAAGAATTCAGATTAATGATAGTAAAGATGATTCTAAATCTTGGAAATAGAATGGAGAAAATACAAGAAACATTTAACAAGGAACTAGAAGAACTAAAGAGCAAACAAACAGTGATGAACAGCATAATAAATGGAATTAAAAATTCTCTAGAAGGAATCAATAGCAGAATAACTGAGGCAGAAGAAAGGATAAGTGACCTCGATGATGGAATAGTGGAAATCACTACCACAGACCAGAATAAAGAATGAAAACAATGGAAGACAGTCTCAAAGACTTCTGGGACAATATTAAATGCACCAACATTCGAATTATAGGGGTCCCAAAGAGGAAGAGAAAAAGAAAGGGTCTGAGAAAATATTTGAAGAGATTATAGTTGAATACTTCCCTAATATGGGAAAATAAATAGTCAACAAAGTCCAGGAAGTGCAGAGAGTCCCATACAGGATAAAAGCAAGGAGAAACACGCCAAGACACATACTAATCAAACTATCAAAAATTAAAAACAAAGAAAAAATATTAAAAGCAACAAGGGAAAAACAACAAATAACATACAAGGGACTCCCCATAAGGTTAAGAGCTGATCTTTCAGCAGAAACTCTGCAAGCCAAAAGGGAGTGGCAGGACATATTTAAAGAGGTGAAAGGGAAAAACATACAACTAAGATTACACTACCTAGCAAGGGTCTCATTCAGATTCAATGGAGAAATTAAAACCTTACAGAAAAGCAAGAGCTAAGAGAATTCAGCCACCAAACCAGCTTTACAACAAATGCTAAAGGAACTTCTCTAGGCAGGGAAACACAAGAGAAGGAAAATACCTATAATAACAAAGATCTATAATAACAAACCAAAAACAATTAAGAAAATGGTAATATGAACATACATATTGATAATTACCTTAAATATAAATGGATTAGAGGTTCCAACCAAAAGACATAGATTGGCTGAATGGATACAAAAACAAAACCCGTATATATGCTGTCTACAAGAGATCCACTTCAGACCTAGGGACACATACAGACTGAAAGTGAGGAGATGGAAAAAGATATTCCATGTAAATTGAAATCAAAAGAAAGCTGGAGTAGTAATTCTCATATCAGACCAAATAGAGTTTAAAATAAAGACTATTAGAAGACACAAAGAAGGACTCTACATAATGATGAAGGAATCAATCCAAGAAAAAGATATAACAATTGTAAATATGCACTCAACATAGGAACACCTCAATACACAAGGCAAATGCTAACAGCAATAAAAGGGGAAATCGACAGTAACACAATAATACTAGGGGACTTTAACACCCCACTCTCACCAATGGACAGATCATCCAAAATGAAAATAAATAATGAAATATAATCTTTCAATGACACCTTAACTAGATGGACTTAATTGTTATTTATAGGACATTCCATCCAAAAAACAGAATACACTTTCTTCTCAAGTGCTCATGGAACATTCTCCTGGATAGATCATATCTTGCATCACAAAACAAGCCTTGGTAAATTTAAGAAAATTGAAATCCTATCAACTATCTTTTGCAACCACAACACTATGAAACTAGATATCAATTACAGGAAAAAAAACTGTAAAAAATACAAACACATGGAGGGTAAACAATACATTAATAAATAACTAAGAGATCACTGAAGAAATCAAAGAGGAAATCAAAAAATGCCTGGAAACAAATGACAATGAAAACACGAAAACCCAAAACCTATGGGATGCAGCAAAAGTAGTTCTAACAGGGAAGTTTATGGCAATACAATCCTACCTCAAGAAACAAGAAAACTCTCAAATAACAACCTGACCTTACACCTAAAGCAATTAAAGAAGGAAGAACAAAAAAATAACGCAAAGTTAGCAGAATGAAAGAAATCATAAATATCAGATCAGAAATAAATGAAAAAGAAATGAAGGAAACAATAGCAAAGATCAATAAACCTAAAAGCTGGTTCTTTGAGAAGATAAACAAAATTGATAAACCAGTAGCCAGACTCATCAAGAAAAAAAAGGAAATGACTCAACGGAATTAGAAATGAAAAAGGAGGAGTAACAACTGACACTTCAGAAATACAAAGGATCATGGGAGATTACTACAAAAAACTATATGCCAATAAAATGGACAACCTGGAAGAAATGGACAAATTCTAAGAGAAGCACAACCTTCTGAGACTGAACCAGGAAGAAATAGAAAATATAAACAGACCAAACAGAAGCACTGAAATTGAGACTGTGATTAAAAATCTTCCAACAAACAAAGCCCAGGACCAGATGGCTTCATAGGTGAATTTTATCAAACATTTAGAAAGAGTTAACAACTATCCTTCTCAAACTCTTCCAAAACGTAACAGAGGGAGGAACACTCTCAAACGCATTCTATGAGGCCACCATCACCCTGACACCAAAAACAGTCAAAGATATAACAAAAAAAGAAAACTACAGGCCAATATCACTGATGAACATAGATGCACAAATCCTCAACAAAATACTAGCAAACAGAATCCAACAGCACATTAAAAGGATCATACACCATGATCAAGTGGGGTTTATCCCAAGAATGCAAGGATTATTCAATATACACAAATCAGTCAATGAGATGCACCATATTAACAAATTGAAGGAGAAAAACCATATGATCATATCAATAGATGCCAAAAGAGCTTTTGACAAAATTGAAAACCCATTTATGATAAAAACTGTCAAGAAAGTAGGCATAAAGGGAACCTATCCCAACATAATAAAGGCTATATCTGACAAACACACAGCCAACATTGTTCTCAAGGGTGAAAAACTGAAACCATTTCTACTAAGATCAGGAACAAGAAAAGGTTGCCCACCCTCACCACTATTATTCAACATAGTTTTGGAAGTTTTAGCAATAGCAGTCAGAGAAGAAAAAGAAATAAAAGGAATCCAAGTCGGAAAAGAAAAAGTAAAACTGTCAGTGTTTGCAGATGACATGATACTATACCATACAAAGAGAATCCTAACGATGCTACCAGAAAACTACCAGAGCTAATCAATGAATTTGGTAAAGTAGCCAGATACAAGATTAATGCACAGAAATCTCTTGCATTCCTACACACTAATGATGAAAAATCTGAAAGAGAAATTCAGGAAACACTCCCATTTACCATTGCAACAAAAAGAATAATATACCTAGGAATAAACCTACCTAAGGAAATAAAAGACCTGTATGCAGAAAACTATAAGACACTGATGAAAGAAATTAAAGATGATACAAACAGATGGAGAGATACACCATGTTCTTGGATTGGAACAATCAACATTGTGAAAATGACTCTACTACCCAAAGCAATCTATAGATTCAATGCAATCCCTATCAAACTACCAATGGCATTTTTCATAGAACTAGAACAAAAAATTTCACAATTTTTATGAAACACAAAAGACCCCAAATAGCCAAAGCAATCTTGAGAAAGAAAAACGGAGCTGGAGCAATCAGGCTCCAGGATTTCAGACTATACTAAAAAGCTACAGTAATCCATACAGTATGGTATTGGCACAAAAACAGAAATATAGATCAATGGAACAGGATAGAAAGCCCAGAGGTAAACCCAAGCACATATGGTCACCTTAACTTTGATAAAGGAGGCAAGAATATACAATGGAGAAAAGACAGCCTCTTCAATAAGTGGTGCTGGGAAAACTGGGCAGCTACATGTAAAAAAATGAAATTAGAACCCTCCCTAACACCATACACAAAAATAAACTCAAAACGGATTAAAGACCTAAATGTAAGGCCAGACACTATCAAACTCTTAGAGGAAAACATAGGCAGAAGACTCTATGACATAAGTCACAGCAACACCCGTTTTGACCCACCTCCTAGAGAAATGGAAATAAAAACAAAAATAAACAAATGGGACCTAATGAAACTTAAAAGCTTTTTCACAGCAAAGGAAACCATAAACAAGATGAAAAGACCACCCTCAGAATGGGAGAAAATATTTGCAAATGAAGCACCTGACAAAAGATTAATCTCCAAAATTTATAAGCAGCTCATGCATCTCAATATCAAAAAAAAACCAAACAACCCAATCCAAAAATGGGCAGAAGACCTAAATAGATATTTCTCCAAAGAAGATATACAGATTGCCAACAAACACATGAAAGAATGTTCAACATCACTAATCATCAGAGAAATGCAAATCAAATCTACAATAAGGTATCACCTCACACCAGTCAGAATGGCCATCATCAAAAAATCTACAAACAATAAATGCTGGAGAGGGTGTGGAGAAAAGGGAAGCCTCTTGCACTGTTGGTGGAAATGTAAATTGATACAGCCACTATGCAGAACAGTATGGAGGTTCCTTAAAAATCTAAAAATAAAATTTCCGTATGACCCAACAATCCCACTACTGGGCATATACCCTGAGAAAACCATAATTCAGAAAGAGACATGTACCATAATATTCATTGCAGCACTATTTACAATAGAGAGGACATGGAAGCAACCTAAGTCTCCATCAACAGATGAATGGATAAAGAAGATGTGGCACATATATACAATGGAATATTACTCAGCCATTAAAAGAAATAAAATTGAGTTATTTGTAGTGAGGTGGATGGACCTAGACACTGTTATACAGAGTGAAATAAGTCAGAAAGAGAAAAACAAATGCCGTATCCTAACATATATACATGGAATCTAAAAAAAAAAAAAAAAAAGAATGGTTCTGAAGAACATAGGGGCAGAACAGGAATAAAGATGCAGATGTAGAGAATGGACTTGAGGACACGGGGAGGGGAAAGGGTAAGCTGGGACGAAGTGAGAGAGTGGCATTGACGTATATACACTACCAAATGTAAAATAGATAGCTAGTGGGAAGCAGCCACATAGCACAGGGAGATCAGCTCCATGCTTTGTGACCATTTAGAGGGGTGGGATAGGGACAGTGGGAGGGAGACCCAAAGGGAGGAGATATGGGGATATACTTATACATATAGGTGATTCACTTTGTTATACAGCAGAAACTAATGCAACATTGTAAAGCAATTATACTCCAATAAAGATGTTAAAAATAAAGGGCATGTTCAATAAACCTTTAAATATCATCACACTTAATGGTAAAAGAATGAGTTCTTTCCCCCTGAGATGAGAAATATGCCAAGGATATAAACTCTTATCATTTTTATTCAACATTATACTAGAAGACTAACCTGTATGATAAGGTAATAACCAAAAAAGCATACATATTGGAAACAAATACATAAAACTGTCCCTATTTGCAGATGATATGATTGTCCACATAAGAAATCCCAAGGTGTTTACAAAAACAACAGCAACAATTACAACAACAGCAACAACAGTAAAACTCCTGATAATAAGTAAATTTATCATTGTCACATGATACAAGATCACCACCCAAAAATCAATTGGATTTCTATCTTCTAGCAATAAACAATCACAAGCCAACATTAAAGTCACAACACCAGTTACAATAGCTCCAAAATATAAATAGGTATAAATCTAACAAAACCTGTGCAGGATCTGTTTGCTAAAAACTATAAACACTAATGAAAGTAATCAAAGAGGACCTAAATAAGTTGAAAGACTTATTATGTCCATGGATTGGAAGACTCAACACTGTAAAGATGTAAATTCTCCCTAATTGATCAATAGATTCAATCATGCTACTTTATTCTAATATTTCCTAAGAATTTATGGTAATCAAGACAATGTGGTACTAGTGAAAGTTTATACATATTGAAGGATAAATTTCCATTAAGAATGCAAAATTAAACCTACACAAATATGGCCAATTAGTTTTGACAAAATTTCAAAGACAATTCAGTATAGAAAGGTAGTCATTTCAACTAATGGTATTGGGATCATTGGACGTTCATATGCAGAAAAAGGTACAATAGGCTATACTCCAATATAAAATAAAAAGTTTAAAAAATACAAATGAATTTATTTACAAAACAGAAGCAGACTTATAGATACTGAAAATAAACTTATGGTTACCAAAGGAGAAATATGGGAGGCAGGAGGGATAAATCAGGAGCTCAGGTTAAACATATGCATACTACTATATATAAGACAGATAAAAAACAAGGACCTACTGTATAGCATAGGGAACTCTACCCAATATTCCGTGATAATCTATATGAGAAAAGAATCTAATAATGAATGAATATTTGTATATGTATAATTGAATCACTTTGCTGTACACCTGAAACTAACACAACATTATAAATCAACTAAACTCCAATAAAATTAAATTTTTTTAAAAATTTAAAAAGGGAAAGCAAAGCATCTTCTGGCTAGAGGAGTTGAGACTCATGGCCAACAAAAAGAATGAATGATATTTTAAAAAATTAAGAAATGGTATGACAACAGTGAAAAGAAACTGTATCATATAGGAGAAGAAGAAAGAAAATATAATATGTAAATATTAAAGAATCTAACCTAGAGAAAACAAAGCAAATAAGAAACAGAGGGAAATTTTTCAAAAGAGCTTTAAGTAATGAATAAGTCAACAACAACAACATGAATTTGACAATATAAGAGCACAAAGATTAGAATATAAAGAACAGTATAATGTGAAAAGGGAAAATGCTTTTCTTGGAAATAAAATGAGGATAAAAACAATGTCATTAAATATAAGCAAGATAAGAACAAGAAACAAATAAATAAGACTGAAAGAGCAAGAAACAAAATCAACTTACTTATCTTTAGAAAAATGTTATGATCACCATAATAATGTAAAGGAGAATGGGGTACTTGAAGAAACACAGAGAAACTGCTAATATAGTTTCTCTATATAGGCCCCCAACAAATGTATAATTGGTGTCCTAAAAGAATAATAACAAGTGGAACAAGAAAAGAATGACAGAGATATTATTACAAGATAGTATCCCTGAAATGGAGAATGAAATCTGCACAATGAATGAACATGAAAATTAGGTACAGCATTCTTTACATTGATATATGTCCCTTTAAGTTAATGAACTTCAAAAATGAAAAAATAATTACTGAGGCATCAGTAAAAGCTAATCACCTCCAAGGGGAAAAAAAATCAAGCCTCAGACTTGTCGACATTTCATGCTCAACTGTAAATGAGAATTGTCTGCAATGTGCTGTCCAATATGATAGCTATTATCTGCACATGGCTTTGAGCCTTGAAATGTGGCTAGTTCAAACTGAGATGTGCTGTAAGTGTAAAATACATGCTTGATTTTAAAGACTTACTGTGCAAAACAGAATTTAAAAATCTCATTAATAATGTTTTATATAGATTACATGTTAAAATGACATTTTGACATATTGGGTTGAATAAAATTTATTATTAAAACTAATTTTTCCTGTTCTACACATTATTTTTGTTTTGTTTTGTTGGGTTTTTTTCAATAGCAATTTATTTTATTCTCATTAAATTTTCTTTTTTTTTTAAACATCTTTATTGGAGTATAATTGCTTTACAATGTTGTGTTAGTTTCTGCTGTATAACAAAGTGAATCAGCTATATGTATACATATATCCCCATAACCTCTCCTTCCCACTCTCTCTATCCCACCCCTCTATGTTGTCACAGAGCACCGAGCTGATCTCCCTGTGCTATGCAGTTGCTTCCTACTAGCTATCTATTTTACATTTGGTAGTGTATATATGTCAATGCTACTCTCTGACTTTGTCCCAGCCACCATGGAGAACAGTATGGAGGTTCCTTAAAAAACTAAAAATAGAACTAAAAACTAAAAATAGAAAACTATAATTCAAAAAGAGTCATGTACCACAATGTTCATTGCAGTACAATTTACAATAGCCAAGACATGGAAGCAACGTAAGTATCCATCGACAGATGAATGGATAAAGAAGATGTTGCACATATATACAAGGGAATATTACTCAGCCATAAAAAGAAATGAAATTGGATTATTTTTAGTGAGGTGGTTGGACCTAGAGTCTGTCATACAGAGTGAAATAAGTCAGAAAGAGAAAAACAAATACCGTATGCTAAAACATATACATGGAATAAAAAGAAAAAATGCTTCTGATGAACCTAGGGGCAGGACAGGAATAAAGATGCAGACTTAAGAGAATGGAAGGGTAAGCTGGGACTACACATTATTTTTAATGTGACTACTAGAAAAATTTAAATTATATATGTGGTTAACATTATATGTCTATCAGATAACATTGACCTACACAGTTCTTTAGGAAAGTATATAATAACCACCCAAGATGTTTCAAAGTAAATTTTAACAGGCATACATTTTTTAATATAAAAAAGGAAATTCAGATCTTATAAAACTTTACTGAAGAAACTCCTTGATGAAATTCAGAGAAGAATCAAAATAAAGGACTCAAAATTGAAGAAGTCATGGTAAAGAGGGCTAGTGATGAGCACTGTATCCATTTAAATGTAATAATACCCAAAAATACAGGAATTATGGTTACAAAGCAAATTATAAGTATTATAAATCTTGATAATATAAAAAATAACAATATAACAGGAGTCAGCAAACTTCCTGAAAAGGGCCAGATAGTAAATATTTTAGGCTTTGTGGGCCATATGGTCTCTGTCAAGACTATTGAATTTCACTGCTGTAGCTCAAAAGCAGGAATGGGTCATATATAAACAAATGGGTTTGGCTGTTACACTAAAACTTTACTTACAAAAACAGGGACATCTGTCCCCATCAAGACTACTCAGTTTCACTGCTGTAACCCAAAAGTGAGGCTAGACAATACAATAAAATATGAGTATAACATTTGAGCAACTTACAATAAAACTTTATTTATAAAAACAAGCAGACAGCCAGATTTGGTTGTAGTTTCCTAACCTTATAACAGAGGGAAGGGAGAAGAAATGTGGTACAATAAAATCCCCATCTTCATAGTGAGTGTTTAAAAACTATCATCTAAAATTGAAATATATTGTTTTTTTAAACACATAAAATCCATTTTTCAATTTTATATAATTTGCTTTAAAGAGGACTTTTTACAGAAAATAATATCTTTGGAGATTAAGAAATCAGTCTAAAATTCATTTATTTCCTCCGTTTCACCTAAGTTTGATTTTATCTATCAGTTCAATTCAAATAACGTTGAAAAAAATTTCTTATTTAAAAAAATTACTCACAGATTCTTTTCTATGTCACAGGATTAATCTATTCCTTCACTGTTGCTGTTTAATTTTTTTTATAACCACATCCCAAACAATGAGTATGATTACATTTCTTTAAAATGGTCATTGAAAAATATTTTTACCCATCAATTTCACTTGGAACTGAAAAATTTCAGAGTATAAAATAAGCAATTGTGTTACAATTACGATCTGCCATGTGGGTTTAACATTCTCCAGATTTGACCCATCAGAACCCCCCCTGCTTTTTCTCTGAGCTCCATACTGTTTTTCTGTAAAGTGTTAGCTATACTTTAAAATAAGCCACTGTTTTTGTTTTTTCAGCTTAGGCTCATTGGTCATCTCAGGTCAAATATCCTGATACTCTGTGATCCCCTCTCATATCATCTGACCCTAAAAATATATCCCTCCAAAGTCAAAGAATGTGTTTTTCTCTTCAAGTCATTTTGACAGGTATCCAATTCCTAAACTAAAGAATTATAACAAGTGGAATTTGGGGCATGAGGACCACTGAGGGGAAAATCATTTCATCAAGACCATTGTGTCCGGTCACCATTTCTGCTGTAGTTTTTGTCCTTTAGTTAGGAAAAAAAAAAAAAAGCCCATTCTCTGAAGGTAGAGTCCTGTTCATAGAACACACCTAAAAGCAAAAGGGACTTCCCAGTTCTCTGAGAAAAACAGCAACTGGAGCTTCATAAGAAAGTGCCAGTAACTCATAAACAACTCAGATATCTTTTACAAGGGAGATTAATTTACAAAACGATAAATCTTTTGTCTGATACTTGTTCAAACATGAACTCAAACTGCCTGAACCCTTTATCAGATACTGTCTTTCAGGATAATTTCTTTTTTTAATACTTGAAAAATCTTACTACAATTCTATGCATGGCTAGAGCAACTTGAGCAAGACTACCAATCATTAATTAAATGCTAACTATTTAAATGTTAATGCTTTTAATAACTTCTACCATGTATTTGAACATTAATCCAAATATAATGGTTCAGGCCTAAAAATAAAAAAAGGAAATCTTTTTAACCTGAATAATCCCAAAAATCCCTCACAAGTAATCTCATCTCAATAACCATCCATTTTCTGAAAATCGCCCTCACTATGATAGAACCAGCTTATCGTAGAAGAAGAAAAATGAAGTTCCCCATACTATCCCAATTATATCTATTTTCTTCTGATCTCATCATGGTTCCTAGGCTTTGTCATCTTAGTGACAATGTATATTGTGTATTGTAAATTTTTATGATAGATATATTTACTCAAAGATCATTCAAATACTTAAAAACAATTCACTCTTGAAGAGAAAAATCTATTCTGGACTTCAGATAGGATAATTCTCCTGCACTCCTTAAATAGTAAGGTACATCATCAAACCCAAAGTGCCAAACATTCAGGGTCCCTACAGAAATAGTCATTGTGTTTGTTCAGCTGCACATAACCCCACCTATCTCAGCCCCATGCATGCCTGGTATATTTAGTAACCGTTCAAGTTGCTTATCTTTCTTTAGCATATTCCTTAATAATCCTAAGTAAGAAACTTCTGCCACTCTCAAAATGTTTGTCCATTTTGCTTAGAGTCAATGAGTCTTTTGGTTTGATATTCTTTCACCCATGCTCTAACTCAGAGGAGTTTATCACTTCTCCACAAAATTCCATTAAAGGAGTTTAGATAAGATATGACATTGTATTAGCAAAGTAAGAATCACCGGTGTCTGCATCCACAGGAGTAGCATTGCGGTAACCACCCGAAGGCAATATGAGAGTCAGAATGGCTGGGCCAATGAAGCCCGCTGCTTAGCTGCAGGATGTCTTGATTTTTACATCTTAGTCAGTGATGAGGAGAGAAGTGAGTAAGGGTCATGGTGAATTTGTATTAATATAACCAAAATATTGGTAGGTGCTTTCTGGATTCCAAAGAAAAAGGATGAACTACTAAATAATTTCTAATCAAGCTTCAACAAATTTTTGTTCCAGGAAGACAAGGAGAAGTTGCTGTATTTGTTCTTTTTTTTTTTTTCAATTATGAATAAAGAAGGAAATAAAAAGGAACACAGTTATTTAAACAGCAACATCTGAGATCTAGATTCAATTCTGGAAGGATGTTTAGACCCATCAGTTAAATATAGAAATGATTTACTGGATGAGTTTGTAAACTTCCCACATGGCAGGGTTTTAAGATCCTGAACAGTCATTAGAAAACAACCATTTACTCTGGACTTACAAATAATCACTTTCAAAAAAAAATCATGGGTCCAAAAACTTTAATATGTCTCCCTCACTAGTACTGACAATCTCTCTAATACTATGGTTACAAGCACGGCTTCTGAGCCAAACTACTTGAGCTCAAATCCAAGCTCTGCCATTTATGAGTTTGGTCAAGTTAATCTTTTGGTGACTTAGTTTCCTTGTCTGTAAAAGTATCCACCTCAAAAGACTGTTGTAAAAATTAAATGTGTTAATTTAATGTGCCTGGTGCATGGTGAGCATTACCTGTGATGGTTGCTATATTTTTATTGCACATCTCACCTTTCACTTCTCACCAGGATAAAATACTTGGTTTAAATTTAATTTGTTTAATGTTTTTATAGATGTAGCCTACTATGGTAACCTGACATAAAGGCAAAGAGAGGTGAATTCTTAAATTCTATTATTCCTCATTTATTCACTCACTTTATGTGTTCACTCATTTATTCATCTGGCATGTATCAAACGTCTATTATGAACCCTGTAGAGTGTAGGACCCTGAGGACACAAAGGTAAATAAAATATAATCTTCAGGGAACAAGAGCAAGGCATGTATGCTACTAAGCACATCAATGTCACAGGTCTTATGATAGAAGAATGAACAGTGCACAGTGGAGGTACGAGTGAGGGAAAGAAAAATTCTGCCCTGGAGAAGGTTTAGGAAAACTCCATCGAAGAAGGGTCCTTTGAGCTGAGTACTGAAAGGTGAGCAAAGTTTCCCGGGGGTATGGGTCAGTTTGAGAACAGATTCTTCTACATGCTCAATACAGTAGTCTTAAAAAATAAAAAAACATAGCCCAGCTTGAAAGAAGGAAAAGGGAACAAACCCATAGGTTCAAGACATGAGAAGTAAATCAAATGCCAAGAAGTCAATCGAGCTGACTTAGCAGCCTCCCAAGGGGTTGTCAGCCCTCCTGAGGAATGGAGACTGAACTTTAATGTCCAGGCAAGAAAAAGAAAAGGATACAGCCCATGTGAGGTGGAGAGCTGAACTGAGATCTCTGCACTTAGCCAGAGCCATCTATGAAAAGGCAACTAGAAATACTCTACCCACAAGCCTAGAGAAGTAGCAAGTACATTTGCCATCTGCCTGAAAGTCAGAGTGGGGAAAAATTTGAAAACCCCAAACCCAAGCTACACATGTATGTGAGGGTCCAATTTATATTTTCCCCATGGTATCAAAATCCCAAGCTAAGACATTAGCATAAAGCTGGTCTAGGACCCAAGAAACCACTAGAAAACTGGACAAATGGGTACTTCCACTGCCTAAAGCACTACTCCCATGGGGGAAAAATCAACCCCTACTGAAGATGATCTCAAAATAAAATAAAAATAAAACATATCATACAGGGACTTCCCTGGTGGCGCAGTGGTTAAGAATCTGCCTGCCAATGCAGGGGATACAGGTTCAAGCCCTGGTCCAGGAAGATCCCACATGCCACAGAGCAACTAAGCCCATGCACCACAACTACTGCGTCTGCGCTCTAGAGCCCTCACGTCTCAACTACTGAGCCTGCGTGCCACAACTACTGAAGCCCACGAACCTAGAGCCCATGCACCACAACAAGAGAAGCCACTGCAGTGAGAAGCCTGCACACTGCAAGGAAGAGTAGCCCCCACTGACCACAACTAGAGAAAGCCCGCACGCAGCAACAAAAACCCAATGCAGCCAAAAACTAATTAATTAATTAAAAATAAAATATCACACAGAGACACACTAGGAATCAATCCATCATCACAAGAGAGAGTCAGTAAATGTAACAAATGGAAAATTCACATCACAAAGACTAGATATAATAGATCTGAGCAAGACTTTAAAATAAGTATGTTTTAAATAACCAAGGAGATAAAAGAAGGGATAGAAACACTGAGAGAACAGGATAATGATGAAAAAAGACAAAAAGCAGAGGTTAATGCAGCATGGTCCCTTTAGATAATTACTTGGAACTCAGCACCTCTAAAGTGGGTAGGTGATTGGGGAGTAGAGAGATATGGGGTGATTTTGTGTACTGGTGGGGGAGTGGATGGGGGAAAATGGAGAAGATGCCTCAAGAGATAACCCCTGAGAGGTGGACAGGATCAAGTTATGCAGGGTCTTGGATGGCATCCTAAAAAGTTTAACTTTACCCATTAGCAAAGGGAAGACTTCGAAAAGTTTTAATCAAGAAAGTAATGAATAGATTTCTTTTAGAATGTTCTCGGCAGTAATTGGAGAATTCTTGAAGGGAGATAAGAATGAAAAAATGGAGACTACTCAGAGGGTTTTTTACAGTAGACCATATGTCTTTAGTTCCAAGCTGAATTTACAGGCCCAAGGAACATTCATATATGCTAACCAGAGTTCCAAACTTGGATTGCCCTGCAAGCACCAGCAGAGCCCCAGAAGCTGCAGGACTGCTCCCAGTTTTAACACACATGGAGCACTTATGCTTTCAAACTTTCCAGATATTGGGGGTACAGAGAGAAATAA
Source organism: Pseudorca crassidens (assembly GCF_039906515.1). NCBI lineage: Eukaryota > Metazoa > Chordata > Mammalia > Artiodactyla > Delphinidae > Pseudorca > Pseudorca crassidens. The sequence continues at coordinate 133,890,915 of NC_090300.1, read as the reverse complement.
AACATGAGCTCTGTGTTTCTCTCCTCCAAGTTCTCACAAACTAACAAGAGAATGAGACATGAACATAAATAATTATTACACAATGTTATGTATATAAGAGAGGTACAAAGAGAACACTATGGAGGCTGGGGCAGAGGGGTGTAGACAAAGGCATTACAGAAGACATTGGAGTTGAACCTTGAAAGAAGAATAAGAACATTCAAGGCAGAAGGAATTTTGTAACTGCAAAGGCTCATCAATATGATGTTGTTTCAGGAAGACTTCCAATGAACATCATATAGTGGTGATATTCTGTCATATGAGTCATCATGCTGTGTAAGTGAAGAATAAAGCTTTACCCTCAGGGAGCTTCTAATGTAATAATAATTCTTTTTTTTCACTTTTTAATATTTTTAATTATAGTTAATTTACAATATCTTGTTAGTTTCAGGTATACAGCACAGTGATTCAGTTATGCATATATTTTTTTCCAATTCTTTTCCCTTATCAAAATATTGAGTATAGTTTCCTATGTTATACAGTAGGTCCTTGTTGATTATCTATTTTATATATATAGTGTATATATGTTAATCCCAACCTCCTAATTTATCCCTCCCCCTCCCCCTCCCCCCACTTTCCCCTTTGGTAACCATAAGTTCCTTTTCTATATCTGTGAGTCTCTTTCTGTTTTGTAAATAAGTCCATTTGTATCATTTTTTTTCTAGATTCCACATATAAGTGATACAATATAATATTTGTCTTTCTCTGTCTGACTAGTATGATAATCTCTAGGTCTATCCCAGTTGTTGTAAGTGGCATTATTTCATTCTTTTTATGGCTGAGTAATAATTCATTGTATATATGTACTACATTTTCTTTACCCATTCATCTGTTGATGGACATTTAGGTAGCTTCCATGTCTTGGCTATTGTAAATAGAGATGCAATGAACATTGGGGTGCATATACCTTTTCAAATTAGAGTTTTTGTATTTTCTGGTTATATACCCAGGAGTGGGATTGCTGGATCATATGGTAATAATTCTTTATTTTGGTAAACCATAAACATTTTACAAGCATTACACACATTCTCTTATTTTATCCCCACAATAACTCTGCAAGGTTGGTCTTATTCTACCCATTTTGAGGTGAAGAAATTTATTAACAGAAAAGTAATTAAAAACAAATGTGTGTTATCATGGTAGTGGGTCCACAGTAGTTCCAGCTCACAGAGAAATTCACAACTGTTTTGGTCAGTTGTGAATCTAGGCCAGGACACCATGTTTTTCTTTCACTCTTCCTGCTCTGACAAGGTGACTATAGGGTGGCAGAATATGCCACCCCAAAATATGCCACTTCTGGCATAAGGATTATTTTGAGCTGAAGGCAGTTGAGAAGCAGCAGATATAAGAAAAGTTCTCTGTAATCCTCCTATTTGCCTAAAAGCAGGACATAAATTTACAAAGGTATCCCCTCTCCCTTCTCTACCAGGAAGGACAAAAGTTAATCACCAGAGATAAGTTAGGTTCTTATCAGCCTGGAGAAGGCATCAGAGGAATCCACATAACAAACTTGACTAATTAGCCTTTATCTACCATCAGTTCCCCATATATTTGCCTTCCTACAATTTACTGCCCTAGAAGCTTAAAGTCCTTCTCCTTTGTCTTGTCATGTTTCTAAAAATGCAGTTAATGTTCCTTTGCTAAGATGCCATATAAGCCCAAATTCTACCAGCCTTTTGACTTACTCATCTCTGAATACTCCCATGTGTAAGTGTGAAACACATGCAAATAAATCTGTTTGCTGTTCTCTTGTTAATCTGTCTTTTGTTTGTCCAATTTACAGAGCTCCAGCCAGAAAACCCAGGAGAGTAGCACAGAAAAAAAAAATTCCCCTCCCCTGCAAGTACTCCACCTCTGTTCAGCGGACAAATCCAGAACTTTTGGATGGTGGATTGTTCAGGGACAACAGATTACTGAGGGCAAGTTGATCTCAAGAAGAGTGTGGCATTGACACGCTCCACGTCCTGGTCCTTCCTTCTACTCCCTGGTTCCACTCTGATGACTCTGTGGCCTGCAGACCTTCCTCTCATGTACCAATTGCCCTTTTGCCATGTTCTCTTCATGGTCTCAGTCTCAGACTTACACAGTGTTTACAAGCAAGCATCTGAAACTGTTTACGTGGGTGTTTGATTAGTCTGGGAGTGCCCCTGGGTTTAAGTGAAGGTAAGACAGGTGGAAAGGGAAATACACAGATATCAGGTTAATATTCAAAATAACCTCTTCATTTTTGTTGCAGCCTACAGAGGAAATTGGAGATCAGAAAAGGAACAGCTAATTTAAACTTAGGAAATGTGCCAAGACCAGAGCTGGGCTGGGATGGAAAAGAGGCATTTGGAAAGGAGAAAGAAGCTTATAACTCTGAGGACTGGATGGGACCTGAGAGATCTTGGGAGTCTGTCCTCCTGTCACCTTTGCATCTTGACCTGGTGGGAACAGACACATAAGCAAAGAGCCAGCTTGGACCAAATGGAGCCCTGGGAGGAGGCCGACCTAACAAAAGATGTCATAAATGTCAGGAAATGGTGGGAGAACAGGAGGACTCAGAGAAGTATAAATCTGTGAATAATGAGAATTTCCTTTGATAAACAGAGCCAGTGTTAAAATTTTATTAAGTACATAATTCTTGTCCATTAATGAGTCCAATCTCTTGATGACCTGGGAGACCCTAGGGGAACAAATTGTTCTTAAGAATGTACTATTTTTTTGAACAGCTGATATTCATTGTATCCTTCTACTCACAAGCACATTAGAGTTAGTGGGACTTAAACTGCTCTCTCTTCGAGGGGCAGCTACCTCTTGGTTGTAAATTACACATCTTTGATTGAACATCAAATCTGCTAGACCACTAGCAAACTATTGAGAAAATTAATATTCCACCAGAATATACTATCATTTAAATCTGTAAAAATACTTTGAGTTCTGGGGAAGAACAGCCATATACAAATAAACTCTAGGTGTGGAATTAAGTCAAGTCAGGAAACCACTCTTAGTTTAGTGCAGGAGCTGGCAAACTTGAGATCCTTAAGGCCAAATCTGTGTGCCACCTGTTTTTGTAAATAAAGTTACATTGGAACACAACCATGCCCAATCATTTATGTATTGTCTGTAACTACTTTCCTGTTACAATCGCAGAGTCCGGTAGTTGTGAAAGAGACTGGATGGCCTGCAAAGCATAAAATATTTACTACCTGGCCCTTTACCAAAGAGTTTGCCAGCTCCTGGTGAGTCGTAGATTTGTTGATTGCAATATGTGATTAGGAATACATCCCGATTCTACTTATTTTCCTCTCCCCAATAAACATTATTGAGCACCTATTCTGTAATAGGCAGTGAAATAGACACTTCAGGGAGAGGGGTACAAGGATGAAAAAGAAAATGTTCCAGCCAGGAACACTCTAAAGGCTGAGAAACATGAGTTATTTCAAAGTGTGTGCTAAGTACTAAGATAGAAATATGTGCTGATATTATGAAGGCAAAAAAGGAGGAGAACTTACCAGAAACTAGAGAAGGAATTCTGGAGACATCAGACCTCAGCCAAATGACAAAGGATGAGTAGAAGTTAGCCAATGAAAGGGCTAAAAGGAAACAGACAGCACAAGAGCCTATTGTGACCATCAAAAGCCAAAATTTGTCTCTTTGCATTTCTGCTGTAACAATCTTTACTGAGATAATAGATACCCCAGGCTGGAAGTGGGTGGGAGGTGTCTTGTACATTTCATAGTTTGCATAGTTGACATCATAATGACTACTTAAAGACTAACGAAGAAGAATGAATGAAAAGCTTTAATATTAAACTTGTGTAAAAAGAAGCTCTTATCTCCACAAAACTCTAGTTTTATTTTTAAAAGCCACTTAGAACTTATTGATAAATAATTCTACTTGCAAAAAATATAAACAGCATATTTTTTTAATGTGCAAAAGTCTGGACAACATCCACTATTGTAACGGAGTACGAAATAAAACTTTTTCTACCTCATTTTTTCCCAAGCCCCCAAAACCAATTCAATAGGTGACACAAAACCTCTAGAAGAAATTCTTTGTAAACTTGTCTACGTGGTATGAATTGGAGAGAACAAAGAAGGTCCTAAGCACCAAAAGTATCTCTTCCACCAGCCACCATAGTGCCTTAAATTCTGGTTATTAGAGGCACTCCTGTGGATTAACACAGTAAATTTCCAAAGGCCGTTTACTGTTCAGGTGTGTACATTTGGTACCCAAGAGGCATCACACACAAATGTCTTTTTTCACCAAAAACACTAGTGGGAATTTTTTTTTTTCTGATTAGCAAATGAAAAGGAAAACCAAAGACAAAAGACACACAAATCCTGACAGGGTTTAGGAGGCTAGAAATATCTGTAGCTTGAGATACTGCATTGGAAGATGTAAATGGATTATACATTATAGAAAAAGGACCAGAGAACAAATAGTAAGCATAAAGACTAAGGGCTTGTTTTTCTATATGGAGTGTCTGTGAATACGTGTCTGTGTGTTTATGCTTCTGTGTCTCTGTGTTTGGCAGGGGTAGAGGTTACAGAGGGAAGGAAGGTGGATAAATATATCCTAAGCCTAGTGAAGCTATTTCCACATATTAGTGTACAACATGGACTATTTGGAGGTGATTCATGGTTAACAAGAGATGAATATTAGTATTTTTCCATTTTGAACATCATTCGCCAAGGGTTAGGAAAAGTTTTTTTATGCATTTATAGTTCTTGCTCTTTATGAATCATGTACCCCATAATTTTGGGATTGCTTCCACCAAATGCCCTTTAACTCTCTCCATTTCGTGAGGGCTATCACAGTGTGTTATTTCTCAAGTCCTAAAGAGAAATGTTAAATGAGTCACTGAGAAATGACTCAAAACTCATCTACCCCACATTCTTTCAGCTTCTCTACAGGAGGAGTAAGGAGATTAATAAGGATGTCCTTGCATGTTTGTCCTACCTCTCCATGGGAGAGTGCTTCTCTCTCTTTCTCAAGCTGTCTTAGTCAGTTCTGGCTGCTATAACAAAAATACTGTAGACTGGGTGGCTTAAATAGCACATATTTATTTCTCACAGTTCTGGAGGCTGGGAATTCCTAGATTAAGGTGGCAGGCAATTCAGTTCCTGGTGAAAGCTCTCCTCCTAGTTATGTTGTAGACAAAGAGACAGGAAGCAAACTCATTTGTGTCTCTTTTTATTCAGGCATTAATCCCATCACAAGGACCCCACCTTAATGACTTAATCACCTTCCAAGGGCCCCACCTCCTTATATCATCACAATAAGGATTAGGGCTTCAACATGATGAATTTGGGGAAGACACATTTAGTCCATAGCACACAAAAGAACAACTTATAGAGACTGGGGTGTCTTGCAGGAGGGATTATGACATCTCACCACCACTACTCTCTCCCCACTGAACCCCACCCCCTGACAGCTGATGCCAACTAAGTTGGAGCAACTCCTGGACCCCAAAATGGCATGGGTCCTGAGTGGAGTTTCTCAGGGAAAAATGAACTAGAGTTTCCTGGATTTGTGGGGAGGGATACAGGTGACTGACTCACACCTGTCAACATCTAATGAGAGGCTGGGCTAGGGCTCCCTCCTAAGTGAAGTGAAGAGACAGCCCACACCTTCAGACTCCGTCTGGAGACAGGTGAGGAGTGTTCTATGCATTAAATGGTCATTCTGGAAGGTAACCATCTTGAGAAGACTTGAGTGGACCCTATGAAGGGAGTCTGCTTGACAGAGCAAAGAAACCTCTGTAGAAGAGGCTGTGGGAGGAGCTTCATCAGAGAGGTTGCTAAGCACAGCTCATAAGCAGTCATCCAGACACAGGGTTTACTTCATAACCGGAAGGTCTTGAACTCAAAGCCAGAGAATGAGGCAGCGCGTGAGGGCCCTTTGGACATTCTCACAAACCACTGCAGGAGAGAAAGTGTTGAGTGTGCATTTGGGCATCTGTCCCCAGAGGGCCCAAAACACCAAACTGCAGCAGTGCCTGCCAGCTAAGCTTTGCCTCTCCTCTGGCACTCCCCACCCTCTTGCATCCTACCCTGGAGGCATAAGAAACAGCAGGTAGTCAGAGAAAGATAAGGTGGAGGTGGAAGCAGACCACACAGCCCTGCCCCAACTGCAGACCTCCAGGCCCAACAGACCTGAGCTAAGGGGGGGCGGGGGAGAGGGCAGGGGTTGAAAGAAGATTATTTTCTACTTTGCCTCCTGAAAAGTCCAGCCCATTCAAAACGGGTTCTATATCCAAAGCACAATTATCAAGCAATGGGACAGGTCCCCTTATGTGGTATATAAACTAATCCAGAAGGAAAGGCCCAAGGAAGATGACGTTTAAACACCATTAGCGTTCCATTTAAAGTAAGGAAAGAACTCGCAGGGAGCCAACCACTCCTGCTAGTTCATTTTCTGAGGTCTTTACTGGGGGGCCAATAAGCAGTGTACACATCTGAAAACTGAGTCTCTTAATTAGTCTAATTTCAAATTTTAAATGCCAGCTAGAAAAGGACAAAATATACCAAAGGTCTTGGTAAAGTCGTTCAAAAGTAGTATAAACAGAAGCAGAAGATGGAAGAGTTATGGTAGCAGCAGTGATTTCCCATCACCACGCTCGTGTGATTCTCAGTGTACTCAGATTTTCCTCCGTCCTTTCTCTGGACAACAGTAAAGCGTTCCCTAGAGACTACAGGTGTGAGGGTGTCTTGGACTTTATGTCAAGCACTTCTATCATTTGTATAGCATCATCTAATGGACCACTTATGTTATTATTTCCAAGAATATAACTTTAAACAATGGTTCTACAAATATTATGAAATTTGTTCTCATCTGAGGTACAAAAGGGCTTTTTCCCTACATATCGATACATAAACTAGAGAATAGCATTAAAAAATTAAAATGTTGCTGTAAATTTTAATTTAACAAAGGAAAGAAAATATTCCTAGGGCTGCATTGTTCAACATATTACATGTAGCTATTTAAATTTGAATTAACTAAAGTTTAAAAAATTAAATAAAATTGAACTACCACATGATCTAGCAATTCCACTTCTGGGTATTTATCCAAAGGAAATGAAATGTGTCTCAAAAAGATATCTGCACTCTTGTGTTCAATTGCAGTGTTGTTTGTAATAGCCAAGACATGGATCTGTAAATGAATGGGAAAGGAAGATGTGAGATAGATAGATAGATAGATATACATAAAGATGTAATATACACAATAAAATATTATTCAGCAATAAAAAAGGAGGAAATCCTGCCATTTGCCACAACATGGATGGACCTTGAGGGCATTATGCTAAGTGAAATAAGACAGAGGAAGGCAAATACTATATGACTGTAGAATCTTAAAACAAAAATTTATATGTGGAATCTTAAAAAAAAAAAAAAAAAAACTCATACATACAGAGAACAGACTTGCAGTTACCAGAGGCAGAATGTGGGAGGGGTAGGCAAAATGGGTGAAGGTGGTCGAAAGGTACAAACTTTTAGTTTTAAGACAAATAACTCCTGGGGATGTCAGGTATGGCATGGTGACTATAGTTAACAATACTGTATTGTGCATCTCAAAGTTACTAAGAGAGTAGATCTTGAAGTTCCTATTGTAAAAAAAAAAAATTGTAACTATGCAGTGATGGATGCTAACTCGATTTATTATGGTAATCATTTATATATATATATATATATATCACATCATTATGTTATACACCTAAAACTAACACAATGTTACATTATATTCAATTATATTTCAATTTAAAGCAATAAATTAAATAGTTTTTTGGTCGTACAAGTCATGTTTCAAGTGTTCACAAACCACATGCGGCTAGTGGCTACCACATTGGACTGTGTAGATATGGAACATTTTCATCATTACAGAAGGTTCTATTGGACAATGCTATTTTGGAGTTTCAGAGCCAATCATTTTTGACACTGAGAAAACACTCCTTTCTCCTTTGCAAGACTAGATTCTTAATATTTTAATCCTCAGTGAATTGAGCTTTTATAAAATATGAAGGTACATGATATCAGAAGCTTGTAAGAACAGAATATTATTTCTTATTTTAGAGACAGGCCAAGTTCCCTTGATAACTCTATTTTTAAACAGCCTTACTAGGGCCAAAAGACATGTAGAAGTCCAAAGCTGCAAAACTTTCTCCTAGAAGCCTTAATGCCTTTCACATTTCTTACAAACCATAAAATTTCAGCACTGGGAGATTTAAAATGTTGAATTAATAACCTCATGCATTCAGCTTTTTCTCAGAAGTTTTCATGGCTTCTCTACTAAGCATACAATGCACATCTTTGTATTACATTCTTTTCCCATATTGGTCATTTTCACTTCCCTTTTGCATGATACATATTTTAATGTATTAATGCTACATTATTTGCTGATGTGGATAGATATTCATGTGAATATTACAGAAAAGAGAACTTTCAGGAACATTTTTGGAATTCTGTCATCTTAGAGTCTGATAAAACTAGAGACTTTTTATTTGCTTGGAACAAGAAAAATTATGAGTTTTGAATATTTTAGAGTTCATTATACAGCTCTTCTTCTCCACCAAAGAACAAGCTGAAGAAATCTTTGTCAGAGTTTAAATTTTTCTCTAATTACTTCCTCCGGAAAGACTTGGAAGATTGGGTCATCAAAAACAACATTCGTTGTCTAAGGAAGACATGTTCAAATCTCAGAAATTTTATCTAATGTTTAGCCAGAATATGTTATTTAATCTGTCCAGAGTGGGAAAATATGTGTTTAACCTATAAAGTCTCATTATGATTTTTTTTGAACTGTCAGCAGATTATAGGGAGACTGAAATGACATAGCTTCTTTATAAGCAATATGGCCGCCAACACAGAGCAACACTTCCATGTCCTCCTGGAGCACTGAAGCCCACAGGGAAACAATCTGGCTAGAGAATTCTACAAATGTACTTGTGTGATGTTTACTGTGGCTACCACTGCACGGTTCTGGCGCCAGACTTCTGAAAATAAATTATTGTGGGAGGACGAGGGGAAGATGGTGGAAGAGTAAGACACGGAGATCACCTTCCTCCCCACAGATACACCAGAAATACATCTACATGCGGAACAACTCCTACAGAACACCTACTGAACGCTGGCAGAAGACCTCAGACCTCCCAAAAGGCAAGAAACTACCCACGTACCTGGGTAGGACAAAAGAAAAAACAGAGACAAAATGATAGGGACGGGACCTGCACCAGTGGGAGGGAGCTGTGAAGGAGGAAAGGTTTCCACACACTAGGAAGCCCCTTCGTGGGTGGAGATGGCGGGTGGCAGAGGAGGAAAGCTTTGGAGCCACAGAGGAGAGCACAGCAACAGGGGTGCGGGGGGCAAAGCGGAGAGATTCCCGCATGGAGGATCGGTGCTGACTAGCACTCACCAACCTGAGAGGCTTGTCTGCTCACCCGCCGGGGTAGGTGGGGCTGGGAGCTGAGGCTCGGGCTTTGGTCTGAGCACAGGGAGAGGACTGGGGTTGGCGTCCTGAACACAGCCTGCAGGGGGTTAGTGCACCACGGCTAGCCGGAAGGGAGTCCGGTGAAAAGTCTGGACCTGCCGAAGAGGCAAGAGACTTTTTCTTCCCTCTTTGGTTCCTGGTGCGCGAGGAGAGGGGATTAAGAGTGCTGCTTAAAGGAGCTCCAGAGACGGGCACGAGCCGGGTCTAACAGCACGGACCCCAGAGATGGGCATGAGACGCTAAGGCTGCTGCTACCGCCACCAAGAAGCCTGTGTGCGAGCACAGGTCATATCCACACCCCACTTCCGGGGAGCCTGTGCAGCTCGCCACTGCCAGGGTCCTGGGATCCAGGGACAACTTCTCCGGGAGAACACACGGCGCGCATCTGGCTGGTGCAACGTCATACCAGCCTCTGCCGCAACGTCATACCAGCCTCTGCCGCCGCAGGCTAGCCCCGCACTCCGTGCCCCTCTCTCCCCCCGGCCTAAGTGAGCCAGAGTCCTCAAAGCAGCTGCTCCTTTAACCCCGACCTGTCTGAGCGAAAAACAGACGCCCTCCTGCGACCTACATGCAGAGGCGGGGCCAAATCCAAAGCTGAGCCCCTGGGAGCTGTGAGAACAAAGAAGAGAAAGGGAAATGTCTCCCAGCAGCCTCAGAAGCAGCGGATTAAAGCTCCACAATCAACTTGATGTACCCTGCATCTGTGGAATACCTGAATAGACAATGAAGCATCCCAAATTGAGGAGGTGGACTTCAAGAGCAAGATTTATGATTTTTTCCCCTTTTCCTCTTTTTGTGTGTATGTGTAAGCTTCTGTGTGAGATTTTGTCTGCATAGCTTTGCTTCCACCATTTGTCCTAGGGTTTTATCCGTCCTTTTTTTTCTAAAATTTTTTTTCTTAATAATTATTTTTTATTTTAATAACTTTATTATATTTTATCTTACTTTATTTTATTTTTATTTTACTTTATCTTCTTTCTTTTTTCCTTCCTTCCCTCCTTCCTTCCTTCCTCTCTCCCTCACTCCCTCCTTTCTTTCTTTCTTTCCTTCTTTCTTTCTTTCTTTCTTTCTTTCTACTTCTACTAATTCTTTCTTTCTACTTTTTCTCCCTTTTATTCTGAGCTGTGTGGATGAAAGGCTCTTGGTTCTGCAGCCAGGAGTCAGTGCTGTGCCACTGAGGTGGGAGAGCCAACTTCAGGACACTGGTCCACAAGAGACCTCCCAGCTCCACATAATATCAAATGGCAAAAATCTCCAAGAGACCTCCATCTCAACACCAGCACCCAGCATCACTCAACGACCAGCAAGCTACAGTGCTGAACACCCTATGCCAAACAACTAGCAAGACAGGAACACAACCCCACCCATTAGCAGACAGGCTGCCTAAAATCATAATAAGTCCACAGACACCCCAAAACACACCACCAGACGTGGAACTGCCCACCAGAAAGATGAGGTCCAGCCTCATCCACCAGAACACAGGCACTAGTCCCCTCCACCAGGAAGCCTACACAACCCACTGAACCAACCTTAGACACTGGGGACAGACACCAAAAACAACGGGAACTATGAACCTGCAGCCTGCAAAAAGGAGACCCCAAACACAGTAAGATAAGCAAAATGAGAAGACAGAGAAATACACAGCTGATGAAGGAGCAAGATAAAAACCCACCAGACCTAACAAATGAAGAGGAAATAGGCAGTCTACCTGAAAAAGAATTAAGAATAATGATAGTAAAGATGATCCAAAATCTTGGAAATAGAATAGACAAAATGCAAGAAACATTTCACAAGGACCTAGAAGAACTAAAGATGAAACAAACAATGATGAACAACACAATAAATGAAATTAAAAATACTCTAGATGGGATCAATAGCAGAATAACTGAGGCAGAAGAACGGATAAGTGACCTGGAAGATAAAATAGTGGAAATAACTACTGCAGAGCAGAAGAAAGAAAAAAGAATGAAAAGAACTGAGGACAGTCTCAGAGACATCGGGGACAACAGTAAATGCACCAACATTCGAATTATAAGGGTTCCAGAAGAAGAAGAGAAAAAGAAAGGGACTGAGAAAATATTTGAAGAGATTATAGTTGAAAACTTCCCTAATATGGGAAAGGAAATAGTTAATCAAGTCCAGGAAGCACAGAGAGTCCCATACAGGATAAATCCAAGGAGAAATATGCCAAGGCACATATTAATCAAGCGTCAAAAATTAAATACAAAGAAAATATATTAAAAGCAGCAAGAGAAAAACAACAAATAACACACAAGGGAATCCCCATAAGGTTAACAGCTGATCTTTCAGCAGAAACTCTGCAAGCCAGAAGGGACTTGCAGGACATATTTAAAGTGATGAAGGAGAAAAACCTCCAACCAAGATTACTCTACACAGCAAGGATATTATTCACATTTGATGGAGAAATTAAAACCTTTACAGACAAACAAAAGCTGAGAGAGTTCAGCACCACCAAACTAGCTTTACAACAAATGCTAAAGGAACTTCTCTAGGCAAGAAACACAAGAGAAGGAAAAGACCTACAATAACGAACCCAAAACAATTAAGGAAATGAGAATAGGAACATACATATCAATAATTACCTTAAATGTAAATGGAGTAAATGCTCCCACCAAAAGACACAGATTGGCGGAGTGGATACAAAAACAAGACCCATATGTATGCTGTCTACAAGAGACCCACTTCAGACCTAGAGACACATACAGACTGAAAGTGAGGGGATGGAGAAATATATTTCATGCAAATGGAAACCAAAAGAAAGCTGGAGTAGCAATTCTCATATCAGACAAAATATACTTTAAAATAAAGACTATTAGAAGAGACAAAGAAGGACACTACATAATGATCAAGGGATTGATCCAAGAAGAAGATATAACAATTGTAAATATTTATGCACCCAATATAGGAGCACCTCAATACATAAGGCAAATACTAGCAGCCATAAAAGGTGAAATCAACAGTAACACATTCATAGTAGGGGACTTTAACACCCCACTTTCACCAATAAACAGATCATCCAAAATGAAAATAAATAAGGAAACACAAGCTTTAAATGATACATTAAACAAGATGGACTTAATTGATATTTATAGGACTTTCCATCCAAAACCAACAGAATACACATTTTTCTCTAGTGCTCATGGAACATTCTCCAGGATAGATCATATCTTGGGTCACAAATGAAGCCTTGGTAAATTTAAGAAAATTGAAATTGTTATCAAGTACCTTTTCCGACCACAAAGCTATGAGACTAGATATCAATTACAGGAAAAGATCTGTAAAAAATACAAACACATGGAGCCTAAACAATACACTACTTAATAATGAAGTGATCACTGAAGAAATCAAAGAAGAAATAAAAAAAATACATAGAAACAAATGACAATGGAGACACAATGACCCAAAACCTATGGAATGCAGCAAAAGCAGTTCTAAGAAGGAAGTTTATAGCAATACAATCCTACCTTAAGAAACAGGAAACATCTCGAATAAAAACCTAACATTGCACCTAAAGCAATTAGAGAAAGAAGAACAAAAAAACCCCAAAGTTAGCAGAAGGAAAGAAATCATAAATATCAGATCAGAAATAAATGAAAAAGAAATGAAGGAAACAATAGCAAAGATCAAGAAAACTAAAAGCTGGTTCTTTGAGAAGATAAACAAAATTGATAAACCATTAGCCAGACACATTAAGAAAAAAAGGGAGAAGACTCAAGTCAATAGGATTAGAAATGAAAAAGGAGAAGTAACAACTGACACTGCAGAAATACAAAAGATCATGAGAGATTACTACAAGCAACTCTATGCCAATAAAATGGACAACCTGGAAGAAATGGACAAATTCTTAGAAATGCACAACCTGCCAAGACTGAATCAGGAAGAAATAGAAAATATGAACAGACCAATCACAAGCACTGAAATTGAAACTGTGATTAAAAATCTTCCAACAAACAAAAGCCCAGGACCAGATGGCTTCACAGGCGAATTCTATCAAACATTTAGAGAAGAGCTAACACCTATCCTTCTCAAACTCTTCCAAAATACAGCAGAGGGTGGAACACTCCCAAACTCATTCTACAAGGCCACCATCACCTTGATGCCAAAACCAGACAAGGATATCACAAAGAAAGAAAACTACAGGCCAATATCACTGATGAACATAGATGTAAAAATTCTCAACAAAATGCTAGCAAACAGAATCCAACAGCACATTAAAAGGATCATACACCAAGATCAAGTGGGGTTTATTCCAGGAATGCAAGGATTCTTCAATATACACAAATCAATCAATGTGATAAATCATATTAACAAGTTGAAGGAGAAAAAACATATGATCCTCTCAATAGATGCAGAGAAAGCTTTCGACAAAATTCAACACCCATTTATGATAAAAACCCTGCAGAAAGTAGGGATAGAGGGAACTTTCCTCAACATAATAAAGGCTATATATGACAAACCCACAGCCAACATCGTCCTAAATGGTGAAAAACTGAAAGCATTTCCACTAAGACCAGGAAGAAGCCAAGGTTTCCCATTCTCACCACTCTTATTAAACATAGTTTTGGAAGTTTTAGCCACAGCAATCAGAGAAGAAAAGGAAATAAAAGGAATCCAAATTGGAAAAGAAGAAGTAAAGCTGTCACTGTTTGCAGATGACATGATCCTATACATAGAGAATCCTAAAGATGCTACCAGAAAACTACTAGAGCTAATCAATGAATTTGCTAAAGTAGCAGGATACAAAATTAATGCACAGAAATCTCTGGCATTCCTATACACTAATGATGAAAAATCTGAAAGTGAAATCAAGAAAACACTCCCATTTACCATTGCAACAAAAAGAATAAAATATCTAGGAATAAACCTACCTAAGGAAATAAAAGACCTGTATGCAGAAAACTATAAGACACTGATGAAAGAAATTAAAAATGATACAAACAGATGGAGAGATATACCATGTTCTTGGATTGGAACAATCAACACTGTGAAAATGACTCTACTACCCAAAGCAATCTACAGATTCAATGCAATCCCTATCAAACTACCACTGGCATTTTTCACAGAACTAGAACAAAAAAATTCACAATTTGTATGGAAACACAAAAGACCCCGAATAGCCAAAGCAATCTTGAGAAAGAAAAACAGAGCTGGAGGAATCAGGCTTCCTGACTTCAGACTATACTACAAAGCTACAGTAATCAAGGTAGTATGGTACTGGCACAAAAACAGAAAGATAGATCATTGGAACAGGATAGAAAGCCCAGAGATAAACCCGCAAACATATTGTTACCTTATCTTTGATAAAGGAGGCAGGAATGTACAGTGGAGAAAGGACAGCCTCTTCAATAAGTGGTGTTGGGAAAACTGCACAGGTATATGTTAAAATATGAGATTAGATCACTCCCTAATGCCATACACAAAAATAAGCTCAAAATGGATTAAAGACCGAAAGGTAAGGCCAGAAACTATCAATCTCTTAGAGGAAAACATAGGCAGAGCACTCTTTGACATAAATCACAGCAAGATCCTTTTTGACCCACCTCCTAGAGAAATGCAAATTAAGAAAAAATAAACAAATTTGACCTAATGAAACTTCAAAGCTTTTGCACAGTAAAGAAAACCATAAACAAGACCAATAGACAACACTCAGAATGGGAGAAAATATTTGCTAATGAAGCAACTGACAAAGGATTAATCTCCAAAATTTATAAGCAGCTCATGCAGCTCAATAACAAAAAAACAAACAACTCAATCCAAAAATGGGCAGAAGACCTAAATAGATGTTTCTCCAAAGAAGATATACAGACTGCCAACAAACACATGAAAGAATGCTCAACATCATTAATCATTAGAGAAATGCAAATCAAAACTACAATGAGATATCATCTCACACCAGTCAGAATGGCCATCATCAAAAAATCTAGAAACAATAAATTCTGGAGAGGGTGTGGAGAAAAGGGAACAGTCTTGCACTGCTGGTGGGAATGTGAATTGGTACAGCCACTATGGAGAACAGTATGGTTGTTCCTTAAAAAACTACAAATAGAACTACCATATGACCCAGCAATCCCACTACTGGGCATATACCCTGAAAAAACCATAATTCAAAAAGAGTCATGTACCAAAATGTTCATTGCAGCTCTATTTACAATAGCCCGGAGATGGAAACAATCTAAGTGTCCATCATCAGATGAATGGATAAAAAAGATGTGGCACATATATACAATGGAATATTACTCAGCCATAACAGGAAACGAAATTGAGCTATTTGTAATGAGGTGGATAGACCTAGAGTCTGTCATACAGACTGAAGTAAGTCAGAAAGAGAAAGACAAATACCATATGCTAACACACATATATATGGAATTTAAGAAAAAAAAATGTCATGAGGAACCTAGGGGTAAGACAGGAAAAAAGACACAGACCTACTAGAGTATGGACTTGAGGATATGGGGAGGGGGAAGGGTAAGTTGTGACAAAGCGAGAGAGAGGCATGGACATATATACACTACAAAACCTAAGGTAGTTAGCTAGTGGAAAGCAGCCGCATAGCACAGGGAGATCAGCTCGGTGCTTTGTGACCACCTGGAGGGGTGGGATAGGGAGGGTGGGAGGGAGGGAGACGCAAGAGGGAAGAGATATGGGGACATATGTGTATGTATAACTGATTCACTTTGTTATAAAGCAGAAACTAACACACCATTGTAAAGCAATTATACTCCAATAAAGATGTAAAAATAAATAAATAAATTGTGATGAAGAATGTTATTTTTCATATATGCAGAATTTTTTTAACTCTTACGAAATTTTTTAAATGGAAAGGGATGATTCATACACCCCTCCACCCCCATTTCTTATAGTTAAAGAAAGACAGAGAGACTGACTTTGGAAAACTAACGGACAATATTCAACAATTTGCAAAATGTTTATTAATTTTCTAAAGTTTACTGCAGTCCTGTTAGTATTATCCCAGACCCGGCATGGCTCTATATAAAATAAACCACCAATGATATTAGAATCCAGAGGAAGGAAATAGTATCAAAAGTTTGGATTGAAATGAATGGTCAAGGTTTTGAATTTCCAGGAAGGGCAGTATTGCAATGAATTCTAGATGGAGTAGGCAGGGAGAGAAGGAGGTGACAGGAATGAGCTAACCTCTGTCAGGAAGAGTAATAATGCAAAATGCTGTCATCAGTGATTTCAGACTTTAGAGTGCACAGGAATCACATCTTTCCAAAATGT
This sequence comes from Pseudorca crassidens, assembly GCF_039906515.1. Taxonomy (NCBI): domain Eukaryota; kingdom Metazoa; phylum Chordata; class Mammalia; order Artiodactyla; family Delphinidae; genus Pseudorca; species Pseudorca crassidens. The sequence continues at coordinate 133,874,145 of NC_090300.1, read as the reverse complement.
AGCTTTTGATAAAATAAGTCTGGTTTAGAGCCTGAGAGTCTACATTTCTAACAGACTCCCAGGTAATCCAATGCTTTGCTTCCATAGACCACATTTTGAGTAACAAAACTGTGATAGATTCAACTACAACAGTCACTAAATAACTCACATTTATATTGATGCTTTGTTGTCTAAGATTGGCTTTCACATGTTTTACTTCATTTGATTCTAAATGAATGAAACAGGATTCTGTGAGTATCTGCTCTTATACGTCATCTCAAATCTTCTACATTGCCTTTCCCAAACTGGATGTGATTAGATATACCGGCAATAAAAATGCTCCACACTCAAAGAAGTTTGAAAAACGTTGAGTTAAACACAGTTAGATAAGTTCCTTCACTACAAGCCTTTCAGAGCCTTAAACACAAATGTACATTATGAATCTTCAAGAAAGAAAATTGATCACACATAATGCTTTCTTCATCGTAAGGTTATTAATACTTCATGGAGTAGCTTCCCTATGCTGTGAATAATGAGGTTTTGAATACAAGTTCTGAGGTCTCATTGGTTCTTAAGTTCGTAGATACTACTTTGCTCAGTGCAAGTGGTGACCTATACTGAAGTGAAAGTCACTGATAAGAGAGTTTTCAAAGATGACCAAAGCATCAGGTTAGAAATAATGATCACCTTCGGGCCAGTCAGAGCAATCTTTGCAATCAATCAGATGAGGTTGAGCAGAGAGCGACTTCTGTAGAAAATACTGGAAAGAGCATGGTGCTGAGAATGTACAGAAGACATGTTACAAAATTAGGATGTTACCATTTCATAGGGTACAACATAGCTAGAACCTGTGAAGAAATGATGGTAGCAAACAGAACAGACCAGTCTTCTGTGTACCAAACAGAAATGGACTGACTCATGAAAAGTAAGGCACGAAGTGCCCAACCCAGGGATATGGTTTAAACAGAAGTTTTCCAATTGTGCTGCATAGTGCCTTGTAATCATTGCCTTTGCAAGCGAAGACTAAGAGCAAACGCTTTGCAGCACGAGATTTGGGAAGTCTGATCTCACCCCTGCCCACTATGATGACTGGATAAGAAGCTTCTAACTATATAAAATATGTGAAACCCAAAGCTTCAAGAAATACTCCTCTGGCATTTACTTGGACTGGTCATGTTGAACTAAATGGTAGATTGAGGGTTTGCCTACAACAAATGGACACAGGGTGCTGATGGGCCACTTCCTTCAATGAATTCTGAGTAAGCCAATAATGAACTTGTTCCTTTTAACATAAAAAATGAAAAGAGCTTCAACCAAACTGGCTTTATCTTTTCTGCGTATGTAGAATTTTATGCTTTCAAACTTCAGGAGGAAGTAGCAAATATACTCTCATGATAGCTAATGAGGATCCCTGATGTCAAAGTCTCATCTATATGGGACTAGAATGTGATGATTCTCAACATTTAACTGCATCAGAATCACCTGGAAAATTTTTTAGACACAGAGTACTGCAGCCCACCCTAGAGTTTCTGATTCAGCAGGACGGGGATAGGGCCTGAGAATTTGAATTTATAACAAGATCTCAGGTGACGCTGCTCTGCTGGTCCAAGACCCACACTTTGAAGAAGACTGCTGGAATGGAAGGAGCCTTAGTGATCACCTGGGCCATCCCCTTTACCTTACAGATGCAGAGTCTGAGGAACATAGAAGAACTTAGCACCCAAGCTGGGGCAAGAAACCATCCCCTTGACCACAAGTCATGTGTGCCATCCCTGCAGTATACCCAGATCTCTGCTGCTTCAGTCATGTCCAGTTTCTCAGAATGTCACACAGCTCCTGCCTACACTCTCCTTCTCTCCATTCCTGTATCAGGAAAAATTATGAAAGACTTTGATGTGGGCAAAAAATTACTGGGTGTCCTGTTCATCTACCTTTCTAGTCTATCTTTGCCTTTTAATGTCTTTCTGCTATTTTATGACTCTAAAAGTTGCAGAAAACTGATAATAATGCAAATGATTCTTGTCTGTAAAAATGCAAGTGAACTGGGCCTTGTGAAATAAAATTGATCATTGTGTTATTAACCAGATATGCCTCTATTTGTAAAATTATTTCAGCATTCTCAGTTGCCTGTGTGTATGTGTGTGTGTGTGCGTGCGTGTGTGTGTGTGTGTGTGTGTGTGTGTGTGTCTTTTAATTCTCTCTTGATTCTGTAACACCTTACTGGGTCCCACATTAAGTAATGAGTTAAGTAAAATCACTGGCATGTGCTCATTTCATATTTGTATGATTTGTGTATCACAATTTTACTTTTTTTAAAAAAAATCTTTTAACATCGTAAAAAGGGGGAGTCCTCTTGAATGACAGATTAAGGATCTTCAAAAATAAGCTACTTCATAGAAGCAATAAAAGCAGTGGCAAAAATTGTCCAAATCAACTTTTTCCGGAAGTCTGGAAATTAACTAAAGGATTGCAAAATTCTAAGGAGTGTTTATCAAGAAAAATCGTTGAATTTTGGTAAGAACAGCTAGCTGCTTTGTGGCATTTTAACTTGACCTAATCCCATCTTCCTCTCCCCATCTCCATGGTAGCCTTGAAAACAAAAGGCATCACAACTATGGTAGTTGTGCAAACTAGCAGTCTAGCAACCACTGGACAGTGTAGAACGGATTTAGAGCTTCCCAAAAGCCCTGTAGTTGTTAAGATTTGACCAGTGCAGCAGCTCATTGAAAATCCCCATTCTCAGGGCTTATATTTATTTGACCTGACTCAGGACATGCTCTGGGCCAACAGTCCCATCTCTAGGGAATTTGCTGGAAAAAAACAATCAGTGACAATTGTTTAACAGTGCAGCTGCCTGGGATGATGTTACTGGGTAGAGTTAACCAAAACACTTAAAAAGAACAACTGGGGAATGAGAGGTCCATGCAGGACTTTTAAAAGCTCACGCATATTCTTAGGAATCTAGAAGACCATCATAGGGCTGTGTGTTTGCACAGGAAAGACCAAAGAAAGTTCTAAACTCTCATTGTTAGCTTGCCTTGAGGCTCTGCACAAGCAGAAAGTAAAGGCTAAGGTAGAGTTGTAAACTGCCTGTAGGATCATTGAAGACATACCCCAACACACACATATAGCCAATCAACAAAAGCTGGGAGAGTTACTGGTTCAAAGCATTTATGAGAATCTCTTCTAATCATTAGCTGAGACTTCAATGGCCACACATGACAAAGAATACAGACTTTATAGAATTAGTCCAGGAAAGTCACAAACAAATGAATAAACAAACAGCAACAATAATAACAAAAACAAAACTAGCAACAACAACAAATCCTGGGGACAAGACAGTGTCTGATTGTCAGAGTCACAGCAATACATTATTTTAAATGTTCAGTTTTCAACAACAACAAAAAATGAGATACACAAAGAAATACAAATGCATAGCCCATTCAAAAAAAATAAATAAATAATCAGTCAATTCTCCCTGACAAAGTCCAGATTTGGACTTACTAACCAAAGACTTTAAGATGATTTTTTTTAGTGAACTAAAGGAAAGCATGTCTAAAGAATTAAATGAAAGTATAATAATTCAAAAATACAATTAAGAAGACAATTCCATTTAAAAGAGTATAAAAAATAAAGTATTTAGGAATAAGTTTTTTTGAAGCATAAAACTTGTACTGAAAATCTGTAAAACATCATTGAAAGAAATTAATATCTAAATAAATGCACAAATATCCTATATTCATGGATCAGAAGACTCTATCCTTAGGATGGCAATATTCCACTAATTGATCTATAAATTCAACTCAATCCCTATCAAAATCCCATCTTCTCTTTTTTGCAGAAATTGACAAGTTGATTCTAAAATTTACATGGAAATTCATGGAAACTGAACTACACAAAGCAATCTTGAAAAAGATGAAGAAAGTTGTAAGATTTAGACTTCCCAGTTTCAAAACTTACTACAACATTACAGTAATTTAGACAATGTGGTGCTGGTGTAAGGATAGACATATAGATTAATGGAACAAAACTGAGTTCAGAAATAAACCCTTACATTGATGGTCAATTGGTTTTCAGCAAGACAATTCAATTGATAAACAATAATCCTTTCAACAAATGATGCTGAAACAACTGGATGCAAAAGAATAAAATTGAACCCCTACCTAAACACCATATATAAAAATTAACATAAATTTGACCATGACATTGGGTTAGGCAATGGTTTTTTAGATATGACACTAAAAGCACAAGCAACAAAAGAAAAAATAGATTAATTCAATTTCATAAAAAGTAAAACCTTTTTGTGGTTTTATTTTACAGTAAAGAAAGTGAAAAGACAGCCCACAGAATTATAGAAAATATCTGTAAATCATATTATATATCTGATAAAGGGCTTATATCTGGAATAAAAACAAAACAAAACTCTTACAACTCAACAATAAAAAGAACACAACAAAAAAAGGAGGAAGAATTTCCTCCTTGTAAATGATACTCATGAAAAGATACTCACTATTAGTCATTAGGAAAATGCAAATCAAAATCATAATTCGATACCACTTCATACCCACTAGATGGCTGTAATCAAAAAGATCAGTAAGAACTATTGAGAAATATGTGGAAAAGTTGAAACTGTCAGACATTGCTGGAGGGAATGTAAAATGGTGCAGCCACATTGGAAAGCAGTTTGGTAGTTCCTCAAAAAGTTAAACATAAAGTTGACCCAGCAATTCCTAGCTATATACCAATTCCTACTCCTACCCAAGAGAACTGAAAACATAGGCTCCCCCCAAAATTTATAAATTAATATCCATAACAGCATTTTCATAATAGCTAAAAAGTAGAAACAACTCAAATGTCCATCAACTGTTGAATAGATAAAATGTGGTATATCCATGTAATGGAATATTATTCAGCATGAAGTACTGATACATGCAACAACATGGATGAAACAATATTTTTCTAAGTGAAAAAACAGATTCAAAAGGCCACATATTATATGATTCCTTTTATATGAAATGTCCAGAATGAGAAAATCCATGGAAACAGGAAGTAGATTAGTGGTTGCCAAGGGTTGAAAAAGGGGGAGTAACAGCTAATGAGTACCAGGTTTCTTTTGGGGGTAGTAAAAACATTTTGAAATTGAGTAGTGGTGATAGCTGCATGACTCCATGAATATACTGAAAATCACTGAATTGTACACCTTATTTTTTCCAGGTTTATTGAGATATAATTAACATATAGGATTGTTTAAATTCAGGGTGTACAGTGTCATGATTTGATACAACTATGTACTGTGAAATGATCACCACAGTAGGCTTAGTTAACACCTCCATCACCTCATAATTATCATTTCTTTTTGGTGATGAGAACACTTAGATATACTCTCTTAGCAACTTACAAGCATATAATATGATACTGTTAACTATAATCACCGTATGGTACAGTAGATTCCTCAAAACTGATTCATTGTATAACTGAAAGTTTGTGCCCTTTGACCAAACTCTCCCCATTCCCCCGCCCCCTGCCCCTGACAACAATTCTACTCTGTTTCTATGAGTTTGATTTTTTTTTTTTAGATTCCACATATAAGTGAGATCACACATATTTCAAGGTCCATCCATGTGGTCACAAATGGCAAGATTTCCTCCCTTCTCTGGATAAATAATACTATATATTACAGCTTCTTTATTCATTTATCTGTAGACAAACACTTGTTTCCATATCTTGGCTATTATGAATAACGCTGCAATGAACGTGGAAGTGCATATATCTCTTCAAGATCCATTTCCCTTGTCTATATGCCCAGAAGTGGGATAGATGGATCATATGATAGTTCTATTTTTAATTTTTTGAGGAACCTCCATACTATTTCCCATAGTAACTGCACCAATTTACATTCCCCCTAACAGTGCAGAGGGATTCCCTTTTCTCTACATCCTTGCTAATATCTTATGTCTTTTGATAATAGCCACTCTAACTTGTGTGAAGTGATACCTCATCGTGGTTTTGAGTTGTATTTCCCTGATGATTAGTGATGTTGAGCGTCTTTTCATGACACTTTTTGGAAAAATGTCTATTCTGTTTCTCTGCCCTTTTTCTTTCTTTTTTTTTTTTTTTTTTTTGCTATTGAGTAGTATGAATTCCTTATATATTTTTATATGAACCCCTTATCAGATATATGGTTTGCAAATATTTTCTCCTACTCTATATGTTGCCTTTTTATTTTGCTGAACATGTCCCTGTTAACCAAACTGGAACACTGAATGTATCTTCCCCACAGAAATAATACTACACGTACTTCAGCCACTTGGCAGTAGGATACGCTTGGTGGGCTAACCCTGGAGCCCTCCTAACAATCTTAGAGGATATGTAAGAAACAGAAACTGCATTCCCACTTCCAAACAACCAGTTTATAAATAAACGTTTAGATCAAACTCATTCTTCTGTTCTTCAGCCAAAGATTTTTTATGTCTGACCTTCTTTCTGTTTGTAAGCAAACTGATGCTGCAGTTCTACAGGAAACTCCTGAATATATGTTCTGAAAACTTGGCCAGAGAGAGCACAAGAGGAAGATGGAGCAGGGGTTTTCCTGAGGGTGTGGCAATAGTAATGACTCATGCTACTTCCTTATTCTAACATTTTTCCATCAGTGGGGTGGAGAAAGCCCAGTCAGGCCTGGGGGAAGCCATCTTTATTTAGAGGGTGCCCTTTGTATCATGACTGCTTTTTGTTTTCCTTTTGCCACAATGCAAAGCAGGGAAATTAAAATGCAGAACAAGATAGAGTTTAAGATGACAAGAAGAGTCATCTGTTAAATAAATGCAACATACACTAAAATTAATTCCCTAGTGTATGCAAAAAAGAAAGGCAAACTCAGCATATTTTTGTGTGTGTTTGTGTAGTCAGGTACTAAATGACTCTTGAATCATACAAAGCCAATAAAGAGAAAAGAGACCAAGAGGAAAAAAGAAGAGAGAGGAGTGCAAAGAAGAGGATAAGTGTGAACATAAATTAGCTTTCCAATGTGGGTAGTCTAGATAGTATCTCAGTTCCCCAAACGATGTTTGTTTTGTAATTTCACTGCATTAGTCTTTCAGATGTTTTCTCTCTGGATGGCTAGAGGTCCACAGCTCCAGACTCTAAATCTGTCTGTTAAAGTAAAGCACTGGTGTCCTTTCTAGGTCACTCCACTCATAAAAAGAGGGATAATTGAGGTTTTTATACCTTGAGAGATTTCTCAAAGTATTGCACAGAGATTAAACATCAGCAATTATATAATGCTATCCATAGCTTAAAACTGAGGGGAAAGAAGCCAAGCTGTTGAAGAAACCAAAGCCAAAAAATGATTGCCCTTTTGTTCATTGAACCATACTGGTTTTGAAATACTATAACTCAGATCATTCAGTGAAAGAAATGTTTGCTTAACATTTTTTCTTCTTTATTAAAAAGAGAGACAGAGTAAGGAAGGCATGAATTGCTGTTCCATAAAACAGGTATAATTACACCCACTGTATGTGATGTTATAAAAATTAAATTTTAAAAATTATAGGTAAAAAACTACAGATAAAACAGTGTCTGACACATGTATCAGTAAGACTTGTCTGTCATAGTTTTTACTTTTATTGTTCTTACTCATTGTTATTATTATAGAGGTGGATCTGAGAGTGACAGAGTGCCTGCAGTAAATGGATGACTGATCCAAATCATTCAGAATGCTTGTGTTGTATCTCATGGACCATGTACAGAAAAGAGAATGATATTTCAGTTTGTATTTGAAAGTATAATTAGTTGATACCAGACCCTCAAAAGAATCCTTTATGTTCATGTTATTATCCAAAATGAGTTTCAGTGCCAAATTCCTGTATGTGAATCTTTGACCGCCCCCAATAATGAATTGTATTCACTAGCTAGTTTCTGAATCTTGAATTATTTATAAATACAAATATGTAAGATGCACCAAAAGCACTTTTTAAAGAAAAAATATGAGAAAAAAATTGTGAAAGATTTTGAAATTTACTAAGTGTCCTGTCCAACTCATATATCTGGGTTATTTAAGCCTTTGTTTGCCTCTAACTAGGCTATTTCACAACCTTTTAGATACAGAAGTTAACTTAGAGAAAATTAATTGTAGTGCAAGTAATGCCTGTCCATAGAAATGCAAATTGTGTTCCTGTGGATATTGACCAGTTTTACCAATTTTGCATCTATTTATAAATTCACATTCTTTATCTGACTATAAATGGGTGCTTCTCTTTTGCACTGCTTGTAGAATCTATTGGTCTCTCATTAATTCCTGAATTAATATTTGATACATGTACATTTTATATTGTATGAAAGTCATGATTTTATCCTCATTGAAAATTTATCCTTTAATATGTATAAGCTTCAAATTTATATGACTCTCTGAGGAGCACATCTGAAATTCAATCAAGTTACCTCCCTTGCAAACTGGCTAGCCAAGGTCAGAATTATCTTCTTGTGGTTCCTGAACAGTCATTGTTAGAAAATCAGTAAGTCAAACATGGTTGTCTGAGCTTACTAAGTAAAGAGCAGTGCTCTGGGCATTTTGGGATAGCTTCTTCTACACACACAAACACACACACACACACACACACACACACACACACACACACCTGCAAAGTTTCTAAGGCAACATACAAATAGTTTAACCAAAATGAGTTAAGATCTGTCTAAAGGACTTCCTGGAGAGAAGATGTGGAAGCTACATGTAAGTTAAAAGAGGACAGCAATATTTGCCCATCTCACAAGACTTTATTCAAGGCTACTACTCTTTGATGTTTTAAATTAAATTTTAATTAGTGTCTTCTGAGATAGAAAAACATTGAAAACATTTTGTTCTCATATTTTATTATTATAGTTGTATTTTTTTAATATAAGAATAGAACTCTTCAGCCTTTCTCTAGGAAATAGGTTGCTAAAACTTCAGACCTTTCTTTTTACTTATTTTAATCTTACATAATTACAGAATTGAATATTTTACAACTATAATACAATTCCAGTTAAGTAACATTTTATATAATTGAAATAATTATATGGGAGGAAGTTGGTCAACCCAACTATATAACTATTCCTGTAGGTTAAAGAATTGTAAAGACATTTAAAACATATTTCTATGGGAAGGTGTAGTGTTTCTAACAAAAGTGGTATCAAACTATAATCATATGAGTAGCTGAAGATTATAAATAATGACCTTTTAATGATTATGACTAATGATATTAGTGGGTGTTTAATAGAAAAAGGGAGAAAGTACGAGAATTTAATTGTGTGTCATCGATGTGGAGCACTTAATAAAAGATTACAGAAACCTAGAGAGAGCTTTTTAGAATGAGCTGCAATATCTGTTTCTAAAATTATTAATACTTCTTTTACTTGTGAGTATTCTTCATGCATTGCCTGTTATTAAACTTATTAGAAGGTGAAATAATTTTGTCAGTCACTACTCAGGCATCACTTCCCCTGCAAAATAATCCTTGATGTCTACAAGACAGAAATGTTCTTTCCTTTCTGCTCACACAGTGTATATGCCACAAGTGCTCAGTAATTGCTATTTATACGTGGGTCTATATCTATAAGCGTGGTATAATGGAAACAACATAGAAGTTGGAGTCAAGTCAGAATGAATTCCAAAATAATTGCTAGTTGAGTGATCATAGATGAGCAAATAAACATTATGAACCTCAGCAAGATGTGCATAACAATTGTTATAGTATTATTGTGTATACTTATACATATATACATATATACAATAGTATTATAGTATTATCGTCAAGATTAAGGGAAATTACATATGTTGTTACCTGGAGCATAGTGAGTGCTCAATAAGATTATACAAGTATTTCCACCGTACTTATTTACATCATAAATAAGCTATTTTTGTCTGTTTCATTATATATTTTCCATAGAGCGTATTACCATATTTACTATAAAATGCTAAATAGATATTATAATAGAAAATTGGAAAAACCTAACATTACAACATTACAATACTAACGTTGTTAGTATTGTTAGTATTTCTCACACCATCCCTCTTGTTTTGATAAGTCATCATTAGTATTCATTTTTTCCTCGCCTTCACTAGAAATGGTGTTTTGACACCAGTGTTTGAAACAAATGAAAATGGTTGAGAAATTCATGATCATTGCAAAATGCTCCTGGTGTTTCTTCTTCATTATTTACAGAGAGAGACTAATGCCCAACTTGCTGAGCTGGGTAAGGATGAAACTTTCACCCAGGCTCCATCCTGCCTGTTCACAAACTTTGGCCTAGGTGAAGGGGGCAGGGGTGGTCAGAGGAGTGAGACTCTGACATGTGAGGAGTCACCCAGCCTGACTCAGCCATCTAGCTGGGTGGTGTCTCACCACCCAGCTCATGCATTCTCATAATGGTCAAACCAGATTCCAGCCAGTCCTGAACCTGCCACTGTCTTTTCCCCTGAGATGTCGTCTACCTGAACTCCATTTCCTCACATTTCGGCCTGCGTCCTTTGCAGCTCAACTTACTTTCCATCTTTTCTAGAAAATCTTTCCTGAATTATCTCCCTTTCTCTAATAACCCCCTTGCGCTCCCCACCCCACCACAAGAAACAAAAATAATCTCTTGTAGGCCATATTCCTTTCTCGTAGTGTTGACAGAATACAGGAAGTCCAGTCAAATCTTAATTTTAATAAACAATTTAAAACTTTTAGTATTAGTATGTCCCCAATATTCCATGAGATGTATATATACTATTTGTTGTTTATCTTGAACTCAATTTTAATCGGGCACCCTGTATATTTGTTTAGTAAATTGTGTGCCCCTATTCTCCTGTCTTGCACTATAGTATGGTACTATGTCACTTGTCTTGTATCACACCATGAGTCATAAGTGTTATCCAGGCTGCAGGCTCTTGAAGGCCAGGAATAGTGTCCAATTCCTTTGTGTCACCACCACTTTTACCTCACCCTTCCTGATGCTTCACACCAGTGTCTTAAATGCCACTGAGAGAGCAGGACTAGGGTCCTCATTCATTCTTTCATTCCTTCCTTCAGTTAACAAATATCCATTAAATACCTACCAGCTGCCAATCACTGAAGTATATTCTGCAGATACAACTTTAAACAAGATACAACTACTGTCCTCAAGGAGCTCCCAGCTCATTCAGGCAGACAGGCATGTCAGGAAGCCATTTCAATCAGTACGATAAATTCTAAAATAGGGTAAGATGTGAACACAGGGGAAAGGCACCAAACCCAGTCTTCAGGGGTCCAAGGAGACGTCTGAGAGGAAACAGCAGGGAGGCGGAGACCTAATCATTAATAAGAGTTAACCAGGGGATGGCAAAGAAGGCTTTCCAGACAGAGAGAGTGGCATGAACAAAAGCTGAAAGTAAGAAAGAACATGGCATCAATGTTTAATCACTTAATTAAATCTTCCTTTTAGTTCAAGTTTTTTCTGACCCATGGATACCACTGTCTTTTGAGGACTCAAGCCTCTTAACAGGTTTTCTCAAGGAATTCAATGATGACAGCTTTTCTTTCTCTCTTACCTCATCACCTCTAGGCTGGTTTCTTTTCTCCTTGTAATCCAAGCATTTTGTTCAGTAACGTAGAGCTAAAAGTGACCAACTGTCTTGGCTTCCTCACCTTCCTTTCATCAGTCTCACTCTCCCTGCTCCATCCAAGGTTCTTTCTTCTTTTTCCCTCTGTTTACTCCTTCCAGCTCTTGTTCTCCCATGGAGACTGATGCCTGTAACCATGCTACTTTCTAATCCTCTTTAGGTGATTCCACTCGCCCCTCATTCTCTCTTTTCTACATAACCCGACCGTACTCCATATAGTAGTGGTGAGACATTTGTAGGGTTCCAACACTAAAAGTGCAATCACAAGAGAAAAGAAAATCACATCCCAGGTGAGAGGGATAAAAAAAAAATGAAGAAAGGAAGTTTTCAGGTGAAACCCATTGAAGTAAAGCTGCTTCTTGACAATGCCTTTTGGATTAATCAGCTGTTCTTAGGCATTTCCACAACCCTAGCTTGTAGCACAAAGCAAGCACTCAGTAAACTGTTGATGTGAGAATTTACCTTTTTCTAATTCTCTAATTTACCTTGTTCTAATTAAATCTTCAGTTATGGCAAGTGGTAGAATTGAACAAATATGATGAACAGTAGCTAGCTGTCTGTATAAGTGTGAAGCTAGGAATTTGAATATAGAATTTGTGATGACACGGTATTTGTGATGGTTAATTTTATGTGTCCAGTTGACTGGGTCGCAGGATGCCCTGATATTTGGTGAAACATTATTGTGGGTGCTTCTATGGGGGTGTTTGGGGATGAGAGTAACACTTAAATTGGTAGACTGAGTAAAGGAGATTGCCCTCCCTAATTGGGTTGGCTTCGCTCAATCACTTGAAGGCCTGAATAGAGCAAAAAGGCTGACCCTCCCCCAAGTAAGAGATTCTTCCTGCCTGAAAGTTATAAAATTGGGACATCAGCCCCTCCTATGTCTCAAATGTGCTGGCCTTGGACAAGAACTACACCACTGGCTCTCCTGGTTCTCAGGCCTTCAGACTCAGACTGGGATGTACACTACCAACTCTCCTGAGTCTGCAGCTTACAGACTCACCCTGAAGATCTTGGAACTTACCTGTCTTCATAATTGCATGAGTATATATATATATATATATATATATATATATATACACACACACACACACACATATATATGTATATATATATGTATATATATATATATATGCTATTGGCCCTGTTTCTCTGGAGGGCCCTAATACAGTATCACAGGAAATAAGGTAATCAGAAGCTACTTTGATTATAATACCTGCCTCTAATTTGTCTTATAGATTTTTCATGATCCAGGTACATCCCTTCTCCCTGGGTAATTAGATCACTCTTTACTACATGTGGGTGATTTGATTCTTATAGGCCATTTTTCCATACTAAATGTCAAGATCCTTTGAAGAATATTCTTAGTTTATTTGGCAGGAATCGATCCCTTACAAACAGCTCCACAATGTTTGCCACTTGTGTATCCATGACAATAAAGCTGCCTCAGGTACCGCATCGTATAAGGGGTGGTCAGAAGACAGGGAAATGTCTGTGAGTTCTGATATTCAGGAATAGAAGGTAAAAAACTAGGTTAAAACCAAGTAATACTTTCTCATCAGACACTCTTCTGTCCCATACTGTTATACAAAAGTAAAGATTGCAGAAGTAATAGAAGATGCAAGGACATGGGATGAGGGGATGAGGTGAGAGTTTAGTGAGGACTTCAAGGACATCAAAGTGCTAAACGTACAATGCTAAGCAGGGCCAACATCACAGAAGTGCCGTCTGCACAGATGCTCAGAAGGGCCCTGCACTGACTTTAGTGCTCTACTGTCACCATCTTGAGACTCTTAATAAGTTTTGAAACAAGGGGCCCCAAATTTTCATTTTGCACTTGGTCTTGCAAATTACAAAATTGGTCCTGATGCTAAGTAAATCTTCCTTTAAGTTTGGTAACCAGTTATAAGTTCAAAGTAAATGTTTATTCAACTTTCCACCTACTGATTATTCTAATGGTCTTATGTTAGGATCTAAGAATAATAGCAAACCAAACTGAAATCCCATCATCCCATGCTCTTCCCACAGATGGAAAGAACAGCAGGCAAGAAAAGGCCTTGAGCAACAGCCATGAGGAACTACGTAACAACCAGTCCTCATGCAGAGCTTGAGAAGAGATGCAAGTTAATTAGCAGTATTTACAAGAGCTTGGATAACTGCTTCTAAAATCAAGGACTGAACCTCTAATAATGGGATGATATTGGCCCCCCGCCAGTGAAATAGCTTCAAAATGCCCAGTAATTTGGCACCATTGTCAAAACCTTCTTTTGCCATCCTTCACTCTTGACAAACTTCCCTCGGTGTAAGAAAAAAGAACTGCCTACAATCTGCAAGTGTATTACTTGCTATACAAAAATAATCACCCTGACTTCCATTTCAGGCATTAAAAGAGACCAAATATCGTATTTCCAGGTTTTAGACAACACATTCATATAAACACAAATGTGCATCAGAGCTTTCCATTTGTTGAAGCATTTGTATTTAACATACTCTGCATAGGCATTAAAAGTGAAGGAATTTGTATATGATTAATATCTTCCAAGAACTCTCATCTGGTGGGACAGAGGATGGCACTGCCACCCAATTTGATAAATGGAGAACTTGGCCTGCTGATTTGGCAATACTTCTGACCAGCTACCAAAATAAAAGACAGCACCAACATCACTGCTGACTCACAACTGTCCTGAAGGTTTGAGTTTCCCTCCTTTGGCAGAATATCCTACTTGTACCCTACATGTTTCACCCCCTATACTTCTCTCCTTCTTCAATGCTAAGTTCCAGGCAATAAGATTGTATTAGTCAGAGTTTGCAGAGAAACAAAACGAATAAACATACATATATAGAGAGATTTATTAAAAGAAAATGATTCAAGTGATTATGAAGACTGATAAATCACAAATCTGCCATCTGCAAGCTGAAGACCTAGGAAAGCCAAAGGTGTAGCTCCCATCTGAAGACCAGCAGGCTTGAGACTCAGAAGGAGCCAATGTTTCTGTTCTACTCTAAAGGCAAGAAACAACCGTTGTCCCAGCTCAATGCAGGCAGGCAGGAAGAGTCCTCATAGAAAAGTCAGCCTTTTTGCCCCATTCAGGCCTTCAACTGCTTGAGTGAGGCCCACCAACATTAGGGAGGGCAATCTGCTTTATTCAGTCTTCCAATTTAACTATAAATCTCATGCAAAAGCACCCTCACAGACACACACAGAATAATGTTTGCCCAAATATCTGGGCACCCTGTGGCCCAGTCAAGTTGACACATAAAATTGACCATCTCAGGATGGTCATTGGAAGCATATTGTGGCAGCTCCCAGGATAATCAGTCCACTCCTAGACTGCTCCCCTTCTTTGTCTCTTCCTCCTCCAGCTGCCACCATCTTGGACCATGACAACAAGGGACATACCTAAATAATGGCAGAAAAATTGGGTGCTCTGAAGATTTCATGGAGCAGAAACACCATGTCAGCCCAGGACTTTATATCCCCAGTCTTCTACATCAGAGAAGAAAGAAACTTGCACCTCGTTTAATCTGCTGTTATTTGGTGATGATGTTTTGTGGAGAAGGAGGGGATCTGTGAAAGCTGATGCTAATCCTAACTGATATATCTCCCTTTTTCTCCCATTTCACACTGCAGGAGAGAATGATGGATTGGGCAACAAATTAGCTAAAATACCTATGACTAGAAAGAGAGAAAACCCTAAGACCTGTGTAGCCCTCAGCTCTACAGTGAAGGTAACAATCAAACTTTATACAGCACAGTAAAGCTTTTGTGCAGCCTTTCATGACATTATATCTTTCCAAAAATAACCTTGTGAGGCAGAGAAGCCTTATGTTTTAATCCTCATTTTTCTCTCTGAAAAACCTAGGATTGTCCTTGCTTAGATGATAATTTGGTTTTGAATTCTTCATATTAAGCTAAGCAAAACCATGCAGTATCAAGTGGGCAACAATATCTTATTCAATAGAATTCTATCCCTTTACAAACATTTATGGGGAGCTTTAAAACTTCTTTATAAATGCAAATTAAGTCTTAAAGCAAGATTATAACAGTGAAATTCTGTTTTAACCTGATGGACACCAAAATGACTTTGCTAAATTTAAACTGCATTTCAATGGAAACCCATGGTCACTGTGGAACCAAAGGGTATTGAGCCTGTTGTTTGTTTGCTGTGATCGTTTGCAGATAAAGCAAGGGAACACTATTATTTGTGTCACAGTGCATGTTAGCCTTAAATGCTGGGAGAAATCCTACAGCTGCAAGAACTCTTTAATTGAGCCCAGAGTTTCTCAAACTTGTGTGACCATGAATCAGTTTTTTGTTTTTTATTGCTTTTTTCTTTTCTAGTTTTGTTTTTTATAAATACTTTACATTTCAAACACTGGTGTTGCAAGAGCGTGTTTTCGGAAGCACTATACCACTTTCTACTTTGAGGGCATTTTCTTCTCACTAAACATACTGCAGGGTAGGACAGGGTTGGAGGGGGCAGGGGACGGAGGATTACGTGGCTGCACTTGCGGATTTTTCTCCATACCACCCTCCTTAATTAGGATTACCAGTATTAGCCAATAAGAATACAGGATTCTCAGTTAAAACTGAACTTCAGATGAACAGCAAAAATGAATTTTTTTTTGTATAAGTATGTCCCATGTGATGTTTGGGACCTACGTATACCAAAAATCTATTCATTGTTTACCTGATTTCTGAAATTCAGTTTAACTGGGCACCTTGTACCTTGTCTGGCAACCCTACCCCTAATCCATCGCCAGGGAGGAGGAGCTTCTGGTCGTCCTGGTTCATATTTCGAGGCATTTAATGGGGCTTTATGACTAAGAAGGAGTGCTGGAGTCAAATCACAAGCCTCTGCCCCCAAGTTTGTAAACAGTCTCTCCATGAAGTTCTCTTATTTCGGCCTCTTTTTGTGCTACGCTTCCTTACAAGGACCATGAGTAATATCCTGTAAGACTAAGATTTAGGACAAATGGAGATGCCTTGCCTGAGCCTTAATCCTAAATCTCAAACTCAAACCTAGGTTTGCAGAAAGTCTTGCTTTGGGGGTTTTCGCACCAACAATAATGAGGTGCCCTTTTTCTTATTTCTGGACCAGCTAGCTATAGATCAATGCATGCCACTCAGTAGGCTTAATATAAGCTATTGCAATCCCTACAACTATTATTCTTATTAGCACCCTAAATATCTGTATTGACAATATTGCAATGGTTGTGTAACGGTTTGGGGGTGGGAGTCAGTGTACTCAAATGCCATCAACACTCATCTCTCTCTACTTTAGAGAAAAGGAGAACAGACCACCAAATAGAGATTTGCACACAGACCACAATGACCCCGTGGTAAGTCTTGGGTCTTCTTTCTTGCCTGGGATCTGGGAATTGACCACTGTGTTCACCGTGTTAATTTCTAGAAATCATAAAACCCCAAAACTTGATTGACTGACCAGATGTTCTAAGAATACTTAGGGCTGGACACAGGAACAAGTTAATTTTTTTTTTAATCTTAAAAAAAGAAAACACCCCAACTTACCCATAATCGATTTCTTACTTTTTTTCCCAGCTATTTTTAAATAATCAAATCACCATAGTCTCTATAGCATTCTGGAGATTACAGGGCTTGTGAGTCATATCCTTATTTACAGGAATGATGAGGGAAAGTCAGCACTTCAGCATTTACTCCATTTTTGAGAAGTGAACAGGAATTAAAAAGCTCAGGGTGGCAGGAGGAAAGCTGTTTAATACATAATTTTACCTTGTCCTACTATTTCTTTATCTTTCCCTTTTCAAGACTCAGACCTGAGAGAACTGCCACTGCCCAGACACGTCCAGTGACAGATACAATATGTTAGTGTAGCAGATGGCAGACACATATTCTTCCTTGTTTGGCTGTTAAAAAACTTGATTCCTCCTTTTTTTCACACTAGCTCAGTCCTTCTGCTCAGAATTTCTTGTCTTAAACTTCTTAGTCCAAAAGAACAAAAAGTTTTTAAAAGAGAAACTGCTTGGGGAAAACTTTATTTTCCAGCTTGTGTGACTCAGACCATCACCTCATGGCCGTTACTTACTGTAGCCTCAATAATCTACTCTCATAAAAGCCTCTTCTTTTATCTCCCTTCCCCAGAGCTGTCTGAGAAATGTGAAAATAGGAGGACTGATTAGGAACATTTTCAAAGTTTCAGGGAGCAAATTGAAATCGATATGATTTTAACACTAGAACTTAAAACCCCCCTGAGTATATAAGACACTTTTCTTTTGGGGAGCATTTGTTTCTAACCATGGGAAATAATATATTCCCCGTTAATTAAAACATAGAAGGTTAGAACTGGAAGGGTGTTCAAAGAAGCTAAAGTTTAAGGCTATCAGCTTTGTGGGTGATTTCATCTCTGCCTTGTGAACATTTCACATGTGTGACATGATCTGCACGTCCATCTTTGATTATTACCATTCTTTAAAAATAACATGGACAGGTGGAAAATATTGTCTCAAAAGTTCTAACTGCTTAAGAATATTCTCTTACGAGCTGTGAGTTTGGCAACTTTGAAACATGAAATAAACATTAAAAAACAGATCATAGAAATCTTCATTAAAAGGCAGGATTATTAGTGTCACTCAATTAAATATGTTAATGATGACAGCGGAGGTAAATTCTGTCTTCTATTCTAAGCCAGGCCACATGATACAATTAAGGGTTTACCTTCTCTCTAAGGAGAAAAATAGTCACTAAAATGACTTCTCAAGTAAAATGTATATAATACCCTATACAAATAACCCTATCAACTGTATAGCTAGCTAAATCTGTATAGTATAAATAACGCCATACAGTATAGCACTCTAAGCAACTTAAAATGAAGTAACTTAACAAAGAAAACCCTTGAAACATGTTACCCTAGAAGATAATGTGTTAACATGTTGTCCCTGTCCTTGAAAGTCTTCAGTGGCCTCCTATTGTTTCTAGGATTAAGGCCAAAATTCTTAATGTGATCTTCAAGGTCCTGCCTTATCCTGCAACCTCATCTTGTACCACACTCTCCATACCTCTTGGGGCTCCCTCCAAGTCTTTGAACATGCCCCAGGGCCTTTGCACATGTTTCACTCTGTCTAGACACCTTCCTCCTCCTGCCTTCTTTGCCTCTTTAGCTCTTACTCATCCATCAGATCTCAGCTCAGTAGTCACCACCTTGAGAAAGTCATCCCAGACTCTAAATCTCAGTTAGATTCTCTTTTGTATATGAACTCATAGACTATATTTCTTTTCTGTTTGGCACTTACCTCATTTATTTGTTGTATTTTTTTATCTATTGCCGCATAAAAAATCACCCCAAAATTTAGTGGCTTAAAACAGCATTTATTATCTCAGAGTTCCTGAGACTCAGAAACAGGAGCAGCTTGGTAGGTGGCTTTGGTTCAGAGTCTCTCACGAGGCTGCAGCCATTTGCAGCTTCACCTGGGATTGGAGGACTTGCTTCACAGTTCACTCATGTGGCCTCAGGTCCTTACCACATGGGCTTCTCCGTAGGCCTGCTGGAGCCTCTTCAGAACACGGCAGCCAGCTCATCCAGAGCAAGTGATCCAAGAGAGAAGGGAGGAGAAGGAAGCTCTGTGTCTTTGTGACCTGGGCGTAGAAGCCACATACTGCCACTTCTGCTTTATTCTGTTTGTCACAAACAAGTTAAGTCCACCCCACACTAAAGGGGAAGAGAAATAAGCTCTACCTTTTGAGGGGATTTTTGGATATATTTAAAACTACCCCAGGTAGGTAGTTAAGTAAATGTTTACCTTCCCTACTAGACTAAGGATTCCTTGACTACTAGACCCACATTCCTGTTGTGCACTGTTGTGTCTCTGACATCTTCCAGAATGCCTGGCAAAGTACAAGCATTCAGAGAAAGAAAGAAGGAAAGAAGGAAAGAAGGAAAGAAGGAAGGAAGGAAAGAAAGCAAGAAAGAAAGAAAGAAAGGAAGGAAGGAAGAAAGAAAGAAAGAAAAGAAAGAAAGAAAGAAAGAAAGAAAGAAAGAAAGAAAGAAAGAAAGAAAGAAAGAAAGAAAGAAAGGAAGGAAGGAAGGAAGGAAGGAAGGAAGGAAGAAAGAAAAGAAAAGAAAGAAGGAAGGAAGGGAGGAAAGAAAGAAAAGAAAGAAAGAAAGAAAGAAAGAAAGAAAGAAAGAAAGAAAGAAAGAAAGAAGGAAGGAAGGAAGGAAGGAAGGAAGGAAGGAAGGAAGGAAGGAAGGAAAGAAAAAGAAAGAAAGAAAGAAAGAAAGAGAGAGAGAGAAAGAAGGGAGGGAGGGAGGAAGGAAGGAAAGACGGAAGGAAAGGCAGAGTGAGGGAAGGAAGGGAGGCAGGGAGGGAAGGTAAAAAGTCAATTTGCATTTGAATCCCAGCCCTGCAAAACACTGTACAAATTATGTAACCTTAGTTTCTGGCTTTGGGGAATGGGGATAATTATAGCTACCTCTCAGGCTGTTCTGAGAATTAAATAATACAGCCTATATGATGAACCTGGATTTTTCTGGTACAGAAAGGGCTCATTAAACATTACTTTTATTCATCTTTTTGCTTCAATGACACCTGCCATCCATCCCAAGGCACGTGGATTCTCCTTCTCATTTTGTCTCTCCCAACCCTACTAGTCTGTTCCTCCAATCCAGTTGCTGCCACTCTCCCTTGTTGCACAGTCCTTCCTATTAGCCTGACAATTTCTGGTATCCATCCATCCTGTACACCACAACCCTATTCATTGTCTTCAAGACCAGACCTGACCATTCACTCCTCTTTTCAAAATGTTTATTTTGTCCAAACTCTCCCACAACCAGGGCCCAGTGGAACTTCTCAACTTAATTTGTCACTATTCCCCTACATATACCCTCTGAGAAGACTATCTACTGCCTCCCAAAGTGTGGAACACTGGGATTGTGTCATTCATTTTTGCTGTTATTCTGCCTTGCACTTGGTAAGTAAATAGTAAACTTCTGTTGAATTGAATTTGAATTCCAGATCCCTTTTAGTTCCTTGTTTGTACTGAGTTAATGATACATCCAAGCCCAGGTACCAGAATGACATCAAGATACCAACATCAATGAGAAGAGAGTGGGCTTTTAGTCACCTGTAACCACATTCTTTTATGTCTATGTAAACTAAATGGCCCACAAATAGCAAATTCTTTAACAGAGCAGTTACACAGTATAATGTGGGTTACATTTTCTTAAATTCTCTAAAGCAAGCACTTCATCTTAATACTAATAGAACCTCTGTGCTCATTTTTAATGCTCTATAAATTTTTCATTATTGCTAATAGCAAGAACATTGTAAATATATTTGAAGATATAAAATTCTTAAATGATTCTGTGTTATACAGACGATAGGCAGCGGTAAATAAGATTGGAGGAAATTTGTCAAATGAATGAAAAGATGAAACTGACAATATAAGAAATTTTGCCTTTAGGTTTCTCTGACAATGCTACAAAAGTAGATGTTTTTATATTTTTAATGAATAAAAGTCTGCTTAAAACTCACCCTCCTATGTTGAATCACTATGCTGTATACCTGAAACTAATATAATACTGTAAATCAGCTATACTTCAATTAAAAAATATTAAAACACACACACACCTATAGAAATGCTTACTTTTGAGTTATGAATAGATATCTTTTGGAAACAGTAAAATTCCAGGCTGAAACTAGAACAGATATGAAAACTATTTACTCAGTGTCTCCTTGACATAATAACAGAGTGTTCAAATATTTTGACCTTGTAAAATTATTTTCATTCTAGTAGAGCAGAGAGATTTTGCAACTATATTTCCATGCCCTCCCCTCCCATTTTCTATAAGGTGCCATGACTGCTTGAATTCTGTAAATACGTGTAACCCTCTTCAGATGGGCAGTGATCAACAACTAATCGTTGTATTTAAAGCTAGGTAACTTACCCTTCATCCTTCCATTCCATTGGCCTTAGATTTATATAAATTTAGTCAACAAGTCCTTCTTTATATTAGTATATATAAGCCTTGGGGTTCTTTTAAAAAGAAGGCGCTACCAGGATAATAGGGACTTTCACCTTTAGTTAAATGTTAAAGCAGCTGAAAGGTGAATAGGCTCACATAACATTCAAACGTTGAGAGCTATTGAAAAGCTTCATTTTACAAATGAGGAGACTGAGGTTAAGGATGCTAAGGACCTTATGGACACACACCATATGACAAGAAACCCATGGCCCTGTATCATGTTTCCACTTGGCATTTGCCCAGCTGCCCAGTGATTAGTCTAACCCAAGGTGCATCAACCTCTGTGCCATTGGCATATTGGGCCAAACAATTCTTCTCTGTTGTGATGCTGTCTTGTGTATTGCAGGATGTCTAGCAGCATCCCCAGCCTCTACTCTCCAGATGCCAGTAGCACCCACCCCCTCATCCTTGTCGTGACAACAAAAATATCTCTAGACTTTGCCAAATGTCCCTTGAGGGTAAAATCACCCCCAGTTGATAACAACCAGTCTATCCCAGGCCATCTTATTGCTTTAATCAGCTATTCTCTTTTATGTTTTCTGGGCAAATACTTTAAGACACTAATGACCATATTCAGTATAGAGCTCTGAGTTATTTATATGAGAAACCACAGTCTTACAAGAAAAGGGACTTCACCGCTTTTTTGGCACTTCCAAATACAACTAAGAACAAATTCTGACTAGGGTTAACCCATCCCAACTTTTAGCATAAATTGAGGTTAAGAAAGAGACAAAATACAGACTGAGGGTTTTGATCTATGTTTAATGAAAAAGAAGTTACAGGAATAGAAATGGACATAAAACAAAGAGATCAATTTGGAAAACTATGGTGATAGATAGAACAAGGGAAAAATCATTTTAATCTTAAATTTACTCATATATTCTTATTAATCATTGATCCAAAACATCTCCTTAAATCCAAAACAGAGTAATAGTTAGAATTTTACTGTTCAAATTACTGGGCTGTTTTCATGGGAACTCACCAAGGTAACGTCCAAACAATACTTTTCCATTTCTCCCAGAACACACACAAGCAAAGGCAGAGATGTTTACCACGAGGTAACGTAGCATGGAGAAAATGCAGCCTTATCAGCTTTTTATTACAACAGCAAGTTAGCACTGGCAAATGTGCTTCTGGCACAAACATGCTTTCCGCTAATATTTTCATGAGAAAGATTTTATGATATGCAACCATTTATTCTTAGTACAATCAATCATTGAGGGATTAAACCTAACTCTGGTGAACATAAATATATTTGGAGAAGTTTCTGACAGTTCAGATTAGAGCACCGTAGAAATATTGAAGATGTGAAATTTTAAAATACACAGATAAGAAACTGCAGTGAGCATCTTATTAGTTTGTTTCATGGCTGAATTCTGTTCATGATTCTTAGTAGAATCAGTCAATGTTCTATCTCTATCGTTTTCTACCCAGATCTACAGTATGATCGTATCTTGTTAAATAAGAAAAAAAAATATCTTTGGAAACGAATTATGATCTCTGAAAACATCTGGTAATAGGTTTGTTTCAATTACCTTATTTAAAATAAAATAACCCTTCTCTCAAACTATATCAGGCAAGCATTAAACTCGTTAGTATAGACGTTGGCCATGTGGGTAATAAGGAGAAGCAATAGATTTTACTCACTATCCCTTTAAAATAAAAATCTTTTGGCCAGTGCATAGCAGCCACCAACCTCTTATGCTCACATTGAATAATTTCAAGTTAGGACGAGCCCTGTCTCTTCTGATACTGTATTCTAAGTTTCTCCAGTTGTTCTATACATTGGGACTGGGCCAGCTTCAATGTCCGATTCTCCTCTGTCAGTGCCTCAAATTCCCGAGCCAGCTGAGCGGCATCCAGCTTCTCCTTTTCTGCCTGATCCAGCTTGGCAATGAGCTCCTTTCTGAAGATTCAGGGGGGCAGGTGAGGAAGAAGCATAAAACATAATGCAAACAAATTGAATTATACGCAACAGCATAATGGAAGTCGAATATGTCGTTCTACTCTTCCAAATTTTACCCATCTCTGCCTGCCTCCTTACTTTTATTTTTCCAACTTCACAAATGTTAGATGCCTTTATTTTATTCCAGCACCTCGTCTAGATATATCCAAAATATTAAACATATACCAGCGCAGATACAGAGAACAAATGTATGGATACCAAGGGGGAAGGGGGGAATCAGATGAATAGGGAGATGGGGATTGACATATATCCACTATTGATACTATGCAGAAAATAGATAACTAATGAGAACCTACTGTACAGCACAGGGAACTCTACTCAATGCTCTGTGGTGACCTAAATGGGGAGGAAATCTAAAACAGAGGGGATAGAAATACACATAAAGCTGATTCACTTTGCTGTACAGTGGAAATTAACCAAGCATTGTAAAGCAAAAATACTCCAATTAAAAATAAATAAATAAATAGAAATAAAATAAACATATACCAGCAAAAGCTCAATAAGTCCTTTGACAGTCAAAAGGGGTGATCTTTTAAAGAGTACAACAAATTGTAAAAAATTATGACTATTTTGTAGGAAAAAACCAGAAAAATTTGTTTATAATTTAAGATGCTATTGTCTTACAGGTAGGTGAATCATAGTTTGTCCCTTACCTAAGTTTTGTCCTTCAAATTCAGTTATTATCTTCTTTTGTTTTCTATTTCTGAGTTTAACAAATCTTTACTAGGCAAAGTAACAAATCTTTATGAAGAAATTCCAGTTGCCTCCTGCAGATATTATTTTCCATGTCTTTCCCTAGCCCTTATATATATCTTGTCGCCCTAACTAACAAAGCAATATCTCTATGTTTGGTGCTGTCCTGACTCCTGAATTTAGGAAGCAAGCTAAGGTTATTGGAGGGAACTTGTAGTGATAACGCCTAAAACAATAAATATTTGTAAATAATTCATTGATGTAAATACACATAATAAGGAACTAAAGATTTGCAGTCTATATTTAGATTTAATAAACATGACAACCCAAAACAGGTCCATTCCCCTTATATGTGTCAGTTAATCCTAAACTAGACTTAACTGAATTTTCCTTTGCCTCAACATAAGGGTATGTCATATTTCTTTCTCCTCTGTATGCAAAAGTGCAGAGACCTGGAAGACCACTTGAACCAAGTGATTAAACTTGACATCATTAGTAATGAGACCAATAGATGCCCCATGCATCACAAAAGACACAACATCTTTTCTGTGGTATTCCTGCCAAAAAATGCACACATCAGACAACCTCAAATTGAGGGAAATATTACAAAAGCATTTGAAGCCTGTATGCTTCAAAATGTTAAAACTGCTTCATATTTAGAAAAACTAAAGAGAAATGGCAATGAAATGCAATGTGCAATTCTGGATTGGAAAGAAAAAAGCTGTGAAGGAAATTATTGGAAAAGTGATGCAATTTAAATATGGCCTGTGAATTAGATAATACTACTGAATCAACGCTAAATTTCTTAATTTTAATTATTGTATTGATGTCAAGTGAGAGAATGTCCTTGTTCTTAGAAAATACTCCCTGAAGTATTTAGGGCAATGGAGCATGAGATATATATATATATATATACACACATATATATAATTGTATATGTGCATGTGATATAGATAGACGGATAGACACCCCATCTCTCTAAGAGAGAAAGAGAGAGAGAGCCCCAGTAGTATGTAGCTTTGGGAGAGGGAGAATAAAGCACAACTGGGGAAATTCTTCATAATTAATGAATGCAGTAAAGGAAGTATGAGGGTTCTTTTTACCATTTTTGTAACTTTTCTGTAAATTTGAAACTATCACACAGTTGCCCCAGGAAAAGGATAAAAAGCAAATCAGAATAGAAGTTCTAGTATTTTCTTCCTGCATTCAACAGACTGCTTTGTGTACACAATTTGGTGACCACTGAGCAAAACCAGGCACGGGAAAGAAAATGCCCAACAGGGACAAAGGGAAGATAATCTGGAACATTCATATGCATATACACAAGGTTCCTTTGGGCTCTTATTGATCTTTGAATCTTCCATAGTATTTGGAATATAAAGGCTCCCAGAGATAAATTAGAAGTTTGGGATTAACATATACACACTACCATATATTAAATAGTTAAACAACAAGGACCTACTGTATGGCACAGGGAACTATACTCAATATCTTGTAATAACCTATAATGGAAAAGAATCTAAAAAAGAATTTATATATATATATATATGTATATATTTGTATAAAACTGGATCACTTTGCCATACACCTGAAACTAACACAACCTTGTAAATTAACTATACTTCAATTTTTTAAAATGGTTTAAAGAAAGAATATAGGGAATTCCCTGCTGGTCCCGTGGTTAGGCCTCCGCTTTTCCACTGCAGGGGGCGTGGGTCTGATCCCTGGTCAGGTTCAGTGCGGCCAAAGGGGGGAAAAAAAAAGAATATAAAGTCTCCCAATAAATACTTATTGAATAAATATAATTGAAGAGTAAGGTACCTCAGAGACAACGTATATTTTAAAGATGAGGAAACAGAAACTCAAAGTGCTTAATATAATTGGAAAAAGTCACACACCTAATAAGAAGCAGCCATGAATCGAACCTATCCTTCTGATTAAATGCTTAAGGTTCTTTGCCTCTAAACATAGTTTAAGCAATAAATGTCAATAATTAAATATTAGTAACGTTTCTTATGTAACTATCTTAAAGAAATTGATTAGTAAAATTTATGTAAGTAAAAAGAGACATGCCTCTAAATCCCTCACCCATCAGATCATCTACTCCTGTTCTTTTCTTCCTTTCAAATTAACTGTGTCACACAAATAATGGCTACTGTCCAGGCTCCATATCTGACCTCATTTAAAATTCCTGAGGATATCTGTTATTAGTTTTGACTAACAGGGAAAATAAATCACAGATTTTACAACTGAAAGGAATGGTCATGATTGTCTAATCCAATCTTCTTGCATTGGAGAAAGTCAATAATAATTTCTTCCTTACTGGAATCAAGAAGACTCAACTGATAGGTTTCTAAATTAATTTCATGTATTTGATAAGCAGTTACACATCTATTTAATGAATACTGTCAAAACGTCTGTTGCCTCCTGTCCAAGACCTATTTATATAGAAAAATTGATGCTCATTCATTAGCAATTCATAATTAAACCCCAGCACATCAACCTACAAAGATAATCTTATAAATAGATGATCTGGGGAGCAAGTCAATATGTACAATTGGCTAGAATGTGGTCCTGCCTTTGATTTCTTGTTTATCATTTCCCTTCAGTGTAATGTGATAAAGGTGTAGAAGATCATCATTACAGGAATCTTATTTATACCATAGTTTTCCAGATGATGTACCTCAACAGTGAAAAGGTCATAACCTTGGGTCCACCATAGATCATCTGCTGGCCCCATCCTAAGCCACATGCCTGGATAAGTTTTTATTTGCTAAAACAAATGGGGGAAGGGGAAATCCAAGTGAGTTGGTAAAGAGAACTAAAACTTTCTGCAAACTAATTTCAAAATTAAGGAGATTCCTTATGTTGTAGGAGGTTGGGAAATGGATTCATCATTAGTACAAGTATTTCTCTGTTTCTGGAAAGACCAGAACTCTTGGAACTTTCTAAGTTAACTAAAGACTTTTATTTGGAAAAGACAAAATCCTAGGCAGTTTAGTCCCCAGGAGCTAAAGCGTTTTGAATAATAATGTAACAAAGGGTCTTCCCTGGTGGCACAGTGGTTAAAAATGCACCTGCCAATGCAGGGGACATGAGTTCGAGCCCTGGTCCAGGAAGATCCCACATGCCGCAGAGCAACCAAGCCTGTGCGCCACAACTACTGCGCCCGTGCTCTAGAGCCGCGAGCCACTACTACTGAAGCCCACGCACCTACAGCCCGTGCTCCTCAACAAGAGAAGCCACCGCAATGAGAAGCCCACGCACCACAATGAAGAGTAGCCCCCGCTCGCCACAACTAGAGAACACCTGCGTGCAGCAATGAAGACCCAATGCAGCCAAAAATAAATAAAATTAAATTAATTAATTTAAAAAAATAATAGTGTAATAAAATACTATCTTCATCATAGGAGAATTTTAGCTTAAATTGTGATTTAGACTGTACTGTTAGTGGTTCTTGAAAGATGTGTGTTCTAGCACCAACATTTATACACAGGAGAGGAGTAGATGCTTCAAGATGACATAAAGGATGTGAAAGTTCACCATCATCTTATGCAGGTGAAGAAACAATAAATGGTATTGAAATGGAATTTCCAAAACACAGTCTAGACTTTGGTATTGAAGCCCTACAAATGAATGATGCAGGAAGAATAAATTTACCCTATCTTCTGGGAGCCAAAGGGCAACACCTTACCTTTGCAGGAAGAAGTAAGATTTGCTCTAGAGTTTCTCAGCCTTGACACAATTGATCTTTTGGGCCAACTCTTTATGTTGGTGGCTGTCCCAGACATTGGCATTATAGAAGGTTTAGCAGTATCCTTGGCCTCTACTCCCCAGATGTCAGTAGCACCTCCCCTCACCCCACATCATCACAACCAAAAATGTCTCTAGACATCGCCAATGTCCTAGGGATAGGAGGCTGAGGAATCAGTCTAGTGAAAAACCCCTACTCTATAGGAAATGGAGATTTCCACTATCAATCACCCGAAAAAGAGTTAAATTCTGGGTTAGGAATAAGGGGAAAGGCAAAATGTTTTCCTCGTTCTGTTTTTTGTTTCCTTATTTTAATTAATTAAGTAATTTTATTAAAGTATAGCTGCTGTACAATATTATATAAGTTACAGGTGTACAATACAGTGATTCACAAATTTTAAAGGTTATATTCCATTTATAGTTATTATAAAATATTGGCTATATTCCCTGTGTTGTACAATATATCTTTGTAGCTTATTTTATACCTAATAGTTTGTAGCTCTTACGTGCCTACCTCTATACTGCCCCTCCCCTTTCCCACTCCTCACTAGTAACCACTAGTTTATTCTCTATATATGCTAGTCTGCTTCTTTTTTGTTATATTCTCTAGTTTGTTGTATTTTTTTAAATTTCACATATAAGTGATATCATCAGTATTTGTCTTTCTCTTAGACATAGACTTAAAATAACTATGATTAATATATTCAAGAAATAGAAGAACAGATGATATATTTCAATAGAAGACTGGAGTCTACCAAAAATATCAACAGAATACATTAATTGAAAAATTAGATGAATTCCAAGTAAAATCTAGAGTTTGTTAATAGTAATATATCAATGTCAGTTTCTTAGTTTCGACAAATGTACCATGGTAATGTAACATGCTAACGACTGGGGAAACTGGCTGAGGGAAAAATGATTCCTCATTCTGCTCCCCTAAAGATTGGAGTTTCTTTCCTTAGCAAGAGAGACAAAATTAAAGGCACTCTCACTGAAGAGAGGTAAATATTCTGTCCCTTTTAATGTGGTTCCAGGCAGAGAGGATTAGGTGGAGAGATACCTGGGAATGAGATTCCAGTTAAAAGACTGGACTGCCTATAATTAGGTATAAAAGGCCCAAATCATTATGACTGGGGCATAAATGGAAAGTGTAATCTTACAGTCTAATGAAATCTGGTATATTGGGATTTCACATAAAACTAAATCCTCAAACAAAAGAATCCCCTTGTCCACACGGGGAGGGGGAAGGGTAAGCTGGGATGAAGTGAGAGAGTGGCATGGACATATATACACTACCAAATAAAATAGATAGCTAGTGGGAAGCAGCCGCATAGCACAGGGAGATCAACTCGGTGCTTTGTGACCACCTAGAGAGGTGAGATAGGGAGGGTGGGAGGGAGATGCAAGAGGGAGGAGATATGGGGATATATGTATATGTATAGCTGATTTACTTTGTTATAAAGCAGAAACTAATACACCATTGTAAAGCAATTATACTCCAATAAAGATGTTAAAAAATAAAAAGAATCCCCTTGTCCACACCTCTGCCTCTGAGTGAAGAGCCAAGACAGTTCTTTGGTCCTTCTACTCATTCACTTGACAAGTATTTGTTGAAATCCTATTGCAAACCAAGCCCTGTCCTCAATTCTCTATAGACTGTTAGTCTCGGGGGGTGTATCTCCACTGTTGGAAAATGAACTCAAAACCTATAAATTATACAAAAGGCATCTTATCCATATTAGACATCTTAGGAATGAGGATAGAACTTTCCACACATTACTACATACCCTGCAAACACTTGTGGAGAAATACCTCAATTTATTGTTTCTTTATGACAGTGGAAACCTGCTTTCTGAGGGCTGTGTAAAGATTTAAGAAAAATGTGCCTGGAATAAAAAAGTGAGGTTTGGTTTTCAATGTTTTCTAACTGCGGTATCGTTTTGCAAAGAAAATTGTACCCTGAAGTGAAGCAAATAAAACACATAAAATTGAACTTCCCCTGTTTGGCCCTTGTACAGTACCCCGCCCCCCCCATCACGCTCACCATCCCCAAACTCTGAGAGGTTTCCTAGAACCCAGTTTAAAAGCCTCTGCCTTCAGGAATGCCCATAAAGAAATAAATGTTTCTGATTAATAATAAAAACCACTTGTTGGAAATTTCAGGATAAAGTAAATACCATGACTAAAAACAAATCAGAATAGGGCTATTTCTAGACTATGCCTTTACAAATTACTTGTGCTCCCTTTTCCTCCATCCTGATATGTTCCCCTCAATGAAATGTTGCTCCCTCAATCATCATTTTGTGTATCTTAAAAAAGGCATGAAAATACAGGTCTTATACTGATTGTGGTACTCTCATATGAAAACAGTTTTCTAATGTTTTGCAACTAAAATTATATACAACATTTTTAACTCAATAATAAAAAGACAAATAACTCAACTTAAAAATGGGCAAAGGACCTGAATGGACATTTCTCTAAGAAGTCATAGAAATGCCAAAAAGCACATGAAAAGGTGTCCAACATTTTTAGCTATCAGGGAAGTGTAAATGAAAACCAGAAAGAAACATCATTTTACACCCACTAGTGTAGCTATAATCAAAAAGACATAATAGGTGTTGGCAAAATGTGGAGAAATTGGAAACTTCATACATTTCTGATGGGAATATAAAACGGTGCAGCCACTCTAGGAACAGTCTGGCAGCTCCTCAGAAGGTTACATATTGGGTTATCATATGACTCAGTAATTCTACTCTTAGGTACACACCCAAGTGAATTGAAAAGATACATCCACACAAACACTTATACATAAATGTTTGTAGCAGCATTATTCATAATAGCCAAAAGTACAGACAACCCAAATGTCCATCAACTGACAAATGGCTAACTAAAATGTGATATAACCATATAACGGAACATTATTTGACAATAAAAAGGAATGAAGTACAGTCATACCTCATTTTATTGCACTTTGTTTTATTGTGTTGCACAGATATTGTGTTTTTTTACAAATTGAAGGTTTTTGGCAACCCTGCAATGAGCAAGTCTATTGGCACCATTTTTCCAACAGCATTTGCTCATTTCATGTGTCTGTGTCACATTTTAGTAATTCTTGCAATATTTCAAACTTCTTCATTATTATTATATTTGTAATGGTGATCTGTGATCAGTGATCTTTGATTTTATTATTGGAAAAAGACCATGATTCGTTGAAGGCTCAAATGATGATTAGCATTTTTTAGCAATAAAGTGTTTTTTAATTAAAGTTTGTATGGTTTTTTTTAGACATAATGCTATTGCACACTTAATAGATTACAGTATAGTGTAAACATAACTTTTGTATTCACTGGGAAACCAAAAAATGTGTGGGACTCTCTGTTGTAATACTCGCTTTATTGTAGTGGTCTGGAACCAAACCTGCAGTACCTCTGAGGTCTGCCTGCACTGATGCATGCCACAGCAAGGATGAACCCGGAAAATATTATGCTAAGTGAAAGAAGCCAGTCACAAAAGACCACATACTGCATGATTCCATTTATCTCAAATATCCAGAATAGGCAAATACATAGAGACAGAAAGTAGACTAGTGGTTGCCAGTGGCCGGCGGGAGGGAATGGGGAGTGACCACTCAGGGGTACAAGGTTTGTTTCTGGGGAGATGAAAATGTTCTAAAATCGTGATGGTGGTTTCACAGCTCTGTGAGTCTACTGAAAACCACTGAATTATTTTTTAAGCCCCTGAATTATTTCTTTTAAGTTATATAACATTTTTCAACCTGACTTTTCTAAGATTTTATCTTTTTCTGACAGTCTAAGTCAATCTTTTAAACACCGGAACACCTCGCACAATTTTTCATATATAAAGCAGAAGAGTGGTCTCTCCTCTGAACAAGATAAAACACAAAGCAAGTTTTACTAATGGTAAATCTATTTGTAGAACTAATTATAGTTTAACCATATATTTTTTAAACTGCCAGACAATTCAGTGATAAATATCAAATGCCATAAAATATCTGTACCTCACTTCCATGAGTTTCCATTACATACACAAAACCTATATGTGTTCTATAAAAATGCTTAGAATATTTATTGAAAAAAGTATGTATACATTTTATGTTACTATATAAGCAATTATATAAAAAATACCTATTCACATCCAAAAGGCCTAGAAAAAATAGACAAAAATGATAGTAGGAGTTCTGTAAAGATGTCAGAATTCTTGGTAAATTTTTAAAGCTTTCAATAAAATTGTCATTTTTTTTCAGTTAAGAAGAGAAAAATTTCCAATGAAAGTAAGAACAAGCTTTTTGCATATCACTGGTCAATAAGCCAGAAGCTATTCTTTAAATTAAATTCATCCCATGCTGAATTTGTAATCCCAGAAAATGTTTGACTGTCTTTATCCACCCAACAGACATGATTTAAAACAATAGTTATAATCAACTCTTCTCCCCTCCCCTCTGCGAAGTCTCCCAAACTAGGTCCAGGGAGACCCCCTCTGGAGATGAGAGAGAAGTTCAGCTTAACCTGTGCCCACATGGCTCCAATATTCAAAAACTCTCTTTTAAAATACCTGATTTAGTGACTCTCTGTGTGTCCAGCATATGCTAGCCAATCACTGGAAGCAACATAATCAGCCACACTTTATTAAATGATGGGGAAGAAATTCTCATCCAAATCATCAAAAAAATGGAGAGTGAATTTACTTGGGTCAAATCCATTTGGCCCAATTTATCTGGCTTGAACACAAAGACTATTCAGGAAAATACCTGTTGTAAGATGAATTTCTGCTTCAGTAAATTGTTAATGAAAACACGGATCACCCATAACCCTTGGAGGACCAAGTTCATTTATTTATAGATATAAAATATAACCCTACTTTGAATTTTAACAATTTATCTTAGCAATTCTTTATTGCTGATATTGACTCCATATTTTAAATACAGACAATACAAATTACAAATTTAAAAAATGCATACATGGAGGATATAACAGTTTCCTATCATCCTATCATCATCAGCTACTGTAAATCACCCCTATTCGTATTTTACCCTACGTGCAGCTCCCTATTCAGTGATTACGATCCAAAGAGATGTTAAAGGTGATCCAGGTCTGCAGAGAACTATACATAGTCAGAAAGGACAGAAACTTCAGTGGATAGCTATTGATAACACTAGCCCACAAAAAGTGCCCAAAGAATCATTCCAGTGAATTTTCCTTCATCCAGGAAAAGCACGGATCACTGTGGGATGGTTGGGCTAGGGATACAGGTTAAGCTCTTTTCAAGGATAGCATTTGGACAGGTGAAGAGGAAGGAGGGAGACTCTATACTGAGAGCCTGGTGTGAACAAGGGCACCGAGGTGGACAAAGTGAATAGGTCAACGTAGCTGAAGACGAAGGATGAGCTAGAACATTCTGCAGAGGTACTAAGGCCCAAGGTAGATCTTTCAATCCAGGCCAAGCACTGGGTGCCCTTCTCTAGCAATAGGAAACCATAGGTAGGGAAAGCAATTATAATATTACATTGATCAAGATTTGAAGTAACAAGTCCTGATCCCAAATGGCAGAAGTGGGAATGAAGAAAAGGAACTTGAGAGACTTTATAAAAAAGAAAGGAAAAAAAAAAATCAAAGAATTTGGTCTTTGTCTCTTATCTAGTCAATTATTAGGAAGAAAAGAAAAAAAAAAAAGACAACATCATGGTTTCAAGAAAACTCCAGAGTTCAAAGAGGTTTAGAGAGGAAGCAAGATTAGTTTTGCAGAAACAGCAGGAATATGTTTTAATAAAAGAGCAGATGAATCACTCTCATATTGTTATCCTATTGTATTTTTTAATGCAATATACAAAAATATAAACTTACAAAATATATAATTTAGTGGGTAAGTCTTGCATTGCCCCCACCCAAAAAAGCTACACATGGGGTTAATTTAAATAACACTGTACTTCCAGCCTAAAGTGTTTACAAATAAATACATAATTACCTGGGGCTTTTTTTCCTGTCACAACACCACAGTTCTCACACACACACACACACACACACACACACACACACACACGTACACCCGCTGGAAGATACCTTTATAGGCTACTGATTATACAAGTCCTCCTTTAACTTAATCACTGGTCACATTATTAGTAAGCTTCCTCTGTTCCTTTATGAAACTGTTTTTAGGGCTCATATTGTGTGTAAATGGACAATCTAAGCATTCCGACCAATTTATGAAAACTCTTAGACCAAAAAGAAAGTCTCAGACATACAAAGGAAAAGTTGTATTTCTGATTTCCTCATAAGCATCCTTCAATGCCCTATAACCAAAAGTCCAGGTAAGACTTTATGTTTGAAGCAAGGAAGTAAGAAAATAACATGCTAACTGTGGTCTTACAGTGAATGTAGAAGTCTGACCCTAAAACCCATGCTGCTCCCTAGCATATTATACTGTGCAACCACTATTCTGGGGAGTCTCCAAAGAGTCCCACGAATTTCATAAATCTCTCAAAACAAAATATATTTCATTTATATTTATTTAAAAAATAAGTTTTATATAAATATAAATACTAAGTATAAATACTGATATAAATATGGAGTGATACCATGTATCACTCCAGTAAGAAGAAGGGAAGAAGCAGAAACTTACAGACTCACAGTATGTTTGGATTATGTGTCACTCATTCAACAAAAATTTATTCAGTATCTACATGCCATGCACTGTGCTAGGCTTCAGGAATATGATGGTGAGAGACACCTAACTATCCTCCCTTTTATGACACTTACCACTTGCCAGGAGATGCAAATATTCATCAAAAGATCTCCCTAATAAATGTGTAAGTACAAACCGACCAGCGCTATCATGCTTTGAAAGTATGAAAGAATGGGGATCACTGGGTAGACATCAGCAGAATTTAGTGCAATCAAAAGGAGAATTCTGAAGCATAAAGTGATGAGTAAGTAAAGTGATAGTGTTTTAATTAATAGAACTGCCTAATTCCCTATAGCAGAACTGTAATGGTAATAGAAGCTATCAAGATAAAAACTTACTGGACTATTGGGCTATAAAATGTAGTTAGGCAACTAATCCTTTTACATTATTCCAAAGAGCCATCACAGTGACTTCTTTGCTTCATGTGGGTACTCCACCATTCAAGCATTAATTAAAATTCACCCCAAGACAAAGTGCTCTGGGGCCTTTGGGCACATTCACATGGAACCTAATGTGGCTCTAGGTGGTATTTTGGCATCTTTAATTTCCTGAACTAAAGAATGCTTATTAAAAAATTAAATTTGAGTAGGAAGCACTCCTGTGGTTCCCCTCACTACTCTGTAAAGCCTTTCATCTAGCGCCGTTCCATTTGGATCATTTCTAGAATCAAACATGACATGCGTGTAACCTCTGAACTACAGAATGTCAGTTCTCCTCCCTGTATGTCTCCCTCCCTCTTGCTCCCATGCTCAGCCTTTTCCTCCCCTGCCACTCCCAATCCATGACCCCTGGTCCATGACCAGCAGTCAGGATTCAGGGCTGAGGGTGCTCAGGGGGACAGTACTTACTTTCTTTCCTCAAGCAGGGCGATTTCCTTTTTAACTTCACGGTATTCTTCTGCTATCTGGCAGTGCTGTTTGAACACCTGCATGGATTCCATGGAGTCATGACAAGGCGGCAGAGGCTTCACAAACAACAAGAAGAAGAAATCAGTCCATTTCCTTGTAGCAGAATAAATTACCAACCATCGTGCTCTACTGATGTTCTTTAGAAGGAGAGTTTTTGCATGAGAATAGCACTGTCAACCCTCATTGGACAGAGTTCAGCTGATTCTACTTGACTACAAGTAGAGAAGTGGTCTGATCCTCCCCACATGTATCTTTCTGTGTTATTCCAGGGCATTCTCAGGCCCAAGCCAGAGCCATAAGACCCATTACAGATCAGTTACCTGCCATGCGCTGGAGGAAAAATAAGTCCCCTAATAATTCTGTACTTTTCCCCAGAAATCTTAGACTCTGCTTTAGAGAATTAGTGATGGGGAAATAGTTCAGTCGTCTGTTTCAATCCCCCCCTTGTTTTCTGTTCCTGTAGCTCTATCAAATCTTGTAGAGTGGAAGAGCCCTACAAGAAAGGAATCCAATGAACTTATTCATAAAACAAAAATAGTCACAGATATAGAAAACAAACTTATAGTTACGAAGGGAGAATGGGGGGGGTGGGTAAATTGGGAGATTGGGGTTGAGATATACACACTACTATATATAAAATAGATAACTGGGCTTCCCTGGTGGCGCAGTGGCTGAGAGTCCACCTGCCGATGCAGGGGACACGGGTTCGTGCCCCGGTCCAGGAAGATCCCACATGGCGTGGAGCGGCTGGGCCCGTGAGCCATGGCCGCTGAGCCTGCGCGTCCGGAGCCTGTGCTCCGCAACAGGAGAGGCCACAGCAGTGAGAGGCCCGCGTACCGCAAAAAAAAAAAAAAAAAAAGACAACTAATAAGGACCTACTGTATAGCACAGGGAGCTCTACTCAATACTCTGTTATGACCTATATGGGAAAAGAATCTAAAAAGGAGTGGATATATTTGTATATGTATAACTGATTCACTTTGCTGGACACCTGAAACTAACAAAACATTGTAAATCAACTATACTCCAATAAAAATTATTTTTAAAAAATGAAAGGAATCCAAACTGAAAAAATGATGCTGGCCTGGAAATAATGCTTGCAAGAATTAACAAAGCATATGAAAGACCAAACCCCAAATAAAACGATGCTTATAAAGCGTGTGGCCAAAGAGAACAAGGCTTCCTGTCTTTGCTTCTCTCCCATCCATGAGGGAAACAGAGGCCAGCATTCAAGCCTTTCTAACCGAAACATGTTGAAAATCTTCTTTCCAGAAATTATTTTTAAAGAACTAGCTTTCCCTGAGTTTGTAATCCTTAGTTCTAATTAGTGGCACATTATTTCTTTTTTTAAAACATCTTTATTGGAGTATAATTGCTTTACAATGGTGTGTTAGTTTCTGCTCTATAGTGGCACATTATTAAAAGCATTACTTGGAGAAATATTAGCTAATAGTCTATTAGCTAATAGTCTAAAGAGTGTTTTAATCACCTTTTTCAATTATTTATAGAAAAATGTTATATAATATCTGAGAAATATGACTTAATTGTTAAATAGGCTCTTCTGTCTAATCCTCTCTTCACAATAGTCTTTATATGTAAACTATGTGTCTGACTAGGTCATAGTATCACTAATTTTATATTAATTAATTTATACTAATGAATTTCTTACTACTTGCTCCTCTCACTATATATTCTTCCAAGACACAGATTTCTTTGGGTGTCATATTTAGTGACCTCACCCAGGATGCAAAAGAAATTCTAGAAAGTTCTACAAAATTCTATAAAATCTGATTGATAAGTAAGATGACCCTTCCTATTTATCATGAAGCCTCTGAGTAGAGATCTTCTAAAGGAAATAAAATTTGAAATAGACTTGGATGAAATTAACCTTTATGTGGAACATCTGTTGTGTTCTAATCCATGGAAATTCATCTAATAATTATATTATGTAGCATCTTTCGCTACTGCCCCATGAACATATTCACAGCATAAACTCAGCCTGTTGGAGCCATTATCTCTTTCTATAGTGAAATAAATTAAAAAGTAGTGCCGGGAGTATTACAGTACAACTTACCGCAGGAGATAAAGGCATTGCCAAAGGCATTCAGAACTCCTAGGTCCTCCAATCCTAGAAATCACCACCCCCTCATCAATTTTCACCTGTTACACTGGCAAATGACCAGGTATAATAGTAAGGGGAATGAAAGCAATTTACTCTGGGCACCCTCACCAAGCTGCTATTAAACCATCTGTGCCCTGTTAAAGGACTTGCATACTGGTAAGCCCCAAGACTCAACGTATCCTATTTCCTGTCCTCATGAACACTCATAAACTACACCCAGTTCAGCCCATAACTTGCCACGTGGAGGTACCTGAACCATGAATTCAGCATAGTTACCTATGTGACAGCCAGAAGATTTTAGGAGTCTGTGTTTGCATGCCTAAGAGGATACAGATGAGAGCAGCCATGGAAAGGGAGAAATACCCTTTGCTGCTATAATTTAAAAGAAAAACTGAAAATTACAGATAATAATTTTCTTAAGAAGAGAGAGTCCTCTTTTCCCCCTTGGCTTGCCAACCTGCAATGCTTTTTACTAAGGGGGAAATGTTTTCATGACTTCTTTTTTCATTGGCACTATTTAATTGTGGGAAATTTGAAGATGTTTTTATGTACAGGTAACATGATCATGTTAAGGGGACATTAGGATATAGAGTATTTCAGGATATATTCAGTATCCTCATATGTTCTCAGCAGGAAGATCATGCTATACGTCACAATATTTTCAAGATTGCCCACAATTAAGAAGTAGTGCCAATTTTTAAAAAAGCCAAAAATACTTAGTGTTCAGTGTTTCAGGGAGTAAAAGGATGCCAGGTGTCACTTCAGTTTCCGGCTCCTAAAAGCTCTGTCTATACCCAGCCTGACATGTAACTCAGCAGCAGTACATACATGTTCTTCCAATTTGTATGAAAGCATTAAAGAACAAAATTAATTATTTTTTAAGCAAGAAGGGAAGTTATATTGCACAACACACCACAACACTGTAAAATTATCTCATTAGTTGCCAGGGGCTGGGGGTGGAGGGGAGGTGAGTAAATGAGGAATTATTATTTAATGGGTATAGAGTTTCAGTTTTGCAAGATGAAAATGTTCTGGAGATTGGTTGCACAACAATACGAATAAGAAAACAAACAATATGAATATACTTACCACTACTGAACTGTACACTTAAAATTAAGAAGAGAACATTTGTGTTATGTGTTCTTACCACAATAAAAAAAAAGTTTAACGCAAAAATAAGTATCATTAGATCCTTCTGCTGCCCCCAGCCCATCTTCTAAGCATTGCTACCAGGATTCCCTATCTGAGACTCACTTCATTCACACCCTACCTTTCTCTCCTTCCCAAATTTCTCCCCAGGAAACTTAAAATTTCTCACCCCTTTATAATTTGGAGCCATGTACCACTAAACCCAAACGTTGCTGGACAAATCAAAGTGCCCTCTGGTCAGCAGGACCCACTGTTCTTAGAAAGCCATTTGACATCATTGGATGTTTACTCCATTTCAGGAAACTCATCAAAGAATTTTTTAAACACATATTGTTCTCATCCCAACAGGAATTTACCTGATATAAAAAGTAGAACTACAGAGTAATGAAATGTATTGTCCTGCATGACATAGCATACTCTCATTGTTTCATGATATAATGTGGGTTTGTGTGTAGCATCATAAGGTCCTCACTGAGAGTGACTCTCTCTT
Source organism: Pseudorca crassidens (assembly GCF_039906515.1). Lineage (NCBI taxonomy): Eukaryota > Metazoa > Chordata > Mammalia > Artiodactyla > Delphinidae > Pseudorca > Pseudorca crassidens. The sequence goes on along the minus strand of NC_090300.1, from coordinate 133,834,768 downwards.
ACCTTCTTATAAGCCCTGAAAACAGGAGAAAATATATGACCAACAGGGTTCACTGAATAAAGTGTTTACCCGAGGAAATAGATTCCTAAAATTCAAGCACAAGAATCAGGTTTCCAATTTAAAAATGGAACTACTAGTAGGCTTACATCATGTGACATTTAAAACACTGGCACCCATGAATTAATCAACTGTACATGGATTTAAGATACTATTTAACATGTGTTCACATTAAAAATAATAATAATAACATAAAACAATGCCTGTGATAACCCAGATGAAAACAGCTATTAACATCTTGGAATAAAAATTAATACAGTTTTAAAAAAAATTTTTTAAGTATAGTTGATTTACAATATTTTATTAGTTTCAGATATGTAAAGCAAAGTGGTTTGGTTGGTTGTATATATATATATATATATATATATATATATACACATATATATATATACACATATATTATTTTTTAGATTCTTTTCCATTATAGGTTATTAAAGATATTGAATATATTTCCCTGTGCTATACAGTAAATCCTTGTTTATCTATAAAACTTTTTATTTCAGTTCTCATTGCTTGATTTTGACTATTTCATCCAAGAGATTTTCATACTTATAATCCTGTGCTGGGAATGGGCAAGCAATAAATAAACTCCATATTGATAGTGAATTTCTTTTCTCTTCAGGAAGAGAAAGTTTCCTTGTTATTTTCTCCACAATTACCCTACATCCTCCCATGGTTTGTATGCATTTATCACACGCTCTTGCTTAAAGAATGAATATTGAATTTCAAAGAAAAGGAAGCCAAAAATATTTCATGTGAAAATGAAAAGGTAAAAGTATTCTTCAGGCACTAGGGGACAAACTCTGTAGGGTCACAGAAACAACTTTTCCGGTCCACTCGATGCCATGGTATCTGGTCTACTCACAACCCAGCCAGTTCTAAGAAGGTTAAATTAAGACCTTCCCTTAACAGTGTCTCAAGCCAACTTTGAAACACATTTTCCCAAGACACAGATTGGGGTTTGGATGAGGTCAGAGCCCAGGAGGAGGCACTTCCTCCACACCCCCTTTCCTCTATCCCCCCTTATCCTGCTACTGCCTGAGGATGGAGCTTGCAAGGGCTTTAAATTACATGGCAGTGTGAGAGAGCCGCTACTATCTCTGGTATCCACCCCAGTCATCTGGACCAATTTAACAAAATGAAGTAAGAGAGAAACCACAGGCTCCTGTTCCAAGAATGCAGGCTTGAGCCACACCATCCCATCCACCGGTTTATAGCAAGCTCCTCCCGAAATGGACTCTGTCCTCTGGAAGGAGCCCCGTGGGAAAAGACCCAGCCAAGCATCTCTCCGCAAGAGGCAAAGCCAGCTTAAGCGTTTCCGTTTTCTACTTGGCTTCTTCAAATACTACTGGCCCCATCCACTTCAAAAATGTAAGAATTTAATTTTCCTCTCCCAGCTTCCCACACAGAAGATATATTTAGGAAGCTAAATATTCTACAGTTGCTGAGCAGACTGTATTTGTATTTATTCCTTGATTCTCGGTGTTATCTTTATTTTGGAGGCAGAATGGGGGTGACTGGCTTAAATTCATGTTGCATTTTAATGTCCCCAAATTAACAAGCATAATTTGCTAAAACTAAATGGAAAAACACAGACAGGACTAATTGCAATATTTGAAAACTCTGTTATCAAGAACTGTAAATATTTTTAAAATATACTATCTACATTATGGTCAAAGTCAGCACTAGTACTAATTATACTACACATCTTATACATTATATAATATTGGAATGAAGGTATTTAAGTCATTTCTATCGATGTAGGCAATATTAAAGGGGGCAAGAACTCGAGCGCCCCAAACGCTTCTAACAATGCATATCCTAATGAACTGGGCTTCTCAAAAAAAAAAAAAAAAAAAAATTAAAGAGATCAAATTAAGCTCCAAGATATCTATATATGTTTTCTGTGTGGTCCCAGCAGCCAGAAAAACAACTGTAAGATACTTTTCAACGTGTGCCTCAGAGAGAAAATGGCAGACATTTTTTCAGTGTTTTCTCTAGATGTTCAAGACTAGTGCAGTAGAATCTTAGAATGCTAAGACTCCTCCATTTTCTACCATTTTTGTTTCCCAGATAGCAAGTGATACACTGATGTAAGACCTAAAGGAAGTTTCTGGAGTGACTGCTCGGACAACAAGATACTATAGTACACAACCAAAGCTACGAAATTGTTTATTTGTGGAGGTGACATCAGTTTCTGGACTTACCAAACTCTGTCTGAGAAAAAAGCAAGTTCAATGTGTACCACGGAGACACCTGTTACTGTCTTCTCAGATTAGATGGGAGTACTTTAGGAGGGATTGAAGCTATTGCTCAATTTGGTTTGAAAAAAGAGTCGTATTGTTTTCCAAGTACCTTAGCTTAAAGAAGAGGGCATCAGCATCTCTGTTCCTGACCCAAGAATCCAAAGAGATGTTTCTCTCATTTCATTTTACACATATAAAGATACTAGTGCTTAAATATTTCATTCAATAAACAATTTCACTAGGGAAGGAAATTGACATTAATTGAGCAATTATTTTGCCAAGCACCATGCTCGATCTGTTCATTATCACATTTAATTCACACAACGATGTGAGATATTATGTCCACTCTGCAGGTCAGAAAAGTGAGGTTTACAGAAAGTAAATAACATGCCCAAATCACAAAACTAGTAGGTGCGGAGCTGAGGTCCAAATTCATGCCAGCCTAATGCCAGTGCCTATGCCCCAGTCACTGTCACTCCCATTAGATTTATTACAATCTAGTTATCAGCATGTCCTCCACCTGATTACAAATAGAACATATTCTTCTTTCCGAGGCAACAAAGACCACAAAGCTTAGCTTTGGATCATCTATAGGTCAAACCACAACCTCCAAAACATTACAATGTGGTTAAATTTTAAGACAAATTTGGTTCTGACCCAGACCTTGAGACTATTAAAGGATTGTGCCATCCTTCAGAAAAGGGAGGGAGGTCCATCATTATCTTTTATTCAAATAGAAGGAAACGGAGGCCTAAAGAAAAGTAGTGATTTTTCATTCATTCTTACAAATGGACATAGAATTGAACCTCCTTTCTTTTGACTGTATGGTCTAAACTAGCTCTACCCAAACATTGCCCCTAATGGACATGAAGAATTTAGAAGCCAAATTCCAGGAAAGGAATCCGCACAAAATAGAACCAACCTACCACCTGCCCCTGGGCTGAGGCCTATAAAGAGAGGTTCATTTTAACACCTACCTTAGCCCAAGGTCTCTTGCCCAACATTTTGCATTAATAGAGACATCGAGAAAAATGTTTGTCACTGCTATTCTTGCCCAAGGCTTTTTTTGGCTTCTGTGAAAATAGAAGCCCCACGAATTACATGCTTAAACATGTCCACATTCTTGACAAAGCAACCGAAAACTCTGGGGGGGTCAAAGTGGTGATAGCGTATCTACCAAACAGATACTTTATAGCTGCATTTTATAAACTATGAAAGAACGTGTAACGGATATCAGGAAGCCAGAATAGATTTTACTAGGTTGTTCTATAACCACATTATGGCAACTTCGCAAGCCAGAAACCAAAAACCCTCCACCTATCAACATAATGTAAGCAGGCCATAGGTTCCCCCAAAGCTGTAAAGAAATGAAGGCTACCTAGATTCAGAATCAGGGATCTAGTCTGAATTAGCAAATTTATGTAGACCAAACTTTGACCTCATATTTCTCATCCCTAAAGTGGAGACATAATAGTTAGCTTACACAATTGTTGCGGGGATCAAATGAGGTCATTTGTGGGGAAACCCCCCTTGCCTAGCAGTACTCAATATGCATGGGTAGGATTTAAATCTGAGGGTATTCAGAGAGGAAGGCCAGCAATAATCACCTGGCATCAATTAGTTTTCACTGGGCACGTTTCTAAGGCTCTAGCAGAGATAAGTAAGAGTCAGTTCATCCTCAAGCAAATAGTAACAACCACAAGGCACTTCATATGCCTTTGTAACCTAACTTTTATTTTTCTGTAGAGGATTATGATGGTTGGTTAAATCCCAAGAGTCATTATTATGTGATAAAAGCACACTGGATTGACTGTAAAGACAGCCTGCTCCATGGAATGGATTTTTCCTTTCATACATAAAGCATCTTCATTGCTTTCAATAGAGACTTCCTGCTGCAGAATGGCTTAAATTTATATGCTTATGCTAAGCATGGAAACAAGAGTCTGCTTTTAGATGTAGCTTTCTGTGTTATCTTTCCCCTCTCAATCCCCTCCATCTTATATTTTAGTTACTCACACCCTGGAGTGTAGAATAAAGGTAACTGACAACAGCCCTAGACAGAGGCAACCCTAACCAAATGGCTTGGCCACTGGTAAATGTTTATAACAAACTCAGTCATATCGTTCAACCAAAAAAACAAGCCCTTACTGAAATGCTTTTAGTTATAGTGCTGGGAAGGTCCTCTCTGTTCATGAAGAGGCAAAGCAATACCATATTTTAGGGTGGGGAAGTTGGGGGTATCATAACCCCTGAGTCTGAAATCAGCTTCTCAACTGACTAATTCATTAAGGATCAATGAAGATGAAATAGTCTCATTAGATTAAAATAATTAAGTAGACTTAATTTCTAATATATGTCAAATGGAATTAAAGCTATAAAATTCAAAGGGATCTTGTGATGCTTTAACAGAAAAATTATCTGGATAATTGCCAGAGGTGCCATGAATCCTGGGAAGAATGATCCATGAGCCAGGGAAGACCATTAATGTTCCCAAAGGAAAAAAACTGTCAGCACAAGAAAGTAGAATTAATGATCCATAATAGTGGTGGGGGAATATGAATCTAAACATGCTTTCCCTCTTTTATCTGCAAAACGCATTAACTCCTTATTTTCAGCTGACTCCTAAGATAATAAAATAGCTTTGTGGTGACAGTAAAATAAAGGGGAAAAACTGTGACTGGGAAAAAAATATAGTTATTATTTTGCAATCCCAACTACACCATGAGCAGCACACATACAGCCCATCAGTGAGGACAGAACCCGAGCAAGGAAGGTTGTACGTCATGTAAGCACACCAGACGGAAAAGCAGAGGAACAGCTGAGTTGTCCTCCATGGTGAGAAGAAGAGAGGTTGGGGGATATGGTTAGACAGCAGGAACCAGAGAGCTGGGCTGAAGACCCTGCATGGGGGACGGGAGAGGAAGGAGATATGATGGCTGATAGCTGCAGAGGAAATTTTAGAGAACAGAGCTGTCTTTTGACAGCTGCAAGGTCATTAGTATAACCTCCTGAACAGTCTTCAGAAATCTCTACATTACTGATATTGCTCTGTTGGCAGGCTTTCTGTTGGAGGGCTGTGACGATGCCCAGGCCTGCTCAGAGATGAGACAAGAGCTCCTCCAAGAGGTCTGGTCACACCTGAGTTGTGTTGGATAGATCTTCAGGGGACCACCCCAGCAGTGAAACACCAGCTCTTCAGACCCAACCTAGTTGCTTCCAGGTTTTAATTCAGTGCACTGGGCACAGAGACAAGAACTGGAGCCAAAAAAAAAGGATTCTATCTTGGGTTGCATAAGGGCTCATTCCTGGTTCTTCCACCTCTGTTAAGGGCTGTTCTGGTCCAGGGGTCCCAAACTCAAATGACTTCAGGATGCCAAGCACACCCACACATGGGAAATGCTACCAAGTGTAAGATAAGAAGAAACGTCAGTTGGGAACTGGAGGTGGCAAACCCCTCCTAAAAGCTTTCAGAATCAGTATTTAGAGAAAAAAGTGGTGACTAAGCAAACATCTGTGCACAGGATTCAAAACCCCTATTAGACTGGTCTAAATGTGACAGCAAAGTGAAGTACTCAGGTGAACATTTGACCCAAGGCCAGTATCCAGGTATTTTAAGCAGAGCCTCTTCCTAAAGCCATCTTTCTGGGATCACCATATATCACCTAAAGAAAACGAAAGGGTCATAAATTATCTTCTTTCAAATAATTTTGGTGTATTAAAATTAGATATCTTTGATAGGTCATCCATAGACTACACATACAAAATATTTTTCTCATAGGTCAAACCAGACAGGATTCAGAAGGCTTAACTTAAAATAATTACATTCTACTACAAATTGTCAGAGAACTGGGGAAAGGGTGAGCGTGGAGAAGAGAAAGGAAGATTATTCTGAAGTCTCGCCACACACGACAAGTGTCCCTTGTAGTTTATCACTAAATCACTAATCCAAAATGGGCCAAAACTACAATAGCCCAGAAACATCCATAAGCAAGGAGAGCAGGGACCAGCCCTGTCCCCAGGCTCCAAAACTCCTTAAAAGTAGGAGCTTACACCCTAAGTTCTTTTTTTAAAAATTAATTAATTAAATATTGGCTGCATTGGGTCTTCTTTGCTGCATGAGGGCTTTTCTCTCTAGTTGTGGTGAGCGGGGGCTACTCTTCGTTGCAGTGTGCAGGCTTCTCATTGCGGTGGCTTCTCTTGTTGCGGAGCATGGGCTCTAGGTGTGCAGGCTTCAGTAGTTGTGGCACATGGGCTCAGTAGTTGTGGCTCGTGGGCTCTAGAGTGCAGGCTCAGTAGTTGTGACACACAGGCTTGGCTGCTCTGCAGCATGTGGGATCTTCCTAGACCAGGGCTTGAACCCGTGTCCCCTGCATTGGCAGGCGGATTCTTAACCACTGTGCCACCAGGTAAGTCCCCTAAGTTCTTGCTATTCTCATGCTATAGCCACATAAACAGACAGGGGCATTACCTGAGGGCTTCATGACCTTGAAACCCTAGAAATGCAAACCTTGATGACGTGAAATGTCCCCCACTCTGTCTCCAGGTCAATCTTTCTCAATTAGACCACTTTTCCACTCACTGTATTTTGTGAAACTAAGGAGGAAAGAGTAAAGACTGCAGAAAAATCCTTACCTGTAGCTGCTGGTCTAATTCTGGAAAGACCAGAGGAATGGCGTCTTCAGGAGGTGTATCATCTAAAACATGAAAATAAAGTGATTCTTCACTATTAGAGCCCTTTCTCTCAGGAGAGTTTTCTTGCGTTACCATCTTTGGACTTGCACCGTCAGTATACATCAGTTAGGAACAGAAAGAATGCAGAGGCAATTTGGCTCATTTTTTGGTACAAACAGAAGCACAGAAGGTGTAGTTGGTTTGACCAAAATTTTGCAAACAAGTATCAGAATCCTCAAATGTTCAGTCTAGTAGTTCTCCAATTAAGAAGTACTGCTTATCTTTCAATACTCCTACGTTAGCCAAAACCAAAAAATATGATATTCAGGAAAGTGCTTTATTTAACCAGGTAATAATGAGGTGACCAGAACAACCTCACTGGGACAGAAGAACGTGTTAGTGAAAAAAAGTGTTAGTTCTGCTCTGAAAGACTCCAAGCGTGGCAAGCTTTGATGGGTTTGCCCTCTGCTCTTACCACAAACCACCACTGACAGGCAGTTGACCAGAGCTTCCTCTGGGTTACAGTGGGTGACAGGCAGTAACCTGATCAGGGCGTTTCTTCCCAACGCACCAGGCAGCAATCCCAACCCGAGGCCTATACACTGTCCTGATGCGGGAGAGCCCGCAACTCTGTCCTCAGCTGCCTTCATCTGGCTGACTGGCAACAGGCAGGTGTTGCTGGATCAAAAGAGGTGGTTCACAGAAGCATCAGAGGAAACCTGAGAGAAGTTTATCCGAATCTCTTCAAGAACATACTTCTGCTATCCTTGCCATAGCCATAAGGCTGACCTCCTTAGACTAAAAAGATGTTGAGAATCGTACCATTCAATTATTTGGCAAGGAGGAGAGTTTTTCTACTGCAGAATTTCTAATGGAATTCATGCCAATTGAATTCATATGGCAAGAAAAGGTAAGAACCTAGCTTAAGAAATAAGGTGAGTGGAGACAACTCTATTCCCCTTCTACCTCTTCATATTCAGAAGTAACCACTATCCTGATTTTAGAGGTTATCATGTATATGTATGCATTTATATTTTTATTATGTATGTATACACCCACAAACTATATAGGTAATATAGTATTACTATGCATGGATGATTTTAAACTATAAATTGAATCACATTGTAGATATTCTTCTAAAATTTGTTCTTTTTTTTTGATTAACATTATGTGTTTGAGATTGAACTAAATAAACTTAGTTTTAGTTTGTTCATTTAACTGATATACAGTATTCACTCATTCACTTATTATTTGAATGTATTTGTCCATTTTCCTATTGGTGAATATTGAGTTCCAATTTTTTGTAATAATAAATAATGCTGCAATGAAAAAAAAAGAAAAGGAAGAAAAGCTGTGCATACAGTCAGAATAAAGTGCTTCTCAAGAATAATATGATCTTGAAGTAGAGCATTTTGACCCTCACTAGGAAGTTTAAAGAGTTATGGGATCTAGAGCAGTGAGTAGCTATTGGTGTTTATTCCATTATTTTCTACAGATAAAGATAGAAGTGTAGCAGTTCAGGTTGGAGTTTAACTAAGTAATTTTAGCACTAATAAAGACTGTCCTTGGAAATTTAAAAAAAAAAAAAAGAACATACTGCTGACCTAGCTCTGGTACTAGAGGACAGCCCTCTTGTCAGCAGAACCTCTCTATCTGGCTCTGTGGGTCCACTGGCCATAGATTTCCAATCCTCTCCTTGTTGACAACCACAGGTACCACAGGTATGACTATGAGACTATGATGAAATACAGGCTACATGAATAATTTCAATACCAAATCTATTTTAAATTATAAGAAAGAAAGATCATGCTTTTTATGTTCTCACTACCATAAATAAATTTATTTATAAAAACTGTTGAAGTCCTCTTTGAACGAGAAGAAGTAATACGGGTCATGCACAACGCAGAAGCAAGCATCCTCTCCCTACTCACTGACAGTACTATCCACAATAAAACACAGCACACGAGGAGCTCCTGGCTTCTAAGAGACTACGTTTCTTCAAAGGCACCCAAGATAATTACCAGAAATATCATTCAAACAAGGACAGTATTCACCTCTTCCAAACACCTTAAGGGCCTCTGCTATAATTTAGTCAAGAGTAGTGTAATAATACTCCCACTTGAGTGGCTTCAGACAATGGCAATGGGGCACCAACTGTGAATCCATTTGTTCCTGTACCTGCCAGACAATGGATGCCCCCAGGTTCACCGACGCTATGTAGCTGCAGAGAGCAAGTAGAAACAGGGAAATCTTCCCAAGACTCTCGCTGCAGGTTGGAGTGCCATCTCACAAGGAAACAAGGAGAGTCAATCCCTTGGCCCTTGGAATGCCTTCTTCTACTCGGAGGTGACAACTTCTGCCAAATACTGTGGCTTTTTCAATCCACCCCATCATTTGCAAAGAATTGCACCAAAAAAACAGAAAAATTTTTTTAAAAAGACAGAAATAACCATTTGTTTCTACTGACCCTTTGGAGATAGCCTTTATTATAAAACCTATAGTTTGTATATAAAATGGACTTTGGTCTAAGGTGCATTTCAATTTACTTGAACAAAATATCAACAACCCAAACATCATGATTATTTCCACTCATTGAGTTCAAGGCTGAAACAACTTGGTACGGGTAAATGGGAACATATTATACTTTGGCACCCCAACCTTAATAGTCACAGATGAGCAGCCACTTTTTAGAAGGAGAAACCACTTCTACAAAGTACAGAGCAGATAGTACATTCTAGAATTCTAAAAGACAGCCAGGAATGGAACTCAAGTCTTCCTGGGACTTAATCCACCTTGTTCCCCATGAAGTCACGCTCCTTCCTGCTTAATTATAAAAAATTTAAAATAAAAAGGAAAAGAGTTATTCATTTGCATTACTATAGTCAATAGCAAATATCTGGTATGACCCAGAATTAATAAAACCCATTATAAAAATCTGTCATTATTGATAGTCACACCATGTAAAGGCATATATATGGGACCAAGCTGATAATTTTGCAGATAAGTAAAGGCTTAAGATTAGATTCCTCGAGTTGGAAAAAATAAAAGTCTAATTGATTGACATAGAAATAAACATAGAATAAATATTTTAGAAAGGCAAAATAAAAGCAAGAGTTTTGTTAAAGTTGATTTAATCCAAGCAGGAAATGGCATTGGAAACAAGAAAACCAAAGACAGATGTAAGGAGATGACTGAGTTTGAAAGCCAGTCCGGTATTTCACTGCTTGATGCCATCTGGTTTAGCTGGCATCCCTGCCAGCCAGAAATTTCAGGGCTTGCAAAGCTGCTTACAAAGCTGCTCCAAGTTGATGTGTGGTGTGTTTACTTTTAAACAGTGGCTGCCTTCTTTGACTGGTTTTAAAAATAGGCAAATATTCTAAAAGCAGAATGATGAATCACAGGATTGGGCCAAAAAGAAAGAAGGAAAATGACTTAGGCAGACTAGTAGCACAGCTGTTCCACAAACATTTGGCCAAATCGTTGTAAAACATTTTGACAGTGATATCAGATCGGAGTTCCTAAGAGCAGTTAAGTTTGTTTTGACAATTCCAGAAGCACAAAGTAAATTGTACAGTAGCTATGCAAGACACCCCCTTGGAAAATTTAGCTTTTTTAAAAAAAGGAGAGTAGTTGCTAGATATGTTTATAATGTGATAAAAAATCAGAATGCAAGTACTTTTTTGTTAAAATTTATTTATCAATCAAATATTTATTAAATGCCTATTACATTCAAGGCAGGGACTGAGGTTCTATGCCAAACCGGCAAATCACTTTACCACACTTTTTAATGCATTAAGAAAATAATTCATAGGCTTCCTTTCCAAAATGACACTGTGGGCTTGATGGACCAAGAAAAATGTATCCTCAGGAATTTGTTAAAGGACGAAAGATAAAGGAAAGAATGAAAGAGGAATTTTTTTTTTTAATAAGCAGATGTTCACTGCTTGTTTTGCAAACACAATGTGACTAAGTCAATGGTACTTAATATAGAACTTTCTGATTGGTATCCCAACCATTATGACATACCATAGTACATTTTATGATGGGCTTGTCTCAGTGTCTATTTAGCAGCTGTTGGGTTGCTTTGGTGGTTATCCTGCTTCAGGTTTCCTTAAATTGTCTGCTTTGTGCTTCTCCATGAATCAGATAAGGGAGGCCCATTGGGTCTGTAATCCAAATCCTCACTGTTATTTAGTAATTATGCAGCCAGAGCTCTCAGATAATGCTACAGCTGGAAGGAACTGCTGGTCATCTGGTCCCAGTCTCTCAGAGCAGAGCTGAGGACAAGGGCCCCACGAAAGGAAGAGTCTCATAAGACTAAGGGGTGTCTCCCCGCCCAGGGCTCTTCTCATGCTGCCCTGTGCTTCTTCACCTTCTGCTTCATGGGTTCCCGTGCACTTGTATTTCATGAGCCAGTAAAATTTTCCTCAAAACTTTGGGAATCATGCCCTTAGACTGTCCAAATTTTTATTCAGCTAGTGAAGATTCCAAAACAACGACCACGTATCTCTAACATCTCTTTATGACAGAGAACATTTTAACACCAAAATTATAAGACAAATATAATCTGAGAATGCAAGTGTATCCATCATAATGGATAAATTTAGCTTTATAGACAAACACACACACACAACCTCACGGTGCTGTCCTTATTTCTTTTGTTTTACATCAGAGAGGAAAACTTCATCAGAACCAGACCAGGTCTGTGAACCAGTATTTGAGAACAACTGCCCTAGACAACATCTTGACTGGACTTTGGAGTCAACTCTCTCCCCATCCCACTGTGCCCTCCATCCTAAATATTGTACAACTGGGTCTGTGTTGGGAAACTCTAAATCCTTGATAGAATGAGTGTCGGTTTCCACACAGAGAAGAAGACCTCGGGAGAGGGAGAAGTCACGTTCAGAGAACATCCCCAAACCTCACTCCACTCCCCAACCAGGAACTTCGAGAGGCAGCTGGCCCAGAATCCGTTCAACCCGTCTACGCTTCCGGCAGTCAAAGCCGGCTTCGTGGGAATGCACCTGCGCAGTCGCAGGAGCTCTTCGCAGGCGGGTCCGCGCTTGGTTTAATGATCCGGGTACATTGTCTTGAAATTTTTAATAATTTTTGAAGAGCCTCAGAATGTTTGCACTGTGCCTCTACACATTATGGTCCTGCCTCCAGGACAACCCCTGAGTGCTGGTCTCCTGGAGACTGTCCAGGGCACCAGGGGCAAACTGACACTTAAGAGGCAAGTGAGTTGGGCAGTGGCTACACTGCAGAGACTCATGAAAAACCTTTCCTGGTAACTGTTTGCCTGTGAAGGCTCCTAACCACTAAGGACACAGCAGGTTGGTGCCATTTGGTAGGATGGATAAACCTGCCTTTGAATCTCTGGGTTGACCACTATTTTTTTTTTTTTTTTTTTTTTCTTTTTGCGGTACGCGGGCCTCTCACTGTTGTGGTCCCTCCCGTTGTAGAGCACAGGCTCCGGACGCGCAGGCTCAGCGGCCATGGCTCATGGGCACAGCCGCTCCGCGGCATGTGGGATCCTCCCGGACCGGGGCACGAACCCGTGTCCCCTGCATCGGCAGGCAGACTCTCAACCACTGCGCCACCAGGGAAGTCCTGGGTTGACCACTTTTTAATTGGTGAATGTGGACAATCAACATAATCTCTTTGAGACTCAGTTTTCTCCTCTGCAAAATGGACGTGACATTCTCTGTCTCAGAAACTTATTAGTAAAGGAATGCATATGTCAACCATTTCGCCTAAAGCCTGGCACCTAGGAAATAATCAGTAGTAACAATGAATGCTTAATATAATCGAGTTTAAATTCCTTTTCACCATAAACTCAATCAAGTGGTAATGGGGAGGCAAGACGTGTGCGTGTGTGTGTGTGTGTGTGTGTCCGCATGCGCATATGTATGTGTTTAATGATGGGGGTTAAGGGTATCTTCCTCATCCGAATAATCCACAGAGAACAGCTAGGGTCAAGATCACTGACTCTAATTACTGAGTTTTCCCCAGGCCAAGTTAAGGGAGATTTCCCTGGTGTGGCCATAACCTCAGCTCTCTTCATTTAAGTCTGAATTTTAAAAGTGTTTCTCTTTTACTTCCTTATCAAAGCACTTTCTATATAAAATATTGTAAAAAAAATTTTTTTAACTTACACATGAAAGGTCTTTGAGTACTTTTCCTTTAAATCTAAATCAAGATTCACATTTTATTTTTAGAAATAAAATAAGTGACATAAGTTTGCAAATCACATTACCAATACATCAAAAAAACTATTTTAAACTTTCTGGATACCTTGGTTCTTGTTAGAGCATCATATCATTTTGAAACACATCAAAAGCTTTTTTAACCTTTGCTTTCTGCTTGTTAAACATTAGAGATGCGAAGCTAATACACATTGAATTTTCAGGGCCCATAAACTTAAAACTATAGATATGGATATGGATAAAGGGAGAGCTTTCGTATGATACCTAGCAGATTGTCAATTGTTTATAATTAATAAAAATCACCATGTTACCTTAACCAGTACCTAAAACGATCAGGCAAACAAGATCATACATCAAATAGACTGAATGATATTTCTCTGCATGGAGAGACCTGATTCAGTTTAAAGACAGATTTTTTGTTTCTTTGAAACACTCATCTAGTCACTATTATTGTAGCTATAATTTGGTGAATCTTATTGATTTATCCTTTTGTAAGAATATTTTGACTTATTCAGCTTAAAAACATACTCCCTCACCCAGAAACATCTGCTTCAAGATGAACTCGTTGGAAGTATATTTATTTGTCAGACACCACTAAATAAAATTTACCTCTCCCTTTCTTCTTTCCTACTCTATGAAAACATATCAGAACTAACTTTCCTCCATCATTTCCCAGGATGATTGGGGAAGCTATTTGCTGACAGGAACAATCATTCTTTTCTCTTATTACTTGGATCCTGCCTCCAAATGGGCAATAAAGTAAAAACAGCCCCAAGAGCCTGGCTTTGAATCCCTTCCCATTATTTATTAACTGCTTGATTAGAGGCAAGTTATTTAACCTCCCTTAGCCAATGTTTCCACATCTGTAAAATGGGTATAATAACATCTTCCTGCAGAGTTATCACCTATACTAAATTGATGAGATAGTACAAGTAAAAGCACCTAGGGACTCCATAAGCATTCATTTCCTTTTTGACCTTTCTTTACAGCCTTAAGCAAACGATTCCAACCAATAAATCCAGTTGTATCTCAAAGAATCTTCACCCGATATCAGAATAACAAACTCAAAGGGGTTATAGATACTGTATTATTGATTTTATAGTATTTGATAATTAAGTTCTACTGTGGTTCTCAACTCTGTAAAGGATGTAACTATAGAAGACCCCCCCCACTCCCACCCCACTCTTGAGTGGTTTTCAACTTATTGTTATCAGTACATGCTGAGGCAGCCCTCAAGGTAGGGTCAGAGTTGGGACAGAATGCCACCTGGGAGAGTTCAAAGAGGCTCACCCAGCCCATGTCCCCAAATGCCATCCTTACCAAGTTGGCTGGTAGAATTCCAGTGGGAACTTTATCCCTAGACCTCCTACTGATACACAAAAATACACCCTGAGAGAGATAAAAAGGTAAACCTCGACACTTATTGCTTAGCGTGAATGAGGTTTTCCAGAGTCTTTCCCAAAAGCAAGGATTGAGACTGCGAAGAGAAGAGAGTACAGAAACTTTGGGGCCCTGAAGAGGGAGAGAGAAATAACACCAAAAGGTACCACAGGGAGGAAAAAGTTGAAGGAAGGGGACAATGACAAGAGACATTTCACCTGCATCACAATTTTGCTGAGAGCCAGTTTTGCACATGTATGCAAAAAGACATTCACACGATACCCAGTTAAACTAGATTCAAGGATAGCTATTTCAGCTATTCCACATAGTTCCCACTGCCACACAAAACACCAGATGTGTGAGGACAAAATAGTATTACTTAAGCAGAGTGGGTCTTTAGTTTTTTTAAACTAAAGGTCTTATGATTAATTCATGCCCAGATAGGAAAAATTCTAATAGCTTGAAAAAAAAATTTTTTAACAAATTGTTTAAAGCTACCAGCTAAGGCTGATACCACTATCCTTGATTCTAAATAACAACCAAAATTTTTTAAAAAAAAATCCAAGGTCTAGATTTACACAAGAATGTGCCAGATTTTGGCTCTGCTGAAGATAAAGAAAATTCTCAAGTAATTAACATCAAATCCTCACATCTGTCTAACTCTAAATTCTCTCTAATTGGAGAAGGGCCAGTGAGTCTCTAATAACCCAAGAAGTGGGATTCCTATTTCTCTTCTGCACATTTTCTATTGAGAAAAGTAACTTCATGAAGCTCCCAATTTAGAAAGTCAACTCTTTGGAATTCCCAGTTTGGAGGTAATACCAGTCATATCATAGTTTATTAAAGACAAGCATTGCTGGGAATTTCCTGGCGGTCCAGTGGTTAGGGACTCCATGCTTTCACTGCCGAGAACCCGGGTTTGATCCCTCGTTGGGGAACTAAGATCCCAAGATATCGCAAGCCTCTCGGTGCAGCCAAAAAAATTAATTAATTAAATAAAATATATTCTTAAAAAAAGGAAAGACAGGCGTTGCTGCCTCTGGGAGGTATGGCTAGCTAAGTGTTACTTAAGGATGGGTTCTAATGGTAGGCTAGAAATGGTGATTGTATTTTAGAAGGCTTTTTTTCCCTCTAACAACTTGCTTCCTTTATTTAAGCCCCTAGAGGTCCCTAGTCTTTCTGAAAACTTGTGGCTCATTCTGCTATCAATGATCAATGATCAATTCCCCATCTCCCAGGTCAGTCTGTCACCAAGTCCTTTCAACCCTTCCTTCCAAATGTACTCTGAATTCAATCATCCCATTCCATTCTCTAATCCAGGCTTTCATCACTTTGTCTGTGTACCATGATAAAAAGCCCCTTGCATTCTCTCATCTCCCCACATTCTAGACTATCTCAATTGAACACTCATCATTTTCATCATATTACTCCCTTGCTCAAGGACTCTTGAAACTCTATTGCTTCTGATCAAATCCAAACTCTTTCACTGAACTTTTAAGATTGACTTGGTAACTCTAGTCTACTGCTATCTAAAATACACATTCTACCTAAGACTCCAGCACAATGCCCAGCTCAGAGAGGGGCCAAGTAAATGGCAGGAACTCTTCCACAGTTCAGACCTCTGTTCCAGCTGAAGAGAGTTTTAGTATTTCCTGAACAAATCGTGCTCTTCCTGACTTAGGATTTGCTCACACTTTCTGTTTGAAGGGAAAAGGAAGAAGAATTGTTAGAAGATGTGTAGCTTCCTTTTCTTATATGTGGTATCCAGAAATGGCACCTTTCCTACACTACCCGCCTTCAAGCCCAGGATGACTATTACATCTTCCAAGAAGCTGTTCCCATCTGCTCTGGGGGACAGATTTTTCCCCACAGGAGAGATCATATTGTACTTCTCTTTGCACATATCACCAGCCTTTGGCAGAATGCTAGAAATATAGAAACTAAGTAAAGCTCAGCTAACTGCTAAGAGCAGAAGGAGAGGTACCCACAATCCAGCAACTGGATAATTACTCCCTAAATAATTACAGCTCAGTTATACTATAAACCCTACCTTGACAAGAAGTAGAAGTGTGAGATGAAACACAAAGCTGCTTCATGCTTTATACTTTCCTTTATTTTCCAGAATCAGTCATCATAAACACAGGGCCTAACTGAGTCCTTAATTTATGTCAAGTGTTATGCTACATGTTTTATCTATATAGTGTCATTTAATTCTCACAAGAACTCTGTGAGTTATTACTATACACATCTTATGAGAAACTGAAGTTCAGCAAAGTTGAGTGACTTACCCAAGATCATACAAACAGTGATGGAAATGGATCTAGAAACCACAGCTCACTGATTTCAAAGCCGTATTCCCTTAACCTCTACACTAAATTGTCTCAGATAAATATGCAAAAAAAGAAAAAAAAAAAAAAAAGAAAAGAAACGGTCCTAACATGACCAGAGGAATAAGCACTGTATTAGGCTCATAAGAAATGAACAAGTCAACGTTCACAGGCAAAGACATCTCCTTTTATCATGGACTCTGCTTACTCCTCAAGAATAAATTCAATAATAAGGAATTACTCCCTAAAAGTTTACCTTAGTTTTCCCATTTATTGTAAAAGTCTAGGATTTTTCCTTTCTTTTCCCCCTAAGTGTGTGGTCTATGGACCACATGCACTGGAATTCAAAAGGCATGCATAGTGTGTATGATGGCAAGTGTTGCTTGGTGTGACACTCCACACACTCCTTATTCGAGAATTCAGAGGGAGTGTCCCCAGATATCTGCAAGGCATCTTTCTGTGCACTTGTAAGCTCAGGTGCATGGGAAAATACAGATTGCTGGGCTTCAGTCCGAGCCTACTGCAGGAGGAGTGGGGCCATGGAACATATGTTTTTGATAAGTGCTCTCTGGTGATTATTTTAAGAAAGATGGAGAAACACAGAACCCCAGCTCCTGTCTTGGATTCTCTAGTTAGGTGCCCTTTCGAGAGATATGGGGACACACTGATCATTTTACAAAATTTAGTTTTAGAAGGTTCTTCATAAGGCTTCATGAGCATCTTTCTGTAGAACTGGAAGTCAGGAATTAACTTGAAATAAATGACAACCCTTATTTGAAGCTACTGTATCAAAAACTGTGAATTTCAGAAGTGGGCATTCTTGGGACATTTGAAAGAGACTGGAACAAACCAATCGAAAATGACTGATGAAAAACATGTAGGAATTCCCAGTCAGGGGCCAAGAGGGTTCCAAGGATGGTGGCAAATTAATTACAAGTTGTACATCTTGTACTTCAAGGAAGAGTCTTTCATGTAGCCCAAAGAGAAGATCCACCTCTCCATGGTTCTTTTCTGTACATAAATTAAATTTTGTTAAAATGAATATGAGGGACCAATGTGTTTATTTGTGTTGCCCAAAATTATGATATAATAATATTGTTTGAAATAAACAAGCTTTATATACTAGATTTTTTCTGTAACACTGTTGATTGCGACAGGACTTGTCCTGCTCATGTGGGACACGAGCACAGGGAAGAAAATTGTACATCTTCTTTCTCCCTTGGGATTTTGTGTTTACATGTGTCTGTCTTGAGAGCTAGCCACTCAAGCACTGATTATTCCTCAAAATCTTGTATTTATGAAATGCGTAAAAACAGAAGGAGCGGGCTTCCCTGGTGGCACAGTGGTTGGGAGACCGCCTGCCGATGCAGGGAGCACGGGTTTGTGCTCCGGTTCGGGAAGATCCCACATGCCGCGGAGTGGCTGGGCCCGTGGGCCATGGCCGCTGAGCCTGCGCATCTAGAGCCTGTGCTCCGCAACGGGAGAGGCCACAGCAGTGAGAGGCCCACGTACCGCAAAAAAAAAAAAAAAGAAGGAGCTTTTCTTTTTTGTTTTGTTTTTAATTATTGACTTTATTTTTTAGTGCAGTTTTAGGTTTACAGATAAATTGAGCAGAAAGTACAGAGAGTTCTTACATACTCTCTTTCCCTACAAACATAGCTTCCTTTTCTTCCTAGAGATGCATGATGGGATAATGAAGAGTTCAGACAGTCCAGTCTAGGGACCTGAGTTTAAATCATAACTCAGTTACTCACTAACAGTGGGGTCTCTGGACCTTGATCTCTGTCTCTGCAAATTGGAAATAGTAATGCCTACATTGCATGGTTATTTTAAAGATCAGAAATAATATAAGTGAAGATCTAATGCAAAGACAAATGCAATTAGTGGTAGTTGTCATTTCTTAGTTGAGACGGATTGGTTTGCCTTTTGGGAGGTTTCCCCTTCATCATTGTCTTGCAAGGCAACCTTGATTGGGAATATAGTATAACAGCGGCCATGGGAAGACTGTTAGAAGAACAGATGATGAAGAGTCAAGGCTTCACCTCTTCCTACTCTAGAACGAATTCTCCACTGGGGGCTGCATAGTCCAGGAACCCCAGGGCAGAGGTGTCACCACCATAATCACTTGGTATAATAAAGTCTAAATGGGTTGTGTAGTGTCAGACTTCACAAAGCCCAGATCCTTACTTTGCATTATTTTGGGGAGGAACCTGTCCCTTTTCAATCATTACTTTTTAAAGCATTCCTTCCTACAGGAGCATTGTAGGAGGGAAGGAAGGAAGGAAGGAAGGAAGCAAGGGAGGGAGGGAGGGAGAGAGGGAAGGAGGGAAGGAAGGAAGGAGGGAATCAATGCTCAGAAGATGCAAGGTTTAAATGATAATGTTGTTTAAGCGTATGACTATGTGATTTTAACAGATGACATTAGACTGAAAGCAAAAGATGACACCAGTGGAAGAGATCCAAGCCTTCCCTTCCTCACTGCTGTGACCTCACACCACCTGAGGTCCCCTGTCAAAGACGGTGGAACTGAGTATGTGTGTTAAGAGGTCATTGAAGGAAGCCATGACAAAGGGCTCTATGTATGGCAGCCTCACCTCAGACCATACTATTTCAAGAAGGTCTGCCTCACCTGTCTCATTCATCACTCCCGCTGAAGTCTGTTTATTAGCCGGAAGTGTGGGAGCACCAGTGAGAAACCAGCATTTGGAACTTAGGCTTCAGGAAATGCTGCTGGAACCGGGACAGTGATATTTTTATATTACCTAGCCAACTGCCAGCTCTTAATAAACATTTCCTCGTGCAGTTTTAACAATGACATAATTTGTTCTCATTAGAAATTGTTATAGCTCCATGAATTTTATAATAAAAGAAAACTAAAATGGAAAAAGTAAAAAAATAAGAAGAGGGACTTCCCTGGTGGTCCAGTGGGTAAGACTCCGTGCTCCCAACGCAGGGGCCCCAGGTTTGATCCCTGGTGGGGGACCTAGATCCCGCATGCATGCTGCAACTAAGAAGTCCACATGCTGCAACTAAAAATCCTCATGCCACAAGGAAGGTCCCGAGTGCTGCAACTAAGACCCAGCACAGCCTAAATAAATATAAATAAATACTTTTTTAAAAAAGAAGAAGAAATGCGCTCAAACGACCAAAGGTTTGGAGATGGAAGCGTCACCAGAGGCATTTCTGGAAGCCACTCTCCAACGATGCATGATGAAGAATCACTCTCCCCATCATTGGCTCATGCCAGGCATGCATTTTTATTTTTTTGGCCACACAGCCTGCAGGATCTTAGTTCCCCGACCAGGGATCGAACCCGTGCCCCCTGCAGTGGAAGCTCGGACTCCTAACCACTGGACCACCAGACAAGTCCCCAGGCATGCATTTTTAAATGCCCTTTGTGGAACTAGAAAAAATGATGGTAAGAAGGCGGCAGGCTGAGGAGGCAACACTTTCCCTCAAAGCAGAGCATACCTGAGGCATTATCGAGGCTGAAGGCAATGCGTACTGGCTTATCTGCAGGTACCCTGGCTGTGCTGATCATGTGGGCACCTGAGCCTTGGCCTTCCTCCTGGTCTTCCAGCTGTAATGACAAGAAAGAGCCATTGTCACTTTACCCAACATTACCCCTCGAATACTCAGAGGCCTTTGGAACTTAGAGGGGAAAGTTAGTAAGCACTGCTTTCTTATTTGAAAGATATTCCTAGCTCCTAGCTTGCTTTCCCTACACCTGTCCCATTTATAATTCTTTTTCTGGCTTATAAAAACATTTGCTTTGGAAATACATCTAGAACAAAATATAAAAGATGGGGCAAAATCCCCACCCACCTCACTTTTTTAGCACCCCTTACACTGACCAGTCCAACCCTGGCCCTTTGAGGTCTTATATAGTATTTTATTTTTAATTGAGGGGGATAAAGAAGTCTTAATAAGGCAACAGACATCTTTTCACACTCAAAAGCCTAAATTGGATCTGAATTATTGATCTGGGAGTGGTAACAAATACCTATCATGGAATTATTTCAAGAATACCAAAGACTATTTTAAAATATCCCCCAGTTATATTATGAATAGTATGCGCTTTACATATCTGATTAAACTACCGATTAATCTGCCAAACATTTCTAAGGTTGTGTGATATGAGCAAAAGACACATCCTAAAAACCTCCTATTCATGATCTACATCACCTACTAATTTATCATTTAATAAACTAAGATAGAATGAATGGAAAAGCATGCTACAGATAATATGGGTTGGGGTGGGTGAAAATACATGAAAATTTCTTTGTATAATAATTTAACCAAGATATTTGATAATTTTTGTTCAATGGGTCTGGGAAAAGATATAATTATAAACACAAGATATCTTTGTCATTTAAATCCATATATTTAACTTTTCTATTTTTAGTCATGCTTTCCCCTAAGCCTTCTACTTTCCTTCTCATGGAGACAGTAAACCAAAAACTCTGAATGATGTTTTAAAGAAAATGTCTCTAAAAATGGCAAAATATAAATCATCTCTTTAACCATCCTTAGCGAGATTCTGGGAACTGCTTTAGCAGGACATTTTCTCACAGCAAGGTTTCTGATTCTTTCCCATAACTTTTCTCTATCTAAAAATAGTGTCTAGAACACTGAATTTTGTTTTTACAATTATTTATAGAGCCAAAGCGAATGCATATATACATATAATATATATATTTAGACATACATACATATGGAATCATCTTATCACCAGTATATGAAAAAAGAACATGCTTATATTAAACACCTAGTATAGCTTTGGAGAAAAACCAGCAACTGTTCATCACCCAGTTAGAATCATATTTGGCCCATTCATTGAACACTACAAGTAGCAATGAACCATAAAGCACTCCAAGTCATGTCATTCTAAGTTAGAAAAGAAGTATTAATGTGAAACATTCGACTCAAGAAAAGGGTAATATAAAATCACTGTTACTTGACTCAAAATTTGTTTTATCTTAGCTCTGACATACATTTCTGTGTAGTCTCGTCTGCTTAGAATCAACCATCTTGTTAGCCACCTGTTCCTAGGGAATAGAACAGACTGTCTCAAATTTAACAAAACAGACAATAAAAAACCCCTTAAAGTTGTAGCGAAAAGAAAAAAATCTTATTGTTACGCCCTGTACCATCACCAAACCATTTTATCATAACATCTAAGGATGAAAAGCTTCACTCCTCTTTTGGCTAAATCTCCCAATGCTCTCCTGCACCAAGAAATAAACCAGAAGAGGTGGAAGTTTGCCTCCTGGGATTTTGTAAATAGATCTCTGGCAGTGTTTCCAGCCACGAGAAATGGAATTGATCAACACAGCTAATTAGAGTCCCTCCCCTCCACACAACAGAGAACATCTGTCCGCCTCCCAAAGGATGGCGGCGGCAAAGTTGGGTGGATTTTGAGTTCCACACGGTGTCAGCCACAAGAGCCCCTGAACCAACTTGCCTTTTCATCACACCGCCTGGGGAAATGGGCCACTGATTCCTCCTCTCGGCGGTAGCAGAGCTTTGGTTAAGTTGCTGGTGCTCTGAGCATTTAGTTGGGTTTTCACACCTGTCGCCTTACCTCACTTAGTTGAGTGTCTGCACTTGTGTAATCGAGGGCCAGCCACTGCCTTGGCCGGTCGTTGCCTTTGTGGAGTACAGACCTAGTGGCAGAGCAGGCTGCACCTGCCGCATAGCAGCCGCTGACAATCTGAGGAGCAGTGACAGCTGGGAGGGCGGCTCGCTGCTACCTGCTGTCCCCCAGACTCCGGCGTCCCACGGGGCCTCCCTGTTGCACTTCCCTCCACGACCCCTCTCTCTTTTCCTTGTCTCTCCAACAGCCAGGATGTTGTCATGCTTCTAGAAAAAGCAAGAGCAAAAGAAATCCCTCCTCCTGTCAGAGGCATTGATAAACAGCAAGTCGTGGAGAGTCCAAATGTTTTAATTCATTAGTCCTGGCAAACCTAAAATACAAACAGACTTGCTTCACAAGACAGGAATGTCTTCAGCGTGACCCAATCGGTGTCTGTGTCTATTCCAGCAAACTGGCAAAGATAGCATGACTCCAGTCAGCAAAAATGTCGGCCGCTCTAGTCAGCTCCCCGGGACCCAGCCAACTTGGACAGGCCACAAGCCGACTCTCAGATGATGGCAGCGATGATTCGGCTTAAGAACGTGAGGTCTGAGGTTGAGCTGCTGTTGGGCTTGATGACTTGATCCCATCTACGATGCAACCGACCGCAAACTGAGTCAATGGTAAACAGGAAGGGAAAGTTCAAACTGTTCAAACTTTTTAATAGCTATCAACCTGAAGATGGGTAGAACTTTAAAAGAGTTGGATGTTGATGTTGAGGTTAAATAATTAAAGATAAACAAGTATCCAGAGAATGCACAGACTGGGAGAAAATCTTTGCAAAATACATACCAGGTAAAGGATGGCTATCCAAGATATAAACAGAACTCTTAAAACTCAACAGTAGGAAAACAACCCAATTTAAAAATGGGCAGGGCTCCCCTGGTGGCGCAGTGGTTGGGAGTCCGCCTGCCGATGCAGGGGACACGGGTTCGTGCCCCGGTCCGGGAGGATCCCACGTGCCGTGGAGCGCCTGGGCCCGTGGGCCATGGCCGCTGAGCCTGCATGTCTGGAGCCTGTGCTCCGCAATGGGAGAGGCCACAGCGGTGAGAGGCCCACGTACCGCAAAAAAAAAAAAAAAAAAATGGGCAAAAGATATGAACAGACACCTCACAAAAGAAGATATAGAGATGGCAAATAATCATATGAAAAAATGCTGAACACCATACGTCATGAGGAAATTGCAAATTAAAACAACATTGATATTCCACTACATCCCTCTTAGAATGGCCAAAATCCAAAACACTAACAACACCAAATACTGGTGAGGGTGAAAAATGGTGTGGCCACTTTGGAAGACAGTTTGGCAGCTTCCTACAAAACTAAATATGTACTTACCATTATGATCCAGCCATCACACTCCTTGGTATTTACCCAAAGGAACTAAAACTTATGTCCACACAAAGACTTACACACAGATGTTTATAGCAGCTTTATTCATGATTGCCAAAACTTGGAGGCAAACAAGAGGTCCTTTCATAGGTGAATGGATAAACAAACTGTAGTACATCCAGACAATGAAATATTATTCAATAATAAAAAGAAATGAGCTATCAAGCCATAAAACACATGGAGGAAACTTACATGTATATTACTAAGTGAAAGAAGCCAATGTGAAAAGGCTACATATTGCATGATTCCAACTATACAACATTCTGGAAAAGGCACCATTATGGAGACAGGAAAAAGATCAGTAGTTGCCAGGGGTTTAAAGAGAGGGAGAGAGAGATGAATAGGGAGCATAGGATTTTTAGGGCAGTGAAACTATTCTGTGTGACACTATAATGGTGAATATATGTCATATGTTTGTCAAAACCCATAAAATGTACAACACCAAGAGTTATAAACTACAGACTTTAGTTAATAAGACTGTGTCTATATTGACTCATCAATTGTAACAAATGTACCACGCTAATGCAAGATGTTAATAATTGGGGAAATAGGGGAGGAGAAGTGGGGGGGAGGGAATAGAAGGGAACTCTGTGCTTTTCACTCATTTTTTTTTTCTGTAAACCTTAAACTGCTCAAACAATGTTAAATAAGTAAAACGATTTAGCAGGTTTCCTTGGTCTAATGAATAAAAGGTTAATTTGTTATGCTATCCACAGTAATAAGGGGCATAGATTCAGATGATTAAAAACATTCACATATAAACCTATTTGCATTTCTAACTGCAAATCTTTCCAGGAATTATTATTACTGTTTGATGTTATTTTATGGATAATAATATCGTCTTACGTATTGCATTAAAATTGATTAAAAAGACTCTTGTTTTAATAAATTTATTTATTTTTATTTATTTATTTTTGGCTGTGTTGGGTCTTCATTGCTGAGCACAGGCTTTCTGTAGTTGCGGCGAGCGGGAGCTACTCTTCGTTGGGGTGCCCAGGCTTCTCATTGTGGTGGCTTCTCTTGTTGTGGAGCATGGGCTCTAGGTGCACGGGCTTCAGTAGTTGTGGCTTGTGGGCTCAGTTGCTCCGTGGCATGTGGAATCTTCCTGGACCAGGGCTCAAACCTGTGTCTGCTGCATTGGCAGAAGGATTCTTAACCACTGCACCACCAGGGAAGCCCCAGAAAGAGTCTTATTCAAAAGAGTTTATCTTCATCTTCCCAATAATCCTATGAAATAAACATGGCCAATACTGTCAGCCCTATTTAACAGATGAGGAAACTGAGACTCAAACAATTTAAGTAAAAGGTTCAAGGATAAATGATCATTATGGAATAATGACCCAGATAAGATCCAGGTTTTCCAATTTTTAGTTCATGCTATTTCCACTATACCAGGATGCACTGTGTATGAAATATCAAATTGAGTTGTTTCGTTATCGATGTCTGACACTCAACTTTTGGAGTGAAGGAGACAAAGTTATAACTTTCTTCATGATCTGTTAGCATCCAGGTTCATCCGACACCAGCTATCTTTACCGTGACACCTAAATTCAACCTCAAGGAAACCGAAGTTGTGGATCTTGTGTGTGCTGGTGGGGAAGTGGATACCAATTCTGCACTGGCTCCCAAATCAGCCCATGGGTGTGACTTCAGAAAAGCTGGTGGTGACAAGGACATTGCCAAGGAAATCCATAACTGGAAGCATCTGGATTCCAGTGAAACTGACCCTTCAGAATGGAAAGGCCCAGAATGAGGTAGCACCTTCCTCCTCTGCCCTGATCATAAAAGCCCTTGGCGAACCAACCAGAGATAGAACACGACAGTTATATATTAAATACAATGGAAATATCACCTCTTATGATATTATCAAAAGCACCTGACAGATGCAGCATAGATCTTTATCCAGAGGATTCTCCAGCACCTTTACAGCAATCCTGGGGACCATCCATTGTGTGGGCTGCAATGTCAGTGGCTGCATCCTCATGACATCAACAGTGGTATGGTGATGCCAGTTGGTAAAGAGATACAAAGGAAAAGATGTCATTAAAGGATAATATGACAACAACAACAAGAAAGAAACAAAAAGAATACATCTAAATAGTCTAAATGTGCTCTGTCCAAGCCTGATCACATAAATTCAAGGCTTTAATAATAATATTCACCAGTTCTTCTGTTCCCATGGGAGCAGTGATGTATTTCTTGGCTCTTTATCTAAACACTTCCAAGAGGATAACAAATCTGAAACTCAAGTGAAATCCCTTCCCACAAATGTAACCCAAAATAACTACATGGTATTTTAAGAATTCAATAGAATTATACTAATTCAATCCAGAAAGGACAGTATGTGTACATCAAAATATTAACAGATTAACAGTATGTCTCTGGATAGAAGCAATATGTAAACTTTTTATTTTCTCCTTTTCAACAGTAAATGGATTTTTACTGTTACATGGAAAGTTATTTTTAATGGAATTCAAGGAGCTTTTCAAATGATGAATCCTTGACTTGCTTCTGAATTATGGTCTATAATACACACAGCAGCTCATGGTACAGACTGTTATCACAATTAATGTGATCTCAATTTCTTGGTACAATTCAATAAGCATCTTGGGAAGACTTGGTATGTGCCAGTCTAGCATTTCCCAAATTTGCCTCATTGTGGGTTCATGCCTTTTAAAAATACCTATTCCCAGGCTCTGCCATGGGGGTGACTCAGTAGGGCTGGGGTAGGTCCAGGGTTTTATAAATTTAAACAAGAAGTGCTAATATTTGTGTACAGCATTTAAAGAATGGTTTAGAAGACATTTTCATCAATACTTTAAAGTTAGCTCTCCACTGCTGCGTGATGTAGGTAGCCTATAATCTCCAAAAGAAATGTTTCACCATGGTGAAGTAATGAGTTTTCCCTTATAACCGTCAGTTTTTATAAAAAAAAAAAAAACAGTTTTTATAAAAAAAAAACAGCAGTTTTTTTTCTGTAAAGGATCAGATACTAAATGTTTTACACTGAATGAGCTCTTACAGTCTCTCTCAGAATTACTCATCTCTGCCATTGTAGCACAAAAGCAGCCACAGACAAGATGTATTTGAATGGAGGTGCTCCAACTTTATTTACAAAAACGGGAAACAAATGGACATGTCTGTGTTCCAATAAAACTTTATTTACAGAAACAGACAGCATCCTGGATTTGGCCCACAGCCATAGTTTACCAGCTCCTATCTCACCTCACCACAGTCTGAAGCTCCAGTGGACATACCTCTCCCAGAGGGGCAGGGCAGAGTCTCCTTGGAGAAAATTAACTTTTCATTTTTTGCCGCTCTCAGTTGCCTCTCTTCTATTCATCCCTCCCAACTCCATCCCCACAGAAAAACTCTTACATGTCAGACTTTCCTTCACAACAGCCCCAAAGTTCTTCCTTTCTTTCTTTTAACATCTTTATTGGAGTATAATTGCTTTACAATGGTGTGTTAGTTTCCGCTGTATAACAAAGTGAATCAGCTATACATATACATATATCCCCATATCTCCTCCCTCTTGCATCTTCCTCCCTCCCACCCTCCCTATCCCACCCCTCTAGGTGGTCACAAAGCACCAAGCTGATCTTCCTGTGCTTTGCAGCTGCTTCCCACTAGCTATTTTACATTTGGTAGTGTATATATGTCCATGCCTCTCTCTCACTTCGTCCCAGCTTACCCTTCCCCCACTGTGTCCTCAAGTCCATTCTCTACATCTGTGTCTTTATTCCTGTCCTGCCCCTAGGTTCATGAGAACCATTTTTTTAGATTCCATATATGTGCGTTGGCATCTGGTACTTGTTTTTCTCTTTCTGACTTACCTCACTCTGTATGACAGACCCTAGGTCCACCCACCTCATTAGAAATAACTCAATTTCATTGTTTTTATGGCTGGGTAATATTCCATTGTATATATGTGTCACATCTTCTTTATCCATTCATCTGTCGATGGACACTTAGGCTGCTTCCAGGTCCTGGCTATTGTAAATAGAGCTGCAATGAACATTGTGGTACATGTCTCTTTTTGAATTGTGGTTTTCCCAAAGTTCTTTCTTAACTCTGCTGTTCTATAAAGCACAGATACATCTGTTTGAAACAAACACAGGGGAATAAATACTTAAATAAGCAAATAAGTACAAGGATTTAGCATGTTTCCTTGGTCTAATGAGGGGAAGGCAAACTTTTATGAGATGCACCACAATAAAGCTGTAGAGATTCAGTCGATGAGATGCTTCCCTTTGTTCACGGGACTGCAAGTGAAGGGCGGGAAAGCATTGTGAGGACCTGTTGTGTGCTGTGAGATGGTCTCATGCCACTGTTCTTTTGAGTGGTCTCTTCCTCTCCTCCTGACCCCAGTCAGGCCTCAGCTAAGATTTCCCACGGTCCCAAAGAAGTCTCTTTGCAATTCTTACTTCCAGTGGTGTTGCCATTCCTTCCCAAACCTCCTTGTCAGGGTAATACAGTGAAAGATCACAAAGCGAGGACTGAAGCTCCAAAGCAAAAACAAGGTAGCCCTCCTCCAAGAACTTCTGATCATACACTACCACAGCCTTTCATTTTAAAGGTGACTGGGAGCCACTTTCGTAGTCCAAGTTTGCTTCAGCCTTAAGATAGCAGAGTGACCAACTTTCTATCATTTTTGCCCTAAAGCTCAAGAGAGGTGTGAGTAGGATTAGAACCTTTAAACCACTCGAAGAGTTCTATTTCTAAGTAAAGTACTTACAACAATGCCAGAAAGACAATAAGCACTATGTAAGTAGAAATTATGAATTCATGGGGGCAAAAAACATAGGGAAAACCACACCCAACAGTATTAGAAGAGTTAGAAGATCTAGGTTTGAATTATGATTCTGCCTTCAAAAGCTGTGTGAGTTTAGAACAGATACTTTACATCTCTGGGACCTGTTTTTTCATCTATACCAGCGGTCTGCAAACTTTTGCTGTAAAGGGCCAGAGGGTAAATATTTTAGACTTAGGAAGCGGTACAATCTCTGTGGCATTTCCAGTGGACCCTCCATATCTCCGGGTTCCACATACGTGGATTCAGATGCAGAACAAGGAGATACAGAACCCGTGGATACAGATGCTGTACCACACTATTTTATATAAGGGACTAAAGCATCCATGGATTTGTGTATGGGGGGGCTGGTCCTAGAACCAATCCACTGCTGAGGGATAAGACTATACTCATCTCTGCCATTTCTATTGTGGAAAGCAGCAATAGACAATATATAAATGGATGGATGGATGCCAATAAAACTTCATTTACAAAAATAGTAAATAAATGGGCACATCTGTATTCCAGTAAAATTGTATTTATAGACACTGAAATTAGAATTTCACACAATTCCCAAATGTCACCAAATATTATTCTCTTATTAATATTTGTCAATGGTTTAAAAATTTAAAAAGCATTTTTAGCTCATGGACCACACCAAAAGAGATAGTGGGCCAGATCTGAACCAAGGTCCATAGTTTTCAGACCCTTAACCTATAGAATTAGCCAACAAGCAAGCAAAGGAAAAGTTAAGGTTTCCCAAATTGGAATAATATAGTGTGTGTGTGTGTGTGTGTGTGTGTGTGTGTGTGTGTGTGTGTGTGTGTGTAGCCATTGTTTTGCCTTTTAACCTTATGTAGAATTTGTATGGTTTTATATTATAAGCATATCATATATAGTTGATTAGATTTGACTCACATGTTCCTATTTCTAAAACAACTTAGACATCAGGCTCTTGGAGAGACAATGAAATTTCCTTTAATATTGTTGACTATGAGAAATCATATTTATCTTATATATCAACATTTGCATCTTTCCCAAGAATACAATCTGGAAGGATTACTAAAACCAAGTTTTATAACTTGTCACTATAGTACAGATAGATTTAGCTTATTGTTTTCATGTTATCCTAAGGAAAACATAAACTTATTATTTGTAAAATTCCCATCGTGCACCCCAACAGGCGAGACCACTCCCGTCTTTAACACAACCAAAAACACTGTCATACCAAACAACAACTACCACAGTCATAACTCTCCCCAACATCATCGACTATCCAAACAACATTCAAACCTCCAGTTTTCTCACAAATGTCTTAAATTATTTTTTTGAGTTACCGTTTTTGTTTTTAGTATTTTTTTTTTTGCTTTTAATTAATTTTTATTGGAGTATAGTTGCTTTACAATGTTGTCTTAGTTTCTACTGTACAGCAAAATGAATCAGCTATATGTATACATGTATCCCCTGTTTTTTGGATTTCCTTACCATTTAGGTCAATCAAGGCCCAAACAAGTTTCAAATATATAATTGATTCCTACTATTCTTACATTTTTAAAAATCTATAGGCACTACCTCCAACTAAGTTTTTGGAAATTTATTTGTTTTAAAAACCATAGAGTTTCCCACAATTGCACCCCCATCATGTCATTTAACATGCCTCTCTGTCCTCTAGATTACCTGTAAATTGACAATGAGATCCAGAAACTTGATCAGGTTCAAGCCTGATTTTTTTTTTTTTTTTTTTTTTTTGCAGGACAACTTCATAAGCAGTGAATAATATTCTTAAAAGAAAACAGGGGACTTCTCTGGTGGCACAGTCGTTGAGAATCCCCTTGCCAATGCAGGGGACACGGGTTCGAGCCCTGGTCCGGGAAGATCCCACAGGCTGCGGAGCAACTAAGCCCGTGCGCCACAACTACTGAGCCTGCGCTCTAGAACCAGTGAGCCACAATTACTGAAGCCCGCACACCTAGAGCCCGTGCTCCACAATAAGAGAAGCCACCACAATGAGAAAACCGTGCACCACAACGAAGAGTAGCCCCCACTTGCTGCAGCTAGAGAAAGCCCGCGCACAGCGATGAAGACCTTAGGTGATTTTGATAATAATGTTATTTAAGTAAGAACAGCATAAAACTATGTGTAACCTTCTTACAAAACTTTTATAAAACCAAATTTATAAGGCTCTTATAAAACCAAGTTTACAAATTGAATACAAATAAAGCACCAAAGCTAAAATAGAATTTGACCACATTAATGTAACATGACAGAATGCTTTCCTGAAAATAAGCAAGTACACACAGCTTGAACATAGGACTCCTCGAGTGCTGATACATTAGGGCTCCTCCTCTCCACCCTGACATGGGCATGATGACTGGTTCCTTGTGGGACTTTTCTTCTGTGACCTGCTTTGAAACCCATGTTTGAGTGGTACCCATGACATTCTTGGCCTTCATACAACAAGCACACGTTTAAGGAAAGTGCTGAACACCTGGGGTCTGTAAACGTTGGCCTCCTTTATTGTACCACATGTATTTATTGTACCTTTATTGTACCACATGTACCACAACTGCTTCATTTGTACCATATTAACGCATGAACACAAGCCTGTTAAAATCAAAAGGCCTAAAGCGATGTATCCCAAATGCCTTTGTGACATTTCTCAAATGAGCTTCAACTTTAAGGTCACATTTTTACTAAAATTATTAAGGAAACTCATTGAACTATTTCTAAAAATCCCAAATACTGAGCTGCATGATCCATTAAATATGGTGGCTTTCTGCCCTTTCAGTGTAGGTCTTTACTTCAAAAACCTTCTGTGCAAGAGAGGACCAAATGCCAGGCAAACCTCCCGTGTGAATGAGAGGAAAGAAAAAAGTTTTAGATCTGATTTAGGATTCTTTTAGTTGCAAGAGTCAAAAGCCAATTCAACACTGGCTTGAATAACAGAGTATTTACAGGCTCACATCACTAGGAAATCCGGAAGGCTTCTTGTTTCAGAAATGGATTTATTCAAAGACAAAAAGACATCAGGAATCGGTCTTTCTCCACCTCCTGGGTCAGCTTTCTCCTATGTTAACTTCGTTCTCAGATGGAGTGTCCCCATGAGGTAGCTACCAGCTGCCTAAACTTACATACCCCCAGCTCAAAAGCCCAACAGAAGGAGAATATCATTTCCCTCAGAACACTTGGTTAGAATAGTCACTGGTCAAGCTTGAGTGCCATGTCCATTGCTGTGGAAAAGGAGTAGAGCACTTGGACAGTGTCATGAGTAGAGAGAGAATAATTCTCCAAATTGATAAATTAATGTTGGGCATATGAAAAAAAGAGAGAGAGAGAGAGAGAGAGGGAGGGAGGGAGGGGGGAAGAAAAGAGGGAAAGAAGGAGGGAGGGAAGAAAAGAAAAGGCCACTTAAAAATCCTATGCCCCAGGACATGGAACCAACCTAAATGTCCATCGACAGATGAATGGATAAACAAGATGTGGCACATATATACAATGGAATATTACTCAGCCATAAAAAGAAACAAAATTGAGTTATTTGTAGTGAGGTGAATGGACCTAGAGAGTCTGTCATACAGAGTGAAGTAAGTCAAAAAGAGAAAAATAAATACTGTATGCTAACGCATATATATGGAATCTAAAAAAAAAAATGGTACTGATGAATCGAGTTGTAGGGCAGGAATAAAGAGGTAGACACAGAAAATGGACTTGAGGACATGGGCTGGGAGGGTGAAGCTGGGGCAAAGTGAGAGTAGCATCAACATATATACACTACCGAATGTAAAATAGTTGGCTTGTGGGAAGAAGCAGCATAGCACAGGGAGATGGGACCAGTGCTTTGCGATGACCTAGAGGGGTGGGATAGGGAGGGTGGGAGGGAGGTTCAAGAGGGAGGGGATATGGGGACATGTGTATGCATATGGCTGATTTGCCTTGTTGTGCAACAGAAACTAACACAGTATTGTGAAGCAATTATACTCCAATAAAGATCTATTAAAAAAATCCTAGGGCTTCCCTGGTGGCGCAGTGGTTGAGAGTCCGCCTGCTGATGCAGGGGACGTGGGTTCGAGCCCCGGCCCGGGAGGATCCCACATGCCGCGGAGCGGCTGGGCCCGTGAGCCATGGCCGCTGAGCCTGTGCGTCCGGAGCCTGTGCTCCGCAACGGGAGAGGCCACAACAGTGAGAGGCCCGAGTACCGCAAGAAAAAAAAAAAAAATCCTATGCTAATATCCTCATAAGTAGGATGTGTCTGTGTCCCATGAAAATATTCTAGCTCCAAGATGATGATTAAAAATGACCTTGATGGGGCCAGACACTCAGCTAAGCTCTTTTCATACATATGATACCATTTAATTCTGAAAACATCCCTTTAAAATAGCTACTGTCATTCCTGTTTTATAGAAGAACAAACTGAGATTCAGAAAGTTTTAGTAATCTCTCCAGAGTTCCAGAGCTAATAAAGCATTGGAGCCAATTTGTTTGCCAAAATAAATCTCTTCATCTACAAACCAAAATCTGTTTAAAGCATACGGCTAAAATTGCTTTTGTAAGAGATACCTTTTCCTATTGCCAGACTGGGAGTCTCAAAAAGCAATGAGGTGCAAAGTCTCAGGAAATACAAAGAGATTTGTTTATTTTAGTAATTTAATACCGGTAGGTACAAATCTGATCACCTCATCCAATGAATAAGACCATGAGTTATTCCTTGTGCAAGGAATTAATATGAAGTCCATATAATTAGCAATCAGAAAAACACAGAATATTAGAATAGAATAGGATCTTAATCTACCTCCTTCTTGAGGAAACAGGCCCAGCAAAACTGTTATGCCTTTGAACTGGAGAACAAAAAGGAAAGAGATTAGTGCTAAAAGTTTATGCCTGTTGCAGCAGCATCATTCTCTGTTTTTTAGCTTAATTTATACAGAAGTACAGTAATACTATCCAAATAATACCTTTGAAAGCAGAATGAGACTCTGAGAAGGCAGGGATTTATAACATTTAGATTTTGAAAGAAAGGTAGAAGTGAGGTAGGAAAAATTCCTAATCTCACCAATCCTTCTCAAACAGGACTTCCTCTCCATCATCTCTGCATGCAGAATTGGCAACCAAATGGGGTGAATTCTTCCTCAAAGATCTTCACAACATCCACGTGATGGCTTCATCACTAAACTACCTTGACTCTCTTCTAGATCATTCTCCCCACAGCCACCACTGTTTACCTTTCTTTAAAAAGAGAGGACTGGGTCAATATCATTCTCTGTGGAAAGCATCTCTTGAGCAGAGGCAGCTTTCAGGGACCCTCACTCACACAGACCACTTCCAAAGCCCTGGGTGGGACCCTTACAATGGGTTCATATGGCCATATGTCTTTGTAAACTTTGCAAAAGTAAGATATTTTCATTGCATGGGTTAAGACTTTTGTCTCTTACCATTCCAACTTCCCCTCTGTCACACTTCCACACCCGCAATGGGTGAAAATGGAGAAGGTGTGAGAATTTGGCTAAATGGAAGTTGAGTTGGGGATACATTAATGTCCATATATTTATGTGGTTCTCTATCTCAATATAGAGTGTGTTGCTGGCCAAGCCAGTGTAGAAATCCCTACCAAAATTACCCCACTGCCCACTGTGCCAACTCACACAGCATGACAGCACAAAGGTTCAGGGCCATCAGTCAGCTCAACAGTATTAATGTGTCCTAGAGGGCATTGGTGATTTCACTATAGTTTGAACCCTTTCCCCACTTTGAGTAACCTCTGTTGTCTCCCCACACCCCCCTTATAGGCTAGTTGTGGGGAGACAACAGAGGTTACCCAAAGGGCACAGTCACTTTTAGGTATGACACGATTCCTGAATAGTGTCACAAAGACCAATAGCGTGGTGAGTTGCAACAATCACCTAAATGAGAAGCTGCTGGTAGGGAAACATTTTATCGTTGAGGCAGTGGTATTTAATTCATCAAATCACTAACTCAAACTTTTCCATTCGATGATCAGTTTAGATGTACTCCATGTTTTCAGAGGTAGGGTCAAAAGCAAAACAACACAGAAGTGCAGTGGGTGGGGAGTGGGATGTGGTTTAGCAATTCATCTATTTGTGGGAAAAGTCACAAAGACAGAAGAAAGAGGAGTCTAGATCCATAAATGGCATCAAACTGGTTTAGTAATCTTTTCATCTTGGTTCTGTCTCTAACTCATTTAGCCCCATCGAGATTGTCACTTCATGTCTCTGGACAACAGTTTCTCATCTGGAAGCAAAAGATTTAAAACTGATGCTCTGAAATTCTTTACAGTTCTAAACGCTTTCATTTTAGGAGGTGGAACAGCCCCTAATTGAAAAAGGAATTATCCTCAGAATTCTTTCCCTAGTTTTGATTTAGTAAAGAGTCAAATGGTTTGTAATAAACCAAAAATACATTTACAGCAATCGTCCAGAAAAGAACAGAATGAAGATAATCCTTCTTCCTTTTCCTGTTGAAGCCGGTTACCAACACCACCCCCAATTTTACTGCTAAACTCCCTTAGTCATCAGATATTTCATACCCGAGCAAAATCCATTTAGTCCCTGATTATACTGTGAACCCCGAGGACTTCCAGAAGAGTGACACGGAAGAGATCATGTTTTGTTCATCAAAACATTTTTCAAATTAAACCATCACATCCTAAAATAGTGGATTAGAATCACCCAGCAGGACTTCTTCCTGAAAGCATGCAAATGCACACTCCTAGTTTAGAAGTGGAGTGTCAATTACTTGTGCAGATACAAAAATGACTAATAGCTAAGGCCTAATAAGACACCTGTCAATTTCCCCTTTTTTAGCTTAGCTACTTTCAATTCATAGGAGTTGCTCAACACAAACATTTTGCTGACAGTTCTGTATGTGCTTGAGCAGTGATAGCATTCAAATTAAAATGGAGTTTCAGTTATTTCCATCCCCTTCTTAAAAATACATTTTAAGAATTACAGTACTAACCACAAATGAATGGCTGGCCAGCCTCTCAAATGAGTTGCAGAAATAGCATTGTTAAGTCCATCAGAGAAGGGGCAGTTTCCCATCATTGCTCCAGCTAAAGGAGAATGAAGATTTCCTATAAGAGTCTACAAATAGAAACTGACATTTTCTTGGAACAGAAAAATCCCAGTGAACGACAGGAGATCACCTCCTTATGAGACTTAAGAATACATTAAATATAAGAAATCTATCAATAGTTAGGACAGAGTTCACAAATGCTTTTGCGATAAAATGAGAGCTTGCATTATTAACCAACAAAATGCCTTCCTTAAGGTGAGCATAACCAAGATAAGAATCAAAGTGGTACTTCACAGACTGCCAAATTAATCCAAACAATTCACATTAGACAAGTCTGTACTACAGGGCTCTGTATGGTCTGAGTTCCACACAAATGGCAGAAAAACACTCCTGAACATGAAAAAAGTGTATTACTTTAAAAAGCCCGCTAGACTAACTATAACCAATTCACACTTTGAATGGTCAAATTATTTATATATTCAAAATCTTAAAGAACTCTCTTCAGAGTCTAATTAGCATGCCTTTAGAATTCTATTTCCAAATTTAGATTCTGAAATTCACAATGAAGAAGAATGATATTCCCTTTTTACCAAGAAAAAGTAAATGAAGATAAATAAGAATATCGACAGAATAGTAATTTTTACTCCGTTTAACTTGTTTTTTTTTCTTTCTTTTCTTTTTTTTTTTGCGGTACACGGGCCGCTCACTGTTGTGGCCTCTCCCCTTGCGGAGCACAGGCTCCAGACGCGCAGGCTCAGTGGCCATGGCTCACGGGCCCAGCCGCTCTGCGGCATGTGGGATCTTCCCGGACCAGGGCACGAACCCGTGTCCCCTGCATTGGCAGGCGGACTCTCAAACAATGCGCCACCAGGGAAGCCCTCGTTTAAGTTTTTAAACTAAGATTTTAAGAAAATTTTATCTGCCATTGATCTGTTTATAATAATTTTCTTGAAGGGCACATTAAGAACAAAAAGTAGAGTAATTTCAACTAGGCCTTTCCACTGTGTCTACATGGGCAGTAAGAAAGAAGAATTAGGGCACATGTAAGTATATTACTAACGTTAGAACTAGAAGATTTCTTTTATTTTAAAAAAATTCTTTTAACATCTTTATTGGAGTATAATTGCTTTACAATGGTGTGTTAGTTTCTGCTGTATAACAAAGTGATTCAGCTAAACATAAACATATATCCCCATATCTCCTCCCTCTTGCAACTCCCTCCCACCCTTCCTATTCCATCCCTCTAGATGGTCACAAAGCACTGAGCTGATCTCCCTGTGCTATGTGGCTGTTTCCCACGAGCTATCCATTATATATTTGATAGTGTATATTTGTCCATGCCACTCTCTCACTTTGTCCCAGCTTACCCTTCCCCCTCCCCATGTCCTCAAGTCCATTTTCTACAACTGCATCTTTATTCCTGTCTTACCTCTAGGATCTTCAGAACCACTTTTTTTTTTTTTAGATCCCATATATATTTGTTAGCGTACAGTATTAGCTTTTCTCTTTCGGACTTACTTCACTCTGTATGACAGACTCTAGGTCCATCCACCTCACTACAAATAACTCTATTTCGTTTCTTTTTATGGCTAAGTAATATACCATTGTATATATGTGCCACATCTTCTTTATCCATTCATCTCTCAATGGACACTTAAGTTGCTTCCATGTCCTGGCTATTATAAATAGAGCTGCAGTGAACATTGCAGTACATGATTTTATGGTTTTCTCAGGATATATGCCCAGTAGTGGGATTGCTGGGTCATATGGTAGTTCTATTTTTAGTTTTCTAAGGAATTTCCATACTGTTCTCCATAGTGGCTGTATCAATTTACATTCCCACCAACAGTGCAAGGTTCCCTTTTCTCCACATCCTCTCCAGCATTCATTGTTTGTAGATTTTTTGGTGATGGCCATTCTGACTGGTGTGCGGTGATACCTTATTGTAGATTTGATTTGCATTTCTTTAATGATTAGTGATGTTGAGCATTCTTTCATGCGTTTGTGGGAATCTGTATATCTTATTTGGAGAAATGTCTGTTTAGATCTTCTGCCCATTTTTGGATTGGGTTGTTTGTTTTTTTAATATTGAGCTGCTTGAGCTGCCTGTATATTTTGGAGATTAATCCTTTCTCCATTGCTTCATTTGCAAATACTTTCTCCCGTTCTAAGGGTTGTCTTTTCGTCTTGTTTATGGTTTCCTTTACTGTGCAAAAGGTTTTAAGTTTCATTAGGTCATATTTGTTTACTTTTGTGTTTATTTCCATTTCTCTAGGAGATGGGTCAAAAAGGATCTTGCTGTGATTTATGTCATAGAGTGTTCTGCCTGTGTTTTCCTCTAAGAGTTTTATAGTGTCTGGCCTTACATTTAGGTCTTTAATCCATTTTGAGTTTATTTCTGTGTATGGTGTTAGGGAGTGTTCTAATTTCATTCTTTAACATGTAGCTGTCCAGTTTTCTCAGCATCACTTATAGAAGAGGCTGTCCTTTCTCCATTGTATATTCTTGCTTCCTTTATCAAAGATAAGGTGACCATGTGTGTGTGGGTTTATCTCTGTGCTTTCTATCCTGTTCCATTGATCTATATTTGTTTTTTGTCCAAGTACCATACTGTCTTGATTACTGTATCTTTGTAGCATAGTCTGAAGTCTAGGACCCTGATTCCTCCAGCTCTGTTTTTCTTTCTCAAGATTGCTTTGGCTAGTCGGGGTCTTTTGTGTTTCCATACAAATTGTGAATTTTTTTGTTCTAGTTCTGTGAAAAATGCCATTGGTAGTTTGACAGGGATTGTATTGAATCTGTAGATTGCTTTGGGTAGTATAGCCATTTTCACAATGTTGATTCTTCCAATCCAAGACCATGGTATATCTCTCCATCTGTTTGTATCACCTTTAATTTCTTCCATCAGTGTCTTATAGTTTTCTGCATACAGGTCTTTTGACTCCTTAGATAGATTTATTCCTAGGAATTTTATTCTTTTTGTTGCAATGGTAAATGGGAGTGTTTCCTAAATTTCTCTTTCAGATTTTTTGTTGTTAATGCATAAGAATGCAAGAGATTTCTGTGCATTAATTTTATATCCTGCTACTTTACCAAATTCATTGACT
This sequence comes from Pseudorca crassidens, assembly GCF_039906515.1. NCBI lineage: Eukaryota > Metazoa > Chordata > Mammalia > Artiodactyla > Delphinidae > Pseudorca > Pseudorca crassidens. The sequence goes on along the minus strand of NC_090300.1, from coordinate 133,795,926 downwards.
AGCTCTAGTAGTTTTCTGGTAGAATCTTTGGGATTCTCTATGTAGAGTATCACATAATCTGCAAACAGTGACAATTTTACTTCTTCTTTTCGGATTTGGATTCCTTTTATTTCTTTTTCTTTTCTGATTGCTGTGGCTAAAACTTCCAAAACTATGTTGAATAATAGTGGTGAGGGTGGGCAACCTTGTCTTGTTCCTGATCTTAGTGGAAATGGCTTCAATGTTTCACCATTGAGAATGATGTTGGCTGTGGGTTTGTCATATATGGCCTTTATTATGTTGAGGTAAGTTCCCTCTATGCATACTTTCTGAAGGGTTTTATCATAAATGGGTGTTGAATTTTGTCAAAAGCTTTTTCTGCATCGATTGAGATGATCATATGGTTTTTCTCCTTCAATTTGTTAATATGGTGTATCACATTGACTGATTTGCGTATATTGAAGAATCCTTGCATTCCTAGGATAAACTCCACTTGATCGTGGTGTATGAACTTTTTAATGTGCTGTTGGATTCTGTTTGCTAGTATTTTGTTGAGGAGTTCTGCATCTATGTTCATCAGTGATATTGGTCTGTAGTTTTCTTTTTTTGTGACATCTTTGTCTGGTTTTTGTATCAGGGTGATGGTGGTCTCATAGAACGCATTGGGGAATGTTCCTCCCTCTGCTATATTTTGGAAGAGTTTGAGAAGGATAGGTTTTTTTTTAAGATTTTTCTCCTGTAATTGATATCTAGTCTTATAGCATTGTGGCCGGAAAAGATACTTGATACAATTTCAACTTTCTTAAATTTACCGAGGCTTGATTTGTGATTCAAGATATGATCTATCCTGGAGAATGTTCCATGAACACTTGAGAAGAATGTGTATTTTGTTGTTTTTGGATAGAATGTCCTACAAATATCAATTAAGTCCATCTTGTTTAATGTATCATTTAAAGCTTGTGTTTCCTTATTTATTTTCATTTTGGTCCATTGGTGAAAGTGGGGTGTTAAAGTCCCCTCTTATGACTGTGTTACTGTCGATTTCCCCTTTTATGGCTGTTAGCCTTTGCCTTAAGTATTGAGGTGCCCCTATGTTGGGTGCATAAATATTTACAATGTTTATATCTTCTTCTTGGATTGATCCCTTGAACATTATGTAATGTCATTTTTTGCCTCTTATAATAGTCTTTATTTTAAAGTCTATTTTGTCTGATGTGAGAATTGCTACTCCAGCTTTTTTTGAGTTCCATTTGCATGGAATATCTTTTTCCATCTCTTCACTTTCAGTCTGTATGTGTCCCTAGGTCTGAAGTGGGTCTCTTGTAGATAGCATATATATGGGTCTTGTTTTTGTATCCATTCAGCCAGTCTATGTCTTTTGGTTGGAGCATTTAATCCATTTACATTTAAGGTAATTATCAATATATGTTTTCCTATTACCATTTTCTTAATTGTTTTGGGTTTGTTTTTGTCGGTTTTTTCCTTCTCTTGTGTTTCCTGCCTAGAGAAGTTCCTTTAGGATTTGCTGTAAGGCTGGTTTGGTGGTGCTGAATTCTCTTAACTTCTGCTTGTCTGTAAAGGTTTTAATTTCTCCATCATATCTGAATGAGATCCTCGCTGGGTAGACTAATCTTTGTTGCAGGGTTTTTCTCTTTCATCACTTTAAATATGTCCTGCCTCTCCTTTCTGGCTTGCAGAGTTTCTACTGAAAGATAAGCTGTTAACCTTATGGGGATTCCCTTGTATGTTATTTGTTGCTTTTCCCTTGCTGCCTTTAATATTTTTTCTTTGTATTTAATTTTTGATAGTTTGATTAATATATGCCTTGGCATGTTTCTCCTTGAATTTTCTCTTTGTGCTTCCTGGACTTAATTGACTATTTCCTTTCCCATATTAGGGAAGTTTTCAACTATAATCTCTTCAAATATTTTCTCAGTCCCTTTCTTTGTCTATTCTTCTTCTGGGACCCCTATAATTCGAATGTTGGTGTGTTTAATTTTGTCTCAGAGGTCTCTGAGACTGTCCTCAATTCTTTTCATTCTTTTTTCTTTCTTCTGCTCTGCAGTAGTTATTTCCACTATTTTATCTTCCAGATCACTTATCTGTTCTTCTGCCTCAGTTATTCTGCTATTGATTCCTTCTAGAGAATTTTAAATTTCATTTATTGTCTTGTATCATCTTTACTATCATTCCTCTGAATTTTTTTCAGGTAGACCACCTATTTCCTCTTCATTTGTTTGGTCTGGTGGGTTTTTACCTTGCTCTTTCATCTGCTGCATATTCCTCTGTCTTCTCATTTTGCTTAACTTACTGTGTTTGGGGTCTCCTTTTTGCAGGCTGCAGGTTCATAGTTCCCATTGTTTTTGGTGTCTTTCCCCAGTGGGTAAAGTTGGCTCAGTGGGTTGTGTAGGCTTCCTGTTGGAGGGGACCAGTGCCTGTGTTCTTGAGGATGAGGCTGGATCCTGTCCCTCTGTTGAGCAGATCTGCATTTCGTGGTATGTTTCAGATGTCTGTAAACTTATTATGATTTTTTAGGCAGCCTGTCTGCTAATGGGTGGGGTTGTGTTCCTGTCTTGCTAGTTGTTTGGCATAGGGTGTCCAGCACTGTAGCTTGCTGGTCATTGATTGGAGCTGTGTCTTAGCCTTGAGATGGAGATCTCTGAGACAGCTTTTGCCATTTGATATTACGTGGGGCTGAGAGGTCTCTGGTGGACCAATGTCCTAAACTTGGCTCTCTCACCTCAGAGGTTCAGGTCTGACACCCAGCTGGAGCACCAAGACTCTGTCAGCCACGCAGCTAGTCTTCTAAAGCCAGGCCGCCAGCAGCAGCCTGACCAATGGAATATTCAAATTGAAAATGTTGCCTTAGCACTAGGTGCTAGAGGAGATCTCCATCGTTCCATACCAGAAATAAAGAAGGAAGGACAGCTCCCTTATATGTTCTAAAGATTTCTGACCAAGGCAAAAATCAATTCAATGGGAGGAAGGAAAGCCTTTTCAACAAATAGCGGAGAAATAATTGGCTATTCATAAGGAGAATCTTGATCTTTACCTCCAAGCTTGGGTTTTTATGAATCTGAAGTGGCTCCTCCACTGTCTCTTTCCCTTTCTGCCAACTGAAGCAGAAAACTCTGAGGCTTTAGAACAGAGCAGTACTCCTCAACATTGTCGAGGTCATCAAAAATGAGGAAAGTATGAGAAATTGTCACAGCCAAGAGGAGCCTATTGAGACATGAAGACTAAATGTAATACTGTATCCTTGGCTTCCCGCGGCCTCTCAGGCCCACGTCCCCGGCAAGAATTGGCTCCCCAGCCCGAGGTTTCCAGGTACCTGGAAGGGGGAGGGGGCGAGGCGGCAACAACTGGGCGGGTAAGGGCGAAACGCGCACCCAGGAGCACCAAGACTCTGAGAGGCGGCGAGCCCGGGCCAGGCCGCCATGCAATTGGAAGATTTCTTTTAGATCGCCTAAATTACCCCCGGGTTTAACCCATGAGAAAACTCATCCATAATTTATATTTATATTTTTAAAATAATTTATACTCACAACTTTTGTTCATATTTTAATGACAAGATCCCAATGTCATTTCCTTGACTCTTCTAAATTCTTATGGCATAATGAGGTAAGAATCTCATGGCTTGTCCAATGACAGAGTTAGAATAGCTTGGGGTCTATTCTAGAGTTCTGCAGCACTGTCAATAAAGAACAAATACCAAATAAATTTAAAAAACTCATGAGCTACATATTGTCACTTTCTACCACTGTGCATGGAACATTAAAAGCATTCAAAAATACTGATTGAAGGACTGAACTTCACTGAAGAAAGCATGGAGTATATGTAAATAAACTAGGCAGGGAGCCATAGCACAGACCCTGTTAAGCCTCACTTTACCACCAACTCACTGTTTCCCTGAGCTGGTAACAAGCTCTTCAGTTCCCAGATCAACCCACTGCCATTTTTTAGATTTAACTAATATTTACATAGATTGCATATGTGCCAGACACTACTCTAAGGACTTTAAACACAATAATTCATTTAATCCTCACAACAGTCCTAAGAGCAGGGCCAGCTCCCTGGGAAGCAACACCAGGCCTCATGCTCCAAAGGATCCCACACTTGGTTTAATGCTCTGTTCCCACCATCTTGAAATTGGATCAATGGGCACAGCATTTTCATAACACTGGAATTTGAACAAGGGGCTCTGCAAGTTATATAACCAGTCCTGTCTAGAGGATTAACACTATTCTCACTCCCATTTTATAGATCCGGAAACTGAGACAAAGAGAGGTTAAGTAACTTGCCAGAGGTCAAAAAGCTAGTCATCACTGGAGCCAGGATTCATACCCTACATGCCTCTGAACTCAGGGGGGAGACATCGGAAGCCATTATGCTCAGTTCCCTGCTAGTTCTACAATTCCAACTAAAGTGATTTACTAAAAGGAATGTTGATTTCACTCTCTCCTCCTTCAGTCAATGCTTTTTATAGATGCAGAATTGCAGTGGATAAAGAAAAAGAGATGCTGCATTCACAAAAAAGCCTAATTTGAAAAAAGAACTGCTTAGCTAAATGAAAGGTGAGAGGGTTTTAAATGGCCATGGCAGGGACTTAGCTATTTAAATGACCAGCTAAACAGGATACCTTTTGGCTATTTCAAGCTCTGATCCCTAAATTAGAGCTTTTAGGAGTGGGATCCAGAGCCCTACATGGGGAAGACCAAGTTAGCTGAGAATGGCGATGCCACAGCAGGGGTGGGTCAGATCAAAGGAAACACTCTGCGCTTCCTTTTATAGAGGTGAAAACAGCCTAACTGCCCTGTGGTCCAATGGACAAACATAAATAAAAGGCTTGCATCAGCTAAGGATCAAATACTAAAGAAAAGAGTCAAGACTGCCTGAGGGCTCCGAGTCAAAGAGTCAAAGGTCAAGTAACCCGTTGAGAGAAGCATTTGCATCCTTCAGCTTTCAGAGTTTCCTGCCTGACCCTTTCCATCTTCATCTTCTATCTAAGGGAACTGTGGGTGTTTTGCTTTGACTAAAATCTATGAGCTCAAGGGAATGGACTGCAGACATTCCTCATGAGTCCAGGGCCTGATCCATATCACGTAAGCTCTGAAAGTTATCATCATCATCATCATCATCATTTGCTAATGTTTAGCTTTCTATCTGCATTCTGCTTCTGGTTTTTTTAAATCAAAATAAAAATCTTTTGTTTTATTAATTGTAAAACTAACTTCCAAATATAGTCCACTAAAAAAAAGCCACCCAAGTTTTTAAGTAAAAAATAATTAATTTAGTGTAAAAAAAAAAAGCCCCCCAAGTCGTAAAAAAAGCCCCCAGACTTGGACAAGAATGATATCTCCAAGGAGAACCACTGAAGCTGCTATCCTATGTTCCCTCTCAGGGCTTTTTTTTTTTTTTTTTTTTTTTTGTGGTACGTGGGCCTCTCACTGTTGTGGCTTCTCCCGTTGCGGAGCACAGACTCTGGACGCGCAGGATCAGTGGCCATGGCTCATGGGCCCAGCCGCTGCTCGGCATGTGGGATTTTCCGAACCGGGGCACGTACCCGTGTACCCTGCGTCGGCAAGCGGACTCGCAACCACTACGCCACGAGTGATGCCCGGAAGCTGCTATCCTAAACCGAGTATACTCCTCATTGCCAAATGCCCTTGCCCAGTGTGGACTAGAACCGTGTGAGCAACACTGAACAGACCCAGAAATTGATGGTGTAGTCTTATAAGAAACGAATGGTTTTGAAGAACCTTAGCATTCTCTGATAAACCATATTAAATAAATAAATCCAATCATGTTATTTTCTGATTGGATTCGGTAAAGGCAATGGAATCCCATAGTTCTTAGACTAGTTTATGATTTTCTGCTTAATTGATATGAGCCTCTATGACATTTTTTTTTTAAATAAATTTATTTATTTATTTTTGGCTGTGTTGGGTCTTCGTTGCTGTGCACGGGCTTTCTCTAGTTGTGGCGAGTGGGAGCTACTCTTCGTTGCTGTGTGTGGGCTTCTCACTGCGGTAGCTTCTGTTGTTGCAGAGCATGGGCTCTAGGCGCACGGGCTTCAGTAGTTGTGGCACATGGGCTCAGTGGTTGTGGCTCGTGGCTCTAGGGCACAGAGCCTCTATGACTTTTAATATTTAGTCAATTAACCAACAGCAGTGTCCTTTAGGAGGTCTCCCAGCCCGTCTCCCTGCTTAGAACTACCAGGGACCAGGTAAGGATTCCGGAAATGTCTTCCCCAACCTCAAATCCATTCTTCATTTGTTTTTTGTGAGACAACCTGTCCCTCCAATCTGGCCTAGAATTCCTTTTAGTGGCATCATTGCTCTGTGTGCAACCAAAAGTCAGAAACACTGACCCTCAAAAAGCAGAGCTGAAGACACACCTGTGAAGGCTGTGGCTAGTAGCAGACAAGCATGGGAGAATGGTTGTCTGATCTTGACCCCTGAACCCAGGAACCATCTGCAACCACACATCTTACTATCTACATTAACATCACTCTACTATTCCAGGAAACTTGGAAGATGAAGTTGCAAATAACTTGAGCATTTCAGGAACCTCCTCAAAAAATTCATTTATCCAAGCACTAGACCTTTCACTGGTCCTCTTCAGAGCAAATATCCCCTTCTCAGAGCAACAGTTTCCTTAACCAGGTTTATCAGATGAATGTTTATGCTTCCTGACTGTTTTCACAACTCTCTTTATGTTTCCCAAGTCTCAGTTACTATATTACAAACTTTGCCCAAGCCCAGTCAACCCCTGCCGCATGGAAAGACCCACTTTACCCCAGACCCCCTAAATACCCCACCTTTACCATCTTACCCCCAGGAAGCTTCTTAGACTCTGCTTTGCTTTATCCACATTTTTGGAGGCTCCTTTCAGGGAGTCAGTCATCAATATTCCCTTCCCTTCCACTACCAACTCCAACCCGTTTTTCTCCCCCGCTCACACGATGCCGAGTAATAAGCAACCCAAGGAAAGCCTTGGGCTCTGTGGGGGGTTGCAGAGGAGAGAAGTGGTGCAGGGCTTTCTTCCTGTGGGTTGGAAGAGGACTTGGCAATCAGAGCTGGAGAACCCAGCTTGGCCTGCAGGGATCTATGGACCCCAGGGAGACCGTCTCCCTGGCCCTCGAGAGATGAGCTAAGCACTCACAGATCACAAAGCTGGGAAAGCATGAGACAGAAGGAATCGAGACTGTCCCAGGTGTCTCAGCAATGGGCCAGTGGTCTGCCTGCATTTATTCTGCTTTCCTAGGAAGCTTGGCTGCTGCCATTTGGAGACCTCCACAAGCAGAACTACGCCACAGCGGGTAATGAAGAAAAACTGACACACGTAAGAGGCTTAGTGGTCAGAGAAAGAGAGAGCAATCAATTGGATTGTTCCGATTTAGCACAGGCCAGGAGAAATAGAGGTGGAGGAGAATGCCTAGGGAAAAGAAATGAAAAAAGTCCCAAATCAGGTTCAAAAACAATCTGAAGCTAAAAATGATCATTTCCAGCTGACATTTCATGAGATGAGTTGGAGGAAAAGAAAGCCATGTTGAGATTCAAAATAGTGGTATAAAATATCTAATGGAATAAAAATCTTAAAGCACAAAGCAAAAACATAAATAGGTGGAAATCATGAAAGAAAAATAAAGAATTTGGAGAGAAAATGGCTACAATCCAAGAATTCTATAATCAAATATCCTGCCAGTAAAAACAATAACAGAGGTTCCAAGACACAGAGAGAGATAAAAAGAGGAAAAACAAATGAGTAATAAACTATGAATATATACATACATACATACATAATATAGATAGGTCAATATAAGTACTAAAACATTATATATATATGTATCTGTATATATATATATATACACACACACACGTAGTTACATACGTATATATCTTGATAATATATATGTAAATGAACAATGATTTAATATCTAAGAATGAGTTAAAAGTATTAATAAGTTAACATTGGGCTTCCCTGGTGGCACAGTGGTTAAGAATCCACCTGCCAATGCAGGGGATATGGGTTTGAGTCCAGGTCTGGGAAGATCCCACATGCCACAGAGCCACCAAGCCCGTGTGCTGCAACTACTGAAGCCTGTGCTCCTAGAGCCCGTGCTCTGCAACAAGAGAAGCCACCGCAATGAGAAGCCTGTGCACCTCAACAAAGAGTAGCCCCCGCTTGCTGAAACCAGAGAAAAGCCCGTGGGCAGCAACAAAGACCCAGCACAGCCAAAAATAAATGAATAAATAAAATAAATTTATTTTAAAATATAGGTTAACATTTACTTAACTATGAAAGAGGTGCTGTTTTAAGTTCTTGTCACGCAGTAACTAAACATTTGCAGAGTCCCTTATGAGGACAGCACTAGTATCACCCCCACTTCACCAAGGAAGAAACTGAGGCACAGAGTGATTAAGTTTACTTAACTTGTGACTTTTACCACAGTCACAAAACAAGGAAGGGGCAGAACCAGGATTCAAACCCAGGCTCCGGATCCCAATGTTTTTAAACACAACAACCCTGCATCATTCTCAAAAAGGGACACTTGAAGAAGAAATATATGGCAAGGAGAAATTCTAACAGGAGTGTAAAATCAAAAGTTCTCAACTATTTCACCCCAAAGTAGTGGAGTTGAGAATTAAAGCTGGGAGGTAGGGAGGATTTACAGTAAAACTTCCAGAGGTCTCATTTGCTGGGAGGGAAGGTGGAAGGAAGAGTAAAATATTCCGGAGGAGTCGGCTAATCAAGATGGGAGGGATGTATGGTAAAGTATAAAGAACAACTTGATAAGAGAAATAAGTGATATCTTGTTTCCAGCAATGGTAAAGAAGTACATATATAATTATGAGGACCACATAGAGAAGATACAATGGAAAAGTATAGTCATTATCAAAGAAAAAGGAATGAATTGCAATATGATCAGATCTAACAAAGAAACAAAAAAGAAAAAAATAGAAATCTAAAATAAATAAAAAATATAAAATTAGGTGTGGAATAAATAGAATGCCTCGATCATTAAACTACAAAGCAGAGATTGTCAGATTGGGTTAAAAAAGAAATCCTAGCTGTATACTAATTATAAGAAAGACACACAAAGCAAAGTGATTAAGAAAGGTTTGCCTCTATAAGGATAGAGGATTGCATCTAATTTCAATTCTTCCAAAACTACAGCAAAAGGTCTTGTAATGAATGAGCACAGAACCTTAAGGAGATGGAGAATTGGAGAGGCAGCAACACAAAGTTTGGGTTTGGAAGTATCCAGATGTGAGAAAAACAGATGGCTTGGCTCACCAGAAGTGGTAAGCCATCAGCAGAGAAGGTCAGGAACCAACTTGAGGACTTTCCTGTTGGCACAGTGGTTAAGAATCCAGTCGCTGGGGCTTCCCTGGTGGCGCAGTGGTTGAGAATCTGCCTGCCAATGCAGGGGACACAGGTTCGAGCCCTGGTCTGGGAGGATCCCACATGCCACGGAGCAACTAGGCCCGTGAGCCACAACTACTGAGCCTGCGCGTCTGGAGCCTGTGCTCTGCAGCAAGAGAGGCCGCGATAAGTGAGAGGCCCGCGCGCCGCGATGAAGAGTAGCCCCCGCTTGCCACAACTAGAGAAAGCCCTCGCACAGAAATGAAGACCCAGCACAGCCAAAATAAATAAATTAATTTAAAAAAAGAAAAGAAAAAGAAAGAAACTCATTCAAACAACACCCATTAATGATTTAAAAAAAAAAAAAAAAAGAATCCAGTTGCCAATGGACGGGATATAGGTTCGAGCCCTGGTCCAGGAAGATCCCACGGAGCAACTAAGCCCGTGCGCCACAACTACTGAAGCCCGCATGCCTAGAGCCGGTGCTCTGTAACAATCACAGCAAGAGAAGCCACCGCAGTGAGAAGCCCGTACACCGCAACAAAGAGTAGCCCCCGCTCGCCGCAACCAGAGAAAGCCCGCGCGCAGCAACGAAGACCCAACGCAGCCAAAAATAAATAAATATATTTTTAAAAAAAGAACCAACTTGATACAATGCAGAATCCTCCAAAGGCTCAGGAATTGGTGGCAGCAGGTACCTCTGGAAGTGGGGACAAAGCAAGAAACTAAAATAAGAGGATGTGTTGAAATCTGCTTGAGACACAGGCAGGCCCTGAAGTCCCTTTTCTACTCCACACTCCTATCCCGCCCCCCCCCCACCAGTGGAAGAGTGGGGCTTTGTTCTCTGGAGAAGGGGGAAGAGAGGCTATGTGGGTGCACGAACTGGAAACGGAGGGATTAAGTCAAAGTACACAGTGTTCCTGCCCTTCTCAACTTCCACAATGCTGATGAGCCCTTGCTCTCCAGACAGGCAGGAGACTGGAAGAGTCTTCTCAGGGGAACCTGACGGGCCCAAGAAGACAGATCTAAAGATACTGATATAGGAGGAGGGAGAGTTCCCAACAAATTCCACAGCTAGATCACCTCCAGCCTGCCAGCCTGAGAGTGCACTCGGAGCTGCCCTCCAGGATTTCAGCTCCCCACTTTTAAACAGGGGCAGACCACGGAGGATTACCAGATACCTGAGGAACATCTCTAATGTGGAAGACAAAGATCAAATATGGATATGTATAACTGATACACTTTGCTGTACAGCAGAAACTAATGCAACATTGTAAATCAACTATACTCTAAAAAAAAAAAAAAATCCCACAAAGAAGGCATCTTGGAAGAAACAGAGACTGATGAGTGATGAGAGAGGAAAAAATACTTTAAAATATACATATATATATATATATATATATATATATATATATATATATACACACACACATTCAGGTTATATTTATAGAGAGAGAATATTCTCTCTATATATATATTCAGATTTAAAAGAAGATAATCCATCCATGAAACAAAATGGATAGCATAAAAAAAGAAACATTCAGAGAGGAAAAGAAGTTCTTTGAAATTAAGAACATGAAAGTAGAAATGAAAAAACTATGTAGAAAGGGTAGAATAGAAAGTTTAAGGCCTACCAGCAAATAGAGGAAAAAGACACAGAGAAGAAAAATGAAAAGCAGAGGTGGGGGACATAAGAAAATCTGAGAACTAGTGCCACCAACTTTGAATAAAGGAGTTTCAGAAGGTGAAAAAGTAGAAAATGTACCTCAAAATTAATGACTTTAGTTAAAATTTGTAATTAATATGGGTGATTGAAGTATATAATTGCAGAGAAATATGAATATATGTTCATATAATGAATGTGGTTTTTTATGAAGGAAAAACTAGATTAATTTTGTATTTAAAGTAAAATGTCCCATCCCATAATTTAATGGAAGGTAGCAAAAGAAAAAAAAAAACTTGAATGGATACAAGTTGTAGAAGGTTTGAAGTAAAGTAAAAATATGCTCAAATTTACTGAGTCAAGGAAATGCAAATTAAATGCACAATACAATACCACTCTATACATCACTGGACTGATAACCTCTGAAAACAGATAACATCTCTTGTTAGCAGGGTTACAAGGAAAACACACAGTTATGCATTGACATGATTAATGTCTTCTTGGAGAGCAGTCTGACAACATCAATTAAAATTTAATTCTCCATACCCTTTGGCCCAGAAACCTCACTCCTGGGAGTCTGAATTATAAAATCGGAAAGCTGCAGTACAGAGGATTTATGTGAAAGATAGCTTATTGGACCACAGCACATGATGGCAAAAATAGAAACAAAGTGAATGCCCATCAGTAACAGAACGGTGGATTCACTCATATTATTTTTATATGAAGGAATGTTCTATAGCCATTTGAAAGAATGGATCCAAGCCATGGAAACTGGCTTGGAGGGACCAGTACCTGGAGCTGTTGAGTGAAAAGCATGTATAGTATGATTGCTTTGTATAAAATACATGCATAGAGATATGTGGGCTTCTGCATGTATATATTTGAGTAGGACCGTGTGAGGTTGGAGGAAAATGTGAAAGGACACTTGTTAACATGGATTGGGAGAAGTGGGTAATGTGGGGATACTAGTGAGGGGGAGAGGGGAAACTAAGCAAAAAAGAAAAGAAATTCACTTAAAAACAGAAGCAACCTTTGATCACCTTTATACATTTATGCACAGGTGTATACATTTTTTTAATTTATAGGGAAAAAAAACTGCTTTATTTTCAAGAAAGGGAGAGACTGATTCGATAAGATGAATTCACTGTCACTTTGTGAAGCACAGAGAATCTCATGATTTGACATCCTGACTTGGTAAGTTTCGATTGTGAGGGCAAAGGTTGAGGATTTGGTTTAAGTGTCATGTCTCAGATGACATTTTAATATTGGGATCTAGAGGATTCCCTGGGCATTGTGCAGAAGAGGAATTATGAATAACAGAAGAGGTGTAGAAAAGACAAGGAGAAAACTAAAGCTGAAGGAGTTTACCATTTTGCATAGGGCCAGCTTGAGGCACAACTGTTTATAAAGTTGGCTCTTCAACAACAGGAGCTGTTGAGGGTCCACTGTGCAGGTCCACTTATACGCAGGTTTTTCTCAATAGTAAATACTACATTAGTATATATGATCCGTGGTTTGTTGAATTTGCAGATGCAGGACCTCAGATGCAGAGAAATCTCAGATACAGAGGGCCAACAGCAAACTTTCAACTGTGCAGAGGGTTGACCACCCTAACCCCGGCATTGTTCAAGGGCCAACTGTATAAATTGCAGTTTATCCGCAAATTCAGGGTACTATCACTTATAAACACACATGATTACTATACTAATTCTGTGTGTAAAGGAAAATTGCATTATTTAAGTTAGATATGCAATTTGTAAATCAAGAAATGGATTTCAGTAAAGTGAGAGTCTTATGGAATCACCAGTCAAAATCCATTCCTAAGTTTATGTCTACACCCATTGACCAAGAGAGAACAATTGGTAAGAACTTTGACCAAGGTCTCACACATGAAAACCTTTACACCTCCTGGCCAAACATTTTTTTAAATTTGTAAGATTTCTCTAATTTCAAGGGAAAATAGACTTAGCCTACCTTTCTATTACTAATCAAAATTAAATTAATTACTAGAGGAAATAGTAATAATGACATTAATTAAATGGGTGTAAAATAAGCATTACTCAAATGTGCACTGTCATTGTGTGTAACGGGATTTCTTCTTTCTTGGAATTCACAGCACTTAATACTCATCCAGACCCCTTCCTAGGTCCACAGAGCTTTCTCTAGGAAAGGTCTAGAGCAAAAGAGGTTAGAAAAGAGGAGGGAATAAGCATCCTCTCCCAGTCCCAGTGGTGGTTGTAATTTGGAGATGGGATGACAGATGAAGCTTCTCGGATGGGGTCCATGGAGGGTAAGAATGTCAGCCTCGAAGGAAGATACAAACTAGCAGCACAGGAATATAATTCTTCAATGAAGAAAGGGAAGTTCTTGGACTCTTGAGCTACACTTCTGGAATCAGAAAATGGTTTGGGCCAGCCTACATTGAATTCAGATTCATCTTGAACTTTAGGACTTACCTAAGTATCTTTTCATGTTTCATTTTGACTAAATTTCACACAATTTGAGTCAATTTAACACTGCAGTATTATTTCAGACTGTTTTGTTTGACCTCCAAAACATTCTATGGTTTGTTTACTGAGGCAGTAAGATGAATTAATACAACCACTATCACAGGTGTTTTACTTTACAGTTTACAAAATGTCTTCTCATTCTTTCTCTTGTTTACAGTTTACAAAATGTCTTCTCATTCTTTCTCTTGTTGGCACTCTCAATGGGCCTGTGAGATGGCACTAATAAAGCTGGGATAATTATCGTTATGTTAATTTGACAAATGGGAATACTGGGACTCAGAGGGGAAAGTGACTTGCCCAAGCATACCCAGGTGCTGGAAGGTTGACTGCCATTCAAATTCAGGTCTTCTAAGATTACATGCAGTATTGGTATAAGTACAGGGAATGTGTATTTTTGTATGTTACTGATGTGGCTGCCAATTGCTACAATGTTTCTGGAGGACAATTTGGCAATAGGTATCAACATCCTTAAAATGGGTGTCTAGGGAATTCCCTGGTGGTCCAGTGGTTAGGACTCTGAGCTTTCACTGCGGGGGCCTGGGTTCCATCCCTGGTCAGGGAACTAAGATCCTGAAAGTCATGCAGCAAGGCCAAAAAAAAAAAAAATTGGTGTCTTAACTAGAGCTGTCATAACAAAATACCATAGACTGAGGGGCTTAAACAACAGAAATTCAGTGTTGTTGGGAAAAACACATTATATTTCTGAACTTCATATCCAAAACGAGAGATAATAGCAGTACATACTGCTTAGAGTTGTTATGAATATTATGAAGCTCTAGTACAGTACCTGGCAAGTCATAGTTTCCTTATCAGATATTTTCACTAGCCATTAACAGAACACTCAACAAAAATGGTTTAATCAATGGACATTTATTCTCTCAAATAACAAGAAGTCCAGAAACAGGATTAGTTAGTTTAGCATCTCAGTAAAGTCAAGGCTTTTTATTAGCTTTGCTGCTGTTTTTAATAACTTTATTTCTTCATGGCCTCAAGATGGCTGCTGCAGCTCTATAGCCCACATCCCCACATGACAACTTCCAAAGTTAGGTGGTGAGGGAGGAAAATCCTCCCCAGAAGCCCTCAGCAGATTTCCCCAGAATTGGGTCACACACCTACCCTAAATCCTAGTGCAAAATCCTGCTCAAAGCTGGGGCATCAGACTAGAGGGGAACTAGTGGGAGGGGTGATTCGATTACAAACAAGTCTTACAATTCTGGACTCTCCACCATAGGTCATGCTTCAGAGCTGCCTCTTGTAGTTGTGCAGACTGTGATCAGTACAAGGGCCCTAGACCAAAAGAAGTGGATAGGGACCAAAACCCAGCTCAGCTCTGCTCTCTAAGCCATGACCCCACTGCTGAGCTCCTTCTACCTGAAGAAGGGAGCATCTTCTTCTTCAGAAGGGCCACCTTTTGGTGCTCACAAAGAAGGCTTAGGCTTGCTAAGCCCTGGACCACCCACAGGAAAGTGCTTCTTTCTAATACTAGTGGAGATTCCATATGGGCTACCTGTAGCCCTGTCTGGCTTGATCCTAGAGACTGGGGACTGGCATGTGCCTACCAATGGGAAGACAGAGAGATTCAAGGGACCCCAGTGGTGGGAAGAAAAGGTCAGGAGGCAGGCAAGGACTGTCTAGAGCCTACTTTCAGAGAGCTACCTTCAGCAATATTTTAAGGAAAAAAATTTCTTTCTGTGCTACCATAAAACAGAAACTCCCTCCATGTAGCCTCCTTCCTCCAACAAAGCTAGAGTGCAGGGCCATATGCCTTCCAGCCAAGTGGTAACTCTGGACAGGACACACCCTCAGTCCTAGGCAGCATGGGTAGGTGGTTTAAAGCACTCTTGAATGTCACCACCCCTATTCCTCCGCTGGCCCATCTACACTGAACTTCCAGAATAAGATCTATGAAAAGAATGTCCCTGTCAGGGAATTTCTTATAGCTTTCCTGAGTGTACCATGTGTTTTTGTGCCCCTGTACCTCTATATGTGATGTTTATCCCCATGGCCTGGAATCTCCCCCTACCCCACTTCTCCAGGTAAACAATTACTTGCTCCTTCCTTAAGGATTCAACTTGAATGTCCTTTAGCTCATTAATCAGATTTCACTGGGATTATGAGTTTACAGGTATGACTCAGCAACCAAGCAGGCCCTCCTCCCGGCCAAAGACCTCATCCTTATCATTTCAACTTTCAGCTCAGAGCACAAGAAGCTCCATGGATTGAGCCAGGATCAGAATGAAGGGCAGCACCTGACCTGTTGAAGGTTAATAAATTAGCATGGTGCGGGGGGAGGGGTGGAAGAGAAGCTACAAACCACCTACAGGAGGATTGAGAAGGATCAGAGAGAAAGGCCTCTTAAACCTAAAATCCTCCAGGGCAAGCTCTACTTCCAGTGTTGGGATCCTAGAGGCAAAGCAGAAGATCAGGATTGGCCCAGAAGTTAATCAGACTCTAATCCCACTGGACCTGGATACCTGGGTGGAAATCAAACGGCTACAGGTTAGCTTCTTCCCTCCCCCTCTGAACACATTTTTCTCAGTGTGACAAATCATACCTGGGGCTCTCTAGGGCCCTGTGCATGGCACTTCAATGGGACCCAGTGTTTGACTAAGGAGAGCTGGTTATTCACAAAAGCTATCGAATAACTATTGAATGTATCTGATCGGGGCAAAGCTAGGCCCATGTGCCCCCAGAGGATGGCCAGTGAGTCTCCAAGGCATGAAAAAAGACTGCAGGAAGGATATGGTTTAGAAGACAATACAGGCAGAAAGAGAATCTCCACCTCAGTTAATGAGGATGAACCGGAGTTCATAGCAGTCGTACTTTGGGGGTGATGCTTCCTGGAGGGCTGTAATTAGAGACGGCCACACACACATTCTGTCATGCAGGCAGGTCAACAAATACACAGCCCTTTCCTGTGTGTGATTCCAAATACTGCCGGCCCGGGACAGTGTCAGGTTTCTACACAGGACTTTTCTAATCCAGACAAGCTTTCCCTTTGAGCAAAGGAGGTTCTCAAATTAGCATATGTGGGTAAGTCTGGTCAGCGCAGAGTGGAAAACAGCAAAGCTCGCCTCCATGTGGAGAATTTGCTTATGGGTCAGTCTGCGGTGCCTTTGGAAATGCAATGACTACTGTGAGCTTCCCAACTCACGCTTCTTATGACGGGGTGGGGAATAGTGAACACATTTAAGGGGGTGCAAAGGGGTTTTTCTACTGGGACAGCAATAGTTTAAATGTAAACCATAGCTCTGGTTGAGAGGAGACGTGGAGAATGTTTCTGAAAGTAGAACAGAAGGAAACTTGACAGGAAAAAATGTTTTGGTTTTTTTTTAATTGAGATGTAATTGACATATAACATGATATTAGTTTCAGGTAGACAACATGATTCGATATTAGTATATGTTTTGGAATGGTTACCACAGTAAGTCTAATTAACATCCATCACCACACACAGTTACAATTTTGTGTGTATGAGGAGAACCTTTAAGACCCACTCGCTTACCAACTTTCAAATATACAGCACAGTATTATTAACTACAGTCACTATGATGTACATTACATCCCCAGGACTTCTTTCTTTTTTTTTAAATTTATTTATTTTATTTATTATTTTTGGCTGCATTGCGTCTTCGTTGCTGTGGTGGGCTTTCTCTAGTTGCGGTGAACAGGGGCTACTCTTGGTTGTGGTGCATGGGCTTCTCATTGCGGCGGCTTCTCTTGTTGTGGAGCACGGGCTCTAGGCACACGGGCTTCTGTAGTTGTGGCACGTGGGCTCAGTAGTTGTGGCTCACAGGCTTAGTTGCTCCACGGCACGTGGGATCTTCCTGGACCAGAGCTCGAACCCATGTCCCCTGCATTGGCAGGCGGATTCTTAACCACTGTGCCACCAGGGAAGCCCCCCAGGACTTATTTCTTTTGTAACTGGAAGTTTGTACCTTTGACCACCTTCACCCATTTCACCCACCCCTCTTCTTCTGCCTCTGGCAACCACCAATCTGTTCCCTGTATCTATGAACTCAATTGTTTTTTTGTTTTTTGTTTTTCGTTTTAGATTCCACATATAAGTGAGATCATACAGTATTTGTCTTTCTCTGTCTGACTTAGTTCATTTAGCATAATGCCCTTAAGGTCCATCCATGTTGTCACAAATGGCAAGATTTCTTTTTTTCCTATGGCTGAATAATATTCCATTATATGTATCACATTTTCTTTATCCATTCACCCATCAATGAACACCTAGGTTGTTTCTATGTCTTGACTATTGTAAATAATGCTGCAATGAACTTGGGGGTACAGATATCTTTTTGAATGAGTGTTTTCATTTCCTTCTAATAAATACCCAGAGTGGAATTATCTGTTGTTTTTACAGGATCATTTGACTTGATGTTGACACTCACCCTCTGAGTAGCATGGCCTTGGGGGATACAAGGTCTGAGACTGGTTTGCGGGGGGAAATGTGTATCAAGAAGGAAAAAAAATGTAAACAGCATCATGGCAAGAGTTTGTGCTGATGGGAACGCTCCACATAAATTAGAACCGCTGCATGGCCAGACGGTTGGAAACCTGGGAAGGATGAGGACCTGTGTAATACAGAGGAATTTGGCAAAGGGGCCTAAGAGAGACATACAGAAATATCCTCTGATATCCTTAATATCCTCTGATATTCATGTATCATATGACCCCTGGAACTCAGGGTTTCTTACTGGGAAAACAAGCAAGAGATGTCTTTTGTAAGAGAAAGAGCCACAGAGCTGTTTTGAGTTAAAATCCAACCCAAGACATGAAGTCCAAGACCACTGAGTCTTGGGAATCTCCATTGTTTAAGAAGCTGACGCAGACAGCTTCCCGTACATCCCAACGTTGCCACTCAGAGGATAAAATGGGGGTGAAGTCTGTTTCTTAGGAGAAAACAAAGAGCCTCCTACTCTGACCAACTGCTGTGTTGCAGTCTCTTCACAGCAACAGCAAAGATCCCCCAGCAACAACAAAGATAGTAAAAGTAATAAGACTTACTCTTGCTGTGGCATGCATACTCTGAACACAGTGATGTGACAGATGGAACACGTAGTCCAACGCAGAGAAAGAGGTGGCATAGTGTCAAAGAGGGACGCCATGACTGACAGTGTGATAGTTGTGGTTGTACTTACATATATTGAGATGTTTTACTTTATTATGCTCCATTATCATTTTTACTGGCTTTCTGTGTGTATGTTGTTTTTAATCTCTCAACTTCTTTTTGTATGCTTTCAAAAATTCTAGTATACCTCAAACCCAGAAAAGTGGAGAGCCACTGCTTTAAACCCTAGGATGATGTCAGGGAGAGAACGCTTTCAGTATAAGTCATGTCAAAACTCTGCCGGTCACTTTGGCATATTTGGAAGTTAAAGGAATAGAGACCTTCAACTCTAATCTGATCAAGAGACTCGTGTTCTCAACTAAAGATGCAAAGTCCAGATAAATAAAGATATACAGTAGATAAAGATACAAAGAGTCCCTCTCTTCCTCAAAAGAAAGAAGCTCAATAACAAATCTCCTTTAGGGTTTAACAACGTTTGGCAAGTCAGTCTCATTGGAAGCTTGTGGACTTTGCTGTCTGATCATTCACTCATTTCTTCAACAGCTCTGCCACTTACCAGCCAGGTAAACACACACAAGTTATTTGCCTTCTCTGAACCTTAACATCCACCTTTGCAAGAAGAAAGAAATATCTCCCTCATGTATTATTGTAAAGATTAAAGAAGATAGTTTACTTAAAAGAACAGCGCACAGTGGTGCAAATAATGGTAATTCAATAAATGTTCAATTTCCTTCTTTTGCATTCCTTTTTTAAAAAAAAAATTACATTTGATCTTTTTTTTTTTTTTTTTTTTGCCGTACGCGGGCCTCTCACTGTTGTGGGCTCTCCCATTGCAGAGCACAGGCTCCGGACGCGTAGGCTCAGTGGCCATGGCTCACAGGCCCAGCCACTCGGCGGCATGTGGGATCTTCCTGGACCGGGGCATGAACCCGTGTCCCCTGCATCGGCAGGCGGACTCTCAACCACTGCACCACGAGGGAAGCCCAGCCCCGATCTATTTTTAAAAAATCACCCTGCTGGTCTATGGTGACCACATATAAATGGAATGAATGGAAACCAGGTGAGTTCAGGAGGCAACAGCAGTTGTGCAAATGGGAGTTAATAATGATTTGGACTCAGAGGATAGCAGCAGAAGAGGAGAGAAGGGACTTCCCTGGTGGTCCAGTGGTTAAGAATCTGCCTTCCAGTGCAGGGGACATGGGTTCAATCCCTGGTTGGGGAACTACGATCCCACATGCCGCAGGGCAACTAAGCCTGCACGCTGCAACTACTGAGCGCGTGTGATCTGGAGCTCACGTGCCACAATGAAGACCCAGTGCAGCTAAAAGAAAATTTTTTTAATTAAAAAAAAAAGGAGCGAAGAGGTTAGATCTGGGAGTGTGTTTTAAGGTGGAGCTGACAGAACTTACTTTGGGGCACGAAGAGAGAGAAAAATCCCTTTTAAAATTTGTATTTGGCTTATTTCATCCCAAAGAAAGGGAACTTGACCCATTGATGGTGTCGAGATTAGTGTTGTCCAGTAGAACTTTCCATGAAGATAGGAATGTTCTTTACAGGTGTTGTCCAATATGTTAGACAGTAGCCACATATGCCTATTAAGCACTTGAAGTGTGTCTAATGTGACTAAGGAACTGAATTTTTGATATTATTTAATATTACTTAATTTAAATTTATATAGTTACCATATTGGACAGCACAAATCTAGGTAATAGACCCACTAGATTATGTTTTCCTCCATAATCCCTTCAAGTTACACAGACACAATTTACAGAACCTACAATTTGTTTTCGTATACATTTTTATGATCTTATCTAATCTTAACTGCTTGACCAGTTTCTGTTGACTGAGCTAAAACCTGAAAACCACTAGCAAGACTCTTCTGCTTATGGGACTTCCTTGGTGGTGCAGTGGTTAAGAATCCGCCTGCCAATGCAGGGTACATGGGTTTGATCCCTGGTCTGGGAGGACCCCACGTGCCATAGAGCAACTAAGCCAGTGCACCACAACTACTGAAGCCCACGCGCCTAGAGCCCGTGCTCCACAACAAGAGAAGTCACCGCAATGAGAAGCCCACGCACCGCAATGAAGAGTAGCCCCCGCTCACTGCAACTAGAGAAAGCCCGGGCGCAGGAACGAAGACCCAACACAGCCAAAAATAAATAAATAAATTTTTTTAAAAAGACAATTCTGCTTCTATTAATCCCAATATTATAACATTAATGGGTAATCCATTTTGACATCATCATATAAATTATATCCTTGCATGTTTTAATTAAGTTGGAATATTGCTCCCCTGCCTAATTCATGTGAACTCAGTTACTGTGGTAACTACATATCATGTGGTTGACCATATGCCTATAGGAGAAATGATTAATTTCAAAACGATGCAGAAGGAAGGCTATGACCTAAACAAACGGGTAATAAATCTGACTGTTTTCTAGCCTAAGAACTGGAGTTGTCATCAAACCACAGGTACTTAGCGAACATCTCAAGGTCAACGTAAGGGGATTGCAGTGGTGTTATTAAAATTGAAAGCAAATTTTAATTTTGTTCTATCTCATATTTTGTGTGCAATAGTAATATTTTCAATTTATTTGAAAATCTTTTCTTTTTCTTTTTTTCCTTTCTCTTCTTTTCCCATTCTCCTTAGGTGAGCTCCAAATATCTGCTGGCTACAATACAGTTCAACAATGTATTCAAAACTAAACTTTTCATCTAAGCTACCTTTAGGGAAAAGTTCAAGTTCTTATTGTGGTATGTATACTCCCTCCATATTCCTACTAGATATTTCTAGTGAATATCTTTTGGTTCCGTCTGCTCAGCCTCCCCTTGTCCTTTTTTTCTAGATAAAAGCAACTCTTTTCTCCCTAAGGTAATATCCCTTCCCCACTACCTGTGCTTTTGGTGGCCACACAATCACAGTAAGCCTTCCATCCCCAGCCACAGTCATTGGCTAGAATGGCATATGTTGTAAATAGAGTTCTTATCTGGGATTTTATACATATTCTGGAAGAAAGAAGACCTCCCTTTCCTTTTTAGTAGCTAAACTGGGTTGCTGTAAACCTTGAGCTGCCTCTAATCATGCCCTGCCATTTCCCATCCATATGAAGGACATGCCTCTGAAATGGAGGAGAGTAAGACTAACACACAGAGGAAAGTAGAGTAAGAGAGCAAAGAAACAGACCTGATGGTCTCATTTCACTGCCCTTGAGGCCAGCTCCACTCATGGACTTCAACCAGCCAACAATTTCCCTTTTATACTTCAACTCCTTAAGTTGGGCTTCTACTGCCTGTAACCAAATGAGTCCTGAATATAGTACCTGTCCAGATTCATAAGAATTCACACTTTCCTCCACTCTCCAGGCTCCAGCCATACTCAAACATTCTGTTTGAGTTTCCATACTAAAAATTATAAGCTCCTCAAATGCACCTGGGTTGAGCACCACTGTTCTAAAATCACCTCATTTTTTAATATTAGAAACAGCTGATACCACTGAGTGGCATCACTGTAATTGTTTTGTATGTCTGTGTATTTACGGTAATTCTCTTAATGAAATCATTACTTCCTTGAAACTTTAGTCTTGCCCCTCAAAGTGTGGTCCCTGGACCAGCAGAATTGACATCACTTTGGAGCTTTGCAGAAATGCAGAATCTCAAGCCCCACCTCAGACCTACTGAGTTAGAAACTGCATTTTAATAAGATCCCCAGGTAATATCAATGTACAGCCAAGGTTGAGAATTGCTTCTCTGGAGTAGGCAGTGACACCACATATTTTTACTATAACATTTGTATTGACAGCACATGGGTTGAGGGGAGACTACAGGTAAAGGAAAATACTTAATACTTACCATTGAACAATCAGGTTTCAAGGGGGTCGATTAGGACGATGAGTCAAACTGAGAGTAACAATCAAGGCTTTATTCACTTACTATGACAGTGCAAGTAAGAGGCAAAAGAGAAAAGCTTCAGCTCCCCTCTGTTCCATTTTCCGCCAGGAAACAACACAGGTGAGGCTCATACGACATGCAGGACAGTCAGAGAAATCAACTCACAAGCAAAAGAAGCCCTAAACCAAAGGCTCCTCCCTCTTTATGGACCCCATAAGCTGGAGAAAGGGGGAAGGGGAAAGGCTAGGAATGGAAAGGTGAGTCGAGGGGAGAAGTGTCTTAGCCAAGACCCTCAGTAAAGAGGCAGTAGAATGGAGGCACCTGGGCTAGGAAGGCAGCTATGTCTATGATCATGGAGAGGTGGGGGGACCTGAGTCCTTGCATGCAACTCCCTCCAGAAAACTGTAATGCACCAAGTCTGGAGTGGGGAGGGCAGCTTCCCTCCATGAGGCCTGCCAAGCAAAGCTTTGTAATTGCTTCTAGTCACACAGAGATCACACAAGGGATTTGGACCTGAAGCCAGACTCCTCCACTAGCTGGTACAAATTTTGTACCTTTTAACAAGTAAAAACACTAGCTTACTTGGTAGGCTAAGCAAAGCAGCCTCTGAAATCAACCAGTGCATATTGATAGAATCATCTCCAGCAGTGGTTCTCAGGGTGTGGTTCCTGGACCAGAGACATCATCATCACCTGGGAACATCTTAGAAATGCAAATTCTTGGACCCCCCACCCTGGACCCTCTGAATCAGAAAATGTAGGGATAGAGTCCAGCAATTTGTGTTGTAACGAGCTTCCCAGGTGACACTGATAGATGCTAAAGTTTGAGAAACAATGCCCTAAAGGAGGGTTTCTCAAACAGTTAATTCTTTGTTGTGGGAGCTAACCTGTGCATTGTAGGATACGTTTAGATGAGTCTCAGGCCTCTACCTACTAAACTTCTACACCATCTCCCTAAAGTGACACTCTAAAATATCTCCAGACATTGCTAGATATCCCCTGGGATACAAAATTGCCCCCAGTTGAGAACCACTGCCCTAGAGTGATAACTATGACCTGGACTGGTCCAAGTCTACATCATGACATATAAACAATCATGTCCACAACATATATGTGTTCATATGTTCACAGATACGTGAAAATGTGACATAAACTAAGGTTTGAATAGTTTGTACTTTACAAAGCACTTTCATATGTGTCATTTGTTCTTCATATTAATCCTATGAGGAAGGTAATTATCATCAGTCTCATATTACTGGTAAGGAAACTGAAACTCATAGAGGTTACTCGATGTGCCCAAGGTCATTGCCTGCTAAGTGGCAGAGCTGGAACTTAAACCCAGATCATCCTTTTTCACAAAAATAAAGAGAATTATCTAATTAAACAGGTTACGGATGGGATATTTCTAGCCTTGAATAATATCGTCACTCTTGGAACAAATTCAATATTAGCTGAGAAGTAATAGTTGGAAGAATTCTTAAATATACTGTTTAATATGAAAAATGTGTTGTATATCCAAGATTAGAGGAAGCCTATTTATACATGTTGGCATGAACTATTACTTGGAAACAAAATCTTTATGAGAGTTATCATGAGCCTTAGGCAAGATGTTGGGGAGATCGGTACTCAAATCAGAGAAGAAAAAAAAATAGCACAATTAACAAATTCAGGAATAGTCTTTCTCCTCTAGACCACAGCCCCTGATGAGAAAGTGAAAGAGAATCAGAATCATTGACTGAATGAGAGAGAAAGAGGATGCCCAGAACACCAGAGAGCCATCCACCTGCCGTGACCCAGGTCCCAGCAGGATGAAGTGCTGATGGCCAGCATCAGGCTCCCAGGGAGCAGGGTGCGAAAAGCCTGCAATGCCCACAACTTCCAGAGAGTGGATACAATACTCCTGCAGAGGTGAGCTGGGGATTTCCACTGCACAGTTATAGACTTTGGCTTCTGAGGGAGCATCCAATCGTCAGCAGCCAGCTCTCTGACCTTTGGACGGTCCTCCGACATGGCCAAACTTGTCGCAGAGCATAAAACTGAAATGCTAAATAAAGACCAAGGCCAAATCAAAGTCATGATGAAACAAATGACCCCAAACAAATCTTTTGATGTCAGTTCTGTTTTGCCCTGAGAAGAATTTGAAACCTCTTGCCTCATTTTTAGAGAGGACTGTTAATGGTCCTATAAACTGGAGTCCAAATCTGGAAACATTTGTAATCAGAGGAAAGAGCGCTGAGTTTGGAATCAGAAGGCCTGGGTTCTAGACCTGAATATCCAAAGGAGAAACTACTCAGCCTCCCTCAGCCTCAGGTTTGGTTTTGTGTGTGTGTGTGTGTGTGTGTTTCCTATAAAACAGAAAGGTGTGATTACAGGAACTCTAGGATTACTTCCATTTGCAGAATTCTACTTTTTACTGACATCCTAAACTTGCAGTTAATATACTCACAACTTGGGAAAATACCATGCATAAAGTTAAAGAAGCTGGGATTTGGAGCCCTGCAGACCCAGCATGAAAGCTTTCCTCTGCTGTGTTCTAGCTGGGTCACATTGGACAATTCCCTAGCCCTTCCCCTCCTCAGTTTCCTCATCTTTAAAATAGAAGTGATAATAATAGTAACTAACCCAAAGGGCTATTGTGACAA
Source organism: Pseudorca crassidens (assembly GCF_039906515.1). Classification (NCBI taxonomy): domain Eukaryota; kingdom Metazoa; phylum Chordata; class Mammalia; order Artiodactyla; family Delphinidae; genus Pseudorca; species Pseudorca crassidens. Next base: position 133,770,796 of record NC_090300.1, on the reverse strand, counting down.
TTAAATGGAATCATCTGGGTAAATAATTAGCACACAGTCCTCGGCATATAGGAAATACACAGTAGATTGTAATTATTATCACGTATTTGAAAACAAAGTCAGAAAAATAAAATTGAAAGTTTTGAGTCAAATCTACACCTCCTATTGTGCTAGAGAGAATTAGAGCCACTTAAAAATCAACAGGCTAAAAAATATTATTACATTCTATTAAAAGATCTCAAAACTGGTAGATGACAGTCTCTCAAAGCAATGCAGGTCATTTGTCATGTTTCCTTCATGATCCAAATTAGTAGATAATTAGACCTAAAGAGTCCCTGCACACATAGCATCATTTTGTAATACACTGATATTTGCCAGTTTAGGTAGAGATGGGGAAATGATGAAAGAAAGGGGGGAGGTGTAGAGCTGACTGTCCAATACTGTAGCCATTGGTCACATGTAATTATTGAGCAGTTGAAAGTGACAGGCCAAGTTGAGTTGTGCCGTTAAGTTGTGCCATAAAATACACATCGAATTTCAAAGACTCAGTACCCAAAAAAACCCCGTAAAATTTCTTATTAATATTTTTATTTTGGCTATACATTAAAATGATGAAAACTAGATACACTGGAGTAAACAAAATATATTTAAAATTAACTTCACCTGTTTCATTTTACTTTTCTAATGTGACTACGAAAAACTTAAATTACACGTGCAGATTGCATTATATCTCTATTGGACAACGTTGGTATAGAAAGAAAGGAAGAATACAAACACACACACACAAATTGAGGAAAAAAGGAATCTTCAAGAATGTAGCAAACTGAAAAAAACATCAGTTCATGAAGGAGGATACAGGCTTGATAATCCTAGCTCCACTAAAGAAAGGAAGGCATCAAGATTAGATTTTACTATTAGCAAAAAAAGCTGAAAGAGACTGCATCCCCTATGCCTTTTACATATTCCGTTTTGTAACATTTGGAAGAGGAAAGAAAAGAGAGGTTACAGGTCCTTCAGCTCTTTTCACTGGATAACAGTTTTTGATCTCATAAAAACAGCTTGTTCCCTTTTGGGAAGTGGTTGGAAAGACTTAAATTAAGGAAAGAGCACCCTCTGCTGGCTACTTAGTAACATTTTAAGAGAAAAATAGGCACAGAGGGGTCTCTAAAAATAATACAGAATAAACAAATGAATGAATGAGTTACATTTCACATTGTTGAACTTACAGCTTTCACCATGAATGCCGTGATATGGAAATTAGGGCAAGGAAACAGGTTTAATAATGTGAAAACTATTATTAGGCCATGTCCAACTCTTTCTTTTTTTCTTCCCTCCAACTGTCTTTTTCTTCCTTCCTTCCTTCGGTCTTTCCCTTCCTCCTCCCTTCCATCTTTTTTTTTCTTTCACCCTTTGAATAGCTCAGACCCTTTTTGTAAGTCCCTTTTTGTAAATCCTATGTAAAGACAGAAAGTATGAGGTTTCACCTTAGAAAGCTATGCTGCTTATTTCAATACGATTTCTTTATGAGGTTAATACTTTGTTCCTGTGTCTAAGACCAACCTGGCAGACAAGGCCAAGAAATTATAAGACCACTTAGGACTTCCCAGGTGGTCCAGTGGTTAAGACTCCACGCCCCCAATGCAGGGGACCCGGGTTCAATCCCTGGTCAGGGAACTAGATCCTGCATGCCGCAACTAAGACCCGGCACAGCCAAATAAATAGTTAAAAAAAAAAAAAAAAGAAATTATAAGACCACAAACATTCACCAGCTACAAACTTAATGGTGTCAAGTGCAGAATGACAAGCAGCCATCAACTTAGGAAAGGGTTATCTTCCCAGAGGAAGTTTATATGCTGGTTGTTTAGAATTAGACATCTTTTTCTCATTTGTTCCTGGGCCAGTTTGCAAATATACAAATACACATTAACCTAGAATGTATTTGAGGCAGACTACTAACACCATTATTTCTACTCTCTCAAAATAATATACAACAGTATTTTTATGGCAAAATAAAAGTCCCAACGTGGGATCTAAGGAGCCCATCCTACTTTCCCCAAGCAGTATGAGCAGCCGTCCACAGCTTCTTCATTTAGGGAGGAGAGGTATCTCTGGGAGACATACGCCCAATACTCCAATATCTTGTTAGTTCCCTCTGCACCAGCACCAGTTTCTTGTTGGTTCTCTCTGTTGCAAAAAAAGGTAGCTAACTCACTGGGACAGTTGCACCCCAAGATTCCAAGCTGAAGAACAAGGAAACAAAGGAAAGTTCACATCATCATGAGATCAGAGAAAGCAGGACCACAAAAGGTGGACTGTCCCTACCTTCCTCAACACACACACACACACACACACACACACACACACATGCTTTCCTCTGTGTCACCAAAACTCATTTCCTAAGTTGATCAATTGTAGGCTAAGATTGCCTGTAATGATAATAATAACTGGGCTTCAGCAGCCTCAAGAAATATAGCGTTAGTATTATGGAATACATTTCCTATTAGCATTTATATTATTTGCAGCATAATTTATTTTAAAACTAATTTAATTCCTTTTAACCTATCAAATAAAACTAGCATGCTTAAATTAAACTTTGCAGGGTGTGAAATAACTTAAGGAGAGCTTATGACAGGGCACTTACAGGAACCCAGAAATTACATTTATTCCTTACACATAATTCAAAACAAATTATTTTCAATGACACAAATGTAATGCAAGCCTGCAAACTTGCGTGCTTTTTGTCAAAAATGGATTACATATTTTAAAATAAACACTTGCAGGAAAACATAACAAAAAGTGACAGTATTTGTTATTTGCTGTTTATGCTTATGCTTAAACTTCTTAATCATATTTAGAACAGCCTAAATTGTGTGTCTATTTAAGCTTCACTTTTCTTTTTCTTTTTTTTTTTTTTTTGCAGTACGCGGCCTCTCACTGCTGTGGCCTCTCCCGTTGCGGAGCACAGGCTCCAGAAGCACAGGCTCAGCGGCCATGGCTCACGGGCCCAGCCGCTCCGTGGCATGTGGGATCTTCACGGACCGGGACACGAACCCGTGTCCCCTGCATTGGCAGGCGGACTCTCAACCACTGCGCCACCTGGGAAGCCCCAAGCTTCACTTTTCATAGTTAAACTGCTGAAGAAGATAAAAGCATCTATGTTGATCAAAAGTATTAGAACAAAATTGAAATATTTTTCCAGCTCTGCTCTTTCTTGAGTGCATAGTCTTGAAATTCAGCACTTTTGAGAAATATGGGCACTATTTAATGCATAGTGGTTCAATAAAGTGGTTCAATAAGTTAACTAATTAACTTAGTTAGTAGATTACAACACAACCAGAATCCCTCTCCTGGGCATCTAAGTTTAGTTTTCAGCTATTACCTCTACATGAGTCCAGGTTTGATGTAAAGAGATCTCTTAATCAGTGTCTTAAAGCATGGTGGTTAAGAAAATGAGCTTTGGGATTAAGCCTGAATAAATACTGCATAAGCCTTTAGAAGCTGGGTGGCCTAAAATAGGTAACCTCTCTGTGCTTCAGCTTCCTGATCCAAACATTGGGGTTCATTGATTTATTGATTGAATACCTTCTGTGTGCCAAGCACTGTTCTAAGAGCTGGAAACATAAAAAAAAAGAACATGTTTGGTCCAAATTCTCAGGAAGATTACATGCCTGAGAAAGTAATTCTTACATTACATTGGTAGAGATAGTTTTAATTAAGCAACATGAAAATTTTCAGGGACCATTAGTTGTTGTGATGAAAATAAAACAGAATGATGTGAAGGAGGTATAGAGGAGATGCTTTAGATTGCAGTTGTCAAGGAAACACTTTCTGGGAGGTAAGATTTAATCTGGGACCTGAATGACAAGTGGAGTCATCCATGCTTAGGTCTAGGAGAAGAGACGTCCAGGCGGAGGGAACAGCTGGTAGAAAAGCCCTAAGGAGGGAAGGAGTTCGCATGTTCCAAGAACAAAACAGAGGCCTATGTGTCTGTGGCAGAGTGAGTGAAAAAGAAGCAGGACGGGGCTTCCCTGGTGGCGCAGTGGTTGGGAGTCCGTCTGCCGATGAAGGGGACACGGGTTCGTGCCCTGGTCCGGGAGGATCCCACATGCCGCGGAGCGGCTGGGCCCGTGAGCCATGGCCGCTGAGCCTGCGCGTCCGGAGCCTGTGCTCTGCAGCGGGAGAGGCCACAACGGTGAGAGGCCCGCGTACCGCAAAAAAAAAAAAAAAAGAAGAAGAAGCAGGACAAGCAGTAGATGGGGACCAATCATGCTGGGCCTTAGAAGCCCTGGTGTAAACCGTGGTTTTTATTTTAAGTCCAATGTGAAGTCATTAGAGGCTTTCCATCAGGCTGGCTGTGAAGATTAAACGAGACAACAAACATGAAGGGCTCAGTACAAGGAACGCATGGCACAGAGTAAACACGCAACAAGAGGTGACCTCATCATCATCACCCTTAAACCCTGACATATAATATTGGAAGGTCCAAAATATTCATTCTTATAAAATTCAGAGTCAAGATATAGGAAGATTAATGTAGCAAGAACAGGGCTCAAGCAGGGGATAGGACTCCATTGCCAATCACCATAAAGCCAAATTCTCATCACTGTGGGGCGTGTTTTACTGTACTATCTTTCTTGTCATCATTATCATCAACCAAACTGAAGTCAAATCTTAGGCCAGCACTCTCCACCATTCTTGATTTTTGCCATCTGCCTATGGCAAAAGGAATATGAAGGAACAATCCCAAACACAGTGGTCACTATGAAATGACACAACCATTTCTTAATTTCTCCTACCACCTCATCGGGTAAATGGAATTTCTATTTCCCAGGCTTGGTGAGAATTCTTCCACCCACTTCCCAAAGCAGGTGGGCAGCAAGCACTAGGCTGGGAATTTTCAGAAATCCATGTCAAGTTGGAACTCACATGGGTGCGTCAAGGATTTCTTTCCTGGCCACACTCGATCCTCTGTGCCTTCTGTTTCTGTGAGAACACCATATAAAGCAATCCTTACTCCGTGGATCACTCTGTTTACTAAATCATGGTTTATTTTTTCCTCAGGATATCACATGCTATTCTAGAGTCAGTTTTCAAAAGGTCTTAAATGGCTTGGCTCAAAATTGGTTTTGTATTAAGGGGAAGAACCAGTCCCAGAGTTTCAATCAGCACATCAACAAATAGGCGACTGACCTGCCCCAGATGGCCCAGAGGTTGCCAACAGCAGCAGTTGACTCAGAGACTTCCAAGGTTCATTTCCCTCTGCTACTTTTCTACATTTTCCTTACCCTATTTCTGATGAAATACAGTTGTCAGTCTTATAGGAAGAGGTTGGAGAAGGGCATGGGGTAAAATCTGTCGCCACCTCCCACATAACTACTGAATACAAGTATCTGAAATGTTCGGTTACCTTGCAAGGAAGCGATTTAACTACCTGAGGTGTCTTTCACAGAGAGTGATAAAGAGTTATGATTCTGCATCAAAACCATCACGACATTGCTTCGAACAACACACTAACCGTGTCACTAGCACTCAATTAATGTTAAATATAATGGCCTTTCAGTCGTAAATAATATCGGAGGAATGAGTTGTTTTTATAAATGAATTTTCCAGACAACTGAAGCCCCCCCATCAAGAACCAAAAGATGTTCAAATTTTGCCATCATTTTTGATAGAACTTAAATATGTTTCACATATTCAATGACCACTTAAACAAGATGCAAGCATCATTATTTATTTTGCTTACTTATAGCCAATGATCACCATTTTTAAATGCAAAACACTGATACACACAGTGGCTTTTCTTAACAGCACCGATTATGTTGCTCTAGTTCTTCAAGTCTCCTTTAAGTATTTCAGGCCCTTTTTCTGTCTGGCTATTATCTGTTGGTCTGACTGTTCTTAGGTTGTGCTTTCTCACACCTGTTCCCATTTGCTCTATCTGAGAAATCAGATGATAAAGTTTATGGCAATGAGCTGCATTATTTCGCAATTCTCAGTCCAAAGGCCCCCAGGTAAGGGCCTAAGAGTCATTCCATATTTCAAATAAGGAGAAAGTGCATGGGCTTGGAGACAGGTATTTTCCTTGCTAATTTTTTTTTTCCTTTTTCCTTTATAATTTTTTGCAAAGTTTGAGAGTCACCTTGAGATAAGTGATTGCGTATTTTCACATTTTCTAAATTGTGCTAATGTTTTTTTCCTTTTTCCTTTGTAATTTTTTGCAAAGTTTGAGAGTCATCGTGAGATAAGTGATTGCATATTTTCACATTTTCTAAATTTTGCCTTGTATTTTCTAATACATATTGCCTTGTATCTCTTCTTTCTAAATAAATTTTCTTATTCATCTCAGGAAGTTAATTTCTAACTGTTGTTCGACTGTTTTCCTAAGTTGTCAAAAGCCCTGTTATGATGATGTATGGGGATAAAAAGATCTCTTGGAAGGGATTTTTGGTAGCCATTCCCCTCTTTCTTCATCAGGATTCCTGAGGTAGCTTAACTTTCACCTCTGCAGTGCAGTTTGGAACAGAGTCAGAAAAGTGAATATCTGTTAAGGAACAGAAAACAGCTCAGATAGCAATGAGAAAACATAATTGCTGTAGCCAACCATTACATAAATAGACATGAAGATCCTTCTTAATTTAATTCCCCTGAGACTAATGACTGACCCTATTGAAAATCCTAGTAGAAATCATTGTAACAAAAATAGCCAAAACATTAAGAATAGGACAAGTGAGAATGACAATGGCTGATAAACATTTGAACCATCAAGCATCCTTGCTAATCCAACCACAAAAATAAGTACTAGCTCATGGGCTAAATAACTAAAAGAAATCGGGGACCATCTTACCTGAATCAGTTAATGTGTGTACCTTAAGGAAAAAATTTCTACAACAATCTTTGATTCCCCTTACTGTTTTTAATGGAATCAATGTATAGTAATATAATAAGGTCTCAGACTTTTTTTTTTTGCCGTACGCGGGTCTCTCACTGTTGTGGCCTCTCCGGTTGCAGAGCACAGGCTCCGGACGCGCAGGCTCAGTGGCCATGGCTCACAGGCCCAGCCGCTTTGCGCACGTGGATCCTCCCGGATCGGGGCACGAACCTGTGTCCTCTGCATCGGCAGGCGGATTCCCAACCACTGCGCTACCAGGGAAGCCCTCAGACTTGTTTTATACTTTGGTTTTGTGTTACTTTCAGTGTGGTTGTGTTTCTAGCAAAAATGTAAACTCCTCAGTTTAAATTAGTAAGAAAAGAAAGAATGAAAGAGAAAGAAAGAAGGAGGTAAAGAAAGGGAGAGAGAGAGAAAGGAAGGAAGGAAGGAAGGAAGGAAAAGAGAGGGAGGGAGGGAAGGAGGATGGAAGGGAGGGAGGGAGGGGAAAGGTCACTCTACAGAAAAGCTTCTAACCCCTTTAATTATCCCCAAACCATCTGTAAATCCATAAATTAGCACTTAAAAAATATATTTATACCCCATCTCATTCCATAAAGGATTTGATGTGACTTATAAAACAAATAAAATTGATAAAAAAATTTTTTAAGTTGAGATGGTCTGGACAAAATAAGAAAGAAGAAGCAAGAAAATAAAACAAACTAGTGAGTAGTACACAGAAATGTCACACCATAGTCATATAGGTGGTAGAGCTGGGCTACACATTGGCTCAAAGTTTCTAGTAATTTAAGAGAGAAACAAAGAAGTTGTAAGATTCATAGAGATCACAAAATAAAGACAATTGTTGGATGGTAAGTTTTCCCCACAGGTCATATAAAAAGGATACTGTGTAACGAAATGTTTGACATCCACAAAAACAGGCCTAGAGTAAAGATAAGAGTCCCTTACCTCTGGCCATTCCTTTAATATTCCTTGTTATAAGACAATGGTAAGGTATCAAAATGCGTTTTTTCAAACTCAGTTCTCCAAAGAACTAGAATGTTGATGCTCTGGCTTGATCCAAGGGCAAAATTTATTATCTAAATGAGAGTGCATGGAATTTAGGGAATTTCCCTCAAATGTTAATTTTTGCAGTTAGGCTTTTGATAAGAACTTGATAAGAGATGGTTAAAAGTTATATTCTCAAACTAGAATCCAGGGTGCAGATATTCTGTAAAGTCGAGAAAGTTGAGGAACTAACTGAGGCAAACACCTAAATATCTTTAGAAAGTACCAATTTGTGCCTTCCCAAAAGTTCTTCATTTATTTCAAAATACAAATAAAAGGAAAAGTAAGACACCAAAGCTCTACAACGCAAAGAACAACCACACTGATTTTTAGCCTGAATCTTTTCAATATAGATATTACCAGCCATTCACTGTGGCTCAAGGATTAAAAAGAGAAAATCTCAGTAGCACACCAAAAGAAAATTTTAATTTAAGTAATGTTGCTTTCTAGTGAATCCTACAAGGTAAATTGGTTCTGATATTTTCCTAAGATAACTTTCTGAGTGGAATTGTTGAATACAAAGAAAATCAATATTGGAAAACTTGCAAAAAGGATAGTTGGGGTTGAATAGCTATGGTAGATTGACTGCACTATTGTCCTCAATTTTCATGCTCCTTGTGCCTGCACTCTTTGATACTGCCCTCCTACACTGACTCTGGGCTTGGCCTTATGACCTACTTTGGCCAACGGGATAGTAGCAAATTTGACAAGGTACTTGCACATTTCTGCTTGCTTTCTTGGAACCCTCATTTCCATCAGCACCAGTCGAGGTAGCCTGCTGAAGCATGAGGACTGTCCCAGTTGAGGCCTCCTAACCTACCAATGCTCAGTCCACCTGCCAGCTGACTGCAGATACATAAGCAATCCCCACCTAATACAGCAATATCTGGTCCAGATCAGCCAAAGTGTCCAAACAGTCCTAGGTTTGTGAGGAATAATTAGTGGCTGTTGCTTTAAGCCACTAAGTTGTGGAGTGGTTTGTTTTTGCTAACTGATACAGCAGTTGCTAACAGCTACAGTGCCTGAACTTAAGCTAATCCTTTAGGTAATGGGAAAGAGAATCAAGAGCTGGTAAAGTCATTTCTAGAGCTTGATGATATTAGCAGATAATATGTATTACTTTTACTCTCAGGGGGAGTAGGGAGGGATTCAACTGGTTTATCTAAAAGTAATACTGAATCTTAAGAAACAAGTAAAAGGAAAGGGGGTAGTCAAAAATCTCTATTTTACTCATCTTGAAATAATTACTTTTCAGGAGACTGTCCTTCCAAACCCAAATCTTTGCACTGGTGTTAAAGATGTAAATTCTACATAAGAATCAGGACTAAAAGCTCAATATTACACAGTTTAGGCTACACCTGGTTCCTAACCACAGAGTCAAATACTGAGTAAAGAGCAATAAAAGCTATAAACAATCTTATCTTGTTCTTGAAAATTTCTGCATAAAACATACAGAAAGGAAAAAGTAGTTTACTGTGGAATAGCCTTGTCAAAATCTTGCTCCTTGCTTAAAATACTAGCTTGAGAAATCCGGTTTGCAATTTGTCATGGGAAACTGGCTAAAATGTAAAAAAAAAAAAAAAAAAGTGATCTGATAAAGCCATAATTCAGATAATAAATAATCTATTTTTTCCAGAAGGGGGGAAGGTGGGGAGTGATATGCTATACTTTGATCCATTAGAACAAAGTTAGAAAGGCTAGTTACTAGCAGACCATAAACAATTTTAATAACAGAAAATCTTCACTGGGTAGCATATTTAATTTAACCTTTTTAATCAGTAAGACTATGAAAAGAAATGTTTTCTGCATGTACTAGAGAGAAGCAATTTATTTCAAATTATAAACGTGAGAAAAAGGGTGGTCTCTCATATCACTTGATATTGGGCCTTCTTCAGTCTTCCTCGATATTGAGCCTTCCTCAATCTTCCTCATCAGGTTCATCTCAAAATCTTTTCTGACTCTCAGTTCTGGGCCAGCCAAAAAGAATTGATTTTTAAAAACCATTTTTTTTTTAAATCAAGAGTAAAAATTAGTTTTGGCAAGATCCTGAATGACTTCTGAATTTCATCTCACATGTTAGCTCACAAGCCTGGCCGTGACTGTTTTTAGCTTCCTAACAATCATAAACACAGGAATTGTCTCAATCAGCATCCCGTGTAGGAAACAGAAACCACTCTAGGTTTTAGAAGCAGAAAGGGTTTTCATACAAGGAATCAGATGCTTCAGAAATCTACCATGGGGGCTTCCCTGGTGGTGCAGTGGTTGAGAATCTGCCTGCTAATGCAGGGGACACGGGTTCAAGCCCTGGTCTGGGAGGATCCCACATGCCGCGGAGCAACTAGGCCTGTGAGCCACAACTACTGAGTCTGCGCGTCTGGAGCCTGTGCTCTGCAATAAGAGAGGCCGCGATAATGAGAGGCCCACGCACCGCGATGAAGAGTGGCCCCCGCTTGCCACAACTAGAGAAAGCCCTCACACAGAAATGAAGACCCAACACAGCAAAAATAAATTAATTAATTAATAAACTCCTACCCCCAACATCTTCTAAGAAAAACAAAAAAATCTACCATGGATGGATGGAGAAACAAGTTCTCAGGTGGGCCTCCAAGAATAAACCCCAGATGTCACAGAACTGACCCACCTTGGGAGCCATACTTTCTGTATGATCAGAAAGGTGGGAATGAGGAATCACCACTGGACAGCCTGAGATCAAGAACACACCACCACAGCTGTGATGCAGAGAGCAGGAAGACAGGATAAGAAGCCTTCGCTATCACCACAGCTGCCCCTCCACACAGAGTAACTACTGGAATAGTAATGCCAAAACAGCATCCTCTCATAATTCTGCTTGCTGGAAGAACTACCAGAGCAGCTTGAAAATAGACTTTGTCTCCCTACCACCTTCAAACCCTCACATGAAGGTATCTTACTGGTGGAGACTTATTTCTATCCTGAACCATAACAGCAAGGGAACCTGGGAAATAATTTCAGCTCTCTGGCCTCTGCAATACAGGACTGCACAAGTGTGCCAGTCTAGCACATCCATCAGAGGAACTAAGGCAGTAACTTCTAATTTTACTAAAAGAGGGACTGATAAACACAGTTTTAGTTTATCGACAATCCATTCATAACAGCTGAAGGGAAACTTCTCTCTGAAGTCCTCTACGAGATTTCATGAACCTTCAGAGATCTAAGGCATCACTAATAGAATTTAAATGCACTGTCTCACTCCATTTCACCTTTCTCATCCCCATAACCTAACCAGCTCAATCATGGCCAGGCACCAATAGTCACTGGGACAACTAAGCCAACATTTAAAGTGAGGGGGAAATGATCACTTTCATCCTGTCCAAGATCTCCATTCTCAGAATGGTAATAACCAGGGAGTAATTAACTAACTATACAGTTCATTACTTTTTACTTTGCCCTGATCCAGAAAGCTTTAGGAGAGCTACTAACTACAGCATAGCCTTGGACAGACTGACTAGACTACTGATGAAACTCTGAATGTTGGCCACGTGTACAGCTCATTTTCATACAAAACAGCCACAAAGCATTCCTTACACTAAGGTCACAGATGATCCTGGCCCCCTGGTCAACATTAAGTGCACCAGGAATTCTTGCTTCATGCAAGGCAGCCATAGAGATTTGTAGTATCCTTGATGAGAATTTGACAGGACCTGGGGGCTTTTCGTTAGATGGCAATAAATTGAATGAACCAGATTTTTTTCTTGGTATGTTTAAGTATGAAACACACTGAGGCCAACCTGAAGGGGGTCAGGAAACTAAGAGACACAGAGAAAAGGATGCCAGCCAAAGCTAAGATGTAGAAAGAAGAAAAAGCATTTGAAAGAGGTAAAGAGAATCAGGTGCCACCTTGGTGGAAGCCATAGAAACAGAGATAAACTAAGGCCAAGAGGGCAAAGATACATGTGCTGAAAGCAGGGACCAGAACTTAGTCCTTGAAGCCACATTGAGGATTTGTGTTTATTTTCTATTCTGGGTGAGGAATATTTGACCTACTATTTGGAGCCAGTGGAAATTTTGCCCTTAATGTTTTGATTCTGTAATTATGAATACACCATCTAACCCAAATAATACAAAATAAATGAATTTTTATCTAAAAAGCAGTCTTCTTAGCAATTAAATCAATTTAATTCTTGATAAATTACCATACAGATTTCCATTTCCTTTTTAATTTACTAAAATTAAGATCCATTTTTTATTATAAATTTTCCATGGAAACTCGATTCATCAATAGTTTTATCCTCAAGTTATCTTCAATGGTCCTTATCAAGACTTGAGACAATCATTTTTATTAAAATTTCATCAAGTGTCATCTTTAATCCCTTTCAGTTTTTGTTGTTATTGTTGTTGGTTATATTTATAAGCAATGCTCTCTTTGAGTTAGATGAATGAGTTTTTATTTATTTCTTAGCTAATCCATGAGAAAATCTTGTATTGTCCCTTTGAGAATCACTGATCTCTTGTAATGTTTCCCAACAGGTGGTTCACATACCACTTGCTTTGAGGTGGCAAAAGTATTTTTTAATAATTATGTATTTTAAGTGCTCATTAGAATGTTATAATACATTTGACACGTGATAATTCCTTAAGACACATTAAATCTGTCCCAAGTTAAGGAAAATAAGTCATTTGCAAGTGTCCAATCAAAGAACAAAAGACAAGTCAAACGTTCTGCTCAAGTTTTCCATATTTTCTACAAGGAGAGTGGATTACTTTCACCGTGTGAAATTATTCTTTAAAGTATTCTATTACCATTCAATTCTTTTGAAATCAGTCACGTGCTGATGTGGGATGACATAGAGGTCAGGTTTCAAAGGATTCTGGAAGAGTAAAAGGGAGTTATATTTCCAAGGAAAAGCAGGAAAGAGGAAGGTAGCTGGTTAACGTGCATTTTGCAGTCAATCTGATCTGGGTAGGAATCCTAGCTTTAACATTACTAGCGCTGTGATCTTGTACAAATTACCGTTTGTAAATTGCAAATTCCCCTTCTACCAAATGTAAATAATAAGAATTAACTCGTAAGATTGACCATTAGCTAAGATACCGCACATAAAACAAGTAACAGAGCCTGGCACATAGGAGTACTCAGTATACAGTTATCCTTACAGATTTTAATTATCACCTTCAAGTCCCCAGAGCTGCTACAGCACCCAAGTCAGAGCACACGCTCAACGAATAGATTTTGGGGATGAAGGCAGGTGCCCTGCCTTGGTTAAAAAAAAAGGGGGAGGCGGCGCACACCTGCACCGACGTTATGCGAGGGTCTGCAAGATTACAAGTAAGGTAATCTTGGAAGGTGTGGCTTCCAGGTCAGAACCACCGGAATTCAAACGTCCAGAGCACCGAGCCTAGTCAAAGGGAAAAATCGCCAGCGTGCCACAACGGCCCGGCTGGCTGCGCGTGCGTCGGCCGGAAGACAGATGGCGCGCTCCGCGACCCGCCCGATCGATCGACCATATCGAGGATCGTCAAGACAGTTCTGACTGCTCAAAGTGCTCCTTCTCGCGAGGCTTCAGTCCAGGCGGCTGGGGGAAGGGGCGGACCCGGCTGGAGAGAGAGGAGGAGCGTGAAGCCGCCGCACGCTGCGTTCCCAGGAGGCTGTGCGCGCTCCTTGCTTCCTACGGGATAGTCTGAGCGGGCACGTGAACTGCTTCCTGCGTAGTGGTCATGGCTCTCCACGTCCCCAAGGCCCCGGGCTTTGCCCAGATGCTCAAGGAGGGAGCGAAGGTAAGGAAAGGAGGAAGGAGGGAGGAGTGAGGTGGGAGAGTCGGCGTAGGGCAGCGGCGGCCGCGGCGAAGGAGAAGGGTGTACTAACGGGCCGGGCGTGCTCCCCCGACACTGCGGTCGGAGGGAGAGAAGATTCCAGAAAGGGAGGTGTTCTCGGGAGGGCTCTGCCGCGGAGGGCTGCGGGCATTTTGGTTCTTTACGGACGCCGGGAAGGGTCGAGCGGGCAGAGACGGCGAGTGGGGGACGAGGCCGCAGACACCGTGTTCTGTACTTGGTTGTCGGACAGATGTAAGGCCGCTCCTGCATTTTACCTCCATCCGTAAAACGGGGGTGATGAGTCTCTCTTTTAGAAGGCGACACAGGTGAAACAACGTAGGTGAAATTGCTTTGGGAACTGCGAAGCTGATTGCCACAGTTCGGGGAGTGGGTGGTGCGGTTAAGAGAGGGACAAAGGCCTGTCTTGGCAACTTTTTTCTAAATGAGAAATAGCAGGCTCCCCATTTAGTTCGCAGAAGCAGTGCGTTATAGTAGGATAAACAGTGGTTACAATGCGAATGAATTCTGGTCGCAACTTAGGTTAGCTAGCTTGATGTAAAACTTACCCCTCTGGGTCTTGCTTTTCTCATTATTAAATTGAGCAGATTGGACAAAAAGGGTTGTAACGATCACAGTTGTAACCCACAAGGTAAGTGACACCCTGGCCTAAATAAAACTGCTTTGTTTTATGGCGAGATCTTGGACGTAATTTCAGAAGCTTAGTTTTTTAAAAATATCTTAAAGCACTACTGATAAATGTGTCTCTTGTGTTCAAATGGTAGTGTTCCTTTATTTGTCCCCCATATTTTCTGTGCTTAGTTAAAGGTATGTAGATAGTGTGGTTCCATTTATGGTAACAGGTTTAGGGAACTAGGTTCTTGTTGGCATGATGCACTTTTGGGATGTTGTGAATATAGTAAATATCAAGGTTTAATGTAAATATTGGTGAAAGAGCTTCGCTGAAAATGACATTGCTCACTTTTTTAAAAGGCTGAAGAACGTCTATGGTTTTTATTTTTCTGAGGCAGAAATAATAAATGGCCAAATGAACAAAAAGGATAATTTCAAATAATGATAAAGGAAATAAAATCTGCCTCTAAAAAAAAATTAAAAAGGAAGGGTTGGGGTAGATAGAACAATTAAGATGTTCAGGAAAGAACTCTCAGCTCTGTGCTTAGTGGCGAAGATTAAAGGCAGAAGTGTTCCAGGCTGAGGGACCAGTGAGTACAAAGGCCCTGAGGATGGAATGAGTGTCACCTGCTAAAAGAAAGCAAGAAAGGTAATAGGGCTGAAGCTTACCAACGGAACGGTAAGAGATGAATTGAGAAGAGTTGTAGGCAAGGGTTAGAATGTGCCTACACATTTATCCCTGACAGGGGCTTTACATTTTTTCCTAAGTGATGGGAAGTCATTAAAGGGTTTGACAGGATCTAATTTATGATCAGAGATGACTGTTCCTCAGAGAATGGGGATGGGGGAAAAACAATGTAAGGCAGGAGATCTTTAGAACAGTATTGTCTGTCTGCTGTGATGGAAGTGTTCTATATCAGGACTGTCCAGTATGGTACCCACTAGTCACAAGTAGCTACTGGGCACTTGAGTTGTGCCTAGTGCAATTGAGGGACTGAATTTTTAATTAATTACTTAAAATTTAAATAGCCACTTGTGGCAAGTGGCTACTCTCTTGGGCAAAGCAGCTCTAGAAAAATGTTCACATGAACAGTAGGCTCTTGAAATTTATCTGAGACCTCAGGTAAATTCTAAGTCTAAAAGAAGTCCAGTGTAAAACTTGAGAATTTTAGTACTGTGACCAATTCAGTAGTTTTCAATGTGTGCATGTTGGAATTATATTGCAGTTCAAATGAGCATTCAAAATCTGTATGCTTTGGTTCCTAAAAATTTATGAGGCAGATATGTTAATTCCCAGGGGACATAGAACTGCTGGATTTACAGTGCTCAGGTTTTAACACAATAAATATTCATGACCACATTTCAACTTTTAGAAAGTACTGATAAACTCTGAAAAGGTATTTTTATCTGCAAGAGCTCATTTGCTTTCTCTAATCAATCTTAGCACTCTTCCCTGCACTTTTCACTACATTTTTAAAAAATTACAGGTTTTATGTTTTGATGTGTAAGTAGGTGCCTGTGGTCCCTAAAAATGTCTTGCTTTATTCATTCAACTAGTGGACAAATCTATGGATCATTTGTGAATACCAGGCATCATACTTTACATATATAAATCTTGCTTGATCGTTTTAACAATCCTCTGAAACAGGTACTATTATATTACCCCATTTTACAGATGAAGAAATTATTGAGATTCACTGTCCTGCCTAATCAGAAGTTTTTTTTGACAGCATTTTTCAGGGTTGGAAGAGGCTGTGTACAGGAACATACAGGCTTGCAAGGAGCTTGCCCAGACAACTCGTACAGCATATGGACCAAATGGTAATTTCTAAATTCATGTTTTAAAAGATACAGTACTGTAATAGAATTTTGTGCACTAGCTCTTTCAAACTTGTTCTGAGGATATTATATGTAAATTGAGAGTTTTCGCCATAATATAGTATGGCAT
Organism: Pseudorca crassidens; assembly: GCF_039906515.1. Taxonomy (NCBI): domain Eukaryota; kingdom Metazoa; phylum Chordata; class Mammalia; order Artiodactyla; family Delphinidae; genus Pseudorca; species Pseudorca crassidens. The sequence continues at coordinate 133,754,516 of NC_090300.1, read as the reverse complement.
TGAAATTTATTTCATAGCTCAGTGACACCAGTACAGTGTTTCTAATCTTTAGTCAGCAATTCATATCTTTTTAGAAAAGTTGGAATCCAAATGTTACGTTTTGTCCTATTGAGAGGATAGAAAAGTTATAGTGCTTTCACCATTGAGGCAGTACCTAGTGTTCACGGTTGTAGATGTGGAACAGATCTTTTACATAGCGCGACATTATAATTTAAGGGAGAAAAATTCTCTCTTGTCTCCTACCATCGACTGAATTAATTGATACAGATTTATGGAATAAGCAAAAAAATAAGTGTACTTTTAAATAGATTATTTTAGTGTTTGTACATGTTAATATGCTGTGTTGATTGAATAAAAATATGACAAAATTGGCATCCTCGCTAATAAACATTATCAGAGATTAAAAAGGAAAGAGTACAGGTGTGCAGTCAGGCAAAGCCATAGGGCTATGAGATAACCTTAAAGAATAGATAATATGTTTTGAGTTCTTACAAAGTTATTTTTAGGAATGGATATAAATTTATATTTCTTGACTAGATTTTCCCAGTATTTGGAGAAGGGTTTGAGTAATAATGGATTTCTTTTTCTAATTGTTATTTTTGAGGAATGAACAAAATGATTATCAACCACCTGGAGAAGTTGTTTGTGACAAATGATGCAGCAACTGTTTTAAGAGAGCTAGAAGTAAGTTATTTCTTTAAAAAAGCCAAGAAATGTTTTGGTGACATCAAAAATTCAGTATATTTTAATGTAAAAGAACCTTTATTTCAAATTGAATAATAAGGGATTTTTTTATTCCCAACTTGAAAATTCATTATACAGATTTTCCTAATTATAAAGAGTCCTCTTTATGTTTAACATCTTAGCAACTCAAATTTTAAATCTCCTAAATTATTTATGGAATGATTGGTTGTGATAAAAAATATATTTGCTCATAATCATATCAAATTGAATATGTTGTCTTGTTCTGTAGAGTGTAACACTGAAGTGAATTATTCCATAATGTAGAAACATCTGATACTTGAAAATAGTGGTGTGTTTTTTTTTTAATTGTCTTTGTGAAGATAAAACAATCAGTTTGTGGAATTTTGCTTTGTTCACCTGCAGTTTTGATGTTATAGAATCTGTAGAATAGATACTGCCAGCCGAGGTATGAGGACAGCCTGGCACCTGAACACATAGAGCACCATTCCTCAGCCAGCTGCTAATTGAAGCATATGTTCAATCTCAGGGAATTTTCTTGAACTTAGCTCTTAAAGCACCAGAGCTTAATGCTTTTAGACAGAACTCCATAGATAAGTTAACATTTCTTCAACTTCTTAAATAACAGTATAGTCTTGAAGTAATAATATTGAACAAAACAAATTTAATTCCACAAGATATTTATAGAGGGGCTTATTGTGAATGTGAATGTTGTACTCTGTGATGTTCTCAGGAGTTCAAGTGTGACGGGGATACTGTCCTCATAATAAACTATAATGTCAGCTTTTTAGTTTTCTCAGTGCTATCAGCTGTTACTCTGATTATTTCTTAGAAAGCATGTAAATCCTAAGAAACGATCACTTAAAATTTTGATATGCTGTTTTTAAGAAATGTTTTATATTCCCCTCCTTTTAAACCATAATTGATAACCCCTTACGAAAAGAATACATAAAAATTGAGACTTGTGATGAAGTTAAATGACATCTATTTTAGCACTTCTGAAGCCTTTTTTAAAAGTGCCTTAGGTTTAGTGGTTGGAATTACTTTGTTTTTTAATTTAGTGAATATATAATAAAGTTATGAACCTTATGTATGCAGGTGTACATACTGGGTGACTGACCATTAAAAGAAAGTGCCTGTGAAGTTATTGTCATTTATGGTGATGCATTCGTGTTCATAGGCCTAGGTGGACTTGGATTGTCTTCTTGTGACTACACTATAAGTAGTGTGTAGCAGTGTGATCACATGAGTTACCTGTCTGACAGGTAACTGTTACTTGTCAGACAGTTACCTGTCTGTCTGACAGGTATCACCCATAGGGAGATTGGAGTCTATTAATTTAAGAAGAAATGGAAATGAACAATTTTATTTTGCTTTAAGGATCAAATGTTTTAGCTTGATATTCAAATTCAAACCCCTTCTGTCAGGTACAGCATCCTGCTGCAAAAATGATTGTAATGGCCTCTCACATGCAAGAGCAAGAGGTTGGAGATGGCACAAACTTTGTTCTGGTTTTTGCTGGAGCTCTTCTAGAATTAGCTGAAGAGCTTCTGAGACTCGGCCTGTCAGTTTCAGAGGTGAGTGTTCATTTTATAATCTACCCCTGTTTCATATTTGCTTATGTATATATACCTACTAAATAAAAGCCATTAGTAATAGCTGATTTTGAGCAGTTTTCTCTGTGCCAGGCATTGTAGTACATATGCTTCACATGCAGTATCTCATTCTATCCTTACAAGAACCCTATGAGTGGGGCCTATTAGAAGTAATCCTGTTTTGTTTCAGATAAGGAAAGTGAGCCTTAAGTTAGAAAAACCTTGCGCAAGTAGCTAGTGATGGCAGTTAGGATTCAAATTTGGGCTCTCACCAAAGCCTGCACCCTTAAATAGTAGGCTGTGCCGTGAATGTTATTCTGGAAGTGTGCTTTGTTTTTTTCTATTGAAAATAAAGATTGGTATTCATTGGGTTACCAAAATAAGCTACCTTATTAAGTCATGTCAAAATTACATCTTTTGAGGAAACATTTTTGCTTTTTACATTTAAGGTCATAGAAGGTTATGAAATAGCCTGCAAAAAAGCCCATGAGATTCTTCCTGACTTGGTATGTTGTTCTGCAAAAAATCTTCGGGATGTTGATGAAGTGTCATCTCTACTTCATACCTCCATAATGAGTAAACAATATGGTAATGAAGCATTTCTGGCCAAACTTATTGCTCAGGCATGTGGTGAGTAAATATCAGTAAATGAAAAGATCCAAAATTAAAATGTCTTAATGTGATTAAGATATTTTCTCTGTTGTCCCAACATATCTTTTGATATGTCTCGTTTTCTTAACAGTATCTATTTTTCCTGACTCTGGCCACTTCAATGTTGATAATATCAGAGTTTGTAAGATTCTGGTAAGTTTAGAAAATGCATTAATGTTATCTAGATAGATCAGATTTTTTTTTGCAAAAAAAAAAATTTCTGTTGTTCTAAATTTTATCTTGTGGGTTTTAGGCACTTAGGACTTCCTGCCTTTGTTGTAGCATTTGGATATTGCTAGATTGTAATACACCACTTGTTAAATTTAAAAGGATATCAACATATTATCTTCTTAAGTCATCATTTTTCCATGATAGCTGGAAGGTTGAGAATAGTGCATAAACAAAATATTATTTGCAATCTTGATATATGCTGACTTATAAAAATGAGCTTAGAAGGCAATTTTGAATGAGGTTCAAGTTTTTCTGTTGCTCTATAATAATAAAATTCATACTTTTAATATTTAAAGAGTATGTATTTGATAAAAATATGGTGCTTGATGCAGTAAAACCTATAACTGTAGTGATTTTACACATGTGATTGTTAATGTAGCTGAGTTTAGCTTACATTAGTACATGTGTTAGCTGTAAATGTGTGTGTATTAATATACGTGCTGGGTGTTTTCTGACTTTATCCATGCACTGCCTTCCCCTTCGCCATTACATGGTAAGCTTGTGAAATCAGAAACTTGGCTTTGATCCCTATTCTGCCTGGTACATTGGTACAGAGTGAGTGAATGGCTTAGAGCAGTTGTTCTTTGATTCTTCCCAGTACACTGAAGGACCCCTGTCCATAACAGTGGCTCGTTGCCACAGTGATTCCTGCATTGAGCAGACTGGTATGCTTTATGTCCACCACCCTACTCATCCCCAGGAGTCACTGCCTTTGTATATTATATTATTTAGAAATGAATATTTTTGGTGCATGCAGAATCAACAAATTAGCCCTGATGTTATTTTCATGAAATCACTGGTGATTTTGATATCCAACTCCTTAGGGCTCTGGTATCCATTCCTCTTCAGTATTGCATGGCATGGTTTTTAAGAAGGAAACTGAAGGTGATGTAACATCTGTCAAAGATGCAAAAATAGCAGTGTACTCTTGTCCTTTTGATGGAATGATAACAGAAACTAAGGTATGTAGATTTCAGAACCTTAAAGGTAAAAATTTGCGGTTATCCTTTCAGATAGTTTTAATGATTCTAAAATTTTGAGGTAGAGTTTCCTCTTAATCCAGTGAATACTGCATAATTATTGAAAATTGCCGGGTCATGTTTATTTTTTAATCAGACTTATATTTGAATATCTAATTCAAATACTAAGTACAAAACTTGGAACATTAGATGATGACAGTATTGTTTATATTCTAATAAACAGCTCTTGACTTCTAGTAGAACTTACACAATTCAGCAGGTTAAATGTTCAGTGAAGAAAATGAGTGTGTGCTGTTCATTAAAATTTTTTTAATAACAAATTTATTTTTATTTTTGGCTGTGTTGGGTCTTCATTGCCGCGTGCGGCCTTTCTCTACTTGCGGCGAGCGGGGGCTACTCTTCATTGTGGTGCACAGGCCTCTCATTGCGGTGGCTTCCCTCGTTGCGGAGCATGGGCTCTAGGTGCGTGGGCTCAGTAGTTGCGGCTCCCGGGCTCTAGAGCTCAGGCTCAGTAGTTGTGGTTCACGGGCTTAGTTGCTCCTTGGCATGTGGGATCTTCCCGGACCAGGGCTCGAACCCGTGTCCCCTGCATTGGCAGGCGGATTCTTAACCCTTGCGCCACCAGGGAAGTCCCTGAAGTTTGTTTTTAAAAACACATGTTAAGAAGTTTGAAGCATATGTTTATAGGTCACTGTTGATTGCATCCCTAGAATGCTTGAAATCTGAGTTGTGGACGGTTTTTGAAGTTTTGCAGGGGTGGGGTGGGGTGGGGCTGGTCACTTAGTCCATGTTTTAGAAAAAGTTTGAGAACCACAACATTCTTTTGGTTGACATTCATCAGAAGACAGATGTCAGGATACCTGTCTAACATCTAAAAGTACAGTGTATTTCTCCAGTTTTTCCACCAAAGTGCCTGTCAAAGAGCAAATGCATCAGTGTTGGGGGCAGGGGCATTGGTCTAGGAACAAGCTGAATTTGTTAATTTCATACAAATTTTGTATTCTGCTTCATGTTTATGTTTATCTTCATATTTTTCTCCCAAATCTTTAAATTATTTCTTCAATAAAGTGTTATTCTGTGACTTTGAACAGCAACGTGGTGAAATGGTTTTAAAGAAAATCCTTACTTATTTTGCTAGGGAACGGTATTGATAAAGACTGCTGAAGAATTGATGAATTTTAGTAAGGGAGAAGAAAACCTCATGGATACGCAAGTCAGAGCTATTGCTGGTAGTGGTGCAAATGTCGTCGTAACAGGTGGCAAAGTGGCAGACATGGCTCTTCATTATGCAAACAAATACAATATCATGTTGGTGAGGTAAGAGGGGACTGCATTCTGTTAACCTGGATTGTAAATGGCTTTGAGTGGTGAAACACCAAGCAGATAAATTCAACACAACATGAAGACTGTTAAAAGGGGGAAAGTATGAGGTATTAGATTGCATGGCAAGAGGACTTAACTTGATCTAGGGGAACAGGAAGCAGATCTGAGAAAACTTACCTTTAGGCCGAGAGCTGAAGGACCAGTTAGCAGATGTTAATTGAAGAGGGAGAGGGAGGAGCTTAAGAGACCAGACACAGACCTGGTACACACTGCCAGCTGGAGCGTGGGGTCAGGAACATAGCTTTAAATTTATGAACACGTTTGTGGCTTACACTAGACAGTTCACCCACCCGTTCCCACCTCTCCGAGCACATAATATAACGTGCAGAGTAAATCACTCTTCTCCTCACGGAACGTGCAGTTGCCCAAAGTAAAGCAAAAGTTTTCTGTGTACCAGGGCTTCCTTGGTATTTCAGAACTATGAACCCTTGACATCCTAAGGAGACTGGAACTCTCCCAGTTCTAGAATAATGCCCTAAACACCTGTGACTGGATTGCACAGTGCAGTCCAGACCCATTCTGAGCTTGAACCTTCAGGGTCAAAAGAAGGTGACCTGAGGCCCAATGTACAGTTTCCTGTTTAATCTCTTGTGTTTTACTTTGGTATCTCATGGAATTAAAACTTCTGTTAAGGTCTTTGTTTTGTTTTTTAAAGGCTGAACTCAAAATGGGATCTCAGAAGATTATGTAAAACAGTTGGTGCTACAGCTCTTCCTAGATTGGTATGTATTTTGGACAATATTAAAAGAGAGTTGAATCTATTTGAATTATTTTTATTACAAGAGTCATTTTTTCGCAGACTCCTCCTGTCCTTGAAGAAATGGGACATTGTGACAGTGTTTACCTCTCAGAGGTTGGAGATACGCAGGTGGTGGTTTTTAAGCATGGTAAGTAGTAGTGGTAAACTATATGTATGTGAAGTGTGGGGAGTTCATTTGCTTTTACTAATCCCCAAATATATTTAATTTATTGACAGAAAAGGAAGATGGTGCCATTTCTACCATAGTGCTTCGAGGCTCTACAGACAATCTGATGGATGATATAGAGAGGGCAGTAGATGATGGTGTTAATACTTTCAAAGTTCTCACAAGGGTCAGTATCAGCATTCATCTTAATTTAGTATTTGTAAATCCTCAAAAACACAGTTGGCAGACATTCTGAGAACTTGAAAATGAATGGCTTGTGTAAAGCAAAGCACCTTCCTCCTTAAGCCTCCACTTAAGTATTTGTTGCTGATGAATTTTCTAAAATGAAATGAAAAGGAGTAAATAGCAAATCAAGGCTTCTTTTTTTTTTTTTTTTTTCCTGCGGTACACGGGCCTTTCACTGTTGTGGCCTTTCCTGCCGCGGAGCACAGGCTCCAGACGCGCAGGCCCAGCGGCCACGGCCCAAAGACCCAGCTGCTCCGCGGCATGCAGGATCCTCCCGGACTGGGGCGTGAACCCGCGTCCCCTGCATCGGCAGGGGGACTCAACCACTGTGCCACCAGGGAAGCCCAAGACTTTTTTTTTTTATATATAACTGTTTTAAAGAGATGGTTTATGGTGGTTTTCAATTATAATACACCTTCAGTTGCTTCAGCACTATTCTTAGTGCTATATCTGGAAATACAGATAACCACATAGTGATGTTCCCATTCTTAACTTTGGTCCTTTTTCGTATACCAGACACTATGGTGCAGTAAGGTAGTTGGTTCAAATCACGCCATTTTTATGACATTCATAATTGGAATTTGAATTTTATAAAACTTGTAATTGAATCTGATTAAAACCTCTAGTCTGGTGGAGTACTGGAATCTGAAAAGATTTAAAAAACTGGAAATTGCTTCTTGGTGACTTCTGTTGTTTTTTTGTTTAAACTACGTATTATAGGATAAACGTCTTGTACCTGGAGGTGGAGCAACAGAAATTGAGTTAGCCAAACAGATCACATCGTATGGAGAGGTATATGGCTTTCTGTGTACAAACTGACTTTGTTGTCATTGTTCGAATAAATTTAGTAATAAACACATTTTTGTTTTAGACATGTCCTGGACTTGAACAGTATGCCATTAAGAAGTTTGCTGAGGCATTTGAAGCTATTCCCCGGGCACTGGCGGAAAACTCTGGAGTTAAGGCCAATGAAGTAATCTCTAAACTTTATGCAGTACATCAAGAAGGAAATAAGAATGTTGGATTAGATATTGAGGTATTTGAAAAAAACACTATGAACTTGTTTTATTTTGTGAATGCACAACCTAAAAATAGACGTATTAAGTTTAAAAGGAAAATCAGAAAATGTTCTGATTTGTGAACAAATGATTTTCATAACAGTTAGCTTTTTCATAGTTTATCTGATAGAGAATTTAGTATTTTATTAAAATTTGTTTTATAGTGTAGATGAGGTAGTACTTTTTCCTAGCTACTTATTCTAGTTTTATTTAAGTAGCCATGTTTCTATTGAGTACAGATATTTTCACATAAACATTTAAAGTGAAAGAATAAAAATAGTTTTGTGTTGACAGGCTGAAGTTCCTGCTGTAAAGGACATGTTGGAAGCTGGTGTTCTAGATACTTACCTGGGAAAATACTGGGCTATCAAACTGGCTACTAATGCTGCTGTCACTGTACTTAGAGTGGATCAGGTGAGTGAGAAGTGAAATTTTGATCTTTAAAAATACTAATTTTTATGTAGTTGGAAGTATATTTTCATGGAACTAGAATATAGCACAGTTCTCATTCTATTCAAAGTACCCCCCCCCCCAAAAAAAATTGTTTTAATTCTATTACAGTTTTAAATTGTTTTGAATGTATTTCAGCTAATTTAAAATGAAGATTTTGCCAGTGAAAGAATCCTTTGCCATTTGGGAACTGGAGTGGGTAAAATCTGATACAGATTCATAGTTTTCAAGACTTTTTAGACTAAGAACGCCTTTGTACACATAATCTAGAGAGGAAATTTAAGATGGAATATGGAAGGGCCATAAAGATCTGAGGCGGATATTGCAGACTACAGTATTCCCTCCCTTACATGCAGTTTTACTTTCTGTGGTTTCAGTTTACCCACAAGTCACCTGCAATCCTAGAATATAAGAAAGAAAATCCTAGAAATAAGTAATTCATAAATTTTAAATTGTGTGCCATTATAAGTATACTATGTGATGAAATCTCACACTGTCCTGGTCCAGGACGTGAATCATCTCTTCGTCCAGCATATCCACGCTGTGTGCACTGTCTGTTAGCCATTTCGATTATCAGGTCAACATATTTTACTTACTGGTCCCAAAGTGCAAGAGTAGTGATGCTACCAATCAGATATTCTCTTATTGTGCCTAATTTATATATTTTATCATAGGTATGTATGTATGGGAAAAAGCACAGATATAGGGTTCATTACTATGCTCAGTTTCAGGCATCCACTGGGATTCTTGGAAGGCATCTAAGGGGGAACTACTGTATCACCTTCAAGGAAGTGTGGAGATGATAGGACCTGGCATTTAAATTTTTTTCTTCTGTGACAGATTATGTCTTGGGGTACTAAGATCTTAAGGTATAAAAAATCATAGTATTTCTGCCAATATTTTTGAGGAATTATGGCAGAGAAGAAAGTGGTGAAGACTACTTTGGATTCACAGATAAACCAGAATTCATAGTTTTTCAAAAAGGTGTTTTCTAAACTTAATGAAATGTATTTTCCTACAAAATTCTAGAAGTGATTATTAACCAATGAATAATTTTTAAATACTGAGTAGAAAATTTTAATTGCTAGGGGCACAGTATAAGTCCATTAAATGAAAATCATCCCAAATTAATAGAAGCAAGTTTTAGGTAGAAATGGAAAGGAAATTAGACTTATTCTCAGATCGGTTGGTTGTAATTATAGCAAAACAAATTTCACTTCGGTAAAGGAAGAACTTTTTCTTAGGTAAGATGACCAAAAATGGAACCTGGAGATCCAGTTTGAACACATTGAAAATAATCAGACTGGATATCTATGTACTGGATTTATTAATAGTGTATTTTTATATCAGTGCTTCAAATAGTTTTTAGTGGAAGAATATGTTTTTGGAGTTTTTAAACAAGGATAATGTTTAAATGCCTTAAGGAAATGTTTGTTCTATAAGTTAACATGTGGCTAAGAATAAAAAGGAGGACCAAAAGTATAAGGGGACAGGAGAAGCTAAGTAGACTGAAGCATGAGGTAAGCAGAAATTCTAATAGTAGAAGTTCCTAAGGAACTTTTTGAATGTCAGTGTCCAAGCAAGACAGTAATGTTAATAACACAAGTAAGTGCCTTGCTCACACAGGTACTTCTGAATTTCGGTTTTAAACTGGGAAGGCTGTGTTTTGTTTTACCCTAGGGGAGGATGTTCATTGTTATGTGCCCTTAGCACTCTGTACACGAAATATGTATCTGAAGAACCCATCCAACTGTCTAATGAACACTCTTCAATATAGTTGTACCTATTTTGCATAGTACATATTCTGGAAAAGGACTTGTAAATCAAGTTTTAAGCATTGGAAAATGTAGTAGGGCTGGATTAATCTTGTTCAAGTGTTTATTTCACTAGTTCTCAAATTGCCTCCTAGTCAATAGCATCAACATCACTGAAGAACTTAATAAAAATACAAATTCCCAGACCCACTGAGTGAAACTCTGGAAAGAATCAGTCTGTTTTAAATAAGCCCTTCAGGTGATTGTGATGCCCACTAAAGTTTGAGAACTGTTTTTAGGTACTTTTTTCTTAAACTATACTTGGGTTCTAAAATTATACTTACTGCCTTTAATTCAATCTGAATTTATCCTCATTTGGTAAAATGTTCCTCCAAGAATTTCAGGTTAGGTTGTTTTATGAAAGCAGCTTCTGAAAAGGGGTGGGAAATCTATTGAAGGTGAAGATATTTTACGGTTTGTGTTGCATGAGACTCAAGCCAAACCCCTTGATGTTATACAGAAAGATCTCTTAATTATAAATTTGGGAAGCAGTGAATACTGTATCCAATTTTGAGATTTAGAATGTATATCAGAGTTTTACAGTTCTACTGTGGGGAAAGCCAACTGACTTTAACTTCTCCCAAATTTATTTGAGCCCAAAGCTACCATGCACCCCCAACACCTTTTTTTTTTTGCCCAAACATAAATCCTTTAAACATGCTATATGATTATACTTGGAAAATGCTGGATTAGTGCATTCTAGATAAATGAGGCTTCTAGCATGTTTCCAGGCAACTAGGTGCTTGGATTTTTTCGTTTATGAACACACATTTCCTGTATTTGAATGGCTCTCATTTATAGGTACTAGAAAATGTCATTGTTGAACTTTATATATATTTTACGTATCGACCACTTTAGATTATAATGGCAAAACTGGCAGGTGGACCTAAAGCTTCTAAATCACAAGGAAATTGGGATAAAGATGGTTGGCAAGACGAATCTCATATATAAATAGCAAATCAGGTGCCAAACTGACTGATTTATGCCAGTGATGCATGCAGATATTTTTCACATTCCGAGCATTGGGTTGTTGAAGTGCATGTCTTAGAATGCCCCTCGCTAATGTGTGTGAATTTTGTTGCTATTAATGTCCACAAAAGCGGAAAACTCGCCTGCTGGACAATAACAATATGCTAGTGTTTCATATGCAGTGTAATAACAGATTGCTCATTGGTGATGATTGCCTAATAATGAAGCAGGGTAATAGAGAAATATTCTTTCTCTTCACTCTGGAGCTTGAGTTTATAAGTATACTCGTGTGGATTTTGTTTTGCAGATCATCATGGCAAAACCAGCCGGTGGGCCCAAGCCTCCAAGTGGGAAGAAAGACTGGGATGATGACCAAAATGACTGAATGGCTAGATTTTTACTGTAGGTGAAGGCTGTGTTTGTAGTAGTACTCTAGGAATTGCCTGATGTTTTCATATTCTCCTAAATTAAGAAGTGTTTTGTGTTATCTTGTATTCTCGGCTGGATGATACAATAAACATGTTGTTACTATCAAAGCCTCTTTGTCTGAGGACCACCGTTCTTGGATCTGGATGACCTGTTTTGTCTCAACCTTGTTAATGAAATGAACTGTGGCACTTGAGGCAAGTCACCTAAGTTATGAGGGGCCTGTTGGCAATATAAATCTGGCCTGCTGCCTGTTTTTATACATAAGTTTTATTGGAACACAGCCATGATCAGGTATATTTATATATTGCCTATGGCTGCTTTTTACAAGGGAATGGCAGAGTTGCATAGCTGTGACAGAGACCAAGTGGCCTTCAAGGCCTAACACATTTAGGCCTTGACATTTACTTAGGCCTAAGACATTTACTACCTATAGGAAGTCTGTCAGTCCCTGGACTAGATGTATTTTTTCACAGCTCTGAAAATCCCTAAGACTGAGGTGACTTGTTTCAGTAACATTAAATGATGTGTTAAATAGCTGACTTAAAATACATATATTCTGGTAGCAAAGAACAAAGATACTTGTGATGCAGCTGAAAACATGCCTCCTGACATATAAATGAAGCAAGTCAGTTTTTATACAGTGGAGTTTTGAAAAAAGCAAAGACCATAGTAAAAAGTTAATTTAACTTATTTTACAGAACATGTGCTACTGTATGTTTTGGTTATATAAGGTCTTTGAGTAACATTTTGAAATTTTATACTGTTTTTGGTATTTCAAAGGAATTTGGATGCAGTATGGCTGACTAGGTCTTAGGTAAACTCATCAAGGAATTCCTAATAGAGAACCTTACAGGAAGTTTAGACAGGTTTGATATTCTTAAGGCTCTTAAGGTTGTTTGCAACTTGGAAACAGTGGCTGGCTTGGGTAAAAAAAAAAGGAATTTATTAGGACAGTTCACAGACTTTCTGGCCAGAGGCTGGCATTAAGGGGATTTCAATGAATGTCTTCCTTGGGTCGATTAACAATTGCACAGAACAAGTGCAGAGTTCAGCTTACACCCCAGCTTATGCACACTGCATGGCATCAGAAGCATTATATATGTTACCACCAAGGTCAAATACCTATGCTTATAAAATTAACACTTTTTTGCTTTAACGAACACACTTGAAGTTTCAGTCTGAAACTTTTTCTTCTAAATGTTTTCTAGTAGTGTATATCAGTACAACTTAAAATCTTCTAAGTAATAAAACAAGTTTTGGGGGTAATTCATTTTATTGATGTGTTGCAAACCACCACCCAGACGTATTAATAAGCACAGAGGACTTAAGTAATTCAGAATCCTTTCCAGAAACTGGAAGCAGGAATAAAAACCACTGTGACAATACAAAACCACTGTAAATTTTTAGGTATTTTCCCTTCAGTATTTCAATAAACATGATTTCTTCTGGCATGTATTTAATTTTAAGTTAACATGACTTACAGTTAGTCTTTACTTTTTTATTACTACAGCCATTATAAAAGCCATAAACATGTTTCCAGAGAAAGCACTTTTTGAAATTGTTACAGTATTCTCTCATAAAATAGGAGGTAAGCCTGTGAATTTAGTACTTTAGTTGTAGGCACAGCTTGCACATGTGTGTCGCTGATGTGAAACCACTGTCCTTTGGTTGAGTCCATTTCAAAATCTGTCAGGAGGAAATGTAAAATTAAATGTATAAATGGAAAGATTCAAGTTCATCCTTTTTTGGTTTTGCCATAAATATCTGCTGAATACCAGAATTCTGTAAGACCTCTTTCTTACCCTGTAGAATATCACCGTGGAGAACAAGATTAGAGAGATGACTGTTTGCAGATCTTGCCTTGGCATAGGCAGTGTAATGCCCCGACCTCATGGTACCACTGTGTTCAACGACTCCATATAAGGAATATAGTACCCTTGTATTTTCTTCAGCAACATTCTTTAAAAATGAACAGGAATCAAAAGTTAGTTCTAGTCCCATTTATACAGATGCCATCAACAAGACAATTTTCAACTATGCAGAGGGTCTCTAACCTTCGAGAATGCAGAAGTCCTGAGTCTGAAATGGACTATTATTTTCTCCCTACCTTTTCTCAGCCTACTGAGTGGTAGCACGCTTATGTTTTTAGTAGAAAGTTGCCATTGCTCTTGCCCTGCTGGAAGAACCATAAACCAGGGTCTACCTGCTATAATCACAGTTTCCTGGCCCAGATACTTAAATAACTGAACTTGCCAAAGCTTCTTTAGGAGTCTGGGATCAGATAATACCTCAACAACTCATCATCCTATTTCCAGCCCAAAATGTACGCCTTTAACAGCAAGAGGATAGCATTTAGGTCACACCCAAGACCACCCCTTAACATTTTCAAATACCCCCTGCAGATTTGGTGAGAAGGACATGTGACCTCTCAGAAGCTCACATTCCCCATCTAACATGGAGGCTGCTTATTTTAAGATCACATGTGCTGTAGGGCTGGTCAGCAACAGGGACAGGTGTTCCAGCTGGGGGCCACTCGCAGACAACTACCCCACTTGCGTTCTCTTGTAAAAAGTCTTCCTGAACAAGCATCACTGCCCTTCAACAGTACTGTCACTACACTCTCTAATCTTTGCCTCCCTATTTGCTAAAGAACTCTTATTACATCACCCCAAATCCTGTCAGCTTCCTCAGGGATTTCAGTGGCCAATGAACCTCACAGAATTTTCCCTGCCATTCCATTTTAATCAACCACAGCCAGGACTACATTCTGGAATTGGTCATCACTCAGAACCCTTTAACTTCAAAAATCTTACTAATTTTCTAGTCTCAGTCTACAATTCCATTCTTCCAACTCTCACCTCACCTATACTAGTCAACCTAACAGGATCCTCCAACCCTCGTTTTCTCCTGGCCTATGAGGCCTGTTTTGGCCTCATTCCCAAAAAAAGCCTCTTCACTTCTCAAAATGTAATGGAACAGCAACATCACATTACCTGAGAGCTTACTGGAAGGCAGAGTCTCAGACCCCGCCTCACACCTACTGATTTCCATGTGATTCACATGCACATGTCATTCTTACAGACAACCTCTCAACACCCACCACATCCAGCTCATCACATAACCCAGCTCTGAATTCCACGACGCACCTTCCCCGACCCCATACACAGACAGCTGCCATTGCTAGGAAACAATTCTGTAACCATGCAGCCTCGAAAATTCATGATTTTCTACCTCACCAGGTCCTCGATGTGACTGTATAATTTATAATGTGTCCTCAGCTGCCTCTTCCATGGATGTCCTTCACAGCAACTAGACCAAACTTCCACCGCTCGCCTGTAGCCTCTCCTTAAGAGGTGACCTCACCTCCCACTTCAGGAAAACTGAGACACCACCCACCCAGCTGCATGTTGCCGCTCTCAGGAATGTGAAGTCTCCTCTCCCTTTGGTTCAGAGATTCTCCAACTTCGTGTCCTTATCCCAGCCTTTCTGGTCTTCTCCAGGATCTTTGCTCAGTTATCTCTCTTTTCTGTATCTTTTACTTCTAGATTTTCCTCTTTGCCTACAAACCTAATTAAGTCTCCTAGTATTAAAAAAAAAAAATCTTCATTGATGCACCACGTTTCCTTTTCAGCAAAAGCTCTAATGTATCTATATGCTCTATCTCCAATATTCTCATTCATTTCTCAACCTACTGAAGTTACCAACACTTCTTAAAAAATTTACCATGACCTCTATACTGTCTAACACGTTCTAGTTTTTTTCTCTGATATTCTGACACTGAGGCCACTTAATCCTTTCCTTGAAACCTGAACACAGGACAATGGCATTTTAGGCAAAAGATGGATTCCTGATGACCCTGTATTCAAAACTAATCCAACCAGAGCTATTTCTATTTACAGGCATATCTCATTTTATTGTACTTTGCTTTATTGTGCTTCACAAAGACTGCGTTTTTTTATAAATTGAAGGTCTGCGGCAATCCTGCACTGAGCAAGTCTATCGGTGCCAATTTTTTTAATAGCATTTGCTCACCTGGTGTCTCGGTGTCACAGATAATTCTCAAAATATTTCAAACCCTCCATCAGCAAAAAGCTTACAACTCACTGAAGGCTGAGATGATGGTTAGCATTTTTTAGCAATATTTTTTAACTAAGATATGCACACTTTTTTTAGACACAATGCTATTACACAGTTAACAGGTTGCAATACAGTGTAAGCATAGCTTTTATATGCACTAAACCAAGAAATTCGTGTGACTTGCTTTATTGCAATATTTGCTTTATTGTGGTCTGGAACGGAAGCCAAAATATCTGAAGTATGCATATACCAGCAAAAGTGGCCCTGGCCTATGGTAGTAACATAAAAAGAATGACAATTCACTGAAGTATTTAAAATCTGGATAAAGAACAACAGTATAGCTTCTTTTATTCTCCAAATTCTTCAACATGGAGATTCGCTGATATCCTCGGTGGTGTCTTCTTCCACCTACACCTCTTACACTCCGATGCTCGCCAGAGTTTTGTCATTAAGCATCTCTTCTTTCTCCTTGTTTACACAAGAGATCCTATCCTCTCATAGTTTTAACCACCACCTATTTATTGATTTCCGAATCCTTATCTCCAGCCCTAACCCCTCTATTCTGGCCCTCAGACATGTACATCCAAATGTTTTCTAAACATAGCCACATGAATATCTCAAAACTATCTGAAACTCAATGTTTCCAAAACTGAACTTATTATTATTCCTTTCTCCGCCTCCCAACCTGCTCTTCTTCCTGTGTTTCTTACCTCAATTTATGGCACTCCCAACTGCACAGACACTCAAATCAGGCCCTGGGAATCATACTCAACTCCTTCTGTAGCACCCTCAGCATCCATTTAAAGGCCTCTGCCTCATCTTCCAGAGGAAAGAGATCAAAAGTCTTAATTTTACCTCCTGAAATATTCCTTCAATCTCCCCATCTCCAGCCCTAGTTTAGGCTGTCATCATCTACTGACAATTAACTCAACAGCCTCCTAACTTCCCTGCCTCTACTCTTGTCCTCCTAAAATCCAGCCTCCATTGCTTCAGCAAGTAACCTATGTAATATACAGACCTGGCTGTGTCACCCTGTTGCTTTAAGTTCTTCAGTGGCTCCCCACCGCATACCTAATAAAGCCCAAGTTTCTCATCACGATAATCTTCCAAAACCTCATTCCTCTCTCACTTTTCTGGCTTCATCTCCTAACGTTCCCAGACCTTGTACTGTAAGCTCTAGACCTGCTTATACAGACAGTCCCCGGCACCCGCCGTGCCACTTTACATGCCCTGCCTTTGCTCCTGCTGTCCCCTCTGCCTGGAAAACGTGCTTCCTCTTGATTCATTATACTAAGTCTTACTCCTTGAAGTAGCAGTTGAGGCAGAGCCTCTGAGGCAGAGCCTCCAGAGCCTTCCCTGAACCACCAACATGCTGGGTTAAGTGCATATCACCCCTGCTCTGTGTATACCAATCCTATCACTCAACCATATTAAACTGAGATTATCCATTAATATATCTGCTCATCTTTAGTTATATGCCCTCAGCTCCCAAGACGTCTGCCACAATAATGGGGGTTCAAAAAAATGTTGAACCGAAATAACCACCTAATGTTCAACATGATTCATCACAGATCTTGACATTATAAAGGTACAAAGATCAAAGACCCAGTCTACTCAGTAGTTCCTATCAACTTCATATATATGTGAGTTGCTGTTGGAGTATTTGGTAATAAGCTATGATTTCCCTTTAAAGGATTTTCCCAAAAAGGCAAGTTCCACCTACCTTACATTTAAGGGTACAAAAAGGAGCCAAATCTAAGATTTCTGGAAATTTTATGTGTCTGTTAACTTTGCGTAGGTTAAAACCAGCCTATAAAAGAAGGATAATACATTAAGTTCTCTTCCTGGAAAAGCTGTACATGTTATGTAAAAACTATAGTCCCACCCCAATGCCCAGAAGAACACTAACATCTAGCCCTAGTTCAATCTGCTTAGAAGACTCTATCCCCCTGACTACTAATTGATTTCCAGTTGATTTGTTTTTGCTAAGTGCAACAGACACACACACACACACACACACACACACACACAGAGTCCAACACGTTGAGATACCTGCTCCTATAAGAAAACTCTCAATGTTTCTGCTTTAAGCATCTGGAAAAGCCAGATTAGACAACAGGTTTTGAGTGCTTAAAACTCAGCAATAGCAGGAACTTCCCTGGTGGTCCAGTGGTTAAGAATCTGCCTTCTAATGCAGGAGACGCAGGTTCCATTCCTGGTCGGGGAACTAAGATCCCATAAGCCACGGGGCAACTAAGTCCACATGCCACAACTACAGGGCCCATGTGCCACAACTAAGACCCGAATCAGTCAAAAATAAAACAAATAAAAAATAAACATTAAAAAAAACCCAACTCGGCAACAGCAGAATACTCTTCTGTGAAGCATACACTTTCAGCCTCACTTTCTAACCAAGCTTGGTGAACTGTTCATAAAGACCCACCCAATTAGTCAAACTCATACAGAAGAGAGAACACTACAAAGGTACTTTGGGACTCGAACTGAATTTACAACTTGTACTGCTCATAGGAAAAAGTCTTCCAGAAAAGATGGAGTCACCAAAATGATGAAAAGCCAAGGTACCAATCAATGCCTTTTTATCAAGGGTCAGTAAAAATAAGATACCACACAGATCACTAAATTTCCCAAGTGTGAGATATAACTAGTAAACTGGTCTTCTTTCTCTAACCTGAAAATAAGATTAAAGTAAAATGCTAATATATCTAAAAAGAGCAACATGAGTTCTAGTAAAACTGAGGCGTGATTGTGCCTAAATTTCTCTTCCACCTTGACATGCATCTTCATCAAACCCCTTTTGTGTGGTAACATAAACATATGTATTATTTTACTTTCCTACTTCTTTGAAGTTAGAATTAAGAAATAACAGAAAGCCAAAAAATATAGTAATATGTTGAGACAATAACAAATAAAGCAGGTGTCACATATTTAAAACAAATTTTAGGTAACGAACAAGGGGTACCTGCTGAAATCTCTTTAAGTGAAGAGTGAGAACAGGAGGAGCAAGGGAAATTAGCATCTGCTTCTTAGCATTGGTGTAAACGTGTTTCTTCTCACCTACAGAAAGAAAGCAATTTTAGCAGTGTGAGGATCATTTTAGACCTCTATATAGCATTCACATCTGCTATAAATCATTCCAGGGGCTTCCCTGGTGGCGCAGTGGTTGAGAGTCTGCCTGCCGATGCAGGGGACACAGGTTCGTGCCCCGGTCTGGGAGGATCCCACATGCCACGGAGCGGCTGGGCCCGTGAGCCACGGCTGCTGAGCCTGCACGTCCGGAGCCTGTGCTCCGCAACAGGAGAGGCCACAGCAGTGAGAGGCCCGCGTACAGCAAAAAAAAAAAAAAAAAACATTCCAAACATCTAAAGCAAGGATCAGTACGCTTTCTGGAAAGAACCAAATAATAAATATTTTAGGCTTTTTGGACCAAGAGGCAAAATCAAGGATATTTTGTACACATTAATACACAAATTTTATAGAATTCAAACTATAATAAAATAATTGAGTATGATTGCAATCTACTGAAAAGAAGAATGGAATCATTTTTGGAGAGGTAACAATTAGGGTTCAAAGTTCATGTTTTCTACTATAAAATCATTTTCAAATGTTCATCTGTAAAAAATATTTTTAGCTCGGAGATCACACAAAAACAAGCAGGCCAAATTTAGCCTGCAAACCACAGTTCACTTACACCGGCTCTAAAGCAAACAGAAATGCTATAAAATCAACACGATTTACTTTTTGTATCAACAAGTAAATAAATAAAAAGCTAGACTTTCTAAATGTTTCAGCAATTCTAGTAAGAATCCTTAGGAATCTATGATGCCTCCCTATCCCACTTACCCAAGATCAAAAAAAAAAACCAGGTAGGGGCAAGGGTAGGAGGGGGATTATTAATATCTTTCTGTTCTGTATTTGAAGAAGATGGTAAGAAAGCACTGTCCTCCCAGTACCTTGCACTGGGCACGTCACTTCAGCACGCTGAAGAATTAAAGTGTGGTTTTCTGGATGCAAGAGAGATGAGGCTCATCACAAATGACAGGAAACTGAGAATACAAAGAAACAGCCCCTATCTGTTAAGGAGCCTGCTGTGATAACATCTCACTGGGATGATTTCCCTACAGGGAGTGGTATCAGAGAGCAAACTGCCCCACTTTAACTGCTGCTGGGATGCCACAGAGTACTAGCCACATCAACAAAGTTCTGCTTATCCATCCTTCTATTAAAATATTTACACAGGGGGCTTCCCTGGTGGCGCAGTGGTTGGGAATCTGCCTGCTAATGCAGGGGACACGGGTTCGAGCCCTGTTCTGGGAGGATCCCACATGCCACGGAGCAACTAGGCCCGTGAGCCATAACTACTGAGCCTGTGCGTCTGGAGCCTGTGCTCCGCAACGAGAGGCCGTGATAGTGAGAGGCCCGCGCACTGTGATGAAGAGTGGCCCCCGCTTGCCACAACTAGAGAAAGCCCTCGCACAGAAACGAAGACCCAACACAGCAAAAATAAATTAATAAACTCCTACTCCCAACATCTTCTAAAAAAAAAAAAAATTTACACAGTATTTTGGGAAAAGGGAACTTATTGACACCATCCAAACCCTGATACAATTAAAACAGTAGTACTCTACTGATACAGTGCAAAATGTACCCCTAAACATTAATTTTACTTTCTGTGAAAAAATCTGAATACCTTTTATATTTGCCTTTGGTCCACTATATTGTCTCCGTGTGCACACTTCACAAAGCAGTTTATTAGCATCTCGAAGTTTCTCATTTCGGGTGAACTGATATAAACAATGTTGGATTGAACATTCATCAGTACTGAAAGCTTCCCTGTTTGCAAGAGTACAGAAAGCAGTTTCTGGATCTTCGTTTACAACCTCATATACTTTCGTCCCGGGAGTATGATCGTCATTCAGAATCTCTAAATTTATTTCGTCAGGTTGAAGAGCAGCATTCAAGTTAAGGTTCTTAAATCCACTGGAAATGTCCACTTCTCCATTGCTCCCTTCCTTCATGTAGGCACCATTTAAATTCCTAGTACATTCAGCAGGAGATGCCAAAACCTTCAGATCATTATCCATGTTGACATTTTTCATATCTACTTCCTCTGTGGATTTTTGATTGTCAGTTACACTTTCTATCATTTTTTCATGGCCATTCAAATCTTTCTGATTAACACAATATTCTTTATGTATAACTTCCTCTTGTGAAATATGGTTGGATTTAATATCCACTTCTCGCTGAAGTGACATTTCAACTTCACATTCATTACCTTCAGGATGGTCAATGGCATAGATATCACTTAAATGAAGAACCTTTCCTTGAATTTTTTGTTGCCTTCGTTGGTTCTGTGTAAAAAGTACAAAACATTAAAAAAAAAACGAGAGAGAGGAAGAGAAAAAGCGTACACGTATCACATCAGGTTTTCCTGTTTATCAATCAAAAATAAATAAGTTAATAAGGAAGAGTTCACTCCCAGAATTCCAACCCTAAAAGTTCCTTTACTATCAGGGGTCAAATAAATTATAGAGAAAAGTTCTTTGGGGCTTCCCTCGTGGTGCAACGGTTAAGAATCTACTTGCCAATGCAGGGGACACAGGTTCGAGCCCTGGTCCGGGAAGATCGCACATGCCGCGGAGCAACTAAGCCCGCGTACCACAACTACTGAGCCTGTGCTCTAGAGCCCGCAAGCCACAATTACTGAGCCCACATGCCACAACTACTGAAGCCTACATGCCTAGAGCCTGCGCTCTGCAACAAGAAGTCACCACCACAATGAAAAGCCCGTGCACCGCAATGAAGAGTAGCCTAGCCCCCGCTCGTTGCAACTAGAGAAAGCCCATGTACAGCAAGGAAGATCCAACGTAGCCAAAAATAAATAAATTTAATAAATAAATTTAAAAGAAAAGTTCTTTGATTGAAAGCAGGGATAAAACATCACCAATCATCAAAAAATTGTCACATGGGGGCAAATAAAAATGTGCAAGACATGGTCTCTGATCTAGACAGAGCAGTAAGGCTGTTGAACCCAAGTTGCCATGTATTAAAGCAGGGGGCGAGTGTCTACACACACACCAGGAAGGGATATATCCATGTGAGTTATAATAAAAATAATAAAATAAAAATAAACTGAAAACACAAGGATGTATAAAAACAAACCAAAAATTCAAGGATGGGCAGAGGGATGGAGGAAAACATTCCAGGAAACAAATGGCCCAAAACTAGAGAAGCAAGGAAGCCACATATACAGAGGACAATAAAATACTCTACCCACTTAAAACACGTTCTTTGCCATTTGCTGCCTATGTCCAAGTGCGGGGCAGGGGAGTTGCATTTTATCCAGATTTCTGTTACTGGAATGCCTAAAGACTCAAGGGGTTAGCATTTTGAGTTGTCACTAAAAGGATAGTCCCTGTGAGGCTAATTCGTAATACCAGAAAGCTGAAGGGCAGCACATAGGGCTCTGGACAAAAAAATTTTCTGATATGCTTCAGTTAAAAATAGTACACATGAAAGAAAAATGGGGTAAGGATATAAGCAAATACTTCAAAGGAAAGGAAATACAAACAGCCCTTAAACATAAAAACATGCTTAACTTCACTTACATTAAAATAAATAGAAAATAAAACTGCACTGAGATACTATTTTCCATCTATCAGACTGGCAGAAATCTAAAAGTTTAATATTCTGCTGTCAAGGATAAGGAGAAACAGCAAGTCTCATATGTTGCTGGTGAGACTATAAATTGGTACAACTTTTGTGGAGGGCAATTAATTTATCAAACCACAAATACAATCCCTCTTCTCAAAATATGCCCAATCAATGACATATGTATAGGGTGATTCACAGCAGCACTGGCCATCATAGCAAAAGACTATAGGTGTTCGTATACCTAAATCAAAAGAGAAATGGTTACATGAACTATAGTACATCTATTATACTATATTTAGTAGTATGTTTACTACTAAAATAGAATACCATACAGCTGTTAAAAAAGGAATCTTTGTGTCCTGAAATGTAAAGATCTCCAACAATCTAAGCAGAAACAAACAAAAAGCAAGGTCCAGAACACTGTGCATAATTTTTAAAAGGAGTGAAAAACAAGACTACATATTTGTATTGTACTTGATCATATTTTCCAAAAAAACCTAGAGGACACGTAAGAAACTAATGAAAGTAGTATCTATGTCACACAAGGAGGGAGATTTTTATTGTACACATTTGTATTATATATTTAAAATTTTTTGAATGTCAATGTATTAGCAACTCAAAAAATTATTGAAAATGAACTAAAGTTTTTTTAAAGTTGTCACAAGTAATGCAGAATTTTTTTTAAAAAGCACATTTTCTTCACATATACTCAGAGAAACTTCACTGCAGAGAATACTAAATGAGCTAATTCTGTAATTGCCCAATGAAAGTGCTGTATATAAAATAACAGACATGTCTACCAATGTCACTCAGACTTTAAACTCAATAGTTCAAAAAATTAAAATGAGGAAAGTATGGTTTTCCTCCTAATTACCCACCTTGGCTTGCTTTTTGGCTTGCTTCTTTGCTTTTTTCTGTAAGTGCTTACTTGTTCCTGAAAGAATATCATTTCTCTCCTTTATGTAACTGTCATTATCTTTTTCTTCCTCACTTTCTTTATCTTCATCATCCATGGTCTTTTTCAGATTTTTATCATTTATACTTTTCTTACCACTCTTAAAATATGGAGAGAATATGGGCCAAAAATAAAACTTTACTATTGTTGGTGAAGAGATTTCATGTTACCTAAATAGTTTTCTACTCCTATTTTACACCAGATTTATTTTTCACAATGTTTGGAAACATGTCCAGGACAAAATTCATTCATCTCAAACACCAGAAAGCAATCTTCACATACTGAGAAAACAAGCAAACAAACAAGTAAAACAGTAAAAAAGGCAACTTAACATATGAGTGTAATAGAAAGGAATTTAATGAGTTGTATTAGACACATGCTGTATCATGCTGTAATTACGTCTATTTCTAAATGCACTCTCTGTTGGTAAGTGATTTACATGTCCCACTACAGGTATTCCTTTTCATTCTTTTCTTTCTTTGAATGCAAATGACAGTTTTAAAGAAAGAAAAAACAGAGCAAGTTTAGTAAGACTTTAATCACTAAGTAACAGTGATTTAAAGGGACCCCCAATTCATATTAAGTTGAATAACGATTTATCCAATACTCATAATATGTTCTCTTTTTCCTATGACTACTTGATAGGAACTAAATTAATATGGCTTAAAACTGAGATACTCTCTTAACATTTATAAACTTAAGTCTATAAGGGATTTGTGGCTAATCTTAAATAATGAAAATAAATAGTAATTTATATGAAGTAAATATTTCCTGATATGTAAACTAATCAAGTTAATTATCTATAAATAATTCCAGACACACTCTTTAAATATATATATATATATTTATCCCATTCTCTTTTCAAATCTTTAAAATTCTTCTGTCTCATATACACTAAGAAAAATTTCTCCATGCTTGGCCTAGTAATGTACAGCTTGGAAAAGGTAGCAAGCCCTCCCCCATAAATCTAGCTCAGGAAAGAAAAAACTCTACTTAAATAAAATAAATGTAAGTCTTACCTGATCGTCTAAAACCGGTAGAGACAAATCAAGGAACGATTCATGAACCAAGGAGACCTTAACCAACCAAAAAAGAAAACGTAAAAAGGAGGAAAAGATTCATTTTAAACATTATATAGTAAAATCATGGGGGGGTGCTAAATTTTAAAATAAAGGCTTAGGAAAATGAAATGAAAAATTACACAGTGTTGAGGACTCTGGATTAGGGGAAATCAATTAAAATATTAAATAACTTCTTCCTGATATAAGGAGTGCTCAGAGTTCCAGGAAAAAACTATGCATACTTGGACAGTTCAAAAAGAATATCTTATAAAACTAACTAGACATTTCTGTTTTTGAAAGAAACAATTGATAAACTGTACATTATTAATATTAATGCATAAATCCAGTCTGCACTACATCTACTTACAGTTCTGCATTCATCACACATGATTGTACTAGTTAGTTCACCACCAAATACTCGGTCCACAAAACTTGGTACTGATTTTTTCTTTTCATAATCTATAAGGGGAAAAAGTCTATCAATTATCCTTATATAATTAATGAAATAAATCAAAACTACTTACCAATCTAACTCTAAAATTTAATTTTAATTTCCTATCCTATTGACTTTTCTCTATTCATAATTACCACAATTTTATTTTTATGCTACAGTCAGCAGCGTATACTCCACTTCTAAGCATAACACATTTTAACATAATCACATCTTGTGAAAAAGAAAAAAAAAGTTCTTATCCAAGATCTAGTCAGTGGAAAATAAATTTTGCGAGTCATTGAGACTTTCTGTATATCAGTATCTTACCTAGTAAAACAAGCAGATCGAGCTACACACAGAATGCTATTTTAGCTCGCTTCTAGCTCTAACATTCTAACACCGGCAGCAAGTTTGGGAGTAACTTGCTTTGTGAACTCCACTTAAAACAAAAACAAAAAGCCCTCAGAAGAGTATTTCAGACAAAATCCTCCTTTTATTTTTTTATGTTCCCAGAAATAACCTTGATAAGTTTAGCATAAGGTGACATAATTTAACTACCTAGTAGTTCAACTTTCTAATCACATGAAATGTGTAGGCCTTATTCAAATGACAGGTGTCATTTATACAGAAACACATTTTATGACAGACAGTGCAAATAGGCTTGATTCCCTCTCTGTTGCTGGCCAGGCCAGCACCAAGGGCACCAAGGAGGTAAACAGTTGCTATGTGTTGATTCTGAACTGTGCTTTACAATACAGTAGTTGCTAGTCATTGGGGCCACCTACATTTAAATTAGTTAGAATTAAACGAAAATAAAATTTAGCTCCTCAGTTGCACCAGTCACATTTCAAGGGTCACATAATAAGAAAAAAGTTATCTCCATGATTAATAAACGAGCTGACAACTCTCAAAGACAATCACTGCTAATTAAAGTCTAAGCTTTTGAGGGAATTCCCTGGTGGTCCAGTGGTTAGGATGAGGCGCTTTCACTGCCAGGGCCCGGGTTCAATCCCTAGTCAGAGAACTAGCTGTTCCGACTAAGATCCCACAAGCCATACGGTGCGGCCAAATAAATAAAGTCTAACTTTTTGAAAAATAAAATTGTGATGTCATCTTAGCTCTATGTTTATAAATTTTACCATAATATTGCATAAAAAGAATACACCAGAAGTTAAATTTTTCTAAAGTATTTACCTTTGGAGTATTGAATAATTGTTTTAAATCAACGAAGATAAAGAGAAATTATAATAACTGTGGATAATATAAATAATATAAATTATTAATAACTGTGGATTTGAAATACATGTGTTAGCGATCTTGTCCTAAAGTACAGAGGAATTCAACTATAGTGCTTTAGTTCAAAAATTCAGACATTACCTTTAACTTTATTTTTTAGCTCTTCATCCAATTTTTCAGTAGAATTACCAAATGCTTTAAGAATTCCTTTACTCACTCTCTAAAAGTAATAAAATAGATATATATACCATTAAATTTTATAGTTATTTTCCTTAAAAAGTATGTAATCAAGTCAAGAAAGTGATCAAGAATTAATTAGCTCTCCAAACTTACTGAATAAAACTTAATATTTCTAAAATCACATTTTCAAAATTAATTCCAGGAGCTAAAAAGAATTATACTTAAAAAAACAATCAGTAACCCCTGAGCAAAGGCACCATCTTATCATTTCAAGATTTTAACCTACTCAAACCAAAGCTTTTCAGAACATGCCCACCTCCTTTGAAAAGACCACTGAAATACCATGTCCTAGAAGCAGAGTGGATAATGAGAGCTACAGGGACAAACTCCAGTGCTCAAAGTCTAGCTCCATCACTACTGGATGACCCTGAACCAGGCACTGAACTTCTCTATACTCTAGTTTCATAATCTATGAAGTGAGAAAATGACTCACAGAATGGTTGTGAGGACCTGAGTAAGGTAATGCTTACAAAATACTGAGAACAGTGCTTGACAAAAAATAAGAGCAACATAAATATTAGTTGTTATCACTGTGTTATTACTATTATTAATTATATCCACATCCCCCCAAATTACTTTATATCCTGGTAATTAACAAAAAAATTAAAATACAAATGTTCCCTGATTCTTACAAAATAAAAATACTTCTTAGATTCAAAAAGCAGTGTTAAATCACACTCAGAATGAAGAGTAAGGGTGCGCTGCAACTGGGAATCGTTTGGGGGACACACATTTTCCAGTACCTTATAGCTCTCCTGGTATAGGCTAGTACAATAGAACCCTTAAAGAACAATAACGCTGTAAACATCAAGCAAAGTAGAGCATTATGAAAAGGAGACTCATTTCTAATTCCCTTCATTCATTCTAATAATTAAAATATACTGGTTGAAAAGGCTGGTGAAGAAAAAAAAAATTTTTAATATAATGGCCTCAACTAGTTTTCACTGCTCTAATAACTCTTAAGACATCAAATGACAAAGAAGTTAATGAAGATCAGATTATAAAATACACTGGTCAAAATATGCTAACTTGATGTTCTTCTGCTCTCATTCCATCCAATAAATAGCGAAGCAGCTCCTGGCTGTCTTGCTGCTGATAGCCTTTAAATCGCACTGCTCTACAGAAAAAAGAAAAAGAAAGAAAAAAGAAAAACAACGGTGAGTCTACTAAAAGGAAACTATTTTTTTATAAAATCTCAGGATCATATCCCAAATCTTGGAGTGTTCACTAGTTTCTCAAAAGTTTGTTTAGTCCAACAACATCCTTAGTAGATTTAATTTTCATACAAAGTACGTATTTTTTAATCCAAATGAAATAAACCATGCTTTAATATATCTACTGAATTAACTCTAAAGCTAATAATTTTTTCATATTATTTCCCAGCATCCTACTGATGCACTGAAAGCACAATCAAAACAGATACTCACTTTTTACAGACCTGAGAAAAGAGTTCTCTAGGTGTCACGATTCCCTTTTTGGTCTCTTGCATCTCATTAAGAAACTGGCTCATGGCTAAAGTAAGAGGGCCTGGAGGCTCAAGGTTTATTTCTAAGGGTTCCTGAATATGGGAATAAAAATTACTTTTTTCAGTCAAATTTTGGAATCATTTATTTTATCAAAATGTAACTAGTCAAACTTTATTCCTATGTTCCTGACAGAGCTGTCCCAATTAAATTCTCAAAATGTACATCAAAAGATGGAGAAGGCTTCTGGTCATAGACTTTGATAAAGAATTCAGTTCTACTGTTTTAGATTATCAGGAACTTACTACCTAGGAACTGAAAGAGCCAAAGCAAAATGTAAATAATAAAAATGGATAACGTAAAATTCATTTGGCTCTATAGCATTTAAGTCACCTGAAAAGATGTCAAAAATAAGAATGCATGCCTAGGGCTTCACAAACATCAACAGCATTCCCAAGAAAGAAGCCAAACACTCAGCACAGCAGTACATGGCATACATAGAGCAAATAAATGTAAAGGTCCCTTATAAATTTCCAATAGCCTGAAAATCCTTAACTTGGTAGCTTAAAACCAAATAAACAAAAGAGGTGAAAATGAGCATCAATTCTTAAAAATAATTTAAAATGCTGCTATTCAGAGAGGAAAAGTACTGAATAAAAGAAAATTTTAAAGTACGTACTGTTAATGCCAAATCAGGTGGTTCAATTTTTACAATTGTTCCAGACATTTTTACTTCTTTTAGTAGTTCTCTAAGCACGGGTGTTTGTGACAAATTCTGGAATGTAGTATGGAAAAGAAAGGGAAAATTATTTAAAGGCAAACCAATTCATTCAAATGTTTTTTAAGTGCCTATTCTACCAAAACAGAAAATCATTATCAACACTGCAATTTTTATTGCGACTGTCAAACAAAAAGTAACTTCATGCTCTTCCCCCCACTCTAATTGGTTCATAAATACTTCAGTTCTGAGCTGCTTCATCACCTCAGAAGGTCATTCTCCCAACCACCCAATATGAAGTAGCTACCCTACCACCACCACTACTTACCACTACGTGCAACTAGGCGTTTGTTTCTGTACTTGGTTCTCCTGTTTCCCCCACCCAAGTGAAAGTTCTTTGAGGGCAAGGGCCATGTTTGTTTTGAGCCCTATTGCACCCCAGTGCTTAGCACAGTGTTTTACTGTCATGCAAAGTAAACATTCCCTTGAGTTTTTTTTTGAAAACATAGAAATAAACTACTTACAAGGGAAAAGCTCAAGCCTACAAGTAGCAAATAAGCAAAAACACCCTATGAGGAAAACACTAGATTTCCTTAAAGGGGGAAAAATTAATATTGGCACCTGCATAACTGCATTGAAGAAACATGTATTTCCCAAATTACTGAGTCCTTTCACAGTTATTTGGGAAGTAGAATTCATGGAAGGATTTTCTTTAGCCACGTTTTCCTTTTTTTCTCTCTCTTGTTCATTTTTACTCTCCTTTTCTAGTTTTTTATTTTCAAGTTCAATATTACCACTATCTTTTGCTGCTTTAAAAAAAAAAGAAGAAGAAAAGACTTATTAGCAAAATGTATAACACAGCCATACCAAATGCAAAGTTATACTGGGGACCAGAATTTGTGAATTTTACCTAATAACATGATTTGCCACCTGTTTGATTTTAAATGTTTTCTTACAAATATAAGTAAATTACCATCAAGAGAGAAAAACCAATAAACAAAAAATATTCAGAACTGATGTAAGCATTACTTTGACAAATGAAACCAAACAGTATATGCTTCAATATAAATCCCTTTTTAATGCACAAATGTTTTCTACAAATGAGCATATATTACCCTGTGAAATCAGAGTATAAAGCAATCAAATAAAGAATGTGGACATGAAATAAATTTTTAAATGAAGTCTGAGGGTCAAAAACCAATCCTGAAGTTAGGAACAAACAATTCTGGCTCCATAAAAGATACCACTCTGACAGTAAAAATGTAAACAAGCTTTTAAAGCAAATGATGAAAGCCAACCCAATTAATTTAATTATGTATGAAAAAAACCTGAGAAGTATCTGGCCTTTTGAAGGAGTTACAGGCACTTTACGTTCACATCATCCAAACAAATGTAACAAAATAAATTCATTATAAGGCAGGTCTCCCTTAAGCCCCTGTGCCAGGGTATGGGAATAGGGTGTTACTGCCCATTACTTAGTCCAGACTCTACATCACATTTGACTATTGTTTCTCAGATTCCCTTCTAACTCCTTATAATTATCTATATTCTCACTGTTTTACATTCTTAACCAAAAATAGTTTGAAATCAATCATAATTAATGTTATTCAGCTATATGTAATGCTATGGTATGTTAAACTAAATATCAGCAGATTATATAAATCAACATTACAGTATATATTAAGAAACAAATGATTTTACCTGATTTTGGAGCTGTAATACCGGCTTGTTTTCTAACATAATCAACCACCTGACCCAATCGGTTTGAATTACAATACTGGACCTCATCATCACATAGGTAACACCTGTGTCCCAAAAGATCCCAGAGAAGAAAAGTAACAAACTGACAACCACAGAAGGGCACTAATTTTAATTCATGGAACCCAAAGTGTGTAACCCTCAAATTATTCTACTAAAGAAACTGAAAATTCTGTTTTGAAGGAGACTATACATATTAACTCTGGTTTACTGTTAAATAAGGTTAGCCTGAATTATAGCTACATATAAATACTGTGAAAATACTCCAAATATTTTACTGAAATGGCTATTTATAACATTAAAGTGAAAGTTTTTTCTAATATTTCAAATCACAGACCTACATCATCAAAATTAACAAATTTTACAACTGACAAATGTTCAGTGAACACTGCTATGTAAATGGTTTTTAAAGATGTAAAATTTTATTTTAATGAGGTTAAAAGAAATACCAGCCTGACATTTTCATGCAAATTCATTGCCAAAATTTACTATATTCTCAGTTTATCTGGAATTTGTTCTTAGTGTCCCAATTTTTAAACTAAAAACAATCTACCATACACTTTGTAATATCACAAGAAAGAAAAACAAGTGTGAAAATTCCTATGTCTTTTCCATGCTATAATTTTTGTGTTTGTACAATACTAAGCAAAAGCTTCTCATAACATCACATTCTCTAGCCTTCTGAAAGTGATGGTATTTAAACAAATACTACAAAAATTTTAACCTTCTTGCTCTTTAAACATTTCAAACACCTCCATTCTCCAACATTTCAAATGATTTCCAGCAAATGGGCACAGGAGTTGAAACTCACCATACACTCCAGTTGTCCAAACTAAGAACCAGACAATGAGGTTCAGATCTCGGAGTCATATAGTGCTTCAAGGCATGCTGCTCCTGAGAATTTCTGCCGCAGCCCTAGAGAATCATAATCATAAACCTCAAAGCCACAAAAATTCACCAGGAGAGAATTCATAATCTACAATGAATAAGGAAGTGGGTCAAGAAATTCTGCCATTCTTATAATATTGAAAATAAAACTTTAGACTGTAGAGAGTCCAGATTTTGTTAAAACTTAAATATGAATAGGCAGCTGAGGACATTTAAGGAAGAAGGTATTTATAAACCCAAGCACTAGAAGGACTCTTCCACTCCAACTTGTCATTTCCAGTCCCAACTAAACCATGCTAATGTAGTCATTCACTAGTTCTAGTTTAGACTCCTTAACATCTTCCTAAGTATTTTCCTAACTTCAACCTTTCTTCATATACATATTTTTTTAGTTTAATATTCCTAAAACAAAGCTCTGTTCATATACTCAATTCAAAAGTGATGAATTGCTCTTAAACTCCTACTCACCAAACCTGATACCCTCTGATCCCAATCCACCTTTTCAGGATTATCCCCCATAATCTCCTATTTGAATATCATCTACCAGCTAAAACCACAGCCCTTCCACAATACAATTTTGTTCACATTATTCCATTTGCCTTGAAATTCTTTACTGTTACTGCCACTGATCAAATCCCACCCAGTCTTCAGGATCTTGCTCAAAGGTCACTTCCTCTCAGAAGCCTGTGCTTATCCTTCAAGATAAGAAAACACTATATTCTTCCTCTAAACACACTCCTACAAAACATGGTATAAATTCCTGGTGGCATTCCTTATTTTCTACCTTATATTAAAGTTGTTAATGTTGATATCCTTCCTCCCTTGGAGTGTAAATCCTGAAGGCATGAAAAACAGAATTAACCTATTACCAAGAACCTAGCAAAGTGAAGGAGGTCAATAAGCATTAATTGAACAAGTAAATGGGAGATTTTCACCTACATCTGCATAGACATATTCATAAAAGAACACGACCATATTGTGTGTCTCCAGGTGATTAAATCACAGCTAAGAAATACATCTTCACTGTGTATCTATCTGAACCAGGCTTCCAACTCTCTTGGATAGCACTACAATAAGTGGTCCTGTTTCTATTGTAGCTACTAAAAATATCCTTCAGAGGGGAAATATTTATCAATGGCTTCTAATCCTTCAACTATGATATCAAACCTACTGACTCAATTTATCCTGCTCAACATTTAAATCTAAAATAAACTAACATTTGATATTAATTTTGAAAATTTTAACACCATTTGAGATTATCTGAAACTTAAACATGACATGAGTTATCATAAGACAACAGGTGAGAATCCCTTGCTAACAGTGCAAAAGATAACTCTACTGGGATAAAAGTTAACAGTTAATACTGACATTGTCTTACCCTTAGGAATTAAAAAGATAGCAAAATAGATAAAATTTATAATAAGAAATGTATTGTGGAAAATTTGAAGTAGTAAAATATATTCACCCTCATCATATGTATCTAACAGGTTAAATGAAAACTTTTCAAATATAAATAAACAATAAATATGTTCTTTACTAGCATATAAAATTTTTTTAACTGTCTGACCACAATAAGGTACCACCTATTAGAATGTTTAAAATAAAAAACTGTGACAATACTAAATGCTGACAAGGATGTGAGAAAGTGGATCACACATGCTACTGGTAGGGATATAAAATGGTACAGCCATTCTGGAAAAGTCTGGGAGTTTCTTAAAAACTAAACATTTAAGGGGATTTCCCTGGTGGTCCAGTGGTTGGGACTCTGCACTTCCACTGCGGGGGGTATGGGTTCAGTCCCTGGTCCGGGAACTAGGATCACATGCTACGTGGGGCAGCCAAAAAAACCCAAAAAACTAAACATTTAATTATCATATCACCCAGCAATTGCACTCTTGGACATTGTCCCCAGAGAAATGCAATCTTAAGTTCACGCAAAAACGTGTACACAAATGTTCATAGCAGCTTTATTCATAATCACCAGAAAAGTGAGATAAGCCCCAATGTCCTTCAACAGGTGAACAGTTAAGGTGTGGTACGCCCATACCATGTAATACCACTCAGCAATAAAAAAGAACTATTGATACACACAACTTGGGTAAACCCTCAGGTGATTAGGCTAAGTGAAAAAAGCCAATCCTAAAATGTTGTATATTACATGATTCCATTTATATAACATTTTTAAAATGACAAAATTTTAGAAACAGAGAACAGACTAGTGGTTGCGAGGGACTGGGGGGAGGGATGGCAGTAGAGAAGTGAGTATGATTTTAGAAACGCAACACGAGGTCCATGTAATGTTGGAACTATTCAATACCTTGACTGTGGTGGTGGATACACGAAACTACATAGGTGACAAACTGTACAGAACTTAATACACACATACTCACATGCACAACACACATATACCCACACAAACGAAGAGAAGTAAAACTGGGGAGACCTGATTAAGACTGATGGATTGCATCAATGTTAGTATCCTGGTTGTGATATTATACTATAGTTTTATAAAATGTTACCACTGCCCAGTAGTCCAGTTTCCTAACATATAAACTTACCACCACTAAGGCTGACTAAGAGGCTCTCCTGACCTCTAGTACCAAGGTAATACCTGTGAGCTGTTCTGCAACCCAGATACCACCCAACCCCAAGGTATTCATTCCCCCAGCAGCCAGAAATGTGGCCTGGTGACAGCTCACAGCTCAGTCCGTCGACCCCCAAGAATTATCCTCAGTGGAAGGAAGCCGCCTTGCCCAAGGTTAGTTCCCCTCCCCAAGGTCAGCCCATATCCAATGGCTGGTCTATGTACAAGTACAAAGGCCTGGCCTCTTGCCTCAATTCAGGACCTCTCTGAAGGCCAGAGTTCACTGTGGGATCAGCTGAGACCCCATAGCACTGCCTCTTTGCTCTCCCTCTGCCTAAACTTGCTTCCCTCACTGTTTTCCTTGGGTGGTACCTGAGAACACCCCCCAATAAACCACCTACACACAAATCTCACTCTCAGAATCTGTTCCCCAGGGAACATGACCTATGCCAGCTAGCATTCTGGTCACCCATACTGTACTTTTAGGTAATATCTTCTAAAAGAAGTTCATACTTATATAAATTTGTAAGTTCATACTTAAATAATAAAATTCCATATCAATCAAAACCTAAGCATACCTGATGGCCACATTTAAGACACAGCCAAACTGAAGAATTTTCTTCCGTTTCTTCTTCAGATTTATCTTTTACTTTATTGTCTGTCTTACAATCTTGGCAAATGTTCCATTCCACATTCACTAAAGCCTTTTTCAAATTACCTTGTTCCAATCCTTTTCTAATGTGTCTGCACATAGGTTCTATTAAAACAAATAATAAAGGAGTACGTGAGGTAAAATATGTCTTTCTTCAGTTAATCTCAAAACTTACACTTGATTTGAACTTCAAAAATGAATTTATAAACAAATTTTTAGATAACCTGAAAAGTTAAATTTTTGTTTGATATTTGATTATAAGACGATTACGTAAGAAAGGGATGTTATACAAATTTTGAAGTCCTTGGTATAACTACTGCCACCCCAAATCACTTCAATTTATTTATCACATCTATTATTCTCTTTATTTTAAAAGGTTTGTAGAGAAAGTCCCTCATTCAGTCAACAATACAACTACTGCACACCTGGCACTGTGACAGATGCCACGGAACCTAAAAAGTGACCAACTCACAGCTCTTTCTTTAAGCAGCACACATTCTGGCAGGAGAAGCAAATAAATAAATAAATGTACAAGAATCTCTGAAACATGCTATAGCAGCACGAGAAGGTTGATGTCAACGAAAGTTTCACAGGGGAGGTAATGTCTGTATAATCTTGGAAGATATTTACAGTAACAAAAACTCATATTAATTAAGCACTTAACTATGAGTGTGACACTGTGCTACATTATCTCATTTAATCCACACAACCACCCCAGAAGGAAGACTCTACTATCCCCAATGACTGATAAGAAACCTCAAAGTTAGTGCCCAAGGTCACATAACTACTTAACAGCTATGCCAGAATTTGGATTCAAGTCTTTCTTATTTCACGCTCATACTTTAAACTATGACCTCATGGAGTAAAGAACAATCTGAAAAGGCCACATCTCATGAACAAAGGGATGGCGGCGTAAAATGTAAAAGTGCATGCTGTCTCCTGAGAATGGCAGTCACGCATGTTTAAAAATGAGCAGCTGGACCTGAAACTGAAAACCCCCGCTGGGGCTAGATCACTAACAGGCTTCACAAGCCACTCTAAAGGGCTTCAGTTCTTTGAGGGCCCCTGGAGGTTTAGAAACTCATCAAGTGACACAATTAGCTTTATGTCCAATGAATGTGCACCAAGAGAATATAAATGCAAGTGAGATCATATGAAAAACTACTAAATCCCAGTAAGTCATCAAAAAAACACAGACTGGAAAAAGAAAATACTCTTTTTCAACTAGCAAATCAGGAAAAGATTTTTACAAATGATACTAACCTGTGTCAATAAAGGTTCAGAGAAATGGGCACTGTGTTACGCTGCAAGGGGGCCTGTAAATTAGTAAAACATTTCTGAAGGGCAATTTGGCAATAGATCCAAAAGAGCCTTGAACACGTTTACACCACTTAATTCAGCAATTCTAATTCTAGGATCTGTACCAAGAAGAAGATAACCAGATGTGCACAGTTTTAGCTACAAAAATGTTTACTATGACTCTATTCATAACACTGAAAAGTTAAAGATTTATCTACATTTGTAACAGTAGGGGATTACCTAAATAAATTATGAAATGTGCAACCATGGTCTTTTACATCAATAGAATAAACATCACGCCATTAAAAATGTTGTGCTATTAAATGACATGTCTATACAAAGATTAAGTTAAAATGCAAATTACAGAATAATGTACACTTTGATCCCATTTTTGCATATTAAAATAGATGTCCATTTAGGGATACAAACAGTACTTTAAAGATTTAGTTTGTGAAATATACCTAAAGATTCAGAAGAATCATCAATTGGAACAGTTTTTCCCTTTGTCCGTTTCTTTCCCATGTTGGCACTTTATGGATTACTTACTGACACAAAATAACAATCTAGAAAACAAGATAAAGTTAGCTTGACAAAAAAAAAGTATGTTTTACAGTTCTCTTGGAGACAGTAACATAACTAAACCACATAATTTTGTGTGTCTATTAAGTTACAAAAACCATTCACATGTATCATCCAGTTTTCAGTAAGAACCCTGAAGTAGGGTATTACCTCTGTTTTTCATAGCCTAGGAATCTGATTCTTAGTAAGGTTAAAAGGTTTTCAATAAATGTAAAGGTCAGGAGAGAACCTACACCTTCTTACACAGATCTTGAAAAGTCTCAGCCCCTTATATTATTAGGAATTCAACTTCTCACTAGATAAATGTGGAATGGTGGTGGCACTTTGAAACAAGATAATTTCTCGTCCTTCAAAGCCATCTTTCTTAGCTCCTGCAGGGAATGCAATTTGATTGATATTTCTCAAAGAAAATTAAAAATAATTCTGAAAACAATCTCCTAGAGGGAGTTAGAAAATTCACAAAATAATTCAAAGCCAAATATAAAAAGTGATACACGGTTCTGCATTTTTCCACACCAGGATTTCCTACGGATGTTAGCTGAAAATCGATTACATCTGCATTCTCAACCATTTACATTATATTCTTGACAAAATCAGTTTGGACTATTATGATAAATCTAGTTCATATCAAATCACCTCCTTAGTCAACAATTAAAAATTAGAAAACATGAAAAATACTGAAAGTACATACATGTCTACCTAATAGCGGTTTTGAAAAGTATATTTTACATACATTAGAATAACTTAGTGTCAAAATCACTTAACTGACTAAAATAATTATTTTACCTGGGATGCTTATTAAAATTCTGATTGCATAAATGGAAAGTAGGACCTGGGACATACGTTTTTAAAACACTTGCCAATTAATTGATACTTAGCTGTCATCGTGCTCTGGCTTAGAGTATTAGAAGTATTCCTCCTTTAGCTCTTAATGGGTTAGGGTAACTAAAGGTAATTCCAAAAGGTTTGTATGAAGAATGAGTGGCAAATTAAATAACTGTTAACCTTTTCAAAGATAATATAAAACGTAACAAAGTTTCATGTTTACAAAATAAATTAACTACTAACAAAAGAACACAACTATATGGGTATATATAAAATGAGCGTATATTTTATGTAATTTTCTCACCCCAAGATAATATTTAACATAATTTCTCTTATCTAGAATTGCAGATTTTAGGGGAAAAAAACAGCATCCAAGTTCTTGCCTCCAATCCAACTCCCTCTAATCTGTGCTGCATGCCAGTACCAGACATATCTTCCAATAATGCCATTTTCCTCATATCACCCTCTTTTTTTTTTTTTTTTTGCGGGGTACGCAGGCCTCTCACTGTTGTGGCCTCTCCCCTTGCGGAGCACAGGCTCCGGACGCGCAGGCTCAGTGGCCATGGCTCACGGTCCTAACCTCTCCGCGGCATGTGGGATCTTCCCAGACCGGGGCACGAACCTGTGTCCCTGTGTCCCATGCATCGGCAGGTGGACTCTCAACCACTTTGCCACCAGGGAAGCCCCATCATATCACCCTGTTGATTCAAAGTATTTAACAGTTTTTCAACCCACCCTCCTATGCTGTGCACTCATGGTCCCTTATAAATTGTTCCCACCGCTGTGGTAATCCTTACTCTCATTACTTCTCAACAAAGAACCACTAATGTTTGATCATATAGTGCTTCTGATCTTCAAAACCTTTTCATAAGTATTATCTCATTTGATTTTCACAAAACCCTTTAAATGGAGCATTTCGCTAAAGAAGGAAACTCAAGCAAAACGATGAAAGATCACAGGGTGGCAGAGATGGAACTAAAACTCCGATATTTTGGTTCCAACACAGAATCAAGCCAGTCTCTTCAGTATCCTTCACTCCAAAACACCCTGCCCCTACCTCTAAGCCTTTGATCTCCAGATAGTTCTCTCCATCTATCCAAATCTTCCCAATTTCTCCAAGATTTCCACTTCAATGGAGACTTAGGCAACCATTCTACTCTAAATGAACCACTCAACTCTACTTCCCCAGCTAGTGTGCACTATTCATCTTGTACCCTAATCAGATACATAAATGGGCTGCTTCTTAAATCTTTAACCTGGACATGTGTTATTTCCCTATCTGGAATCTAAAGTTCTAGAAGCAAGAAATGGTTTTCAGTGTTACTTCTGAATCGCCTATAGCATTTAGCATAGTGTTAGTACATAGTAGGTCAAGAAATACTTCTTGCATTGAAATAGAAAAAGATAATAGTACCTGAGGAATTAAGGATGATTATAAGGTGCAAAGGTAGGTACATAAGAATGAAGCACACAAGTTCCAGTGAAAAAGAGAAAGGTAAAGAATGAAGAAATCTGCAGTAATGAAGACAGCACTAGCAAATCTGGTTTGAGGACTGCAGTAGCCCAGACTCCAAAGTAAAACTTGAAAGACGAACTGTAATTGCTGCAGGCAGAGGACAGTAAGGGGGTTGCTTCAATGATGTGGAAAAGCTCCAATAAATTATTTTTAATTTATTTTATTTATTTTTATTTTTTGGCTGTGTTGGGTATTCATTGCTGTGTGCGGGCTTTCTCTAGTTGTGGCGAGCGGGGACTACTTTCCGTGTGGTGCGTGGGCTTCTCATTGCAGTGGCTTCTCTTGTTGCGGAGCACGGGCTCTAGGCGCGCGGGTTTCAGTAGTTATGGCACGTGGGCTCAGTAGTTGTGGCTCGCGGGCTCTAGAGCGCGGGCTCTAGAGCGCAGGCTCAGTAGCTGTGGTGCACCGGCTTAGTTGCTCCGCGGCATGTGGGATCTTCCCGGACCAGGGCTCGAACCCACGTCCCCTGCATTGGCAGGCGGATTCTTAACCACTGCGCCACCAGGGAAGCCCCTCCAATAAATTTTTGACAACTATAAAGGGCATCTAATGAGTCGTGAGAAGAGAGTACTGTGAGTACCATCAGCTATAATACATCAATAAATCTATACAATTTTTCAGACGAGTCTTCAGATGAGCGTTACTTTTTGCAGGACTCCACACAAAATTTAAATCAGAGCTGGTTTTGCCGGCTCTCATATTATCCAGTTCCCTTCCCTCTCCGCCCTCCCAGTCTTCCCTCGGTTCCATTAAAAATGCAAACGTCTGGAAAACTTTGCAAGACTAGAACACGGCTTTCAAGTTTTGCGTACATTTATCCTACCCTGGGAGCACTGAATTGGTTAGGTGACAGATGCTGCCTATCCTACTAACCACCACACGGACGCGGCAGCCAACTCAGCCCCAACCCATAAGGTGCCCCTAGCCGCGCGGCGCTCGCCACACCTCCCTTTCCCTTCCAACTGCTCCGCACCCACTGGGGAACCTCGGGCTCCACCGGGTCGAGGAGGGCGCCAGCACCAACAACTCATTGGTCAGCTCCTGGAACGGACAGGACATGAGGCCAATGAGAACGCGGTACCGGGCTGAGGCCAGGGAACGTGCATAAGGACGAGGGCCTTCAAGAGGAGAACGAAGTCGGGCAGGAAATTCGGACTCCCGGCGCGCAGGAAGTCGTGCGAGCGGTGACTGCGAGGCAGTGGGAGCAGAACTCACCCACGGCGACAGCGCCCATAACTGCATCCCTTAATGGGCCCTCGGGCTGGGCAGCCTGCTCCGTCTTCCTCCGGGTGACGAATTGAGAGCGACAGAGCGGAAGCCAGCGTGACCCCTAGAAAGCAACAACTTCCGTTACGCAGCATTATGGGAAGTGGCTTTGGCCCCAGGGTCCGGCGGCACTGACGACAGTTAATCAGCGCCTGCGCGGGGCTCACACCGGAAGTCTGAACGCGGCAGCCCCTGGAAGCTTGGCTGTCAATGAGTATTTCCCGCTCGCGTGTGACTCTGGGGTTATTGAAATACTTCTAAAGTATGGGTACCAGGTGGTGGTGGTCAGCCCTTTGGAGTCTCCTGGATAGATACCTTACT
Source organism: Pseudorca crassidens (assembly GCF_039906515.1). Classification (NCBI taxonomy): domain Eukaryota; kingdom Metazoa; phylum Chordata; class Mammalia; order Artiodactyla; family Delphinidae; genus Pseudorca; species Pseudorca crassidens. The sequence continues at coordinate 133,714,560 of NC_090300.1, read as the reverse complement.
CAAACACATCGCATCTGAAGGCTGGCTAAGAGGGGACATTTAAAGTTCACGCTTTTTTCCCTAATTCTGTCCAGTCGACTTCTAAAGTTGAATATGTAAATAGTCTTGAACTAACCTTGCCGACACAGGGTAAAATTTACAAATATTTACTGTTTACTCGTTAGAAATAGGTAAGTGCCAAGCCCTCTGTAAAGTGAAATAAACATAGGCCTCATCGCCCTGGACTATAGTCTTATGCAGAAGACACAATAATTGCTAGGAAAAAAAGATGCAGGTGGCAATAGAAAAGCAGGCAAGGGATATAAACAGGTAATTCACAATAAAAGAGCATGATATGAAGAAATATTCATCCTTACTAGTAATCTGATAAAACTAGGTTAAAGTGGCATCCTGGGTACTTCCCTGGTGGCGCAGTGGCTAAGTATCCGCCTGCCAATACAGGGGACACGGGTTCGATCCCTGGTCTGGGAGGATCCCACATGCCGCGGAGCAACTAAGCCCATGAGCCACAACTACTAAGCCTGCGCTCTAGAACCTGTGAACCACAACTACTGAAGCCCGCGTACCTAGAGCCCGGGCTCCACAAGAGAAGCCACCGCAATGAGAAGCCCAAGCACTGAAACGAAAAGTAGCCCCTGCTCGTTGCAACTAGAGAAAGGCTGTGCGCAGCAAGAAGACCCAACATAGCCAAAATAAATAAGTAAATAAATAAATAAAAAGAAAGTGGCATCCTAATCTGTCCAATGGGCCAGAGTAACGGTGGTTAAATTTGGGGGGAAACTGGCTCTCCTGCTCTTTACTGCTATAAGTTTTCTTCATTCAGCACATAGGCTTTTTTTTTTTTTTCTATCCTAAAACAGGCTTAGGGCCATTGTACCACCTGCTTCCTCTTCCTAGAATGCTGTTCCCTTTTGATCTTATTCTAATTTTGTTCACACTTTAAAAGTCACTTCCTCACAAAGAAATTGGCTGCACAATCTAGGAAACATAGCTACCCGATCACTCACATCACCTTATTTTACTTCTCTACCCAGCAATTATCACTATCTGGTATTTTTCTTTCATAGTTACCTACATTACCTCCTCCCCCAGCCTATCCCCTTGCCTCCATAGATACACAGAAACAAGGAGATATAAGCTCTTTGAGAAATGGGACATCTTTGTCTTGTTCATAGCTGTATCTCTAATACCTGGAAGTGTTTGGAACACGGTGCTTAATAAATACTGAAGAAATATAGTCATGAGAAATGCTTGTACAAGAATGTTCATAGCAGCCTTATTCATAATAGTTTAAAAACTGCAAACAGCCCACATTTCCATCAAAAGAGGAATGGAAGAACTGGTATAGTCACAGTGGACTACAGCAGTCACTGTGGTATAGTCACAGTGGAATACAACTAAGCAAAAAAAAGAAATTACTGATACACACAAAAACATGGATGAATCTTTATACTGAAAGAAGCCTTACACAAATGTACCTACTGTATAATTCCATCCATATGAAGTTTTGGAACAGACAAAACTAATTGTGGTGGGAGAAAAAATCAGAGTAGTGGTTGCCTCTTGGGTTGGGTGGGGACTGACTGGGAAGGAGCATTTAGGAACTTTCTGGGGTGCTGGTAATGTTCTATATCTCAATAGGATTTGAGTTACAAAGGTGTTTGAGTTTGTCAAAACTCAGCAAATATACATTTAAGATGTTCATTTCATTTTTACTTCAAAAGAAAAAACTGATAGGGATAGAGTAGGATAATCAAATAGCTCAGAAATCCCATTAGGGGATTGCAGATAAAGAGGGAACTTTAGGGGGCTTTGGGAGACCACAGTAAGTTAATGATCACTCAAGAATGCAGGTTTGCCTAACCACAAAACCATACAACAGAAGTATGAGGCATGCCTCAAAACAATAAAACAATGGTAGCATGAGACTCACATCCTGCCCAGTGAGCTCAGTAAGTTAATGACTCCTAGGACATGCTCTCTGCACACATAAAAAACAATAATTTATGGAAAGGTGACACTTCAAAGTGAAAGACCCTCATTGTACTGAGACCTAAAATAATTTTCCATAGTGCCATAACAGTCCCGGCTTGACCATGTAGGGACAAGAAAAACTCCCCTGCCCAACCTGGAGGAGGAGCTGATGATGGAAACATGACATCTACTCAAGAATGAGGAAGAAGGTGGTCTTTTTCCCCTCCCCACTTTTCCTTTGATTATAAAAATGTAACCCACGAAGTACTCGGGGCAGCACAACGCTCGCCTGCCCGCCTATAAGCCTCACAAGCGTCCTATTCTAATAAGTCACTTCTTATCCATCACTTTGCCTCTGGCTGAATTCTTTCTGCCCTGAGACATAATGGAGCAGAGCTCCTGGGAGCGCCCCCCCCCCAAAAAAAAAGAAAACGCCACCTAGCAGTTTCAGTAGTACCTGACATCAATGGATATCAGTTTACAAACCTCATTTATGAGATTTCTACAATGAATATGTAACATAAAGGAAAAAGTGCATTGTGTATATTTAGTTCGTGAAGAAAAACATTTTTAATTACTCTCGTGTTGGAGTCGCGTTCAAACTGTCCTTTTATTAGCCGGGACAAGTTTCTGTGCATGCACAGGGTCCTTCCTAAGGTCGCCAAGGCCAGCATCCACGCTCAACTGTTCCTATTGCCTTGCTACTCAGCGTCCTTCAGGGACCAAGAGGATCGTTACTGCTCGGGAAGACCTTAGGAATGCAGAAAGTGGGACCCCACCACTACCTACCGAATCCCGAGCTGCATTATATACCAAGATCCCCGAAAGATTCCGCTGCAAGTTCAAATTTGAAGAGCGTTATTTTAAAGGACCATTTCCTGACTCAGGAAACTTGCCGGCTATGCTTCTCACTGACAGTGGCAGCAGCTGGGAAACGCCAATCCGGGAGAACAAAAACTCCGCGACCGAGAAGAAAGAGGCTGCGCCCAGGAATCCCGCTGGTCTCTGCTCGGGCTTCCGGGAAGAGCGGGCCTACAAGTGCGCATGCGCCAGCCCCGGAGGAGTCGGTCTAGCTCTCCCAGGCTGCCGGGCCAGAGCGGTTCGTAGACTTCCGGTTGCCTAGCCCTAGAATTTTGAGGCTCCCTCCGCATGCGAATTGAGCTGTCCGTACAGCCAGGACACTCGGGGTTACAGCACCGAGGGGGTCCATGGCTCGAGGTGAGTCCCTGTCCACTGGTGCTCAGCGGGATTGGAGGGGTCCCTCGCCGCAGCGGCCCCTTCCACGTCCCGGGAAGTTGGCTACCTGGTGGCACCCCCTTCCCACGACCTTCTCACCGCTCATTGGTTAGAGCTAGCTTCGGGGTTTCATGGCCCCGCCCACCCTCCCCGCACCACCCCGCTACCCTCGCCCTTCCCCTCACCCCCGCCCCCGGCCTGGTCAGTCGTTAGGGGCGACGGTGCCTGCGTATCTGGCTTCGGTAGTGGCCCTGGCAACTTTCTGAGACGGTTAGGACTCGGGCAGCGAGACGCGCTCCTCCCTTAAAAAAAAAAAAACTTGGTGGGGGGGTGAAAAGGATTCCGCTCAGGAAACTCAAGGTTCATTCTGCGTTCTTAAAACATTCATTAAAATCTCGAGTCAGAAACTTCTCATAAGGGTGTTTCTGGGACTGAAATCTCATCTACGAAAATAATTTGACAAATCACTTATTGTGACATCACTAGCGTAGTTGTCCACCCGTAGGTCTATTAGTCCCAAACTTTACTGGTTCCATTTCATCTTCCAGACCTCTAAACTCAATGAGGCCTCCTCCCAAATTCACTCACTCCCTGACTGAGTAAACAAACGTGCCTTTAAATAAATGTCGATTACTCCCCAAATTATATCTTCAGCCGGATCTCATAATTGTACATCTAACTGCCTGCTGGACATCTCTGCTTATAGGTGTCCTGATCGGCACTTCATTACCTAGTATGTCTAAAACCAAACTTCAGATTTCCATCATCTTCCCCATCTAAGTAAATGGCAGATCCATTCTTCCAGTTTCTTAAAGCCTTCGAGTTATTCTTACATATCACATATAATTCATCAATAATCCTATTGGTTCTATACGAAATCTATGTCCAGAACATGAACAGTTGCTTACCACCTCCATCGCCATACCTTAATCCAAGCCACTATCCCCTCTCCTCCTATCATTGTAGTGCCTACCTGGTCACCCTGCTTCCATCGTTGTTCCCCTACCCTCTTCCCAGCAGTGAGTGCGGGCCTCTTCATAAGTAAGTCAGACCCCTCCAGTGGCCTTCCATATCAGTCAGGATAAAATCCCAAATCCTAGCCATCCCTATGAGTTCCAACATGAACTGCCCCATATTTCCTTTCTAACCTTGTGTCCTTATAAAACCCTGCCCCTGGCTCATTCGGCCCCAGCCGCCTGGTGTAGCACCATCCTCTTTCATGGACTTTGGACATGCTGTTCCTTTTGCCTGGAAAACTTTTTGCCCAGTTAAACACATGGCTTTCTTCTTCAGTGCCTTCAGGTCTCTTCCCTGCAGTCACCTTAGCAGAGAGGCTGTCCCTGACCACCCCGTGTAAAATTCAACCACCCACCCTGCAACTTGAGCCTTATCTTCTTTATCTTCTTCATAACCGTTATTCACTGGACATACATATATGTGTGGGTTTTGTTGTCATGGTCTTCTCCCACTAGATTAAATCTCTGAGAGCGGAGTTTTTTTTGTTACGTTTATCCATTGTTATAGTCTTAGTGCTTGACACACAATAGGTGCTCAGGAAACATTTGTTGGGCTTCCCTGGTGGCGCAGTGGTTGAGAATCTGCCTGCTAATGCAGGGGACACGGGTTCGAGCCCTGGTCTGGGAGGATCCCACATGCCGCGGAGCAACTGGGCCCGTGAGCCATGGCCACTGAGCCTGCGCGTCTGGAGCCTGTGCTCCGCAACGGGAGAGGCCACAACAGTGAGAGGCCCGTGTACCACACACACACACACACGCACGCACACACACACACACACAAAAATATATATATACAAAGTCTCTAGAGAGTAAAGCAAACATTATATTTAATGGAGGGAGGCATGTGCAGTTCTAACTGTGTAGAGAAGAGCAAATATCATTAGGTCTGGAAAAAATGTTTGGGGGTCAGATAGGTTGGGATACTATGCATACTAAACCCTCTTGTTAGAAATTCATGGTGCATATTGGCATCTAACAATAAAGACTCTGAGAAATCACACACAAAAAGTGTGCCATATAATTTATTGTCCTAGACTTCTCTGGTGATCCAGTGGTTAACACTCCATGCTTCCAATGCAGGAGGCACGGATTCAGTCCCTGGCTGGGGAAGTTCCACATGCAGCGAGGTGTGGCCAAAAAAAAAAAAAGAGTTTATTGTACAAATGGGGTCACTTTTGTCTAGGATAAATACTAAACCAGTCAGTACAAGAAGATGACCCATGGTCACCCTAGAGAAACCTATTGAGCTTTGTGTCATTTAGCATTTCAAGAACTTATTTAAGAACACAATGCTTTATGTATTTTTTTTCCCCAGCATGGCATTGACACCCTGGTAAGGCATTTTAAGGACGTGAGTTGAAAACCACTGGGATTGGGAATGATTAGGTGGTGTTGGCATTGGTTTATACTCTGATCTGTGGAGACTGCCTATAGTATACAAGGCATTATTTTCATATTTTCCTGATTCGTGTCCAGTTAATCCTAATGAAGTCAACACCCCACCACATTAATCATTCCCATAATCTTTGGTGTTTTTGACAGGACCCACTGCAGCTACTGACCTGACACCTCTGAGTAGTTTGCATTTCTTTTTAAGTGGAAGAACTTTTTTTGCTCTTTAAAAGTACCATAGAGTGAACTAGCTAAATTGTTGGCCAAATACCATTTTCTGATGTTAAAGAAATGACCCAACTATATTGGATGAAATAAAGAAGACTTGAATAAATAGACGTGTTCTTAGAGGGCTTATAATGGATCATGCAAGACACCCTTTGGGAAGTGGATCCGCTCTCAATACGCTGGCATTTTGTGATACTGTGTCTTTGAAACTAACAGCCAGATGGTGAACTGGGATAAATTCACTCTGTTACTGACCAGGGTTCTTGGCTTCCTTAATCAATAGAAATTGATAAGAGGCCAGACAAGAAATTCAGGCAGGGCTTTATTGGAACCCCTGCTGCAGCAGGAGGGAGTGAAAACAAGTAACAAGTTCCCTTGCTCACTCCGGGGGCAGGGGAGCTGTTTCCTTATATGGGGTGAGGATAGGGGTGGGTCCAGGGGTCGGGGTGGTCTGCCTATCCCCTTGGTGGTGCTGTGTGGCTTTTTGGTCTTTTTGTATGTTGTTCATAATTTGCCCCAGTTGCGCCTGCATGTAGTCAAATTTTTAGTCCCTTATAGTTTCTTTGTATTTTTTTGCTCGAGGAGACATTTGTCCGCCTGCAGGCACTGCAGCAAAAGGTCCCAGGTCCCAGCCTGTCTCAACTCTATTGGGTAGCTGTCAGGGTTGTTAGCCAGTATGCCTTTCCCCCCATCCGCCGGGAACCTAACACACCTCCACCCCATTCTCCCAGACCACAACACTGTTGCCCAATCACCGATTATGTGACCTTTTCCCTAATAGATAGTTGGCGCCCTCTTGCTTGTTTCAGTATACTTCTATCAGACACTGCATACAATCAGTATGATGACAATGTGGAGTGTGAATTGATGGTTGATGGAGAAATTAGAGGCGGAGGCCAGGTAAGAGGAGTCATGGTTCTGGAAGGAAATAGATGCACACTCAACTTTGAAACTGAATAGGCTGTTTCATAAAGGGGCTATTTACAGAGGTGTGGCCACGTTTAAAGGAACCATGACTATCCCTTGGCTGAAAGTTCTGCTGGAGCTAAAGAAGAAGGGCTGCCTGCAGAAGCTTGGTCATAGAGGGTCACAGCCATTGTCAGAATACCACCAAAGCAAGGAAGGAGTAGTGAGGAAATACCCTAGCCTCTTTCTCCTCCCATCCTCCCACTTCCTGCCGGAGCATTGGCTGAACCCAACCACAAGGAAGGCAGAAGACTTGGGTGCTATAGGCTATAGAGGTCAGCTGTCCAGAGTCCAGGGCAGGGAAAAGAAGGGCCAAGAATGGATTTAGAGGATAATCAGAAAGTAATCAGCCCAAGAAGAAATATTCCAAACGATGTGTCCCTGAATTAGACCTTGGTAGTTGAGCTTGTGAAGAAGGGACAGGTTCCGGCCTATGCTGTTTTTCTTGTGCTTTCCTGCCTTGCACACCTGTTCTCTCTCCCCACTATGCCTCCTCCTCCCTTGTCTAAGTCTTACCCTTCCTTCAAGGCTCAACCCATATCTTGCTGCCTTCCTCAAATCTTTCCTGATGACCTATTTCATTGATTATGCTCTTATCTTAATCCTCGTGATAATACCTATACTGGTCATTAAGCACTTGGCCTTTTTACCTTCATTGTTCTATATTTTATTAGATATAAGTCCTGATCTTTGAACTAAATAGAAAGTTCCAAGAAGGAGTGAAGGATGAAGCTCTACATATAGTAGCTGCTTGATAAACCTTTACCAAAGATTAAAAGGAATTCCATGAAGACACCAGTAGCTGAAATAATGGTGTTTGATTTCACGGAGTAAATTCTCATTGAGAAGGTAAGCCATGTTTTCCTGTGCAACAGTGGGATTGAGCTCTTCTTTTCCATTCGGAAGAGTAACCCTTATTTTTTTTCTGGTGAATTTAGAAGTACTACATGCTAATCATAAAACGTCAAACAATATAGAAGCACACAAATTAAAAAGTGAAAATCCTTCTCTTCTTCCCTCTACCCACATTTAGCCAACTGTTAATAGTTTGGTGAATTCTCTTTGTGATTTTTTTTCAAGTATGTGTGATGGTATAAGAATGAATAGTAATATCATTATTTATTGATTAAGATTATTTATATTGCTCTACAATCTACTATTTTAGGTAACCATATAAAATGAACATCAGTGTTAATATCCATTGTTAATATTATCTCATAATATTCTACTGTTTGAATATACAGGCATACCTCATTTTATTGCACTTTGCAGATACTGTGATTTTTACAAATTGAAGGTTTGTGGCAACCGTTGAGCACATCTATTGGTGCCATTTTTCCAACAGCATTTGCTCACTTTGTGTCTCTCTGTCATCTTTAGATTGGTATCCAGAAATCCAAGGGTACCAACCAGAAAAAAAAAAAAGAAAAATTTAAGCCCTAACAAAAACCTGCTGTATCTAATAAGGTATCAAGAAAAGTACAGTCTAGCAAGACAGAAAACATTTAAATAATAAATACTGTATACCAGGCAAATCCCACAAAAACACTGTGGCCTCTCCCCTACTAACACCAGCAAAGGGAGCCTAGATTCCATCTTCACTGAGCTGTAATAAGCACCTAATGCCCACCCCTTGTCAGAAAGGTGCCAAAAATGTCTGAGTTGGGACCCAGGACTTTCCTCCCTGCTAGGCAGTAACAAGGACTGCACTACAGTGTCAGTGTCAGCCCCATGTCAGGTCCATGTCAGACCACATGAAGAGTTTGTATGTCTGCGTGATGCAGCAATAACAAGGGACCCTCTTTTATCCCCTTCTGGGGTGTTGTCAGAGAGGTCTAGTGGAAAGTCAGAGCTCTCAACACCACCTACCATTAACAAAGCCACCCCTAACCCTGGTGTTAGTGGAGGCCACCTGGGGAGCAATAATGAGGCACTCCTATCACTCCCAACCAGGGAGGTATCCTTAGAGGTCTACAGTGGCACTAGAACTCCCATCCTCACCCAGCAGTAATGAAGAACTCTCTCCACTCCCTGCTTACCTTAGATGTCAATAAAAGCTGAGTAGGGAACCTGGATTTCTATCACACTTGGTAGTAATGAAGCAGCACCCACCTCTTCCCCTCCTGAAGCAGTATCAGATAAAGCATGCTAAATTGGAAGATTTAAATAATATCCAGAGTCTCTTAATACCCCATATGTCCAAGTTTCAATCAAAATCGCTCATCATACCAAGGACAATGACAATCTCAAACTAAATGAAAAAAGAAAATCAATAGATGCCAATACTAGAATGACAGAGATGGGAGAATTATCTGACAAAGATTTTAAAACCCCTATCATAAAAATTTTCAAGTGCAATTACAAACACACTTGAAGCAAATGAAAAAAATAGAGTCTCAGTAGAGAAACAGAAGACAGAAAGAAGAACTAAAAAGAAATGTTAGAAATGAAAAATATAACAACCAAAATTAAAAACACAGTAGATAGAATCAACACCAGAAGGAAAGGAGCAAAGGAAAGAATCAGCAAACTGGAAGTTACAACAAAAATTACCCAATCTGAATAACAGAGAGAAAATAGACCAAAAATAAATAGAGTTTTAGGGACATGTGAGACTATAACAAAAGATCTGACATTCATGTCATCCGAGAAGGAGAGGAGAAAGAGGACAGAACTGAAAATGTACTTGAAGAAATAATGGCTGAAAATTCCCCAAATTTGTCAAAAGGTATAAACAGATTCAAGAGACCAGATTAATGTCAAGCAAGATGAACCCAAAGAAATCCACATTAAGACACATCATAGTCAAAGTTCCGAAAACTAAAAGAAAGATATCTTGAAAGCAGCAAGAGCAAAATGAACCTTAGCTATAAGGGTAAACAATTCAAATAACAGAGCATTTTTCATCAGAAACTATGGAGACCAGAAGGAAGATGCATAATACTGTTCAAATGCTGAAAGTAAAGAACTATCATCCCAAATACTTATATCCAGTGAAAATATGCTTCAGGAATGAAGGAGAAATCAAGACATTCTATGATAAAGGAAAACTAAGAGAATTTGTAAGACTTACCCTAAAAGAATGGCTAAAGTAAGTTTTCTAAACAGAAAAGAAACAATAAAGGAATTATGGAGGAAATATCATGACTGAGCAAAAATATAAATGAATAAAATGGATTTTCCTTGAGTTTTCTGCATCATATTTGATGGCTGAATCAAAAATTATTACACTGTTGTTCTAAATATATGTAGAAGAAAAATTTAAGATCACTATATTATTATTTTTTTAACATCTTTATTGAGGTATAATTGCTTTACAATGGTGTGTTAGTTTCTGCTTTATAACAAAGTGAATCAGTCATACATATACATATGTTCCCATATCTCCCTCTTGCGTCTCCCTCCCTCCCTAAGATCACTATATTATTAACGGAGGAAGGTAAAAGTAAAAGTGACATAAGTTTTCTGTATGTTACTGACACTGGTAAAATATGATACCAGTAGACTGTTATAATTTGTATATACATATGTGTGTAATTATATATATATAATATTATATATATATAATTTAGAGTAACCACTAAAAAAGCTATAAAAAGAAATACATGCAAAAACATTATAGATTAACCAAAATGGAATTGCAAAATATTTTCAAAAAGGCAGGAAAAAACCCCCAAAGAAATAGAAAACAAAATGGTTGACTTAAGACATAACATATTAATATTGCATTAAATGTAAATGTCTAAATACTATAATTAAAAGATAGAGATTGCCACACACATACACACAGAGTTATCTCATCCAAAATGTCAATAGTGCCAATATTAAGAGATGCTGAACTGAGTCTAATTAAAGTCTAGACCCTAGACTTTCAACAAATTCATGTTTTCTACTGCATACACACTGCTGCTTTCCAAGGTAGCTGGTGTTGACAGTACTGAGCCTTTCTGAAGTTCTGCAGCTCCCTTCCCCACCTGACCAAGTTAACAGAGGGAAGAAAGCTGAAATCTGTCAGTTATAATTCATTCACCCCTTTCCATCTTCCAGAATTTTGTTGACAGCTTTTATCTATTATTTCCTCTCCCTTTGTCTTTAAGAATCTGTTCCTTTACTCTAGTTTAAATGGGGGAAAAATAGAGAAAGAGAAATAAATACCTGTGCTCAGCCTTCGTGTTTTATTAGAAAGCCCCACAATTTTTCTTGCAAATGAAATTAAAATCAATTTATCAAATTCTAAAAAATTTTTTTAAATCATATTTTAATTAGCAGATTGGTAACCTTTATAACCTTGGAGTGGGGAAGACTTTTCTAACAAAGATTCAAAGTCCAGAATCTGTAAAAGAAAAGGCTGGTGAGTTTGCATCCTTAAAAATAAAAACTCATGAATGGCACACACAGACACAAAACACCATAAAAAGACTATGTATTAAGAATTTTTTTAAAGGAGGGGACTGTGTAAAAATTTTAAACTTCCATGTAGCAACTTTCTGGAAGGCAACTTGGCAATATCTACCAAAATTTTTAAATGCTGTATCAACCAGCCACCTGTACAAACTGATTCTTGAATATACAGTATTCACAGTTCAACATGCAATATATATAAACTACCATTATAGAAGTATTCATAATAGAAAAAATCTGGAAGCAACCCAAGTGCCCATCAGTAGATAACAAACGCAATAAATTATGACATATCTACATGATTCAGTATGACAGTCAACCACTAGAAAGAATGAGATAAAACAATATGTGCTGACAGTGAATAGATCTGCAAAATATATTTGGGGGGAAGAGGGATAGGAAGTAAGGAAAAAAGATGTGCATATATGATCCCCGTAGATACATTTTAATTATATATTTAATTTATTTACACATACCAACATGTGTTTTCCATATATGTATAATGCCTAAAATGTTTTCTGTTTCTGAAACACCTAAAACTCTGCCTTGGATCGGGGACTTGGACAGATAGGGGAAGCAGTCACCAGCAGCAAACTGTATCTTCATTTTATAACCTTTCTCTGCCATTTGAATTTTATAATCTTGTACTTTTTTTTTTAATGTTAACATGGGTTACTTGAGCTGTGGGATAATTAGCCTTTATTCTCCCTTTTTCACATTCTTCTACTTTTTAAAAAACTAACTAATATTAAGGTGGAAAAATTAACCGTCCACATAACTAACTCTCTTCCTTATTCTTTTCATTCTAATTTTCCAAGGTAACCAGTCAGAGCCTCTGTCCTTGTTATATCATTGATATGGTGTTTGACTACATAATTAGTTTACTTCAATGTAATTGCTCATTGTGGCAGCTCAAGATGCCACATCAACTATCTAGAAACAGAGGAATTTGGTGCCTGCTTATTATTAGAGTTTTATGGCTCTCATTGGATTGTCCTGTTCTTTGGGTCCTTAGCATATTACATCTGAAAGTAGAATAGCCAGAAGGTATTCTGATTAACTTTCATATTTTATGAAGAAATCAAATTTTCAATAAGTTTCCATATTCAGTAAGTACCCATATTGAGTTCTCCCAAGATTGTATAATACTTGTAAATGTCTCTATTATCCTATCTTCCTAGAACCCTACAGATATCCAAAAATGATTGAGATTGAACAGGCAGAGGCCCAGCTCTCTGAGTTAGACCTGCTAGCCAGTATGTTCCCCGGTGTGAATGAGCTCATAGTGAATGACCAGCTGGCTTTAGCAGAACTAAAAGATTGTATTGAAAAGAGGACAATGGAAGGACGATCTTCAAAAGTTTACTTTACTATCACTATGAACCTGGACATATCTGAGGAAGCAGTGGTAATTAAGTTTTACTTTTGGAAGCATGTTTCATGTTTACTTTTGAAACATGTCTCAACTTAAAACAGCCCTTACGGCATTTTTTTTTCTCTCTCTTTTTTTGTTTTTTATCAGGTGATGTTTTCTCTGGCCTGTGTTCTTCCCTTTAAATACCCTGCAGTTCTGCCTGAAATTACTGTCAGGTATGTTACAGAAACTGGCCAATTCTAGAGGTCAAAACTAATCTGAGAATAAAAGCAATTCTCAAGTTTGTTTTCTGTTCCAAGAAAATTGATTTAATTTTTTAATCCCATATCTTTTCCATCAGATCAGTATTATTAAGTAGATCCCAGCAGGCACAGCTGAATACAGATCTGACCACATACCTACAAAAGAATTGTCTTGGAGATGTCTGTATATTGAATGCCACAGAGTGGGTTAGAGAACACGCTTCTGACTATGTCAGCAAAGACAACACACCTTCCCCTGTTCCAGGAAGTACAGTCCAGCCAGTTGACCTCATTCTCACAAGACTCTGGATCTACAGCCATCACATCTACAACAAATGCAAAAGAAAGAACATTCTAGAGTGGGCAAAGGAGCTTTCCCTATCTGGGTTTAGCATGCCTGGGAAACCTGGTATTGTTTGTGTGGAAGGCCCACAAAGTGCCTGTGAAGAATTCTGGTCAAGGTTGGCTTTCACAACTTTTGTATGCCTTGTCAATAATTTTAGTACTAAGCACGATACTAGAGATGTGGAAATCAGTATGTATGGGGACTCAGTCTAAAACAGCACTCACATATGATCAGCATCACTCCCTTCACCTGATACAGGGCGCAAAGAAGATGCTCTGTAGATAGATGTTAAATCGAGCCCCTGCCCAAGATGGTGTCTACTGTTCTCTCCATGTCTATGGATCTGATTCTCCCCTCATCTTAGTGATGCTGTAAATTGTGAACCCTGTGAAACAAGGGGGTTTCTAATCTTCTCATTTCTGAGAAGTCCCTTTGGGAGGTCGAGATTCAGCAATTTCCACATTTCTAAAATGCTAATACAAGGCAGTGATAATGGCAATAAGTGAGTTTGGGGGTGGGATTATAACCAGAATCATATTTGATTAAAATAAAATCCATGTGAGATAAAAGTAGATTTCTTTACTTCTAGGAAAAGGCACTGAGAAATCTGTTTCATAACTTCTATTTTCAGTGCCTTAGAATACACAACACATTTTCAAAATTTCTACTCTGAAAATTTCTTTCAGACTCAGAAAATTAAACTGGAAGAGAATTTTAATTCGCCATCGAGAAGACATTGCTTTTGATGGTACAAATGAGGAAATGGAAAGACAAAGAAAATTTTCAGTTTTTGAAGAAAAAGTATTCAGTGTTAATGGAGCCAGAGGAAACCACATGGACTTTGGTCAACTGTATCAGTTTTTAAATGCCAAAGGATGTGGGGATGTTTTCCAGATGCTCTTTGGTGTGGAAGGACAAGGAGCAGAAGAGTAGTTGAAAGTGTTTTGCTACTGTTGGTCTTTTGACTTTCTCCCCGACTCTTTCTTGAAAGATTAAGTAATTTCCCTTTAGTCCCATTCTAAAATGTTAAGGGGGAGAAAAAGAGGAAAAGTAGTATAGCTGAAATGCATCTGTTAAAAATATTCATGATTGAATGCGGAACTGAGTTTGGTTTTGTTTGTTTGTTTGTTTGTTTTGCGGTACGCGGGCTTCTCACTGTTGTGGCCTCTCCTGTTGCGGAGCACAGGCTCCGGACGCGCAGGCTCAGCGGCCATGGCTCACGGGCCCAGCCGCTCCACGGCATGTGGGATCTTCCTGGACCAGGGCACGAACCCGTGTCCCCTGCATTGGCAGGCGGACTCTCAACCACTGCACCACCAGGGAAGCCCAGAACTGAGTTTTAAATTATAATCTTAAAATTGTTTATAGACATGTCTTGACATATAAACTACCTATTTTGAAAGAGAAGTTAATTATATTTGAGGACGATAGAGTTGGTGTTAACTTGCCACTTATTCCCAATCCCCTTCCCCTTTATCTGCCTCCACTAAGAACCTGGGAAAGCTTAATGCTCACTCTCTCCAGGCTCTCTTGCAGCTGGTGGGGGGGCCAGGGAACCTTTGGGAAAACTTTTGCTTCCCTGATTAAAATGATAGATGCAGCTAGGGCACCTCTTCCCTCTCCTTCTGTCCGAAATACCAGAGTGATGGCTGGAGCTGCAGTAGTCCTTTCAACCACGAGGGAAGGAAGGGCCAAAAGAGCCACAGAGATGCCAGTCCTCAAGCTGTTAAACTACTGATCGGACACTAGCCGCTGCCTATCTCTAGACAGCTTATTATGAAATAAAACCAGTTTATTTATATTTCTGTGTCTGTTACTAGCAGTTAAAAGCGAGTTTGCCAAATAGATTTTTTTCAAAGCATTAGTTTTGCATCTGCCCCAGGCACTTGATACAAAGATTAGTGAAATTTTTCTTAAACGGAGTTTTCAGTTCATCTCTATTTTTGTATACTCATGCTCTGCCTCTGCTCCTTGGCTCACCTCACAGAAGGCTTTGAAGCACGAGCAGAGCTCAGACTTTTTAATAGGCCTCAACTATTCATCAAACTGGTAATTTAAAGCATTCGTTTTTGGAAAATTGGATTTTGACAAATTTTTCTCTCTGGAAGTGGCTTTCTGTAATTTTATTTTCAGCAAATTGACTTAGAGTCAAATAAACACACTATCTGGATTTTTTTTTTTTTTTTTTTTTTTTTTTGGCAGTACACGGGCCTCTCACTGCTGTGGCCTCTCCCGTTGCAGAGCACAGGCTCCGGACGCGCAGGCTCAGCGGCCATGGCTCACAGGCCCAGCCGCTCCACGGCATGTGGGATCTTCCCGGACCGGGGCACGAACCCGTGTCCCCTGCATCGGCAGGCGGACTCTCAACCACTGCGCCACCAGGGAAGCCCCACTATCTGGATTTTGAGGCCCTCCATAAATCAGTTTCCAAAGTGTTTATTAAATATTTACTAATTGCTAGCACTCAGCTTGGTACTGTGTGTTGGGTATTCCTTGAAAAGTCAGACTTGGATAGAGGAGTGGGCATGGGGGACATAATGCATTGTTTATCTTAGTAAAAAGTTGGAGGCAATGTACCGTGCCCATCACTAAGTGAATTAGTAAATACATTATACTACATACTATCCAAGTAAAAATCAAAAGTAATAAAGTGGAACTAACAAGGCAATGTGGATAGATCTTAAATATAAACACAAATAAGAATCCGAGTGGTATTCATAGCACAGTGCCTATATTGGCTGCATATCTCATGGTGCCTCCTCAGATTCCCTCCATGCTGCCCACCTCCCCAGTGCCCTGTCAGTTGGCCTGGAAATACTAGTCCTTCCTCTGCTGCCACCACACAGCCAGCTGGACCAGCTGGATGTTTAGTTTCTGACTCCCTCCAGCCACTTCCAGATTTGGGTGAAATACCCCACAGCGCGTGAGACTGACATCCCTAGAGGCCACCAAAGGGGCCAAATGATGTACATGTTACTTTCAGTAGGACTAAATTGCTATAATTTTTTTAGTCTTTATACATTATTTTAATTAAAAACACATTGTTATGTGTAAATATATAGATCTCAAGTATAATATAAAAACATAGACTACAATAATGTAGCATTATAAGTTTTCTTCCCAGACAGACCTGTCAAATTTAGACATTGGACTATCAACACAGTGACCAAGAAAAGTACAGATTTTCCAACCTCATGATCAATAAATTTTTTTGGAGAGTGGATGGAAGTATTAGAAAACAGCAAATTAGATGGTCCTGCCTACATTATATAATGTAAGAGACACAATAAAAGCTGTAAGAAACTATAGTTAAATGTTAGAGGCAACATAGCTTTCTTAGACTTTTACCAATGATTATGTACTTCATATATAGACATCCTTAAATGTAAAATTGTTCAGTATGTATCTTTATTCCACAGTGACAGTTTGTCATGTATTAATCTGAAAAATATCTTGAACTGGAATCATCTATAAAGAAATAATGACAAACCTTTAAAAGAAACTTAGTCCCAAATCAAATCATGTTTAAAAATTAAAAGATCTATAGAAAGCAAGAGTGGAGGCAGGAAACATTGGCTACATGTCCATTTTTTATTTGTAAAAGTAATTCCTGTACAAACAATAGTATTATCGAGTCGAGTAAAACAAAACAAAATTTAAACATTCTAAAATTAATCCCACAAGCCCAAGTGTTCAGTTTGGAGTAACAAAGTCAAAGCCAGTCCTACCATCTGCACATTAATTTGATAAACTGCATTAAAACAACAAAAATACCACATCTGCTGTGGTGCACAACGGATGATTACTTTCGGCACTTGTATAAAAATAACTGTGACACCGTTTTGTTTTTGGTTTTGGTTTTAGCTGTGTATCAGGGAAACCCAACATAACGTATCATTCGTGAAATTCCATTAAAGCTACAAGGCAGCCAAGAGTTAAAGGTATATAAGGGCAGGTGCACATACATAACTTGCCAGTCCGCTGCCCCCCAAAACAATTATTACAACTACATAGTACAAACTGGGCCCACAAAAATTCTGCAAAAGGGGGTACAAGGAGCATGTGCTTCCACTTAAGCACAATCTGGCAATCTGATCCCACCGCGTCGAGGAAGGATGGAGGCCTTAATGACCTTTGCGGACCACTTCGAGGAACAGGGCCTGGCGAGGGAAGATTCCGGCTCATAATGAAAGGCAGGTGCCTGGCTACCTACGGAAACCGGGGTCCCGAGCGGCTCCCAAGAGCGCTGGGCCTTAACGGACACCACGGCCTTCTCCTACAACCCCGCACCTCCCCCGTGCAGGACCGCCGCACATGCAGCTACAGAACGCAGCTGGGAGGGGCCCTAGGACTCTTCACGCATGCGCCCCGCCTTCGTCGGCGCGCCCCAGAAGCACTAGCCCGTGAGGGTGGGAGACGTGGTGAGCGCAGGTAGCGTAACCGCAGCTGGGACAGCTGGATTCGGGTCTGGTGAAAGGATTCTGACCCTGGCTTGAGTCCTGCGCTTGTCTTTCGGACGGGGTTCCTGCAACCGTGCCAGTTGCAGCCCTGGCACTGAGATACGGTTTTTGTTGGGTTGTTGTTGTTGTTGTTGTTTTTTAATACTTATCTTTTACTCTCTTGGGATTTCCCGGATGTTGCTAACAGCTGGGATGATTGGAGGAATGATGCTCTCTGGGACCTGAGTGGCACCTTCGAGGTTCAGGGTGTCCCCCGATTTTAACCAGGGAATTACTGAAATGAAGGATTAATTTTTTTAATATTAAAAATATATATATTTGGTTTTAAACTGATATATTTTTTTGAAAGAAATTTAAGTAGTTTCAGAGAAGTTTAAATGACATGTGTTCTCAACACTATTGTCTTCCTGAGATAGTTTGAGGTTCTAATTTATGATTCTTTAAATAACACTAAGTTTAACCCAAAATGCAAATGATAGGAAAAAGTGATTTTTTTCATAAAGAAAATTCTTAAGTTCATTGGCCTAAAGTTCTTATTTTACCTGAGTTCTTTTTTAAAAATTTATTTTTTGAAGTATAGTTGATTTACAATGTTGTGTTAACTTCTACTTTACAGCAAAGTGATTCAGTTATACATATACATACATTCTTGGAAAAAGTAATTTTTGATACACCATCACTTTTGTTCTTAAAATATTTTCAAATTATCTATTTTCAAATAGTTCCTAAATAATAATTTGCTTTGGATGATTGAATATAGGCATTTTGCTCATACCGTATGGAGGCTTAATTCCCCCCCCCCCCAGGGTGTTTGGCATTTTGGATTTTGTAAACTTGTTCTCTTGCTTTTCCCCACCCCCCAAAATATATGTAAATAAGTGTAAGCAATATATTTTTACTAGAAAAGATGACCATTGTAGAAAATGTACAAATAACTGGATGTAAAACTCACCCATAATCTCCTGCCTAAGAAGACAAATTTTCGTTTTATGTTTTATTTTTTAGTATATTACTTTTGCATATATGTGTATGTCGTCTTCCTTTTTTAAACAAGTCATACTGTACATGCTGCTTTGTATCTACCTTTAATTAAACAATAGGTTGTAAACATTTCCATTATATTAAATATTTTCAAGACTGTCTTGTATTCGGTTGTCTGAGTGTACCATAATTGATTTCAGCAGTTCACTGTTTTGGTCGTGAGATCGTAACATTTTTGGTTTGGTTTGGTTTGGTTTAGTTTAGTTTCAAAAACAAAGCTGCTCTGAGCGTCCATTATTATCCCTTCAAGTTAGATTTCTAGAAGTGGAAATTCACTCTTAAACTCTGGATTTGTCTTGCCGATTGCACTTGTGAAAGGTTGAGAAATGAACGTTGCAAGACCTCTAAAATTTACTTTGCCCTAGATTTTTACCAACACTGATTATTATTTTGCCAGTTTAATAGATTGAAAAATCTACATTGGTTTATGTTATTTCAGTTGACTTTTAGAATGGGCTAATACTTTTTACACGTGTACTGGTCAATTATATTTCCTCCGTGGTGAATTGCCTGTTTATGCCTTATTTATACCTAAATGAGAAGCCTTAAAATATTTATTTGTAAGAACTTTTTTTTAACAGTAAGCATATTAACACCTAGTTAATGTTGCAGATGTTTCCCATGTTTGTCTATTTGTTTTTTCTGACATAGAAAAAAAAAACTTTCAAATTAATGTTACTGAAATGTATCAATCATTTTCTTTATGGTTTTCTGTCTTTGGAGCATTGACTGGGAATGCTTTCCCTACTCCAGGATAATTTTAAAATATGTCTATATAACCTTATAACATTTTTTGTTTTAAAAAATCTTATTGTGAAGTAGATATGTAACATTCATACTATTTATCTTACTATGAATATTTACCTTATACAAAAAGGTAAAAAGAAGTAAAAAATGAATAGTCATAATCTTACCAACTAGTTTAAGAAAACTTTACCGACAAGTAAAACTTTACCACTCTACTACACAAGTGTGGTTGAAATCCTCTTGTGTACTTCTGCTGATTACAGTTCTGTTCCTTAGCAGTATTAACCCCACCCTAAAGTATTTATCATTCCCATATATTTCTTTTTTTTTTAATTAATTAATTAATTTAATTTTTGGCTGTGTTGGGTCTTCATTGCAGTGCATGGGCTTCCCATTGTGGTGGCTTCTTTTGTTGCAGAGTACAGGCTCTAGGCACGTGGGCTTCAGTAGTTGTGACACACAGGCTCAGTAGTTGTGGCTCACGGGCTCTAGATCGCAGTCTCAGTAGTTGTGGCGCAGGGGCTTAGCTGCTCCGCGGCATATGGGATCTTCCTGGACCAGGGCTCGAACCCGTGTCCTCTGCATTGGCAGGCGGATTCTTAACGACTACGCCACCAGGGAAGTCCCCCCATATATTTCTTTGTACTTTAATGACGTGCGTGTGTATCCCTGTACCACATCTTATGGCTTCATTTTTAACATTCAGTCATCAGCAATTCATTTTAGAGTGCTGCATGAAGTAGGTACTAAAGTTATTTTCTCAGAAGGTAAGCAGTTGTTCCAATGATATTTGCTGGATAATCCATATTCTTCAGACATTTGAGATGCCACTTTTATCAGAGCCTGAATGTGGGTTCTGGATTTGCCATTCTATTTCAGCTTATTCCTAACAACACTGTTAGGATTGTTACGGCAATATCTTGAGTTTTGAAGTTTAGAAGGACAAGTCATTGCTATGCCTGCTTTTCAAAATATCTTTAGCTATTCTTTCATGTTATTCTTTCATGTGAACTTTTGAGATAGTTTTGTGATATCTGAAAACAAAATCTTACTGAGAATTCTTTTGGGAGTACATAAGTTACAAACTTAACTTTCAAGATTTGACATCTCAGCTATTGTAATTTCCCATCCTCTCTCTAGTTATAACTCTTTAAATTTTTGTAGTTTTTTTCCTCTACGTACTGCACATATATATTGTTTAATTTTTATGTATTTTGGATTTTATAATTATCTTTAATTAGGTCTTTTATTTTAGAACTTATTATTTTATAACATCAAAATTGATGTTACAATCAGATAGGACAGACTTCTCTCTTCATTGTTTACCAAAAATATCCTTTTGATTCTCCTTTTATTCTTCCAGATAAACTTTTAAATCATGTGTCCAAAGTTCATTAAGACTTTGGTTTACATTAGAGTTATGGATATTTTGATTAGAATTGACATAACATTACCACTTTGGTAGGCACTGTTTAGAGTACTCTGGTTTACGAGGGTCTCATCTTCAAAAGAGACAACCACTGGGAACTGTTACGTAACGGAGACTATTTTCGAATGCCCAAACCAATTATAAAATGGTGTTCTAAGGGGCTTCCCTGGTGGCGCAGTGGTTGAGACTCCGCCTGTCGATGCAGGGGACACGGGTTCGTGCCCCGGTCTAGGAAGATCCCACATGCCGTGGAGCAGCTGGGCCCGTGAGCCATGGCCGCTGAGTCTGCGCGTCCGGAGCCTGTGCTCTGCAACGGGAGAGGCCACAACAGGGAGAGGCCCGCGTACCGCAAAAAAAAAAAAAAAAAAATTACATAATAAATACATGAATATATTCTCCTTGTATAAAATAAAATCTTACAGGGAAGGCTTAATTTCCTTTGACTATAATTCTTAACCCTAACCTCTTTTCTTGCCACCTCTTTCCCCTAAGGATTAACTTCAATTATCAGATTGGTATGATCCTTGCAGCCTTTTTTTCTGTGTATTTACATAATATATATGTATCCATATAATACTGTTTTATAAATTTTTTAGACACAAATGGTATTATGCTGTACATATTACTCTATTTGCTTTCAATTTAAGAATGTCTTAGAATTCGTCCCATGTACGTACAGATAAACCTCTTAACTGCTGCCTAATAGTCCATAGAATAGATATAATTTACTTAGCCATTCCCCCAATGGATAGACACTAGGTTGTTTTCAATTATCTTGCTATTATAGTGTTTTAGGGAACATCCTGCAGCATGTCTCTGTATGTTTTTTTTAATCAGGGTCCAGTCAGGAAAACAGAAACTTCACTACTTATTTAAAGAGAAAAAAATTTAACATGGGAGATTGGTTAAAAACGAGTATAAAAGCAAAAGGAGAATCCTGAGGTAACAGAGGTGATTACTGCACAGCAGTTACTATCACTAGGGCTAGTAAAGGAAAGAAGGAAAGAAGAGGTTGGGGTAATTCGAATTTAGAAGTTTGGAGGAGGGCCTGGAAAAGCTGGGGCTCAGTTCAAGCCTCTGAAGAGAGGGTGGTGCCCGGCTGTAGTTGCTCTCCGGAGCTCAAAGAAGGTACTCCGTGATGCTGGGCCTCTGACTTCTGAGAAGGGGGCACCACTGGCCGTCTTAAGAGCTCAAAGGAGAGGGCCCATGGAGCTAGGACTCATACTTCGGAGGGGAAAGGTCCTGCCTGGCTGCTGCTGGTACCCCTGAGGTGTGCAATTAGGTTGACTCTGGTGGTCGAAAAAAAAGATGGAGACGGAAAACAACTGCTGCCTATACCAATTGCTGCTACCAGGGCAAAGAGCTGCTGCTGAGATGATGCTAGCAGTATGCAGAAAGTCGCTTCTTCCTCTTCTCTTTCCGTCTCCTTCTAGTCCATTGTCCCCCGCCCCGCCCCCCCCCCCCCCCCCACGTTGAAGGAACCTAACAGGAAGACGGCTGACTAAAGGAGAAATAGTCTGCAGAGCCTCCGTGTCATGGAGTCGATTATAATACGGTGAGTGTGTGCGCATGAGATAATAACCAGCAACATGTGCTTATGTTTCTGTGCTGTGATTCTGAGGAGCAAAATCACTAACTACAAAACCTGTAAACTTCAAATTTTAAGAGAGACTACCACACTACCCTCTTTTCGAAAAGCTGCACTAACACTTTTGATATGGGGGGAAAAAACGCGGGGGGGGCGGATTTAGAGAATATTGCCTAGAGCACTACTTTGCAAATTTTAACAAAACCTGGGAACATTGTTAAAAATGCAAAATCTGATTTAATAGTCCCAAAGTGGGCCTGACAGTCTGCATTTCTAAGAAACACCCAGGTGATACCGATAATTGCTTTTTTGGGGGGCGGGGGCTGCGTTAGGTTTTAGTTGCGGCACGCGGGATCTTCCTTGAGACGTGCGGGATCTTTTCGTTGCGGCACGCGGGGTCATCTCCAGTTGTGGCCTGCGGGTTTTCTCTCTAGTTGTGGCTCGCCAGCTCCAGGGCGCGTGGGCTCTGTGCTTTGTGGCACGCTGCCTCTCTCGAGCTCAGCGAGCTCAGTAGTGTGGCACGAGGGCTTGGCTGCCCTCTGGCATGTGGGAATCTTAGTTCCCCGATCACGGATGGAACCCTCGCCCTGTGCACTGGAAGGCGGATTCTTTACCACTGGACCACCAGGGAAGTCCCGATAATTGCATTTTAAAAAGTCTAACATTGTCCCATCTTCCTTCAGCCACTACTGTGTCATTCTATTGCTACCCTTGTATGAAAACACCTCCCTTATGGCCCATGCCGATTTCCTACCCGCTAAGCAGGGAACAAATCTTTGCTGCAGGAAAGGGAAGAAGCAGGATTTAGCGCTATGCTTGGCTTCCTATTGGGCAGGGGTCACGTCAACTCAGATGGGCGTGTCTCCAAGTGCGACATATCCCGCCACGGATGGCCAGGGACGCGGCAGAAGGCGGGAGCGGAAGTGGGGCGGCATGTGGGCGGGTGGGTGACGGAAGGGGAGGGCCAGGGGAAGGCGTTCCTATGGGCCCTTTTCCGGTGCAAGGGGCCGGAAGTTGTGGCCCGGTCGTGTCAACTGGGGGGCTGAGGTTCGAGAGTGCCGCTGAGACCGCGACCATGGGCGGGAAGAACAAGCAGAGGACCAAGGGAAACCTGAGGGTGAGTGCGGGGTGGCCCAGCCAACCTAGGAGTCCTCGCCTCGCAGTGGCTGGCTCCGCCCGGCGCAGGGCCGGAGGATGTGTGCAGCGCGGCAGTGGGGAGGCGTGTGTTTGCGTGTCGAGTGTGACCTCTCTGTTGTGTGTGCGTCCCCGCGGGCGGGGTGGATTATCTCTGAGCAGATTGGGGAGTCGTAAGAGAAAAGATGTTCCGTGCCAGAGCTGTCCCCACCCGAGCACATCCCCCCCGCCCAACATTTTCATTAAGAATTGGTTCCGTATCGGCTTCAAGAGGAAGGTTATCTGCCCAGGGTGGCAGGGGTGAACAAGGGAATTGGGTGGGAAGCAGTTAAGGTGAGCCTGGTGTGCAGGGTATCTCGGATCGTGTCGCTCCTTCGCTCATAAACCTGCTGTGGTTGCCCACATCCCTCGGGGTAAAGGCTAAAGCCGTTACGACGATACATACACGGTGCATGGTCTGCTGCGGCCCCTTTCCACCTCCGACCCCATCTTCAACTCCCTCCGCCTCGCTCACTCCATCTGGCCACGCTTATCTCATCACCGAAACTTGACCTTGCCTGGCAGGCTCCCCGACGCTCTTTTGTTAGGTGCCTCCAAATTTTGCCCGAGATATCTCAGTGAGGTCTCCGGTGATCACCCTATTTTAAGTTGTAGCCCTCCACCCCGCTCCCTTTTCTCCTTTCCTGCTTTATTTTCTTCCGTTGCATTTATGACTTCTAACATATTAGTTGACTGTCCCGCTTCATTTACTGTCTTGCTTCACTAGGATATTAGTATAGGATATAAGTATCATGAAGGCAGGCGTTTTTATCTGCTGCTGTTATCCTCGGAGCCTGGAACAAGGATTAGCATATAGTAGAAGTTCACTAAATACTTGTTTAAACCCCAGAGTGGACTAAACCTACAAGATTGGGGATGCCGTAATGATATTTTTTATAGTACTAGGTTTATTATGGCACAGTCTAATTTTATGAGGATGCTTTTTTCCTGTTTGTGAAACAATTCTTGTGATTCCAGTACCACATTTTCTTAGATCTGTCACTTAATCTGTTTTGGAGGTTAATAATAGTAACAGTGATAATAGTAACTTACCTTAGTACTCTCCTAAATGCTTTACTTGCATCCTCATTTAACTTTAAAAAATGTTCTCAATGTTTACTTTTGAAATATTCCAAATATTAGCAACAACTCATAATTCTTTACCTAGAATTACCAATTGTTAATCTTTGGTCACTTTTGCTTTTTCTTTCTAAATATATGTATTTTGCTGAACCGTATGAGAAGTAGTTGCAGAAATCATGACCCTTAACTTCTAAATACTTCAGCATGTATATTCTAAAAACAGCACCATTCTTCTACATAACCGTGAGCAATTATAACATGCAGAAAATTCAACTTCAGTATAATACTATTATCTAATAGTATACATTATTGTATTCAGATTTCTGTAGTCATCTCAATATTGTTCTCTATAAGTTTTATTTAGATATAGCATTTAAAAATTTTTTTAAATTTATTTTTGGCTCTTGGTACACGTGGGCTTTCTCTAGTTGCAGTGAGCAGGGGCTACACTTCGTTGCGGTGCACGGGCTTCTCATTGCAGTGGCTTCTGTTGCAGAGCACGGGCTCTAGGCACGCGGGCTTCAGGAGTTGAGGCACGTGGGCTCAGTAGTTGTGGCTTGTGGGTTCTAGAGCATGGGCTCAGTAGTTGTGGTGCACGGGCTTAGTTGCTCTGCGGTATGTGGGATCTTCCCGGACCAGGGACCGAACCCATGTGCCTGCCCTGCATTGGCAGGCGGATTCTTAACCTCTGAACCACCAGGGAAGTCCCTAGATATAGCATTTTAAAAAACATCCAAGATCCATGAAAGGATCACCCATTCCATTTAGCTATCATTTAGATCTAGGCAGTTTTCCTAGTGCCTTTTTTTGGAGGAAGATTCTTTTATGACATGGACAATTTGGAAGAGTCTAGGCAATTGATTTCCTTAACTTAGATTTGTCTAATTGTTCCTTATAATTACATTCAGGTTAAACAGTATTTGACAGAAATGCTTCATAGATGATGTGTAATTTCTCAGTGCCTCTCACACCACGGGGACACATAATGTCTGTTTATTAATGAGACACATAATCCCATTATTGGTGGTATATGTGTAATCACTTGATTAAGGTGATGTCCATTGTATAAGTGTCTCTTTTTATTGGCTATTAACAAATAATATGTGGAGTAGTAATTTCAGAATAACCTGTTCTCTCATAAACTTTCACTTAATGGTTTTTAGCATCCTTTGATAATTCTTGCTGGAATCAATTATTATTATGGTGGTTTGAAAACTTATGTTTAATCTTGACTACACCTAAGTAATGATTTAGTGACTGTTGTCTCATTTTAAAGATGATGATTCTGAGGCTTTGAGAATTAACTTGCCTAAATTCATGTAGTCAGGAAGTTGTGGAGTTGGGATTTGAACTTCAGAGTGGCAGTCATTCATTCAACAGAAGAGTTTGAATACTGAATGCCGTGTTTTCCAAGATGACAGAGAAATTTTCTGTTCTTGAACTATTAGTTTGATGATAGATAAGTAAGCAAATAATTATAATATATTAAAGAATTATGATACAGGTATCAGAAGCAAAGTGGGAGAACAGAAAAGAATGGTGATTGACCGGAGAGGCAAATGTTGAAAACATGAATGTGTTTTCAGGGATAAGTGGGAGTTTGTCAGGGAGAGAAAAGATTACACAAAGACCAAATTGTGGATAACTAATAAGAACATGCTGTGTAGCACAAGGAACTCTACTCACATACTCTGTAATGGCCTGTATGGGAAAAGAATCTTAAAAAAAAAAAAAAGTGGATATATGTATATGTATAATTGATTCACTTCGCTGTACACCTGAAACTAACACAACATTGTAAATCAACTATACTCCAATAAAATTTTTTTTTAAAAATGTTTGCTGTTTGAAAAAAATGAATAAAAAGACCAGATTGTGAAAAGGCATGACATATTTGGGGAACTTTGTATTGAGTTTGGAACTAGAACATAAATGGTGGGAACAAAAGGGAGCAGGGAGGAGGAAGTGGGACAACGGAAGAAAAAAGTGTTAGAAAGATGACTGGAGAGGTCGAGGCCAGATGGTGAAAGATCCCGAAAGCTTCCTGAATTTGGTCTTTAAACTGTAGACTCAGGATTGCCACCTCAAATGTTATACCTCTAGAAGCCAGGCACAAAAGAATGAAGTAGGTGTAGTATAAGAAAATTAACTAAGGGCTTCCCTCGTGGCGCAGTGGTTGAGAGTCCGCCTGCCGATGCACGGGACGCGGGTTCGTGCCCGGTCCGGGAAGATCCCACATGCCGCGGAGCGGCTGGGCTCGTGAGCCATGGCCGCTGAGCCTGCGCGTCCGGAGCCTGTGCTCCCGCAGCGGGAGAGGCCACAACAGTGAGAGGCCCGCGTACCGCAAAAAAAAAAAAAAAAAAAAAAAAAAAGAGACAATTAACTGCCAGAAATAGTATCGAGGTTCTTAATTTTTGAACTGTGGGTATGAGCATCTAACGTACAGTGGAGAAGGTAACAAGAAACAGTAACTACATTTTAAGTTCAAAGTAGACATTGAAAAAAAGATACAATTACTTGAAAATAATTTGTTTCTGTGAAACTGGACATCTGATATCTTTTCTGTACTTAGTTATCACTGTCAGTTCTGGTCTTCAGGTCAGTTCAGAATTCAGCCTTGACTCCTTTAGCTTTTAGCTTTTTATACTATTGCATTATTCTGTTTCATAATAAAACTGTTTACACATGAGATTATAGGTAAAACTCCAATGTCTTAATGTCATCATAGTTTTCAGAATTATAATTCACTAACTTCCTTTGTAGCTCTTTATTCATGTATCAATATTGAGAAAGGTAAACTGAATAATGTTAGTTCATTTTAATAAAGTTTTAAAATAGAGAACCTTTTTTGAAATTAGGCCAAGTGCCACTGTTTTGAAAAAATATCTAGTCCATCATTTTCATTTCTGGTCACTCATTTCAGTTTAGAAAGTAGTACAGATTATTATTCCTTGATAAATGATTTTCCCAAACACAGTTTTGCTAGGTATGAACAAACTGAATCACACATTTGGATTTTCAGACATTCTTACGGAGGAATAAGAAATAGGTGAGTTTAGATGGGTTGTGATGTCATCCTGGACATTGAACTGAGACATTTTCCTATT
Organism: Pseudorca crassidens; assembly: GCF_039906515.1. Lineage (NCBI taxonomy): Eukaryota > Metazoa > Chordata > Mammalia > Artiodactyla > Delphinidae > Pseudorca > Pseudorca crassidens. The sequence continues at coordinate 133,686,756 of NC_090300.1, read as the reverse complement.
AGATGACAATGAATACATTAATTTCTTTCAACAGTTCAAGTACTTTCTTTCTTTGTCACAAAGAATCCTTTAATGTTTAGTACTGGAAGCTACTATATTGTGTATCAATCAAACAAGCCACTGACTGTTTCAAAACAAAGGAGTGTATCTTATATCCTGATCATTGTATTGATTTTTATGTACATACTAATGTAATTTGTAACCATTTTAGCCCAAAGAGACTTGGTTAGGCTTTGGGTATGTGGAAATGAGTGTGTCTGCCCACAAGGAACTCCTGGTCTAGAAGTTGCTATCATTAGAGTTGTCCTAGGGTAGTTGCTTAATAAATATTTGTTGAATGAGTGGATGAATAAAGAGATATCCATTTATGAGTTAATTTTGCATCACTACACAGTATACATATATGTGTATACATACTATTTATACAAAAGTTGGAAATAAAAAATTTCATAAAACAGTACTTATTCTTACCATATGTGATGCATTCTGATTTTTAAAATTTTGTTCTATTTCTTTAAAATGTTGTCATGGCCCATGAGCCTCTAATGGCTTGTAATCGCAACTTTAAAAACATGGTTCTGATGTTTAGGAAACTAGGAAATAGCTCCTAGGATCATTATTGTTAAATTCTTGGTGACAAAAATATTTATCTTTGGCAGACATTGCAATAGATGCATAGGCTAGGGGGAAAAAGCCCTCAAATAGAAGTTTGCTTCATTGTGGGAATTGTCAAGTAATTACTCCAAAGAACTCAAAGTTAAATTTTGAACTTTTCCTTGACTCTAACTTTTTTTCTCCCTACTTTCTTACCAGCCTTCAAACAGTGGCCGAGCTGCAGAACTCCTTGCCAAGGAACAGGGAACAGTGCCTGGATTTATTGGTTTTGGAACATTTCACAGTGACCTAGGCTATGTTCCTGCTATTCAAGGAGCTGAAGAAATAGACAGTCTTGTGGATTCTGATTTCCGAATGGTGCTGCGAAAACTTTCAAAGAAAGATGTCACGACAAAACTAAAAGCAAGTTTTATTGTTTTCATTAAAATGATCAAGAAAATCTTTTTGTTAAAATGTCATTGGCATATTTTATGTAAAGAAGAATGAAGAATCATCACTAATAAGTACTTTTAAATGAAGAATCATCACTAATAAGTACTTTTACAATTGTACTTTTTGCTGATACAGACTTTAGGTTATACTTATCTTCTGGGTTATAAGTTAGTTTGTTGTTCTGCACTTTTTAGAATCACTTTGGAATTCTGGCTTTACATTTTTTCCTATTAAGTAATGTAATTTTGACTCTATAATTTTAAATGGGGTTTTTTTTTGTTTGTGTACGTTTTATATATTTTTTAAAACAACTGAAAAGTTTCTACCATAGTAACCTATAAGGAACTCTTCGGATTAGTCCCATGTGACACAAACAGGGATGGTGTATTCTCACGTTACATAAAATAGACTAAGCTTCTAGAACAGCATAAATATAATCAACAGCCAATATTATGGCTGTTGATCCTTAATGATTTTAATAATTTATTTTAGGCTATGCAGGAATTTGGAACCATGTGTACAGAGAGAGACACGGAAATTGTAAAAGGAGTTCTTCCATATTGGCCAAGAATTTTCTGCAAAATTTCACTAGTAAGTATTAAGACTTGACTAGTTTATTTCTGTTGTGGTTTTTTTGTTTTGTTTTTTGTTTTTGTTTTTGGTTGAAGTTGTGGGGACTGTCAAATTTATATGATTCATTTTTGGTGAGGGTTATGGAATGTTATGTCAATATTATTATGCAGATTGGATCATGTTGGGTTGTAAAAAGGAGTCTGTTAGGTCCTTACAATAGAATTACCTAGATACTTTTAAGCCATAGTAAATTTTGACAATGTAATTTCTTTGTATACTTGCTGCAGAAGAATGAGAATGAATTGCTTATTTATTCCAGGTTTAGCCCTGACTCTTTGAATACAGTCATTTTTATCTCATTGGGAAAAGGAAAAATTAATCAGTTTTTTAATATAATTATTGATTTTAGTTTAGCTTTGTGCATAGGTGAATTCTTATTAATGGGTCTTCATCGCATACCCAGAAATGTCAGTATTTATTTTTATGGGTTAGAGCTGTTTTAAACCATATTATATTTTCAATAGGATCATGACCGCCGGGTTCGAGAAGCCACACAGCAAGCTTTTGAAAAACTTATCCTTAAAGTTAAGAAACACTTGGCTCCTTACTTAAAAAGTTTAATGGGCTATTGGCTAATGGCTCAGTGTGATACTTACACACCAGCTGCATCTGCAGCAAAAGATGCCTTTGAAGCAGCTTTCCCTCCAAGCAAGCAGCCTGAAGCCATAGCATTTTGTAAGGATGAAATTACAAGTGTAAGTCCTTGGAACCTTTCTGTATCTATTTTTAAAGTATTTAAGGGATATAAAGCGTATTACAAAGGCAGCTCTTTTACCTAGCATTGTGAGGGTATGAGAAGTGAAATATTTTCAGTGGAAGATTGCGTTTTTTAAATGGTGTTTATCAAAGTTGACCATTTTGGCTTTTTAAAACATAATTAACTTTTTGGATTGGATCTTTCTAAATGATTTAAGTTTTCCCTGTTTATTTTAATGTTTTAATTTACTGTATCTAAAAATATTTAGATATGTGCTTTGTAATATATAATCTAAAAAAAGAATAAATCTATAAATCAAATCTAAACTTTTTTTCCCCATATTTTCAAATCAATACATGTATACAGATCTGTTTCATCCTGGTATTCCTTTGTATATATAGATATACAACAGTTTATTTAACTTCTTTCATTTTAATACACATTTGGGATTTTTCCCCAGTTTTTTTTTAAGAATAGGTTTATTTATTTATTATTTTTTAAAATATTTATTTACCCGGTTTTTTATGATACTCCCATTAACAGATACACGTTTCTCCAACACTTGGCCAGCAGTTTTGCCAGACCGATATCAGCCATAACTTTTGTGGCTTTTAGTTTGTACACAATACTGTCCTTCCTCATTTTTTCTCTCCTTCTTTTCTTCCTTATATATGGACTGGAAAAAACTAGACGCCAATTTGTTAGTATTATACCAAGAAATAAAAATAGATGGGCTGTGAGTCCATTGAGGAGAAGTAAAAATTTTTTTAAAAAAGATAATGCTTGCATTTATTTCTCTATTTAATACTCTTATATTTCCATAGCACCCTATGTATAATCCTACTTAAACACCTTCCCTCCTCCTCCCTTGTTTTCTCCCTGCTTCCCTCCTTTCAGTTAGTCGACCTTTCTGTGGCTTCCCATTATACTTACAAGTCTAGATTTCTTATCTTGGCCTACAAGGCTCTGCATGATATGGTCCCTTCTTACCTATCTGATCTCTTCACCCAACATCTCTCTACACACACATGCATTCTAGTTCCCCCTTTAAGTTCTTGGTTCTTACATTCTTTATTTTTCTGTTGTACCAGAGTTGTTTTTCTAGGGTGATGGTTTGTAGTTGTGTGGGTTTTTTTGGCCACACTGCGCGGCTTGTAGGATCTTAGTTCCCGCACCAGGGATTGAACCAGGGCCCCAGCCTTGAAAGCGCTGAGTCCGAGCCACTGGACTGCGAGGGAATTCCCTAGGGTTTGTAGGTTTAATCATACTCTCAAAGGGAGTTCTCTATCCCAACTATAAATTAAATATCATTGGTTTCTTTAAAATATCAAGTGATGAATGTTATGAGTGAAGTATCATGAGTTTGGACACTTAAGAGTTTTAGAAAATGGATTTTGAGATAATTAATTTGGCTATTCATAGTTTTGTTTATTTGGTTGTTTTTTTGTTCTTGGTTTTATTATGGATGGGTAACTGATCATTGGATATGTGGATTATTTCCTCCATTATTTTACCTTTAGTTGGCTGTGTCACAGATATACAGATATTGGGTTTGAACTTTCCTAAGTTCAAAACAAATTTATTAGAGAGGAGTTAGGCAAATGAGATCAAAATGTCATAGTGTCTGTAAGAGAACATGGGCTCTGAGTCATACCACTGGGTTCTAGTCCACTCTGCCATTAGTTGGGGTCTTTGACCATGGGCAAGTTTCTGTGCTTCCATTTCCTCATCTGTTAAAGTAGGAATTAACTTGTACTTCATCGAGTTGTTTTGAGGATTTCATTAATGCATGGAATGTGCTCAAAGCAATACATGGTAAATGGAAAAACTCAGTAAATATTGGTTATTATTATTGCTGATAAAATTGATACTGGAACAGTGGACTTGCTAGTACTGTACCCCAGAAGTAAGCAGACTTACTCAGCATTTCAAATGGAGCCTTAAACCTTCCTCCATGATGGAGCAGAGCACAATGTGTGTACTCTGTGAGCAGGGAGGTGCTCAAAAAAGAGGGGCGAGGAAAGCAGAGCCTAATTCACTCCCAAACTTACTAATCGGACATCCCATTCACTTCACTGCTGTGTGCAAGAGGAATGGAGAAGCAAGAGGCCAGGAGTATTTAAGGGAAAATTCCTCTCAGTGGAAACTGGAGGTGTTTGGAAGAAGTACCTTATCCTTCTTTACCCCAGCAGGTGCCAACCTTGGGGATTGATAGGGGAAAAAAATTGGTAAAATTCAAACCTTTTAGTTTTGCTACTTAATTTTGCTACTTTTGTGAGAAAGGGGATAAAAACTTTTAGTTAAGATGAAGTTTATGTTCTGTCTCTTCACCACTGACAATTCAATAAAATGTCAAGTCTATGGCATTTTTCCCCCCATAGGTGCTGCAGGATCATCTTATAAAAGAAACACCTGATACACTCAGTGACCCACAGTAAGTTGTATTGTTTCTGTGTAACTCAGGTTAAGTGAAACTATGTTTCTCTCATAGGTAATAAGATGATAATTTCAATGTGACATTTTTTTAAAAAGGGATGCTAAATGTAGAGGTGAAAATACTTAATATAGTGTTATTTTCCAGGTGCTGTTTTAAGTGCTTTTACCTGCAAGTTGTCCCGCTATTTAACTTGAATTATCTGGGAGCACATGTGTTTGGTTCTTTTACAAAGAGATGTTTTTAGGTTTTTTCCACATTTGCCTTTTGACAGTCATAGCAGGAACCATTTTAAGGTCTGGATGAAAATAGTTGAAGAACTATGAATAGTTCTATTGTAAGAATAGTAAGATGTTCCATTTACTTTTTACTCTTGTGTTCTAATCAAACTATTAAGAATCTGTAAGGGAAAGTACTCTTAGGTGCAGTGTTATTTATTCTCTAATCATCCAATTAACTGCTACCGAGAGCAGTGTACATGCACATTATTTCAAGCCACAACTCTTGATTTACTTTCACCTTTTATTATTCGAATAATATGTGATTAAAATTCTATGTATATTGGCATTTTGTGGGGGTTTGGCACAGAGAGAATGAATATAGAGATAAAGCAACTTTGGTAGATATTCAACGATAAAACGTTTAAAATAGAAGTTTGTCTTATTCTCAATCCTTATATGTATTTATTTTCTTTTTACATCAAGAACTATTCCAGAGGAAGAAAGAGAAGCTAAATTCTATCGGGTTGTAACTTGTTCCTTATTGGCATTGAAAAAATTGCTTTGCCTCCTACCCGATAATGAGTTTGATTCTCTGGAGGAGAAATTTAAGTCTCTTTTATCACAGAATAAGTTTTGGAAGTATGGAAAACACAGTATACCTCAGGTATCGTAATCTTTTTTTTTTTAAGACATTCCTCTGATTCCTTTTTCTCCCCTGATCTTGTTATTTTTTATTTAGGCTTCATGTTTATTGTTTATGTTTAAAATTCTGCAGACACATTTTTGTGGTGGGACTGAATTACCTCTCTTACTAGAATGTTCTTGTATTTTCATTTTTTTATTTAGTAGTTTGGACCTCAGATTCAGAGTTGAATCATGATCTTCCTCTGTTCATGGCACCTTAAAACTGCTGGGTGTGTGCAAGTCTCTTCCTTTTAATGTATTTATTTTTTCCCTTTTGTCTGTCTGTCTCCATTTTCCACCTCCACCAGCTGCCCATTCTAAGTGTGATTAATGTATGTGCTTTCGTCTGTGCAGTCGATTCTCATTACTTACTGTGATTATATTCTGTGAAGTCCATGAACACTGAATTAGTGAACACCGAAGCATTGCTCTTAGGGGAAATGCAGGCTTAGGCTCCTGTTAGTCTCTTGTCACGACATTTTTGACGGTTAGTACATAACCTTGTTTTATGTGTATCTGTTTAAAGACACCTTATTTAATGTATATTGTTGATTCACTAACTTTGAATTCCCACACAACAGCACTAGACATCATGCCTGAATGAAGTTTATCTAATTTTCTCTGTTAGGCATGTCACAGCCTTTTTGCATGTGTTTTTAATTCACATAAATGATACTAATGATACTGTGTTACATTTCATCCCATTTATTGCTTTTTACTTAGTAGTTTTTTCAATTTTTTTTTTTTTTGTGGTACGCGGGCCTCTCACTGTTGTGGCCTCTCCCGCTGCGGAGCACAGGCTCCGGATGCGCAGGCTCAGCGGCCATGGCTCGCGGGCCCAGCCGCTCCGCGGCATGTGGGATCTTCCCGGACCGGGGCACGAACCCGTGTCCCCTGCATCGGCAGGCAGACTGTCAACCACTGCGCCACCAGGGAAGCCCTTTAATTTTTATACATGTACTTTTTGTTTGTTTGTTTAAAGAAATATTTATTTATTTATTTAGGCTGCGCCAGGTCTTAGTTGTGGCATGCAGGATCTTTTTTTAAATTAATTAATTAATTAATTATTTTTTTGGCCGTGTTGGGTTTTCTTTGCTGCGCGTGGGCTTTCTCTAGTTGCGGCGAGTGGGGGCTACTCTTCCTTGCACTGTAGGTGCGAGGGCTTCAGTAGTTGCGGCACGCGGGCTCTAGAGCGCAGGCTCAGTAGTTGTAGCGCATGGGCTTAGTTGCTCTGCAGCATGTGGGATCTTCCTGGGCGAGGGCTCGAACCTGTGTCGCCTGCATTGGGAGGCAGATTCTTAACCACTGCGCCACCAGGGAAGTCCCAAGCTCACAGGGTCTTTTAGTTGCAGCATGTGAGCTCTTAGTTGTGACATGCATGCAGGATCTAGTTCCCCGACCGGGGATCAAACCCAGGCCCTCTGCATTGGGAGCACGGGGTCTTACCCACTGGACCACCAGGGAAGTCCCAGTAGTTTTTTAAGAAGTACTAAGATATTTAAATCCATTACATTCCTGTATATATACAGGAATGTATGTATGTATGTATGTATATCTGGCCCATGGCTTCTAACTGATGTGTAGTACTCAGAAGTTTGCATACATTCCATTTTACCTGTTCATTCTCCCAGTGGTAGACACCCTGATTGCCTTCGACTCCCTGCTCTCACAAATAAGGCAGCAGTGAGCATCTTCATTCATGTATCCCCAGATCTGTGAGAATTTCTTTTTCTGAAATTCTCTTAATTTCTGAATTGCTGAGTCAAAGAGTATAGGCGTACTTAATTTTCTGAAGTAGTGCCAGATTGCTTACCTGATTGGCTGCATTAGTCTAGGCTCAACTATCAATACATGATGACTACTGTATATCCTTATACTGTAGCCAGGGCTGGGCATCATTCAACTTCTTATTTTTCAATAGTCTAATTAGGAGTTCAAATGATACCTTTCTTTAATTTTAATTACTCTGCTAACTAGTGACTTTTAACATCTCTTCATAAGCTTTTTAGATTTTTATGTTTCCTCTGTAAACTATTTATTCATATCTTTCACCCCTTTTTTTCTGTTGGAGTACTCTTTTTCTTATTTTACTGGAGTTCCTTGTATATTTTAAATATTAGTCCTTTTGTCATTGTTAGGCATTGTAAATAATCTCCCATTCTGTCACCTTTCATGTGTCCTCTTTTATAAAGAAATCTTAATTTTGATGTAATCAAAACCACTGATTTTGCCTTATGAAGGCCTTTCTCACTTTTAAACCATAAAAATATTGTTATATTTAATAGTTATATCTTTTTAAACAGCTATATCCTTTTTTAATAGTTATATCTTTCTTAACAGTTATATCTTTTAATCGCTTTAGTTTTATCTTTCATATGAAGTTTTTAATCCATCAGTAACCCACCTTTTTATGTGGTGTTAAGTGGAGATCTGTTTACATTTCTCTTCATGTACAGTGAGCCACTTTTCCTAACATCACCTAGTTAAACTGTTCATTCTCTCCCTATTGATTTATGGTCCTGCCATTACGGTATATTAAGTTCCCATATGTTCATGAGTTTTTCTCAAAACTCTGTCTTCTGATCTATTAGTCTTTGTTTCTTCTTACACCAGTACCACTGTTAAAATGACATTATGATATGTCCTAATAATTGCTCAGGGGAGGCACTCTTTTCTTCATCTTCAAGACTAAGTTGTTTTAGAACTTTATTCTTCTGTATAAATTTAAGTAAATTTATTGAATTCCTCAAAAAGAACATCTAACTGGAATTTTGATTGGGGTTCCACTGAATGATTTGGGGAGACTTGCTGTTTTTAGGTTATTGAACCTGATGTTAAAATTATCTCACAATTTATTCAGGTATTTAAAAAATATCCTAGAATATCTTTTTAAACAACTTTTATTAAGGTATGATTTACATACAATAAAATGCAGTCATTTTAAGCTTACAGTTTAAGATTTGACAGATGTATATACTCATCTTCATGTACATACCCACATAACCACTAAAATCAAGAAGTAAAACATCTTTATCACTCAAAAATTGGTTCCTTGTGTCCCTGCAAGTCATCCTCTCCCTTAACCTAGGCAACTATTTATCTACTTTTCTGTCACTTAGAGATTCGATTTGTCTTTTTTAGGTTTTCATATAAATGGAGCCATATATTACTCTGTATCTGGCTTCTTTTCTTTTCTTCTCTTTTCTTTTTTCTTTTCTTTTCTTGCCGTGCTGCACAGCTTGTGGGATTTTAGTTTCCCAACCAGTGATTGAACCTGGGCCCTCGCCAGTGAGAGTGCAGAGTCCTAACCACTGGACCACCAGGGAATTCCCTGTATCTGGCTTTCTTTTGCTCAGCGTAATGTTTTTAAGATTCTTTGTTGTTGCTTGTATCAGTATTTCAAAGTGGTTATACTATTTTACACTCTTAATCAGCAGTGTATGAAATTTTTAGTTCCATATCTTTACTTCAATATTGTCCGTTGTTTTAAGTCATTCTCTTGGGTGTGGCATCGGGGATCGGCAAATTACAGCTCATGGGTCAAAATCTGGCACACCTGACCTGTTTTTTGTTGTTGTTGTTGTGTTTTTTTTGTGGTACACGGGCCTCTCACTGTTGTGGCCTCTCCCGTTGCGGAGCACAGGCTCTGGACGCACAGCCTCAGCGGCCATGGCTCACGGGCCCAGCCGCTCTGTGGCATGTGGGATCTTCCCAGACCGGGGCACGAACCCGTGTCCCCTGCATCGGCAGGCGGACTCTCAACCACTGCACCACCAGGGAAGCCCCGTGACCTGTTTTTGTAAATTGTTTTTGTATTGTATGTGGCTGCTTTGTGCTAACATAGCAGAACAAAGTAGTTGCAACACAGTCTGTATGGCTTGCAAAGCTTAAAATATTTGTTTTCTGGCTCTTTAAAGAAAATGTTTGCTGACCTCTGGGGTAGAGACTTTACATTGTGGTTTTAATTTGCATTTCCCTGATGGCTAATGGTATTGAACATCTTTTAATGTGTTTATTGGCCATTTGTATTTCTTCTTCTTTTTTTTTTTTATTTTTATTTGGGCGCACCACTTGGCTTGTGGGACCATAGTTCCCCAACCAGGGATTGAACCAGGGTACCAGCAGTGAAAGTGCTGAGTCCTAATCTCTGGACTGTCAAGGAATTCCCTATCTTCTGTTTTTTTGAGGTGTCTGTTTAACCCTTTTGCTCATTTTTAATTTAATATGTTGTAGTTTTTATATCTAAAATTTCAACTTGGTTTTTGTATTTTCTATTTCTTTGATGAAATTTTCTACTTTTTTAAGACTTCTTTTAAGAGCAGTTTTAGGTTTACAGCAAAATTGAGGAAAAAGTACCAAGATTTCCCATATATCTCCTGCCCCTCACATACATAGCTTCCCCTATTATCAACATCCTCTCACCAGAGTGGTACCTGTGTTTTTTTTTTAAACAATTGACGAACCTATGTTGATACATCATTATCGTCCAGAATCCATAATTTACATTAGGGTTCACTGTTGATGTTGTATATTCTGTAGGTTTGGACAAATGTATAATGACATGTATCTGTTTCCTGTTTTTTCATTCATTGTTAGCATATTTTTCTTTACCTGAGTATAGTTATAATAGCTGCTGTAAAGTACATGTCTGATAATAACATCTGAGATCACATTTTCTTGGCTTTCATATGTTGAGGGATTTTAGATTGTATCCTACACATAAATATTTAGATTGCATCCTAGACGTATATATTTAGATTGTATCTTGGAATGTTATGTTTTGGAGACAGGGTTATTTTATATTGCTCCAAAGGGCGTTGATGTCTTTGTGTTAGTGGGCAATCAACTTGGTTAGACTCAACAAACTCTCATGCCTGCAGCGGGCATGGTTCAAGTGTCAGCTGTAGATTTAGACTGTTTAAACACAGAACGTGGGGGTTCTTTTCTTTGGTTCTCTTCTTTCTGGAGTTCCCTACTACTCTCTTGCCATCTTGGTTACCCTGGGCTCCTTTTCCTGGTTCTTTCAGTTCCTCCAACCAGAGGGATGTCAGGCTTTCTGTTGCAGTTGTAGCTGCCCCAGTGCCTCTGTGGTGGTGACTGCATCCACCTTCAGGGCAAAACTGCACAAAATGGGAACTCAGTATGTGTGATTGCTTACTCCAAGTTATGATACCGGCTCCAAAATGTGTATTTCAGTCTTCAGAGCCCTTGGATAGTTTTTTTGTGTCGGGTTCATAGAGTCTATAGTTGTTCTTTGCAGGAAGATCAATGTATCAGTCTGTCACTACTTGATATTCTTTTGCCTATTTTTAAGTTGGGTTTTTGGTTTTTGTGAGTTATGAATATGCTTTAGTTATTCTGGATACAAGTATTTTGTCAGGTAAAGTATCATGAATGTTTTATTATAGTTTGTGGCTTGCCTTTTCACTTTTTTCCCATGGTTTTTGGAGAGTAGGTGTTTTAAAGTCCCAGTTATCAATTTTTTTTTTTTACACTTCATACTTTTCATTTCTTATATAAGGAGTCTTTGCCTACTTGAAGGTTGCAAAGATGTTTTTATATTTTATTCTGGAAGTTTTATATTTTAGGTTTATTTAGAGTTAATTTTTGTGTATGGCATAAAGGTGAGAGTCAGATTTTTTTCACATAGGTATCCATTTCTTGAAAGACTATCAGCTCCTCCTCACCCCACCACCCTGGCACCTTTGGCAAAATTAAGTTGAACATACGAGATTTTAATTTTGGACTCTTACTCCCTTACATTTTATGTCTATCTTTACACCATTACCACACTTTCTTGATTGTTACTGTTTTACGGTAAGTCCTGAAACCCTCCAACTTGGTTCTTCTTTCTCAAAATTATTTAGCCTATATTAGGCCCTTGCCATCCTGGAATAGTATTTTATAATATACTGCATACTGAACATGACTTCATGGTTTCTGTTACTATTGCGAAATGGGGTTCCTTTTTTGATTCCATTTTCTATTTTGTTTCTACTGTGGTATAGGAATGCTATGCTTTTGTGCATTAATTTTGTATCCAGCAACTCTTCTGAGCTCCTGTTATTTTTTTTTAATCCTTTTATTATTTACAACAATATTTTGATAATTTCTGCCAAATTTGTTCTGATATATTCTTATTTTTTTTTACATCTTTATTGGAGTATAATTGCTTTACAATGTTGTGTTAGTTTCTGCTTTGTAACAAAGTGAATCAGCTATATGTATACATATATCCCCATATCTCCTCCCTCTTACATCTCCCTCCCTCCCACCCTCCCTCTCCCACCCCTCTACATGGTCACAAAGCACCAAGCTGATCTCCCTATGCTATGCGGCTGCTTCCCACTAGCTAGCTATTTTACGTTTCATAGTGTATATATGTCCATGCCACTGTCTCACTTTGTCCCAGCTTACCCTTCCCCCTCCCCATATCCTCAAGTCCATTCTCTAGTAGGTCTGTGTCTTTATTCCCATCTTGCCCCTAGGTTCTTCAGAACTTTTTTTTTTAATATTCCGTATATGTGTGTTAGCATACGGTATTTGTTTTTCTCTTTCTGACTTACTTCACTCTGTATGACACATTCTCGGTCCATCCACCTCACTACAAATAACTCAATTTCGTTTCTTTTTATGGCTGACTAATATCCCATTGTATATATGTGCCACATCTTCTTTATCCATTCATCTGTTGATGGACACTTAGGGTGCTTCCATGTCCTGGCTATTGTAAATAGACCTGCAGTGAACATTGTGGTACATGACTCTTTTTGAATGATGGTTTTCCCAGGGTATATGCCCAGTAGTGACATTGTTGGGTCATATGGTAGTTCTGTTTTTAGTTCTTTAAGGAACTTCCATACTGTTCTCCATAGTGGCTGTATCAATTTACATTCCCACCAACAGTGCAAGAGGGTTCCCTTTTCTCCACACCCTTTCCAGCATTTATTGTTTGTAGACTTTTTGATGATGGCCATTCTGACCGGTGTCAGATGATATCTCATAGTTTGGATTTGCGTTTCTCTAATGATTAATGATGTTGAGCGTTCTTTCATATGTTTCTTGGCAATCTGTATATCTTCTTTGGAGAAATGTCTATTTAGGTCTTCTGCCCATTTTTGGATTGGGTTGTTTGTTTTTTTGATATTGAGCTGCATGAGCTGCTTGTAAATTTTGGAGATTAATCCTTTGTCAGTTGCTTCATTTGCAAATATTTTCTCCAATTCTGAGGTTTGTCTTTTCGTCTTGTTTATGGTTTCCTTTGCTGTGCAAAAGCTTTTAAGTTTCATTTGGTCCCATCTGTTTCTTTTTGTTTTTATTTCCATTTCTCTAGGAGATGGGTCAAAAAGGATCTTGCTGTGATTTATGTCATAGAGTGTTCTGCCTATGTTTTCCTCTAAGAGTTTGATAGTGTCTGGCCTTACATTTAGGTCTTTAATACATTTTGAGTTTATTTTTGTATATGGTGTTAGGGAGTGTTCTAATTTCATTCTTTTACATGTAGCTGTCCAGTTTTCCCAGCACCACTTATTGAAAAGGCTGTCTTTTCTCTATTGTATATTCTTGCCTCCTTTATCAAAGATGAGGTGACCATATGTGCGTGGGTTTATCTCTGTGCTTTCTATCCTGTTCCATTGATCTATATTTCTGTTTTTGTGCCAGTACCATACTGTCCTGGTTACTGTAGCTTTGTAGTATAGTCTGAAGTCAGGGAGCCTGATTCCTCCAGCTCTGTTTTTCTTTCTCAAGATTGCTTCGCCTACTCAGGGTCTTTTGTGATTCCATACAAAGTGTGAAATTTTTTGTTCCAGTTCTGTGAAAAATGCCAGTGGTAGTTTGATAGGGGTTTCATTGAATCTGTAGATTGCTTTGGGTAGTAGAGTCATTTTCACAATGTTGATTCTTCCAATCCAAGAACATGGTACATCTCTCCATCTATTTGTATCATCTTTAATTTCTTTCATCAGTGTCTTATAATTTTCTCCATACAGGTCTTTTGTCTCCCTAGGTAGGTTTATTCCTAGATTTTATTCTTTTTGTTGCAGTGGTAAATGGGAGTGTTTTCTTAATTTCACTTTCAGATTTTTCATCGTTAGTGTATAGGAATGCAAGAGATTTCTTTACATTAATTTTGTACCCTGCTACTTTACGAAATTCATTGATTAGCTCTAGTAGTTTTCTGGTAGCATCCTTAGGATTCTCTATGTACAGTATCAGGTCATCTGCAAATAGTGACAGCTTTGCTTCTTCTTTTCTGATTTGGATTCCTTTTATTTCTTTTTCTTCTCTGATTGCTGTGGCTAAAACTTCCAAAACTATGTTGAATAATAGTGATGAGACTGGGCAACCTTGTCTTGTTCCTGATCTTAGTGGAAATGCTTTCAGTTTTTCACTGTTGAGGATGATGTTAGCTGCGGGTTTGTCATATATGGCCTTTATTATGTTGAGGTTAGCCCCCTCTATGCCTACTTTCTGAAGGGTTTTTATCATAAATGGGTGTTGAATTTTGTTGAAAGCTTTCTCTGCATCTATTGAGATGATGATATGGTTTTTCTCCTTCAATTTTTTAATATGGTGTATCACATTGATTGATTTGCGTATATTGAATCCTTGCATTCCTAGGATAAACCCCATTTGATCATGGTGTATGATCCTTTCAATGTGCTGTTGGATTCTGTTTGTTAGTATTTTGTTGAGGATTTTTGCATCTATGTTCATCAGTGACATTGGCCTGTAGTTTTCTTTCTTCATGACAGCTTTGTCTGGTTTTGGTATCAGGGTGATGGTGGCCTTGTAGAACGAGTTTGGGAGTGTTCCTCCCTCTGCTGTAATTTGGAAGAGTTTGAGAAGGTTAGGTGTTAGCTCTTCTCTAAATGTTTGATAGAATTTGCCTGTGAAGCCATCTGGTCCTGGACTTTTGTTTGTTGGAAGATTTTTTTTTTTTTTTTTTTTAATTTTTGGCTGTTTTGGGTCTTCATTTCTGTGCAAGGGCTTTCTCCAGTTGTGGCGAGCGGGGGCCACTCTTCATCGCAGTCCGCGGGCCTCTCACTGTCGCAGCCTCTCCTGTTGCGGAGCACAGGCTCCAGACGCGCAGGCTCAGTAGTTGTGGCTCACGGGCCTAGTTGCTCCATGGCATGTGGGATCTTCCCAGACCAGGGCTCAAACCCGTGTCCACTGCATTGGCAGGCAGATTCTTAACCATTGCACCACTGTTGGAAGATTTTTAATCACTGTTTCAATTTCAGTGCTGGTGATTGGTCTGTTCATATTTTCTATTTCTTCCTGCTTCCGTCTTGGAAGGTTGTACATTTCTAAGAATTTGTCCATTTCTTCCAGGTTGTCCATTTTATTGGCATAGAGTTGCTTGTAGTAATCTCTCAACCTTTGTGTTTCTGCTGTGTCAGTTACTTCTCCTTTTTCATTTCTAATTCTGTTGATTTGAGTCTTCTCCCTTTTTTTCTTGATGTCTGGCTAATTGTTTATCATTTTCATTTATCTGCTCAAAAAACCAGCTTTTAGTTTTATTGATCTTTGCTATCATTTCCTTCATTTCTTTTTCATTTATATGTGACCTGATCTTTATGATTTCTTTCCTTCTGCTAACTTTTGGGTTTTTTTGTTGTTCTTTCTCTAATTGCTTTAGGTGTAAGGTTAGTTTGTTTATTTGAGATGTTTCTTTTTTTTTAAACTTTATTTATTTATTTATTTATTTATAGCTGTGTTGGGTCTTTGTTGCTATGCACGGGCTTTCTCTAGCTGCGGTGAGTGGGGGCTACTCTTGAGCGGGGGCTACTCTTCATTGCGGTGCGCGGGCTTCTCATTGTCCTGGCTTCTCTTGTTGCAGAGCACCAGCTCTAGGTGTGCAGGCTCAGTAGTTGTCGCGCTTGAGCTTAGTTGCTCTGCAGCATGTGGGATCTTCCCGGACCAGGGCTTGAGCCCGTGTCTCGTCATTGGCAGGCGGATTCTTAACCACTGCACCACCAGGGAAGCCCCTGTTTCTTGTTTCTTAGGTAGGATTGTATTGCTATAAACTTCCTTCCTAGAACTGCTTTTGCTGCATTCCATAGGTTTTGGGTCATCGTGTTTTCATTGTCATTTGTTTCTAGGTATTTTTTGATTTCCTCTTTGATTTCTTCAATGGTCTCTTGGTTATTAAGTAGTGTGTTGTTTAGCCTCCACGTGTTTGTATTTTTTACAGATTTTTTCCTGTAATTGATATCTAGTCTCATAGCGTTGTTGTCGGAAAAGATACTTGATACAATTTCAATTTTCTTAAATTTACTAAAGCTTGATTTGTGACCCAAGATATGATCTATCCTGGAGAATGTTCCATGAGCACTTGAGAATAATGTGTATTCTGTTGTTTTTGGATGGAATGTCCTATAAATATCAATCAAGTCTATCTTGTTTAATGTATCATTTAAAGCTTGTGTTTCCTTATTTATTTTCATTTTGGATGATCTGTCCATTGGTGAAAGTGGGGTGTTAAAGTCCCCTACTATGATTGTGTTACTGTCCATTTCCCCTTTTATGGCTGTTAGTATTTGCCTTATGTATTGAGGTGCTCCTGTGTTGGGTGCATAAATATTTACAATTGTTATATTTTCCTCTTAGATTGATCCCTTGATCATTATGTAATGTCCCTCTTTGTCTCTTGTAATAGTCTTTGTTTTAAAGTCTATTTTGTCTGATATGAGAATTGCTACTCCAGCTTTCTTTTGATTTCCATTTGCATGGAATATCTTTTTCCATCCCCTCACTTCCAGTCTGTATGTGTCCCTAGGTCTGAAGTGGGTCAGACCTAGGTCAGACAGCATATATACGGGTCTTGTTTTTGTATCCATTCAGCCAGTCTGTGTCTTTTGGTTGGAGCATTTAATCCACTTACATTTAAGGTAATTATCGATATGTATGTTCCTATTCCCATTATCTAAATTGTTTTGGGTTTGTTATTGTAGGTCTTTTCCTTCTCTTGTGTTTCTTGCGTAGAGAAGTTCCTTTAGCATTTGTTGTAAAGTTGGTTTGATGGTGCTGAATTCTCTTAGCTTTTGCTTGTCTGTAAAGGTTTTGATTTCTCTGTCAAATCTGAATGAGATCCTTGCTGGGTAGAGTAATCTTGGTTGTAGGTTTTTCTCCTTCATCACTTTAAATATGTCCTGCCACTCTCTTCTGGCTTGCAGAGTTTCTGCTGAAAGATCAGCTGTTAACCTGATCCCTTGTTTGTTATTTTTCCCTTGCTGCTTTTAATATTTTTTCTTTGTATTTAATTTTTGATAGTTTGATTAATATGTGTCTTGGCATGTTTCTCCTTGGATTTATCCTATATGGGACTCTCTGTGCTTCCTGGACTTGATTAACTATTTCCTTTCCCATATTAGGGAAGTTTTCAACTATAATCTCCTCAAATATTTTCTCAGTCCCTTTCTTTTTCTCTTCTTCTTCTGGGACCCCTATAATTCGAATGTTGGTGTGTTTAATGTTCTCCCAGGGGTCTCTGATACTGTCCTCAATTCTTTTCATTCTTTTTCTTTATTCTGCTCTGCAGTAGTTATTTCCACTGTTTTGTCTTCCAGGTCACTTATCTGTTCTTTTGCCTCAGTTATTCTGCTATTGATCCCTTCTAGAGAATTTTTAATTTCATTTATTGTGTTGTTCATCACTGTTTGTTTGCTCTTTAGTTCTTCTAGATCCTTGTTAAATGTTTCTTGTATTTTCTCCATTGTATTTACAAGAGTTTTGATCATCTTTACTATCATTATTCTGAATTCTTTTTCTGGTAGACTGCCTATTTCCTCTTCATTTTTTAGGTCTGGTGGGTTTTTGCCTTGTTCCTTCATCTGCTGTGTGTTTCTCTGTCTTCTCACTTTGCTTAACTTACTGTTTTTGGGTTCTCCTTTTTGCAGCCTGCAGGTTTGTAGTTCCCGTTGTTTTTGGTGTCTGTCCCCAGTGGCTAAGGTTGGTTCAGTGGGTTGTGGAGGCTTCCTGGTGGAGGGGACTAGTGCCTGTGTTCTGGTGGATGAGGCTGGATCTTGTCTTTCTGGTGGGCAGCTCCACGTCTGGTGGTGTGTTTTGGGGTGTCTGCGGCCTTATTATGATTTTAGGCAGCCTCTGTGCTAATGGGTGGGGTTATGTTTCTGTCTTGGTAGTTGTTTGGCATAGGGTGTCCAGCACTGCAGCTTTCTGGTCGTTGAGTGGAGCTGGGTCTTGGTGTTGAGATGGAGATCTCTGGTAGATTTTCGCCGTTTGATATTATGTGGAGCTGGGAGGTCTCTTGTGGACCAGTGTCCTGAACTTTGCTCTCCCACCTCAGAGGCACAGGCCTGATGTCTGGCTGGAGCATCAAGAGCCTTTCATCCACACAGCTCAGAATAAAAGGGAGAAGATAAAAGAAAGAAAAAAAGAAGATAAAATAAAGTAAAATAAAATAATTAAAATAAAAAATAATTATTAAAAGAAAATTTAAAGTAATTAAAAAAAAAGGAAAGAAAGCAACCAAACCAAAAAAAATTCACCAATGATAACAAGCACTAAAAACTATACTTAAAAAAAAAACAAAAACGGACAAACCAGAACCCTAGGACAAATGGTAAAGGCAAAACTATACAGACAAAATCACACACAGAAGCATACACATACACACGAAAAGAGAAAAAGGGAAAAAATATATATATCGTTCCTCCCAAAGTCCACCTCCTCAATTTGGGATGATTCGTTGTCTATTCAGGTATTCCACAGGTGCAGGGTACATCAAGTTGATAGTGGAGCTTTAATCCGCTGCTTCTGAGGCTGCTGGGAGAGGTTTCCCTTTCTCTTCTTTGTTTGCACAGCTCCCGGGGCTCAGCTTTGGATTTGGACCCACCTCTGTGTGTAGGTTGCCGGAGGGCGTCTGCTCTTCGCTCCGACAGGACAGGGTTAAAGGAACAGCTGATTCGAGGGCACTGGCTCACTCATGCCGGGGCGGGGGTGGGGGGCGGGAGGGAGGGGCACGAATGCGGGGCGAGCCTGCTGCGGCAGAGGCTGGCGTGACATTGCACCAGCCTGAGGCGCTGTGCGTTCTCCCGGGTAAGTTGTCCCTGGATCACGGGACCCTGGTAGTGGTGGGCTGCACAGGTTCCTGCGGTGTGGGGAGTGACCTGTGCTCGCACAGAGGCTTCTTGGTGTCAGCAGCAGCAGCCTTAGCGTCTCATGCCCGTCTCTGGGGTCCGTGCTGATAGCC
The DNA here is from genome assembly GCF_039906515.1 of Pseudorca crassidens. Taxonomy (NCBI): domain Eukaryota; kingdom Metazoa; phylum Chordata; class Mammalia; order Artiodactyla; family Delphinidae; genus Pseudorca; species Pseudorca crassidens. The sequence goes on along the minus strand of NC_090300.1, from coordinate 133,667,824 downwards.
GCGGCTCGCGCCCGTCTCTGGAGCTCGTTTAAGCAGCGCTCTTAATTGCTTCTCCTCGCGCACCAGGAAACAAAGAGGCAAGAAAAAGTCTCTTGCCTCTTCGGCAGGTCCAGACTTTTTCCCGGACTCCCTCCTGGCTAGCTGTGGTGCACTAACCCCTTCAGGCTGTGTTCATGCCGCCAACCCCAGTCCTCTCCCTGCGGATCTAAGCTCCGAAGCCCGAGCCTCAGCTCCCAGCCCCGCCCACCCCGGCGGGTGAGCAGACAAGCCTCTCCGGCTGGTGCGTGCCGGTCGGTACCGATCCTCCGTGCGGGAATCTCCCCGCTTTGTCCTCTGCACCCCTGTGGCTGCGCTCTCTTCCGTGGCTCCGAAGCTTTCCCCCTCCGCCACCCGCAGTCTCTGCCCGCAAAGGGGCTTCCTAGTGTGTGGAAACCTTTCCTCCTTCACGGCTCCCTCCCACTGGTGCAGGTCCCGTCCCTATTCTTTTGTCTTTGCTTTTTCTTTTTTCTTTTGCCCTACCCAGGTACGTGGGGAGTTTCTTGCCTTTTGGGAGGTCTGAGGTCTTCTGCCAGCGTTCAGTAGGTGTTCTGTAGGAGTTGTTCCACATGCAGATGTATTTCTGATGTATCTGTGGGGAGGAAGGTGATCTCCATGTCTTACTCCTCCGCCATCTTGAAGCTCCTCTTCCTCCTGTTCTTATTATTTGTCTTTAGCTTTCCTTTTCCTAAATTTTAAAAAGAAATACTAATTAATTTATATTTTGGCTGCTTTTGGTCTTCATTGCTGGGCGTGGGCTTTCTCTAGTTGCTGCGAGCGGGGGCTATTCTTCATTGAAGTGCGCGGGCTTCTCATTCCAGTGGCTTCTCTTGTTGCGGAACATGGGCTCTAGGCACGCAGGCTTCACTAGTTGTGGTGTGCAGGCTCAGTAGTCATGGCTCACAGGCTCTAGAGCGCAGGCTCAGTAGTTGTGGTGCACGGGCTTGGTTGCTCCATGGCATGTGGGATCTTCCCAGAACAGGGCTCGAACCCATGTTCCCTGCATTGGCAGGCAGATTCTTAACCACTGTGCCACCAGGGAAGTCCTGTCTTTAGATTTTTTGGAATATTTTTTATAGCCTTTTATTTTGCTATAATTATAAACAGTAATTTGGGTTACTTTCTAGTTTCTTTTTTTCCCCTTTTCTCTGTATTAATTAGGTTCTCAGTACCACGTTGAATAGAAGTGGTGGTAGCGGGCTTCCTTTTCTTGTTTCTTACTTTAATGGAAATAGTTGTAAACTCTTAATGTTGAGTATGACGCTGTTAAGCTATGAATTGTGCTCTTATTTATTTGTGTATTCATTTTTAGTTTAGGAATTGTGCTTGGTTCTTTTTCAGATCTGCTGTGCTTTTTCTAAGATCGTTTTCCGTTCAAATTTCTTTAAACTTTTGTTTCTTTAAATATAATAAACATTGTTGATATGGAGCTTGTAACTGATAGATAATTATAAGATTTAAAGCCTCAGGTCTCTGTGTTATCTTTTGTTTCTGCATAGTGGCTCATGGTGTCTTATTTTTTGTTTGGCTGTATTTAACTTTGTGCTGACTAGTATATTCATAGGGGTAATTTGAGCCCCCAGATGAAGGCTTCTTACACTAGAGAGGATTTGTATTTGCTTGAGCCAAAGAAATAGAAAGTTGAATTCTTTCTGCCTTCACTTTTGGCTTGGTAATTCCTAATGTCTTTTAAGCTCTGTGGTGTTCTTCAGATTTTTAAAAAGTATTTTTTCTAGCCCCTTTAGTTTTATTAATGGAAGGGTTAGTATGAATAGCCTACCTGCCATTACCATAAATAAAATTTTATCATACCTTGACTAGGCTTTAGTTTAATTCAGCTTTCCATTTTTTCTTTCAGATCCGCTCAGCCTATTTTGAGTTAGTTTCTGCTTTGTGCCAGCGTACTCCACAGTTGATGAAAGATGAAGCATCCAAAGTGAGCCCATCTGTCCTTCTTAGCATTGATGACAGTGACCCCATTGTATGCCCTGCTCTCTGGGAAGCTGTGCTTTACACACTTACAACTATTGAGGTAGGTTAAAGAGGTACATTTAGTACAGCTGGGAATATTTGTCTTCTTAGTTGTATTTTAGAAGCCTTAGATACCATGTGAGAGAGCCTATCAGATTGTAATATTTAAAACTTGCTAGAAAAATGCTTTCCTGGGAATAAAATATTTAATCCAAAGCTTTGTATAAATCTTAAACTGACTATAAAATGGTATAGCATTTTTATTTTACTTTCAGTTTAGTCAATATCAATATCCTTTAAAACTTATATGGCCCAATGAAATCAACATATCTGAATATTATATTTAAGATTAAATATTGCTGTCCCTTTTAGAAAGCAGATTTTTTTTGTTTGTTTGTTTAGAAAGCAGCTTTTATAGAAGTCTTTTCAGTTAAATATTACTTCTTTTTTGGCTGCCTCAGACCTTAGTTGCAGCACGTGGGATCTTCATTGAGTCATGCAGGATCTTTCATTGCTATGTGCGGGCTTCTCTCTAGTTATGTCGTGCGGGTTGTTTTCTCTTCTCTAGTTGCGGTGCGCAGGCTTCAGGGCACGTGGGCTCTGTAGTTGTGGCACACGGATTCCAGTGTGTGCAAGCTCTGTAGTTTGCTGCACACAGGCTCTCTAGTTGAGGTGTGCGAGCTCAGTAGTTGTGGCGTGCGGGCTTAGTTGCCCCGCAGTATGTGTGATCTTAGTTCCCTGACCAGGGATCACACCCACGTCCCCTGCATTGTAAGGTGGATTCTTTACCACTGGACCACCAGGGAAGTCCCTAAATAGTTATTTCTGATCAATATTGTCCTGGAAGTATGTTGTATACACAATTACTAAATGTAATAAATTTCTTATAATTTCAGACTTTTAGTTTTTAATGGTGGTGAGAGATTTTGACCGTCTTTAGTTAGAATACTTGATTTTTATTTTTGAGAGTCTATATGTCTTCTCTCTTAATTGGGAAATGTATGTTTATGATCTCTAATTATTATTATAATCTTTTTTTTTTTTTTTTTTTTTGGGAAGGACTGTTGGCTTCATGTAAATGCAAAAAAAAGTGTGTTTCCCAAGCTGTCAGCTATGGTTCGTGAAGGAGGTCGGGGTCTGGCTGCTGTCATATATCCTTATCTTCTGCCATTTATCAGCAAACTCCCTCAGTCTATTACAGATCCAAAGTTGGATTTCTTCAAAAATTTTCTCACCTCCCTAGTTGCAGGGTAAGGAATTTAAATTCTTGACCTTTAAAGCAAAATAGATTTTTTCTTATTTTCATAAATGGGCAGAACGACATACTTGTTATTATCATATGTAAATTTCCCCAAATTGTTTTGCTGTTCATTAAACACTTTTAAAGTTTTCAGAGAATTACAATTGGAATTCTTTTTTTGGGTACTTTCAACACTTCAGTGGTAGTATGCAGCAGAAAGTGAGATAAATTATGGCAAGGCCCTTAGGTGGAAATAGGCTCTTTTTCAATGACCCATTTTTTGGTATGTTGATAAATACAAATGCCCAAGTGCAGAAAATGAACCAGTGAACTTTTCCATTAACTTAAATATAATAGCTGTTTAAAGTCACACTTAAAACGTCATTTCAGCGTATTTGTTGAACTTAGTAAAAGATACCCAGTTTTATTAATGATTAAAATTTTTTTTTTCCACTACAGTATTATCTTTATTTGGTTAAGTCCTCTCTTTGAAATTTGCACATGAATTGGTCCATGAATAGAAAATAAATATGTTATCTTTTGTTGATACATTTTTGAAGATATGCTATTTTTCATAGTTCTTCAAGTTTATATTCTAATCGGGCTGTATTTTGGTTGTTCTTAGTTTTTCATTGAAGAAATTATTTTTAGAAATTCTTTTCCATGCCTTTATTTTGGTATTTTTGTATTGCTTATTTTCTTTTTCATGAAGGAATAAGCCACAGGTATTTATTATTTCTTAGGCTATCAACAGAAAGAACCAAAACCAGCTTTTCAGAGTGCTCAGCAGTAATATCTGCTTTTTTTGAATGCTTACGTTTTATAATGCAGCAAAACTTAGGTGAGGAAGAGATAGAAGAGATGCTCGTCAATGATCAGGTATTTATAATGTAAAAATCATCAGTGCCTTTGCACACTAACTATAAAGAATCAAGCTCATTGTGTCTTGTTGCCATTTTTATTAATTAGCCTTCCTTGTAAAGATTTCATTTTTATGATTTACAAATTAGGTAATGTGTATTGCTGACCAATAAGCGAAAATTTCTGTATTGTTAGTTGTTATCATGATACCATAATGCCTAAGTACTTGTCACTCTCTGGTTCTACAAACTCTGTTTTAGAGAGTCGCAATGCAAAACAATTTAGAAGATGCAATTTTCAACATTTTGTATTTTAGTTTATATTATAATCATCTTGTTCCTTCTAAAATATGTAGTACATTTATCCTTTTGTGAGCAATTGTGCTTGGCTTTTAGAACTAGTGATGAGAGCGGGTCCTGGAATATGGTTCCTTATGGTAGGAAATTAATATGATTACATAAGCCTAGATCCTAGTTGATGTCTCAGATAGTTAATTTCTCTTATCTTTGTAATTTAAGAGAAAGCATTCTGAATTCTGTGGGTCCTATATGTCTTTCATATTGGTTTAGAAAAAAGCAAAACACTTTGAATAAGTTCAGAAGATCCAAAGAGTTGATGACCAATGATCTTCGTCAATTATATCATAAAAAAGAAGTAATTCGGGGAGATACAGTGAAATCGTTAGGCTCTCTGAATGATATGGAGATGATTTTCAGGTTCAAATTAACTCTTTTCATAGTTCTGGGAAAAAATTCATGTTTTTCAGTTATTAAATATGAAAATTTATAATGTTTTACAAATACCTTGTTTAAATTTCATTTTCCCTGACAACTGAACTTTAATATGTCTACCTTCTCTTTTAGTTGATTCCTTTTATTGATGCAGTTCTCAAAGACCCAAGATTGCAAGATGAGCAGCTATTTAACCATTTGGCAGAAACTTTAAGTTCATGGGAAGCCAAAGCAGATTTGGATAAAGATGATAAAACAGCTTACAGTTTGGAGAAAGTGCTACTGAATTTCTGGGAAAGACTGTCAGAGATCTGTGTTGAGAAAATCAATGAGCCTGAAACCGATGTTAAGTCAGTTTTGGGTGTTTCTAACCTATTACAGGTCCTTCAGAAGCCAAAGAGCTCCTTGAAGTTAAATAAAAAAAACGTTGGTAAGGTTAGATTTGCTGATGAGATGCCTGAAAGTAATAAAGAGAATGAGAAATATGTCTCCTCAGAAGGAGAGAATAGTGGAGGCTCTGAATTAATGGCTGAACCTTCTCTCACTCACAGTTGCTCAGACCTTATATCACCCCTAAGGAAAAAACCTTTGGAAGACTTAGTCTGTAAACTAGCAGAAATGAGTGTTAATTATGTCAATGAACAAAAGTCAGAGCAACATCTAAGGTTTCTTTCCACTCTGCTCAACTCCTTCTCTTCAAGCCAAGTATTTAAAGTGCTGTTAGGTGATGAAAAACAGAGTATTGTCAAAGCCAAACCTCTTGAAATAGCCAAACTGGCACAAAAAAATCCTGCGATACAGTTTTTATACCAGAAAGTAATAGGTTGGCTAAATGAAGATCAAAGGAAGGATGCTAGTTTCTTGGTGGACATTTTGTACAGTGCCCTTTGTTGCTGTGATAGTCATATGGAAAGAAAAGCTGTCTTGGATGATCTAATTGAGGTATTACTGTTCTGTATCTTTTTATTTTCATTTATTCATTCATTCATGCATGCCTGCATGCAGGGTCTTTCTTCCCCGACCAGGGATCAAACCCGTGCCCCCTACAGTGGAAGCATGGAGCCCTAACCACTGGATCACCAGGGAGTTCCCTGTATCTTTTTAAACTATAATGGTTTACACTGGCACACTGATTATGGATGAGTAGAACGAGACCTGTATGGGAGTTATTTGGGGACTGTTTCTTAACTATGAATGTCAGTTTAAAGACAATATATTCTTGATTGGGATTGGGAAGTATGTGAGACTTCTGGGTAGCTGTTCAGTAAGAGTAAATATGCTAAGATGACAAAAGCTTGGTAATAAAAGGGTAAGTTCTTTCAGTCCATACTTTTTAAAGCTGGACTTGCTAAAAAAATGTTTTAGTTTTGTAGTGGTTCCATGGTCACTTCATTTACTTATAAAAAATTTTACCAGTTACTGTTTTTTCTAGCAGATTGTTTCTCTTTTTCTTCTTTTAGGTGGATCTGAAATGGAATTCTATTCTTCAGGTCATTGAAAAGGTATCTTAGAGATTTTTCTCTTTTTTTTTTTTGTATTTATAGGTATACAAAAATTAAACCACAGCTATATTCACATAATGGTATGTGATTAGGTGTCTCTGTTAGAGAACTTCCTTATTATTGTAACTTTCTTCTCATAATTTGAGAAGCCATGGTGTTCACCTTTCTATAGTATTATTTTTCTGGTTAGGAGTATCAGGGAAGAATGAACAGGTTCTGGAAGATCCAGCGTCTCTTCCCTAGTGGGTAACAGAGGAAGAGTTAAGCATTTATCTTAGTTTATCTTTTAAACTAAGGTTTCTGCTGTTATCCTAGTTATTTTTTCTTCTGTAGAAATGGATTGAATGATTCTAGCTTTGAGTAGAACGCATCAGGAAATTAAGTTTGTTTTACCCTGGAATACTATACAGGCAAACTAAAGTCTTCCCACCTTTATTTAATTGCCATTTGACTAAGTAAGAAAATTAGTGATGAAAATAATACAAAGAAATCAAGAAACATAATTCAGAAAAATTTTTAAATGGCTTAAGTATTCTTTCCTAATGAAGATGTAAATGATATAATGTAACACTTTTCCAACCATAGAAATGTTATGGCTAGCTGCCTAAAAGTCTTCCTTTTCTTAAAGAATTTTTTCATTATTTTAAAATTTTACTTACATAACTCTAATTTACAAGTTTCTTTTTTTCTGTCTTTTTAAATTATGTTGAAAAAAACATATAATTTGCCAGAGTAACCATTTCTAAGCGTACAGTAGTGTTGTTTATTCACATTATTGGTCAACCAATCTCCAGAACTTTTTCACCTTGTAAAATAGAAACTATACCCATTAAACAATAACTCCCTATTTCCCCCAATAGTTTATTTTTACAAAATAAATACAGAGTATTAATTTACTCTTTTTCAATGGGAAATATAACTTACTGGCACACCATTTTGAATTACTTTATTCAGTACCTCCTCTCCCTATAGGCAGGCTACGTGAAAAGCCAGATTATGAGAAAGCTGCTTGATAAGTCTAGAATCAGAGCAAAAGTATATAGTTAATAATTTGATAAGATAAAGATGGATATATCCATTTCCAACTTAGGAATGTACCTGCCAGGTTCAGGTACATCTGTAGTTCAGGTACATCTGTTTGGAAGACTCTTCCTGGGCAGTGTTTGGAAGTTCATAGCCAGTGTTTGCTTCCTGTACTTCTGTGACTAACTAGTCTCCCTAACCCCTGTTAGATTCTTTCTGTGGATATGTTAAAACATTGAGAAGTTGGACTTCATGTCTTATTAACCTGAGAGACATTTTATTCAGAAGTTTGCTTTTTGGATTCTGTAGGATTCTATAAAATAGATTGGTTTTATTTGGTAAGCTATCGTAGGAAAGCCAATATTATAGCCATCTAAGTTCTAGTTTTTCTTGTTTTTATGCAACATCATACTTTATGAGCAGAGTCCTAAAGTCAGCTTCCTTAAAAACAAACCTGACTTTTGTAACCAGAAAGAACCTTAGAGATTTTCTAAGTTAACCTTCATTTTTCAAATTAGGAAATAGGCCCAGGTTGGTTAAGAGCTTTGGTTAAGAGCTTTGTCTAAGGTCATAAAGCCAGAATAGTGGTAAAGCTTGGACTAAAATAGAAGCTCTCATTACCTACAATTTTTTAAATAAGGAGATAAAACAGTTTTGGGGGCACTACCCAATCTGCACTTGGATTTTTTTTTCTTTTTCCAGATTGCTTTGAAATGAGCCAAGTTGCAAATTCCTTTCTTCTCAGCCCTTAAACCAAAAGAAGCTCTGGGAACATGGATCACCATGCTTTTGGGGGTGGATTTACAGTTTTTTTCCTTGCTTCCCCACCCCACGAAAATAAACCAGTTGCTGTCAGCTATCTACCCCAGTAACTATTTCAGAAAATTTGGGCAAATGATAAGTCCCATTGTTCATATTGAAGTAATTTACCACTATTATATGTTAATTGTTCTTTAGCAAAATTAATGAACAAAAATTTAATATTTGTAGAGCATTTTAAAATCTGTCTTTAAAGTTCATTCATTATTCATTGAATATATCTGCAGTGTTGATAGCAGGTATCAAAGAAGTTTAAGACAGTCTCTGCTCTCAAGGAACTTACAGTTTCATTGGAAATAACACATACACAGATGAAACATTATAAATAATAATACAACCTAGTGAGTGCTCTAGAGATTCAGAGAAAAGCAATGATGAGTATGGGCTGGCATGGATGGGGGAGACTTCACAAAGCAGGTGGGATTTATACTAAATCTCAAATAATGGATGTGATTTTCATAAATAAAGAAGAAGGGGAATATTTATGGTTGGGAAGATAGAATGAACAAAGCATGGAAGCATACATAAGCAAGGCTTAGTGGGGAATAGGGAAGATACCAGCCTTCTTAGAACTTGAGGAGGAGGCATGGGGGACGATGTTGAGGCCACGATGATGAAAGGAGGTAATATGGTACAAGTAATATTTTGGCAAGTCTACTTTTTGATCTTGCTTCTAATCTTTGCTTTAATTTTATGGTTTTAGGCATGTTCTAGTTCAGATAAACATGCTTTAGTAACTCCTTGGCTAAAAGGAGATATCCTTGGCGAGAAATTGGTAACCTTGGCAGATCATCTTTGTAATAAGGACTTGGAATCCACAGTACCTTCTGAATCTTACTTCTCAGAAAGATGGTCTCTTTTAAGCTTGGTATTATCCCAGCATGTTAAAAATGGTAGGTAAAAATATGGCTTTTGTTTTTTAGTAGGGAGGGAGTAGTTTTTTCACCTTTTGGGAGGATTCCATGCTGCTCAGTTTGCATAATATTAGTTGAGAATAACAAGATTTAGTTCACTCAAATATCTGAACTTTGTAAGCACCCTAAATGTTTATAAATCTCTGTAACATGACTTGGAAGATATTTAATACTTTTAGTTTTATATTTTAAAGGGTTTTGAATTTAGCCATTCACTCTAATTTTGTCTAGCATTGCTTTTTTACTTAATTTAAAATAGCTTTTTTTAATGTGAGGGCTTTTATGTGTGGGGAACAGATTGATTTGTTGATGTGATTTTCTTTTATATAAAACATAAGCAACTTTTTTAAAAAAAAAAAACAACACATGGCGAGACCAAGATGGAATGTTAACCCCAAGTAAAGTATTAAAATACATTGGTTAAAAAATTAAAAACAAAGATTAAAAAAAGGAAAACACACTGTTAATATTTCTTGTATTTTGTCTGTTTGAATTTTTTTCTGTAGATTACTTGATTGGAGAAGTATATGTTGAAAGAATTATTGTTAAACTTCATGAAACTTTATCCAAAGCAAAGAAATTGTCAGAAGCTGAAAATAATGACTCATCAGTGTCTTTTATCTGTGATGTGGCCTATAACTATTTCAGCTCAGCAAAAGGATGCTTGCTAATGCCATCATCTGAAGATTTATTGTTAACTCTCTTTCAGTTGTGTGCTGAGAGCAAAGAAAAAACACATTTGCCAGGTAATAGCCTACTGCTCAAATGTTTTGTTGGGAATCTCCGGCTCTGATCTTCATAGTGTAAGTGCCCAGGCTTTATTAATTGAATCATAATGTGTTTGAACTTTGAAAGCATTTTGAGTAAAGGACTACAAATCTTAAACACTTTCAGCTTTAGAAACCAAGTTAAAGGTGTATGTAGACATTATGTGTAAAGTTTTTACTTGATATCAAGGAAACGGTTTTGAAAGGGGCCATGATAGGTGAGTTAGCATCTTAGCTCCTTCACTCAGTAGCTCTCACAAGTTGCTTAATTTCTTGTTGCCTCAGTTTCCATATTTATAAAGGGGGACATTAATACCTTCTTCTCTTATAGTTAAAGACATTCAATCTTGGTGTATAGTAAAATGAAATTGAGATTCCCTTTTTAAGGACTATATTCCTGTCTTATATGTTAATTCAGACTTATTTGTGAAAGGAATGTAAAAAATACTCTTAAAAAAAAAAAGGTTTTAATGGAAAAGCCTCCTCCCCAACCCTTTCTTTAATACTAACTTTTCTATTTGAAAATGGTATAATATTTTTTATATCTCCAAAAGGTCAACTCTCTTATAAATAAGTTCAGAGCAGAAAAAAGCTGACTTTAAAAATCTTAGCATTTTTACATTTATATGGCATGAGTTAGCTTACATTATTGTGTATTTATGACATAGTTATTTTGTTTTAGCTGTTGAATAGTAATTTTATGTTTTCTTAATGGTACCTTACAAATCTCAGATCTGCAATGAGTTCTTTCAGACATTTTGTACTGATTATAGTTACTTCATAGGGATTATGAATCACTGTTGACATCTTGATTTTAGACTTTCTTATCAGTAAACTGAAAAATACTTGGCTCTCTGGTGTGAATTTATTGGTCCATCAAACTGGCGACACATATAAACAGAGTACCTTCCTACGTTTATCTGCTCTGTGGCTGAAAAACCAAGTTCAGTCTTCATCATTGGATATCACAAGGTAACCTTTTTTTGTGCTCAGTTGCAGAGTGTCTCTTTAGTAATTGATCATTGTCCTTAATAAGGTTCCATGATTAGTGTGAATGCCTATGAAAAATGACTTGTTGGGCTTACCTGGTGGCACAGTGGTTGAGAGTCCACCTGCCGATGCAGGGGACGCGGGTTCGTGCCCTGGTCCGGGAAAATCCCACATGCCGCGGAGCATCTGGGCCCGTGAACCATGGCCGCTGAGCCTGCGTGTCTGGAGCCTGTGCTCCGCAACGGGAGAGGCCACAACAGTGAGACGCCCGCGTACCGCAAAAAAAAAAAAAAAAGACTTGTTATGTAAGAAATCTACAGGATTCTAAGGGAAGATCCAAACAGATTTTTTCAAAAGGATTTTGTTTTAATGATCATGCATTTAAGCTCAATTAATTGGAGAGTGATTTGTTTTGACCATAATAATTTATGGTTAGTGATGTGATAGGGGTGCTGTCCTGTGTCTTAGGCTGGTATGGATTGTAACCGTAAACTCTTATGGCCACCACAGACAATGATTGTCCTTCATTGTTTATTTTTTGGGAGAGTCTGGTAGCCACTGTTGTAAGGCGTTGAATTGCAGATGTATTTCACATTTCATGCCTAAATCCATATATAAAAATGAAAACTAAGAGAATGCATCCAGAATTACTGGGGTTGGGTTAAATCTTTTTCTGATTATCATACTCTTTTAATGGAATAAAGTAGCTATATTTCAGAAATATCTGATCTGAAATAGGTCATTCACCTTCTTTCTGAACTAGAAGCAGCACTTGATTTCAATTATAAAATGTTGGATAAAATCCCCTGTTTGATTGTGTGTAAGTCACGAGGGGAGGGTGGAGAGAGAGACGATTTACTTTTATTTTGAATTGTCTTTTTTGTTCATTAAATACCCTATCTTCCGTAGGGTATTTAATGTATACCAGGGTATTCAAATTGGTTATAACATAACTGTAGTGGTTAAGTTATTTGCATTATTTTCAGTCTTCAGGTCCTCTTGTCTGCTGTTGATGATTTGCTAAATGCGCTTCTAGAGAGTGAAGATACTTATCTTCTGGGAGTTTATATTGGAAGTGTAATGCCAGACAACAGCGAATGGGAAAAGATGAGACAGTCTCTTCCTATGCAGGTATGTTTGAGATTGGAGAGTACTTATTTTATTCTGAAGTTTGGATTTCATGCAAGCTTAAATATTTTAATTTTATTCTGGGGAAGAAAAAAAGTAAATGAAATGAGTATCTTACTTTGCGTTTCTGCCTTTGAATGCTCCTGTGTTGGGTGTTTGCTGTTTGCAAGTTACCAGTTGACACTTGGCAGTTGCCATGGTACAAGGTAAATAAGACCTTGTTCTGTCCTGAAGGAATCCTAAAGAAACACACACGTTGATAATTTCTGTTCGTAGAAACCAAACTTCTAGGCTTCTGTGGTTTTACTAGTAAACTAGCAATAGCTTCATTTTTGAAGTTATTCTAATAACATTTTGAAGATATTTTAATAACTTTATTTTTGTTCCCTTCTTAATTGCAGAAGTAGTAATTAATTGAACTATTGAATGCTTTTGTGTATAATTTAATGTATTCTTTTTTTATAGTGGTTGCATAGACCTCTTTTAGAAGGAAGACTGAGTTTGAATTATGAGTGTTTCAAAACAGATTTTAAAGAACAAGATACAAAGAAACTTCCCAGCCATTTGTGTACTTCAGCATTATTGAGCAAAATGATATTAGTTGCACTGAAAAAGGAAATAGTCCTAGAAAATAATGAGCTTGAGAAAATAAGTAAGTATTTATGAGCATTCAGATAAATACATATAAACCTTGAAGTAATTAAAATGTAATTTTGAAATAATTTTGATTATACTTCAATCTAAATCTTTAAAGAATCAAAAATCCTCAGCTCCTTTTAATTATTTTAGCAATGAGAAACTTGAGGACACTTAAGAGATGAATGTTAAATTGCAAATCAAATGGAATCATACTGAATATCTTGCTGTAGTCTTGTTAGCAATAGAGCAAAATTTGATATAAGATGTTACTCTAGTTGGCATGACATCAATATAAGCGCATCCTATGGCACATAACCCTAAAGAAAATGGTTAAGTGAGTCTTGTGTTTCATCAAGGATTCTGAATTTTCAATTAACTTTGAATCAATCTACCTTTGTATAGGGCAATAATTTTTTTTCCCAGCAAGTGGAGCTTCAAATGTTGAATTTCAAAAGGATTTAAAAATTCCCCCATTCCAGGAAATGGTGTAGAATTGTAGGTAGCAGTGTGACCTGTACAAAATGGCCTGAAAGGACTTGCATAATTCCTGTATCAGTTTTGATTGTGAGCCCTCAGCTGAGTACAGTTACTAGCAGAGGAGAATATTGTGCTCTGTGGAAGAAAGCTGGAACACCTCTCGTGGTGAGCGAACTCCACGTGCAGTTGAGGTCGAGGAGATTAGCCTGCTCTTTACTTTACTCATAGAGTGAATCTGTCCAAAAACAACAATGGAAATTAGAGTAATAATTTTTGTTGTTTTTCTTATCTGGAACTTGCAAGGGATGGGATTTGATTTTTGAACCAGGTTTCAAGTCTTCTAACTCCAAAATCCATACCTGGCTTTATAAAAGAGAGTTGTGACTAATTATGTATTGAAAACCTGTGACATGCCAGGTTTTGTGATACTTGGTCATTTACTTCTCACAGTAGTCCCGTGAGGTAGATTTGTATTATCCTAGCTGATAACGATGTGTGCAGCTCATTTGAATCCAGACTAGTCTGTCACCTAGGCCCATGCCCTGTGTACTAGATCGTGCTCTCTCCCATTTCTTTTTTCTTTTTTTTTTTTTTTTGCGGTACGCGGGCCTCTCACTGTTTTGGCCTGTCCCGTTGCAGAGCACAGGCTCCGGACGCGCAGGCTCAGCGGCCATGGTTCACGGGCCCAGCCGCTCCGCAGCATGTGGGATCTTCCCGGACCGGGGCATGAACCCGTGTCCCCTGCATTGGCAGGCGGACTCTCAACCACTGCGCCACCAGGGAAGCCCCTCTCCCATTTCTTAACACATTGACTTGAACTTCTCAGGTCTTGGGTCACTTAGTTGTTTATCCTGGATGCAACTTCTTATCATTTGTGGCAAAAATAGTAGGAAGATTCTTCCAGTATCTCTCTCTGATAACTTAGGTTACTGTCACATTCTTAACTAATCAGAAAAGGGACCAAGTAATGTTTGGGAGAGGAGTGATATTTTGTATTAGGTATTCTCAGCTTTCATTATAGTTGAACATCAAATAGTTGAAAATCAGTTCATAGATATTGATTGATTGATTGATTGGCTGTGCTATGCGGCATGTGGGATCTTAGTTCCCCGTACTTGAACATCAAATAGTGGAAAATCAGTTCACAGATTATTGATTGCTTGATTGCGCTACGTAGCATGTGGGATCTTAGTTCCCCGACCACGGATCAAACCAGTGACCCCTGCATTGGAAGTGCAGAGTCTTAACCACTGGACCACCAGGGAAGTCCCAGTTCATAGATATTTTGAAATTAGTGGGCATAACAATGTTAGGGAATGGGGGGGACAAGTGAAAACAGTTCAAAGGTCTGTTCACAAAGTATACTCAATAATGTGTTGTCCATTCTGTTAGTTGCAGAACTGCTCTATTCATTGCAGTGGTATGAAGAATTAGACAATCCACCTATTTTTCTAACTGGATTTTGTGAAATGCTTCAAAAAATGAATATTACATATGATAACTTATGTGGACTTGGTAATACTTCTGGCCTTTTACAGCTGTTATTTAACAGGTAAGAATCTCTTTCAATTTCCATTTTTTTATGACTGTTTTGCTAGTTTATGGCTTGTGTCTTTAAAATGTAAGCCCACTTCATGCTAATCTTTGAATCAGAGAGTTTATCTAAATTAATCCCAATTCTTAATGATAAATACTTTGTGGATACTAAGTACTTGATTTACTCTTCTGGTGAGATATTTGGACTTTGCCTGTGTTATTAAATCCATAAATACATTCAAGGGCCAGATGACAATCCTGTAGAAGTTATTTTAATTTGACATATGTAACCCATCCTTCCACTACTCTAAATTTAACCTTTTACCTTGCATGTTGTTGCAGGTGTGTCTTAATATCATAACCACAACACCCTCTCCCCTAGACGAGGAAGTAGGTATGAAAACAGAGTTATTGTAGAGGTTATAGCAGTTTGATGGTTAGCTCATTGAAATTACTGTGTTGAACTGCTCTCTTGAAGAGTTTTTCACTTGCCTGTAGTATTTTTCGTATGCTTTGCAGTATCAGAGGCCCCAGGCTGAACAGGTCTTCCTTTCCAGTCCCACTCTACATACTTGACACTCAGAACTTTCCTCAGTGGATATCAATACCTCCTTGCTTTCTCAACTTCAACAATCCTCGGTGTCCTCTGGGATATGTCCTCTTTCCAGCTGCAACCTCTGGTCCTCAAGCTTAATCTTTAAGGTCATCTCCCCTATTGGAACTTGAGGGGCTTTGGGATTGCCTTGGATGAGAGCTCAATATCAGCTGTAAAGGAGTTTCAGAAGTTAAGTTCCCAATCCTTTTGGTAACAGCAGTTGTTTGGGTGCAGAAGTGCTGTGTGAATTGATACCCTTACAAGGTGATTTATTTAGTCCTGTATAAGGAATCCAGGTAAGCATTGTTTAAAACTCTTAAGTACACTTTAAAAACGGAATTTTTTTTCCTCTTTTAGATCCAGGGAAAATGGCACCCTTTGGTCTCTTATTATTGCTAAGTTGATCCTTTCCCGAAGTGTTTCATCTGATGAAGTAAAACGGCATTATAGGAGAAAAGAAGGGTATTCTTATTGAAAATACTTTTACTTTGAAATTTATTATGAGTGGTCACTTTGGCAACCCCAAACTAACAAACAGTCTCTAATGAGTCAGGAAAACAAGACTTAGGAAATGAGGAAATTAAAGAAAATGAGACTTAACAATTTAAATTGCATTAGGTTGCGACACGTCTTTTTTTTAATAAGCATTTTTAACCTTATAACATTTTGTTGAGGAATTTTATACGTGCTTTAAATAATTAACATTTCATAAACATGTTCTATTTTCCCCAGAAATCTCTCTGGTAAAATCTATCTTTTCCCCTTCCCTATCCTTCTTGCATCATTTTATTTTCTAAATGGAAATGATAAGGAAAGTTACTTACTCTTAACTTTATTCAATATCCTGTGATAAGCCATAATGGAAAAGAATATGAAAAGAATGTATATATATGTATAACTGAGTCATTTTGCTGAACAGCAGTAATAAACACAACATTGTAATTCAACTGTACTTCAATAAAAAATAAATTAAAAGAACTAAATTAAAAAAAAGGTTACTTACTCTTAAATAAGGATCATCCTATTGAAGAATATTCTAAAAACGCAATAAATGTGTTCTTAAGACAAATAGTGAGGTTGGACATACTAGAGATGTACTAGAGTTGATCATACTAGAGAAGCTGAACATTCGGGTTAAACATCTAGCTGAAATTTACCAAGAGGCATTTTGAATTTACTGATTTACCAAGAAGAATTCAGAAATTATGTGTGTGTGTGTGTGTGTGTGTGTGTGTGTGTATGTATTCTGGTGCAGTAGAGTTGTAAGCTAAATTTTGATATTTTTTATCTTATTTAAAAATTTAAAACTATATTTTAGAAGAATTTATATATATATAAATTTATTTATTTGGCTGCATTGGGTTTTTGTTGCTGCACGCAGGCTTTCTCTAGTTGGTGATGAGCATGGGCTACCCTTCATTGTGGTGCACAGGCTTCTCATTGTGGTGACTTCTCTTTTTGCAGAAAACAGGTCTAGGTGCACAGGCTTCAGTAGTTGTGGCACGTGGGCTCAGTAGGTGTGGCTCGCCGGCTCTAGAGCGTGGGCTCAGTAGTTGTGGCACATGGGCTTAGTTGCTCCGCGGCATGTGGGATCTTCCCGGACCAGGGCTCGAACCTGTGTCCTCTGCATTGGCAGGTGGATTCTTAACCACTGTGCCACCAGGGAAGTCCTAAATATATTATTTTGAGTTCAGTTATTAATGTGGATTATAGGTTCACATGCAATTATAAAAAATACAAAGAAATTCTGTGTACCTTTCATTCAGTTTCTTCCAGTGGTACCAGTTTGTATAACTTTAGTACAATTTCACAACCAAGAGAATAGCATTGATACAATTCACTGACCAAGTTTACTTGCACTCACGTGTTTGTGTGTGTGTTCTGTGTGGGTTACCACCACCACATTACAAGCTACAGAATAGTTTTATCATAAGGATCCCCTATGTTACCCTTTCTTGCCTCAGCCACCTCCCCTCTTACCATTCTCCTCACCTCTGGCAAACAATAATCTGTTCTCTATATAATTTTATCATTTGGGAATGTTATATAAACAGAGTCATATAGCATATGATCTTTTGATGTTAGCTTTTTTTTTAAGTAATTTAATTTATTTTTGGCTACGTTGGGCCTCCGTTGCTGTGCGTGGGCTTTTTCTAGTTGTGGGGAGCGGGGGCTACTCTGCATTGCGGTGCGTGGGCTTCTTATTGCAGTGGCTTCTCTTTTTGCAGAGCACGGGCTCTAGGTGCGTGGGCTTCAGTAGGTGTGGCTCGCGGGCTCTAGAGCGCAGGCTCAGTAGTTGTGGCACACGGGCTTAGTTGCTCCACGGCATGTGGGATCTTCCTGGACCAGGGGTCAAACCCGTGTGCCCTGCATTGACAGGCAGATTCTTAACCACCGCCACCAGGGAAGTCCTGATGTTAGCTTTTTTTATTCAGCATAATTTTTAATATTTTTCTGATTATAAAAGTCATAGGGAATTAACTAAATAACTATTAAAAGTAATTGCAAATGAGATGGACATATACTTGACATACAGAAGTCAATATCTTTCTTATTCACCAGTAATAATCAGTTAAAAAAGGGCATAGGAAAAAAGAAATTCTGTTCACAATGACAACAAAACTGTAAATACCCAGAAATAAATTTAACAAAAATTTAAAATTGTAAAACTTAAGATCACAAAAGAAGGTGGGAAGATACATTATAAAAATTGTTGTATCTATAATTTCAGTGTAATGTCAATCAAAATTTCAGCACCATTTTTTGAAAAACTTGACAAACTGTTCTAAACATAGTATGCATTTGAAGGAAGAAAATGCTTAAGAATAGCTGGGACATTTATGAAAGAGAAAAGTGAAAAGGACTTGCCCTACCAAAATAATAATTAAGCACTGTGAAATTGGTGAACACGCAGATCACTGGATCAAAATAGAGTCCAGAAACCAGTCCACACATATATGAAAATTTAGTTTTTGATACAGGTGGTCTTTCAAATCAGTGAGATGAGTCAATAATAAATGACATTAGGAAAATTGGACATGTGTTTGAAAAAAATTGTGAGACCCACTCCCTTACATTATACATAAAAGTAAAGCCCAGATGAAAACTAAATGTAAAGAACAGACCTATAAAAGTATTAGGGGAAAATGAGACTGTATAATCTTGGCATGGGGAAGATCTTAAGCAAAGCACAAACCCAGAATCCATAAAAGAAACAATAGATACCTGATTTTGTAAAAACAAAAACCTTTGTGCCCATCAGCAGATAAATGGATAAACAAAAATGTGGTATATACATATAATGGATATAGTGGAATATTATTCTGCCTTAAAAAGGAAGGAAATTCTGACATGTTAAAATGTGGATGGGGAGGGTGGGCGGGAGACGCCAGAGGGAGGAGATACGGGGATATTTGTATATGTATGGCTGGTTCACTTTGTTATACAGCAGAAACTAACACCATTGTAGAGCAATTATACTCAAATAAAGATGTTAAAAAAAATGTGGATGAACCTTGAGGACATAAGCTCAGTGAAATAAAACAGTCACAAAAAGACAAATACTGTATGATTCCACTTATATGAGGTACGTAGCATAGTCAAATTCATAGAGACAGAAAGTAGAATGATGGTTGTCAGGGGCTGAAGGGAAGGGAGATGGAGAGTTCTTAATTAATGGATAGAGTTTCAGTTTTGTGAATGAAAATGTTCTGGGGATTGGTTGCACAACCATGTGAATGAACATAACACTGCTGAACTGTACACTTTAATATGGTAAATTTTACATAATGTGTACTTTACCACAATTTAAAAAGAAAACTTCTGTATGATAAAAGTACAGTAAGCAAAGGTTAAAGGGCAGGTCGCAAAATGGAAGAAAACACTTGCAAATTAATAAAGAATTAATATTCATAATATATAAATAGCTTCTATTAATAAAACTATTCAAATTGAAGAATGTGTCTAGGACTTGAACAGGTAATTCATAGGTGAAATAGGCAAAGATAATTCATTTATGAAATGTGAAATACGAAAGAAATACAAATTAAAAGTAGTACATTTTATCTACCGTATTGCCAGGAATTAAAAAGAGTCATTAAGTGTGTAGCAAACCAAGCTTGTACATTTTTAGTGAAAATGTAAATTGATTATGCTTTTTTGAAAAGCAACTTGAAATTATCAAAATATAATACACTCAAATCCTTTGATTTTGCAATTCTACTTCCAGGAATCTAGCCTGAAGAGGTATTTGCACATATGCAGAATAGTATCTGCTCGAAGACAGTTATTACAGCATTATTTGTAAGAGCAAAAATTTGGGGGGAAAAACCTAAATGTCCACTAACAGGGAAATAGTTAAATTATGATAGTGTGGAATATTGGGGGGTTTCTTTTTTAATTTATTTTTGGCTGCGTTGGGTCTTCATTGCTGCGCATGGGCTTTCCGTAGTTGCTGTGAGCGGGGGCTACTCTTCCTTGCGGTGCGCAGGCTTCTCATTGCAGTGGCTTCTCTTTTTGCAGAACACGGGCTCTAGGCACTCGGGCTTCAGTAGTTGTGGCACGCGGGCTCTGTAGTTGTGGCTCACGGGCTCTAGAGCGCAGGCTCAGTAGCTGTGTTGCACCGGCTTAGTTGCTCCGCGGCACGTGGGATCTTCCCGGACCCGGGCTCGAACCCGTGTCCCCTGCATTGGCAGGCAGATCTTTAATCACTGCGCCACCAGGGAAGTCCCTGGTTTTGTTTTTAATCTAGTTATATAGCTTTAAAGTGGAAAGAATGGACTTCCCTGGTCCAGGGAGGATGGGAGGGAGGCTCAAGAGGGAGGGGATATGGGGATATATGTATATATATAGCTGATTCACTTAGTTGTACAACAGAAACTAACACAACGTTGTAAAACAATTATACTCCAATAAAGATATAAAAAACAATCTACAAAGTATATAAGTGGCAAATAATACAAAACTTAGGTAAATAAAACCCAACTATATATGCACATATATGAATATCAGTTCATACAAACAACATGCAACTGGTACTCTTTAAATTGAATCAGTAGACTCTTAAAGAGAGCATAATCATGTATAATTTAAAAAAATTATACATGGTGAAAGTTATTTTAAAAATTAGAAACATGTGAAAAAGAGAAAGAAGCAGCAAAAAATAATTATCCACAGTTCGTCATCCAGACTCAGCAAGTGTCAGTCTCTTTCCTAGTTTCTTTTTTTTCTCTACAATTATTTTATATAGTGGAAATACTAGTCTTTCTGAATAGTCTGAATAAGAAGAATTTTCTGAAATAACTATTTAGGATAAATATAATTCATACCTTTTTTTTGTTCTTTAAACAGTTTTTTTCCACTAACAGAAGGTAATATGCATACCATTCAAAGTCTCTGTCCATTTTTGTCAAAAGAAGACAAGAAAGAATTCATTGCTCAATGTATACCTGCCCTTTTGGCCTGGACCAAGGAAGATGTTTGCAGTATTAATGGTTAGTTGCTTGGTAATAAATATTTCACTAATTATTGCTTGAGATGAAAGAAGTGTTTCTTAATATCTAAATCCAAATCTAGCAGAGATGAATTATAGTTAATTTTTTTCCTAGTTTATACTTTTGCTATATAACAAGTTGACTCAGTAGGACGAGTGTCACTGGAGAGTGGCTGTTACCATTTTGCAGGTCAGAAATGCTGCTGCCTTACGGGAAGATTCATAACCACAGATATCCTCTAATCATTTCTTTTCCATGTATAGCTTATTTTAGCTGTGCGTCATCTCTCCCTAGTCAACCAGTGATTGAACTTACAAAGGCAAAAGAGGGAACAGCTTTTGTTATGTTTTAAACTTTTCGGACATTCTGTACTCTATTAGTTCATTTGCTTATTAATTTAACAAGCACTTACTGACCCTGGCTATGTGGCAGTTCCTTTTGTAGAGAAGGTAGACATAAAGTTGTATGATAACTGACGTAGCAAAAAGATGTCATATGTGTGGAAGTGCAGAAAAGGAGTTTTCCACTTTGCTTTGAGGTGTTCTGGCTATTTCACAAAGAGAAATATTTCAACGGAGTGATGAAAGATAGTTTTCCGTATGGACACGACTGGGAAAGGTATTCCAGGTACACAAAAACATAGGAGAATGTAGATAGTTCATTTTGGTTGGCATTTAAGGTAGAAAGTTGGGGACAGAGCTGTTAGGGTTCACAAGAATATGGATTTTTGAAGAACAGATCATAAAGGCCTAGTTTTGTCAGTTATGGAGTTTGGACTTTAAGTGGTAGGAGGTAAGGAGCTATTGGCCCAAGTTAGATAGGAAGGTAGTAAGACTATCACATTTACGTTAGAAAGATTATTTTGACAACTGTGTGAAGGGTGAATGTGAGAGAAGAGAGATTAGGGGCAGAAGACTAGGTAGAGAGCTATGGGAATAATCATGATGAGAGATAAGAGAGCTTGAATCAAGGCACAGATGGAAAAGAGATGGAAATGAAAGATGCAGGAAGTAGAATTGATGGGGTTCTGTGATTATATTTCTGGATTGGGTATATGGAAGTACCTTTAGGCCTTATAGGAAACCCTATAGGAGACTTGAGTATTGGAAGGAGCATGGGGAAGGAGTATACAGGGAGCTAATGTTGAGTTTCAGACACATTAGGTTAAGGGGTCTTTGGAATAAATACTAAAATGGAGATTGTCAGTAAGCAATAGACTATTGGCTGGATGGAAATACTGCTTTCAAAGTTCATGTCATGTAGGTGATAGTATAACCTGTAAATGAGTATGAGCTTGTTTAGGGAGAGTGAAGAGTGAAAAGAACATCAAGGGAACACCAGTACATAGATTTAATAGGTATGTGGATGGAGGCACATTTGAGAATAAGGACTAAAGATAAAAAAAGATAAGCAAAAGCAGAGTTTTAGGTAATATTCATCACCCGTTAAATGCCACAGTTCAGCCATTGGCTTTGGCATTGTTGGAATGAATAGTGGTGAGAAAATGGGAGCAGATAGTCTGTTCTGCGTGTTTGGCAGAAAGGGACGTTGAAAGAGGTGAAAGCTGGAGATGAACACAAGGTCAAAGGGGAAATACATGTTGTGGGGACGGAGGGGGAATAGAAAATAGAGACGGAATAACTGATGATAGCTCCCACTGAGAAGGTGAGAGGGGAGGGCATGTAGGGCTGGATCTAGAGCAGTTAGAAGATACCAACCACGTATAGGTGGAGACAAGATAAGGAGAGGTGTAGGATGGACGCACATGTAGGTATAGAGGGGGTTGGGAACTTCATGGCTTCATGTCTCTTTAGGTCATTTAATAAGTAAAAACTGGATTGTAGATTTTAAGAAGGGTAGGGAAAGTTTGAAATAGTGGAAGAAGAATATGTCCATCAAAGAACATAATGAAACATAATTGCCTTGATAGCACAAAGGGCCAGCCGGTGTCAAAAATAAACTTTTGTGGCATTAAGCTTTACCGTTGAGCTCCCTTATGTAGTTAAACTGTGGGATTAGGTTGGGATTTGCAGTTCTGGAACAGGGATACAGTTGAACTTATTGTGCATGGAAGAGAGGATTACCTGATGGAGGTGTAGGTTATTTCTCCAGCACGGGTTATAACTGAAGGATGGCAGAGAGGGGGAAGGGGCCGGAGACAGGACCGCGGTGCCACACAATTATGTGCTGTTCGCACAGACCAGAGGTGCCCAGCTGTGCAGAGGCCAACAGGAAGGGGAATGTTTTTAAGATTTGACAGTCAATTTTGCTCTTCCAGCCAAAGTGACAAAACAGAATTAGCTAAGAAATGCTTTTCAGTTATTAGAAAATCAGTTGTTTCTGATTGAACTTGAGCCTCTTCTATTTTGTCAGGAAGATTTTTTAAAAAAATTCTTCCTCAGCCTTTAAAGGAAGATTACGTTGTTATTAATTAATTAATTTTTGCTTTTTTCCTTGGTTCCCATTTACCTGCAGGATAAAAACCTAAGTCCTTAGTTTGGCCTATAAGACATTTTACAATCTTACTGCAACTGATTTCTCCGGTTTTACCTCTTTTGCTTCCATCCTGGACCCTGACCACGCTAAATTCTCATGAATTTTGAACACTATACTTTCTTACAACTTTGTGCCTTAGCATTCCTTGGAGTGTCCCTTTTCTAGGCTTGCAGACTTTGATCTTTTGATAAATCCCAGTTCACACACCAACTTTAGGAAGCCTCTTCTGACTCAAATCTGATTTCCTGTTCTGGGCTCTCAGTTTGTGTCCATATTATATTCTAATTTGTTTTTAAGTCTGCCAATACTGCTAGATGAGTCCCTTCAGAGACTGGATTTTGTTCAGCTTTCTCTCCCCAGCATCTAACAGTGTACCTTGTATTCACTCATTTATTTGTTCTTCTTCATTTAGTCAGTCAAAATAAATGTCTCTGGATCTCAAGCATCATGCTAGGGGGACATAGGCTAGTGGTAAGTAAAACAGACAAGGTTCCTGCTTTCACGGAGCTTACTTTCTAATTAAGATAATAAATAAGTAAACATGTACAGCTAGGGAATAAGGTCAATAATATTTTAACAACCTTGTATGGTGATGGATGGTAACTGGTCTTACTGCAGTGGTGATCATTTTATAATGTATAAAAATATCAGAAAAGCTATGTTGTATACCTGAAACTAATATAACATTATTAATTTTAATAATAAAAAAGTAGAGCTCCTCCCCCCAAAATAAATAAATAAACAAACAAGTAAACATTAGTGCTATAAAGGCAACAAATAAGGGATATTAGAGAAATGAGGAGGTGCATACTTTGTATACTTGGGAATTTCAGTGTGGAGGCAGTATTTAAGCTGAGAGTTGAAGGATAAGGAGCAACCAGGGATACTAAAGAGTAGGGAACCCTTAAGAACTTTCCAGACATAGCAGATGCTTACTGAGTGAATGTATGAATTACGAAATAGGATGTTCTATCTTCCAACTTTATTTAACTTAGCACTCTATCTAGGGTTTGTTTGTTTTTTGAGAGGTAGGTATGCTGAATAAGTACTATACTTAAGAAAACAAAAAAGTAGCATAGGTTAGTTTAATGCACAGTATCATTTACTTTCTTCCCAGCTTCCCCTCCACACTTTCTTTTCTGCACTGGGTGTGGAGACAGGGTCCCTGCCCTGTGGAGTTTATAAGCTCATTTGTTGACTCTTTCATGTCAGCCCTAATTTTCAGGGTTCTTAACCTGGACACTTCTGAAGAAAGTTTTTAACCTATCTCAAAGTAGACTTTCTTTTTTATAGTAGCAATACAATTTAAAACATTTTTAATTTTTTATTTTGCTTTAGGAGGTTTTGGACATCTCGCCATTTTCAATTCTTGTCTGCAAACCAAAAGCATAGATGATGGAGAGCTATTACATGGTATATTAAAAATTCTGATAACCTGGAAGAAAGATCATGAAGATATTTTTCTTTTCAGTTGGTAGGTAATACTTTATACAGTTTTTTTCCCTCTATTTATGATGTGGACTGAGATTATGTATCTTATAGTCACAGTTTTGTAGAGCAATAAGATGGTAGACATTTCAGTCAGTCTATTGTAAATATATGAGATTTAAATGTTTCCAATTGAATGTCTATATAATTCTTCAGTGTTTTGTTTTGTTTTTGTCTTTATCACAGTAATCTGTCAGAAGTAAGTCCAGAGATACTCGGTGTAAATATAGAAATAATCCGGTTCCTTTCCCTATTTCTGAAATACTGCTCATCTCCTTTGGCAGAGAGTGAATGGGACTTCATCATGTGCTCCATGTTGGCTTGGTTGGAGGTAAATTAACCTGCTGGGTCATCACAGCTACTGGGTCTTCGTGCATATCTGTGTACCAGAACTATTCGCTAATCTCCTTCAAGTAATGATTGTAGTTAGCTCCTTTGCAAATGTTTAAACACTTTATAGATATGTTCCACACCAGCTACTACTTGACAGATCAGTAAAATGATTGAGGTTTAATGTCTGACAAAATCATTCAGTAACAAATCTGCTAATTGCTTTTAAAATGTTCTCTCCGTTAGCTCATCCTGGTATAATATTTGCAGTACAGCCCATTAAGGTTTTATCTTTTCATGACAAGTTTTTAGGTCTTTTGGTTCTAATTAAATTATTCTTAAAATGTACTGTTTCAGTATTGCCAGAGTAATGCATTAAAGATTAAGCAAATTCAGAGGGAATTAGTGTTCTTTTTATGACCCAAAGCAACCAGATGTGTAATACTTATGGGCTGTCACATAGCAAGTCAGTCAGAGTTGAATTTGTCTGAATCTCTGCTTTGCCTGCTGTCAGCTGTGTGGCTTAGAGTATTAAAGTTTACCTAGTTGAGCCTCAGTTTCCTTATTTTAGAATAGTTTAACAATACCCAATTACTAGGGCTCCTATAGGGATCCTGAGAAGATTATAAATGTGCTTTTAATGTACTCAACTTGGTAAATGGTAATTGATAATATTTTCTTTCATAGTTTTAGAAATAAAAAACATTTTAGAATAAATGGATTGATTCTACCGATAATTCCTAATATTTAGTTTTGAAACGAAGTTATTTTGATGTAAAATATATAAATGTCTTCTGAGACTATGCATTTCACCTGCTTCTTTTCAAGTTTAGAGAAATGAAAGGGACTTTTCTTTATTGCCTTGATTTGTAGTATTCTAGAAGTCTGCTTACTTATTTAATTTTTGTTTCTTCAGACAACAAATGAGAATCAGACATTGTATTCTGTTCCACTTGTACAACTGTTTGCCTGTGTCAGCTGTGATTTGACCTGTGAACTCAGTGCTTTTTTTGATTCCACAACTCTGGATACCACTGGCAGTCTTCCTGTAAATCTAATCAGTGAATGGAAAGAATTTTTTTCTCCAGGCATCCACAGTTTGCTTTTACCTCTTTTGGTGACTGTTACAGGCAAGTGAAAAAGGGAATAATAGTGAGATTCATTGAAAATGACTTGTTGAAAAGTTAAAAAAAAAAAAAAAACAACTCTGGATGTTTAAGTCACACAGTACAAAATAGTAAAAGAGCCAGAGAGAAAGCTTGGCATCTCAGAAGCATCGTATATGCTTCTGCTTTACAGACAAGAATTGAAAAATGGCAAGACAGCCGAAGACCATTGAAAATTAAAATAATACTAATTCAGATAAAAAGAATAGATTTTTTTAACTCACATGTCTTTTTTTTTTTTAAGGATGAGATAATAGAAGTCATTAAATAGTTGAGATTATCTGAAATATATATTCAGTTCATGTTTCTAGTTAGGACTGCTTTAATGTTTGTCAAGTTTTTATTTCATTTTCTTAAGTAACATTTGGTTGTCTGTGAATGGGTCAAGCTGTATTACTCACTTTGTTTTGGGGTATGAATATTTCTTTCCTTTTTGTCATCAGGAGAAAGCAAAGATACATCTGAAACATCATTTCAGAATGCAATGCTGAAGCCCATGTGTGAAACATTAACTTATATCCCAAAGGATCAGCTATTGAGTCAAAAACTCCCTGCAAGATTGGTTGCTGGCCAAAAAACAAACTTGCCAGAGTATCTCCAAACTTTGTTAAATACATTAGCCCCATTACTCCTTTACAGAGCTCGGCCTGTGCAAATTGCTATTTATCACATGCTATACAAGTAAGAATTCTTTCAATTGAATCAGTGTCGTGGTGTTCTAAAAAAATGGAATATATATTTAGCTTTAACTTTTAGTCATTAAAAAAAGTCACAGTTAAAACAACAACAGAGTAAGCTTGACTATGCATTTCAATAACAGGGATGCCAAGTTTTTGATCTTTTAGGTCACTGTTCTCCATGCACAGTTTACATTTAGATAGTCCTGGCCATAATGGGTTATTTCAGAAAAAACTCAGTAAAAATACTCATTACAGAATAAGTATTGGTCTTTTTGCTTTTAAGCATGATTTAACAATGAACCATTTAATATAATTTAAATATTCTAACTTCCAGATTGATGCCTGAATTCCCACAATATGATCAGGATAATCTAAAGTCATATGGAGATGAAGAAGAAGAACCAGCCTTGTAAGTTTTTTTTAATACAAAGCTTCTTTGACTTACGGGGTTATATCCCAATAAAGTCATTGTAAGTTGAAAATTGTGTTGAGTCAAAAATGTATTTGAGGGCTTCCCTGGTGGTGCAGTGGTTAAGGATCTGCCTGCCAATGCAGGGGACACGGGTTCCAGCCCTGGTCCGGGAAGATCCCACATGCCGTGGAGCAACTAAGCCCGTGCACCACAATTACTGAGCCTGCGCTCTAGAGCCCGTGAGTCACAACTACAGAGCCCGTGTGCCTGGAGCCCGTGCTCCCCAACAAGAGAAGCCACCGCAATGAGAAGCCCACGCACCGCAGCAAAGAGTAGCCCCCACTTGCCGCAACTAGAGGAAGCCCACGCGCAGCAACGAAGACCCAACACAGCCGAAAATAAATTAATTGATTAATTAATCTTAAAAAATTCATTTGACACCCCTAACCTACCGAACACCAGCTTAACCTCACCTACTCAGCCTCAGAACACTTTACATGAGCCCACAGTTGGGCACAATCATCTAACACGGGGACTTCCCTGGTGGCGCAGTGGTTAAGAACCCACCTGCCAATGCAGGGGACACGGATTCAAGCCCTCGTCCTGGAAGATCCCACATGCCGCGGAGCAACTAAGCCCGTGCGCCACAACTGCTGAAGCCCGCGCGCCTAGAGCCCGTGCTCCACGAGAGAAGCCACTGCAGTGAGAAACCTGCGCACCGCATCGAAGAGTGTCCCCCGCTCACTGCAACTAGAGAAAGCCCGCACGCAGCAACGAAGACCCAAGGCAGCCAAAAAAAAAAAAAAATCATCTAACACAGAGCCATCTTATAAAGTGTTAAATATCTCATGTAATTTATTGGATACAGAAAGTGAAAAGCGGGTAAGAATGGTTGTGAGCGTATTGGTTGTTAACCCGTGTGATCGCGTGGCTGACTGGGAGCTGCAGTTCGCCACCACTGCCCAGCATCATAAGAGAGTAGTGTACTGCATATCGCCAGCCTGGGAAATGACCAAAATTCTTAGTATGGTTTCTATTGATTGCTTATTGCTTTCACACTATTGCAAAGTTGAAAAAATGTAAGTCAAACCATCGTAAGTTGGGGACCATCTGTAGTTTGCTTTATTAAATTCTCATAATCCATCATAATGACTTTAGAAGACTGAGGCAATACAAAAGCTCTAAATTTAGAGTATATGTTCCTTCAGATCTTGTAAGTTTATCTGTGAGATACAAATGAAATTTAGAGTTCACCCAAAGAGATAGTTACTCTCTCTTCTTAATTGTTCCTAAATCATTTTCAGTTTGCTACTGTTTAGTAAAACTGTCTTTGGCCACATGGGAGCTGTGGAAAGAGTATATCAATTCAAAAATCCATTGTGCACCCCTTTGTGCAAAGTATTAATTAAACATTGAGGGGAGAATACAGTGTTAGGTAAACAGTATTTTTCTTAAAGAGTTTATAATCTAATTTAGATGATATTACCCTATAATAGAAGACAGTGTATGACAAGTGCTAAGGAAAAGGATGTTAGAGGGACACAACTGCTGTGCCAGGAAGAGAAGACATTCTCGTGAGGAAGAGACATTTATGCTGGACATTTCAGATTAGGGAGCACTTTAGTAGGGCAGGGAAAAGTTGTGTGAACACCATGTGCAAAGGCATTGAGGCATGAGTGTTCAGGAAATGCTTGGGGAATATTGAGTAGTTGCCATTTAACGTATTTTTTAATTGTCTAGATCTTCTTCCACTGGAATATAAGCTCTGTGCAGGCAGACATTTTTGTCTCTTGTTCCTGACTGTATGCACAGACCCAGGTTTTTTGGCCTAAAACAGTCATAAATAGTGCTCATTTTTTGAATAAAAGTATAAATGAATATGTGTGGAGTAGGCAAGGAGGGGTAGAGTGGAAGATGAAGCTGGAAGGGTAATGAAGGGCCTTCAAAATGACATTTTCTAGGAGTCGGGGCATTGTTTGGTAGAAGATGGGATACTACCAGCTGATTCTGGCAACAGTATAAAGCCTAAACTGTACAAAGAAGCAAGCAGAGGGGGACGCCATGCCAGAAGTCGTAGCAGTGCATGGAGGTTAGTGTAGAAAGTGGAGAGCTGTTGTTTGTAAAATCTAGTGACGGTTGGTATGGAATGGAAAAGGGTTGGTACATGAGATGGTGGTATTGAAGGTAAAAACTTAAGGGTAGAAGCTTAAAGAAGACTTGTTTATGGACTGGTAGTAGGAAGCCACAAGGGAAGAAAGATCACAGAGGTGAAAGGAGAGAACCAAGCTAGAATGTCAGAGAGAAGAGAGTTTGACAGGAGATGCACGCAAGTATTTCACTTTTTGAGAATCTTGTAAGCTCATCTGTAAGTGTTAATGAGTGCAGTACTTCCGTAAAGAAGAAAATTACTTCACATTGTCATGAATTAATGTGAATGTTAAAATTTACTTCATTGAAGAAACATAGAGTCTTATGATCTTTTTACCCTTTATAGGATGATAAAGGACCTGATAGAATTTGTTAGCCCTAATCATTCCCCTGACTAGCCAAGGGACTTCAGACTAATAATTTAGCTTCTCTGGGTATCTGATTTTTTTTTTCATCTATAAAACAGAAGGTTGAAATATATGTTTTCTAAAAGGGTCTTTCCTTTAAGTGCTAACTTCTAGAGTTCATATTTTATAGCATATTTTATATATTTATAAATATAAAAATTATATTTTTATTTTTTTATATTTATAAATATGGAAATGTAGGTATATATTTATATAATACTTTATGTCTTTCAAATTCTGTAACTGCCTCTATGTGAATTAGGGGTCAAAACTGAATCTATAAAGGGGGACTTAAAATGTTTTTTGGAAAATAAAGATTTTTTTTTAAATGCTTGAAATTCGTACGTGCTGTCAATTTGTTAAGGGACAAGTTATGAAGAAAATTGTGGTGCTTAATCATTGATTCTTAGGTCACCACCAGCAGCACTGATGTCTCTTCTTAGCACTCAAGAAGACTTACTAGAAAATGTTTTGGGATGTATTCCTGTTGGACAGATAGTTACTATTAAGCCACTGAGTGAAGACTTCTGCTATGTTCTGGGATACCTCCTCACTTGGAAATTAATACTTACTTTCTTCAAAGCTGCTGCATCTCAGGTAAATAAAATGAGACGACTTTTGGCAGTTCTGTCCTATATGTATTTCTCTGTTACTGTCCTAAACCCTTTTCTTCCCCTCCTTTTGGAAAAAAAGGGGAAATGCCTCACATTTTAATCTAATCTTATCTGGCTAATTTCAGACATTCTGCTAAATTTATTTCTCTCTCTGCTTCCTCATCCTCCTACAGGTTTTTACACACACACACACACGCACACGCACACACACACACACACAGTTTTTTTGCAAAAGTAATTAATCTCTGGAATGTGCTTAGATTAATTTTTTTTTTCTAACTGAATGTAGCCACCAAGTCCTTTTATTGCAGGAAACCAGATTTCTATAATTTAATTTTGTGCTACCACAGTAAAGAGTTTCAAAAGAATCGGATCTTGCTATTCTTTTTCCTTTGGTCAACTTCTGACTCTTGTGGAGATGTCAATTACTACATCATTGGAAATTGCCTTACTTGAAAATCAGTGTTCAGAGAAAGATCTGTGAAATATTACCTTATATAATTCAGACTATTATTGCTAAATATAGAAAATATCCTATTGTAATTATTTTGACCAAATTATTTTAGCAGGCACTAGGTGTCTCTGTTGTCTCATGTTTAAGAAGGAAGTTGGAGAAATCTACTCCATTTTTAAAAATTCTTTTGACAGATTCCCACTTTTAAAAAGATTAACACATTGATTGAATTAGTTTAATAAAGTAGGTGGCTTCTTTGACAGGTTAATACAAAAAGACTTAATTATTACATATTTAAGGTGTGACTAAACATCTTGGCATTCATTTCCAATGTAATTTTTTAGAATCCTTAAGTTATAATTTATGTTGCTAATAACCCATACCTTGGTATAAATATAGAAACATAAGCACTTTTGCATTTTTTTAAGGGGAAAATCAAATCACAGAGGCAGCACTGATCTAGATGTTCAAATTATTTTATTTCTTTTCAGTCCTACCACTTATGTTTGTGATTTGAGCTAATTTTAATTCGCTGTATGATGTATTTCAAGAGCTCCTTGTTAAGCTTTTAAATTTGTTTCTTAA
This sequence comes from Pseudorca crassidens, assembly GCF_039906515.1. Lineage (NCBI taxonomy): Eukaryota > Metazoa > Chordata > Mammalia > Artiodactyla > Delphinidae > Pseudorca > Pseudorca crassidens. The sequence goes on along the minus strand of NC_090300.1, from coordinate 133,636,323 downwards.
AATATTATTGGTCTCTAAAAAACTACAGCAAATTGAAGTTTTTATGTGTAAGAATTTCGTTCTCGTTATCGTATATTCAGAAATTAGGAATCTGGTCATGCCTCATCTTTCCCATTAGGCCAGAGTGGGGGAGGGGGAGGGGGCACAAAGCATTACAGCAGCATTTACTGAGCCTAGAAATTGAACTGAGCTGTCAACAGATAAACCAGCATAACCCAGTAAATAACACTAATTAGAGGAATCCTTAAAACAAACCGAAAAATTTTAAAAAACTTTGGTCCTTAATCTGAGTTGTTTTTAACGTTCTTCTTAAAACTAGTGAATCAGATTGCATTAGAAGCAAAGGTGTGTGTGTGTGCACGCACGCGCATGTGCACGCACCTGTATGTATGTTTTTTATAGTTTTGTTGAGATATATTTCACATATCATCAAATTTATTTAAAGTGTACAGCTTGGTGTTTCTAGTGTATTCACAGAATTGTGCACCTATCACCACTATCTAAATTTAGAATAGTTTCAACATCCTTCCACCCCCCAAAAAAATCCCTTACCTATCTGCAGTCACTTCCCATTTCCTTTCAAACTCCCCAGCCACTGGCAACCACTAATCTATTTTCTGTCTCTATGGATTTGCCTACTGTGGACCTTTCACATATGTGGCCTTTTGTGTCTGGCTTATTTCATATGGCATAATGTTTTCAAGATTCATTCGTAGTATAGCATGTATCGGTATGGCATTACCTTTTATGCTTAAATAATATTGCGTTGTATGACTATACCACATTTTGTTTATCCAGTCATCCAGTGGGCATTTAGGTTGTTTCCACTTTTTGCCTATTGTGAATAAAGCTGCTGTGAGCATTTGTGCATAAATTTTTTTGGTGTACATATATTTCTCATTTCTCTTGCGTTGTATACCTAAGAGTGTGATTGCTGGGTAATAGACATGTGTTTTTAAAAGCCCAATGCTATATGTATTAAGTTTTTTAAGAAATTCTACTTTGCTTCCAACTTTTTATTTTGAAAAATATTCGGATTTACAGAGAAGGTGGACAGCAGACATCATGATGCTTTACCAAAAGTATTTAAACATGTGTCTCCTAAGAACAAGACATGTTTCAACATAAATGTAATATAAATATGACACTCAAATTTGATTTCAATGCAGTAATATTATCTAATTTGTATTTAAATTTTCCCAGTTGTCAGATGTCCTTTATAGTTTTATTTCCTTCTATATTGAGGTTTCAATCAAGGGTCATGTTTGCATTTGTCTGTCATATTTCTTTAGCTTATAATTCCTCTACTTTTCTTTGGTGTCATTCACCGGATCAGTTATTTTGTAGACTGTCTTCCAGTTTGGATTTGTCTGGCAGTTTCCTCAACATTAGATTCTGGTTGCTTTTCATCAAGAGTATTTACTGCACAGTGGTGATGTATTCTCAGTGCCTCACCTCAGGAGCACAGAATGTCATCTGTCCTTTTATTGGTGATGTTAAGTTTGGTTACTTGGTAAAGGTAGTGTCCTCCAGATTTCTTCATTGTAAAGGTTCTTTGATCATTTTTTTAAGAATCAGTTCCAAATACTATGGCTTGATCTTTGTATTTGACCATTCATAGTGTTCAGAAAATGGTATATTTGTACTATGAAGAAACATAGTGTAAGAAATAATTTTAAAACGGGTACAAATACCGAAGAGCTACAAGGTAAATGTTAATGAATGAAAACTACATTACTGAGGAACAAGTCTAAAGCACATGTCTCACATAGATACCTATAGTACACCCAACGGTGCCAAATTTTCCTGTTTTTTTAAAAAGAAACCAGAAAAAGAATCCATATTTTTTGTGAAATGTCCTGATTTATAAAACAACTAATGAGAAGACCCCAAGACATTTTGAAATACTAGTTTGTGCTGTCATAAAGGGATGCTGAAATGTTTGATATAGCATGAGGTCAGCCATAAAAATGGGATTCGTTTTAAACAGAATTTTGAAAGATTAGGGATTATGTTGCGGAAGGAACTTGTGGAAGATTTGGGAGGAGAGTGAGCAAATCGTCTCTGGGGAATGGTGAATAGATTTTTCTCAGCTCAGAGACTCCAAGTGGATGTGAACTTATCAACAGGGAGACAGTTTGAGAAAGATGTTAGAGGCATATGTCTGATAATGAGGGGATAGTGAAAACTTCTGCTAGTTTATGAGAAGCGGGAGCAGTGCCTTCAAATGACACAACTGGAAAGTAAAACTGTGGCATATATTTTATAGGACTCTTCCATGTCATTCTCAGTGTTCAAATGAATTCATTTTTGTATTGTGTTCTTGTACAGTCTGTTACATGTTAGTTTGTTCATATCTACTGATTTTCTTCATTTAATTGGGTTTCCTAACAAAAATTGTTTACTCTCCACCAGCTTCGAGCTCTGTATTCAATGTACCTTCGAAAAACAAAAAGCTTGAATAAATTGCTCTATCACCTGTTCAGGCTTATGCCAGAAAATCCGACCTTTGCAGAGACAGCTGTTGAGCTCTCCAATAAGGACCCTAAAACATTCTTTACAGAAGAACTCCAGTTGGGTATTAGAGGTCAGTATGATGTGTGTTTGTGTTCTTTCTTAGAGACTAGGTTCAGATCAGGTTATCCTGAGGGCATGGAGAATAATCCCAGATGTGTGTCCTGGCTATGAGAGTGTTGAAGTGCCAGGTTTTCCATATTTCTCTAAATAGGACATATAATTAGATTTTGTGCATAAGGTTGTTAAGAATTTAATTAATTTTTGAAGTTTACTTTGTTGAGACTATTATCTTTTACTAAGTAAACAAGTATTTGTTACGCAATATGTTTTGTAGGCCTGTAAATAAATAGTCTTCAGTTGGGGAAACAAAGATAAGTAAAATTTATTTTTCACTCCGGGAGCTCACATTTTAGCTGAAGGAATAGACATGCATGCATCTAGCTGGGCCGCAGTGTTCTAAGTGATTTCCTGAGAATAGGAATTTTTTAAATGCCTTGGAGATCTGAGGAGGGGACTTTGTCTTGTGAGTACTGAGGTGGGATTCTAGAACTTTTGCATAACACATCAGTGAGCTCTGGGAAAAGTAAAGGAGGCCAGACTCTTTTTCATAATTTATAAGAAAAAGAATCTTTATAATTCTTCCTCCTCTTTGAAGTGTGTGTGTTTCACTGTATTTGTGATCTTTCGTGTGAAATAAAGAGTGCTATTTCTAAGCAGATTTTTCAGTGTCATTCAGGATTTTCATTATTTTTACAATTCTAATTGTTCATTTTGAATGTGTGAGAAAAAGCTAATACTCGAGTTCTGGTTTCTTTGGTATGTTTGTTTTATGAGCACTAGTGTTAAGGAATTGAAAATGATTTTCTAAGAAAATACTAATATTAGTCTGTTATTCTATGTAAGAAATATATGTTACTAACTAAGAATTTGTTTTTTCCTCAGATACCTCAACTCTTCCATACCATATTCCACATTTGGCTTGTTCAGTCTATCACATGACATTAAAAGACTTGCCCGCCATGGTTAGGCTGTGGTGGAATAGTAGTGAGAAGCGTGTTTTCAATATTGTAGATAGATTTACAAGCAAGTATGTTAGCAGTGTTCTTTCTTTTCAAGAAATATCTTCTGTGCAAACAAGTACACAGCTATTTAATGGCATGACGGTTAGTATTGTCTTGGATTTTTTCTAGAAAAGTTGTTTCAGTATTGGTTATGTCTATCTGTTGTAGTGAGTATCATCACAATTGTAACTCTTGGTTCAGAATTTACAGAAATTGTCCACTTTATTTTCGGATTATTGGATATCAGATCTCAATGCATAGGTTAAAATGATGTTATAATTTTATTTACCCCCACCAAATAGTTCTTGGACATTCATTAGTTAATTCAAAATATATATTGGAATGCTTACAGATGCCAGGCACTGTGTGCCAGTCACCTGCAAAATGAACAGTTTAGAAGGGTCAGATTCCTGTCCTGTAATAACATACAGTCTAATAAAGGGAAAAGAGCGATACTGATAATGGTTTTTTTGCATTGGAAACTGGAAAGTGGCACATTAAGAGGAATAATGCTCTGCGGTCAGAGTGGGAAAAGTTCATCTGGCTGAGGGGATTAGGTGAGACTTTATGGAGGAATTTTACTTTGAGATAGGCAGGATTTTCTTATGGGGAAAAGCATTTAATATAGAGAAAACAGTGTGGTAAAAGCAAAAAGCTTGAAGATGGGAATGTAATTTCTGTGATGGCCTAAGAAATGATGAATAGCCCAGTATTCATATGGAGTAGGATTCATGAAGGTAAATAGAGAACAAACTGCTTCTATGATGAATTGGGGACATACTGGGAAAGGCCTCAAGTAACAGTCTAAAATATTTGGGCCTATGTAGCCACTGAAATTTTTCTTTTCTTTTTTTTTCTTTTTTTTTTCTGTCTGTGTCGCGTGACTTATGGACCTTAGTTCCCTAACCAGGGATTGAACCCGTGCCCTCAACAGTGAAAGTGTGGAGTCCTAACCACTGGACCACCAGGGAATTCTCTGAAATTTTGCTTTCGGGGCAGTGACACTGTCAGAGTTATAATCTGTGAAATTTCTGTGACTGAAGTCTTATAACATGGGCTGTTGGCATGGAGCTTGGGTTCAGGTGAATAGTTAGGGAGACTTGTAATGTGTAGACATTATGAGGAGGGCCCAGGGAAGGCAGTATCAGTGAGAATAGTCCTTAAAGGGGGAGGGGATGTGAGAAATTTTATGGTGATTTATCCAAACTTGCAACTAGTTAATATCTGGAATGTGGTAGAAGGAGAATTTTAAGAAGATGCTACGGTTTTTAGCGTGGAAATAGGAAAGCCAGAGGAATAAATCTTTAAAGGATGATAATTTGTGTTTTATGTTGAGTTTGCAATGCTAGTAAGAAAATCAAGATCAGGTATAAATATTCTGGCAGTTGCTGGTTGGCTCTAAAGCTCAGGAGAATTCTGTGGTAGAGAAAGACTTGAAAAACATCTAAATAGAGTGATATTTGATATGTTAGCTTTGGAAAAGAAAGAATAATAATAACCCATTCTGTTATTGGTCTATGCAAAAACTATGATGTGACAAGCCTAATATACTAAAACATACTTTTTAATGAGTAGTGCATTTCTTTTTGAAACATCTTTGAATGTCATAACATCACTATAAAACATTTCAGGTATTTGAACCTATTTATTAAACATCTCATGTCAGATAAGTGAACACTGTTTACCTGTGTTTTGTTTGAATGAGGACTGGCTGCTAGCAGTCAACCTGTCAAGATGGTTTTTGAATGAAAGGGAAGAAAAGAAATTTGGCAAAAAAAATATTACCTTCCATGTGTTGCAGGTTAAAGCTCGAGCTACTACTCGAGAAGTCATGGCCACTTATACTATTGAAGATATAGTTATTGAACTTATAATACAGCTGCCTTCAAATTATCCATTGGGTTCAATAACAGTAGAAAGTGGGAAAAGAGTTGGAGTAGCTGTTCAGCAGTGGCGAAACTGGATGCTGCAGCTAAGCACTTACCTTACCCATCAAGTAAGTGTCTGTGTACACATTTGGCTTTCTAAACTAGAGAAAGATTGCTGATTTACTATTTGAAAGGGCAATAAAACAAAAATATATCTCTTCTGCTTAAGTAGAAATAGATACTGTATTTTGTTAGATAAACAGATACATGCCTAAATGATTTGAATCTGCCAAGCTGGTGGGGGTTTTTTTGTTTTTTTCCCGCTGCTTTGGGTCTTCCTTGCTGCGCACGAGCTTTCTCTAGTTGCAGTGAGTGGGCTCTATTCTTTGTTGTGGTGCGCGGGCTTCTCATTGTGGTGGCTTCTCTTGTTTCGGAGCACGGGCTCTAGGTGCGTGGGCTTCAGTAGTTGCAGCACGTGGGCCCTAGAGCATGCAGGCTTCCATAGTTTGTGGCACATGGGCTCAGTATTTGTGGCACATGGGCTCAGTAGTTGTGGCACACGGGCTTAGCTGCTCTGCGGCATGTGGGATCTTCCCAGACCAGGGATCAAACCCATGTCCCCTGCATTGGCAGGTGGATTCTTAACCACTGTGCCACCAGGGAGGTCCCCTGCCAAGCTGTTTTAATTTTTCAGACTCTACAGCTTTTTCTCTTCTGGTGTTTGAGAAGAATTGACTTCACTTCATTGACATTGTAGATGATACAGAACAATGCATGGTATTAAAGTTTGAGAGGGAATCATTTTGTGAGACATGGGACAGATGAATGTCTTCTGAGCTACTTTACTTTAACATTTCAACTGTCCTTCTGTGGTTAGAGAAATCCCAGTACTTTCAAAGACCTTTGCCTTTTAAACAAATTGTAAGTTTCTAGTTTTGTTTGCACATTGTCATGTATCTCAAACATTCTACAGTAAAGAAAAATTATTTTAAAACAAGTATATTCACCAATATTGTAGAGCTGGAACAAATCAGCATTTGAGTAGGTGAGATAGTTAATTTCATCATTTTTAGTTAAAAGTTAGGAGAGCTGATCCAAATGATTTAATTATTTAAAAAGTTTCATCAAACAATAAGCTAAGACTATAAAACTTGAAAATTGGGGCAGGAACCTTTCTTTCAAGTCTGCCTTTAATGTAGAAAAATTACATCTGGTTCCTAAAACCTGGGAGGTCATTTTAAAAACGAGTATTCTTAAAACTTAGAATCGTGAATATAGCCAAGCAGATTCTCTTCTCTCCAAATTATAATACAACTTTAAAATTTGTGAAACTGAATAAAAATAATACTGGTGGTCTTCAGTGTGTATTGACTTTATTTATCTATTTTTCTTGTTAACAGAATGGCAGTATTATGGAAGGCTTAGCATTATGGAAAAATAATGTAGACAAACGTTTTGAGGGTGTTGAAGATTGTATGATTTGTTTCTCAGTCATTCATGGTTTCAACTATTCTCTTCCCAAAAAAGCCTGTAGAACATGCAAGAAAAAGTTCCATTCAGCCTGCTTGGTAAGCTAAAGAGAAATTAACTTATTTATATCTTATATATAATATATATATATGATATCTAACCTTGGAAAACAGTAGATGTTAAACTCTTAATTGTGGTTAATGGGAGACATATTAAAAATGATTTTTCAAAATTTGTGAAAGATAGTTAGTAATTTACTGAGACTGGTGGCATCAAAGCCCTTTAATAAGTGGATGTTTCTAAAATAGCTCTCGGCACTCAAAAAATAGATGGTCTTGTAAGATCTACACCGTAAAGGAGACTGAAAATATTGGAACTGAGAGCCATCTGGCATCAGAGCTTTTTGCTCTTTTTAAACAGCGTATTGGAAAGAAAGCCACCCTATGTTCAGTTCCTTCACAGGAGGTCTTCCTCACACATCTTCGTGGTTGTGTGCATGAGCCTAGGTGGAAAGCGTCACAGTGTGGCCTTTGGAAGGAATACTGAGTTGTGTTGATTTTGGGGATGAGCGGAGGGGAGCAAACATTTCAGTATTCTCCCTTGTCTTTATCATTTGAAGGTAACTTTAGATGTGTATGTAAAATGGCAATTTTAAAAGTTTTTAACATTTAAATACGCTTTTCTTTTTCAGTACAAATGGTTTACGTCTAGCAACAAATCCACTTGTCCTCTCTGTCGTGAGACCTTTTTCTGAGATTTTTTTCTTTTCCCCATTGGAATTGATCCCTGAAGTAAATCAAGCAAAGGCAGTGGATTTGGATTCATCTTGAAGTGTTGATGTGAGAAGGCCAGTGAGCATTCTTTCAAATAGGACCTTCTCTGGAAAATTATTTTGGTTAATGTAATGATCCTAAAATCAGGTTTACTTACCTTTAGATTGCTTTGTAAATGTTCGGAAACCTTTTCTTTTACATAAGAATATTACATACTGGAGAGAAAATATTTATATTAATAGTTTAATCTCTTTGTACATTTAAAAATAAACAGGGAAAAACCCTAAATTACAGAACTGGAATTTGTGAAAGCGTTCTACAACTGTATTATACTGATAAACCCATTCAGTTTGTTGATCTATGTTCTAGAACAGTCTGAGTGAGGTAAATGAATTGAGAGGGTTGATTTACATTTACAGATATTTTAAGACTTATTTATTAGTTATGACAACAAAATTAATTAGTATTCTGATATTTATAGATTATTTTAATGATAAATGACATTAAGCTATTAATATAGCTTATCTTAAGCTATTTAAAGCATGCTCTGAAATCCTATATAAAAGAATATAAACTGAACTTTAAGGTGCCTCCATTTGTAAAGGGTTATGAAATTCAGAAAATTAAATTCACAACACGGACCTTTTACTGTAGAAGAAGAATTTCCTTGTACTAGTGAAATTTGAATTGCAGACTTGTCAGTGAATTTAGTACTCAGTTGGAATGAGTCTCCAGAGGGTGAGAATTTGAGAGAAACAGGAGTTAGATTATTTTATTCGTGAAGCAGAGTGGTAGTTATTCCTCTATCAAGAGCAAAGAAATAAATGAGTTATTTCTGAAACTTAAGTGGTGGAAAAAACAAAAAATATAAAAATGTAGTAGGAGCCTTTCAATTTTGTAAGCAAATTTTGCTATTCTTACGGGTCAAAGTTACACTAAGTTAGAGAGTTGCGGGGAGGTGATTTTTTCTAGCCTTCCGAAGTACAAGTTAAGAATTTTAATACCAAGTAAAATTCAGTTTAACAGGCTGAAATGGGGTAGGTGAAAACCTGCCTTTTGCCACAGCACTATTGCCCTTAAAAATCGTGCCCAAAATATAAAAGTGTGGAAGTTTGGAACTTGGAATAATTTTATTGCAGTCTTCCATCACATGGGAAATATTAGCATCTTTACTAGCAAGGTTACTTGAAGAATCAGCTAATCATCTCTGTTGCAAATGTTTAATTGGCAAAAAGCAACTCATGTTAAATAAAATTACTGCTTACCATCAACTGGGTAAAATGGTTATTATTGAAATAGTATGAATGTGGTCAGAGTATCGTAGTGGAGAGTGAAGTATTACGTGTGAGTTAAAGATCTCGAGTTGTATTTGTAGACGCAGTGTCCGGCCCAGTTTTGTCTGTCTCCTAAATTTTTCTCTGTAGTATTTATTATCTTATAGTCTTGAGGCTCAAGGAGTCAGTAAGTGAAGTACAGATAGCAAAATGCTACTACCTCTTCTTAACCCCTTTCTTAAAATATTCTCTCTTTTTCTGTGTCTCTCTCTGACATGGTAAACCCAAAGGATTGTGTTACTCCTCTGTGAAAATTACACACTTTTCCTTTAAAAATTGTTTTATAGTAAGACTTTGTTTATAACTTTTCCAGGATTGGTGCATCTTGATTTCTGACCCAAACCCCAAGTAGAAAAGAAAAGGGAATAATGGAGCATTGTTTTTCCACATTATTATTTAGGGCATCAGGTTCTTGGTGAAACAGTATAATTAAGTGGGATACCTACTCTTCATACTTAGGACTCTTAGCACATTTCTTTGAGACTTGTAAATATAAATGTAAAGCTTGTTATTGTTTATATGCTAAAGAAAAAGCTTTCCAAAATAAGACTGAAATTCAGAATATCACATTAATTAAAGTTTATTTATATATCTTTGTTAACTCGAGAGCATCCCTTAAAATTCTAGCATAAGGACATTTTAAAATTGCATGAGATTCAAAGCTCATTAGGAAAATTATTAATTTAAAACCCTAATGTAAATTGCAAATTTTAGAATTTATTTTTAACTCATATTTATCACATGCTGTAATGTATGTACATAAGTTCTGTGGCTTAAAATAATTAATATTATTACTTGACAAGTTTTTGTGGTGTGAATACTTAATGTTATTATTTGACTGTTATACCATATGTGCCCATTAAAATTCTTTTTAATTGCAAAATACTTCAAATATACATAATAATAATAATATAAATGCCCTTGTACTCTTCATAAACTATTTTGCCATATATGCTTCTGATTTTTAAAGAAATAAAATGTTACTCTTTTGTACTCTTCCCTGAGGCCATCTCCTCCTTCCCTCCATAGAGCTAACCCACTATTCTGAAGTTGGTGTGACTCCTTTCTACTTAAGATTTTATACTTTACCATGTGTTTACATCCATAAATAATATATGGCAGCTTTTTAAAAGTTTATGATAGCCTATCACAAGTGCTCTTTTGTAATTTGCTTTCTCATTCAACATAACTGCTGTTTAGTATCATTATATCAGTTTGCTTACCATTTCCCTCACTAATGGTCATGTCAATTGTTACTGTTTGCCATTTTGAACCGTGCTGCAAGTGTACATTCTTGATAATATATTCTCATGCAAATGAAATGTGCTAGATATTCTGGACATATGCACCCACATGAATTTAAGGTGGTAGATACTCTATGATTTTAGATGTATGCTCTGTGACTTTAGATGTTGTCAAGTTGCTCTCCAAAGTGGTGTGCAAGTTTGCACTCCCAGTGGTAGTGTAAGAGAATTCTGGTTTTCCTAAGTCATCACTAAAACACTTAGTCTCACCACTTTTTTTTTTTTTTTTTTTTGTGGTATGCGGGCCTCTCACTGTTGCGGCCTCTCCCGCCGCGGAGCACAGGCTCCGGACGCGCAGGCCCATCGGTCATGGCTCACGGGCCCAGCCGGGCCCAGCCGCTCCGCGGCACGTGGGATCCTCCCGGACCGGGGCACGAACCCGCGTCCCCTGCATCGGCAGGCGGACTCCCAACCACTGCGCCACCAGGGAAGCCCTCACCACTTTTGAAGTTTTCCAGTCAGAGATGTGAGATAGTAGCTGTTTGTTTTAGTTTATATTTCCCTGGCTACCATGAATCTTAGCTTTATTCCATATATTTATTGGTCATTATTTTGTGAATATATTATCTATGTGCCTATTTTTCTCATGGATTTTATATATTATTATTTTGATCCTAATGCTGTATCTCTTACAGGGATTCTTCAAGTAGGTGCCTTGACTTTAACATGGTCTGTAGCTGTCTTTAATTATACAGAATTTTTCAGTTAAATTGATCATTCTTTTCCTTTACGCTTGAGCTTTTTCTGTGTTAGGTTTAAAAAATTGGTTCCTTCCCTGAGGCTTAAAAAAATTCTTTTATACATATTTTGTTCTAAAAGTTATGAATTTCGAAATATACCGAATTCACCTGAAACTAAATTTTGTGACTGTTGTAAGGTAGAAGTCATGCCCCATATTGATAGCCAGTTTTCATAATATTATTTGTTAAATAGTCCACCCATTGCCCATTGACTCTGTAGTGCCTCCTCTCTTATATTACCGAATCTTGTATGTGTATTGGTTTCTGGCCTCTGTATTCTATTCCATTGGTCTATTTATCTGTGTTAATTCTACACAATTTTTTTTTAATTTAAAAAACTGCTTTATAATTAATCTTGAAGAGTAGGCGAGTAGTCTTTTACTCTTGCTCTCCTTTAAGACTTTTCTTGGATAGTCATATCCTCTGCATCCAAGAACTCCCTTTCCTTCTGCTTGTTTCCTATCATGGCCAATTTGTCCTTACTGCAATGAGTTGTCTTATGGAAGATTTTGGCAGGTGTCCATCCTAGGTTTTATCTGGTGGAACTTAGGAGGCTCTTTGGGCTTCACCAGATTTTATACTTTAGGTTTTAAAGTCCAGTTATTCTGTTTGCTTGTTTGGTTTTCAAAAGTAGAGGCCAAAATTTTGTGTATTTATGGTGGAATCCTTGAACCTCTCCATGAATTTTTCTTTCTGTTTTGTAAAAGTTCCTTGCAAAAAGGACTTTGGACTGAGCAGAGTGTTTGGCATGTGGGTCAGCTATTTCCAATTAAAGTCTTTTTTTTTTTAATCTGTGGTTTTCTTTTTAAGGACAGCAAGTTCTTTGTGTAGCACCAAGGCATCAAATAATTTGTATATTTGTTGTCCAGATTTTATAGGGGTACCTGAGGAGGTTAAGAAACTTCAGTTTCCATGGCATTCCAAATTGATGTGCTATTTCAAAAAAGTAGCTACAGTATATCGATTTACTCTTTTATTTTTAGTAATGTGATGTACCCTATAGAAGACCATAAGTTGGACCACTTGAGCCTATCTGGTTAAGTCCTGGATACTATTATATAGCCAGATAACATTCATTCTTTAAGATAAGACCCATTAACGATCGACATCTGTAGGAACTTAGTAGTGGAGTATTCAAAATTTCTGTTCTGGGCACGGACTTCTTGAACTGCAGAATCATAATCGTGGGAATCTCTTTTATCAGCTAAAGTTAAGAGAGTTTCTGGATTTGAGAAGGCATACAGTTCTGGTGTACAGTTGATAAAATGAGAAGGAGAGGGCTTCCCTGGTGGCGCAGTGGTTGAGAGTCCGCCTGCCGATGCGGGAGACACGAGTTCGTGCCCCCGGTCCGGGAAGATCCCACATGCCGCGGAGCGGCTGGGCCCGTGAGCCATGGCCGCGCTGAGCCAGCGCGTCCAGAGCCTGTGCTCCGCAACAGTGAGAGGCCAGCGTACCGCAAAAAAAAAAAAAAAAGAGAGAAAGTGAAAATATACATTATATAGTATCATCAGATTTACTTTTGCATATTGATCTTTTACCCTGCAACCTTGCTGAATTTGTTTACTAGTTCTAATAGTGTGTGTGTATTCCTTAGAATTTTCTATATATAAGATCTTGTCATTGGCCGTAGAGACAGTTTTATTTCTTTTCCATTCTGGATGCCTTATTAGGCATCTGGCTAGAAACTCCAGTGTTGAATAGAAGTAGTGAGAGCAGATATCTTTTTTTTGTTCCTGATCTTAGGGGGTAAGCTTTCAGTCTTTCAGCATTGTGATGTTAGCTGTTATTGATAAAGTCAGATTTAAAGGTGAACTAAGTACAAATTCTGAAGATACTTCAACTAATTACTCTAGGCTGCAGTTTCTCAGTGCAAGAGAAAGTAAGCTATTGTATCAAAGGATAGGCTGTAAGAGGCAACAAATTTTTGATGTATGTGATGCTGTTGAAAAACCATTAAAGCAGAGTTTCTCAACCTCACTACTGTTGGCATTTTGAGCTGCAAAATTCTTTGTTCTGGGGACTGTCCTGTGCATTGTAGGATGTTTAGCAGCATCCCTGGCCTCTGTTTACTAGATGCCAGTGCAGTATCCCAGTTATGAGAACCAAAGATGTCCAAACATTGCTAAATGTCACCTAGGTGATAAAATTGTCCCCAGTTGGCAACACTTACCTTAGAGCATGGACTAATCAGGCACCATTCAATAGAAATATAGTGTGAGCCACATATGGTATTTTAAGTTTTGCTAGTAGCCAAAAATGTAAGAATAGGTGAAATTTTAATAACACAATTTGTTTAACTTGGTATCCAAAATACTATTTCAACATATAATCAACTAAAAAGTTTAGCTATTTTACATTCTTTTTTCATATTAAGTTTTTGAAATCCAGTGTACTTTAAATTTATAGCATTTCAATTTAGATAGGAAATTTTCATCAGAAATACTTTATCTGTATTTAGATGTCAGGAAATTTACTGTTAAAAAAGTAAATTCATATACCCAAGTTTTCTCCAAACACACTTAACAGTTTTCCAATAACTGGATCTATTTTGAAATTTTAATTAATAAAAATTAAATAAAAATTTGAAATTTAGTTCCTTAGTCACACTTAACCACATTTCAAGTGATCATTAGCCACATGTGGCTAGTGGCTATTGTATTGGACAGTGCAGGCCTAAACTTACATGTACATAAAAAAAGAAAGGTTCTTGATAATCTAAGAAGAATCACTCTGGACTCAAACTCCGCTACAAATACTTTTACCTATGTCTTGAGAGCCTTTTACCCGTAAAATTCTGGGATCATAGCTTATCCTTTGGTTAATTTTTGAATCACACATAGTGTAGTCATATGTCAAAATCAGCTATACTTTGGTCACATGTAGCATTTTCCAGAATTTTAAAAAATAATTCTGCAGTAAATTTTAACTGGCAGTTCCATTTATTAAATGGTTTTACCATGAGGAAAGTACTATATTCTGATAATGGTCCTGAAATAATAGTTATAGATTATTGGACATTTCCATTATTTGAGTGGTTTCAGTACTCTGATGGGTCTGATGTACTATGGAAATAGAATTATTAGTAGGTAAAGTTAGTAGTAGGTAAGTTACCCATATCAGTATATTGTTGTCCATCTGTATTTATAGATCTTCCTCCTTAGGGGTCTAGAAGAAGGTCGGGGAATTGTTAAGTGCTAGTGTTTACTGGAATAACATTACTAGAGAGGTTTTGGATAGTTGTCCTGTTTCTTAGCCATGACTGAACATTAATTCTTTTCCTAGCCCTTCTGCTTATGGTATTCCTAGCCACAACTGCCCATTTCTCATAGAACAGAGAACATTTTGGTCTTATTTGTGTTTTGATTATCAGTTGCTTTATCTTGAAGGTCAGAAGTTTGTTTTGATTTCTAGATTTTTGAAATGTTTAACGACATGTTGGAGATCATCTAAATTGGCATTTCTGAGCAAACGCATGCCCTGGGCAGTGAAAGCCCTGCGTCCTAATTTCTTTTTCAGACAGAAAAATTCAAGAAATGACCTTGAAAGGGTAAGCAAACAGGAAATGCACTACTAAGGCCATTTCAGATGCCTTTCCCTTAGGAAAAGTCTTAACGGCAACAACAAAAATTCAAAACTATGAACGAATAGGCTTGTCCTTTTTTTTTTTGTTTTTTGAAAATGAAAAAAGAGAAAAAAGGACAAGCCTGTCTGTCTTTACATTAGCTCTTGAGGATACTCCAGAATATTGTTTGAAATTTTTTCTGGGTTTGTTTTGGAGTCTGCTACTTATTCATCTTGTTTGTTTGTTCATAGTTTTGAATTTTTGTTGTTGCTGTTGAGTTGTTAAGACTTTTCCTAAGGGAAAGGCATCTGAAATGGCCTTGGTAGTGCATTTCCTGTTTGCTTACCCTTTCAAGGTTATTTCTTGAATTATGAAGAGCTGAGTTATTTAAACCATCACCTAATTTTTTGTGTTTTTTTGTTGTCATTGTTTTTGCTGCTTTTAAGCTTTTTACCCTCATCTGAGGGGCTGACAATTAAGTGAACTGGTTGGTACAAACCTGGTAGTCCAGGACAATAAATATCAAACAAAATTCTGGGGCTTCCCTGGTGGCGCAGTGGTTGATAATCTGCCTGCCAATGCAGGGGACACAGGTTCGAGCCCTGGTCTGGGAAGATCCCACATGCCGCGGAGCAACTAGGCCCGTGAGCCACAACTACTGAGCCTGCGTGTCTGGAGCCTGTGCTCCGCAAGAAGAGAGGCTGCGATAGTGAGAGGCCCGCGCACTGCAATGAAGAGTGGCCCCCGCTCGCCACAACTAGAGAAAGCCCTCGCACAGAAACGAAGACCCAACACAGCCAAAAATAAATTAATTAAAAAAAAAAATACGGGAGTCCATGTATTTAAAAAAAAAATTCTGAATTCTGCATAAATTTGTCTTCCTAAGGGTAAGAAAATTCTTGATTAAAGCTCTCAACTTGACTCTAGATCAAGGTTCAAATATCAGTTTGTTTAGATCTGCATTCTGGTCTAATAGTTTTGAAGGAATATATATAATGTAAATGATCTGTGTTAAGAAAACCTTTGAGGAAAGGATTACTTGTTTGGGAGGTAAAAGAAGGTGCAGAAGGATAGAAGGGGTTTTAGTGGATGGTAAAGCTACAGCTGGGTAGAGAGAAAGGTGCAAGCAGGATGGGTTTAGAAGGTTTGAATGGGAACAAACTGGTATTTCTTTCACAGAGGCTTTCTAAGAGTCATTGTTTCATTTTGAGGCCACAGCATACCAATCAAAAGTTGACTGTTGAATGCTTTAGGCTTTTTTCCCCCTAATTTCTCTAGAGCTCCTTTGAAATGTATTAATTTTGATATATCAGAAGTTCCCTATAATGGCTATTGTAATTCTAAGACATTTTTAGCAAAAAAATTTGCCTTTATCAAGTTAAGCACAAGAGTTAGGATTATAGGGAAAATTGTGCCAGGAGGAGGTTGTGTCTTTGACACAGACAAATCAGTGACAAAAAGAAAAAGGAACTATGTTCATCGAGTGTGTTTGTTAATGATAGATGAGGTTCTTCAAGGAAGCAGAGGATAGGAAGGAGCCAAGTGATCAGTGACCCCAACAACTGATCCTGAAATATGGACTAAACAAAGTGAACTTCTTTCACAAATTGCCAGGTCTTGGGGAGAACTCTTAAGAGGATCTCACAGGGGACCCAAAGCAAAGTTTGACCCATCATTTTAACAGCCAGTTTTCATCAGTCTAATGAATCATTAGTCTTTAGGGCCAACTTGTGTTGATTTGGAGACTTAGTTTATGCCTCCATCTGTTCCCTATGAAGTACTTCCTTATATGTTCAACAGACACAAGACAGTAAGGGACAAAATAAGAAAACATAAGACAAGAATTTGTATAAATAGATGAACAGGAAAGTGAAAGCAAACCAAGCAGTGGGTCTGATTATCATAAAGACAGAACTAAGTGTACTAAGTAACCTTATATGAAGATCTATTTGTTTAGAACTCTTAGATAAAATAAATTCAGCAATTAGAGCTCAGTGAACCCTAGTCAAAGTTCAGATTGTTTTTGAGAAACTACCTGGCAACAGATGTGAGGACTGTTGGAGTTTGGGACTCAAGAGGCCGCTGATCTTTCCTGTTGGTCCAGGGGTCCACTGGGATATTGCCAAGTGAGGTATTATAAATAATCTTGATGTGAGAATTGTCCAAGGAAGAGATCAAGATTACTACTTGATATCTGAAACAAAGCCTATATTACTTAAGAAAGGGAGAGTTATGCTGGTTTGGCCCGTCATTTTGAGCAAATCCAATTGCTAATTTTACATAAGGTTTTTGACTCCGGTATTGTTCTGGTGTTGTGTTGGTTACAGAGGTGGAGTGGGTTGATGTCACTCTTACAGTCATGGTTATTCTGGCCAGCTGGCTTTCAGAAGATTTAGTGATAAGTTTATTGTTGACTGGTTGACCTTCAAAAGTGTGAGACTGTCACTGAATGATTGGCTTGCAGAGGCAAGGTTGCTGAATCAAGTTATTGTTGATTACATAGATTTTGAATTGGTTCTAATTTACTTGTTACTGGCTGTAGAACAGTCAGTCTGTTATCAAGACTGGAGAGAGAGGCTTTTTTATTCCTAACAGGTTTGTTGGTTGTATAGTTTTTTTTTTAATTAGGTGAAATCCACATAACATAAAATTAACCACTTTATTTTAGTGTTTTAAAGTTTAGTTTTAATTTTTGGCTGTGCCATGTGGCTTGTGGGATCTTAGTGTCCCAACCAGGGTTTGAACCCAGCCCCTCAGCAGTGAGAGCGTGGAGTTCTAACTACTGGACTGCCAGGGAATTCCCAAAATTAACTATTTTTAAGTGGACAGTGGGAATTCCCTGGCAGTCCAGTGGTTAGGATGCAGCGCTTTCAGTGCTGTGGGCCTGGGTTTGATCCCTGGTCAGGGAACTAAGATCCTGCAGGCCTTGGGGCATGGCCAAAAAATAAAATAAAGTGGACAGTTTAGTAGCATTCAGTACATTAAACAGTGACTTCCCAACCTCCCACCCTACCCCTAGTAACCACCAACCTGCTTTCTGTCTCTATGGATTTACCTTTTCTGGACATTTCATATAAATGGAATTGTATAACATGTGACCTGTTATGCCTGTCTTCTTTCACTTAGCATGTTTCTGAGGTTCCTCCACATTGTAGCATGTATCAGTACTTCATTCCTTTTTTACGGGTGAATAACATTCCATAGCATGTATATACCACAATTGGCTTGTTATTCTTTTGTTGATAGACGTTTGGGTTGTTTTCACTTTTTCACTATTGTGAATAGTACTTCTTTGGACGTTCGTGTACAATTATTTTTATGAGTAGTTGTCTTCAATTATTTTGGGTATATACATAGAAGTAGAATTGCCGGTGATTCTGTGTTTAACTTTCTAAGGAAACACCAAACTGTTTTCCACAGCAGCTGCCACGTTTTACATTCCCACTCAGCCAGGTATGAGGGTTCCAGTTTCTTTACAGTCTCTCCCACACTTGTTATTTTGCATTTTTAAAAATTATATATAGCCATCCTAGTGGATATGTAATATTATTTCATTGTATTTTTTTTTTTGCAGTATGCGGGACTCTCACTGTTGTGGCCTCTCCCGTTGCGGAGCACAGGCTCCGGACGCGGAGGCTCAGCGGCCATGGCTCATGGGCCCAGCCATTCCGCGGCATGTGGGATCTTCCCGGCCCGGGGCACGAACCCGTGTCCCCTGCATCGGCAGGCGGACTCTCAACCACTGTGCCACCAGGGAATCCCTCATTGTGGTTTTGATTTGAATTTCCCTAATGACTAATGATGTTGAGCATCTGTCTATTCATATACTTGTTGATTGTATATCTTCTTTGGAGAAATATCTATTCAAATCCTTTCCTCATTTTTAAATCAGGGTAAAGTTTTGTTTTTGTTGGTACTGAGTTGTTAAGACTTTTTAATATATTCTGGATACGAGACCAAGATCTAGCTTAGAAGGATGTTAATATTCTTTAATTTTGGGAGAAGTCCTTGAGAATTCAGTATTGATCAGGTTTGGCTCTGAGTGACAAAAGATTCAAAGTAAATATCGTTTACACAAGAAAGAAATTGATCTCTTTTGTAAATGAAGTCTAGACATAAGCAGTTCGGGGACCTAGGTTTCTTATGTATGTATATGGACCTTGGCTTCTTATGTCTATATATGGACCTAGGTTTCTTATGTATGAATATAGACCTAGGATTCTTATGTTGTTGCTCCACTATTCTCAATATGTGACTCCACTTCATGGTCCAAGGTGACTGCTCAAGCACCAGCCATTTTGGGTACTTTACACTCAGCACAAAGGAAGAAAGATGAAGAGGAGCATGCTCGCTTGCCTTAGGGACTGTCCTCATAAGTCGCACACAACACATTTATTTCTCATTGGAAAGAATTTGTTCTTATGTTCACCACTAGCTGCAAGAGAAGCTGGAAAATATAATCTTTATTCCAAGCAGCCACATATCCAGCTAAAAATCAAGAGTTCTATTGTTGAGGAAGATGGGGAGAACAGATATGGGAGGACAACTAACAGTGTCTCTTGCAGCTCCTCTGGTATTTGTGTAAGCACTGTTGTTGCATATGCCATTAAAATGTACAATCTTGGGCTTCCCTGGTGACACAGTGGTTGAGAGTCTGCCTGCCGATGCAGGGGACACGGGTTCATGACCTGGTCTGTGAAGGTCCCACATGCCGCGGAGCGGCTGGGCCTGTGAGCCGTGGCCGCTGAGCCTGCGCGTCCGGAGCCTGTGCTCCGCAACGGGTGAGGCCACAACGGTGAGGGGCCCGTGTACCACAAAAAAAAAAAAAAAAAGTACAATCTTTTCTATCCAATTTAAGTCTTTGTTTTTTAATTGTAATATTTAGCTCATTTACATAATACAGTTGTGGATATATTTTATAATTAGTTTTCTGGTTGTCTCGTCTCTTGTTCCTTTGTCTCTCTTTTTCTGCCTTTTGGTTTAATGAATACTTATTTTCATTGCCTCCTATTGTCCTATTTTACATTATAAATAAAATCCGTATTAGCTTATTATTTAAGGTCATTCTAGAGATTATAACGTTCATACTTGACTTAACAACATCTCATATATTAATACCTTTACCGCTTCCTGGACAATTCAAGGACCTTTATATAACTTCAGTACTATTGTTTTCTGTACTGCTATTTTCAAGTATTTTATTTTTCTTTATGTATTAAAACTAATAACGAGAATTCCCTGGTGGTCCAGTGGTTAGGACTTGGCGCTTTCACTGCCATGGCCCAGGTTTGATCCCTGGTTGGGAAACTAAGATCCTGCAAACTGCATGGCACAGCCAAAAAACAAAACATAAGATGTTATTGTTTTTTAAGTCTGTATATTAATTTATATGTGTCATCATTACTATTTGTATTGCTTTTCACTCTTTTCTGCATCTTTGGCAGTTCTTTTCTTTCATCACCTTGACAGTATCATTCATTTGTCTTTTGGAGTTCCATTGTTCTGTTGCAAAAAATCTGTAAGTGCTCTTCTTTGTTTTAAAGAAATGTCACCCTTGCCCCACCCTACCCCCAGCTGCTTTTAAGATTTTTCTCTTTGTTTTGTTTATGGTGTCAGATCTTTTCTGCTAGGAGTTGCAAATGTACTTGAATCTGCAATTTGATTTTTTTAGTCATTTTGGGACAATTCTTAGGCATGAATTCTTCAAATATCATGTTTGCTCTATTCTTCTTTCCACTCCTACTTAATTAGGACTTTCACAATGAACCATATGTGTCTTAGATTCTCTTCTGTTTTGTTGTTGTTTTATTCTTTTTCTTTTCATGTTCAGCCTGGATTTTTTTCTATTGACCTATCTTCTAATTCACCAGTCTTCTCTTCAGCTGTGTCTAATCTGCTGTTTAACTCATCTACTGAGTTCTTAATTTCAGTTGCATTATTTTTCAATTTTATAATATCTATTTAATTCTTTTATTGATTTGAACACTGCTAAAATTCTTCATCCTGCTGTCTTTTCTTGAACATATTACAGTTACTTAGAAGTTATTTGGAAGCCCATGTTTGATAATTCTTAATGCCAGTTTCTCTTTTTCTCTTGATTTTCAATCATTTGTTGTTGCCTCCTGGTATGGTAGGTAATTCTTGCCTGAATGCCTGACATTGTACATGAAAAATTATTGAGATGGTGATATTAACTCTTGATGATGTTATCTTCTTTCACAAAGGATTTACTTTTTTGCTTCTAGCAGGCAGTTCGTATAAGAACAGATCAGTGTAAGAATTAGCTGGTTCAAAGCTGATCTTTGGCCCCCTTTTTTTTTTTAATTTTATTTTTTCTTTGGCTGCATTGGGTCTTCATTGCTGCATGTGGGCTTTCTCTAGTTGCGGCGAGTGGGGCTACTCTTCCTTGCAGTGCGTGGGCTTCTCATTGCGGTGGCTTCTCGTTGCAGAGCATGGGCTCTAGGCACGTGGGCTTCAGTAGTTGCAGCATGCAGGCTCAGTAGTTGCGGTGCATGGGCTTCAGTAGTTGTGTGAGGGCTCAGTAGTTGTGGCTCGTGGGCTCTAGAGTACAGGCTTAGTAGTTGTGATGCATGGGCTTAGTTGCTCTGTGGCATGTGGGATCTTCCTGGGCCAGGGATCGAACCTGTGTCCCCTGTATTGGCAGGTGGATTCTCAACCACTGTGCCACCAGGGAAGTCCGATCTTCAGTCCTTTTGAGGGTTGGTATATTTACATTTCATCTAGCGCTCTTTTACCTTGGCTGATCCTGAACTCCAATTTTTATATCCCCACACCTCTAAGAATGCCTTAAACTCTACTTACCTTTTCAACCTCTGGGCTGCCACTTTCTGCTCAGCTTTTCCCACCTTTAGCTTTTCAGCCTTGGGCCCCTGCTTATGAATAGGCCGTTGCCTTAAGGGGAAAACAAATGCTAAATATCAGTCTCACTTCCATGCTTCCCTTCTGCACATGATCTGGATTCTTCAGGTCCTTACTGCCTTGGTGGCCCTGGTCTTTTCAAGCAGACCACAGAGATCTCCATCTTTATATCTGTATCTATAATTATATCTAATTTTTGGCTAGGGTAGTTGGCCTGATAAAAGTTAGTCTACTGTAGCCAAAAGCAGAAGTCCCCATAATCTGTTCCATGACAAAAACTCCTACTAGAGGGAAGCAGGTACCTAGATTATTCCTAGAATATCAATTCCATTCATTTTCTCCTCTCTCTTCTTTTAAAAACTTTATAGCCTTCATAGCAATACTCTATACATATGCAATATTTGGGTATCTCTGCTTGAGCACGCTCTGGAACCCTTTACCCCTCTATGTCATGTCTCAGTCTATGTAGAGCTTTTATATACTTTCACCAACTCATGCTTGGATGGAGAGAGGCTGTGATGCAGAAGCACTGGCAAAGCCAGCTGCAGATTACACTTTCCGTTTTCATTTGATCTCAAACTAGAATCCGATCTGTCTTGGTTCAGGAACTTTCACTGTGTGTTTTACTTTGCATTTAGCTTAGTCTTTTCGCCTGGTGTAGACTCTATATCGATTTTAGTTCACAAAAGTAACTCACCCTGAGAGGCAGTATATATTCAGTTTGTTGCCGGGAAGAACATAGATATGCCAAGTCAATCCTTGAGTTAAACCTTTTTTTTTCTTTTTTTCCTCCCAAATGCTCACCAGTGTGAAAAGGCTTCCTGAATGATGGGTGCCTTTCACTGTCCACCTCCTCCATCTCTCCTTCAGATAAATTTATCAGTATAACTTGGGACAATATGCAGAAGTGGCTGCATTTTAATTCATAAGCAGAGACCCTCATTGATACTACATTTACTCCTAAATCCGAGATACAGCAATTACCCTAATTTTACCTAAAACAGAATTTAACAAATAGAACACACCAAGACTTTTCAAGAGGTACTTGTACATGGAGAATTTTAAATGAATCTATTTTCATTTTCTCAACTCCCATGTACTCTCCAAAAATCGATCTTCCTGTTAATATACCTGTCTCAGACTGATTCTCTTTCCTGCCATCTCTTGGCATATTTGTCCTTCTGTTTACAGAATTAAGAAATAATTCTCACCCATCTATCTCTAATTTTACAGTGGCCAAGGTAGGGAAAACAGAAAACCCCCGGGAGCCTAGAGAGGTAATTTTAAATATGTTGAGAAAGATGTTTGTAAGGGCTAACAAATCCTTTCTTGCAACTCAGTGGTTTTCAGTTGCTTACTTTTGATAAAATAAAAGCCTAATAGAGGGACTTCCCTGGCGGCCCAGTGGTTAGGACTCCGCACTTCCACAGCTGGGAGCATGGGTTTGACCCCTGGTCGGGGAACTAAGATCCTGTGTGCCGCCTAATAGAGCTGTCAGTCAATACATCATTAGAAATTATTTCATGTTTAGCATATTACTCAGAAAAATTTAATGAATGCAATGACATTGAGTAACAAAGACTGAGTTACTATAAAACTCCATTTTCATCTACTTATTGACATGAAGAGTTTTCTCAGTGATTTTATTTATAAATAGGAAAAATAGGGATAGAATTTATGTCAACTGCTATCTTAGTTATATATTTATAAGTAATTATAGTAATATATAGTTATAAGTAATATATATATATATATATCTGTGGAACTATGAACTAAAAAATATAAAACTACAAACCAGTCTCAACTCTCTAATAAGAGATGAATTTCCAGTAAGATTTAAAATATTTTATGCTTAATTACCTATAAAATTTTTAATGTTTATGTTTTTATTATTTGTGTTCTAATAGTTATTTAATAACAATCTAGAAAAATATTTTTAATACCTATAGCTTAGTCACAGGAAATCAATATTTAAATTTTTAAATTTATATTCATATTTTTACTATACAGCAGTATTATAGGGGGATAAAGAAAATATTTTAAGCATTCCAAATATACTATAATTCTATAAGGGAAATGGAGTAAAAATACAGATCCAGTGAATGATGTTAAATGTCTGACTGTTGAAGAGTTTTCTTGTATTATTTTATTGATGATGGGAATCAAATTGCTATAGCATTTAGATTCTATTAGGTATATTTAAGAGAATGATATAACAGTTTCTATTTTTAAAAATGCAAGTGTTTATAGTATGCCCCTGGAAATTATCTTATTTATACCTATTTAAACTTACGATGATAAACTTTAGTTATCAATTTTAAAATATGTGAAGTGGTACATACTTTCCCAAAATTTGTTTGGGAAATTCTATTCTGGCAGATGGAAACAGAAAGGTTGGCAGCAGGTTCCCATACAAGTTAAACAGACCTACACAGACAGCTCTTTATTGATAGTTTTAGAGACATTTTAAAATGTTTCTTAATTTTAGATTTGGTGCTAGAGAGTTTGTCAGGAATAGCATGTCACACTATCTTCCAGGTGAGCCAGTCAAGTCATGGTGCTAGAAATGTTGAAGAAACTTCTGTACTGCTTGGGTCAGATCTTTCAAAGGCTACATTGCTAAGATTCTAGCCGTTGCCTGAAAAAAGAGAGAAATCAAACAGAACTCTATGTAGTCAAAGCCTAATTCTTCCATAATAACAGAACAGACAGCTCTTACAAAGTGAAAAGTTTACATTTTCTTTTTTTTAAAAAAATACATATTTATTAATTTATGTTAAATAACAATAGCAAATCCATCACCTGTTAATATAGAACTGGCATGTTTTTATGACAAATAATTATATTTTCCGAAATAAAATGTTTAGTGAGAGAGCAACATAGTTTTACAATTTTTGCAAATTTCTTTAATGTCTGACTTGTTAGAAGGCAGCTGGATTCTCATGTCTGCTTCTGCTTTCAATTGGCTGCCATCTGTTGTTTTGGTTGAAGTATATTTAAAAAAAAACAAAACAAAACTAGCCCCACACAGGTATGTAAAGGTTACATTTTCTATCAGCAAAAGAGTATACATTTTGACATGTCTTACTAGAAGTGAGTTTTTAGTTGTCACAAGATTACAATTAAGTAGTTACATTTTTTGGAAAGCACTTTCCTTAATTTAATACCCTTTCATGCCTGTGTAACTCAAGGTTTGTCATAATCTGCTTGACAGTAGTTCTGAGAACAGTCCTATAGAATTTCACATCTTGTTTCCTCATCTTAAGTCCTGAATGGATGGTGAGTTTAAGCAAATACTTTTCTACATCTAATTAAATGACAAGGTTTTCTTTTTTCATTCTCTTTATCCTTGTGGTGATTACCTAAATAGATTTTCTAATCTTGAACCATCCTTGCATTCTTAGTATAAACTCTACTTGGTCATGATCAATACTATTATTACTAATAATATATTTGTGGATTTTAAAGATATTTTTTCAAAGTCTGCTTCTTTGTTCACAAACCACCCTATGATAATCTTTATTGTACTGTATTTATATTCATAAGTGAGATTAACCTATAATTTTCTTTCTTATATTGTTTCTGTTTGGTTTTGGTATCAATGATATACTAGTATATCAATGATATAATACCTCATATTAAAAAAATGAGTTAGGGTTCTTGAGTGTTTGATAAAACTCACTTGTAAAGTCACCTGGGCCTGGTGCTTTTGTTTTGTGGAGTGGAGTGGGCAGATACTCAACTAACTTTCTTTAATGGTCATAGACTCTTTAAAATGTTCTATTTTTTCACAAGTTAGTAAGTTTTATTTTCTTAGGAAATTATTCATCTGTTTTTAAATGGATTGGTATAAAGTTATTCATGGTATTTTCTTATGATTTTTAGTATTTATGCACTATTTGTATGATTTTTCATCCCTAATATTATTGATTTGTGCCTTATTTCTCTTTTTTCTTTTTTTTTTCTTTTTTTTTTTTGCGGTATGCGGGCCTCTCACTGTTGTGGCCTCTCCCGTTGCAGAGCACAGGCTCCGGACGCGCAGGCTCCGGACACGCAGGCTCAGCGGCCATGGCTCACGGGCCCAGCCGCTCCGTGGCATGTGGGAGCCTCCCAGACCAGGGCACGAACCCGCGTCCCCTGCATCGGCAGGTGGACTCTCAACCACTGCGCCACCAGGGAAGCCCTCTCTTTTTTCTTGATCAACCTAACTAAAGATATATCTAGGTAATCTTTTCAGAGAACAGGTCTTTGTTTTGTTTAACCACTCAGATTCTTTTATGTTTCATTAATTTTTTTCTGTTATTTTGTTATACTTGTAATAGTTTATTCTTTTTGTAACTTCTTGAGTTATTCATTGATCTTCTATAGTTTTTGTTTTCTAATAGATGTATTTGAGAGATATATTTCTCTCTTTATATTACTTGAACCCTTTTCCACAAGTATTGATATGTGGTACTTTTTCATTTCATAATTTTCAATATGACTGTTAATTTGACTCAGTTATCTAAAAGTGAGAGTTTAAATTTTTTTTGTTGTTGTTTAAAAAATATACAAAGCATTTTGGCCTTCATTTTTATTTTCACTTTTTGAAATAAATTTCTATGTATACTTCATTGTGTTTATTATTTCTACTTTGTTGTGGTTACTGTTTTTCCCTTTGCATACTCTAATCCTTAGAAGTGAATCACTAAGACCAGCTCACACTCGAGGGGTTAAAAAGTAGACTCCACGTTTTGAAAGGAGGAGTGTCAAAGAATTTGTGGACATACTTTAAAATCCCCACAGTGGAGATAATGCACATACAGATTTTGGTGGAGCACAATGTTGTGCTAAAAACAGTGTTCTTTCTAATTTATCAAAGCTATGAAGCAGAAGTGAATTTGAAATTGGTTGCAGTGACTGTATTATTTATTATAACAACTAAAGTGTGATATACTGCCAAATAGCCCTGTAGTTAATTTACACACACATACACTTTACACTAACTGAACTATTAAACATTTAAGCTAATATTAAAACAAAAAATAAAAATTAATTTTAAAAATATGATATTTACAATACACTGTGGGAGCCATCCACCTACTTCAAAAATGTATAATTATTTTAAAGTGACTGCTCATAGACAATTGTTTTATTACATGCTACTGCAAAAAGTGCATTTATATATCACTCAGTCTGTGAAGCATGACTTTCCATTTAAATTAAGTGATTATTCTCAAGTAATTTCATTATTTTCTGTTCTCATTTTTATTTCACACATGAAAAGCAAAGCTATCATTGTTGATGTGTTGCAGTTAAATAATGTCAATATCATCAGCTATGTCAAAAGAAATCAGTTAAGTCAATGCCAAAATTGGTCCAAAAATTTTAAAATTCAATTCAAGGAACTGAATAAACCTCTTGGATATTCATTCCGTTGAAGATACAACCAACATCTGACAACATTGTGCATGTTACAAATTAAGTTAAAAAGCTCCACATTGAATAGAAAGCTGTTTGATGGTTTTATTAGTTATTACTGTGTAACAAATCACCCCAAACCTTAATTTAAAACAAACATTTATTTTCTAACACAATTTCTATGGGTCAGGAATTTGAGGCTGGCATAACTGGGTGGCTCTATTTTGGGGTCTGTCATGAAGCTGAGGTCAAGATGTTGGCTGTGGCTGCAGTTATCATCTGAAGGCTTGATCGGGGTCTGAGGATACTCTTCCAAATGATTCACTCACATGGCTGTGGGCAGGAGACTGTGGCCTCTCACCACTTAGGTGTCTTCAAGGGGTTGAGTTTTCTTACAAACATGGCATCTGAATTCCTCCAGAGAGAGTGACCCAAGACAGTAAGACAGAAGCTGTAATACCTTTTATGGCCAACTCTGAAAAGTCTACCTCATCACTTTTGGGCTCTCTAATACTTACACTCCTAGCTGTGGCATGTTTAGCCCCACTCTGCACTAGTGCCATGTTACACATGCCAGTCACTGTATCTTGTGCCCTCCATTTGAGCATACTTCACTAATGATTACTTGTACCTTAGATAGAATAGGTCTACCAGGTCATCAAGGACTGACTTAGCCCATCAACGTAGGTTATGCCTTCCTTCTGAAAGCAGAGGTTGGCACCATCAGCCAGTTCTCTGACTCTTGTGTAAACTGCTCTAGTGAGATGCTCAGCTAGCACTGAAGCAAGGGATGTAATGGCCACTGGTTCATGTTCTCTTCTTAGGTCCAGTGTCTGTATTCCTAGGGCCAGTTCAGGGTAAGCCCAGCCCTTGCCAGTGTAGGGGCCCCCTTTTCCTCTGCTGAGACAGGGGAGTTGCTCAGACTTCTACAACCATTACTGCACCTATGAAGGGGGATGGGCATCCCTTACCAAAGCCTCTATTCCTGTGGTTATCAATCCTGGCTCCATATTAGAGTCATATGGGGAGTTTTAAAAATATACTGATATCCAGCTCTCATCCCTCAAGATTCTGATTTGATGGTGTATGGTGGGGCTCCTGGCATCATTATATTTTGAACTACATTCAGGCAATTATAGTCTGCAGTGAGGGTTAAGAAGCATTGCTCGATTTTCTCCCTGGTTAACTCGAACAGGGGTTGTCAAACTTTCTGTAAAGGGCCAAGTAGTAAATATTTTAGGCTTTATGGGCAACTATTTAACTCTGCCAGTGTATCGCAAAAGCAAATGAATGAATGAAAAGCTGTGGTCCAATAAAACTTTATTTACAAAAGCAGGTAGTGGGCTAGATTTCACCTGTGGGCTGTAGTTTGCCAGCCCTTGAACTAGATCAACACAACATGAATAGCACCCCAAAGCTGTTAACAGAAGCCTCTGTCAGTGCCACCAAACTTCAGGAGACTCACTAATGTATTCTGAATTCTGGCAATGGTGAATGGTTAAATTTCACTGGTTGTCACCTGTTTGAAACCAGCTGGTTATCATAGCCCTAGCTGTAGTGTCTTGAATAGGATTGGACCCGTAGGACCTAACCTTTAACCAAAATCTCAACTATCACCCTATTGTGGCAGTTATGCTCAGGGGCTCTGAGCCAGAAGACCCAGTCTGTGGGACTCTTTTGTCACACGAGCTATGATATTCACTGCAGTGTCTCAGCAGAAGGCCCTGTGGACATGCAATCACTGTTCTTAGTCCCTGGTATCTCCCCCACTTGGCTGAAGATGCATGTTGGAAGATAAATCTTCATGGATCTCTTGTGTTCCTTCATGTCTTGAAATTAAGGCACTAACTTCCCTTTGTTCTGGATTATCTCTTCAAGAATATTTGTATAGGGCTTCCCTGGTGGCGCAGTGGTTAAGGATCTGCCTGCCAATGCAGGGGACATGGGTTTGAGCCCTGGTCCAGGAAGATCCCATATGCCATGGAACAATTAAGCCCGTGTGCCACAACTACTGAGCCTGCGCTCTAGAGCCCACAGCCACAACTACTGAGCCTGCGTGCCACAACTACTGAAGCCCGTATGCCTGGAGTCCATGTTCTGCAACAAGAGAAGCCACTGCAATGAGAAGCCCATACACTGCAATGAAGAGTAGCCCCTGCTCACCGCAACTAGAGAAAGCCCGCGCGCAGCAACGAAGACCCAACGGAGCCAAAAATAAATAAATAAAATAAATAATTTTTTAAAATACATTTGTAGAGCGACAATCCTTTAGAAAATAGTGATAGTGTCTCTCTCCAAAGCAGAGAGAAGACATTTCTCAAAGAGCAGTTACTCTTACCGTCCAGTCTAATAAACACAGTGTCTCCACAGCAAAGGGAAGGCATGCTTAATGCCCACACGGAAAAATTGGGGTTCCCTTAAGTTCAGGGTTTCTCTTCTATAATGCAACCCACTGTGTATACTAGTTATCCTTCTGGGTCCATCCATGTTACTCCCATAGGACTCCAGGGCAAGGAGAAGCTGATGAAAATATGCTGATGCTCATATTAATTGATAAGCTGAGTAGTAAAGTTCTCTGTCTCTGATCGAGAAGCATTCTTTCTTCTGCCAACAGTGAGTGTGTCAGGTTAACCTGTTAGCTTACAAGTAGGGTAAAATCTCAGATCCTTTACATTTCTTGACAGTGCCATGTCCTGCAGTGTTTTCTGTGGAACCGCCATTAGTGCTGGCTTACTGGAGCCAATGGGCCTTCATACGGTAATCCACTCCCCAAAATGTTGTTATGGCACGTTTGCAAAATTACTGTCATAGGACCCACAGCCAAGGGCTATAGGTTGGAAACAAGTCTCCCTGGTGACCTGTACTTCACACTCCTTTCCCACTCTTCACTTAAATCATGAGGTTTTTCTTACCAATTCTACTGCCTATGCCAATGAGCTAAGCCAATCTAGTTGGAGTTTATAGATCTGTGAGAATGACAGTGAAACTCAGCCTAAGTTGTTTTCACTTTGCCATTTGGAGCAAAAATCAAATTCATGGCCTAAAGATGAAATTAAAGGTATGACTATAAAATCCTTCACTAAGACCTCGGAAAGATCAAAGGTGGTGTCTTAGAGCATTTTCAGTCAGAATAAAGGCTCTTTAAATATTTTAAGGATGAGCCTCACAGATTCTCTTAAATAATAGGGCCTCTAGGAAGCTTAAGGGCATTAACCCTAAGATATCTCAACAGAAGCCCAAGGTAGAGCAGAGCTTATCTTGAAAAGATTTATGTGTGTGGCATATATCTAATCGAGTTAACCCCAAAATGATTTTCAGGAGAACTTAAAGTTTTAAAGAGAACTACGTCAGTGGAAATACAACTTGGACTGAGACCATCCAAAATGAAAAGAGATTTTGGACCTCTAAACATCTATAAGCAGGGACCAGCCTGAGAAAACGACTCAGATGCAAACATGTGCTACCTTTATCTTGTGGTTTAACAACCCATGCAGGATATTGTAGTGAATACTGAAGCTTGAGAAAGTTCTAGGAAGTGGTCCATTTCATCTCTATGTAAAAATTAGTGGCATCCAAGTGTTCATATTTTTCATTTGTGACTTCTCTTTTTCATTATCAATATAATCAGAATTTCTCATTTTTCAGATATTTGTCCTTTGATATATTATTGTATCTTTCTTTTAAAATCAATTTTTGGGAATTCCCTGGCAGTCCAGTTGTTAGGACTCAGCGCTTTCACTGCCGAGGGCCTGGGTTCAATCCCTGGTCAGGGAACTAAGATCCCACAGGCTGCACAGTGCGGCCAAAATAAATTAATAAATAAAAATGAAGTCAATTTTTGCTCTCATCTATATCATATTGCCAATTTTCCTACTTTTTTAGAGAATTTATTCTAGCTTCTCAAATTGGACACCTAGTATATTAATTCTAAGCCTTTCTTCTTTTCTAAGCATTTAAGGCTGTAAATTTCCTTCTAAGTTTTACTTCCACTGAATTCCCTAAGTTCTGATGTTGAAATTTTCATATAATTCAGTCATTTAAAAAATGCCCATTATCACTTAATTTTGACCTATAAATTATTTAGAAGCATGTTTTAAATTTTGCAAATGTATGAAGAGTTTTAAAATTTATCTTTTTCTTAGTGATTTATAACCTAATTACTTTATAATCAGAGAATATGAGCTATATGATACTGATTCTTTGATTATTACAGGGACTTGCTTTTGGCCTAATAGGTAATTATGTTTGTAAACATCCCATGTATGCTTATGTATTCTCTAATTGTTGGCTCCAGAGCTCTATTATACGTTAGTCTATAAATCAAACATTTCTATTGTTCAAATCTACCTTTATGTTTTTTGTAAATCTTGATGTTGTGGTAATTGAGAGGGGATTTGAAATCTTCCTGTATGACTGATTAGTCAGCTTAAACTTGCATTTCTCTTTTTATTTTATATAGTATGAGGCTCTTTTACAGTTACATTCAAGTTTATAACTGTGAATATCTGCCTGTACACCTTTTATCATTCTTTAGTGTTCATTTCTATCCCTAGTAACGCTTGTAACTTATTGTCAGTGTATTAGCTTCCCAAAGCTGCTGTAACAAAATACCACACAGCTGGGTGGCTTAAAACAATAGAAATTTATTCTCTCAGAGTTCTGGAGGCTAGAAGTCTGAAGTCAAGGTGTCAGCAGGACCATGCTCCCCATGAGGGCTTTGGGGAAGAATCCTTTCTTGCCTCTTCCAGCTTCTGGTAGTTGGTGGCAATCCTTGACACTCCTTGGCTTGTAGACTCATCACTCCAATCTCTGCCTCATCTTCATGTGGTATTTTCCCTGTGCCTGTGTCTCTACATCCAAATATCCTTCTTCTTACAAAGACAACCATCACATTGGATTTAGGGCCCACCCTAGTCCAGTATGATGTCACCTTAATTACATCTGCAAAGACCCTATTTCCCAATAAGGTCACATTCACAGGTTCTGGATGGACGTGAATTTTGGGGGGAACACTATTCAACCCAGTATAGTCAACTATTAATGTAGCTATCTCAGCTTGTTGATTTGTCTAATATATCTTTTCCCATCCTTTTATTTCCAATCTTAAAATGTACTATACTTCAGGTAAGTCTCTTAGAATCACTGTATAATTGAAATTAAAAAATTATAACATTTTCTTTTAGCTAGTGAGTTTAATTCAATTACTTGGATAACTGAGATATTCTAAATTATATCTCATTACCTTGATTTACCCCCTTTTTTTATTTGTCTTCTTTTTAGCTTAAAAAAAAATTTTTTTTAATTAATTTATTTTATTTTTGGCTGTGTTGGGTCTTCGTTTCTGTGCGAGGGCTTTCTCTAGTTGCGGTGAGCGGGGGCCACTCTTCATCGCAGTGCACGGGCCTCTTACTGTCGCGGCCTCTCTTGTTGCGGAGCACAAGCTCCAGATGCGCAGGCTCAGTAGTTGTGGCTCATGGGCTTAGTTGTTCCGCGGTATGTGGGATCCTCCCAGACCAGGGCCCGAACCCGTGTCCCTGCATTGGCAGGCAGATTCTCAACCACTGCACCACCAGGGAAGCCCTATTTGTCTTTTTTTTTAATTGAGTCTTTTTGTTTTATAATTTTGTTTTTCTCTCCTGTTTCTAGTATTTTGGTGGTTACCCTTGAACTTTGACCATACTGTATTAGCTTCCTATGGCTGCTGGAACAAATTCCCGTAACCTTAGTGGCTTACAACAACAGGAACTTATTCTCTTGCAGTTCTGCCACTGAAGTCCAAAGCAGCCACAGGCAATGCAGAAATGAACCGGAGTGGCTGTGTCCTAACATTTTATTTACAAACACAGTTTGTCAACATCTGCTTTATAGTGATGTGTACCTTCCTTCTCTTTGATTGCTTTCTAAAATCTCTTTGTCTTTGGTGTTTTGCAATATCACTACTATATGTCTAGGTGTGGATTCTCCTTTATCCATTTTTTGCTTCCAGGATTCATCTTCTTTTTAATTAATTAATTTATTTATTCTTGGCTGTGTTGGGTCTTTGTTGCTGCGCAAGGGCTTTCTCTAGTTATGGCAAGCAGGGGCTACTCTTCGTTGCAATGCGTGGGCTTCTCATTGCGGTGGCTTCTCTTGTTGCGGAGCATGGGCTCTAGAATGCAGGCTTCAGTAGTTGTGGTGCATGGGCTCAGTAGTTGTGGTGCATGGGCTCAGTAGTTGAGGCTCACAGGCTCTAGAGTGCAGGCTCAGTTGTTGTGGCACATGGGCTTAGTTGCTCCACAGCATGTGGGATCTTCCCGGACCAGGGCCTGAATCTGGGCCCAAACCCATGTCCCCTGCATTGGCAGGGGGATTCTTAACCACTGTGCCACCAGGGAAGACCTATAATTTCTATCACTTTGAAAAATTTTGGCTATCAGCTCTTTAAACACTTTTTTTTCAGTTCTCCTACTCTTTCTCTTCTCTTTCTGGGAATTTGACTGCATATATACTGTCCTGCTTTATATTGTCCCACAGATCACTGAGGTTTTGTTCCTATATTTTCAGTGTTTTTTGTTTGGTTTTAAATCTCCCTTTTTGTATTTGGATCATGCTGTCACTGTTTTCTCATTCACTGATCTTTTCCTCTGCTAATCCCTTGTAGTGATAATTTTACTTCAGATATCATATTTTTGATCTTTAGAAGTTCCACTTAGTTCTTTTAAAATGTTTACTTCTCATTATATTCAAGTTTTTCTTTATATCTTTGTACTTATTCATAATATTTATAATAACTATCTTAAAGTCCTTGTTTAGTAGTTTATAATCTATCGTTGGGTCTGTTTCTACTGATTGATTTTCCCCTGGTTATGGTCTATATTTTCCTGATTTCTTCACATTGTTGCAGGAAAGAATCCAAGAGCGAGCCATAGTAAAGTGAAAGGTTTATACAGGGAGATACACACTCCAAAGACAGAGTGTGGTCCATCTCAGAAGATGAGAGAGGCCTCATCTTCTTTTTAAAAGGTCAGTTCAGGAAAAACATTAGCCATTACCTTTCCAGTCTCTTTCTTACATTCTTTTTGGGATTCTTGTTTTGCTAGACCTTTGCATTCTATCCTCCATAATCATTATTTTTCTTCATGTTTTCTTTTTGTCTCTCAGAGCTACATTCTGTGAGTTTCTTTCAGTTCATTAACTCTCTTGTTAGCTATCTTTTTTACCCTCTCCACAGTAGCTTCTTTAAAAAAATTATTTATTTTTGGCTGCATTGTGTTTTTGTTGCTGTGTGCGGGCTTTCTCTAGTTGCAGCGAGCAGGGGTTAAACTTCATTGCAGTGTATGGGCTTCTCATTGCGGTGGCTTCTCTTGTTGAGGAGTACAGGCTCTAGGCGTGCAGGCTTCAGTAGTTGCAGCACGTGGGCTTAGTTGCTCCATGGCATGTGGGATCTTCCCAGACCAGGGCTTGAACCCATGTCCCCTGCATTGGCAGGCAGATTCTTAACCATTGCACCACCAGGGAAGTCCCCATAGTGGCTTTTGATTTCAGGAATTCTATTTCTCATTTCTAAAAGTTGCCTTGAATTTCTTCTTTCCAAACAGTATCTTCTTGTGTGTCTCCTTCGTGACTATGTTAGCTCTAAATATTTCAAATATTCTATATAACAATTCCAGTATCTGCATTCCTTGGGTGACCAATTCTGAGTTAATTTTTTTCCCTCCGCTCTAATTGACTGTTTGCAGAATATGGGTATTTCCCTGGCTTTGGCTATTAGCTTGCTAGGGTTGCCATGACAAAATAACACAGGATGAATGGCTTAAACAGCAGACATTTATTTCCTCACTGTTCTGGAGTCTAGGAGTCCAAGATCAAGGTAGAAGCAGGTTGTTTTCTCCTCAGACCTCTTTCCTTGGCCTGAAGGTGGCCACCTTCTGTGTCCTCACATGGTCTTTCCTCTGTGTGCAAGCATTCCTGATGTTTTTTAATCTCCTTTCCTTAAAAGGACACCAGTCACACATGCATCCCAATGTTCACTGCAGCACTATTTACAATAGCCAGGTCATGGAAGCAAATGTCCTTCATCGACAGACGAATGGATGTCCATCGACAGACGAATGGATAAAGACGATGTGGTGCATACATACAATGGAATATTACTCAGCCATAAAAAGGAGCAAAATTGGGTCATTTGTAGAGACGTGGATGGACCTAGAGACTGTCATATGAGTGAAGTAAGTCAGAAAAAGAAAAACAAATATCATATATTAACACATATATGTGGAATCTAGAAAAATGGTACAGATGAACCAGTTTGCAAGGCAGAAATAGAGACACAGATGTAGAGAACAAATGCATGGACACCAAGGGGGAAAGGGGGGGTGGGATGAATTGGGAAATTTGGATTGACATACATACACTAATATGTATAAAACAGATAACTAATGAGAACCTGCTGTATAGCACAGAGAACTCCACTTCACTGTACAGTAGAAACTAACAACATTGTAAAATAACTATACCCCAGTAAGAAAAAAAAAGAACACCAGATTGGATTAAGGCCCACCCTAATGGCCTTTTTATTTAACTACCTCTCTTAAGGCCCTATCTCTAAATACAGTCATATTCTGAGGTAAGAGGGGATTAGGGCTTCAACACATGCATTTGGTGGTGGTGACAGGGGTGGGGTAGCGGGGGAGACACAATTCAGTCTGCAACAGCTATGTATGTGAAGTCCTTGGTGTTTTATATAGCATTTCTATGTTTAGTTTCCTATGTTGATAGAAGTCCTCTATACTCATTTAAAAGTATTTCAAACATTATTTGAAAAAGTATTCAGGACCTCATTCCCCAAAACTATGACTAAGAGCCCACAACAAAATTCTAAGGTTAATTTTTTTTTCTCCTGGGATACAAGAGGTTATTTACTATAAGACTTCATTCAGATGGCACTGTTTCTGGGAATGGAAATTTATTTACAGATATCAGATTTAAGATAATACTAATTTTGACATTTTTGCTGCTGAAAGCAGCATAAGCAAAGAAAAAGACAGCTTTTGGAGTCAGATCTGTGTTTGAAATGTTGCCATACTGTTTTCACTCTTTACTACTGTGCTTCTTTGAACAAATTATTTAACCTTTCTGAACATCAAAGGTGGATAATTCTATTCTTTCTGTGGATTATCCAAAGGATTAAATGAGCATGCCATCTAAAGCAATAGTTCTAAAATTTGACAGGGTGACTAAAGAATGTTGAGAAGTACATTTTAAAAAATACAGTTTTTAGGTCTGGTCAGCAGAATATTCCATGGGTTTATGGTGGGGCTTAGGAATGCATAATCTTTAACTTCCTCAGGTGATTCTGAATGTAGCCAAATTAAAAAATTATATATTGCTCTCACTCTGGTCCTACACAGTCCTGCTAATTGATTTTGATAAATACAGCTGACCCTTGAACAACACCGGGGTTAGGGCACTGACCCCCCTCACAGTCAAAAATCCACATATAACTCTACAGTCAGCCCTCCATGGCATCCATGGCTTTAACCAACCACTGATAGTGAAATACTGTAGTGTGTCTTTATTGAAAAAGATCTGTGTATAAGTGGACCCGTACAGTTCAAACCCATGTTGTTCAAGGGTCAACTGTATATTTTAAATGGTGGAGAAGTTACAGAAGAGGTTCCTAAATTTAGTAAAGGTAATTTGACATTTCTTGAAAGATACATGTGGGCTCTTAAAAATGCGATTAATTTGAGTGCTGGGTTTATTTACATACAACTCTCCGGGACCTAAGAAAAAAATGAAAGCAGTCTGCAATATATATGCAAGAAGAAAACAGAAATATATGATAGAGGATAAAAAGTAGGAAAAACGTGACCAAGGAGAAGAATGGAGGAAGAAGCCATTCTAAATAATAGAAAGAGAATGGAGACAATAAGTAAAGGTAAACTTAAAACATTTTAAATAAACGATTGTGTTTAATTACAGAATACACTATGATTGTACAAATGCCAACACAAAAGAATGAAAGTTCCTCTATTCCCACCTGTTATTTACCTTTTGAGAATTTCTTATACACACATACACACAAACTTTCTTTGTTAGTTTTTCAAAAATATACATATAGGTTAGTACTATTTTGCAACTTGATTTTTTTCACTACTCAGTAGCACATCATGAACCTCTTCTGGTTCAGTATATACAGAACTTACTTGTGTTTAATGGCTGGATATGTCACTCATGTTCAGTAACATGAACATACTGTAATTTATTTTACCAATCCCTTTGCTGATGGACATTTAGGTTAACTTCATTGCTTTGCCATTACAAGTAATGCTGAAATGAACATCCTCTTCATATACAAATATACATATATATATATATATATATATATATATATATTTTGCGATACGCGGGCCTCTCACTGTTGTAGCCTCGTCCGTTGCAGAGCACAGGCTCCGGACGTGCAGGCTCAGAGGCCATGGTTCATGGGCCTAGCCGCTCCGCCGGCATGTGGGATCTTCCCGGACCGGGGCACGAACCCGTGTCCCCTGCATCGGCAGGCGGACTCTCAACCACTGCGCCACCAGGGAAGCCCTACAAATATAATTTATTATATATTCTCCACATATACGTAACATATAAAATTCAAATTATATATATATTATATATATTTACTTGCATTTGTGCAAATATTTCTGTAGGCCTGATTCCTGGGCAAAAGGAAATGCCTTACTCTTCTGCCTTTTTCTATATGACAAATTTCTGACTTTATTTGTTAACTAAGAAATGACTTCTGTTTCAAAATATGCCAAATGCATGCAGCTCTCAGTAGCACACACTATAGATTAGGACTTGGTGAACTTGAGGACTGAAAGGATTTCTTGGCCTGCTTGCCTGGAAAGTGCAGTGGTCCCTTGTAGACCTTTTGTCTTCATTATTTTCAAAATTTCTTCTAAAACGAAAATTAAAACAAAAGGTAAAATCCAATTAAATCATATGGTGAAGGACATATTATCACTAAACAGTTTAATAAGATGATAGACAGACTATCTACAAATTCTATTTATCTAAGAAAATAGCATATACCATGTAATTTCTATTGAAGTGAACTTGGACTTCAGACAGATGAAAGCACCTTGGATTTTCAGGGTGTTGCTGAGAATTCTAATCAGACTGAATAACTGCTTTGCAGTGGTAGCCTACTCTGGACTCAACAGAAACGTTAGTTATACTTACTATTACAGTAAATGATTCATTTTTTAGTTGCTTGGCTCTAATCTCTGCCCTATATCCTCCCTTTTGGATGAAAAATGCCAACGAGCGTGTGTGCAAATCATATACTGACATTGAAAAGTGGTAGTAAATGAAGTAGCTTATTTCTTTAAAGGTACTGAAAAAAGCAAGACCTTCTCTTTCTAAATAACTAACACTAAAAAGATGAAACCAAGAAACTGAGGTCACAAAAAACAAACCCTCAAAACCAAACAATCTGAAAACCCTAGTTAATTATGATGTGATTTGAGGGGCTGAGAATGTAACATATAAGATAATAATCAAACCTGAGATGTACAGAAAAGAGAAGAGAGATTATGGTCGATTTAGTTAACCAAGTAATCTGAAAACCAAGATATAAAAATCCTATCAGGAGATACCTTTCATGATAAAACTTCAGATGAACTAAAGAGTATGCAGCAGAACTGCCAAGACATGAAGACTAGAATATAGAGAGAAAATTCACAGAGTGAACTGAGGGTGAGGTGTTTTAAGAAGATTATAGATTCTGTATTTGAATATTAGTTGATAAATTAGGGAAAAAAATCACCCTCACTCCAAAAAAGACAATACTCTTTAAAATCAGAAAAATCTACCTCTAAAAAATCTCTCTCCTCTTTCAACATGAATGTTATGTCTGTATTATCTGTTGTCAGTGATTACATTCATTAACATTCTGGGTTACTACCATCTTTGACATAATTAGCCTTGATTTCAGCAAAGTAAATGGTTAAAAGATCAACTGGTCTGTATTACCTGGATTGTTTTCTTTAATGGTGACTAAATAGAACAATCCTCTTGGTGAAAGGAGCTCTGGAGCCAGTGGAAACAATCTGTCCATGACTTCACGACCATTTCGGCCACCAGCCCAAGCTGCCTCTATCCCGTGACTCCTTACCTGTGACCAATTAGAAAGATTGTTCTGTTTTGACTTAAGTTACATTAAAAAAAACTGAATCTTTTTGACAAGTAACGTTCACCAAACAGTAATGTACTTTTTATTTTACTGCTGATGAGGAGGCAGCAGTAAAGCTGAATCTGAGCCCCATCATTTCCTAGCATGTGTGACCTTGCATAAGCCTGTAATCTTTTTTTTCTTTTGCCCTTGGGATAAATCTTTGTGTGATTAGCAACATAAAGCTAAAGGTCCTAAATATCTGTCACCATTTCACACTTAATTATGGCAGCTGGCACTACAGGAGAAAACTCCCTTACAGAACCCTTCATGTCTCCAAATCTTATATAGATAAGTCTGTAATCTTGATGAATTAGTTTCCTCTCTTACCTGTAAAATTAGAAAAACAACAGTTTTATCTGTAAAATTAGGAAAATGGTAAAAAATTATTTTTGTCCTTTAGGAATAAATGAGGAAGTATATTTAAAGTTTGAGAACAGTGCTCTGTGCATAATAATGTGGTTTAATAATAGTTGATACTATTAATACAATGTTTAAATTCTTAATATAGAACAATTAGGAAGAAACTAAAAGGGAGAACTTGTATTATAAGAGATCTACTTTGCAGAAACAAAGTTTCAAAATGTCCCACTGTATCTGGCTGTCTTCTAGATTACTGAGAGTACTACAGCCCTTTTTCAGGAACCCACTTATTACATAAAAGTACATTGAAGCATTTTTTCCTACAATGATCTAATTATAGTATAGAAACAAAACCCATGAGTTTATATAGCATTAAAAATCTTTAGATGCTTAACACTGTATATTGTTTCTAAAACTTAAGAATACATCGAGAGATGAATGGATAAAGAAGATGTGGCACATATATACAATGGAATATTACTCAGCCATAAAAAGAAATGAAATTGAGTTATTTGTAGTGAGGTGGATGGACCTAGAGTCTGTCATACAGAGTGAAGTAAGTCAGAAAGAGAAAAATAAATACCGTATGCTAACACATATATATGGAATCTAAGAAAAAAAAAAAGTGGTCATGAAGAACTTAGGGTCAGGACAGGAATAAAGATGCAGACCTACTCGAGAATGGACTTGAGGACACGGGGAAGGGGACAAAGTGAGAGAGTGGTAGTGTATATATGGACATATATACACTACCAAATGTAAAATAGATAGCTAGTGGGAAGCAGTCACACAGCACAGGGAGATCAGCTAGGTGGTTTGTGACCACCTAGAGGGGTGGGATAGGGAGGGTGGGAGGGAGGGAGACGCAAGAGGGAAGAGATATGGGGATATATGTATATGTATAACTGATTCACTTTGTTATAAAGCAGAAACCAACACACCATTGTAAAGCAATTATACTCCAATAAAAATGTTAAAAAAAAGAATATCTTGATGAAATCACTCAAAAACTACTTAAACCCTAATACAATTATTTTCTTCCTAATCCCTTTAATGGTTTTTGTCCACATTTTAGTTTAAATTATTTCCATACAATTATACATTCTGCTTTTATTCATTTATCATGGCACATATTTCCCCATTAAAAATAATTTCTTGGGAATTGCCTGGCGGTCCAGTGGTTAGGGCTCCACACTTCTGCTGCAGGGGGCATAGGTTTGATCCCTGGTTGGGGAACTAAGATCCCACAAGCCCGTAAAAATGAATTTCTTTATACCTATAACCATATACATGTACAATTAAGAGAAATATGTTCGTATACCTCCTTTTAAAAAAAAAACTGTACTTTTCCCTTTTCTGTTTTGCTTGTCTGCTACCCTCCCATCTTACATACACACACACACGTTTTTCTTTTTTGTCCGTGTTTTACAAAAAAAGGATTATATCTACATTCTTGCCTGTATCTTGCTTTTCTCAACAGTACCATATGGAAATCTCTTCATGTGATCAGGTATAGTTCAATTTCCTTTTTAATGGCTGTATAATATTTTATTGTGTTAGAGTATCATTTCTTATTTAGCTATTGATGGGCATTCAGCATGTTCATTTGCTTAATTTTTTTGTATCTAATTTAAATTATTCTCATATTTATCATAAGCTCCTCAATATAATTTCCCACATAGTTAATAATACTAGGGAATTTATCAGTTCCTCTGCTTTTTTTGTCATGCCTTTCATCCTGGAGACTTCCCTTTTCTAACATTCCAAGAATTCCCTTTTTCTGGGGCCCATATCTTCCCGTTTCTTGGCTTACTCCCTTATTTTGGTGGAGCCCATTCTCTGGATGTTTCACAGGGTAAAGTTACCCATGGAAAGAGTGCATGGTGATGACAGCTTTTGCCAAGCCTGTCCCTTGTCACTTCTGTTTCAGTGTGGACTAGGAGCCCTCTGTGCTGGACCCTGTTTACACACCCCCCAGGGATGCTCAGCCAGGTTTGTCTGCTTGCACTAGAGACCACCCTCCAGGAGGATCTCCTGGCGACAAGCACATTCTCACAGGCCATGGAGGGGAAGTTTTCATCTCTGGAAGGAGTCACGTTCGGTGGTCTGCTGACTGCCTACTACCTGGGCTTTGCTGTGCCTTCCCCTGATCCTT
Organism: Pseudorca crassidens; assembly: GCF_039906515.1. Lineage (NCBI taxonomy): Eukaryota > Metazoa > Chordata > Mammalia > Artiodactyla > Delphinidae > Pseudorca > Pseudorca crassidens. Next base: position 133,594,692 of record NC_090300.1, on the reverse strand, counting down.
TATAAGTCACAGGTACAAACCAACAGTACCTAACCTCATGTTGAGGGATGTAATAGTAAGTATAGCCACAACTTTTTACAAACTCCTATTATTTGTATGTCTCCTGGATCTAACCTCTAAGTCTCTTAACTTTTACCTTCATTGTTTCGTTTTTTTTATCTTCATGCTCAATGCACTGAAATATTTTCATTTGGTTTCCATACCACTGATTCAGGTCTTGACAGAGACTACATTATCTTTAAATTCATTTCCTAATGTTTTACATAGTAAAACATATTTTCAGGCTCCAGAAAATCTTTGTTGTGCTGTATTTAACCCTGCTCTCCAGCTAATTGCTCAGCTAATGGAAATTATGACACTAGCTCTCTCTGTTGCAACTGTGACAAAGCCCAAGTCATTGCCCACACTCAATTACGTACATAATTACACACACAGCTTAGGAGTAGGAATGTGGGAGAAAGGAAGCCCATTCATCTCACCATGTTCCCAGAATCTCCTCCTCATTCACTAGTCTTCCCAGTAGTCTGTAGACCTGATGAACCATGATTTACTTAACTGTCTCTCTTCTGTTACATATATAGGTTCATATTACTTGTTATCATAAATAAAGGTGCACTAAACATATTTTTGTAAATTACAATTTATATTCTATTGTTAATCATTTTCCTAAATTAGATCTCAAAGACTGAGATTATTGGTCACGCTTGATATTTATTTCCATAGTGCTTTTCTAAAGAGTTTTATTAAGCTGCAGGGACTTCCCTGGTGGTGCAGTGATTAAGAATCCTCCTGCCAGTGCAGGGGAGACGGGTTCAATCCCTGGTCCGGGAAGTTCCCACATGCAGAGGAGCAACTAAGCCCGTGCGCCTCAACTACTGAGCCTGCGCTCTAGAGCCTGCAAGCCACAACTACTGAGCCCACATGCCACAACTACCGAAGCCCACGTGCCTTGAGCCCTTGCTCTGCAACGAGAAGCCACCACAATGAGAAGCCCGCGTACCACAACAAAGAGTAGCCCCCACTCGCCGCAACTAGAGAAAGCCCGCGCGCAGCAATGAAGACCCAACGCAGCCAAAAATAAATAAATTTATATATTAAAAAAAGTTTTATTAAGCTGCATTTCCCTCCACTGCTGTTCACCTTATGACAATGACTTTCCTTCTCACATGAGTTCATATGTCAGGGGAGCAAAAACTTCTCAGTAGTAACAGCAGCAATATAGACCCTTCCCATCTTGGTAAAGGTGAATGTAATATTTATCAGCCTTGCCAGAGAGTGATCATCAAAGAATAAAATAGGTACAATAATTCAGAGGAAAGCTAGCTAGTCCATCACTAAACTTTTGTCTGCTTTGACCATTCTTTCTTTAAACTGGGAAATGGTTACTGCGGTTTTCCTCTTCATCACTGGAAATGCTACAGCAATGCATGTCAGGGTTATAGCTTTTTCCTACCTGAGATGAGGACTGCTTTCCCCCACCCCCACTTCCTGACACCTGTGAAAGGAGGAAAGCTAAGGCTTTCAGAAATAATTCCTATGTGAATTTAAGGTGATTAAAAATATTTTTTTTTTGCAAATTTGTTATTCATGATAAAGGTACACACAGATACATGAATTTAAACACCATGGCTTGATTTGGATGGGATTTTAAAGAATAGATATGGACCACAGTTTGTATTTCCATTAGTTTCAGGTTCCTTTCCTATGTCTACCAATAGTATCCAATAATTGACAATTACAAGTAAAATGAGAGCAGTCTGTGTTATTAGCGGCTGACTGATGTCATATGATGAAGTATGTTTGACTTTTAGGTAGAAAAAAGCTGAAAATATTAGTAATTAAATTTTGTTGTATGTCTTACCTCTTCAGGTGGAGTCACTACATAGGGAGGATTAAACACCAGAAGATCAACTTTTTCCTTCAATCTTGGTAGCAAGCCTTTGACCTAAAAAATGTTCAAAATAGTCAGAATTTTAAGCTGGACCCAGAAATAATAAATAAGTAGATGGATAGATAGATATCCATCTAATCAATCTTTAAATATACTCCCTCATGTTTTTAGAAAAAATGTGTTAGAGAGCCAAATTTAAGACAGAAATGGAGATAAATATCTTCACACTTTCATTCAGATAAAGATTATATGCATTTACCTAAAAATAGGGAAAATAAACTATTTATCAGAATGAACACTCTGCTCTTCAACAGCTCACATGTTTACATTCTGGGCTCACTTTTAGAAGACGGAGGCAAGCTCTCACATATTCTGCATAGATTTGTGCACAACTTTAAAGTTATAGCTGCTAACTTAAACATTTATTTTCTATAACCAAGGGAAATATTTTACAAGATGACAGAAAACATACATGAATGACAAAAATATCAGAAGACAGAATTTTGTTTTTCTTTCTACGTCTTTAATTACTTGTATATGTATTGGCTAAAACAATTAGATATCAAAGAAACAAAGGACTAAAAATAGTGGGAAGAGACCTGAAAACATCAGTTGTTTGGCATTTTATAAATATTTGAACTGATACAACTTTCTATAGAATAAGAAACATGTCTTTTTAAAGAAAGTATATTTAGGGCAAAATGTCATTTAAAGCATCCCTCTGATTGAATTAAATAACTAAGTATTTAAAAAATTATGTCTGATGATGTCATCCTATACCTTCGCAGGCACAGTAAAGTAAAAATGCTGTATCCGGATGAGTTCTCACCCCTAAAGCCATTTCCTTCAAATATTACTTCACACTGACTCTCACTCACGAATTCCAACCCTGTTATTCTTCAAAGGTAATTTCTTTCTCTACTCATTTAAAAAGAGAACAGATAACTATTTTGTGGAACATAATTCAGGTATATCTTCTGCAAGTAGAAAGGCGACTAGTTAATCTGCTGTTCTTTCTAGTAATAACATTGGTGAGGAAGTACATTTGAAATAACCAAAAGCTTTATTTTCAATTCCATAAAGAAATTAAGTTTCCCAATTGTAAAAAGAATTCAAAAATGTAATTTTCAGGAAATGCTGAGTAAGGAAATTAGAAAAGAATTTGCTGTGTAAGCCCTGAGGTACTATATACTAATAATCATTTCAGTACTGGACTTCAAATAAAGGAACAAATTGATACTAAAAAAATAGAAAATTACGGAGTTAAAAAGAAAATGGATTTAAATGAGAAGTCACTGTGGACTGGATAGAAAATCTAATTACAGGCAACCCTCACTCATCCATATCTACCTTTTGAATAGTCTCACAGCACTAGAATAAACCCAAGAATTAAGAAGTAAGCAAAAAAGGCCTCTGACAGCAAGTTTTAAATCCATACAGCAAAAGGTACTCTGTGTGAGAAGCACTTATTCAGAATCCCTTAACTCTTAGTTTAAATACAAGTCTAACTAAATTAATTGTTTGGTATTCTAGCACAAAGCACATGAAAAGAGCCAGGAAAGTGCTATCAATGGGTAGCAGTGAAACATGACAACATAAAGCAAGTGAAAAGACAGACAAAGAGGAGAGAAAATAAAAACTCAAAATCACTGCAGGCTATAGCTACTTAATGTAAAGGCAGAAACACCTGAATAAACCTTAGTCATTATCACGTATAGTACAGAATAATAACTGATATTCATATTAATGACCCTGAATCACTAAAAGGTAAAATTATGTTCATTTTGTTTTAAGAATGTAAGGAAATGCATAAGACATATTTGAAAAAGGTTTTTTTCTAAAACTACAAAAGAAATACAATGAAAGTACTACTTTGTGAACAAACTCAGTTAACCAAAACAATGATTCTCTTTTATATGATAGCTGTGACACCCTATGTCCAGTGTTCTGAATACAAGCAAATGTAAAGAGTTTTGTAATCTGATCACAATACCCATGCTCATACCTATCTCTTCCTACCTTCTTTGCCACAAGTCAACACTCCGCATCATGGTCAGCTTTCGTTACTGAAAGAATGGATTCTGACAGCTTTAGAACTGACTACCACCAGTCATGTTATAAAACAGCTGTGAGACCTCTCAACTTTGATTCAGAAGATGTGGGCTTAAATTCTGGATTTATCACTTTATTAGTTATGTGACTTTCAAAAGTGTCCCTTATCTCTGTTAACAAAAATAGATATTCTGAATTTCTTGTATCTCTAAAGTTTTATTGTTCTATCAAAAAAAATATAATACTAATTATGGACACATTAAAGAAACAACTTTAAAAATTTAGGGACTTCCCTGGTGGCACAGTGGTTAAGAATCCGCCTGCCAATGCAGGGGAAATGGGTTTGATCCCTGGGTCCAGGAGGATCCCACATGCTGCGGAGCAACTAAGCTCGCAAGCCACAACTACTGAAACCCGCGTGCTCTAGGGCCCATGTGCTGCAACTACTGAAGCCCGCATGCCTAGAGCCCATGTACTGCAACAAGGGAAGCCACTGCAATGAGAAGCCTGTGCACCGCAATGAAGAGTAGCCCCCGCTCGCTGCAACTAGAGAAAGCCCGCACACAGCAACAAAGACCCAACGCAGCCAAAAATTAGTAAATTAATTAAAAAATAAATAAAATAAAAATTTAAAGAGTAAAATCACCACACTGATTGAGTATCTTTCTTGATAGTCTAATTTTTAATGGCAGTAACAACTTCTAGTGGTATGTATAGAACTTCTTAGATCTTTGGCTTAATTCCTTCTAAGCTGCAAAATCATTTGTGAGTTTAAAAAAGAGAAAAGCTCAATACCCTTACCAGTACAAGAATAATACATGTCAAGAAGCATGGAAAGCATTTTATATTTCTTATGCCCACCTGTACATACTATTATGATTTTTGCTTATAAAAAGGCATTCACATTTATAACTGAAAAAAAGTTCAGAATCATCCAAATCTTACTAATATAATGTAAAATGTTTTAAAAACTGGAACTGAAAAACGTACGATGTGTAACTTAAAATGATGGTTCTGTAGTCGTCATTTGTTGTTTTTACCTGCCCAGGACCCATTCTGCCTTTCATCTGATTACATGTCCTTGACTTTCATTGGGGAAACTCTACCTCCTCTCATTCTCAATCCAAGTGGCTTGGATTATCCCAACCGAGCTGCTGGAGTGGGACTATGACTCAGGCTCAAGCCAATCATGTGCATATTCCAATCCCCCTTGAGAGATAGGCGTATGACTAAAGCTGATATAAATGGCACTCATTCTGGGGCTTCTGCTAGAGTAACTGAATAGAAAGTGTTTCTTTCCCTGTGAAGTTGCTGAGAAACAAGATACATACATGCAAGCATCTTGTTACCATGAAGGGAACGACTGCTGAGGAATACAGCCACTAGAGAGAAGTTTACAGTTAAGAAAAAGATGCCTGTAACATCATTTGAGTTCCTGAAACTGTTCACTCTTTTTATTAAAGCCAGTTTGAGCATTCTTCTGACTGAAAGATACCTGATCTATACAGGCCAAGAGAAAGTTCCCTTGAATTGTGGAAAAGATGGATTATCTCAGTCAAGAATTTACTTTGTTCAGCGGGTTAAAAGTTAATTAATGACTCAAGTTTCTTTGACCTAAATCACCTTGACCTTAACTTACTTGAAAAGAAAATTAATTATTACAGTACTGGACAAGGACTAACAGCTTACCAAATCGGTAATTATTGGTTGAATGTGGACTTTGTTACAGCGTGCTGTCTCCAGGGTACATGCTGCTGCCTCAGGGTTGACATCAGTGCACCTATAAACAGAAAAAAACCAACTACATCCTGTGTCTACGGACAAAAATTCAAGGAATGCTCTACTCCTTTTACATAAAGTAGATCTATAAAAAAAACTGGAATGCTTTAATAATGGTGAATTAAAAAAAAGAACTCAGGGGCTTCCCTGGTGGCGCAGTGGTTGGGAGTCCGCCTGCCGATGCAGGGGACACGGGTTCGTGCCCCGGTCTGGGAAGATCCCACATGCCACGCAGCGGCTGGGCCCGTGAACCATGGCCACTGAGCCTGTGCGTCCAGAGCCTGTGCTCCGCAACGGGAGAGGCCACAACAGTGAGAGGCTCACGTACCGCAAAAAAAAAAATTGTTATATTGATATAATGTCCAAGAGTAGAAGAATACACTTACATGCACACATATCTGAAGGAATTTATTAAATTATGAATCCAGCAGGAGAATACTATGTAGCTACCAAAACTGAAATTTAAAAGGGAAATGCTCATCATACAATATTAAATGAAAAACATGGGAAATGAAAAAACAATAGAGGAAACACAGTTGGACCATGTGTGGTAAAATTTATAGGTGATTAAAAAAAATTATTTGGTTGCACCTGGTCTTACGAGTTGTGGCACGTGGGCTCCTTAGTTGCGGCAGGTGGGTTCCTTAGGTGTGGCATGCAAACTCTTAGTTGTGGCATGCAGGTGGGATCTAGTTCCCTGACCAGGGATCGAACACAGGCTCCCTGCATTGGGAGCGTGGAGTTTTAAACACTGAACCAGCAAGGTGATTTTTATTTTCTTCTTTATATTTTCTATATTCTCAAATATTCTAAAGAGAAATTTTATTAACTTCCAATTTTTTCTGATAATCAACTTATTTATCTGAAATAAGATTCATTTTTTTATTCCAATAATTTAATAGAAAATTAAAATAATATATAATATGAAAAAAATTGAGAAGATGCTGAGCTGGTGCAGGCCCAGGCTGGCCTAGTACAAAGTTAAGGAGGTAGGGAGGAAGGTGGGGAAGCAGGAGGGAGGCAAACTGCCCTGCACAATGGTGAGGAGGCAGCTCAGAATGTGGTGGGTGTTATCAACGGCTGGCTTGACACTTTGGTGCGTACAATGTACTAAAAAAAACCAAAGGGAATTCTAAATCCTTCTAAACCAGCTGGTGAGGGAAGAGGGCAGGACAAGGATGGGGATGAGGGAACCAGTGTAGGCCTTCTGAAGGCCTCTGAGGGGAGGGGCTGGAATGTACTGTGTGGTTAGCAATGAGGTGGGAATGGATGGAAAAGGGCCAAAGTGAACTGTAACATGCAATGAAGGGATGGAAGAAAGACCCACGACTTGGCCAGCAAAGCTGGGGCAAAGGTCTCGGAAGGGGAGGAAGAGAGCGAGGGACTGGGTCCCAGTAGCTTGGGTGCAGTGGTTAAGAATCCACCTGCCAATGCAGGGGACACGGGTTTGACCCCTGGCCCAGGAAGATCCCACATGCCGTGTAGCAACTAAGCCCATGCACCACAACTACTGAGCCTGCTCTCTAGAGCCTGCAAGCCACAACTACTGAGGCTGCATGCCACAAATACTGAAGCCCACACTCCTAGAGCCTGTGCTCTGCAACGAGAAGCCACTGCAATGAGAAGCCCGCGTACCGCAAGAGTAGCCCCCACTCGCCACCAACTAGAGAAAGCCCATGCGCAGCAACGAAGACCCAATGCAGCCAAAAATAAATAAATAAATTTTTAAAAAAAGATTCAAATTTAGAGATGACCTAAAATTATTATGCTTCTTATATAATTATGCAGTATGATGGAATGGTTTTGAACACGCAGTTATAACTTTTAGGGAAGCATAACTTGCATCTGAATACTTACTACGCTTAAATAGACACTATCAGATACATATTATTTACTTACAAAAATGATTTAATTCAAGCAGTTATATCCATAGTGAATCTCTTAGACCAAGATGTGGATGAATTTGTATACTTACATGTACAATGCTTGAGGACCTATCATAGAGGCTAGGAATGCAGATACCACTCCAGACCCTGACCCTACTTCAAGGCATATTTCCACTCTAAAAAAACAAAATAAAACAAGTATTAGTAGTGGTATTAAAATACACATCTCGGGGGGCTTCCCTGGTGGTGCAGTGGTTGAGAGTCCACCTGCCAATGCAGGGGACACGGGTTCGTGCCCCAGTCTGGGAAGATCCCACATGCCGCGGAGCGGCTAGGCCCATGAGCCATAGCCGCTGAGCCTGTGCGTCCGGAGCCTGTGCTGTGCAACGGGAGAGGCCACGACAGTGAGAGGCCCGCGTACCGGGAAAAAAAAAAAAAAAATACACATCTCGGAAAATAACTCATGCTACTTTTATGTCTGTTTCTCCAGCATCATCCCTCACCTACAAATATATGGAAATATAAAAGAAATTTATAAATAAGCTAATTTCCGACAACCACTTTGTGCTTAATACTGCATAGTTCAAAACTGTTTGGGGGTATGTAATTTATTTTAAGTCTGTAAAATAGTAATATAACAGGTAGCTTTCAATTAATTTCTATAAAACATTACATAAACCATGGAATGTTAATTTAGGGTTGGAAATATTAATATGGAAGACATCAGCCCTTCCAACAAGGAGCTTCTAGTTTGGTATTTCCTAAAATGATAGGATATTATTACAATATTTATTTATGAAAAACATTTTCTCTGTCACTTTGAAGTAATTCATAAGTCCATCAGCATATCCCAGGGAAAGAAAAGTTCCCCCATTCTACTGATAATAGATTTAGAGCAGCAAAGAAATTCCATATTTGTACAGCTTTACACTGAATTGGGAAAATATCTGAGTATCTGATCTTAGAATATTAATAATACTCCTAAGAATGCTATTGAATATAATAAATTCTTGATTCTACTGTATTTGTCCTTCCCTATAATCATATATATACATCAAAGGCACGAATTATCCCCATTACAGAAATAGGTTTGATGGGATATAGGGGGCTCTCTAGCACCTAACTTTCCAAACAACTATTCAAAAACAACAAACTCCAGGGGTTTCTCACTTTTGGAACCATTTCTACACATCTGACAAGCCTTTACTGTGCTGTAGGAAGGTCTGTTGAATCTTACCAGGCGGCTTCTACTTGAAAATAACTATTGTGGCCTCATAAATAATTAAAACTCCAAGACCAGAAATACCCAAGACTTTAAAACAAAATCAGTTCCTTTTACAGCACACTTTGCAAGGCACTTTGTGCTTGTAAATCTTTCTGTGATATCTTGATAGTAAAAGACAAGTTATAAAACAGTACTGTTCCATTCTATATTCCAGTAAATCCAAAAGTTCCATCGTTCACAATGAAAAACTAGTTTAATAATAGTTGGGGCATTTTACACGTGGAAAAATCTGACCAAGAGGGATAAATAAACACAATATGGATCTTTGAAGCCTGACAACTCTTTGTTTCATCCTGAGAAAACCCATTTCAACTCTTGATCTTTACATAAATCTAATTATCCAAGTTTCCTTCATTTAAAAAATGACAATGTAAAGTATTTACTCTTTTTATATTATTAATTTAAAACTTATATGAGCACGTCAACAAATCAATTTTAATACTTATTAGGAGCTAGGGTATATTCTATAGGCAGCTAGCTGCATGTAACTTTAAATTTTTTACAGTTAAATGAAAAAATCAGTACTAGTCACATCTCAAGTGCTCAGTAGTCACATGGGGCTAATGGCTGTTGCTAGATAGCTGAGTATGCTATTCAGTGGGTTTAAATACACTCCCCTACTCCAATATTTTACAACCTCATTTCCTTTTTGTGCCCTTCCATTGCTAGAGGATGCTTTTATGCACTGAGTAAATTAATGCCATGCGACACTGTTATCTACTAAAAGTTGTAATATTAAGACGCAGCGTTTTCAGAATGTTTTGCTTTTGAACGTGTTATAATATCGCTACTCTCAGGGGCTTAGGGTCCTCAGTTAACAGCTGATAGGAAAAGATACATCCCGGCGTGGTGAGGAAGCATGGAGCCCCTGAAACCAAAACACCACCTTGGCAACTGCGGACAGATCCCCGCTAAACTGACTACGTGTATCTACGGAAAAAATCCTCAGTTACGGTGTTCTGGTGTCAACTGTCGCCAAGTGGACCGACACCGCCTCCTCTCGGGGACGGCGGCGACAGTCCTTGCCTTGATCGCCCGCGGCCGCCTCTCCAGGACTCCCGAGCCCTCTCCCGCGGGGACCCTCGCCCTCCTCGCACCCCGTGAGTTCGGCTGCCGCCGCCTCGAGCGCGTCCAGCAGCAGAAATGTGTCCTCCGCGGGCTCGTACACGTCGCTGAAGGAGCCACGGCCCACATGCCTGTGCAATGGCGTAGGGAAACAAGGCGCCGCCATCTTTCGCTCCTCCGGCCCACGCTTATGCGCAATGCGCATGCGTACGTGCAAGGGCGCAGGCCCTGCAGTGGGGGCGGGGCACCGGGGGGCGGAGGGTCACCTCGCTTACAGGTTGTCAGCAGATGCACCTGGAATGTCTAATTAGACGGTTATATAATCTGCAGCTACTAACATTTACTTTCTTCTTTAGAGTATTAAAATTTGTTTTATTTTGTGGACTAGCACCGGATAGAGGCAGCGTCTATTGTTTTTGATTAAGGGGAATGTTTTCTCTCTCTATTCTACACTTAGAAGTTTCCTTCTATTCCTAGTTGGCAAAGATTTGAAAAAATACATAATGTAATGGTTACTAAATTTAACCTTTTTTTTTTCTTTTACATCCATTGAACTTTCAACGTTGAGCCTTAAGATTAAGATTTGTTTTCCTTATTTCATTTTTTAGTAGTGCAATATAGTACAGAAATTGCCTTTCTTATGTTGAATCACGAATGCTCTCTTTTTATAAACCTCACTCGAGCAAAACGATGCATTTTTCTTTTATTTAATACACTGTTAAATTTGAAATGCTAATGATGTAGCTCTGTTTTGTATCAGGGTTATGCTTCCTTAGGACATCGTTTCTGGAGCATTTGATAGAACTACCCATAAAACTGATTGGGCTTGGTGCTTTTAGTGGGTGGTTCTCTGGTGTTTGGGGGAATCTTCTATAGGTTATTAGACTATTCAGGTATTTGCATTCTTTTCGAGTCAGTTTTTGAAATTTCTTTCTCACTAAAATATTTAAATTTGAGAAATAAAAATACAAAGTACTTGGATAACATTTTTTAAAAACCTTGAATATCCAACACCCAGAATTGACAATTGGTAGTATTTTCTCATGTTTCCTTAAAATAGTTCTAAAATATAAGAACTAAAATATTACAAGTGACGTGGGTGTTCTTTCTGTACTCACCTTCAGTTCCATTTTGTAATCCTCAATCCAAAATAACTTATTTCATGGATTTAGGATCCGTCTAACTCATGTTTTCATGCTTTTATTCATACATTCATAGACAACATCTGGTTTATGTGTTTTCATATTTGTGTAACTGGTGATAGGTTGGATGTATTGTTCTTCAAATTTCCTTTTCACTCAACATTATCTGAGATTTGTGTTTTGGTATGTAAAGTTAGTTTACTGCTCTTAATTGCCACATAGTTTTTTGGAAATTATAAAACAATTGCTACCTGGCATGGATAAATATCAATTGGTAAACATTTAGTTTTTTCCAGGTTTTCACTGTTATGAATGACACTGTAATCAACTTTCTTAAACATGGCTTTTTCTGGTCTTTTACAGAAATTTCCTGGGATTCAACCCAGAGTGGATCAGCAGGGTTGTAATGTGTACACATTTTAAAATTTACTTGACATTTTCAAATTTCAAAATTTCTCCCCAAGCTAATTGTACTTATTTATATTTCTGCCACCTCTTTGTGGCAGATTTTAATATTGTTAGATTTATTTTTTGTTTATTTTAAATTAAATTGTTCTAATTGGTAACTGAGGTTAGGCATGTGTTCATATTTTCATCATTTGAGTTTCTTCTTTTGTGAATTGTCTGTTCATTTTTGCATATTTTTCCTTTTTGGTTTTGTTTTTATTTTTACCGAGGTTGATAACATACATAGGCCAAATAATTCTACATGATTTATTATGAAAAAACAATCCACTCTAGCACCCCAGCACCCAACTTCTCATGTCTCATTTCCCAGGGGAGGCCATTTTCAACTTTTAGCTGTTTCTTTGGCCATCTATTCCCATCTTTCTATATACCAAGCTTATAATGATATTACTTGATTTCTCAACTTTAGCATTATCTGTTGAGTTCCCATAGTAGGAGGTAAAGTTCTCATGATAGAAGGCAAGAATTTAATTCTTCTGCCTCAAATAAACAAATGTAATTGCCACTCCCTCTCTCCCCATGTTCTCAATATGATTATATCGTGATTTTTTTACATTATTTTTTTATATAAATGCTACTCAAAACAGATGTGTAATATACTAGTTACATTTGCTTTCTTGTACAACTTTTTGCTTTTCCTTAAAGTTAATAATTATCCAGTGTATTAGTTTCTTAGGCCTGTCATAACAAATTACTACAAACTAAGGGGTTTAAAAGAACAGAAATTTATTCTCCCGTAGTTCTGGAAGTGAGAAACTCAAAATCAAGTTGTTCGACAGGCCATGCTCTCCATGAAGCCTCTAGGTAAGAATCCTTCCTTGCCTCTCCTAACTTCTGGGGGTTACCAGCAATCCTTGACCTTCCTTGGCTTGTGGCAGTGTAGTGCCCATCTCTCCCTTAGTCTTCACATGGCCTTCTTTCCTGTATGTCTTTGTATCTCCCAATCTTTCCTTATTAGGACACCAGTCATTAGATTTAGGGCCCTACCTATTCTAGTATGACCTCATTTTAACTTGATTATATTTGGAAAGATTCTATTTGCAAATAAGGGCATATACACAGAGGTGGGGGTGAGTGGATGGCTTAGGACCTCAGCATGTCTTTTGAGGGAATATGATTCAACCCACAACACCTAGTGATAAGTACTTTTTCACTTGCATAGTTTTCTGCATATCAAAGTTCAGCCTCAAAGTCTCTTCTAATTGTTTATCCTCTGCCTGCCCACCACCCCGCCCCACATATATTTAAAGACATTGAGAATACTGATTATTTCTATCTAATCTGTTTAGGCACCAGTATATGGCTCTGGGGTTCATTCCTTAGTTTTGCCTCTTCAGCTTCATTCTCAGGCTAATCCTCCTTTTGGTACCAGGATGGCTGCATCTTTACAGCTTCATGCCACCAAATTCAGTGGAAGAGTCTTTTTTTCCAGTTGCTTGCACAGAAGTCCTTGTCATTCGCTCTTTCTTACTGGCTCCGAATAGGTCATGTGCTAATGATTGACTTGATCCTGTGACCAGGTAGATGACATGAGCTCCCCCGCCTCTCTTGGGACGCAGAGGCGGGGGGGCCCAACACAACCAGAGAGCCAGAATGATCCACCAAGCAAAATTGTGGTACTGATATAGATGCTGGGCAAAAAACACGACCTGTCTACTACATGAAAGTTTTTCATATGTTTGGTAATTATTTGCCTTCAGTTTGTTATTGCATTTTGATTTTCAGTATTTTTTGCTATGCAGATATTTAAAAATATTTATTGAATCTACTTTTAAAGTTTCTGATTCTTGCATTGTGCTTAGTAATGTCTTTCCCACTCTCTGCACTTTGTTTTCTGGTTTTAAAGTATAGACTTCACTATATTAATTGGATCTACCTTATTAGTTAGGTCGTTAGATCTTCTAGAATCTTATTTTATATGTACTTGATTTTCTATGGCCTGAATGAAGTGATTTAATTGTTTATAATTGACGCAATCAAAAGTCTTTCATTATTAGCATGCTTCTGTCTACTTATATATTTTTTGGTAGTTTTTCATGATATACCAGTTGGGTCATTGATATTTATGATCAATATATCTTGTCTGAGGATTATGTTTACTATAAAATGTCTTTGTCTTGCTTACTGCTTTTTGTTGTGAATTCAACCTTGCTTAAGATTAAGAACACAGCACTGCTTTCTTTTTGTTTCCATTTGCTTACTATGCCTTTGTCCTTTTTTCACTGTAATTTTTTCACCCTTAAACTTTGAAACACACACATGCGCACAAAGACATTATGTTCTCACAGTGTTCCCACTGATCAGCATCATATCCTCTCTTAATAAAGATAAAAAGTTTAGCATGTTTTCACTGGTTTCTCCTAATGTCTCCCAACCCCACTTCCCATGTTGGGATCACCTGAGAATTTAGATGATACTTTTGTTTTTTTAAAAACAGCTGACAGTGATTTTAATTTAATGACTCTACTGGCTCTCTGACCCACATATTTATAGTATCCCATGTTTTTTCCTAGGACTCATATTTAGCTGGAATACATCCTTTATTAATGATTACTGATGGTAATATCCCAAATATCTTTATTTTACTCTTCAACCTAAGAAGTAGTTTGTGTGTATAAGGAATTCTAGGTTGAGAATCACTTTCCCTTAGGATTTTGAAAATATTTCTCCGGTGTCTTCCTAACATCCAGTGCTGCTGATGAGATGTAGTGCCAATCTGAGTCTTATTCCTTTATGGAAAATTTAATTTTGGCCCTGGAAATGTATATTTTTGGTTTTCTGAAAGACTCAAGGTAGGAGATGCATATCCGTAAGTATATCTATCTGTGTGATGGTTAATTTTATGTGTCAGCTTGGTTGAGACATGGTGCCCAGAAACTTGGTCAAACTTTATTCTGGATGTTTCTGTGAGGGTGTTTTCAGATGAGATTAATATTTAAATCAGTTCACTTGTATTAAAGCAGATTGCTCTCCCCAATGTGGGTGGGCTGACACCCAATCAGTTGAAGGTCTGAATAGAGTAAAAGACTGACCTCCCCAGAGCAAAAGGGAATTCTGCACCAGATAACCTTTGAATGTACACTACCACATCAGCTCTTCTGGGGTCTCCAGCTTGCTGGACCACCTTGCATATCTTGGGACTTGTCAGCCTCTGTAATTCTGCAAGACAATGCCTTGAAATAGAACTCTTCCTATATATACACATCCTGGTTCTGTTTCTCTGGAGAACACCAACTAATACTATATGTGTATATATACTTTTCATTTTGTTAAATACTTGGTGGACTCTTTCAATGTTATCAGTCTTTCTTCCATCAGTTTTGGGAAGTGTATTTCTATGTTTTCTTTGATTTTCCCTCTCCTTCATTCTCTGTTCTTGTCTCCTGGAAATCCAGTCATATAGATGGAGATACACCTAGGTGTCTTCAGGTCTTTTTATTTTTCTTCTTTCAATCTGTCTTAGATTGGGCTACCTGAAATGGACTCTGTGGTGTGTGTACAGGAAGTTTACTGCCAAAGTTCTCTAAGAAACAATATCTGTGAGGTGGAGAGAGGCAAGGTAGGGAAAAGGGAGAAGTTGAGCCATGATGCAGTTGCAACCAAGGCCTCAGCTGACCTTACATGGAGCTCTGGAGCTGGGATGACCCTTCAGATTGTCCCAAATTCTAGCAAGGGGACTTGTGTGCCTTTGGGGAAAGGACATATAACCTTGGGCAGGCAGTTCTCTTTCCTAAGGACAATTCCTGCAGAGAGACTTGGCTGTGAGCTGTCAGCAGCCAAAGGTGGTGGAGTGCCTTGGTCCCTAAGGGGGAATCTGGGTGACATACTACAGCACTCTCTACACCATCTCTGTCATTTTGAGGGAAATTTAGGCTTCCAGCTAATGTGTCCTCTCTTTAGTTGAACGTATTTTGCTTTTTGCCTTCTCTAGTGAGATTTTTATTTGGTAAGCCTTTTTCTTCCTAGTATAGGGTTTTAAAAAATTATAATCTTTTGTTTCATGGAGGCAATATCTATTCTCATCCCTTTGAGATTTACTTTTTTTTGAAGTTTCCATTTGTTTGCTGTATAAATTCGAATTTGGTGAAGTTTCCTCTTTTCATTATGTTGTATGTTTCTCTTTCATGGTGTTTGTTTACCTCAGTTGTTTAATTTTCAGTTGCATGCTCATCTTTGTAGTTGACGTTCTGTTAGCCCACGTATGAAAGCAGTATGCATACCACAGTTAGCCTCCAGGGATTTTGAGAAGATGAGGTGTTGTGCTGCCAGGCAGGGCATACCAGTAACTTCTCTTAAGGAAGTGGAGCTCCCTGTTTCTCTTAAGCATGGCCTCTGGCCCAACACTCATACCCAATACTCCAGTCTGTGTCTGTTATCTACTCAACAGAGGGAGTTAGAGGGGAGTTAGAAATCGCCTGCCTACTGCTCTGATATTGATGGAATCAGCCACCCTGGTGGTTGCTCCAGGATTCCCTCCAACTCCTAGTGTCCACAACCTGTACACTTGGCATTCTCTAGTCACTCCTGACTTTCCTCTGACAGTCACATCCTTCCTGCTCCCTTTTTAGGATGAGTGGGACACTGTGTCACCTCACTCCCTGTATCCTTTCCATCTTCCTTATAGTAAGTCTTCCTGGATTACTGAGGCTGCAACCCTCAAAAACTACATTTTTTAGATTCCCCTGAAGCTCCAGTTTTAGATGTGATTTAAATCCCACCAATCATTTACAACCACGTAAGTTTTGGAAGGAAGAGTGGAACACTCTGATGTAGAGGCTGACTTCTTGCCTGTGTTATTTCTGCTGGCAAGCTGAGTTGTAGAGGAGTTTGATTTTTTTGCAACAACTGTGACAGGATTCTCAGTGTTAGGCCTCTAGCTTCATGGGTATCGAGAGGCAGAGCACAGTTCCTTCATTTGGCAGCTGTAGATGGGGGTATATGTGAGTTGAGTCTGCAGTTAGCAGCTGCAGCAGCTGATTCCTGATTCCATGGTTTCCTGACTGTGGCAGGGCCAGTAGCTCAGTTCTGTAATGTGCCTTTAGGAGGTGTTCCTGGAAGTTCAGCTCAGAGCTGATCTTTAAGCCTTTCAATGATTATAATACCCATTGGATATCATATTAAAAAAAATTCCTTTTAGCTTGAACTAACTGGAGTGGATCCTATGGTATGCAACAAAACCCTCACTGATACATGGGGATTCCCTGCATTTTCTGGTATGTTGTGATAATACCTTCTTATTTCAGAGATGTTTTACATTTGTTATTTTAAGGATATTTGGTCCCATCATTACTGGTAGTTTTGGTGGTATGGTAGTAAAATCAAATGCTTAGGCATTTTGATTTCATCTTCTTAGTGAGAATTCTTTTTTCTCAGTGGCAATGGAGTCTAATAGCATATTGCAACAAGGTATATTTCTACTCTTAAAAAGGCTTTGGTATAAGCCTCTTACATAAGAGAGAATATCTCCTCGTTTTTTCTGGCAAGATATATTTAGCTGGTTCTTGTCTCATCTTAGCCTGGCTTGCATTTTAATAGAAACCACAAGTTGCAGCTGGCTCTCTTCATGATATCCAAGAGTGGAACCAACCTTGATTAGTTTACAAGTCTCCTCTTGGTGTAAGGGGGTTATGTAGATTATTTAAGTTAATTCCACTATAGTTTAGTAGTTAGTGAAATAACACACGAGTCGAAAATAGAACATTTTTAGTGCATCTTCAAGAATGACTCTAAATCTTTCCAACAAAAGAATTCTTTTCAAAAATTTTTGTTTGTTTGTTTTCATAAAGCATCAACATTTCAGGGTTGTTCACTACACTTAAAACACTATGACACAGACTGGGAGAAAATATTTTCAAAAGACACGTAAAGTACTGTTATCCAAGATATACAAAGAACTCTCAAAACTCAACGATAAGAAAACAAACAACCTAATTAAAAGCTGAGCAAAAATCTGAACAGACACCTCACCAAAGAAGACATACAGATTGTAAGTAAGTATAGTTAGGAAATCTCAAATTAAAATGATGAGGTATGAGTATACACCTATTAGAATGGCCAAAATCCAAAACACTGATAACACCAAATGCTGGTAAAGATGTGGAGCAATAAGAACCTTCATATGTTGCTGGTGGGAACGCAAAATGGTACAGCTACTTTGGAAGACAGTTTTGTGGTTTCTTACAAAACTAAACATACTCTTACCATATGATCCAGCAATCATTGATATTTATCCAAAGGAATGGAGAACTTATATCCAAACAAAAGCAGCTTTATTCATAATCGCCCACATTTGGAAGCAACCAAGATGTCCTTCAGTAGGTGAGTGGATATATAAACTGTGATACGTTGCAGACAATGGAATATTATTCAGCTCTCGAAAGAAATGAACTATCAAGCCATGAAAAGACATGGAGGAAAATTAAATGTATATTTTGAAGGGAAAGAAGCCAAACTGAAAAGGTGATATATGGCATGATTCTAACTATATGGCATTCTGGAAAAGGCAAAACTATAGAAACAGTAAAATATCAGTGGTTGCCAGGGTTTAGTGGGGAAGGAGGGTGAACAGACAGAGGCTAGAGGATTTTTAGGGCAGTGAAACTATTCTGTATGATACAAAATGGTGGATACATGGCATTATACATTCATCAAAGCCCATAGCATGTGCAACACTAAGACTGAAGCCGAATTGTAAACTATGGACTTTGGGTGATAATGTGTCAGTGAAGGTTCATTGATTGTAGCAAATATCTCGCTTTGGTGGGGGATGTTGATTGTGGGCAAGCAGTATGTGTGTAGGGGAAGGGGGTATATTTAAACTCTGTACTTTCCACTCAATTTTGCTGTGAATCTAAAACAGTTTTAAAAACATACTATGACACACTAAAATACATATATATATTTGTTATTGGTTAGATTTAGAAGTATAATTTTAAATATTTTAATGAAAATTACAGTTAAATGTGGAGTCAAAGATAAGCATGTTTTAATTAATGAAATGCCTTCTATTATTATTACTATTATCATAATTATTATTGACTTAAAAATCCTCAGTAGACCTTATAAATTTAGTGATCAATGATGTTCATATTGAAAAATACATATATATATACTTGACAGAATTGGTTTTTGTTCTTCTGACATTGCTGTTGTTAATATTCTTATGCTATAAAAATCTCAGTTAAAAATGTTAAAAAGAATCTCTCCAATACTGCACAGCCAGCACAGTAAGCGGTATGGTTACCTGCCAATACAGCTCTTTTTGCATCAGCCAGTTGAACTGTTAAGATGGTTACTCATCCACTGGATAATTTCACAACCCTCTTCTTAAATTTGGTTGCTTTGGACACATTCTACCCTGGAAACAAAATCTAGGCTCCATAATACATTCAGAAATAGTAGACTCACGTCTCTTTTCCAGCTGGTCAGTACCAGGGTTGACACATTTACTTCTGCACCATAGGAACGGCTGCTAGAAAAGCTCAAGTATGCATTCAATTCCATTACTTTGGCACAATGCAAAGTCACGTAGAAGAGGGAGACTCTCTCAGCCTCTCTATGTTGGAAAATTAATTCTTTTAACTGCTTTAAAAAATCTCTACATGTGCTCAGATCTTATGAACTTAGGATCAGCAATGACCTCATCACCTTCAGCTGGTCTAAAAATTATCTTTGGCTGCTGTGTACTTTATGAAATCTTGTTAATTATGACTGTTTTTCCTAGTTATAAGTCCTTCTGGGTAAATTTTTATAAAACATTCATTTTTATCACTTACATAACCACATAAAATATTTTCATTGGTGTCAAAATGTCATGTTATTGCCAAACAGATTCCATTTCAATTTCTAGAAATTATTGGAAAGTTAATATTCACATTTTAATGGCACCCTTGCTGTAGTCTTAAGTCATGTTTTATTGAAGTTCCCAACAGAAGTCATAATTACATTGTGTTTATACAGGATAAAGCACAGAAATAGACAACATTTCCAGTTAATCTCTGTGGTTAATGATTACCCTTTCCTTTTTTTGTAAAAAAAGACAAATCATGAATAAAATTCAGGGTCTTTTTGAAACTAAGTTTTCATGAAAATGATCATCATGGATACTCATCATTCACTTCTCTTTTCTGCACAGTGATATTTTAGTTTAGGAATCATAAACTGAATCTTTCCCCTGGCTTATGAAACTTTACCCCATCCATTTCTATTTAAAGTGAGGTTAGGTAAGAAAGTCATATTCCTACCTAGGCTTTTGGTTTCTCCGTAGAGATGTCAATTCAAGAAAACTCAATCTCGACATTGTTACTGAGTCCCAAGCTCATACAGTTCACTGCATGACAAGCCAATAAATCTAGAGAAGAGTTCAGGAATAGCAGCTTTATTCAGAAAGCCATCAGTCTGAGAAGATGGTGGACTAGTGTCCCAAAGAACCATCTTACTTGAGTTAGAATTCAGACTTCTTTTATAGTAAAAGGGAGGGGGTGTGACTGATTGTTGCAAACTTCTTGGTGCTGTAATTCTTTGTTCTTGCGGCTGTCCATGGTAGGTCTGGTCACAATGTTCCTAAATCAAGACAAATTATTCTTTGTTCTGCAACATTTTTTCTCTATATGAATGAAAAAGTGTTATACATTGTCCCCTACATATGAACCTTCAAGTTGTGAACTTTCAAAGATGCGAACCTGTGCTCCCATGTCCAATCACGTAAATTAGTTCATGTGTCTGGTGTACATTGTCACGTGTGTGCATCCTCTCCAAGTGGTTGTGCTTTTGTGTTCTTTACAGTACTGTGTAGAGTACAGTATCTTTATTTCAAGCCCAGGATGTGAGTGAGTGAAATTGCAGCTTGCCTTCCATCTCCTATTGCTGACAATCCTTCAGCTCTACCATCTCCCACCTCCTCTCCCTCCTCCAGTCAGTAACTCTTCTTGCCTGTTCACTCGATGCCAGCCCCTATATGCCAGCTGTTGTACTGTACTGCTGTACTTTTCAAGGTACTGTACTGTAAGATTAAAAATGTTTTCTTTATTTTTTTTGTTTGTTTTTTATGTATTATTTGTGTGTGAAGTATTATAAACCTATTACAGTACAGTACTATATAGCCGATTGTGTCAGTTGGGTACCTAGGCTAACTTTGTTGGACTTACAAACAAATTGGTCTTAATGAATGTGCTATCAGAATGGAACTCGTTCATATGTAGGGGACTTACTGTACCTTTAAAGATTACAGCCTTGAGAATGAGCTATCCTGTATGTTTCAGGCTATAGGCAACTTTCTTTTACAAAAGGTGCAGAGACAGCATGACTAAGCACAGGCAACAGAGCACAAAGATTAGAGCTAAAGGAATACATCCAATATGGAGTCAGGTTTGTTCTTCTCTGTTACAACCTCATTTCAAGAATGTAATTGTTTAACTGCAAAGCTACACATTTTTTTCCTTTTTTTTGCAGTACGCGCGGCCTCTCACTGTTGTGGCCTCTCCTGTTGCGGAGCACAGGCTCTGGACGCGCAGGCTCAATGGCCATGACTCACAGGCCTAGACGCTCTGCGGCATGTGGGATCTTCCCAGACCGGGGCACGAACCCGTGTCCTTTGCATCGGCAGGCGGACTCTCAACCACTGCGCTACCAGGGAAGCCCAAAGCTCCACTTTTGGGTAGAAAACACCCTTTGGAGGTTGTACATTGAAGCCATGTTTAGAGATCTGGAGAAATGAGTTTTTAGCAGTAATCACATTTACTTTGTCCCCAGTCTGGAAGAAGTCCCCACGAGAGCTGGAGGATGACTAAAGGGCTGACTTTGATCATGGTTGCCAGAACATGTACCATCACTCTGAGACTTTTCTCTGCCTGATCTTGCACATCCCCTCCTATGGACCAAATTGTGGTGCCCCCTCCCCACAATTCTTAGGTAGAAGCCATAACCCCCAATGTAATGGTATTTGGAGGTGAGGCCTTTGGGAGATAATTGGGCTTAAATGAGGTCAGGAGAGGGCAGGCCTTCATGATGGGCTTAATGTCCTTGTAAGGAGAGACATCGGAGAGTTTGCTGTCTCTCTCTCTCCCTGCCATGTGAGTACCTCGTGAGAAGTCAGCCATCACAAGCCAGGAAAACGGCTCTCACCAGAACTCAACCATGCTGGCACCCTGATCTCAGACATTCAGCCTCCAAAACTGTGAGAAATATGTTGTTTAAGACTCTCGGTCAGTGATATTTTGTTATGGTAGCCCTAGCTTACTAATATGTCCTCCAAGGATAAGATACTTGGAGCCAGAGCACACACAAAGGGTCTGGTGGGGAATTCAGGTGGTCCAGGCAGTTCAGGAACACATGTTTTACAATTTCAATTACTGCCTCTTTTAGTGTATAAATAGAACCTCAGAAGATGGTTAAGCTGAAGAGAGAGCCTTAAGAGGACAGCATTCCAGCAGGATCAATTAACAGTTTGTAAGTAAAATTATCATTTTTGCCTATACTGATTGCTAATGAAATTCTTAAAGTAGTTGTTATTCTTAAGAAAGTTGAATTGATAGTTTAAGTTATGGAATGTTCTGAGCTGGGCCCTATGCCTTCCTCATATTATTCTCATTAAATATTTGTTGATTTTATTAAAAATGTTTTCTACTTCATGGCATAAATTTAGCAAAGAATAGGAGGCCTATTCAGAAACTTTATTACATTCTTGTGAGAGAGTATACCTTTATGGCTCACTTATACTAGAAGTGGCACTAATTACTTGGGAATGTGAGTGAAAATTTTCCCTGGCAAATTTGGAAAAGCAGGTTAAAATAGCTCATATAGGGACTTCCCTGGTGGTGCTGTGGTTAAGAATCTGCCTGCCAATGCAGGGGACATGGGTTCGAGCCCTAGTCCGGGAAGATCCCACATGACACAGAGCAACTAAGCCTGTGCGCCACAACTACTGTGCCTGCATGCCACAACTATTGAAGGTCACGCGCCTAGAGCCCATGCTCCACAACAAGGGACACCACCGCGGTGAGAAGCCTGCACACTGCACTGAAGAGTAACCCCCGCTCACTGCAACTGGAGAAAGCCTGCGCATAGCAACGAAGACCCAGTGCAGCCAAAAAAAAGAAAAAAAAAAAAAGCTCATATACACATGGAGAGTTTTTCTCTCCAGTCTTGACTCAGGCACTTATTATCTTGACTTTCTGTAAGTCATCAGAGCATAAATGTAAATTACTTCTGTTTTCCCCCAGTTTTACTGAGATGTAATTGCCATATAACATTGTATAATTTTAATGTGTACAACATCATAATCTGATATATGTGTATATTGGGAAATGATCACCACAATAAATATAGTTAACATCCATCACCTCACATAGTCACACATTTTTTTTCTTGTGCTGAGAACTTTTAAAATCGACTCTCTTGGCAACTTCCAAATATACACTACAGCATTATTATCTATAGTCATCATGTTGTACATTACATCCCAGAACTTAAATGCCTGGCATTTGTCTTTAATAAGTAGGATTTGGCAGTTTTTAGAAGTAATTTAAGGTGGAAGTTTGCACCATTTGACCTTTTGTACCTTTTAAATTGGGTGAAGGTGATCAAAAAGTACAAGCTTCCAGCTTAAGTTACTTCTAGAAATTGCCAAATCCTACTAATTAAAAACAAATGTCGAGCACATGTCTAATATTTATTGTACTACATATTTATGCTTTTGAAATATTGCTTGAAACAGCTAGCTAGGACATAGCTAGTTTTTGTCACATATAGATCTATGTCACAACTAAATGTGTTGTGACAGAATTTTCCCTGTAGGCCTGAGTTGCCTACATTCAATTGTGGTGGACAGAATAATGGTCCCCCAAAGATGTCAACATCCTAATCCCCAGAGCCTGTGACAATTTTAACTTACCTGGCAAAAGGGGACTTTACATATGTGATTAAATTAATGATCTTGCAATAGGGAGATTATCCAAGTGGACTTAATGTAATCATAAAGCTCCTTCTAAGAGGGAGGGAGCAGAGTCAGAGTACAGGTAGGAAATGTGGTGATGGATGTAGCAGTCAGATTGAGAGAGATTTGAAGATGCTGGTTTTGAAGATGGAAGAAGAGAACAAGCCAAGGAACATATGTGGCCTCTAGAAGCTGGGAATGGCCAAGAGATGGATTCTTCCCCGGAGCCTCCAGAAGGAAGGCTGCCAACCCACTTTAGACTTCTGATCTCCTGAATTATAAGATAATAGATTTGTGTTGTTTTAAGCCACTAAGTTTGTGGTAATTTGTTATAGCCGCAATAGGGAAATAATACATCAATTACCATTGATTTTATTTTCTTAGTGTGGTACAACTAATAATTAAAAGCAGTTTAAACTTTAGACCCTATTTCGAACCTCTAAAGACACAAGCATGGCGGATGTAAAAGACAGGCTAATTTAAAGTTCTAACATGTACTGGCCCCCAGTTGAAAGCTGGGGGAGATGGTAGTGGGTATAGTGTGCAGCCCTTTAATATCCAGCACCCTTAGACCTGCACCGTCTACCCACCTGGGGCTACTGAGCCCTGAAAATTCAGCCAGTGTGAAATGAAACGTGCTGCAAGTGTAAAATACACCATGAATTTTAAAGAAGACTGTAACATATTTCATTAATAATTTAAAAATATTGATCACATGTTGAAACATTACTGTTTTGAATATATTGGGTAAAATATAGTATTAAATTAAACTTCAATTTCTTTTTACTTCTTGATTGGGAAATGAAAACATTTTCATTACAAATATATGGGTGAGTCATATTTTTTTTTTTTTTTTTTTGGCGGTACGCGGGCCTCTCACTGTCGTGGCCTCTCCCGTTGCGGAGCACAGGCTCCGGATGCGCAGGCTCAGCGGCCATGGCTCACGGGCCGAGCCGCTCCGCAGCATGTGGGATCTTCCCGGACCGGGGCACGAACCTGCGTCCCCTGCATCGGCAGGCGGACTGTCAACCACTGCGCCACCAGGGAAGCCCGAGTCATATGTTTTTATTGGATAGTGCTGCTCTAAACAGATAATGCTATTAATGATGTAATTAACAAGATATAGATTATTTACATGCCAATTAATGTATTATTGAGTAATGAATATGCAAATGCAGTCGAGAGTTAATAGGTTTATTTATATACATTTAATGCATTTTACAATTAATATCTCCATTTTTTATAGTCACATCCTCCTAGAGTCTGATCTCCATAATCAGATTCGACATTTGGGATACATGCGCCTTTTTACCTGCAGGCAGTAAGGATAGTTTTGAATCGCTTAGATTTTTTTTTGTCTTCTCCCAAAGACCCCATGGACATCGCATCTTTCTTTTTCTGAAGAAATAGAATTTCTTTTGAAATCCAGTCAATGTTTCATAAAGGCATCTAGCCAGTGTAATTTCCTGGACCAGATTAATGTTTGTAGGATCAAGAAATCTTAGGAAACTAAACAGAATCTGTAAGCAATTATATTTTGGGTGATGATTACCTTAGAGTTCAGTGAAGAAAAAACTATATATGTGTGTGTTAAGAATATATATGTAATGTATATAAATACATATATTATGTATATATACATAATTATGCATAAAGAATACATGTGTTATGTGTTATGTATATGTGTTATGTATATATATATATCAGTATATGTGTTATGTGTTATGTAACACATGTGTTATATGTGTTATGTATATATATATCAGTACCTATATATTATGTAATATACATATATTATGTGTATATATACATTATATATACACACACATATTCCTAATACACATACATATATAGTTATATAAATGCAAAACCAAAGTGATGAATATTTGATAAAAGGCAAAGACTTTGCCTTCTGGGCACTCCATGACATTTTGGGGTGCCAAATATCACCTAGGACAAGATGTTCATGGTTTGACCCTCAACCTGAGCAAATCTATGTATTAAGGAAATTTATACAAACATTACAATTTCAATAAGTGAGTAAATGTTGTAAATGATTCTTAGTGGGTTGATTTCTCCTTAAATTACTTGGATAATCCTTCCCTACCTCCAGTTCTCCCCTGTATTTTGTAGGGGCTACCACACCCAGTATCTCCTGCTTGGTGTGAGTATTGACCATCTAAAGCGGTCTGTAATGAAATGGTAACCTTTGAAGGGGTTTCCCCACTTTCTGATAATATTCCTGTGTACGCTTATCATTGTGGTATATGTTCAGGAAGTAGGGAAAGCTTTTCAAGGAATACTTGTATTGGATGGAAGTCAACTACCAGAAGCTAACATCCAACTGAAATTCTATTGGCAAAAGGTCTTGTTTCTTTCCCAGTGAAAAGTGGAATGTATATTTCTTGGCTTGCCAAGAGTACAAAAACATCTCATTCATTAAAAGAACTTAGCTTTCATGTTTTAAATAAATAATTCTCCTGATTTCTTAGATAACACACCAATTAAATATAAATGCACTTATGAAGAACCTGGTGCAAGGAGTTATCCCAAATAGCACTTCAAGTCTAAGTGCCCTTGGTTAACGTTGTCAAGGCATGAGGCTGAGTGAGGACACGGCAAGTTTACCTGCCTTGGGGCATTACTGAGACCAGCTGGCTCTCCTAGAGCCATAAAACTTTTTACTATTTTTTCTGCATATATTATGCCATGGAACTGTGTGACCTTCTGGGACTTCTGCTCCTTGTAAAAAGGCCGAACATTTTTGTTGGCTGAAGTGCAGG
The DNA here is from genome assembly GCF_039906515.1 of Pseudorca crassidens. Lineage (NCBI taxonomy): Eukaryota > Metazoa > Chordata > Mammalia > Artiodactyla > Delphinidae > Pseudorca > Pseudorca crassidens. Next base: position 133,568,409 of record NC_090300.1, on the reverse strand, counting down.
GTGAGAATTGCTCATCATCCTTGCAGAGCAACTGGAGACCTCTTTCGGGGTTCATTGGTTAACCTGCACTGGAGGGCAGTTAATGAGCCAATGAGGGAAATGTTAACATTAAATTAAAATATGTGAAGAAGGTTCCTATGAGCATCAGAAGAGCTAGATGCATTAGGGGCATTGAGAGTCAGAATTCAGGGAAAGAACAAAGTGTTTTGTTCTTTTCTAAGTCATGCAGAGCTCATTATTCTTGATGGAAATGAAATTTACAGGGCTGAGTGCCTTGAATAAGTCAGAGGCTGGAAACCCTTTGACTCAACTTTATTGGCCAAAAAATTTCTCTAAAGAGAAGCTTGCTTGACCTACTGTGAGAATATTTATTACTTTCATAAATAATCAATACACATATTTCTACATATAGTTTCATCACATTTGAAAAAACTTCTTATTGGTATAGAAGGTATAGATGAATTAAAACCAAATGCCCAAAATTTGCTCCCAGAGATTATGGAATTGGCCTTAGAAGAATGTGATCTTTGGGCTGATAGATAAAGCATGGTTTTAGATGTCTCTTCCTGGTATATCCTACTGAATTCTTAAGAATCTCAATGGTTATCATTGAGCCAGTCCGATCAGCCCAAAGAATGACAAGGCAGTATAATGCAGCAAATTAATTAGGCCTTGAAATCAGCAAACCGGTTACCAAATCCCTGTTAACTTCTGTCTTATTTGACATAGCAGAATTTAGTAGTATAGAGTATAACAAAATAGTTTACTATTCTACCCAATAGACTTTATTCTACTAAATAGAATTCTATTCTACTAAATAGAATTTAGTAGTATATAGTATACTAAAATAATTGTGCAGAGTTTTATTCAGCTCTTTTGGTTGTAAAGACTAGAGAGTCATCTATTCCAATAATATAAAAAGTTTTAATGTAGCAGTATACATATATTGTTTAGAAAAATAGCCTCTCAGAAACCCAAGCACAGGGTTCACAGTAGAAGAATCTCTATAGAAAATGGAAGAGGAACTGGGAAATGATTTGGAACCTAACACAAGTCTGGGATTCTCAGAACAGATCCTGGGTCTGTTCATTTCGATCTGGGTGCCTAAGTTTTTTTTTGTCTCTGGCTCCCTCTGCCCAGATGGAGCACCCATGACTTTCATTTGCATTGTGAACGCATCTCCTTTCACAGGCTATGGAACTGGTGTGGTAATCTGCTGGGGGCTGCAATCCTGGTGTGGGTAAGTGGGGGCTGGGACCACAGTTGGTACCAGTGACCCAGGATGCACAGGACAGTTATGTGGGTATTGCCATGGCCATCATCTGCCAAGGCCCAGGAACTGTCTAGGGAGCACAGCCATGGGGAAGAGGCTGTGGACCTTCAGCAGGCCCCACCTGCTTGGCCAGAACCGGCACCCCAGCTCCTGATGTATTTTGTTGGGTGTCCAACTTTAATATGAAGGCACCATGTGTCCATATGAAGACACTCTATATCCAGTACCTTCTCTATGGCTACCAAATGACCTACTTTTTCTGTATTTCACTACTCAGATTCCTAGAACAGGCATTCTGTTCTGGATAAGCATTTACTGGCCAGGCCATATTGTAGTCCAATGACAAGACTATGGATTGGCCAGCCATAGGACAGGTCTTTGCCCCAAACTTGGGTGGTAATTAAGGGACTATCCCTTTAGCAGGGAGAATGGGTGGATATCTTACTTTTGCTGGGGTTGTTGGTATAACTGGCACAATGACTGATATGTCTGATGGTTCCTGGGAGATTGTTATGGTTGGATTTGATCTACATGCCATCCTGTTTTCTGATTACATTTCTCCACCATCACTGGGGCACAGGTGGAAATAAGGCAAAGGCCTTTATTTGAGAACACATCTTCTGAATGTCCATTCAGTGAAACTCAGAGACCGTCTCTAGGTAAGACTCAACTTTTTAAACTATTCACTTCACAAATGTAAAGCATAGAGGTTTTCCTACAGGGAAGTGACAGAGCAGAGCTAATCCTGGGCAAAAGGGTCAAGTGGGCAATGAAGTTTTGTTATCAGGAACCTTCTTTCTTCTCCAACCCAGAGCCATTTTATACCCCATTACATTAAAGGCAGCTGTAGTTTGGTAAGAAGAGGATGTGACTTAGAATCAGAAGATATGCTTAAATCGCACCTTTGACCCATATCCTGTGCCTTGGGTAAATAAACGAGCTTCTCTGAGCCTTAAATTCCTCATTGTAAAATGCAACTATCATACAAGGTTGTTTTTTCTACCGTGTGAAAGTGATGGGCATACGGTACATGATTGTTTAATAAATACTTTAAAAAATCAGAGGTCGAAGGGGCACCTAAGAGCTCTTATTTTATAGATGTGGGAACTGGGGTCCAGAGATGTTATTTCACTTGTTTAAGTTCAACCAGCTACTTAATTGCAGTCAAAACTAGACCCCAGGTCTCCTGATTTCCCAGGCCAATGTGTTTGCAAATTCCCTCTAAGTTTCTCCACAATTCTCAAAACTTGCTCTTTAGAAAGACTGTGTAGGTGTGCAAAGTTATATCTTCTAGTTTCTTAAATGAACAAAACATATTTTTATAATTAGAGTAGAAATTCCCAAGGTTATTTTTTTTTTTAAAAAAGAAAATATCTGATTCTTATTTACTGTGAAGAATGAATTAAAGTTAAATAAATTACTGTCCTAGGTGAACATGTGTTTAGTAACTCAAGTCTTAGAGAAGTGAAACTCCTTAACTAGGCATTCCTGGGCCTCCCTGGCCTCTTACAGTCACTCTGGCCACATGATTTCCTCCTGTGGCTCTAAGGCTGAGAGCAATGCCAAGCCTTCTAATTGACAGTCAGATGCTTCAGACTGAACGACCACAAAACCCAAGGTGATCTGGGCTCACCTGGCCGAAGTGTGCTCTGTGCCATGCATTCCTTTGTCTTGTGAGCAAAATGTGGCATGGTTCAGTGGAAACTTCGTGTAATCCTCTATATTTTCAATTACCAAGGAATTCTTTTAAGAAATGTTAAAGGACTAGATTCCAGAGTTTCTTAGCAGAATACAATTGGTTTGTCTATACATAATTGTTATTTTCTTTGTCCAGGAGTGCAAGATTTTCAAGGCATGTCTTTTTTCTTCCACTGATTATAATTTCCTCACAAACACCTATTGTCTATTTTGTGCAAAGCACCATGGGATATACAAAATGGTATTTGATACTCTCTTTCCTAAAGGAACCCATTTCCTTGTTGAGATAAGAGCAGAAGCTCCATGGGACCTTATCTGTCTTATTCACTGTTGGAGTTCAGTGCGTAGACCATTATCTGGCACAGAATAGACACTCAGGAAATATTTGTGGAATGCATGAACGAATATACCTATATCAAAAGTTAATTATAGCTAATGCTTATGTAGCTAATATTTACGCCCACTAGTTTTCCAAGTACAATTGCTACTTCATTTGATCTTCACAACTCTATGAGGTAGGAACTATTAATACACCCATTTTGAGGATGGGGAAACTGAGGCTTAGAGAGATTAAGTAACTATGCCAAAGTTTCACACTGGTGATGCTGAGATTTATTTCAAAATCATCTGGCTCTGAAGTCTGTGTTCTTAACCACTATGCTCTGTTGCCCCTGCATGTTATGCTTCCTTAGGGCTAAAGACACTCCTTCCATGATTTTTAGAACTAAAATCAAGGAGTGTTGTATGGGTGAGGGATAAATCAGGAGCTTGGGATTAACATGCACACACATATCTATCTATGTAAGATAGATAACCAACAAGGACCTGCTGTATGGCACAGGGAACTCTACTCAGTATTCTGTGGTAACCTACATGAGAAAAGAATTGAAAAAGAATGACTATATATATATGTATGACTGAATCACTTTGCTGTACATCTGAAACTAATACAACATTGTAAATCAACTATACTCCAAAAAAATTTTAAAAAATCAAAGGGTATTTATAATGGAATCACATATGCAGCATTAACAACAAGAAAGCTGGAAAGTTTTGTAGAGTAAGAAACAGATGTAGGACCAAAGCCTAAGGGGTAAGAAGGATTTAAACAGATGAGAAGTAGAATTCATCTCTCTTTGACTTCTAGGAGAAGATGACCTTGGAAATTCTCTTTATAATATGGTTATGTTATAATCTTATACAATATTATAGTATTATTTAAAAATTTTAACCAGTTTCATCATCTTAACTAGTTAGCGTGGGTGAGAATCCAGTCTTGTTCATCTTTCTATGCCCCCTTAGTGCTAGGTTGGGTCCCTTCCCATTGATTTGAAAGAAATTGAATTATCACTAGGTGGTAACTTGATGGGCTGGAGAAAGCTAGCTACACCAAAATACCCTTGCCAAATTTGAATTCTGATAAGCTTGCCTCTTTCATGCTTTTCTCCAACTCTTCTTTTTAAGAAATCCTCAGAAAAGAACACAAACACAATTACTCATATGAAATCATTTTTGACATCTTCAGAGATTTCTCTAGGTTCTGGCCCAAGTCTGACTGTTGTTCTCTTCTACCTACATTCTTCCTACACTTGAGGGATTTCAAAAAATGTGCTTAATGATTGGACCTTGTTTTAATTTTCTCTAACTTATTTATTTTCTCTTGAGGCTAAGAACATTTTGTAAATTTGCAAATACCAAAAGTATTTTGCACACATGTAATAAGTTTAAGAAAACAATCAGATCAGATTCAGAATATCTCCCCAAGGAAAGGAAGTGCACAAAATAGTCAAATGAGTAATTGAAAAACAAAGCAAGGGGACTAAAATATCTCCCCGAACTAGTTCCTAAGATATGCCTTTTTTCCATTATGAAACACTGACTAGTCTGCACTGTTTTTTTAAAAAAATATATATACATATTTATTTTTGGCTGCATTGTGTCTTCGTTGCTGTGCGTGGTCTTTCTCTAGTTGCAGCGAGCAGGGGCTACTCTGTTTCAGCGTGCAGGCTTCTCATTGCGGTGGCTTCTCTTGTTGCGTAGCATGGGCTCTAGGCACGTGGGCTTCAGTAGTTGTGGCACGCAGCCTCAGTAGTTGTGGTGCACGGGCTTAGTTGATCCGCGGCATGTGGGAATGTTCCCGCACCAGGGCTTGAACCCGTGTCCCCTGCATTGGCAGGTGGATTCTTAACCACTGCGCCACCAGGGAAGTCCCTGCACTGTTTGTTTTTTGAAGTGAAACTTTGACGGGAAAATTCATAACTGAATCCATTGTGTATTTCACACTACCATTAATATTCTTTTTCTTGCCAGATATTTTGCTATGAACTTAGGCATTTGTCCTCGATATGTTTTCCAGCTTCTTCAGGTGTTCATTTTTCTTGTTGCCAATAAATATTCCACTAAATTTTCAAGGCACACTTCCTGAAAGGTAGGACTGGTTCACCATATCTCTGTAGAGACTAATAATAAAAGCATATTTTCTTTTGTTAATCCATAATGAATAACACAAGCTCCTGGTTTGAATTTTACTCCACTGAGTATGATCTCCTTAGTCTGAAGGTTTGATGTTGATAAACAAGTCAGTTTTGGAAATGCCTGGGATCTGAAGAAGAGTGGCAGGCTATGTATGACGTAACTGACAAGTTGATAAAATGACTGAAATTGCTAAATTGACAGAAGGACCAAAGTTGATAAATTGATAAATAAACATTTCTTGAGCACCGACTATATGCAAAGCCAACTTCAACTTGAGATTTGCTATCCATTAAACAGAGGTGAGGGGCTTGATGTACAGACCTCCTTAGTGATGTGTTTCCTGATTCCCTACCAGCAAATCACGGACAAGAATGAACTCTTCTCAGCTTGCTGTTCTAACTTACTTCAACTGGGCAAGAATTTGACTTCCACATGCAAATCAGTGGGTCTTTGTAACTGACACTTTAATGCATTCTGCACCACAACGGTGCCACCATGTACTACTTCTGGCTTACTTTGGAGTTCACACAAACTTTTTTCTTGGTCTGGATCTCATCTTGCAAAGAGCCACTCCCCATGTCTGCAAGATCTAATTATACCTATTTGCGTAAGTCAGGCTAAAACAAATACTGATAGTCTTATCATGAGTTCATTCATTATGTCTGGGATTCAGGAGACTATAAAGAAACATGAATAATGGGAGTAGAAACAGTAGTAAAAATAATAGTAAAAATTGGTAGGAATGGTAAAAGATGTAGTTAATGTTTACTGAATGCCTAACCCTGACATTATGCTAGTTTCTTTATGTGCAATAACTTCCTTTTACAGAAGAAGAAATTAAAACTCAGAGAGGCAAAATAACCTCTCCCAAAGCTCACACAGTCCCAGTGGTGGAGCTGGGAAATGCATTTTTATTTAAAGTTTAGCAGAACTCACCATCTGGATGTGTTTTTTTAAGAGGGGAAGTTTGTGAATATCATTTCAATTTCCCACTTTCCATTGGATACATTGAGTTTTCTTCTCTGTGCTTAAAAGCTGTACATTCATAGGGAGGGTGGGAGGGAGGGTGACGCAAGAGGGAAGAGATATGGGGATATATGTATATGTATAACTGATTCACTTTGTTACAAAGCAGAAACTAACACACCACTGTAAAGCAATTATACTCCAATAAAGATTTTTTTTTTTTTTTGGTACACGGTCCTCTCACTGCTGTGGCCTCTCCCGTTGCAGAGCACAGGCTCTGGACACGCAGGCTCAGCGGCCATGGGTCACGGGCCCAGCCGCTCCGCGGCATGTGGGATCTTCCCGGACCGGGGCACGAGCCTGTGTCCCCTGCATCGGCAGGTGGATTCTCAACCACTGCGCCACCAGGGAAGCCCCAAATAAAGATGTTTTTAAAAAAAAAAAAAAGCTGTACATTCTATTTTCATTCTTATGGTGGTTACTCCTTTACCTAAGCTTATTGTCATATTTATTTATCCTTTTATGGACATGTGGCTTGCTCGGATCTCCCCAACCAGGGATTGAATCCAGGCCATGGCAGTGAAAGCCTGGAATCCTAACCACTAGGCCACCAGGGAACTTCCTGTCATATTTATTTTTTTCTATTGAGTGCTGAAAATTTTCAGTGTCTGTATTTCCCCTGAACCAGACAAGTAATGCTCTCATGTCACTTTGTTCTCTTCCCCCATCACTACCCCACATCTTATACTGATATTCTCTAGAATAATTCTAGGTCACTAAGGGCAAATATTATCTTTTTTTTCTTTGGTTCTAGCCTTTTTTTTTTTTCTTTCTTTTGGCCACACCACGCAGCATGTGGGATCTTAGCTCCCTGACTAGGGATCAAACCTGGGCCCTGGCAGTGAAAGCACTGAGTCCTAACCACTGGACCACCAGGGAATTCCTGGTCCTAGCCTTTTAAAGACAACTTTCATGTTGTTTAAGTCTTCTCTGCCCTGATTGTTTTTGTCTGCTTGTTCTATCAGTTATGAAAGAGGTATGTTAAAATCTCTCATTACGATTGTGAATATTCTATTTTTTGTTTTAGATTTTTCAATTTTTGCATTATAGATTTTCAACCTATGTTAATAGACAACCAAGTTCAGAATAATTATGTATTCTTGGGGAATTGAATCTTTATCATTGTGAAATGTTCCTTTTCATCTTTGGTAAAGCTTCTTACCTGAAAGTCTGTTTTGTGTGATAGTAGTATAGCTACACTAGGCTTTGTTTGGTGTTTATCATGTTTTAGCTTTGTCCATCATTTTACTTTTACTCTTTCTGTTTTTTTTTTTTTTTTCTTTTTGGTTAAGGTGTATGTCATGGACAGAATGTTTCTTCCTCCCACCCAGAGACACATGCTGAAGTCCTAACCCCCAGTGTGGCTGTACTTGGAGATGGGACCTCTAAGTGATGTTGAAAACTCTGTGACCGGTGGCGAATCGAATCTCGCAGACAGATTTTTGGGTGAAGTAAAAAAGAATAGCTTTATTGCTTTGCCAGGCAAAGGGAGACACAGCAGGCTCGAGCTCTTGAAAAACTGTGTGTCCCAACCCTGGAGGTTTTGGTGAGGAATTTTATAGCAATGGTTCAAGGGAGGGGTTGCTGATAAGATTAGGGTGTGTGCAGGGCCTGCAGTCCTCTAATCTGGTCTCAGGTAATCTTTTGATGAGCTTCTCTGATTCCTTTAATCTGGCCTCAGGTCGTCTTCTCTGGAATGAAGAATGCTACATCTTCCATTTGTTGGGGGTTTTAGTTCTATAAAGAGCTCAAAGGTATTGATATGTGTATCCCTTGAGGCTGAACCAGGACCCTACCCCAAGGCTGCACTATTGTTTCTTGGCTGTTCCTCCCTTGTCTCTGCATTCACTCCCTTCTCTGATTAGCAACTGTTCAAATCTGCCCTTTGGAACTCAGGGAAGGTCATGGAGGCTGGAGTCTGCTCCCTACAAACAAGCAATGTGGGACACAGAAAGGCTTCCATGCCCAGGAGCCCCACAAGGTCCTGCTCATTTTCATAAGGAAGTAATTAAGGTTAAATGAGGTTTTAAAGGTGGGGCCCTGATCTGATAGGATTAGTGTCCTTATAAGAAGAGACCTCAGAGAGCTTGCTCTCTTTTTCTCTGCTTGTACCCAGAGAAAAAGCCATGTGAGGACACAGCAAGAAGATGAAAATCTATGAGCTAGGAAGAGAGCTATAACCAGGAACCTTAATCTTGGACTTCCCAGCCTCCAGAACTGTGGGAAAATAAGTTTTTCTTATTTAAGCCACCCAGTTGATGATATTTTGTTATGGCAGCTGAAGCTGACTGATACAGATTTTGGCACTGTGAGGTAAGGGTGCTGCTGTAACAAAAACCTGAACATGTGGAAGTGGCTTTGGGCCTGGGTAGTAGTCAGAGGATGGGAGAGTTTTGAGGTGCATGCTAGAAAAAGCCTAGATTGTGTGAATGGAGGGCTGGTATAAGTACAGACGCTACAGGCAATTTCAGTGAGGTCTCAAACGCAAAGGAGGAACAGATTATTAGAAACTGGAGGCAAGGCAAACCTTGTTATAAAGTGGCAAATAATTGGCTGAATTATGTTTCAGTGTGAGCAATGAAATTGGATATTTAGCTGAGGAGGTTTCTAAGTAAAGGATTGGGAGAGCAGCTTGCTTTCTCTTTACCACGTATAGTAAAATCGGAGAGGACAGAGATAAACTTAAGGAATTGTTAAGCAAAAAGCAACCAGAACTTGAAGATTTGGAAAATCTCAGCTTATTCATGTTGCAAAAAATGAGGAACTGCATTCTGAAAAGAACAATAAGTGTGTGGCTGAACAACCATTTGATAAAGAGATAATGGGTGCCTCCAGATTTGATCAACTATCTCAGCAGAAGACAGGAATAGCGATGAGATTATACTAACAGAGACACTGCCAGTTTGAACTAAAGGGGACAGAGAAAGTAAAACAGAACGAAGGCTGTTATACTTCTAGGATTCTACAGGACTGGATGATTCAGCGGCAAACGTGGTTTACTCTTCAAGAAAAGGGAAGTACAGTTGACCTTGAACAACATGGGGAGTTAGGGGCACTGACCCTCCCTGTAGTCAAAAATCAAGTATAACTTTTACAGTGGATCCTCTGTATCCACAGTCCTGCATCCTCGAGTTCAACCAACTTCTGATCATATTCAGTGAAAAAAATCTGCGTGTAAATGGATCCACGCTGTTGAAACCCTGAAGGTGATTCAGAGACCATCAGGGCTGCCACTCCCACCACAGGACCAGGGGGGCAAGGCTGCTTCCTCCTTGGTTTCAGAGGGTTGGGCCCCCTCCTTGTTTTCAGCAGGCCAAAATGTGGACCTTAAATCCCGTAACAAGTGTCCTTATAAGAGTGAGACAGCAGGAGATTACACACAGACACACAGAGGAGAAGGCAAAGTGGGCATAGCAGCAGAGATTGCAGTGATTGATGCAGCCATGAGCCAAGGAATGTCTGGAGCCACCAGAAGATGAAAGAGGTAAGGAACAAATTCACCCCTAGAGGCCTCAGAGTGAGTATGGCCCTACTGGCACCTTGATTCCAGGCTTCTGGCCTCTAGAATTGTAAGGAAATAAATTTCTGATTTTGGCAATTTGTTGTTAGAGGAAACTAATACAACAGGAAACTAATATAACCCACTACCTTTTCTAAAGTGATTCTCCCCTTCTCTCCCAGCCATTTGAAATCCCATTATCTTGTTTATTTCACCTTGAGTTTAACCTCACTTCTCTGAGCCTTAGCTTTCTTATGTATAAAATAAGGGGGTTGACCTGGATATAGTACAATAATAACTTGTGTATCAGACAGAAAGCATGAGCTAAAATAAATGACCCCTTCAAACTCTATCTTTATTTTGTCAGAATATTCTAACCCCCCAATTCAAATAAGTTTACAAATAACCCATTCATTTTTTAAAAATTTATTTTATTATTTATTTTTGGCTGTGTAGGGTCTTAGTTGCAGCACGTGGGATCTTCGTTGAGGCATATGGGATCTCTCCTTCTGGTGCGCATGGGCTTCTCTCTAGTTGTGGCATGTGTGTTCCAGAGAAAATGAGCTCTGTAGTTTGCGGCACATAGGCTCTCTAGTTGCAGTGTGGGCTTAGTTGCCGCGTGGCATGTGGGATCTTAGTTCCCCGACCAGGGATCAAACCCGCATCCCCTGCATTGTAAGGTGGATTCTTTACCATTGGACCACGAGGGAATTCCCATAGCCCATTCATTTTATATTAGGCAGTTTTTTGTTTTAAGTTACATCCAGATAAATGGAAGCAGTGAGAGAAAGAAAGAAAATGCAGGGAAAGCAGTTCTGTTTTCCCAGCTACTGTTTATTGATTCCAATTTCTGGCTCAAGGATCATCAGCCTCTGAAGCCCCAAAGATCCCCTTTCAGGAATTGTTCAGTATTTCTGGGTGCTCCTGGCAAGCTTATTGCACAGACAAGGATAATTGGAGAAAAGTTGGGAAAATGGAAATTGGTAAAGGGAAGGAATAATCAATAAAAGAGATAAAGGAGAGAGAAATAAAGGAAGGCAGTATGCTGAGGAGAAAGAGATTGGAAAGTAGTATTTTGTGGAAAGTAGCCTGTGATGACCCCACCTCAGCAATGCAGATTACTTCATTAAAAACAGCACTGTCATATTAAATTATATTATGAAAAAAGGGCATTTCAGGTTGTTGACTTATGAGAAGTACAAATGGTTTAACTCTTAAGGGCATGGCTTGGATGAGAATCCACCCTCTTCCTAGCTCTGGTACCTTAACTTCTTTAAACTGTCATTTCCTCATTTGTGAAATGAGTGTCATAATAGTAGCTACATCCGTTGGTGTTCTGGGGATTAAATAAAATATTCATAGTTAAAATCCTGGGGACTTCCCTGGTTGTCCAGTGGTTAAGAATTCACCTTCCAATGCAGGGAACTCGGGTTCGATCCCTAGTCTGGGAGCTAAGATCCCACATGCCATGAGGCAACTAAGCCGTGTGCCGCAACTACTGAGCCCACGCTACACTGGAACCCACACGCTACAACTAGAGAGAAGCCCGCATGCCCCAACAAAAGATCCCACGTGCTGCAACTAAGACCCGACACAGCCAAAAAAAAAAAAAAAAAAAAATCCTGGCACATCGTAAGTACTCAGTAAGTGTTACATACTTTATTATTATTATTGTTATAGTGATTATTATTGGCATACTAGGTCAGTAATAGAGAATTATAAGCCTCAAATTTTAATTCAGTCCTAACTAGAAATTATAACTCAATCTAGCAGCTATGTGTCAGTTAGTTTAATGAATCAATTAGTTTAATGTATGAAATCTAAATTATATCTATCTGTATCTAGTTTCTTTTTATAATAACATTGAATTTTCTTTTTCAAGTCTGTTTGCTAAGAATGGAAAAGAGCTTCCCTATAATAGAAAGAAGTTTTGTTTAATAGTTTTAAAGACCAATAATTTCTAAGTTTGTGAGCTTCTGACTTTAAATGTGGTTGTAGAATGTAACCTGTGTGTTTATCATCATGGTTTGTTATGTGGCGTTGCATATGTTGGTTAAAGTAAATTATATTTATTAGAATGTGTTTGTTATAGGAGTTACATTTATCCACCAAACCTTATAATATACATGCCAGCACTATAATCCTTAGCTCACTATCCATCATTTCTCATTTGAATCTGTGACTTCATTAGAACATCAGTGACCTTTGTCTCTACAGGCATATTTGTGATAAACTTAATTATTCTAACAGATTTAATTGACAAAATAAATGCAAGACTTTCTCTGTCATTAGAAACACAGAATTCTAGAAAGAACATTATGTCTTTAGGAGATGTCTTCCAGGAAAGACAAATCTGTAAAAATTCTTCATGTCATCAGAGTTTATACTATTATTCTGGAGTGGGAGGTTATTATTCCTATTTTGCCAAAGAGTACAAGGGGATCAGTAGCTTCATGAAGCCCAATAGCTACTCTCTGGTGTGACCAAGACCATAATCGGAATCATCTGTTACAAATTCTCCTTCTAGTCCATAACATTACTGTACAAATTGAAATACTTAAGTGACACCAAAAAAACAAATAAATCTTAAATCAGATGTAAACTCTTTAAATAGTCTCTGGATACGAGAGCTACTTAGAAACTAACAAAAATTATTTTCTTTATTGAATGGAATGCTAATAAGTCATTTTGGTTGTGAAAATTCATTAAAGTCTCTATGTGAACAGCATTAAAAGTGTACTACCTATTAAAAGTTACCTATTTGCTTATTTTGCCCACCATTTTCAGAAATGAGCTTTGGCATTTCAACAAAATTAATGACCAACTCATTTTAGGTCACCAATTCCTTGCAGTTGACTATTATTCCCCAGAAATTTCCCTGAGCCAAGTCTTATAGCCAAAGTAATTCTTCAACAAAAAAGTCATAATTGTGAGTAGGCATAATAACTCCAAAAATTTACATGAAATAGATGGAGCTGCCAATGTTCAACAAATAAACAGGATAAATGAATGGTTTATATGTAAAGGAGTAAATGAATAAGAAATAGTACACTCACATTTTCATCTGCCAAAAATAATCGACTTTGGTTGTTTTGGGTAATGTCAATTATTGAAATAATTAAGGGAATATGGAGAAATCCAGAGACTAAAATATTGAATGACCAATCATTGTGTAAATGTCTATTCTGTATATGACATTTCCATAGATTCTGTGGCAGATAAAAACAAGTGTAAGGCACAGCTGCTGTTTCCAAAGACTTCACAATTTGATTTGCAAAACAATATTTGATACAGAAATAACAGAACTTTAGAGCATGAATCAAATACAGCAAGTTTTATAACTGAAAGACATCTTAGAGATCACCTACCTAATCTTCATTGTTAAAAAAGCAATTTAGTGAAAACTTAAAATGATTCAGCTCCTTATATTTGTAACTGACATGACAGGCTCACTCCTTTTATATGTTTTATTTTCTCCCTTCATACTGAATGCTATGGTGTCAGTTGACCATATGAATTAAAACACAAATTCAATGAATAATTCATTGACTTATGAATAAAAATTGAGTTTTCAATTCATATATTGAAATTTTGACTCACAAGGCAAAGGTGTCAGGAGGTGGGGCTTTTGGGAGGTGATTAACTCATGAGGGTGGAGTCCTCATGAAGGGGATGAGTGCCCTTATAAAAGAGATCTCTTAACCTGAAGTTCATGTACTTCTAGAGATCTGGTGACCATCTGAATGTCCAAGAGGGCATTTTCTTCTAGAGAAAGAGTGTCTAGCTTTGTTCAGTTTCTCCCTGATGCCTGTTATCCTCCAGAAGTTAAGGACCCTTTATTTCCCTAAAGCCTGGTGATAGAGGCTTATTGCAACCCAGTGTTGCAACCCAATAGAATAAAGTGGAACCTCAGTATACCTTTTTTCAAAAGCTAAAGTTCAAAGAGTTTATTTATTAATACATTAAAAACAAACAAACATTGAGGAAAAGGATAGATAGCAGTAGGGCTTTTGGGGACATGGTGACATGAATTTGGTTCCTTTTCTCTCTACAAGGAGACACTGTGGGGGATAAGAGGCTGAGGTTTCCACACTCAGGCCTAGGGGGCCAGAGGATGCTTCTCCTTCCAATACTCATGAGAGTCCAGCCATTCAGAATTCTCCACACCATGACTGGGGTCCCAGTGAACTGTCAAAGATAAAGAACAACAAATCTAAGGTTCTCATAAGTGAGAGAGAAAAAAATATCAGGAGGAAAACCTAGAGCACAAATTCAGCAGAAGCGAATTGTTGGAAGAGCAGAAGAATAATTAAATTAAAAAAGGAAATGTGCTTAAGAGCAGCAGATAAAAGGCTTCTTTGAACTTAACAACATGATTTCTGAAATAAACAACTCAGTAGATGAGTTGAAGATAAGGATGGTTGTTGTGGATGTTTGAATTGGTCAGCTGATGATCAGCTGAAAGGACTCTCAAAGCACAAATGAAAGCCCTAATTGAAAATGTAGGCAACCTGGATATATAATTTGAGGATCACTATCATGGAAACAATCAACATTCCTAAAGGGAAAAAAGAGCAGATGGAAGAAAAGCATAATTAAACAAATACTAGTAAAATATTTATCTGAAATAAATAAAGTCTTGAGACTGTCAGTTGTAAGGACTGCCCAAATTACAGGCTTTACTGATGAGAAAAGACACAATTACTGATAAAGAGAGAGACACATATACTGATAAAGTCCTCCCAACTTTAATAATGAAGAGAATATTATAATGTTCTAGGCAGGAGGAACAAACAATCAGCCAAAGCAAATATCCAGGAAGCACTGGACAAATGACATCCTTTATTTATATTTCAAATTAATTTACTGAATGCTGATAGATAGTGGAGTAGCACCAATCAAAGAGTTGCAACCCAAAGTATTCTCAAATAAGATATCATTGGCCTGTCAGAGTGAAAGAAATATATGTGAGCATAAAGAAGAATTCAGAGAGTATATCAACCATACACCTCTTTAAGAAAAGTACTTGTGGAAATCCTCTAACTGAACAACAAATGAACCACAACAGAAGTCTTAAGATGGAGAAAATATAGCGGCAAGGTAACAGTGGTGAGCAGCAGTAAATGTCTTTTTCCTTCCTTCCTCCCTTCCTTCCTTCCTCTCTCCCTCCCTCCCTCCCTCCCTCCCTCCCTCCCTCCCTTCCTTCCTTCCTTCCTCCTTCCCTCCCTCCCTCCCTCCCTTGTTTCCCTCTATACATCTACCTGAATAAGAATATGATAGCTCAAAATGTGATCCATATGTACCATGCAAGGTCTTTGAAACAGGAAGAATAAGCTTTAAGTAAATGTCCTTTCTTTTTTTTAAACCACTTTATTGTGTATACACATTTAATGTATAAAACTTGATGAGTTTGGAGATACATACTTGTGAAACCATCACCGTAAAGAATACCATAAATACATCCATCACTTCCAAAAGTTTCCTCCTGCCCCCTTTATTTATTTTTATTTTTTATTTTTGTGATAAGGACACTTAGCCTCTTAGTAAGGTTTCAAGTAGAGAATACAGTATTGTTAACTATAGACACAATGATGTACAGAAGATCTCTAGGATTTATTCATCTTGCATAAGTGAAACTTTGTATGCTTTGACCAGTACCTTCTTGTTTTCCCCTCCCCCCAGCACCTAGTGCCACCCTCTGCACTCAGCTTTTATGAGTTTGACTATTTGAAATTCCTCCTGTAAGTGGGATCATGTAGTATTTTTTCTTCTGTGTCTGGCTTATTTCACTTAGCATAACGTCCTCCAAGTTCACCACGGTGTTATGTGTGATAGGATTTCCTTCTTCTTTTTTTATTTTTTATAAATTTATTTATTTTATTTTATTTATTTTATTTTTGGGTGTGTTGGGTCTTCGTGGCTGCGTGCGGGCTTTCTCTAGTTTCGGCAAATGGGGCTACATTGCGGTGCACATGCTTCTCATTGCAGTGGCTTCTTTTATTGCAGAGCACGGGCTCTAGGTGTGTGGGCTTCAGTAGTTGTGGCACTCGGGCTCTAGAGTGCAGTCTCAGTAGCTGTGGTGCACAGGCTTAGTTGCTCCATGGCATGTGGTATCTTCCTGGACCAGGGATCGAACCCGTGTGCCCTGCATTGGCAGGTGGATTCTTAATCACTGCGCCACCAGGGAAGTCCCAGATTTCCTTCTTTTTA
Source organism: Pseudorca crassidens (assembly GCF_039906515.1). Taxonomy (NCBI): domain Eukaryota; kingdom Metazoa; phylum Chordata; class Mammalia; order Artiodactyla; family Delphinidae; genus Pseudorca; species Pseudorca crassidens. The sequence continues at coordinate 133,552,228 of NC_090300.1, read as the reverse complement.
AGGTGGAATAACATCCCATTGTGTGTATATACATTTCTTTGTCTATTCATCTGTTGATGACATGCAGGTTGTTTCCATGTCTTGGCGATTGTGAATAATGCTGCAATGAACATGGAAATGCAGATATCTCTTTGAGATCCTGATTTCAATTCTTTTGGATATATGCCCAGACATGAGATTGCTGAAGCAAATTTATTTCTATTTTTAACTTTTTGAGGAACTGCCATACTGTTTTTCCATAGTGGCTATATCAATTTAAATTCCCACCAACAACATAAAAAAATTTCCTTTTCTCCATATCCTCACGAATACTTGTTATCATTTCTTTTATTGATAATAGCCATCCTAACATGTGTGAGGTGATATCTCATAGTGGTTGTGATTTGTATTTCTCTGATGATCAGTGACGTCGAGAACATTTTCATATACACATTGACCATTTGTATGTCTTCTTTGGAGAAATGACTATTCAGGTCATTTGTCCATTTTTAAATTGGATTTTTTGAGGGGTTTTTGTTTGTTTTGTTTTTTGCTATTTTGTGCTTTGAGTTCCTTATACATTATGGATATTAACCCTTTATCTATAAGATTTGCAAATATTTCCTTCCATCCTATAGATTGCCTTTTCACTTTGTGGATTGTTTCCTTTGCTGTGTAGAAGTTTTTAAATTTGAAATTTCTAATATGTATGACACTAACTCAGAAAGACCTAGGAGTTTGGGACTGTGGAGAACAGTGGGAAGTAGAAGCACTCCAAGGTTCTCACTGGAGGCAGAGGGTGCAGGAGGAGAGGAGTGAGGGGAATGAAGATATTCTATGGGCCTCATCTTATCAGGGTTGAGAAGGAAGTAGAGATGAGCTAGAGCATCCTGGTGGGGGAAAAGAGCAGTTAGGGACATCATTGACAGAGAGCATAGACTGGGGTAAAAATAACACCTAGTTATATGCTATTTACAAGAAAATAAAACCTCATTTAGGCAGTGTTAATGGCTAAAATTGAAGACTGAACAAAGAGATATGAGACAAATTCAAATAAAAGGAAAGGAGTGTGTGGTGGAAATTTGCAGCTGTTTTGTGGTCCAGTTGCAAGAAGATAAGAACAAAGATAGAGGGTCTTAATAGTGGGATTACAGGCTGAGTTGTGTCAGCGTGACCTGTAAAACAAGAGTCTGTTACTGTCTAAAAATCAAAACCAACCACAATACCTGACACAATCTGAAAAGTTTTTAATGAGCATCTGACCATTCAAGAACACTGTTTCTAGAACATATATAGCTTTGTGACATGAATGCAGGCTAAACAGTATAAAGACTTAACATCGACAGTATCTCATAGAATCCTTTTTCCAAAAGGAGAGCGTTCTTTGGCCATTCTTTACAAAACCCAGAACATCTATTTTCTGACACAAGTACAATTTATTTTATGCAACAAATGGCAATATTAATGACAGACAAGGTCAAATTTAAAATTAAATGCATGGAAGAAGTACATTATGTAATAATGTTTATGAAGAGTATATTACACCAAATAACATAGCAGCTAACTATACAAAGTAAAATATTTTAGGAATAAAGGCAAAATTTGAAAAAAATAAAATTATTTGGAAGACAAAATATTCATCTTACATACTGGGACAACTCTAGTTAAAAACAGAAAAAGGACATAGAAAGAATGATACAATCAATAAACTTTATTTAATAGATGTGTATTAAACCTTACATACTTCTAAGGGAGAATAAATATTTTTCACATACTTACAGAACATTTACAAAGTAGATCTTGCTCTTGTACTGTACTTGGTGTCAGAAAACTTCAATAACTTTATTTTTTAAAATTTTTAATTATTTATTTTGTAGTGAAACAAGAAAAGTGTTTATTAGGAGGAAAAAGAGTATGTGTGAATAGGCACACACTGGCAGACTCAGAGAGAGAGTCGCACAGTTGTGGTAGTTTAAATCACTTATATGGGGCATTTCTTCTGGGTTTCCTTTGGCCAATCCTGAGTTCGTATTTGGTTTATCTCAGGGTCCTCCCCTGTGTGCATGGGAGCATCTCCTAGCCAAGATGGATTCTAGTGAAGAGGCCTATGGGTAGGTTGACATCACTTACTATGGGGTGGTGCCCCTTCCCTTTTGACCTCTGAGGAGCCTTTCTGTGCATGTGTAGTTGGGAAGGTCTTCTTGACCTTGAGAATGAGGACTATGTGGTCTCTTTATCTCTTATCTGGGCAGGGCTCAACTTCTCCTCCCTCCTGCTATTGTCTTTGTCTTGGAGTATCTGTCCCCAGGGGACAACTCCAGCTGCTCAGCCTGGGGCCCATCCATCTCCTGCCTCAAATCCCCCTGACAGATGTAGACAGACGCAAGAAATATTTATTGGGAAGATGAAGGTTGAAGGTCTGTCTTCTGTAGCTTCTTTAGGCTGGCATGGGCCTCATAGACCCTACCTAGCTGGGGTCATGGAGCTATCACCCTATCTCATTAAGGGGCCCCAGGGTGACTTCCATTGTTAGCTCATCAGTATCTGCTGTGGGGAGTGGCTGGAAGTTTTTAAAGTTCAATACTTTTATTTTATTTATTTATATTTTTGGCCACACTGTGTGGCATGTGGGATCTTAGTTCCCTGACCAGGGATTGAACCCGTGCCCTCCGAAGTGGAAGTTTGGAGTCTTAATCACTGGACAGCCAGGAAAGTCCCTAAACTTCAATAATTTTAAAGTAGAAATTTTGTAGTTCAAAATCCCTGATCAAATTCAATAAAATTGAAAAACAATTATAAAAAGTTGGCTTAAAATTTCAGTTTCTTTGGAAATTGAAAAGTATACTTCTAGATAATCTTTGGATCAAATAAAATATTAAAAGTGAAATTACAGACTGTGTTGAAAACAGTGTAAAGGAGAACATTTCATATCTAAACCTTTGAAAGCTATCAAAATCTGTAATCAGGAAGATTTTTACTTTCTTTCTTTCTTTCTTTTTTTTAAAGGACTTCAAATACTTGGCTTTTTATTTATTTATTTATTTTTGGCTGTGTTTGGTCTTCATTTCTGTGCGAGGGCTTTCTCTAGTTGTGGCAAGCGGGGGCCACTCTTCATCGCGGTGCACAGGCCTCTCACTATTGCGGCCTCTCTTGTTGGGAGCACAGGCTCCAGATGCGCAGGCTCAGTACTTGTGGCTCACAGGCCTAGTTGCTCCGCGGCATGTGGGATCTTCCCAGACCAGGGCTCGAACCTGTGTCCCCTGCATTAGCAGGCAGATTCTCAACCACTATGCCACCAGGGAAGTCCAGATTTTTACTTTTAATGCCATCATTATTAAAGGAGAAAACGAAACAGATGAAAATAATAACTCCACTTAAGAAATTAGAAAGAGAAGTCCAAAGTAAACCAAAAGATATAAGTTATAAGAAATGAAATCTAAAATTAATGAATAACAAATAAAAAATTAGAAAAAAGAAAAACAAATCCAAAAGAAAATTTAAAAATACCCATAAAATAGATGAGCACCTTATAGCACTGATTAAGGAAGTTAGAAAAGGAGTAAATATTAAGAACAAGAAAAGAAACATAAACACATATAGAGAGAAATTTAAAATAATTATAATATAAAAATGTAGAGAAAAACAAATACCATATGCTAACACATATACATGGAGTCTAAAAAAAAAAAAGGTTCTGATGAATGTAGGGGCAGGACAGGAATAAAGACGCAGACATAGAGAATGGACTTGAGGACATGGGGAGGGGGATGGGTAAGATGAGACGAAGTGAGAGAATAGCACTGACATATATACACTACCAAATGTAAAATAGATAGCTAGTGGGAAGCAGCCATAGCACAGGGAGATCAGCTCAGTGCTTTGTGACCACCTAGAGGGGTGGGATAGGGAGGGTGGGAAGGAGACACAAGAGGGAGGGGATATGGGGATATATGTATATGTAGCTGATTCACTTTGTTATACAGCAGAAACTAACACAACATTGTAAAGTAATTATACTCCAATAAAGATGTTAAATAAAAAACAAAACAAACAAATAAATGTATGCACTCTAGAGTAATAAATTCGAAAAACCTAGAAAAAAATAAAGGATTTCCTAACAAAATAAAAGTTAACAAAACTGACCTAAGATTGGATTAAATTTTAAAGGTAATATAGGAAAGATGATTATAACTTTAACATTGAGAAAGGCACCATGATCAGACGTTTTCATAACAGATTTAGCTAATCTTTAAAAAGTAGATAACTGCAGTATTATTTGAACAGTTGAAGGAAATCTTTCAAATCCACTTTTTCAAGCCAAAATTACTTTAAAATTAACTTGCTAAAGATGGCCAACCAAAAAACCCATAGATCACTAAGTAGTGTAGAGGGTAATTCTTTTTTTTTTTTTTTTTTTTAAATTTTTTGCCACACTGCGAGGCATGTGGGATCTCAGTTCCCCAACCAGGGATTGAACCCTCGCCCCCTGCATTGGAAGGCAGAATCTTAACCACTGGACCACCAGGGAAGTCTGAGGGTAATTCTTAATAAATTTTACCAAACAGTATCTGCAATGCATTTTACAGAGCAGATTCCCCATCCCAGATTTTCAGGAGTTCTTCAGTATCAGGAAATCTATCAACATAATCTATTATATCAACACATTGAAGAAAAAAAAGAAATTTTATCAATAGATGCTTAAAAGGCATTTGATAGAAATCATTAGTTACTTCTAATAAAATTATTAAGGAAGATAGATGATGAAATAAGAAAATATAAACCACTCAGCAAATGCTTTAAATTTTAAAACACAAAAACTATTTTAATTAAATTAGTTACTAGATAGGGATATCCACTACCACCATCATACTTAACATTATCTTGGAGGTGCTAGTGGATATAGAAGGTAAGAAACTAAAATAAATGATATATTGAGAGTTCCCTGGTGGTCCAGTGGTGAGGACTCAGCACTTTCACTGGCGTGGGCCTGGGTTCAATCCTTGTTCGGAGAAATAAGATCCTGCAAGCCATGCAGCGCAGCCAAAATGAAAAAAAAAATGATATGAACTTTGAAAAAAGTAATAAAATGATTTTTTTTTTTTCGGTACGCCTCTCACTGCTGTGGCCTCTCCCGCTGCGGAGCACAGGCTCCGGACGCGTAGGCTCAGCGGCCATGGCTCACGGGCCCAGCCACTCCGCGGCATGTGGGATCTTCCCAGACCGGGGCACGAACCCGTGTCGCCTGCACGAGCAGGCGGACTCTCAACCACTGCGCCACCAGGGAAGTCCAAGTGATCTCTTTTTGATGATGATATTGTATACCTAGAAAATTCAAGATGCCCTAGTAAATATCACCAGATTTAAAAAGAAGAACTTGGTGAGGGCATGGATACAAGATAAATTTTTTTTAAAGCAATAATTTTCAAAATGTACTTTAACAAAATACTTAGAAACAGAAATGGGAAAGATTTCCTATTTACAGTCATTGAAAAATGTAAAATACTTAAGAATTAACTGAATAAGAGACAAATTTTTTCTGTAAGGGAAATGATAAAACCTTACTGAAACAAATTAAGTAAGATTTGAACAATGGAAAGCATACCTGTGGAACAGGAGTACTTAATAACACAAACATCAAATACATACACCTAATAAATGTGTAAGCATAATGCACTAAAATAAGAATTGGTGTTTTTTGGGAGGATCATTCGTCAAAGAAGGTTAAAGTCCATATTGAAGAACAGATGCACCAGAATAGCTAAGAAAATATGCAAGGGAGATTTGTGAGAGCTCTTATCTTACTGGTATTAACATGTATAATAAAGCTACTGCATCTCAGTCATGTGGTATTGGTAAAAGAATAGAAGAAACAATGAAGAAGTAGAGTCCAGTGTAGATGATAGTTGAATATATTTCTAAAGTGGTAGATCATTTTAGTGAGAAATCAGTCAATTATTTAACAAATGATGTTTAGACAACAGACTACCCATCTGGAAGAAAAGTATGTCCCTATCTTATTCTACATTTAAATTTAAATTCCAATGGCTGAAAAGCTTACCTGGTCAAAGTAAAATTGCAAAAGTCATGTAAGATGACCTAAAAACTGAATGTATAAAATCTATGCACTGAGGAGCTATAGAAATCCAGAAGCTATAAAAACAGAGACATGTTTAAATTTATAAAAGCTAAGAACCTTGATATGACAAAAGATACCATAAAAAATAACAGATGAACATTCAATTTAGAATAAAATATTTGTAACTGATTTGTCCAAACAGCTAAATATTTGACAAAAAGAGAAACAACCCAACTGAAAAATGGACAAAGAGTAGTGAATCCAAATGGCCAATACATTTATAAAAAGATTCTCAAATTCATTATTAGCAAACAAAATTCAAATAAAAGTAAAAATAAAATGTCATTTTACACCAGACTGACAGGAATGGAGGAGAACTTTGATAACTATTACTGGTGGTGATTTAGGGAAAGGATTACTCTCATGGTCATGGCTGGTAGAAATATGAGGTGTTATAGGTTTGGAGAAATCCATCTGCCAACATCTATTAAATTAAAAAAAATATGTATGCTTTTTTTGCCCAGTCCATGGACTCTGTTCCACAGAAAGAAATGCATCAGTGTGTAAGGCTTTATGTTGTAGTGGCAAAAACCTCATTAGAAATAATGCATTAGTGTTATATCTCTTGACCTATAGTATTTTCCACAAGGTATTTAAATTTTTTAAAAATTTATATTGAAGTATAGTTGATTAACAATGTTGTGTTACTTTCAGGTGTACAGCAGATTGATTCAGTTATACATATACATGTATCTATTCTTTTTCAAATTCTTTTCCCACTTAGGCTATTACAGAGTACTGAGCAGAGTTCCCTGTGCTATACAGTAGGTCCTTTTTTGTTTTCTATTTTAAATATAGCAGTGTGTACATGTTATTCCCCAATTCCCAATGTATCTCTCCCCCTCCACCCTTCTCTCCCTGGTAACCATGAGTTTGTTCTCTAAATCTGTGAATCTATTTCTGTATTGTAAATAAGTTCGTTTGTATCATTTTTTTTTTTAGATTCCACATCTAAGTGATATCACATGATATTTTTCTTTCTCTGTCTGACTTACTTCACTTAGTATGGTAATCTCCAGGTCCATCCATGTTGCTGCAAATGGCATTATTTCATTCTTTTTAATGGCTGAGTAATACTCCATTTTATATATGTACCACATCTTTATCCATTCATCTGTCCATGGACATTTAGGTTGCTTCCATGTGTTGGCTATTGTAAACAGCGCTGCAATGAACATTGGGATGCATGTATCTTTTTGAGCCATGTTTTTCTCTGGATATATATATATATATATATTTTAAAATATTTATTTATTTATTTATTTGGCTGTGCTGGGTCTTTAATTGAGGCATGTGGGATCTTCAGTTGCGGCATGTGGGATCTAGGTCCCTGACTAGGTATTGAACCCAGGCCCCCTGCATTGGAAGCATTGAGTCTTAACCACTGGACCACCAGGGAAGTCCCTGAATATATTTCTGAGTGAGGAGAGCAAGGTATAGAAGTTATACGATCCCCTTTTGTAAAATAACAATGCTCATATATGTAGACATATTTACATGTACATTTCTGTATAGGATTATATGGTCAGGGATTATATGGAAGGTTAAGCTAATGTGAGGAGTGAAGAGAAAGGCAATAGGTAGCTAGAGAAAACTATCCCGTTTTCAAAGAATGAATACCAGCCATGGTTAAGGTTATTTAAAATTGCATAATATTGACTATGAATAAAATTCCCAATGAGGAACTTAAAAAATTAAAGCCTGTCAAATCAACTGTTTTGGAAGATATAGACTTTGTGATATTTGTGAATGAATATGTACCATGTATATGTATGTATATATATATAATTTTTCGTCATGTTTATTTATAGTCTCACATTTTTGTAAGTAGGTGTTATACCATACCATATTATGTTAAACCATAAATAAGCGATAGATTTTTAAAACCTTTTTTTCAAAAACAGTCATGCCTATAACACCCTAAATAGTGCATATGAATGTACATTTTATGTTTTATTTTTAATAGCTGATAGAAAAATAAAAATAAGAAATTTACAATTTTTTTTTTGGCCGTGCCACATGGCTCGTGGGATCTTAGTTCGCTGACCAGGGATTGAACCTGGGCCATGACAGTGAAAGCTCCAAGTCCTAACCACTGGACCATCAAGGATTAATCTCCAAAATTTACAAGCAGCTCATGCAGCTCAATAACAAAGAAACAAACAACCCAATCCAAAAATGGGCAGAAGACCTAAATAGACATTTCTCCAAAGAAGATATACAGATTGCCAACAAACACATGAAAGAATGCTCAACATCACTAATCATGAGAGAAATGCAAATCAAAACTACAATGAGATATCATCTCACACCAGTCAGACTGGCCATCATCAAAAAATCTAGAAACAATAAATGCTGGAGAGGGTGTGGAGAAAAGGGAACCCTCTTGCACTGCTGGTGGGAATATGGATTGGTACAGCCACTATGGAGAACAGAATGGAGGTTCCTTAAAAAACTACAAATAGAACTACCATACGACCCAGCAATCCCAAGGAATTTACTCTTGATATTAGAAGACACTCTGTTTCAGACAAATAAAATAAATTTGTTTGCTTCATGTTCTTTTACTTCCGATGTTTGGAAAATTCTCTATTGGAAGTTAAAATGGGACAATAGAATGCTTTTCAAGGAATATGAAGAATGAAAGCAAGGAATTTCCTAGGGCACAAGTATCCTGCCAGCATCAACTTTGGAAGATCTTCTATGGAAGAAAAATTAAGGATGTTCTTTTGCTGTCTGTCCACTAATTATTTAAGGTATGTAAGAACTCAGCAGAGTTTCACCTCAGAGAGGTTTCACCACTTAGATCTGGCAATTCTCAAATTCATATTCCAATTTCAGAAGTACTTTTAACTCAAGTTTTGGACCAAGGTGTGGGATGGAGAATTTCTCTTTATATTCATATAGCATCAAGTCAAAATCTTGGGTCGGGGAGGGAAGGACTGGGAATGTGGGATTAGCAGATGTAAACTATTATATATAGGATGGATAAACAACAAGGTCCTACTGTATAGCACAGGGAACTATATTCAATATCCTGTGATAAACCATAATGGAAAATAATATTAAAAAAGAATGTCAAAAGAATACATCTTAGAGTATATTGGCAGAAAGGTGGCAGGGGATTTATAATAAATATATCCATGTGAGTTTGTAACATCAACTAGTAGTTTCTTTTTTCTTTTATAAATTTATTTATTTATTTATTTTTGGCTGCATTGGGTCTTCGTTGCTGCGCGCGGGCTTTCTCTAGTTGTGGCGAGCGGGGGCTACTCTTTGTTGAGGTGCACGGGCTTCTCATTGAGGTTGTTTCTCTTGTTGTGGAGCACAGGATCTAGGCGCGCGGGCTTCAGTAGTTGTGGCACGTGGGCTCAGTAGTTATGGCTTGCAGGCTCTAGAGGGCAGGCTCAGTAGTTGTGGTGCACGGGCTTAGTTGCTCTGCAGCATGTGGGATCTTCCCGGACCCGGGCTCGAACCCGTGTCCCCTGCATTGGCAGGAGGATTCTTAACCACTGGCGCCACCAGGGGAATCCTAGCGACTAGTACTTTTCAACGCTAGCAGTGCATTAGAATCACCTTCAAGTACTTATTAAAAATGGGAATCCTTGTTAAAAATACACACACACACAAAAAATCAAAATCTTGTCAAGCCTCTTTTGAGGTAGTGTGACATAGGTATAGATGTCTTCCTCCTCACCTGTAACTCCTCATGATAGGAATGAAAAATGTAGGTACTGATACATTTTTCTTTAATAAATACCATGAATTTATGCTCAGCACCACTGAATTTCAAAGAAGCATGTATTGCCAATTTCAACTACTGAAGAATAATCTTCAGGAGAACCAGCATATGTCTTCTACAAAATTCAAGTATCAATAACCATCTTTGGAGCAGGTGACCTAAAACCAATTTTGAAAAGGAAATTAAAATATGTAAACATTGGAAATATACCCAATTCACTCATAGGTTAAATGCAAATTCAGATTATAATAAAATGTCATTAGTATTCTCCTACTAATTTGGCATTGAAAAGTGCATCTTGACAAAGGTGTTGATAAACAAAGACTCTCATGTTTTGCTGGTGGTTAAACTCGCTCAACTTTTTAAGAAAGTAGTTGGCAATATCCATAGTAATTGAAAATACACAGAATATTCAACCCAAAATTCACTCTTCTGAGAGTTTTCTACAGATAAGCTCTCACATGTGTGCACAAGGATGCTCATTATAATATTGTTTTTTAGGTAGCAAAATATTGGAAACACCTTGAATATCTGTCAGTAGGAACCTAGTTAAGTAAATTATGGTATATCCATAAAATAGAATATTATACATCACTTGTAGAAGAATGTGGCAGATATAAATGTGTCAATATAGAAATATCTTCAAAAATATTTTAAAGGAGAAAATCAACATGTGTATGGTGTACTTATATTTGTGAAAAAGTAGAACATGCACGCAAGTCATATGCACATTATATATAAATGTGTATACATAAGTATATGTATTTGTGTCTGTCTGTGGCTGTATAAAAGCATACTTCAGAGATATTGTGGGTTTGGTTCCAGACCCCTGCAATAAAGAAAATATAGCAATAAAGAGAGTGACAAATTTTTTGTTTCCCAGTGCATATAAAAGTTACGTTTGCACTGTAGTCCATTAAGTGTGCAATAGCATTATGTCTAAGAAAACAATGTGTATACATTAACTAAAAATACTTTGCTAAAAAATGCTAACCATCATCTGAGGCTTCAGTGAGTTGTAGTTGTAACATCAAAATCACTGATCACAGATCACTATAACACATATAATAATATAATATAATAATAATGAAAAAGTTTGAAACATTGTGAGAATGACTAAAATGTGACACAGACACAAAGTGAGCAAATGTTGGAAAAAAGGTGCTGATAGACTTGCATGAAGCAGGGTTGCGTTCAATTTGTAAAAAACGCAGTATCGGGCTTCCCTGGTGGCACAGTGGTTGAGAGTCCCCCTGCCGATGCAGGGGACACGGGTTCATGACCCTGTCCGGGAAGATCCCACATGCCACTGAGTGGCTGGGCCCATGAGCCATAGCTGCTGAGCCTGCGCGTCCGGAGCCTGTGCTCCGCAACGGGAGAGGCCACAACAGTGAGAGGCCCGCGTACCGCAAAAAAAAACCCCAACCAACCAACCAAAAAACCCTCTCAGTATCTGTAAAGCACAGTAAATCGAAGCACGATAAAACGAGGTATGCCTGTATACGTAGAATAACTACGTATACATAGATTCTCTCTTTATCTGTCTCTATCTATACCCATCTCTATATCTATCTATCTATCTATCTATCTATCTATCTATCTATCTATCCATCTATCTATCATTTATCTACCTAAACTGATACTAGAGTTTATCCCAGGGAAGGAGAACTGAGAAACTGGAGGACATGGACAGGTTTAATTGTATATTCCTTTATACTAGTAGAATTAAAAAAAAACAGGAAGCATTTATTTAGTATATTCCAGATTTTGTTCTAAGCACTTTATACCCATTTTATGGATGAGGAAGCTGAATCCCAGTAAAGAAATACGCTTTTTTCCATAACCACTAGGTAATAGAGCCAGGGTTTGAATCCAGGCAGTCTAATTTCAGAACCTATGCTCTTACCTAAACGTGTGTATATGGCCTCTTTCCACAAATTAAAAAGAAAAAAATAAAGTTAAAAACAACCTCACCGAGTTAGAAATTTCAAAATAATGGAGCCAAGAAAGACGTATAATTAAATTTGTACTTGTTTAATTGGGAAATGATTTCTTTTTGATTATCCTGTTGGGATGCACCTGGTAAATCATCCTCAGTCTTGGACAAGTTGTAAGAGTCAGTTAGAAAAATCTAGAAATTATGTAACTGCCATTTCTGGAATATGTCACATCCATCTGTTTATATGTCTCTGCTGCAGTTATAAGTAGCAGCCTTTGGGCACCATGCTCCCAAGAACTGAAAAGATTTGATGTGTGCCATGTCTCTGGGGGTTGTGTTTGCTTGAGGTGGTGTGAACTAATCCATCAGCTCATGGGCAAAGCTGATTCCAACAGTTAGTGGTTTCATTTCTTCCTGATCAAAGTATAAGTGGCTTTCTTTCTTCCTGATCAGACACCCTTTTACATAGAGCAAGGATGTTAAGGCAGGATCATTAGACAGAAAATATTACCAATTGGAAAGAGCCAGAGGACTTAGGGCTAAAAGACCAATTTTAAAGCTTGGATGATTATATGACTTTGGACAAGTCACTTAACTTTTCTGAGTCTCAGTTTGCTATCTGTAAAAGAAAAATGCTAGTGCCTACTGCAGAAGTTGTTATGAACAGATGAGATAACTCCTTAAAGTAACTAGCTCAATACCTAGCATGTGATCAGTGCCTACATAAAGTGTTCAGCTCAATACCTATTAAATGGTGGATACTCAAAATATATGAGCTGAATCTGAATTTCAGTTCCTTGTGAGCAGGCACACAATTCAGTCGTTGCTTGAATGTATGAATCAATGAATGAATGATTATGATTAACATAATCTTCTGCATGTAGTGTAACACCTGTATGTTGAATCTTCTAATGATGGAAAAGTGAGTCAGATCAAAGATCCAGAGTGTGAATATCTGTCACCCAGGTGTGAAAACCGGAGAGTTAATGGTTCTTAGGTGGAGCAGGATGTTTTGGGAGAGTTTTAACTCTGAGTATAGTATATAGTTTAGAACAATCTTCTTAATTAATATCATAGTACAGGTTCTTTGGTGTAATAGAATCTGCCCTCAATTCAGTGATTCTTTTGTGAGTTTATTACTATTATTACATTGTGTTCAAAAGAGCTCAAGTGTCCCAAAGCTTTTGCTTCCGGCTCTTATTACTAATTATTCCCATCAGTGGTAAGTGAGACTTGCAGAGTTAGAAAGGAAAAAGAGCAGGGAGACTCCAGGTATTGGGAACACACTCAAGACAACTGATTGTCATTTCCTCTCTTAACCTAGCCTTGTGATCGTATCACCTTTGGCTGAAACCACATCCTGCAACATGACTGTGCCTCTTTGTACTGGTTCCAGAATGTTTGTCCTATAATGTGAGATTTTGTGCCCCTTCCAGGGAAGGATACTTAAGTCCAGCCCTGATAATAAGGCAAAGTGACTCCAGGGAGAAATGCCCAGTGTCTGTGCCTTGCTATGTGAGGTTTATGCTGAAGAACTGAAAATCAAAGGCCTTAAGCACAATAATTTGTGCTTTTAGAGTCTGGAAGAGCTGCATAATATATGAACCTTTTAAAAAAGAAATCGTGTAGTTAATAAATTCCCCCTAGCAATTTGCTAATAAATTAAGCCCTATTCCCCCTGCAAAAAAATTTTTTTAAAGTAAATATTTATACAATGCCGATTGCATTAAAAAAGAAGAGTCTGAACTAAACAGTGTTTTTTTGTTTTCCATTAACTTGTGCCCAAATACTGAAAATGACATAGAATACCTACAGCCATGGACATGAGTCTGACAATACTTGGCATGTAGATGTCAGGGCCCAATTACTATTTGAAAGGCGATACTGTTCTTTTCTGTAACTTTAAGTTATCAACCTGCTGCTGTTTGTGTAGCCATGACATCATGTTGTATCCCTTCTGTCCTCACAACTTGATGTCTATTAATATACTGAATACCAGTGGTTATTGGCTCGTGGACCCATAAGTTGCATCCAAAAGAAATCAGAGTAGAAGACAATACACATTTTCAAAGGTTTTTTTTTTCCATTGATGGATGGAATATTTGTTTTTCCCTTCTTTCTGCCTTCTTCTCTCACCCCTTTCTATCTTCTACCCACCCATTAAAAAATATTTTGAAGATATTTTCTCCTATAATTGTGTGGATGTACCATACCCAGGATTCTTGGTTTCAAATACAGAAGTTGACTCTGGTTAACTTAGGTTTTAAAAGAAGAATTTAATAGACCTACATGGAGGACCACCCTCTGGCAAGAATTCAGGGAGGCAAAGCCTGGGTTAGACCTTGGCGGAGGAAAGGCCTACTCTCTGGCTGGGAGCAGGCAGATCTTCTGCTCGTAGGCTTTTCCATACTGGGAGGTGGGACCTCTGCCAGCCACCTGTCTAGGGATTTCCTCCAAATGAGCAGAACATTTCATTTTCAATGTCCAGTAACTTCTCAATTTGGAAGAAAAACAAAATAAAACCCTTAAGCTTCCATTTTTTCCCCCCAAATGTATTGTTTAGAACTAGCATGGCTATTGTGAGCGTTCACCTAGTAGGTCGCAGAGTCTAGTAGGTGTTAGAGCCACCTACATCCTTTACTTCTTAGTGGTACATTAAATGTGAAAGCAGCAGATTCAATGTCTGGTGAGGGCCTGTTTCCTGGTTTGCAGATGGCCACCTTCTCACTGTATCCTTACATGGAAGAGAGAGAGAGAGCAAGTTTGCATGTGTTTCTTCTTATAAAGGCACTTAACCCATCATGTGGGCTCTACCTTCATAACCTAATCACCTCCTAAAGGCTTCACCTCCTAATACCATCACATTGGGCATTAGGGCTTCAACATATGAATTTGGGGGAGACACAAGCATGAATATCCATAGCACCTCGGATCTGGCATATAGATGCCACTTAATAACTATTTGTTGAATGAGTGATTGCATGAGTGAGTAATCTCATGTTTACCTGGCGTTCTTTCCAAGATTATCTGGGAGATTTTCAATCTTCTTGTCTGCTCTGAACTCTCACTAGGGCTCTGTGAGGGCGTCTTCCTTGGGTCCCTCTGTTGCAATTTATCAGACGAATGGCTCGTCCAGGAGGAACATACTTGCATTTTTTTAAAGAGATTGGTTTTCTTCCTTGATGTGGACCATTTTTAGTCTTTATTGAATTTGTTACAATATTGCTTCTGTTTTATGTTTTGGTTTTTTGGCCCTGAGGCATGTGGGATCTTAGCTCCCTGACCAGGGATCTAACTGGCACCCTCTGCATTGGAAGGTGAAGCCTTAACCACTGGACCACCAGGGAAGTCCCCATACTTGCATTTTGAAGACCTTGGTTATATCAATTTCTTCTCAATCCATGAAAAATCAGCATACTGGGGCACTCTTCTTCGTCATCCATTTAGGCTGAAGTTCATCACCATAGTGACTATTTTAAGTATGACTGAGGAGATTATTTCCATGTATGCAGCATTTAGCAAGGTTTACTTGGTCACTGGAAAGATGGGTTAGTTCAGCATTGGCTTGTGGATTCTTTATGCTGGTTTTGGTACTTTCCTTAGTGATGATCCTTGTTACAGTTGGAAAATTTTCTGTTGTCAATTTATTTTTGTACAGTTTGTGGATGACCTTCACGAAGAACAACTTAAAAATCTATTGTTACTCGTAGGATGTGCTGTTGTCCATAGTGGCCTCGTGCTCGCCATTCTGATGGAATGTTAATTAATATTCAGTCCTGGAGAGATTTGAATGGCTCTGGCATGCTAGCTGATTGCACTAAGGATCTTAGGTAAAATCACTTTTCAACCAGAGAGACTCTTTTCCTAGATTTAAATATTCTTTCATGTTTCAGTCATCTTGAACTGTGTTTACTTAGCTAAATTTTTTTTTTTTTTATGGTGGGGACCCAAAATAACACGGGATACCTGCCAATATTTACAAAAATTTTTCCCTATTGGAGTGTGTGTGCACATATCAGGGCCCTTTAAGGTTATACTTACAGTGGGATCTTAAGTGTATGTGATGATTGTCAAAAGGCAGTGAGAGTGACTTCCATCTATGGGGTGTCTGGATTATTCTGTTTGTGCTGAACTTTTCCCCTTTCATGAGTTTAGAAAAACTGAAGGCCTGTGGAGTCATTTAATGTTTTTTGACCATTTAAAGCAAATGCATTTCAACATTTATAGACTACTTTCCTGGGTGCCCTTTTTCCCTCTCTTGAAGGCCATAGGCTGAAATGACCATCCTTGTTCTGTGCCTCTATCTCCAGCTGGCCTCTTCTCTTCCTACCTGTGCCTTCCTTTCCTATGGCTGCAGCCATCTGACCAAGAGATGGAGGTGGACCTGGGCTCCAGTCTCCTGAGATCAACTGTCCTAGGACCGAGGAATTACCCAGGCCTTGGCCTTTCAGTGCTAAAATCAGGAAAGTCCTGGGCAACAAGGATGGTTGGTCCCCATACTTTTATTCTTGTTAGGGGATCTTTAAGAATTCCTAATCAATAGCTTCACTGACTGGACATTAAGTCTGTGACCTTGCATTGTTGCCCCGGAACTGAATTTTGCCTTGATCTAAGGTTGAGGAGCCACCTTGCACCTACATATAGTAGAAAGATCTTGGTCATACTCCTTTATAATGGAGGTCCTCTTGTCATTATCTGTCTAGTACTCCAGGTCCTTATAGCCTGGGTCCTGCCATGTTAACCTTGGCCCCCAGGCTACATCTCTACCTAATGTGGTCTGCTTCTAGCTCTTTGGTGCCAAGACACCATCTATACCGCCTGTTACCTATGCTCAACTTGAAGTCTACCTAGCACCTCTAGTACTCGTTCTCAAAGTATGATCTTGCATCCCATCTATACATTAGCATCACATAGGAACTTTTAGAAATGCAAATTCTCAGGCTCCATGATCCTTAAAGCATGGCTACTTCCACTTTTGATAGAGACTGTCCAGGTTTGTCCAGGACTGAGTGGTTTACTGGGTATGGGACTTTCAGTACTAAAACTGGGAAAGCTCTGGGAAAACTGGACAGGTGAAAACCTTAACTGAGTAAGCCCATTAGTTCACTCAATGCTATTGACTTATGGGGACAGTAAAACAGGGAAATAAAAAGATTATCAAACCTTCAGGATATCCCCTCATTTACAAACAAAAGAAAGAATGCCAAAAGAAAGACAGTCTATTATGGGATATGCATGTGCAAAATGTATATTTGAATAATTTTCAGAATTGAATAGGTTCATTTCAACCAGCACTGTTTAAAGACTATTTTTTTAAAAAAAAACTTTTCTTGGAAGCAAACTCAGTGGAGTCAGGTTTTTAGAATGAACTTGCTGTGTAATCTCGGGCAAAGTACTGATCTTCTGCTTTATTTGTATTGGGGACAGTAATAAATTCTTCTTCTAATTACATTACAAGGGATGAATTGAGGATAAATGAGATTAAGTAGTGTCTATAAAAATACTCTATTTCTTAGATGGATGCTGTATAAGTATTTCATTTTATTAACGGTAATAAACCCATACACAGACACTTTCCAAAGAGAACATAATGTCTCTTACAAGATATGAGAAGAAACTAAAGGTAGCACCCGCCTTCCCCAGATGGGAGTCATTTCTCTCTCTTGTGAATTCCTGTAAGGCTTACTGTCCAGGCTTCTTCTCAGCCTTGACTGCGTACGGGAATCACTCCAAGAGCTCTTAAAAAACAAAAACAAAAACAAACACAAACTGATTCCAGGAACCCTCTTCCCTCCAGAGGGCCTGATTTAATCCATCTGCTGTGGTACTACGTCTTTGGGTGGTTTTGTTTGTTTGTTTTAAATTTTAGAGTTTTATTTATTTTTTTATAGAGCAGATTCTTATTAGTTATCCATTTTATACATATTAGTGTATATATGTCAAACCCAATCTCCCAATTTCCCAGTTCACCACACCACCCCTTGGGTGGTTTTAAATTCACCAGGTGATTCAAATATTTAGCCAGATTTGAGAGTCATGGGCCTAGAATAGTTTTCAAACATTAGTCATAAGAATCACTGGGGAACATGTTAGAAATACAAAATTAGCCTCCCCCTCAGTCTGGTTAAGTAGATCTAGGGTAGGATTCAGCAATCTGCTTAGTATATAAACTTGCCTGAGGGTTCTGATGGAGCTGGTTGGAGATCTAGTCATTTTTAGAAACTTTTAACTGGATGTTTATTTATTTTTTTGCACAATATGGGACACATGGTTAGTAGAGTGTCTAATACATTACAGGTATTTAATAAATGTGTGCTGAATGAGGCTTGCTGATTTGTATCCATCGAGTGACATTGATTTTCAGCTCTTAGATTTTCAGCACTGGGCCTCAGGACTTGGGTCTACTTTTTAAATGATCTGTGCCTCAGTTAAGCTTGACACAGATGAGGTAATGTAAGCACTTAATACACATCTCCACAATGCCAAGAACCCTGCCGAGCTGGAGAATGCCCCGGCAGTAGAAAGATAACCCCACACTGCTCTTCACCTTGAAACTCAGCCTTGTATTCTGGTTTCTGAAACGGTTCAGTGGAAACAGAGATCCGATGTCCAACTCAAACTTTAAAAAAGTACCAGCCAACAGAAATTAGCAAAGCCCACTGTCGTATCCAAATCAATGATTTTATTCAATTATGTTTTCCTCTTAGAACCCCATTTCTAAGCCTGCATTCAGCAAACAACAATCCACCTAGTCTGCTAAGTGTTATCACGGCCTCAGAAACAAAAGTCCCAGAGCACTTTGAACTTTGCTGTTGAAAAATCACAACAGAGAAGCAAAGCCTGATATAAAATGGTCAAAAGCCTTTGGATATAAAATTGTGGAACTGGCAGTTTAACAAGGCCCACCCTGCATGCAGCAAAAGGCTGAAAGTCCAAGACAAGCAAAGGCCTGTAGCGGTCGCTTAACAGAATTAGCCCTGCTGCCCTGTTCACGTTACACTGCATTTGTCAAGCTGGATAGCCATCTCTTTCTTCCTGGAAGAACCAACTTTTTTTTTTTAAGTTGACTTTTGTTTTCTGAGCCATGCCAACATTCCAGCCACATGAGAAAGCCTGAAGAGATCTAAACCCCAAATTCAAAGTACTGTTTGTACTACAAACATGTTACAGTTGTCATTGAACAGTACACAAACACATTAGGAGGAGGGAATGGAAACTGAATGGACATTAATTTCTGGGGTTAGCTGCCCAGGTGGAATGCTATATTTCAGAGGGCCCATCCAGATGGTAACAGCCTTCCCTAAAGTCTAATTCAAGTCACCATAGGACAAAGTTTGTGGATACTAATTACAGCAGCTCAGCTAGATAATTAAATCAAACATTCAGTAACAATTGAGGACAGAATCCAGCTGGAGTTCTTCAGTCTTTCATAGCAAAACTAGTCTACCAACAATTAAGAGGGCCCAGGGATATATTTACATATATAAAAGTGTGTTGTAACCACTTTTATGGTGTGGCTCATTTGAAGGCAATAAACTAGAGAAATTCTTCACATATTTCATTCCACAAATGTTCTATAAAATTCCTGCTGTAATCGGTCCCTTATAATATTTTTTTTTTACAACATAGGCCAAGAAACCCAGCATTTTTAAAGAAAATGACTATTTCACTTGATTTGTGATTTAAATTATGGGTTTCTTAGTATTGTCAGTAGGACTTAAAACACAAATTGCCAAATGTTTAAAATAACTTTACCTTATTCTCTGCTTAATTTGGATTGATACCATTAGGTAAATTTGTAACTGCTAAGGAAAATAAGGAAGACCTTATTTCCTTTCTTTCTCTCTTTTTTTTTTTTTTTTGCGGTACGCGGGCCTCTCACTGTTGTGGCCTCTCCCGCTGCGGAGCACAGGCTCCGGACGCGCAGGCTCAGCGGCCATGGCTCATGGGCCCAGCCGCTCCGCGGCATGTGGGATCTTCCCGGACCGGGGCACGAACCCGTGTCCCCTGCATCAGCAGGTGGACTCTCAACCACTGCGCCACAAGGGAAGCCCGACCAGGTTTTTTTAAAGCTAATAAACTGTACAGTTTTTATTCGGTTCAGATGGCACATTTTGACTCCACAACATAAAAGACTATGTGTATCCTTACATCATGCGTACCCAATAATACCCATCTAGTTTTACTTGAGGCTTTTCTGTACCCTGTTATTTGTTGACTCTCTCTCAAGCAACTACCAGAGCTTCAAGAATTCCCAGTTTTGGTGGGAAGCAGCAGCATAGCACAGGGAGATCTGCTTGGTGTTTTGCTATGACCTAGAAGGGTGGGATAGGGAGGATGGGAGGGAGACTCAAGAGGGAGGGGATATGGGGATATATATATGCATACGGCTGATTCGCCTTGTTGTGCAACAGAAACTAACACGGTATTGTGAAGCAATTATACTTCAATAAAGGTCTATTAAAAAAAAAAGAATTCCCAGTTTCTTCAAATATTCACCAACTGAGGGTAATGAAAACATTAAAGGCTGATTATAGATAACCCACAGTTCTTAGGTTTGGAAATGGTAAAGAAAAGACAGATAAGGAGGAACATTTAAAACAAAACTACAGGGCTTCCCTGGTGTCGCAGTGGTTGAGAGTCTGCCTGCCGATGCAGCGGACGTAGATTCGTGCCCCGGTCTGGGAAGATCCCACATGCCGCGGCTAGGCCTGTGATCCATGGAGCGGCTAGGCCTGTGATCCATGGCCGCTGAGCCTGCACGTCCGGAACCTGTGCTCTGCAACGGGAGAGGCCACAACAGTGAGAGGTCCGCGTACCGCAAAAAAAAGAAAAAAAGAAAATACAACAACAAATATAGGTGAGAATTTGACATATCGAAAAGCAACTTTTAAATCAGCAAGAACATGCCTCTGTAGTTCTATTACTTTTGGCATTAAGAAATGAATCCTAGAGCTCTTCTCTGAGGTCCTACCCACTGAGGAGGTTGTGAAAACAATAGTTCTTTGCCTCAAGATTGTGGTGACCAGTGGCAAAGCTAAACTGAAGCTACCAGACCTTTACACTAAGTCCCCCGGGCTGTGATGAAGCTCCTGAGGGATTCTGGGGAAGATAAAGTGAGGTCCGGCTGCAGCTAGCCCACCATGAAAATTTCTCTGCACAACTGTCCCAAAGTTTGGATCGCTGAGAATTCCTAAGGAGAGTGAGGAAAAAGAAGAGGAAGAAGGGAAAACCAGAAGGTTGTTTGGAGTGGGGAGGGTCTCAGGCTCTGTCTAGACATCATTCTATATTCCTGTCCAGAAGTGCACGTGGTTGGTCCCCAAGGGAGGCTTATATTATTTTATTTATGCAGCAATTTTACATGGTGGTATCAATTTCACTTTAACAATGGACAAACCATAGTTCTGGGAAGGTAAGTGTGGTGACTAAGCTCACACAGCTAATAAATGGGAAGCTGGAACTTAAACACTATACTTTTGTCCAGTGCACTGTCCATCTCCCAAAACATAGAGCCAAGGAATGGAAGGGGTAATTAAGGAAGGTCATTGCTCTCTGCTCCTCTCATAAGCCCATTTTCTTCACTCCATCAGACATGTATTAGTAGCTACTTGGTGCGATTAGTAATCTTAATGAGGCCCCTTATTTCTCTTCTTTAATTACTCCCTCAAGGTATATATTTCTCAAAAATGAATACTTATGAAATGAACCATTTCAAACTTACGTTTTTCAAGTGAAGTCTAGAGTTAATAAGTATCTAAACATTACTCCCAAACAAGAGATGTGCACTTTTTCTTTCTCCCTCTTTGATTAACCCCATACGTACCTAACATGTTGAGGTTTCTTGTAATTTTGGTTATAAATGGTTATTAAATTTTAAAAAATCAATGATTTTTGAAATAGCTACTGTTTTCTTTGTTGTCTACAATGTATTGTATTCCAAAGCTTCCTCTTTTTATATTTACTTTAAAAAATTTTTGGAGTAAATCTTGAAAAATTATTTCAGAAAGGATGAACAATTAAGTTTTCTGAGTTCTTCTGTATCTAAAAATATCTTTCTATTGTGTTTGCACTTGAAATTTGGCTGACATAGAATTCTAGGTTCAACTGTTAATTTTTCTTAGAATTTTGAGCATAGTATTCCAGCATTTTCTCACACCCAGTGTTGCTGGGTCTGAGAAATGACAGATAGGTAGTAATCTAATTCTCATTCCTTAGTTGATAACCTTTTCCACTTCTCTGGAAGTGCTTAGGATTTTCATTTTATCACTGGAGTTTTGAAGTTTCATGTGGATGTGATTTACTGTTGTTCATTCATTCATTCTCATAGGCACTTGATGGACCCTGTGAATGAAAAGACGCATATGTTTCTTCATCTCTGGGGAAGTTTCTTCAATAACTTCTATGTCATCTCCTTTTTTCTGTGATCTCTGTTTTTGCTCTGGGATACCTATCAAACAGCCGCTGAAACTTCTGGATCTGTCCTCCAAGTCTTCTTCTCTTCCTTCATGCCTTCTGTCTCATTTTTCTTTTACACAGCATTTTGGGAGACTTGCTCAGCTTGAGCTTCCAGCTCGCCAATTCATTCTTCAGCTATGTCCATTCTACTTAGATAACTTAAAAAAATTCAACAATAACATTTTAAATTTCTAAACCCTTTAGTTTGTTTTTCTTTTTGGCTATATCCTCTGATTTCTGAGACTATCACTATTGTATTAATTTGCTAGGGCTGTCACGACAAAGCTATAGACATGGTGGCTTAAACAATAGAAATTTATTTTCTCATAGTTCTGGAGACTGGAAGTCCAAGATCAAGGTGCTGAGCAAGGTTAGTTTCCTCTGAGGCTTCTCTCCTTCACTTGCAGATGTCCATCCTCTTGCTGCCTCTTCAAATGGTCTTTCCTCTGTGTATGCGCATATCTGCTTTCCCTTATGTGTCCTAATCTCTACTTATATAAGGACTTTAGTCTTGGATTAGGGACCACCCAATAACCTCATTTTAACTTAATTACTTTTTTAAAGGCTCTATCTCCAAGTATTCTATACAATCACATTCTGAGTTACTAGGGGGTTAGGGTTTCAAGATATAAATTTTGGGGGAATTCAGCCCTTAATGACTATATAAAATTTTTACTTAAAGACATTTCCCTCACCTTGTTCTATTAATTCTCTTTTCTCAGATGTTAGTTAATCAGTTAGTTGGATTTGGTGCCATTCTTTAGTGGTATTGCTTTAACTCAAATGTTCAGTAATTTTTAGTTGTTTTCTTATCTTTGTCCTTGTTACTTGTGTGAAGATGCTGATTGTAGTAACTGTAGATCACCTTTAATGATAGCATGGGAAGGGTGGAATGCTCTGCTGGATGAGAGGTAAGGAGGTTCCCTGCTCCTCCTTGGGTCAGTTTCTTTTATTTTTTTATTAGAGTATAGTTGATTTACAATGTTGTGTTAGGTTCAGGTGTACAGCAAAGTGAATCAGCTATACATATACATATATCCACTCAGAATATTGAGTAGAGTTCCCTGTGCTATACAGTAGGTTCTTATTAGTTATCCATTTTATATATAGTATTGTATATGTTAATCCTAATCTCCCAATTTATCCCTCTCCCCGCCTTTTGCCCCGGTAACCAGAAGTTTGTTTTCTACATCTGTGACTCTATTTCTGCTTTGTAAATAAGTTCATTTGTACCATTTTAAAAAATTCCACATATAAGCGATATCATATGCTATTTGTCTTTCTCTGACTTACTTCACTCAGTATGACAATTACTGGGTCCATCCATGTTGCTGCAAATGGCATTGTTTCATTCTTTTTTATGGCTAATATTCCACTGTATATATGTATCACATCTTCTTTATCTGTTCCTCTGTCTATGGATACCGCCTGTGTCTTGGACCCTGGAGCGGACATCAGTGCTTTACCTCAGTTCCCAATGTTTCTCCTGGCAGCTGTTTAGCAGGATGTGGGAGGGACTAACCAGTTTAGCATCTTCAAAGCTGCCTTCAGACTCTTCCCTATTATTTTATCTGTTGACTGTGGAACTCCCAGAACTGCATGCCACCTTCTTCTGCATGTGTTTCACACTGAGGCTTTTTTCAGTTTTGTGACTCTGCAGGTATGAGTCTGTCTGTTTACCACCTTTTAGAGATTCCTCAGAAATGTCTTTAGATGGCACACTTTCTTTTCTTCTAACATGGGGTGAATTTATTGTCTTCTATTTTTAATTGATTTGCTTTTCATGAAATTTGGGGTAAGAGTGATAATATGTATAATTGCTTCTAAATTTTTACATTATTATCAAGTAAATCTGGAAATGCCATTATATTATTCAGTATCAGTAGATATTCAAATATGTTAAAAATGCCCTCAATCCCTCTGGCTAGATCACAAATAGTTGTTGTCTAATGCCCAACAATCTCCATTTCTATCTTCCTAGAACATTTTTACTCCTTCCATTTTTCTCACGTCTTTTCTAAAACGTCTTCAACAGCCATGTAAAACCATAAAACATCTTGACCGTAGGATTTACCTACCTTTTTGATGAACTATATCGTTAAAAAAATCACTATTGACCTGTTGAGAGGAAAAAGGTTTAAGGAACAGATGGATTTTGTTTTGGATATGTTGTGTTTGAAGTGACTAAGTGATATATACATAGGAACATGGAGCAGCCATTTGGAGATACAGTAGAAAACTTTTCAAGCTCCAGCTTACCGCTCCATTTATTCAAGGAAATCCTACTATATAAGTATTATTATATTATGTACCAGAGATACAAAGATTAGCAAAGCATGATACTTACATTCAAGTAGCTGAAAATCTAGTGAGAATTTCTATAAAAGAAGTGTGTACAATGGATACAGAGAGTGAGTGGAATAGTGAGGACAAGCCAATCCCAAATCTCTACCCACTCTGTAGATTCTCTTTGGGTTGGAATATGCCAAAGTAAAGTACTGTACACACTTTTTTTTTTTTGTATGTGCTTGGCTGGCTAACTGGGGCACTGTTCAGTATGTATTGTACAACCTATCCTTTTCACGTTAGGGGCTTAATCTTGGGTTTAGTGAAAGTCTCTCCACACCATTCCTCCTCCACCTCTTCACCCACAAAAATGCACAAACTGTTATTCAAACTCTGGAAAAGTGGCTCTTTGGAAGATGAGGTGTGGTTTTCAAGGGGGAGCAGAAGGCCCAGCAGAACATAGACTAGGGAAGAAGGAACACCCAGTTGAGTCTCTGGAGGGAAATCATCACAATGAGAATACGGTGGGGGAATGAGTCTTGATTTCTTGGGAATGGTTTTAGTTATGGGTTGTCAAGAGAAGAAAGGTGTGCTGGATGTTGTTTATTGGCTTTCAACAACATCCTTGCCCTTCTAAGCTCCATCCTGCCTTATAGGGCTGAAATGTTAAAAATTATATACAATGGAATATTACTCAGCCATAAAAAGAAACGAAATTGAGCTATTTGTAATGAGGTGGATGGACCTAGAGTCTGTCATACAGAGTGAAGTAAGTCAGAAAGAGAAAGACAAATACCATATGCTCACACATATATATGGAATTTAAGAAAAAAAAAGTCATGAAGAACCTAGGGGTAAGACAGGAATAAAGACACAGACCTACCAGAGAATGGACTTGTGGACATGGGGAGGGGGAAGGGTAAGCTGTGACAAAGTGAGACAGTGGCATGGACATATATACACTACCAAATGTAAAATACATAGCTAGTGGGAAGCAGCCGCATAGCACAGGGAGATCAGCTCGGTGCTTTCTGACCGCCTGGAGGGGTGGGCTAGGGAGGGTGGGAGGGAGGGAGATGCAAGAGGGAAGAGATATGGGGACATATGTATATGTATAACTGATTCACTTTGTTATAAAGCAGAAACTAACACATCATTGTAAAGCAATTATACTCCAATAAAGATGTAAAAAAAAATTATATTTCCCAGTTTACCTTGTCAGCAGGTTGCAGTCTAGAGTTCTCCAATGTGAGGTTCATGTGTGAATTTGGAGAAGTAGGAAAGAAGGAGGAGCTGTTGATCTTTGGTTGTCGTGACAGGCAGGTGACTGAGCGTCAGCAGAGGATGGAGGTAAGATTTTGCAAAAGGCTACTGGGTGTCCTGAGAATTACTCACTCTGATGCTTGTGGAAATTTCTTGGGATTCCTGCCCTTTAAGATATAAATTATTTCTTGAAATACCCAGAATGGCTTCTGTTTTCCTGACTGAACCCTGACTGACTAAAGGGAAATGATTGCTGCCTGAACTGGCATGAAAGTTGCATGTACCATTTGGGGAGCCTAAGTAATTGTCACTTACACAGATGGTTTCCCCAAGAACCAGAGGCATGGATGCTACTGAATAGATAGGACTGAATTTCTGGCAGGGCAGGGCCTGGCACTGGCACTGGGTTAAAGGGACTCTCAGTTTGTCCCATGGCCACAGTGGATCCAGACATTCAGACTTTTTGGGCTTTGTCATATCCATGTGCCTTGTAGACCATGAAACTATGTGGGAGATCAAGGTAATGAGAGAATGCAAGGAAATTTATACCCAGATATTGATAATCCTCCAAGGTTTGTATCAATGGTTACTTATTCCTTGAGGCATTTCCCTGAGTTATTTCAGACTTATTTTTGTATTTCAAAAATGAAACTCCTTTTAGATGCACTCATGATAGGTCCAACTCCTTATGAATTCTGTCTGTAAGTAGCAGCCTTACAATGAGTTTTCAGCATAATATATTGGAGTATTTTAAGAAAAGTGTTATGAATTGGGAAATTGGGATTGACATATATACACTAAATATGTATAAAATGGATAACTAATAAGAACCAGCTGTATAAAAAAATAAATTTCTAAAATACAAAAAAAACCAAGAAAAACATTAGAAAGACTTTATTCCCGAACAATTATATCCACTGTAGCAGAAAGTGCTTCCCCATTTTACAATATTGAATGGATATTAGGCTTGCATTAGGTCTTCTTTTCATTTTTAAAAAATATCTTTATTGGAGTATAACTGCTTTACAATGGTGTGTTAGTTTCTGCTTTATAACAAAGTGAATCAGTTATACATATACATATATCTCCATATCTATTCCCTCTTGCATCTCCCTCCCTCCTACCCTTCTAGGTGGTCACAAAGCACCCAGCTGATCTCCCTGTGCTATGTGGCTCCTTCCCACTAGCTATCTATTTTACATTTGGTAGTGTATATATGTCCATGCCACTCTCTCACTTTGTCCCAGCTTACTCTTCCCTCTCCCCGTGTCCTCAAGTCCATTCTCTACATCTGCATCTTTATTCCCGTCTTGCCCCTAGGTTCTTCATGAACTTTTTTTTTTTTTTTTTAGATTCCATATATATGTGTTAGCATATGGTATTTGTTTTTCTCTTTCTGACTTACTTCACTCTGTATGACAGACTCTTCATCCATCCACCTCACTACAGATAACTCAATTTTGTTTCTTTTCATGGCTGAGTAATATTCCATTGTGTATATGTGCCACATCTTCTTTATCCATTCATCTGTTGATGGACACTTAGGTTGCTTCCATATCCTGGCTATTGTAAATAGAGCTGCAATGAACATTGTGGTACATGACTCTTTTTGAACTATGGTTTTCTCAGGGTATTTGCCCAGGAGTGGGATTGCTGAATCATATGGTAGTTCTTTTTTTAGTTTTTTAAGGAACTTCCATACTGTTCTCCATAGTGGCTGTAAAACTTACATTCGCACTAACGGTGCAAGAGGGTTCCCTTTTCTCCACACCCTCACCAGAATTTATTGTTTGTAGATTTTTTGATGATGGCCATTCTGACTGGTGCGAAGTGATACCTCTTGTAGTTTTGATTTGCTTTTCTCTAATGATTAGTGATGTTGAGCATCCTTTCATGTGTTTGTTGGCAATCTGTATATCTTCTTTGGAGAAATGTCTATTTAGGTCTTCTGCCCACTTTTGGATTGGATTGTTTGTTTTTTTGATATTGAGTTGCATGAGCTGCTTGTAAATTTTGGAAATTAATCCTTTGTCAGTTGCTTCATTGCAAATATTTTCTCCCATCCTGAGGGTTATGTTTTCGTATTGTTTATGGTTTCTTTTGCTGTGCAAAAACTTTTAAGTTTCATTAGGTCTCATTTGTTTATTTTTTTTTAAATTTCCCTTTCTCTAGGAGGTGGGTCAGAAAGGATATTGCTGTGATTTATGTCATAGAGTGTTCTGCCTATGTTTTCCTCTAAGAGTTTGATAGTGTATGGCCTTACATTTAGGTCTTTAATCCATTTTGAGTTTATTTTTGTGTTTGGTGTTAAGAAGTGTTCTAATTTCATTCTTTTATATGTAGTTGTCCAGTTTTCCCAGCATCACTTCTTGAAGAAGTATACTGTCATTTGAAACCTTCTGTCGTTAGGTTCTAGTACTCCTCACAGCAGTCTGATTTGGTCTCTGTTTCTACCTTTGAAACATATTTTGTGAATCTCTCCTTTGGTACCCTTACTCTGTTCCTGTATCCTGCCTACCATTAATCTGAATACTACCTTTTCTTCAAAGGCCAGTTCAGATGTCTTGTTCTCCAAAAACATTTCTTCAGTTCACATTACTTATCAGCAATCCCTTCCACCTTTTGAAGTCACAAATTACATGTCACTTCTATAGGAGTACTGTCCATTACATTAGGACAATTCATCCAGGACAGAATCTTATTCTACTTTATTACCATACTAGGAAGAGAGTACATAAACATTTGATGAATAAAAAAAAACAACAACAAAAAACATTCAGCCACAACCTCAGTGATGCTTCTGTAATTGATTATTTTTGGTACACGAGTGGTCTGCATAAATGGTTATAATGATCTTGAGACACTTAGAATATATCGTTCAGCTGCAGGGACACTGGTATGCACCAAAGTAAAGCAAAATAACCTCATTATTAACCCAACAGTGGAGCTGGCTCTTGATTCCAAACAGGCAGTAGTATAATGGCTCTTGCTGTCACTAACCATTTTGGGAAACCATCATATGAGCAGAGACTGTCGTTCCCTACAAGGATTCAGATAAGTGGTGGTTGTCACCTTCCTTCCAGGATTCGAGAAGTCAACATGCCTGCTTTCAGCTAGAAAGTGATTAGAGGTCAAGAGAATTTGGAATTATCACCATGGAAGAAGCCCACATGGTGCCAACAGTAACATGATGGTATTGTGTGTGGGAATGGTGAGCTCAAGTGTTGAGAAATGTGAGCTGGGTAGAAATACAACTACTAAGAGGTAATTTCAATTTCATAATTTTTTTAGGTTGAGATACATTTTTTCATAATGTTTTAATATCTAGCAAAGTAATACACATACAGCAAAGAAAAACAGGAAGGTACATGAATGCACAGGGAGAGGCACAGTCCCTGCACACCTCAATTCCCTCCCCAACTCTTTAACTTTCTGTTTTTAGTTCAGGTTGTTACCACCAAAATGCTCATTCAAAGCCTATTCTGCTATTTCTTTCATCTTAAAATAATTTTGACACAGTTTCTAGTAATCCTCTGATTTGAAATTTTAAAATTTAGGTCACCTGAACCAACTCCCTCTCTTCTCTCAGGCCTCTTCCCAATTTTAGACAGTCCTTCTGTCAGTTACAGTGTAAATATGTCATATAATTAAGTGCACATTTTTAAAAATCAGATTTATATTTCTTGTCATCTCTATTTCTACACTCACTCTCCAAGAGCTGTTAACTGGGCCTTTGTTAGGGGAGATAATGTTTATCTTGTATTCTGTACCATAATTATGTTTTGTCTACTTTGATTGTAGGTTGATTTAAGAGTTCAAAACCAGTACAGTTCCTTAACAAAACTATGATAAAGTAAATGTTATTTATCCAAAGCCAGAAAAAAAAAATGACAGTTTTAATCTGTTGTCCTTGAGTGCTTTAAAAATAACATCTTGGCAAACATTAAAAATAACATTTTCATAATTAAAATTATTAAATTCAAATCAGTTAAAATACATTTAGGTAAAAGACTAAGATCAGAAGGAAGAAGTAGAACTATCTCTGAAGATAACAGGATTGTTCCCATAGATAATCTTAAGGAATCTATAAACTAACCATTAGAATACATAAGTAAATTTATCAAGTTCACAGGATACAATGCTAATGTTAGCAAATCAGTTTTATTCATATATAATAATAGCAGTAAATAATCAGAAAGTGAAATAAAAACAATTTACAATAACACCAAAAAGAATAACATATTGAACAACTAACTGTTGTTCAATTTGTTTGCCAACAAATCAGATAACCTAGATGAAATGGACAAACCCCTAGAAACACAAAACCTACCAGGAATGAATCATGAGGAAATAGAAAATGTGAATAAATCTATAACCAATAAGGAGATTAAAAATGTAATAAAAACCTCCCAACAAAGAAAAACCTTGGATCTTATGGCTTCACTGGTGAATTTTACCCAATATTTAAAAAATAGTTAACATCAATTCTCCTCAAACTCTTCCAAAAAATTGAAGAGGAGGGAACACTTCTTAACCCATTCTGTGAGGCCAGCATTACTCTGATATCAAAGCCAGAAAAAGACGCTACAAGAAAACTACAAAGCAGTATCCCTTATGAACATTGATTCAAAAATCCTCAACAAAATACTAGCAAACCAAGTTTAACACCACATTAGAAAGATCACACACCATGACAAA
Source organism: Pseudorca crassidens (assembly GCF_039906515.1). NCBI lineage: Eukaryota > Metazoa > Chordata > Mammalia > Artiodactyla > Delphinidae > Pseudorca > Pseudorca crassidens. The sequence continues at coordinate 133,521,730 of NC_090300.1, read as the reverse complement.
TGGGATTTATTCCTTGAATGCAAAGATGGCTTAACATATGAAAATAAAGCAGTCTCTTACACCACATTAACAGAATTAAGCAAAGAAATACATTATCATCTTAATTGAGGTAGAAAAAGCATTTGACAACATTCAACACCGTTTCATGAGAAAAACATTTAACAAAATAGAAATAGAGGATAACTACTTCAATATGATAAAAGCCATATATGAAAAATGCACAGTAAATATACTGTAAATACCAATGTTTTATAAGATCAATGTTGTAAGACTGAAAGCTTTTCTTTCATGCTCAGGAACAAGGTAAGGATGACTGCCTTCATCATTTCTATTCAACGTGGTACTGGAAGTCACAGCCAGAGCAATTAGGCAAGAAAAAGAAATAAAAGTCAAGCAACTCAGAGAGAAGAAATAAAATGATCTGTTTTTAGATGATATGATCTTATATGTAGAAAACCCTAAAGAGTCACCAAAAAAATGTAATAACTAATAAAATAATTCAATAAATTTATTGGATACAAAATAAACATACAAAAATCAGTTGTGTTTTTATACAATAACAATGAACAATCCCCAGAGGAAATTAGGAAAACAATGCCATTTACAAAAGGATCACAATAATAAAATATGTAGAAATAAACATAACTAAGGAGGGGCGCAAGCCTCTAAGATAGCCCCATCCACCAGAGGGCAGAGAGCAGAAGCAAGAAGAACTACAATCCTGCAGCCTGTGGAACAAAAACCACATTCACAGAGAGATAGACAAGATGAAAAGGCAGAGGGCTATGTACCAGATGAAGGAACAAGATAAAACTCCAGAAAAACAACAAAATGAAGTGGACATAGGCAACCTTCTAGAAAAAGAATTTAGAATAATGATAGTGAAGATGATCCAGTACCTCATAAAAAGAATGGAGGAAAAGATCAAGAAGATGCAAGAAATGTTTAACAAAGACCTAGAAGAATTAAAGAACAAAAACCTAGAAGAGTTAAAGAACAAACAAACAGAGATGAACAATACAATAACTGAAATGAAAAATACACTAGAAGAAATCAATAGCAGAATAACTGAGGCAGAAGAATGGATAAGTGACCTGGAAGACAGAAAGCTGAAATTCACAACCATGGAATAGAATAAGGCCAAAAAAAGAAAAAAAAAAAAAAAAAAAGAAAAAAGAAAACAAATGAAGACCTCTGGGAAAATTAAGTGCAACAACATTTGCATTATAGGTATCCCAGAAGGAGAAGAGAGAGAGAAAGGACATAAGAAAATATTTGAAGAGATTGTAGTGGAAAACTTCCCTAACATAGGAAAGGAAATAGCCACCGAAGTGCAGGAAACACAAAGAGTCCCAGGCAGGATAAACCCAATGAGAAACATGCCGAGACACACAGTAATCAAATGGACAAAAATTAAAGACAAAGAAAAATTATTGAAAGCAACAAGGGAAAAATGACAAATAACATACAAGGGAGCTCCCATAAGGTTAACAGCTGATTTCTCAGCAGAAATTCTACAAGCCAGAAGGGAGGGCCATGATATATTTAAAGTGATGAAAGGGAACAACCTACAACCAAGATTACTCTACCTGGTAAGGATCTCATTCAGATTTGACAGAAAAATCAAAAACTTTACAGACAAGCAAAAGCTAAGAGAATTTAGCACCACCAAACCAGCTCTACAACAAATGCTAAAGGAACTTCTCTAAGTGGGAAACACAAGAGTTGAAAAGGACCTGCAAAACCAAACGAATAACAATTAAGAAAATGGTAATAGGAACATACATATCGATAATTACCTTAAACATGAATGGATTAAATGCTCCAACCAAAAGACACAGGCTCGCTGAATGGATACAAAAACAAGACCCATATATATGCTGTCTACAAGAGGCCCACTTCAGATCTAGGGACACATACAGACTGAAAGTTAGGGGTTGGAAAAAGATATTCCATGCAAATGGAAATCAAAAGAAAGCTGGAGTAGCAATACTCATATCACATAAAGTAGACTTTAAAATAAAGAATGTTACAAGAGACAAGGAAGAACACTACATAATGATCAAGAGATCAATCCAAGAAGAAGATATAACAATTATAAATATATTTGCACCCAACATAGGAGCACCTCAATACATAAGGCACCTGCTAACAGTTATAAAAAAGGAAATCAACAGTAACACAGTAATAGTGGGGGACTTTAACACCTCACTTACACCAATGGACAGATCATCCAAACAGAAAATTAATAAGGAAACATAAGGTTTTAATGACATGACAGACCAGCTAGATTTAATTGATATTTATAGGACATTCCATCCAAAAACAGATTAAACTTTCTTCTCAAGTGCAAATGGAACATTCTCCAGGATAGATCACATCTTGTATCACAAATCAAGCGTTGGTATATTTAAGAAAATTGAAATCATATAAAGCTTCTTTTCTGACACAATGCTATGAGATTAGAAATCAGTTACAGGGAAAAAAAGGTAAAAAACACAAACACATGGAGGCTAAACAATACAGAACTAAATAACCAAGAGATCACTGAAGAAATCAAAGAGAAAATCAAAAAATACCTAGAGACAAATGATAATGAAAACACGATGATCCAAAACCTATAGGATGCAGCAAAATCAGTTCTAAGAGGGAAGTTTATAGCAATACAAGCCTAACTCAGGAAAGAAGAAAAATCTCAAGTAAACAAATTAACCATAGAGCTAAAGGAACTAGAGAAAGAAGAAAAAAAACCCCCAAAGATAGCAGAAGGAAATAAATCATAAAAATCAGATCAGAAATAAATGAAAAAGAAATGAAGGAAATGATAGCAAAGATCAATAAAACTAAAAGCTGGTTCTTTGAGAAGATAAACAAAATTGACAAACCATTAGCCAGACTCATCAAGAAAAAAAGGGAGAAGACTCAAATCAATAGAATTAGAAAAGAAAAAGGAGAAGTAACAACTGACACTGCAGAAATACAAAAGATCATGAGAGATTACTACAAGCAACTTTATGCCAGTAAAATGGACAACCTGTAAGAAATGGACCAATTATTAAAAAGGTATAACCTTCCAAGACTGAACCAGGAAGAAATAGAAAATATGAATAGACCAATCACAAGTAATGAAATTGAAACTGTGACAAAAAATCTTCCAACAAACAAAAGCCCAGGACCACAGGGTTTCACAGGTGAATTCTATCAAATATTTAGAGGAGAGCTAACACCTATCCTTCTCAAACTCTTCCAAAAAAATGCAGAGGGAGGAACACTCCCAAACTCATTCTATGGGGTCATCTTCACCATGATAAAAAAACCGGGCAAGGATACTACAAAAAAAGAAAATTACAGACCAATAAAACTGATGACTATAGATGCAAAAATCCTCAACAAAATACTAGCAAACCGAATCCAATAACACATAAAAAGGATCATACACCATAATCAAGTGGGATTTATCCCAGGGATGCAAGGATTCTTCAGTATAAGCAAATCAATCAAGGTGATACACCATATTAACAAATTGAAGAGTAAAAAACATATGATCATCTCAATAGATGCAGAAAAATCTTTTGTCAAAATTCAACACCGATTTATGATAAAAACTCTCCGGAGAGTGGGAATAGAGGGAATCCACCTCAACATAATTAAGGCCATATATGACAAATCCACTGCACACATCATTCTCAATGGTGAAAAACTGAAAGCATTTCCTCTAAGATCAGGAACAAGACAAGGATGTCCACTATTGCCACTGTTATTCAACATAGTTTTGGAAGTCGTAGCCACAACAATCAGAGAAGAAAAAGAAATAACAGGAATACAAATTGGAAAAGAAAAAGTAAAATTGTCACTGTTTTCAGATGACATAATCCTATACACAGAGAATCCTAAAGATACCACCAAAAAACTACTAGAGCTCATCAATGAATTTGGTAAAGTTGCAGGATACAAGATTAATGCACAGAAATCTCTTGCATTCCTATACACTAATGATGAAAAATCTTAAGAGAAATTAAGGAAACACTCCCATTTACCATTGCAACAAAAAGAATACAATATCTAGGAATAAACCTACCTAGGGAGACAAAAGACCTGTATGCAGAGAACTATAAGACACTGATGAAAGAAGTTAAAGATGATACCAACAGATGGAGAGATATACCATGTTCTTGGATTGGAAGAATCAATATTGTGAAAATGACTATACTACCCAAAGCAATTTACAGATTCAATGCAATCCCTATCAAATTACCAATGGCATTTTTTGCAGAACTAGAACAAAAAATCTTAACAGTTGTATAGAGACATAAAAGACCCTGAATAGCCAAAGCAGTCTTGAGGGAAGAAAACAGAGCTGGAGGAATCAGACGCCCTGACTCAGACTATACTACAAAGCTATAGTAATCAAGACAATATGGTACTGGCACGAAAACAGAAATATAGATCAATGTAACAGGATAGAAAGCCCAGAGATAAACCCAAGCACCTATGGTCAACTAAGCTATGACAAAGGAGGCAAGGATATTCAATGGAGGAAAGACAGTCTCTTCAATAAGTAATGCTGGGTAAACTGGACAGCTACATCTAAAAGAATGAAATTAAAACCCTCCCTAACACCATACACAAAAATAAACTCAGAATGGATTAGAGACCTAAATGTAAGACTGGACACTATAAAACTCTTAAAGAACACTCTGTGACATAAATCACAGCAAGATCTGTTTTGATCCACCTCCTAGAGAAATGGAAATAAAAACAAAAATAAACAAATGGGACCTAATGAAACTTAAAAGCTTTTGCAAAACAAAGGAAACTACAAACAAGACGAAAAGACAACCCTCAGAATGGGTGAAAATATTTGCAAGCGAATCAGTGGACAAAGGATTAATCTCCAAAATATATAAACAGCTCATGCAGCTCAATATTAAAAAAATAAACAACCCAATCAAAAAATAGGCAGAAGATCTAATTGACATTTCTCAAAAGAAGATACACAGATGGCCAAAAAGCACATGAAAATCTGCTCAACATCACTAATTATTAGAGAAATGCAAATCAAAACTACAATGAGGTATCATCTCACACCAGTTAGAATGGGCATCATCAGAAAATCTACAAACAACAAATGCTGGAAAGGGTGTGGAGAAAAGGGAACACTCTTGCACTGTTGGTGGGAATGTAAATTGATACAACCAGTATAGAGGTCCCTCAAAAAACTAAAAATAGAACTACCTTATGACCCAGCAATCCCACCACTGGGCATATACCCAGAGAAAACCATAATTCAAAAAGACACATGCACCCCAATGTTCATTGCAGCACGATTTACAATAGCCAGGTCATGGAAGCAACCTAAATGCCCATCGACAGATGAATGGATAAAGAAGATATTGTACATATATACAATGGAATATTACTCAGTCATAAAAAGGAACAAGATTGGGTCATTTGTAGAGACGTGGATGGATCTAGAGACTGTCATACAGAGTGGTGTACGTCAGAAAGAGAAAAACAAATATTGTATATTAACGCATATATGTGGAACCTAGAAAAATAGTACAGATGAACCGGTTTGCAGGGCAGAAATAGAGACACAGATGTAGAGAACAAACGTATGGACATCAAAGGGGGAAAGTGGCAGGGAGCGGGGGGGCTTGGTGTTGTGATGAATTGGGTAATTGGGATTGACATGTATACACTAATATGTATAAAATGGATAACTAATAAGAATCTGCTGTATAAAAAAATAAATAAAATAAAATTCCAAAATTCAAAAAAAAATAATATAGAACATTTCAGGAGTATTTGCCATTTCCATATCGAGCTATCAATCATTTACAAGCATTCCAATCATGTTCATTCGTAAAATACATTAAAAGAAGCCCAATGTTCAGTAAATACCAAATGAATTTGAGACCTACTTTTGGGAACTTAGAGGCTGATCAAGAAGGAAGTTTCTAGGATTTTGTAATGTTTAAGTATTTGACCAAAATAAGTTACCCTCAAGTGGTATTGAAGGTTTACTTGAAATGTGATAAAAATATATATATATATATATATATATATATATATATATAAAATAAACCTGATTTAGGAAGTGATGAACAGTTTGTTTAAAGGTTGGTGGTTACCTTGGATGTGAAAGATAATATTAAAGGCTCTTCCATATAAACTTTAGACAAAGTTTTGGGGTTTTTTAGTTTTTAAATTTTTTATTGAAGTATATTTAATTTACAGAGTTGTGTTAGTTTCAGGTATACAGCAAAGTGATTCAGTTATACATACACACACACACACACACACACACACACACACACACATTCTTTTTCAGGTTCTTTTCCATTATAGGTTATTAGGTAAAGTGTTATTTTTTGGGAGCATAATTAGTACTTTATTTCACTTTTTCCTTTACATTGATGATTTTTAAATTGGGATTTTCTTTTTGAAGATTAAAAATTATAGTGTTACAGTTTACACAGTTCCACAAGAGAGCTCTAATTACTCGTCATTGCCCTGAAAGAATTCCTGCATCTCTTTTTTTTTTTTTTTGGTCTTTTCTTTTCTTCTTTTTGACCATGCTGTGCAGTGTGTGGGAACTTAGTTCCCCGACCAGGGATAGAACCCAGGCCCTCAGCAGTGAGAACTCGGAGTTAGACAAAGTTTTCTTTTAAGTGATTTAAATTTTTTTCTATTTTATTTATTTATATTTTTGGTTTACCCTGAGTTTTGTTGTGGCCCCTAAATATTCCCTAGGCCATTGTTTGGTCCTTCTGAAATTTCCAGGTTGAAAAATGTATCTTTTTCCCAGTAGAGCTGTGGAGTTGGTAAACTGCCTTGGAAGTCAAGATAGTGTTGTTTTATGCACTCCTTGCAGAAATCACCACCAACAATCTGTGGACACTAACTCTTCATCAAGGCCAATGCCATCCTCACTGTCGAATGCACATGGTGCCCCTGTCCTGAAGGGGCACAGGAAGGACAGGAGGTAAGCGATGGTGTCAGGCAAGGGAGTCAGCTAGGAAGAGGCTTTCATGATAAGTTTTAAAAAGAAAAAGAGGAACTTAGAGACTTAAAAATCCAATTCTGAATATTAAAGAGTTTGGGAGAAATGACTTGAGTGAGAGCTAAAAGCTTGAAAGAGACACAAGAAAATAAAAGCCAACTTCATAAGACTGAAGAAAAATGGCTAGTGTAATGCAGGATGTGATGGGTGGCAGATAAAAAGGCACTGCCTGATAGTCAAGGTAAAATAAGGGATTCTGTGATGTGTGGGTGCAGAAGGAACTACTGAAAGCCTTCAAGGAGCATTTGGACCTGATATAGACAACCAAGAGTTCTGTTGACTTCTATCTGTGTTCTTTTTTTTTTGCGGTACGCGGGCCTCTCACTGTTGTGGCCTCTCCCGTTGCAGAGCACGGGCTCCGGACGCGCAGGCTCAGCGGCCATGGCTCACGGGCCCAGTCGCTCCACGGCATGTGGGATTCTCCCAGACCAGGGCACGAACCCGTGTCCCCTACATTGGCAGGCGGACTCTCAACCACTGCGCCACCAGGTAAGCCCTTCTATCTGTGTTTTTAACCTGATTGATGCCCAGCAAACATTTCCCAGCCCCCATTCTTCGTGGCTTTCTGCCTGGAGCACCATGAACCCTGCCTTCTCTTAGGCTTAGTTTCTGCCAACAGCCAGTCCAGAGGATCACTCACCAAGGAAAGCGAGCCTGTTTTTCTGGAAACCATCTGGAGCATTCCAAAACCATTCTTCTGCTCTCCCAGCTTGAGTTGCCTCCTCTTTGCTCATCAAGCCGCAGCTTCCCAATGCCAGAGCTTCTCTGCACACTTGGGATAGAGAGGTTCTTGAGTGTGTAAACCTCAGGGCACGGTTTTGGGTGAGGTGTTAAAAACCACCATTTCAATCCCTCTTGACCCTTCCTGGATGAAATCCCAAAACAATCACAATATAAACAGAATGCTTAGTCCTACTTTTTTCACTTGGTAGCTCTGTGACTGTGGGCAATTTAATTGACCTCTCTGGGACTCGGTTTCCTCATCCTTAAAATGGGGATAATAAAAGTACCTACCTCGTAGAGTTGCTGTGAGAATAAAGTGAGATACTGTATGTTCAGCAGTTACTTTACAGGTAGACAGAATGCTAATAACTGGACAGATGGGACCAATTATTCTTATTCATTTATTTTTATTGCTGTATCAGCAATAAATTTTGGAACTTTGGAATGTAGATGGGAACTAAAATAAGGGGACTGGTGTCATTTTTCCTTTTGATCTCACTCTTTGCTTTTGGGGGGCCTGGACAGGAAAACAATGGCAGTGGCAGAGTGATGGCAGTCATAGCAGCAATAGTAATAGCTGATTTTTGTGGATGGCTTTGTGCCAGGGACTGTGCTGAGGACACAAATCTCCATCACATCTCTCATTGCCACTGCTCTTATAGCTAGAGGTGCAGCTGGTCCTGGAGCCAGCGTATCTCTTCCAGCAAAAGGCTGCCTAGTCTCTCACCCAGTGAGTTGAGATGCTTGAGCTTTTCCTTAGAGAATCTTTTAAGATGCTTTGCCTAACTGCTGGACCCCTAACTTGAGTGCTGTCCTAAGATTGTAAACGCTGAACTAGAAGTTCCAAATTCCATGGCATCTCCCGAGAAATGGAAGAGCAAGGTGGCATGACCAAGAACCTGGGTTCCAAGACCCAGATCCCTTCATTCAGAGTAATTCATTTTGGTCTATTTTCTGCATTGATACCCCCCACCCCCTGACCTCATTTGTAAAGCTTTTTAGACAAAAGGCTCATAGTTTTCAAAAAAAAACTGTGAAAGCCACTGCACTAAACTTGGTCTCCTTATGTAAAATGACAGTTCTAAACTCTCTGCAGTATTGTGATAACCAACTCGGTGTTGAATTCTTGAAGGTTTGAAAAGCCCTATGAGGTTTTCAAAGGTGTTTTTAATGTAGAAAACATCATTTTTAGGTATCATCTCATTTCTATGTTGGTAGCTTTATTTATACAAAACTGGACAGCTTGATTTTGATCAAGTATAAAGTTGTGCATGCCCAGATTTGGAATATTCTCTTGTGAGTCTCCTTCTTTTGTGGTTCAGTGATGAGAAAGCCCAGTTTCAATCAAATAACCTGACACTCATTTTTCTTGATTCTTCAAGTGATAGTATTTTCCAAGAACACTTGAGTTTAGCAGTGTACCCTCTGAGATTCACATCATAGCTTTGTCCATTGCGTTTTATGCATAGCATGCCGTGGTTATGTACAATAGTATTTTCCAAGACAGGGAAACTCCTCATGGTTGTATTCATTGGTCCAGACCTACAATTAGTTGGGAAATCACAACACTATCACCATGTATGAGTTATCTGCCTCTTGCTTTCAAGCAGGCCCCTTTGTTTTAAAGCAGTGGCACTTATATAAACACCAGACTTACGCATCTTATGCTTACTTACATGTGAAATTCTCAAACTACACAATCTTGGATTGCTCAGTGTTGTGACAGACAAACCAATGCAAGCACTAAAAAAGTCTAGATAAAACAAAGCTATAATAGAATCTTTTTTGAAATTTGGTAGAGGCAGGGAGAGGACCTGGAAGGTCTGTGTTCGGGACCCAGAACTTACTCTATGTGTCTCTTCATTTGGGTGGTCCTGATCTGTACCGTTGATAGTAAAACTGTAATCACATAGTAAAACTGACAAAAATGTTCTGAGCACATGGGGTACATTCTAAACATTCATTAATCAACTGAACAGATGGGGGCATGGCACTAGTAGGAAATATTAGGTTTCTTTAAAGAAGTCTGATCACAGCTTTCACTTAGTTCCCTCAGTGTTTCAGTCAGGAATCTCCAGAGAAGCAGAATAAATAGGATATATATAGACAGAGAGATTTATTTTCAGGAACTGACTCATGCAATTATGAGAGCTGGAAAGTCCAAAAGATATAGGGCAAGCCAGCAGGCTGGAAATTCAGGTAAGAGTTGACATTGTAGTCTTGAGTCCAAAATAGGGCAGGCTAGACAGGCTAGAAACTTAAGTAGGCTTTCTATGTTGCAATTGTGAGTTAAAATTCCTTCTTCTTGGGACTTCCCTGGCGGCACAGTGGTTAGGACTCCTCGCTTCCACTGCTGGGGGCACAGGTTCGATCCCTGGCTGGGGAACGAAGATCCTGCATGCCGCATGGTGTGGCCAAAGTAAAATAAAATCCCTTCTTCTCCAGGAAACTTCAGTCTTTTTCTTAAGGCCTTCAACTGATTGGATAAGGTCCGCACACACTATGGAGGGTAATATGCTTTTCTCAAAGTCCACTGACTGTAAATGTTAATCACATCTAAAAACTACTTTCACAGCAATGTCTAGACTGATGTTTGACCAGACAACTGGGGGCCATAGAGTAGCCAAGTTGACACACAGGATAAACAATTACACTCATTATTCTCTTTCTACTTTCTACTGCTATGAGTCAGCTTCTACCAGAAAAAAAATCTTTACACAAATCTGCTCACACTGTACTTTTATGTCCTTAACTGAAGCTATCAGGACATTAAGACAAAAAGATTGTCCTTATTGGCATGGATTTTTCTTTCTTGCTAGATGTTGTTATGGGTCATGGGGTTGATCTTAATAATTAAAGCAGTAAGATATGAGCACAAGAAGAAACAAACCCATAGAAGTGACTAGAAAGTCTCAAAATAAACTCAAATTAACCTCCAAAAATATATTAATTTGCTGAAGAGGTCATGGCACTTGATTGACTGGTAGATCATAAACCAGTAACCCTATCCAAACATTTTATCGCTCAGAACACTTGATAATTAGGAGTTAGAGAGATACTGATAGAATGATTCCATTACCTTGCTCAGCTGTGACCACATTACGTGACACATTTCCTTCATCTTTACATACTTGATAAGGGAAGAGGTGGAAAGATAACCAACATTCACTGAGTGCCTGTTATGCCACATGCCCTATTCTAGGTACTTTACATACTGTATGTAATTCATGTTTCTCAAACTACTCTGTATATTTAGTGACAACCAGGGTTGGGACCCAGGAATCTGTGTTTTTAATGAAATTTATTCTTGGTTCCAATGATGTAAAAAGATTGTCATTGTTCTCATCTTGCAAAAGCAAGAAAATTGAAGCACGAAGAAATTAAACAATTTGTTAGGACACCCAACTGACACAAGGTAGAACTATGTGTTCAGTCTCAAGGAAGTTGGCTTCAAAGCCAACTTCATCCCTAGGTGATGCCACGGGCCAGTGAAACTCTATTTGCACTCTGTGCTTGCAACAGTGGTTTCACTGCCATGTCCATAGCAGCTCTAGCTCCCCGATGCCTTTTTTTTCTTCCCATCACCTGCCTCTAGGACCCAGCATCATAGAGTCTCTTGAATTATACTATTGATTATTATATGATAAGATTTTGCTCAGTAGCTTGAGCAAAAAGATGAACTAATGAGTTCCATATCATATTTCTTAATAATCTCTAGCCATACCTCTATAAGGGAAAAAAAGTTTGGGAATTACAACTAGCCATTTCTAATCAACAAAGCTTGTCAAGAATTTGGAGGCTTCCATCAGCTGAGGTGTTTCTCAAACAAAACACGGTCCCAAGTCCTAGAATCTTTCAGCTCGTTAATGTCTCCATGGACGCTTCTACATAACTTTACATTGTTTTATTTAAAATTTCTGCTTCCTTACCTCTGAAAATAGTGTATTTAGAGGTGCTACATGCTTTAAAAGTGTACAGCTGTGAAAAATGACATGACGCTGAAACAAGCAAAACCTCTGGCAGAAAGTTGAAATTGAGGCGACCCAAGATCTCAGCCAGTACATAGTGTTTCTGCCTACTCCAAATCTTCAGCAGTTTTGTGAGCTCTTTTCCCTCATTTTTTTTTTTGAGTACATACATCAATATGTACTGTGGCATAGTGTCTGGATTTCCAAAAATCCAGAAACATGAGTCAGCTCTTTGACTATTTTCTACAAATTTGGTAAAGTACTGTATTCATGGAATCCAAGTGTGTTTTTCAGGAATTACATCCCTGTGCCTCCACACTGAGAGTCCTGATCAGTGTGTGATGTTCTGAAGTGTTCTGCATTTACTTTCTAAGGGCAATGTTGTCAGGATAGATAATTATTCAGAACAGGTGAATAATGCAATGGTTTAATACATTTAATATTCCTGTTAATGTAAAATGTCATATACAATCATATATAATATGGTTCCAACTTAAGAATATCCTTTTAACTCTGTAAGACTGGTAGAAATCCTTGTAGGAGCATGTTATGAGTTGAATTGTGTATCCTCAGGAAAGATATGTTGACATCCTAACTCCAGGTAACTCAGAATGAATACGACTTTATTTAGAAATAGGGTCATTGAAGACATAGTTAGTTAGGTTAAGATGAGATCACACTGGAGTAGGGTGGAACTGTAGTCTAATATGACTAGTGTCCTTATAAAAAGGAGAAACTCGGACATAGACACAGACATGCACAAACAGAAGATTATGTGAAGAGACATATGGGGAGAAGACGGCCATGTGAAGATGGAAGCAAAGATTCAAATTATATGGCCACCAGACAAATAACGCCTGAGACCATGGGAAACTAGGAAGAGACAAGGAGGGATCTTCCCCCAGATGGTACAGAAGGAGCATGGCCCTGTCATCTCCTGGATTTGAGACTTCTAACCTCCAGAACCATGACACAGTAAATTTCTGTTTTTCTAGGCCACCCAGTTTGTGGTACTTCATTATGGCAGCCTTAGGAAGCTAATACAAAGCCTTCGCTGGTATTTGCAGCTGTGACTGCCAGAAAATGTGTGAGGAAGCCAGAACTAAACTGAGGTCCCTGATTAAGTAAACTTATCCAGCTCAGGGCTCTAAACGTCATTTGCATCTAAGATTTCCAAAGGTAGTGTCTATATTCATGACCTCTCCCTGAGCTACAGGATCAAATCTCCAACTGCTCACTGGATAGCTTTCTAAATGACATCTCAAAACTAGCATGACCAAAGCAGGACATTGAATTCGATGCCCACCCAAACTTCCCCTAGTCTACCCTATCTAAGTGAATGACACCACCATCTAAGTTATTCAAGCTCAAATCAAGAATCTTCTTCCTTCTTCCCTGCCACCATAAACAATCCATCTGTGTGTCATCTAAGTTCTACCTCCAAAATAAATTCCAAGTCAGTAGATTTTACTACAAATCTACTTCTCAGACTTCCTCTAAGATGTAGATTTGTAATAAAAGAATGAAAATATTTTTTAAAAAAGAATTAATTAAAAATGCCATTGGGAATTTGATACGGATTGCATTGAAAGTGTAGATTGCTTTGAGACATCTGGACATCTTAACAATACTAGGTCTTACAATCAATGAACACAGGATGTCTTTCCATTTATTTGTGTCTTCTTTAATTTCTTTCAGCAACATTTTATAGCTTTCAGTGTACAAGTTTTTACCTCCTTTGTTATGTTTTTTGTTGAATTTTATTTTATTTTTCATACAGCAGTTTCTTATTAGTTATCCATTTTATACAAATTAGTGTATATATGTCAATCTCAATCTCCCAATTCATCACACCACCAAACCCCCTGCCACTTTCCCCCCTTGGTGTCCATATGTTTGTTCTCTACATCTGTGTCTCTATTTCTGCCCTGTAAACTGGTTCATCTGTACCATTTTTCTAGGTTCCACATATATGCGTTAATATACGATATTTGTTTTTCTCCTTCTGACTTACTTCACTCTGTATGACAGTCTCTAGATCCATCCATGTCTCTACAAATGATCCAATTTTGTTCCTTTTTATGGCTGAGTAATATTCCATTGTATATATGTACAATATCTTCTTTATCCATTCGTCTGTCGATGGGCATTTAGGTTGCTTCCATGACCTGGCTATTGTAAATCATGCTGCAGTGAACATTGGGGTGCATGTGTCTTTTTGAATTATGGTTTTATCTGGGTATATGCCCAGTGGTGGGATTGCTGGGTCATATGGTAATTCTATTTTTGGCTTTTTAAGGAACCTCCATACTGTTCTCCATAGTGGTTGTATCAATTTACATTCCCACCAACAATGCAAGAGGGTTCCCTTTTCTCCACACCCTCTCCAGCATTTGTTGTTTGTAGATTTTCTGATGATGCCCATTCTAACTGATGTGAGGTGATACCTCACTGTAGTTTTGATTTGCATTTATCTAATAATTAGTGATGTTGAGTAGCTTTTCATGTGCTTCTTGACCATCTGTATATCTTCTTTTGAGAAATGTCTATTTAGGTATTCTGCCCATTTTTTGATTGGGTTGTTTGTTTTTTTAATATTGAGCTCCATGAACTGTTTATATATTTTGGAGATTGATCCTTTGTCGGTTGATTCACTTTCAAACATTTTCTCCCATTCTGAGGGTTGTCTTTTTGTCTTGTTTGTAGTTTCCTTTGCTTTGCAAAAGCTTTTAAGTTTCATTAGGTCCCATTTGTTTATTTTTGTTTTTATTTCCATTTCTCTAGGAGGTGGATCATAAAAGATCTTGCTGTGATTTATGTCAAAGAATGTTCTTCCTATGTTTTCCTCTAAGAGTTTTATAGTGTCCAGTCTTACATTTAGGTCTCTAATACGTTTTGAGTTTATTTTTGTGTATGGTGTTAGGGAGGGTTTTAATTTCATTCTTTTACATGTAGCTGTCCAGTTTTCCTGGCACCACGTATTGAAGAGACTGTCTTTTCTCCACTGTATATACTTGCCTTCTTTGTCATAGCTTCTTAGTTGACCATAGGTGCATGGGCTTATCTCTGGGCTTTCTATCCTGTTCCATATTTCTGTTTTTGTGCCAGTACCATATTGTCTTGATTACTGTAGTTTTGTAGTATAGTCTGAAGTCAGGGAGTCTGATTCCTCCAGTTCCATTTTTTCCCTCAAGACTGCTTTGGCTATTCAGTATAATTTGTGTCTTCATACAAATTTTACGACATTTTGTTCCAGTTCTGTAAAAAATGCCATTGGTAATTTGATAGGGATTGCATTGAATCTGTAAATTGCTTTGGGTAGTATAGTCATTTTCACAATGTTGATTCTTTCAATCCAAGAACATGGTATTATCTCTCCATCTGTTTGTATCATCTTTAATTTCTTTCATCAGTGTCTTATAGTTCTCTGCATACAGGTCTTTTGTCTCCTTGGTAGGTTTATTCCTAGGTATTTTATTCTTTTTGTTGCAATGGTAAATGGAAGTGTTTCCTTAATTTCTATTTCAGATTTTTCATCATTAGTGTATAGGAATGCAAGAGATTTCTGTGCATTAATTTTGTATCCTGCAACTCTAACAAATTCATTGATGAGCACTAGTAGTTTTCTGGTGGCATCTTTAGGTTAATCTATACCATTTTTCTAGGATCCATGTATATGCGTTAATCCTGAATCTTTAGGATTCTCTATGTATAAGATCATGTCATCTGCAAACAGTGACAGTGTTACTTTTTCTTTTCCAATTTGTATTCCTTTTATTACTTTTCCTTCTCTGATTGCCGTGGCTAGGACTTCCAAAACTATGTTGAATAACAGTGGTGATAGTGGACATCCCTGTCTTGTTCCTGATCATAGAGGAAATGCTTTCAGTTTCTACCATTGAGAATGATGTGTGCTGTGGGTTTGTCGTATATGGCTATTATTATGTTGAGGTAGGTTTCCTCTATGCCCACTTTCTGGAGAGTTTTTATCATATATGGGTGTTGAATTTTGTCAAAAGGTTTTTATGAATCTATTGAGATGATCATATGCTTTTTACTCTTCAATTTGTTAATATGGTGTATCACATTGATTGATTTGCATATACCAAAGAATCCTTACAAAACTGGGATAAATCCCACTTCATCATGGTGTATGATCCTTTTAATGTGTGGTTGGATTCTGTTTGCTAGTATTTTTGCATCTATAGTCATCAGTGATATTGGTCTGTAATTTTTGTTTTTGTATTATCTTTGTCTGGTTTTGGTATCAGGGTGATGGTGGCCACATAGAATGAGTTTGGGAGTATTCCTTCCTCTGCAATTTTTTGGAATAGTTTGAGATGGATGGGTGTTAGCGCTTCTCTAAAAGTTTGATAGAATTCACCAGTGAAGCCATCTGGTCCTGGACTTTTTTTTTGCTGGAAGATTTTAAATCACAGTTTCAATTTCATTACCTGTGATTGGTCTGTTGATATTTTCTATTTCTTCCTGGTTCAGTCTTGGAAGGTTATACCTTTGTAAGAATTTGTCCATTTCTTCCATGTTGTCCATTTTATTGTCATAGAGTTGCCTGTAGTAGTGTCTTAGGATGCTTTGTATTTCTGCGGTGTCTGTTGTAACTTCTCCTTTTTCATTTCTAATTTTATTGATTTGAATCCTCTCCCTCTTTTTCTTGATGAGTCTGGCTAATGGTTTATCAATTTTGTTTATCTTCTCAAAGAACCAGCTTTTAGTTTTATTTATCTTTGCTATTTTTTTCTTTGTTTCTATTTCATTTATTTCTGCTCTGATCTTTATAATTTCTTTCCTTCTACCTACTTTGGGTATTGTTTGTTCTTCTTCTCTAGTTCCTCAGGTGTAAGGTTGACTGTTTATTTGAGATTTTTCTTGTTTTTTAAGGTAGGCCTGTATTGCTATAAACTTCCCTCTTAGAACTGCTCTTGATGCATCCCATAGGTTTTGAATCATTGTGTTTTCATTGTAATTTGTCTCTGGGTATTTTTTGATTTCCTCTTTGATTTCTTCAGTGATCTCTTGGTTATTTAGTAACGTACTGTTTAGCCTCCATGTGTTTGTGTTTTTTATGTTTTTTTCCCCTTTAATTGATTTCTAATCTCATAGCGCTGTGGTCAGAAAAGTTGGTTGATATGATTTTAATTTTCTTAAATTTACTGAGGTTTGGTTTGTGACCCTAGATGTGATCTATCCTGGAGAATGTTCCATGGGCACTTGAGAAGAAAGTTTAATCTGCTGTTTTTGGATGGAATGTCCTATAAATATCAAATAAATCTAGCTGTCTATTGTGTCATTAAAAGCCTTTGATTCCTTATTAATTTTCTGTTTGGATGATCTGTCCATTGGTGTAAGTGAGGTGTTAAAATCCCCCACTATTATTGTGTTGCTGTTGATTTCCTTTTTTATAACTGTTAGCAGTTGCCTTATGTGTTGTGGTGCTCCTATGTTGGGTGCAAATATATTTATAATTGTTGTATCTTCTTCTTGGATTGATCCCTTGATCATTATGTAGTGTCCTTCCTTGTCTCTTGTAACATTCTTTATTTTAAAGTCTACTTTATGTGATATGAGTATTGCTACTCCAGCTTTCTTTTGATTTCCATTTGCATGGATTATCTTTTTCCATCCCCTAACTTTCAGTCTGTATGTGTCCTTAGGTCTGAAGTGGGCCTCTTGTAAACAGCATATATATGGGTCTTGTTTTTGTATCCATTCAGTGAGCCTGTGTCTTTTGGTTGGAGCATTTAATCCATTCACGTTTAAGGTAATTATCGATATGTATGTTTCTATTACCATTTTCTTAATTGTTATTCGTTTGTTTTTGCAGGTCCTTTTCAACTCTTGTGTTTCCCACTTAGAGAATTTCCTTTAGCATTTGTTGTAGAGCTGGTTTGGTGGTGCTAAATTCTCTTAACTTTTACTTGTCTGTAAAGCTTTTGATTTCTCCATCAAATCTGAATGAGATCCTTGCCAGGTAGAGTAATCTTGGTTGTAGGTTCTTCCCTTTCATCACTTTAAATATATCATGGCACTCCCTTCTGGCTTATAGAGTTTCTGCTGAGAAATCAGCTGTTAACCTTATGGGAGCTCCCTGTATGTTATTTGTCGTTTTTCCCTTGTTGCTTTCAATAATTTTTCTTTGTCTTTAATTTTTGTCCATTTGATTACTGTGTGTCTCGGCATGTTTCTCATTGGGTTTATCCTGCCTGGGACTCTCTGCACTTCCTGGACTTTGGTGGCTATTTCCTTTCCCATGTTAGGGAAGTTTTCCACTACAATCTCTTCAAATATTTTCTCACGTCCTTTCTCTCTCTCTTCTCCTTCTGGGACCCAAATAATGCAAATGTTGTTGCGTTTAATGTTGTCCCAGAGGTCTTTTAGGTTGTCTTCATTTCTTTTCATTCTTTTTTCTTAATTCTGTTCCACAGCAGTGAATTCCACCATTCTGTCTTCCAGGTCACTTATCCATTCTTCTGCCTCAGTTATTCTGCTATTGATGCCTTCTAGCTTATTTTTCAGTTCAGTTATTGTATTGTTCATCTCTTTTTATTTGTTCTTTAATTCTTCCACTTTTTTTTTCTTTAATTCTTCTAGGTCTTTGTTAAACATCTCTTGCATCTTCTTGATCTTTGCCTCCATTCTTTTTTTGAGGTCCTGGATCATCTTCACTATCATTATTCTAAGTTCTTTTTCTAGAAGGTTGCCTACCTCCACTTCATTTAGTTGTTTTTCTGAGGTTTTATCTTGTCCCTTCATCTGGTACATAGCCCTCTGAACTTTCATCTGTCTATCTCTCTGTGAATGTGGTTTTTGTTCCACAGGCTGCAGGATTGTAGTTCTTCTTGCTTCTGCTGTCTGCCCTCTAGTGGATGAGGCTATCTAAGTGGCTTGTGCAATTTTCCTGATGGGAGGTACTGGTGGTGGGTAGAGCTGGCTGTTGCTCTGGTGGGCAGAGCTCAGTAAAGCTTTAATCCACTTGTCTGCTGATGGGTGGGGCTTGGTTCCCTCCCTGTTGGTTGTTTGACCTGAGGTGACCCAACACTGGAGCCTACCCACTAATGGCGGACTCTGGTAGGGCTCACGCCAAGGAGTACTTCCCAGATCTTCTGCTGCCAGTGTCCTTGTCCTCATGGTGAGCCACAGCTACCCCCCGCCTCTCCAGTAGACCCTCCAACACTAGCAAGTAGGTGTGGTTCAGTCTCCTATGGGGTCACTGCTCCTTCCCCTGGGTCCCGATGTGCATACTACTTTGTGTGAGCGCTCCAAGAGTGGATTCTCTGTTTCCCCCAGTCCTGTTGAAGTCCTGCTGTTGATCCGATTTTGAATCCTAAGGTAGAAGTCGAGTGGTGGCCCTAGACATGATCATGGCATGTTCATGGAGAGAGGAAGGAGTCTCCACTTCCCAAACCTATTAGCAATTGCTGCATGTTCTTCACTCACTGCGCCAAGGAGGAACCTTCCACTGCAAAGGATGGTGGGACATCCATGTTAGTCGGTAAGCATCTGGGAGAAATCCAGCATGCACACCCACAATGTCCGGCCAAGCGAGCCTCTCCTCCAGTCGGACCCACAGGTTGCTGAACTGCTGGATCCACTGCTTCTGCTGCAGCTGCCTCTGCTTCTTCCAGAACTTTCATCGTGCCTTGCCTGGCAGGTCAGCACTTCTGGGTAGAGACACGTGGAGTGGTGATAGTTAGGGTCCTGCAGACCTAGCTTCTGGTACGAGAGTTATTCTATATTGTTTTTCCCCAAATCCTTCTCTTTTTTTCTGTACCTTTTATGTGTTCATTCAGTAAACACTTGCTGAGTGCTTTATTAGAGGATGATCCCCATGCTAGGTGTTGCAGATGTAAAGATGAAGAGACACAGTCCCTGGCTTTAATAAACCTCTAGAAGAGTCAGTTGGAACTGGAGAGGGGAGGCTCTTAGCCAATAGTCAGTAGATGAGAAAACCTTTTATTTGAGGTTTATATTAGGCAGTGTTTTGCCATCAGCCAGGCTCTGGAAGAGAAGGACCTTTCTTATGATTACTTATTATACAATGGGGGTGGGGGAAGTTCCTCAACCATTCTGAGCTTTAGATTTCTCATCTATTACATCAATAATTATCATGGATTTATAAATTAGAGCCACCGTTATCTGAATAAACCTCTTGCTCTCTTCCATCTTTCTCAGTGTATCTAAAAATTTTGAAAACAACATAGATGAAGAATAATGGAATGAATTCAAGAAGGACAGAACTCTTATCTCCTAGGGGCGGTGTTCATTCTTTGCCAAAATGCTCCAAGGACACTATAGGATAGTTCAATATTTTATGTAGTGTTATGTTTGGATATGCTTATGCAGAAAAATGGCAGAACCTAACTCTTTGACACATCAAAGTGCTACAGAACCAGGTGTGGCCCTCAATGACACCTATTATTAGACACTTGGGCTCCAGAATTCTATCAGCACATTTAATGGAACCATTTTGTGAGCAGACCACAGAATCTGCACTTCTTACTTGAATCATATTACATGGAACCTCTCATGCCCTAGAGGAAAAATAGCCTTCATTGAATCAGACATCAAACAGAGGCACTTAGTGGCTAATCCCATGGTTCTTCAGTGGTTACTTATCAACTCCGTAGTCAGTGAATAATTTAAAACAGACTTCTTCATGCATTATTCAATAAAACCAAACCTGTAATACAATGTGTGGATACCACATTTCCTGAAGGGAATTTGATGCCTTTGATTATTTGTACATTTCCTTCCCCCAGATTCCCAAATATTCAGTTACAAGATTATCCACTGATCTGAACGACAGCTTTATTAATGTGCCAGTTCAGTTGTATTGACATTGTTGTTTTCTGTGTTCACATACCTTCCAAATACCTCACATCATGGGCAGTTCATGAACATTCCTGTTGAATTTACAATGTTGTCCCAACTGGACCTGACACGTGAGTTATTCTGATTATACATCTCTATATTTAGGCAAAAGTCTTGTTGCTTCACTTTCCCTCTTAGGAAAGAGAATTTTAGTTGACAAATCTTACAACTTCAGTATTTTTAGTGGAGTACTTCTGAAATGGAAATTGTGATATCCAAAATATTTTTGGAAATAATGGCTAGGCAGTGAAGTATTCATGCTACTGATTGGATAGCATTCTATAATATTGTAGGCTGATGAATTTACATGTACTGTGTTTAAAGGTGGCTCTTTCTGGAAGCCAGTCCCAGGTTTGGGTGAGGGCTCCCCAATCCAATTGGGCAAATGTTCATGAAAGTTTATTCTCTGCTTTACTCTTTTTGCCTTGACTTCTGTTGGAGCAAATCATTAAGTCATTTCTAATTCTATCTGTTGTTGGCCAAAAGGTAATACTTCACCTGGAGGGGCATCTCCAAGTCAAGCTCACACTCTCTCCTGTGTAAACAACAAACAAACAAAAAAACAAACAAAAAGAGCTTTAGGTACCTAGGTCATTTCCAAACATGTTAATTTTGTTTCCTGGAAAAGTATACTGAAGAGGAAGGAAGAGTAGCTATATTAGTTTCTGGCTGCTAGAACAAATGACCACAAACTGGGTGTCTTAAAAGAGCAGAGATTTTTTTTCTCTCACAGTTCTGGAGGCTAGAAGTTTGAAGTCAAGGTGTCAGCAGGGCCACATTCCCTCTAAAGGTTCTAGTGGGGAATTCCCTGGTGGTTCAGTGGTTAAGACTCCGTGCTTCCACTTCAGGGGTCATGGGTTAGATCCCTGGTTGGGGTAAAAAGATCCCACATGCTGTGCAGCATGGCCGAAAAACCCAAAGGAAAAAAAAAAAAAACCAAAACAACCAAAAAAGGCTCTAGTGAAGATTCCTTCCTTGCCTATTCCAGCTTCTGGTGGCTTCAGGCGTTCCTTGGCTTGTGGCTGCATCATTACCTCCAATCTCTGCCTCTGTCTTCACATGACCAGTTCCTCCTTCTTCCTGTATCTTCTCTTCTTTTTTGTGTGTATCTTACAAGGTCATTGAATTTCGGGCCCACTTGGATAATTCAGGATGATCTCATCTGAGGATCCTAACTTAATTACATCTGCAGAGACCTTTTTTCTTTTTTAACATCTTTATTGGAGTATAATTGCTTTACAATGTTGTGTTAGTTTCTGCTTTATAACAAAGTGAATCAGCTATACATATACATACATCCCCATATCTCCTCCCTCTTGTGTCTCCCTCCCACCCTCCCTATCCCACCCCTCTAGGTGGTCACAAAGCAATGAGCTGATCTCCCTGTGCTATGTGGCTGCTTCCCACTAGCTAGCTCTTTTACAGTTGGTAGTACATATAAATCCATGCCACTCTCTCACTTCGTACCAGCTTACCCTTCCCTCTTCCCATGTCCTCAAATCCATTCTGTACATCTGCGTCTTTATTCCTGTCCTGCCCCTAGGTTCTTCAGAACCACTTTTTTCCTTAGATTCCATATATATGTGTTAGCATACGGTATTTATTTTTCTCTTTCTGACTTACTTCACTCTGTATGACAGACTCTAGGTACATCCACCTCACTACAAATAACTCAGTTTTGTTTCTTTTTATGGCTGAGTAATATTCCATGGTATATATGTGCCACATCTTCTTTATCCATTCATCCATTCATCTGTTGATGGACACTTTTGTTGCTTCCATGTCCTGGCTATTGTAAATACAGCTGCAATGAACATTGTGGTACATGACTCTTTTTGAATTATGGTTTTCTCAGGGTATATGCCCAAGAGTGGGATTGCTGGGTCATATGGTAGTTCTATTTTTAGTTTTTTAAGGAACCTCCATACTGTTCTCCATAGTAGCTGTATCAATTTACATTCCCAACAACAGTGCAAGTGGGTTCCTTTTTCCCCACACCCTCCCCAGCATTTATTGTTTGTAGATTTTTTGATGATGGCCATTCTGACTGGTGTGAGGTGATACCTCATTGTAGTTTTGACATGCATATCTCAGATGGTTAGTGATGTTGAGCATCCTTTCATGTGTTTGTTGACAATCTGTGTATCTTCTTTGGAGAAATGTCTATTTAGGTCTTCTGCCCATTTTTGGATTGAGTTTGTTTTATTGATATTGAGCTGCATGAGCTGCTTATAAATTTTGGAGATTAATCCTTTGTCAGTTGCTTCATTTGCATATATTTTCTCCCATTCTGAGGGTTGTCTTTTCGTCTTGTTTATGGTTTCCTTTGCTGTGCAAAAGCTTTTAAGTTTCATTAGGTCCCATGTGTTTAGTTTTGTTTTTATTTCCTTCTCTCCAGGAGGTGGGTTAAAAAAGATCTTGCTGTGATTTATGTCATAGAGCGTTCTGCCCATGTTTTCCTCTAAGAGTTTTATAGTGTCTGGCCTTACATTTAGGTCTTCAATCCATTTTGAGTTTATTTTGGTGTATGGTGTTAGGGAGTGCTCTAATTTCATTCTTTTACATGTAGCTGTCCAGTTTTCCCAGCACCACTTATTGAAGAGGCTATCCTTTCTCCATTGTATATTCTTGCCTCCTTTATCAAAGGTAAGGTGGCCATATGTGTGTAGGTTTATCTCTGGGCTTTCTGTCCTGTTCCATTGAGCTATATGTCTGTTTTTGTGCCAGTACCATACTGTCTTGATTACTGTAGCTTTGTAGTGTAGTCTGAAGTCAGGCAGCCTGATTCCTCCATCTGTTTTTCTTTCTCAAGATTGCTTTGGCTATTCGGGGTCTTTTGTGTTTCCTTACAAATTGTGAAATATTTTGTTCTAATTATGTGAAAAATGCCCTTGGTAGTTTGATAGGGATTGCATTGAATCTGTAGATTGCTTTGGTAGTATAGTCATTTTCACAATGTTGATTCTTCCAATCCAAGAAACTGGTATATCTCTCCATCTGTTTGTATCATCTTCAATAGAGACATTTTTTCTAAATAAGATCACATTCACAGATTCTGGGAATTAGGATGTGAACATGTCTTTCCAGGGTCTGCTGTTCAAACCGCACTATAAGTCAAGGTTTTATTGCTAGCCATTTCACTTGGGATGTATATAAACCATTTAATAACCACCAATTTGTTTCATCTTATCAGTCACATAACCTCTCAATTCAGTGAAAAACCCTCTTATTTGACAGAGTGAAGAAGTTGGTTTTCCTTTACAAGTACAGTTCAATATCAGTAATTTATCCTGGAGATATTTACACACACAGCTTGAAAATAGCAAAGCTACTTTTACCAACAGGTGCATATTGTTTTAGGCAGATGAGTTATTGAAATTGACCAGCCACTCCCCCAGGAGCTTTGTTAAAAGTTGAGAAGCCTCGTATTTGCAATTCACTGGAACTCACCACTAGATGGCAGTCTTGGCTCATTAGAGAGCATCAAGCTTGCCTAATAGTTTCTCCAGGAAGTTATTGCACTGAGACCACCGCTTCCTAAGGCAGTTTTTGCTTCCCTTTAAATACAACACAGTTAAAATACTAACATACATGTGAATAAATTTATTTTTTAAAATTTATTTATTTATTTATTTATGTTTTATTTTTGGCTTCATTGGGTCTTCATTGCAGCGAACGGGAGCTACTCCTCGTTGTGGTGCACGGCCTTCTCACTGTGGTGGCTTCTCATGTTGCGGAGCACGGGCTCTAGGTGTACAGGCTCAGTAGTGGTGGTGCATGGGCTTAGTTGCTCCGAAGCATGTGGGAATCTTCCCGGACCAGGGCTTGAACCCGTGTCCCCTGCATTGGCAGGCAGATTCTTAACCACTGCGCCAATCAGGGAAGTCTATGAATAAATTTATACTCCATAGAAAGAGAAATGAGACACTGAATTAAAAGAAAAATGCGAGGAGAACAGCAATCTCAGGCATTTGGAGAAAACATCTTCAAGTTTTCTTTATTTTGGGCTAAAGCTGTAATCATAAATCCAGTTTGCTTTACACATACTCCCTGTTTTTTGGTGCCATGGTTCTCCACTTTGGTTGCACACTGGAATCCTCTGGGAAGTTTGAAAAGTTACTGATGCCTGGGTGCTACATGAGAGATTCTGATTTGCCTGAGCTTTGGGAGCAAAGGCTGAAAAGATCCAGAGAGAGATAAAAAGCAGCAAGGTTCATGGAGAGGCATAGGGAAATGTGTTCTGGAGTAAACATACATAGTGAGGTAGAGAAAAGATGCAGTACTGAGGGGAAGAAGGCTGAGAAGGTAGAAACCGACACAGGAGGAATAGCCATGTTACCCTAGCGACAGAGGTTTGATATCAGCTGTTGTTGAGTGGGACCATCTTGTGATTTGGAATTGACATTTCTCTTACTGCCCCAGGTGTCCATCTAATGAGCCCTCATGACTTGAGACAACCGGTGAGACTCTGTTTCTTGCGACCACAAGAGCAGAGGCACAGAAGATCTTCCACTGGGTAGGATGTGAACTCCCTGAGCTTTTCCCTATTTTGTCTCGTCCCTCGTATGTGGGTGCTCAGGGGACTTGAACACAGTGGATCTGGCTCATCTTCCTCCTGTTGATTAATGCTACCAGGTGACTGACTCATGGTCAACTCAGGCACCAATAGATACAGAACCACTAGAGCTGTGGTTCCAAGCTCTGCCCCTGCCTGCCCCAAATTGAGATTTCCTAAAAGTACTTTTGTGTTTCTTTTAAACATTAACTTTTATAAGTTTATGTCAAATAGAGCATCATAAGAGGAATCTCGTCGGAAGAGGAAACATAGATTGCTCAACTTCCCCTTCTGCCCCTCACCCTTTCTGGGGAATTATATCATTTGTGTGACCACCAGTTGGGAACACAGTGCAGGAGATGAATAGTTCTCAGCCAGGGAAGGACAGTGCTCCAGAGTCTCAGAAATGGAGGCTGGGTTTTTATTCATTCTTTGTCTAGAGCAAAGTAATATGCACGCTCTTCTTGGGCAAAGAGGAGAATCAGAGTATATGCCAGTCATTCTCAGCCTTGAATACACGATGAGATTCCTTAAAAAAAAAAAAAAAAAAGATGTCTGATTCTAGTTACACAGATTGTGATTTAATGGGTGTGCGATGTGGCCTGGAAATCAGAATTTTAAAAAAGCCTCTGAGGTTATACTAATGTGCAGACAAGACTGAGAACATTTGGTGTGCACAGTCTTCCTAACCCACACAATGACAGCTATCATTCTCTTTTCTTCTTTTCTAAAAAATTTTAATTGAAATATAGTTGATTTACAATGCTGTGTTGGTTTCTGGTGTACAGCAAAGTGATTCATATATATCTATATCTATATATCTATATATATATTCTTTTTCATATTCTTTTCCATTATGGTTTGTTACAAGATATTGAATATAGTTCCCTGAGCTATATAATAGGACCTTGTTGTTTATATATTTTATAGGTAGTACTTTGTACCTGCTAATCCCAAACTCCTAATTTATTCCTCCCAGCCCCCTTTCCCCTTTGGTAATGATGTTTGTTTTCTATGACTGTGAGTCTGTTACTGTTTTGTAAATATGTTCATTTGTATCATATTTTAGATTCCACATGTAAGTGATATTATATGATATTTGCCTTTGTCTGATTTACTTCACTTAATACGATAATCTCTAGTTCCATACACGTAGCTGCAAATGACATTATTTCATTCTTTTTCATGGCTGAGCAGTATTCCGTTGTATATATGTACCACATCTTCTTTATCCATTCATCTGTCGATGGACATTTAGGTTGCATCTGTGTCTTGGCTATTGTAAATAATACAGCCATCATTTTCTACATCTGACCAACACTCACAGATAGGAATGCTATTTAGACAGAGGAATTTCTTTTACCTTATTTTCAAAATATTCTTTAGAAAGAACAAAAATGCATTTAGAACGTACACATATACAATGTCTTTTAGATTATTTCCAGAATACACTTAGAGTTTATTTTTTCTTTCATTAATATTTCTTCCTAAAGTTAGAGGGAAGATAGAGAAATATTTATTGATTTAATGAGTATTTATCTATCACCCACTCTGTGCCCAGCACTGTTCTATCAACTACTCATGCTGTGATTTTTTGCACCACCGATGGTGTCATCTCATGCTCTGTTTTCCATGGTTAACGATAGATGGAAACTGCTGTACTCAGAACAGTTGCACAATGTCCAAAACAAAGAATCAGTAAAACACCTGAACTTCAGTATCCCCTATGGTGGTCCACAGGGTGCTTGACAAGTGTGGGTTCACTGACTTAAGTTCTCTCTGAATAATACAAAACATTTTAAGCAACAGTAAACACCCTCCCAAACCTAATCACATAGCATTTTGATGTTCCATGGAACTGGGAGAGTGGTTTGGAAAAATGTTCTTAGTTTATTGCAGGTGTTTATCATCAAAATGGAATCACATTTCCAAGTTTTTATTTTGAAACCTGGTATTCAAAAAGATTTCAGAGATGCTTTCTGGTGTAGTTCATTGCTTCACATTACCAAAATTCATTTACACTTCTGTAAACGTATTTTGTTATAAAGTGATTAGACACAGAGTGTTTGTAAAATGGCCAAGCTTGTTAAGTCATCAAGAAAGCAAATACCAAGTTAAAAACTTAGTTAACTAAGTTAAAGTGAACTCACAAGGTATTGGGTTGGCAGTGCCATGTTGGTGTTTAACCTTTATAGCATTAGGCCAATATTTCTTAATAATAATAATAGTAATAAAATCCTTGTAGAGGTACTGTTGTAGTCTTCTGTGGGTAGGGTATCAGTGAAGCCCTTGTCTATGGTGGTTAGTTAATGATTTTAGTCTGGTCTGGGTCCAAACTCCTTTTTATACATGCTCAGCTATCATCCACTAGCCCTAAGCAGAACCTTCTCTATTTTAGTTCACATTTAGTCACGTCGGGTTTACAGACCTGCCAGTCTAGAGGCTGATGCAAACATATGCAGACTTGCTGTTGCTTAAAGAGTCTCTCCAATTATTCATTTCATCCGTATGTTGGCTGATTTGTGCCAAACTTTAAGTAGGAATTGACCCTTTAGTAGCAAGAAAGAACGTACTCTAGAAACAAACTCACAGACATAGAGAACAGACTTGTGGTTGCCAAGGGGGAGGGTGGGTGGGGGAGGGATGGAGTGGGAGTTTGGAGTTAGCAGATGTAAACTATTATATATAAGATGGATAGACAACAAAGTCCTACTGTACAACACAGGGAACTATATTCAATATCCTGTGATAAACCATAATGGAAAAGAATATGAAAAATGTATATATATATAAAACTGAGTCACTTTGCTGTACAGCAGAATTAACACAACATTGTACATTAACTAGATTTCAATAAAAAAAGAAATAATTCACTCTAGAAGGAACTACTTACACCTACCCCCATGCATTGTGAACAATGTAGATTTTACTGATGCATTTGTAGAGGAAAAGGAGGAGGATTTTACACTTCAGGAAAATGTCCATAACATTTCATACATGTCCCTTCCTTGTGTCCTTTCTCTCAAGCCCCTCAAACCTCTGCCAAGTGGCTTGTCTTCCTGCCCTCACCTAGCTAGCACTAATCTTCCCAGCTTTACCCTGGGCATCCATATCTCTCCCTTTCATGTGAAGAGCAATTTAGTCTTAGCACCTCACAGCTAAACCCTCACCCTCAAAACCTTATAGAGCAGGAGAGCAGTAAAAACAAAAGTCTCCTATCACCAGGGTTGCCATATTTAGCAAATAATACTCCTGCCAATGTGGCATGGGACATGATTACACTAAAAATGTATTCGATATTTGTCTGAAATTCAAATTTAACTGGATGTTTTGTTTTACCTGGCAACCCTAACTGTAGCCTTCAGAGCTTTTCTGATCTTTCACCACTCAGTATTCTTCTGGAGTTAAAAGCTGACCAAATTAGGAGCTTGGGATTAACATACACACAGTACTATATATATAATAGATAACCAACAAGGACCTACTGCATAGCACAGGGAGTTCTACTCAATATTCTGTAATAATCTATATGGGAAAAGAATCTGAAAGAAATGAATATATGTATATGAATAACTGAATCACTATACTATACACCTGAAACTAACAAAACATTGTAAATCAACTATACTCCAAGAAGATTAAAAAAAAAAAAAAGCTGTTGAGTGTCATGAAAATTTGCCCTGAGCTACAGTTTTGCTTTTTGATAGTTCCAAGTTTAGTACACAGGAGTTATGGTTTTATATCTTTTTGGCCCCTCGTCAAACTCTGCTGAAAATCATCAATGTCCAGCCTGACCTGGCTCTTTTAAGAAATGGGAACATGCAGCAAAGAATATTCCTCTGTACATGGACTGAGGCCCATCTCTAGTAAGCCGCTGACACCAGTGGGACCCATCTTCCTGCTCTGCTTGACCACATCCTTCTGATTTTCGGCATATGTTTGAATAGATCGAATGATAACAAACTGTTAAATGCAAAATTTAGTGAGATAACCCTGGGTGTCTTATCTATAGACATTCAAGATCTGGATGTTAGATATCGATTTTTTTTTTTTTTTTTATGTGGTACGCGGGCCTCTCACTGTTGTGGCCTCTCCTGTTGCGGAGCACAGGCTCCGGACGTGCAGGCTCAGCGGCCATGGCTCACGGGCCCAGACGCTCCGCGGCATGTGGGATCCTCCCAGACCGGGGCATGAACCCGTGTCTCCTGCATCAGCAGGCGGACTCTCAACCACTGTGCCACCAGGGAAGCCCAGATATCAATTTTGAACTCATTTCTTCAGTGTTTAGAATTGGATATCTGGTAGAACGTAGACAAAAAGTTTAAGCATATCTTGTGGGGCTGCATCTGCATCTGGAATTATCTGTGGAATTGGAAACTGTAAGCATTAGGCATGGCAACTTATTTCTCAGACTTTTGTTCAGACATTTGGCAGGGCAGCAAGAAAAAGCTTGAGTGTAAGTTTTCATAAAACTTTCTTGCAAAAGAGGGCTTTTGGTTCAGGTCTCATTAACTGATACTCTGTAAAATTCTTATGAGGGCTTGACATAAACATATTCACAATCACTAAGTTAAATTATGTTATCAATTACTACTTTTAAGGTGTGGATATAAGAGGCACAGAAATTGGGATCTAGGCATGCTCTGAATTTCTGCAAGGATCCTATTGATTGGGTTTTGGAAGTAACGACATTTAAGTTGATCAATTAGAAAGTCAATTTTAGTTAAAGGCAGTGGATATTTGGCCAATGTGTAAAATCCCAGCAACAAGTAGATATTTAGATTCTTACCAAAATGAATCAAGAAGTTGTCTTTCACAAATCGACACAAGGAATCCTTTTGTCTATACGCTGATAAGCTGTGATTAATCACAAAAGGAAATCAAAGTATGCTTTCATAGCCATATGGCAGAACCATAACTTGGTCTTGGGGTAAGGGGCTGGCGGGCTGTTTCCCACAAGGCTGGTAGGATGGCATCATTGCCTTGGTAGATGTCATGTTTGGTCTGGCCTCTGTCTTAGAGGCTCTTAAATTGGATTTTGGCAGAACACTGAGAGCTGATCCATCTCTGATGAGCAGACTTGTTAAATAAGCTCACGAGACAGAGGAATAAAATCAGAATGTCTCTGCCTACAGCTCCAGCTGCATCTCCAGGCCTCTCCCCCATTGTTCCTTCTGTTCCAGTGACAGGAGTTTTCCTTTAGTTCTTAAATGTTCTATGCTCTTTACTTCCTATCAATTTATTTGTATGTGGTTCCCTTTTCCAAGGATGTTGATTTCTGCTATAAACACCCCCCATCTCTCTTTCTCTGTCTCTTTGTCTCTCTGTCTCTGTCTCTCTGTCTCTCTGTCTCTCTCTCTCTCTCTCTCTCACACACACACACACACACGAGCTTGGGTAACCTCTTCTCACCCTCTAACTTTTCAGGTTTAATCTTAAACTTACTTCCTTAGGGAAACCTTCATGGATGCATTACCCCTGCCCCCTCACCCCTGTCCCAGGTTGTGTTAGGTCTCCCTGCGCCATAACTCTTCTCATGCATGGCATTTATTGTCCTTATAATTGTTTATTCAGTGTCTACCTCCCCTGCTAGGTGATAATGTCCACGCGGGCAAACATGATCTAACCCTGATGACAGCATTGTGACTACGGAATTCCTGTGGTGCCTTTCCTCCAGTGTCCTCTATGCCCCTTGGCAGGTTTGGGAACTCAGATCTCACTTCTGTGAGATGAATATTTTGGCCATCAGTGGGCATCTATCTCAGTGAGTCTCAAGAAAGATCAACATTTTGTTTCTTGTTCAAATGTGCTCATTGAACAATTTCTGCTCATGCCCAAGCAGAGAGAGGAAGTAGCAGCTGGCATCAGGACTTAAGTTCCTGATTATCTGCCAAATTATAGACTCTGGGGGTGAATGGTATCTAACATAGGTGCCCCCTGTCCTGGGCTGGCTCAGGTCTGAGCAGCATGACACGTGCCTGCTAACGTGATTGAGCATTGATACACCATAAACCAACTGGCCATCTGATTTTTTTTCATTAAAAATTTTTTTAAATTTTATTTTTAATACAAGTTTTAAAGGTTACACTTCATTTACATTTATTACCAAAAATTGGCTGTATTCTCCGTGTTGTACAATATATCCTTGCAGCTTATTATTTTTTTATTGTTATTTATTTATTTAGTTTTTTGTGGTACGCGGGCCTCTCACTGTTGTGGCCTCTCCCGTCGCGGAGCACAGGCTCCGGACGCGCAGGCTCAGCGGCCACGGCCCACGGGCCCAGCCGCTCCACGGCATGTAGGGATCTTCCCGGACCAGGGCACGAACCCGTGTCCCCAACATCGGCAGGCGGACTCCTAACCACTGCGCCACCGGGGAAGCCCCCTTGCAGCTTATTTTGTACCTAATAGTTGGTACCTCTTACTTCTCTACCCTTATATTGCCCCTCCCCCCTCCCCTCTCTCCACTGGTAACTACTAGTTTGTTCTCTTTATCTGTGGGTCTGCTTCTTTTATTGTTAGAGTCAGTACTTTGTTGTATATTTTAGACTCCACATATAAGGGATATCATACAGTATCTGTCTTTCTCTGTTTGACTTATTTCACTTAGCATAATGCCCTCCAACTCCATCCATGTTGCAGCAAATGGCAAAATTTCATTCTTTTTTATGGCTGAGTAGTCTATGCATCTATTGATGGACACCTAGGTTGCTTCCATATCTTGGCAATTGAACATTGGGGTGTATGAATCTTCAAATTACTGTTTTTGTTTTTTCAGATATATACCCAGGAGTGGAATTGCTGGGGCATATGGTAGTTCTATTTTTAGTTTTTTGAGAAGCCTCCATACTGTTTTCCAGAGTGGCTGCACCAATTTACATTCCCTCCAGCAGTGTAGCAGTTTCTCCACATCCTCGACAATATTTGTTATTTGTAGACATTTTTGATGATAGCCATTCTGACAAGTATAAAGTGGTATCTCATTATGGTTTTGATTTGCATTTCCCTGATGATTAGCGATGCTGGCCATCTGATTAGGAAAAAAAAATGCTTAGGGGACCTTTTCAAAGACTTCCCTTTAACACCTTTATTTTTAAGTAACTTCCTTATAGTGCCTCTTCTTTCTAGGATGAGAAACCTTTGTTTTGAAAATCAAGTTAATGTCAAGAGGTTTGTTTTGGTGAGGATGGAATAAGACAAAGCAGATCTCGCAGACTTCATTCTGGCTTTGTGGGGAGCTAGAAGGACCACTAGATGAAAGTAGACAAGTTCTGCCACTGATGGCCTGGTCTTGTCTGGGTCAGTTTCCTCTTCAACATGGTTTCTACAGTTCATTCTCATTTGAAGTTTTTCATTTAGTATAGTGGGAAGAGCATGTGCTATGAAGGAGTCCAGGATTCTTGAAATCCCAGCTCTATTGTTAATGTATATATAGCCATAGACAAGTGACCTCAACATCTGAGCCTCAACATCTGAACCTCACTTCTGTAAAATGGGATAATGTTGGCACTCACTTAACAGTTGTTGTGAGGCTTAGATGAGAAAGATAATCCATGCGAAGTCTTAAGCGTAGTTTCTTCATACGAGAAGCACTCATTAAATTGTTACTCATATTTGTAAAATGGGATCAGTGATGTCTTCTACTGGGGTTGTTATTGGGATCAGATAAGAAAGTACATGTAGACGCTAAGCTTCACATCTGGCCACGTACCTTCCAATAAAAGTAAGTTCTCTTCCCTTCTTGTCCCACTTCCACTTCAGACAATGATATATATTCCTGGAAAGTAGAATGGGCCTCCTTCTTGCTTAAGATAGTTCCAAGAACACAAAACATTCTCTTCTTTTCAAAATTACTTTTTTTCCTTCCATCGAAACTGGTAAGTGATCATTATTGCCCAGATGTTTTAATGACCAGCCTGTAACCCATACCCTATGATTTTACCCCATTTCTTCATCCTTTCCACTCTCGTATATTCCTTGTAGTGATTTTGGTCTTGAGTGATTCTGAGTTATTTTATTTGTGGGTCTCACCTACGTTATTAAGATCTCCCAAATCCCAAAGACAGTGATGGCTATTCTGATTTTTGCCTCTCTCTTCTGTCATCTAGTTAGGTGGGTGCTCCTCAATTTTTAAACACGCTACAGGGACTTCCCTGGTGGCGCAGTGGTTAAGAGTCCACCTGCCAATGCAGGGGACACCCAGTACAGGGTTCGAGCCCTGGTCCGGGAAGATCCCACATGCTGAGGAGCAACTGATCCCGTGTGCCACAACTACTGAGCCTGCGCTCTAGAGCCCGTGCTCCGCCACAACTACTGAAGCCCGCGTGCCTAGAGCCCGTGCTCTGCAACAAGAGAAGCCACTGCAGAGAGAAGCCTGTGCACTGCAACGAAGAGTAGCCCCTGCTCGCCACAACTAGAGAAAGCCCAGGCGCAGTAACGAAGAACCAACGCAGCCAAAAAATAAAGAAACTAAAAAAATAAACATGCTACATTTTGAAATTTCTTTGATTGCTTTAATTAAAAAATGACACTGACAATTCATTTGGTTGTTAATTTGATTCCCTTTAAGCAGAATAAATTTGAATTCTGGGCCCCCTAGAGAAGTTCCAGATCAACCTCCTCCTTATGTTTCATTAATTGGAAAATGAAGAGCTTTATAGTACAAAAGCTTCTTTTATTATCATGGGTCTTTTAGTAGAGGACTAGCACTGATATTATTTACATCTGTATCTGTGACAGCAAAGATGTTACTTGCAAGTTTTTTATTTACTCAGGTATATTTGTTTTGATTGAATATTGTTTCTCCTAATCAGTT
Source organism: Pseudorca crassidens (assembly GCF_039906515.1). Lineage (NCBI taxonomy): Eukaryota > Metazoa > Chordata > Mammalia > Artiodactyla > Delphinidae > Pseudorca > Pseudorca crassidens. Next base: position 133,487,714 of record NC_090300.1, on the reverse strand, counting down.
TTGGTCAATAAGTTTCATTACCAAAAGCCACTGCCAGTTTATAGTGTATTTTCCAAGAGAGGTTTTGTTTTCACTTTTTATAGAATTTGAGTTTTTATTTTCTAAAAGGAAGTTATAGGGAATACCCTGGCAGTCCAGTGGTTAGGAGTCTGTGCTTCCACTGCAGGGGGCATGGGTTCGATCCCTGGTTAGGGATCTAAGGTCCCACATGCTGCATGACGTGGCCAAAAAAAAAAAAAGTATATAGTCATTCCTTCCCTTCTCCCACATTTGTTGTTGTGTTCATTCCTCTCTCTAAAGACTTTTAGGGTCATGACTCTGGCCTCCAGGAATCCCACTAAGATTGACTGTGGTCCCATATGGATTCATTCTTTGATTCTGACACTGTGCTCCCTTCACTCAGAGCAGCTTCCTGTTGCAAATAGAAAGAAATCTGGTCATCTTGGAATAGATTGTAGTCGACGGCTCTCTGAACAGCTTTCCTCTACTTCTTTGCTTATGTAAGTCTGTAGACATACTTGCTCTCCAGTAAAGTTCTGTTCTTCTCAACCGCCTCATGACAATAATTTTTAAAAGATTAGATCACCGGCTTTTTCAAATTCTACCTGGGAAAGATTTTTTTCTAATATTATGCTGTTCCCCATCCAAAAATAAATGGATGCAGCATCAAGAGAAGTCTAAACAAAAGAACTATCTACATTTTCATTTTATATGTTTTTCTTTAGGTAATTCAAGCTTCTATCAACAATTGAAAGGCTTATGAGATATTCTTTTTTTTCAGCTTTTTTGAGTTATATTTGACAAATGAACTCACAAGATATTTAAAGTATACAATGTGATAATTTAATATATGTATACATCATGAAAAGATTGCCCCCACTGAGTTAATTAACACATCTATTACCTTACATATTTCCTTTGTTTTTTTTTGGCGATAACATTTCAGTTCTATTCTCTTAGCAAATTTCAAACATACAATACAGTGCTATCAACTATAGTCACCATGTTGTATATTAGATCCTCAGAACTTAGCATCTTATAATTGAAAGTTTTGTAACCTTTTACCAATCTCTCCCTATTTCCCCCACCTTTCAGTCCCTGGTAATCAGGTTTTTTTCTTCTTTTTAATTTTTGAATTTTATTTTATTTATTTATTTTATACAGCAGGTTCTTATTAGTTATCCATTTTATACACATCAGTGTATACATGTCAATCCCAATCTCCCAATTCATCACACACACCCCCAGCCCCCCGCTGCTTTCCCCCCTTGGTGTCCATACGTTTGTTCTCTACACCTGTGTCTCAATTTCTGCCCTGCAAGCCGGTTCATCTGTACCATTTTTCTAGGTTCCACATATATGCATAATATACGATATTTGTTTTTCTCTTTCTGAGTTTTCTACTCTTTGTTTCTATGAGTTTGCCTTCTTTTTTTCTGGCTGCACCGCATGGCTTTGTGGGATTTTATTTCCCCGACCAGGGATGGAGCCTGGGCCCTCAGCAACTAGAGCATGGAGTCCTAACCTCTGGACTGCCAGGAAAGTCCTGTGTTGCTCTTTTGTTAAAATAACCATTATCTTCACAGAAAGATTTTGAAAATTAATTTTGATAATATCATCAGTTTTTCTTACATCAAAGTAATGTGTATCTGGCAACAGAGAACATCAGTATTTCTGGAAAATTACAGTTATATAAAGGGATATTAGATTAATTTTATCTTTTTGTATTTTATTTTATTTATTTATTGACATATAGTTGATTTACAATATTATATTAGTTGCAGATGTACAAAATAGTGATTCAATATTTTTATAGATTATACTCCATTTAAAATTATTATATTTAAAATTATTATTATTATAATGGTTATATTTCCCTATACTGTACAAGATATCCTTGTTGCTTATCTATTTTATGCATAGTAGCTTGTGTGTCTTCATTCCATAACCCTATCTTCCTCTTCTCTCTTTCCCCCTCCTTACTGGTAACCACTAGTTTGTTCTCTGTATCTGTGAGTCTGTTTCTCTTTTGTTATACACATTTGTTTGTTTTATTTTTGATTCCATGTTATAAGTAATAACATGGAGTATTTGCCTTTATCTGTCTGACTTATTTCACTAAGCATAAGACTCCCTAGGTTCATCCATGTTTTTGCAATCGGCAGAATTTTACAGTTTAAAAAAAAGATACAGTTCCCTGTGCTATACAGTAGGTCCTTGTTGTTTATTTTACATATAGTAGTATATGTTTGTTAATTCCAAACTTCTAATTTATCCTCCTCCCCTCTTTCCCCTTTAGTAACCGTAAGTTTGTTTTCTATGTCTGTGAGTCTATTTCTGTTTTGTTAATATGTTCATTTGTATTGTTTTTGCAGAAGGCAGAATTTCGTTCTTTTTTGTGGCTGAGTAGTATTTCATTGTATATATATACCACATCTTATTTATTTATTTATTCATCTGTTGATGGGCACTTAGGTTGCTTCCATATCTTAGTTATTGTAAATAATGCTGCTATGAATATTGGGGTGCATGTATATTTTTGAATTAGTGCTTTTGTTTTCTTAGGATATATACCCAGCAGTGAAATTCTGGATCATGTGGTAATTCCATTTTTAGTTTTTTGAGGAACTTCCATACTGTTTTCCATAGTGACTACACCAATTTACATTCCCATCAACAATATACAACAATGTACATGTTCCCTTTTCTCCACATCCTTGTCAATGTTTCTTATTTGTAGGCTTTTTGATAATAGCCATTCTGACAGATGTGATGTGATACCTCATTGTGGTTTTGAATTGAGTTCATCTGATTAGTCATGTTGAGCATCTTTTCATGTACCTGTTAGCCACCTGCATGTCTTTTTGGAAAAATGTGTATACAGGTCGTCTGCCTATTTATTCATTGGGTTGTTTGTTTTTATGATATTGAGTTGTATGAGCTATTTATATATTTGGAACACTTTTATCAGTCATATCATTTGCAAATATTTTCTCCCATTCAGTAGGTTGTCTTATAGAAAAGATAGATATCAATTATATTTCACTAAATTTTTTTTTGAAGTTTTCTTGTGAATTTTTAATAAATTAAGGATATTAAACTTTTTTTCTATCACTTGTATGACAATTATTACCTAAGTTTTTTTAAACTGTTAATTTCTCCTTTTATGACATGCAAAAATTTAATTTTTCATTTAAATATCCACATTTTCCTTTTGAATAGGGATAAGTTAATGTGGTTTAGTGAAAGCACAATGTAATGCATTTATTATATTATATATATTAAATATATTAAACTAAATGCATGTATATATATATAAAATAAGGTATGGACTCATGCAATTTTGGAGGCTGAGTAGTCCCATGATCTGCCATCTCAAGCTGGAGACTCAGGAAAGCAGATGGTATAATGCAAAGCCCTGAGAACCACAGAGCCAATGGTATAGATTCCAGTCTGGGTCTGAAGGCCTGAGAACCAGAACTGCTGAGGGAAGAAAAAGATTCATGTCCTAGTTTAAGTAATCAGGAAGAGAAAGAGAATTCAAACTTCTGCCTTTTTGTTCTATCCAGGCCCTCAATGGATCAGATGATGCCCACCCATATTTTTTTTTCGAACATAAAACAACTTTTAAATTTATTACTTTACACTTAAAGCATAAAGTATAGTATGCCATAAATAACATGAAAGGAAAATATAAAATTACAAAACACCCAAACACAAACAAAGACAGGGAAAGGAAAGTAAATTTCAAGCGGGGGAGCAGGTCGATGGTGTAGATCAGGAGTTGACAGCGATGGTAGCTGCAGAGCTGGCTCTGCCCATGGGGCTGGTGGATTTCTGAAAGAGCTCTGGGTCTCCTGCAAGAGCCTGAACAGGCTCTCCCTGTGGGGGAGGAGGGGTGGTCGTTGTGGTGGTGGTGAATTTTGACCTGGCTTTGAAGCTCCTGCAGGACCTGGTGCAGGCTCTCCCTCCTGTGGTAGTAAGTCATCATCTGCATGTGGGTCTCCTGCAGGAGCCAGTGCCAGTTCTCCTTGGAGGGGTGATGCCCATCCATATTGGGGAAGGCCATCTGCTTGGCTCAGCTCACTAATTCAAATATAATCTCTTCTGGAAACATCTTCATAGACACACCCAGAAAAAAATGTTTAATGAGTTATCTAGGTATCTCTTGGTCTAGTCAAGTTGACACATAAAATTAACCATCACAAGGTCCATTTCTTTGGCCTAAAATGCTTATAAATGTTGAGCATCAAACACATGTATCTTGGACCAAGATATTTGGGAAATACTTTGATCATAGATATTTTCCTAATTTATATATAAATTATGATATGCATATACCTTGATTATTAGATGCAGTTCAGTTCTCTATGTGTCAAGTAAAATAATTGAAATAAAGAAGAAAAATCACCAAAGGAATAAAGTCACTCTCAATTGAGACTACATTGCAAAGATTAAGACTATTCAATTTTGAAAAGTCAGAAGGGAGAATGATTAGGATGTGATAAACACAGATATTGATGTTTGAGCACCCTTTACATGTTGAATAAGGTAGTTTTTGTATTGAGAATCTTAGGTGATCCAAATGGAACTGTACAGTAAAGCAGCAGTCCCCAACGTTTTTGGCACCAAGGACTGGTTTCATGGAAGACAATTTTTCCATGGACCAGGATGGGGGATGGTTTTGGGATGATTCAAGCACATTACATTTATTGTGCACTTTATTTCTATTATTATTTCATTGTAATATATGATGAAATAATTATACAACTCACCGTAATGCAGCATCAGTGGGAGCCCTGACCTTGTTTTCCTGCAACTAGATGGTCCCATCTGGGGGTGATGGGAGACAGTGACACCTGAAGTGTGTTGCTTATGTCTAGTCTACTCCGTAAGATGCAGCTTGATTGTCACTTTCCACTCACTGATAGGGTTTTCATATGAGTCTGCAAGCAATTGATTTATTATGGTCTCTGTGCAGTCAAACCTCTCTGCTAATGATAATCTGTATTTGCAGCCGCTCCCCAGTGCTAGCGTCACCACCTCGGCTCCACCTCAGATCATCAGGCATTAGATTCTCATAAGGAGCACGCAACCTAGACCCCTCGCATGTGCAATTCACAGTAGGGTTCACGCTCCTATGAGGATCTAATGCCACCGCTGACCTGACAGGAGGCAGAGTTCAGGCGGTAATGCGAGTGATGGGGAGCGGCTCTAAATACAGGCGAAGTTTTGTTCGCTTGCCTGCTGTTCACCTCCTGCTGTGCAGCCCTGTTCCTAACAGGACACAGATGGGTACCACTGGGGACCCTTGCAGTAAAGGATTAACTTAGCAGGTTGTCCACACCCTGTACATTCCAAAGAGAGGTTGACCTCTGCCTTGTCCTTGGGTGGTAACTTCTAAGCCCTTGGAGTATCTTGCTTGATAAGAGCATCTTTTTTCCTCTGGAAGATGTATTAGCTCAACCTCTAGAGGGACTGGAGACTGAAGGTCAGCCCAGTGAGCAGTCAGACTGGACACAAAGGCTCAGGTGAGCTTCCCTGTTTGGTAATACTCTGTGCTTGTTGTCATACATTGCTGCTGGGAGAATTAAGCTGTCCATGTAAATCTACTGCAAGAGGACAACTGGATGCTTATACCTAGTTTCTCCTGGAGTTTACCTTTCTCCAGTGCTGATTTTAATCTGAATCCTCTTGATATATGATAAAGCATAATTGTGAGCATAACAGTTTTTTTGAGTTGAGTCATTCTAATGAATCACTGAGGACCTCTGAACACAGAAACATACCTTGAAAACTCTAGCATGGCTTCATGAGTGGCCACGTGTTCCATTTAAATGATGAAGGTGATCTTAGGGCTGGATAAATAGGTTGCAAGGCCCTAAAGTTAAAATAAATAGGGAATTCATCTTTAGGTAGAGGTCAATCAGTGGAAGGGGGCTTTAAATTATAAATTATGAAATTGTTCTTTAATATCTGCTAAACTGGCCTTCAGTGAACATAACCTATGTTCTTTGAGATAGGGCCTTGGGGAAAAAAACCCTGAAAAGTGAGAATAATAAAAGCTGTATTAGTAGAAGTTATTTAGGAACCAGAGAGTGAAAGGACCATGCTTTCAGGAAACTCTGAAGATCCATAAACATGATGATAAACTGCCTGCTGTGTCAGTGAAAAGCCTCGACTGCAGGTAAGTGTAGCCTGTCTGGAGGTCCTGCTGATGGATGAGTGATGTCCTCAAGCAGTGATGTCACAGTCACAGCTCAGGAGCAATATTGAGAGTGGATCAAGAGCCAGAGCAGCAGGGGCAGATAAAGGTCACCAAGAGGGGAGGATGCTGTCAAACAGCCACAGAAGAATGGTAATGGTGGCCTAGAGGAATTCCTGAGTCCCCCAGGATCCTTCCAGGGAGTTGGGACTCAAGGGATTTGAACAATTAACTTCTTTGTTGCATAGACATAGAGTACTTGACTCACTACTTACTATTTTAGTGAGTAAAACCTTAGTTCACTAAGTACTACTGCTATCTTTTTGAACCTCAGGGTTTGAAAGGGCTTTAAAAGTTTTCTAGTCAGTCTTCCAAAGTTACTCAAGCAGAAACCAGTGAGGGTCCCAAGCTTGTCAACTAAAGTTTAGCCATGTAGTGTATTGGCAAGTTTCAGTCAAGCCCATGTGAAGAGGATGAAAAGATAAGCTATAGACTGGGAGAAGACATTTGCAAACCACATATCCAACAACGGCTTGTATCTTCGAGTTTTGAGAATATTAAAATTCTCAAAACTCAACTAAATTCAAGTAAAAAAAATCCAATTAGAAAATGGCAAAAGACATGAATATTTTAGTGAGGAAGACATACAGATGACGAATGAGCACATGAAAAGATATTCAACATTAGTAACCATCCAGAAACGCAAATTAAAACCACAATGAGATACCAGTACCTACTTATCAGAACGACACCACCAAATGCTGGTGAGGATGCAGAGAGACTGAACCATTCATATGTTGCTGGTGGGAGTGGCAAATTGTATTGTGGGAATGTCAAACTTCTGAGAAGTTTGGCAGTTTCTTATAAAACAAAACCTGTAATTACCATATGACTTAGAAATTACACTTTCAGGCACTTATTGCAGAGAAATGAAATCATATTCATATGAAAATGTTTATAGTTTTAATTGTAATAACCTAAAACTGAAATCTGTCCACTTGTCCTTAACAGGTGAATGATTAAACAAAATGTGGTCCATCCCTACCAAGGAATACTATTCAGTAACAAAAAGGAACAGACTGTTGATACACATGACAACTTGGGCAAATCTCCAGGAAATTATGCTGAGTGAAAAAAGCCAATCTCCCAAAGTTGCATACTGTATGATTTCACTTACACAGGCAGATCTCAGAGATATTGTGGGTTTGGTTCCAGACCACAGCAATAAAGTGAATATCACAATAAAGTGAGTCACATGAATTTTTAGAAAGTTATGTGTACACTATAATGTAGTCTATTAAGTATGCAATAGCATTATATATAAAAATGTACATACCTTAATTAAAAATATTGCTAAAAAATGCTAACCATCATCTGAGTCTTCAACAAGTCATGGCAGTAATGTCAAAGATCACTGATCACAGATCACCGTAACAAATATAATAATAACAAAAAAGTTTGAAATATTGGGAGAATTACCAAAATGTGACACAGAGACATGAAGTGAGCAAATGCTGTTGGAAAAATGGTGCCGATAGACTTGCTTGACACAGGGTTGCCACAAAATTCAATTTGTAGAAAACAGTATCAATGAAGCAAAACAAAGTTAGGCACGTAAAATGAGGTATGCCTGTATAGTATTTTGAAATTAACAACATTTTAGAAATGGAGGACAGACTAGTGTTTGCCAAGGGCTGGGGATGTGAGGCGGAGGGCAGGGTAAGGGAGGTGCGTGTGGTTACATAAAGACGATATGAGAGATCCTTGTGGTGTCAAAGCTGTTCAGTATCTTGAGTGTGGTTGTATATATGACTACAGAGGTGATAAAACGATATAGAACTACACATACACATATTCACACACGAGTACAAATAAAACTGGGGAAGTCTGAATAAGACAGGTGGATTGTGTCAGTGTCAATACCTGGTTGTGCTATTTTACTGTAAGTTTGCAAAATGTTTTTATTGAGGAAAAATGGACAAAGTGTACAAAATATCTCTCTGTATTATTTTTTATAACTATATACATTTATAATTATCTCAATAAAAATTTCAGTTAGAAAAAGTTCATCTTTATTCCCACTGATTTGAGATTCTAACTCTGTAATGTATTACATTTCCTATGTATTTGTGCCTATTCCTACACATTCTATTTTATTCTTCTACTAATTGGTCTTATGTCTAGACAACATGAAGATTTTGAACTTGCTGTTTCTGAAAGATGGCTGATCTATACAGAGAAATTTTGAAGACTCATCACATCACTACCGGAGGAAGATTGTTTCAAAAAATGGCTCCAATCATCTGTTTCATTCTACCTGCCCTTTTCTTCTCTCATCAAGAGGTGGTGTCTCTTTCTCTTCTCTTTGTGTCAGTACCAGCCTTGTGACTTGCATTGGTCAATAGAATGGTGGAAATCATGCTGTGTGACTTCTAGTCCAAGGCCTTAAGAGGTCTTGCAGCCTCCTTTTTGCCTTGTTGGAGACAAGTCACATGTGAAAGGGATCAAGATAGACTACTGAATTATGAGAGGCCAGATGGAGACAAAGTGGTTCCAGCCTTCCATCCATTTTTGCTGAAGCCCAGATGTATGAGTGATGCCATCTTGAACTTTACAGTTCAGCCCAGTCACCAACTGAATGTAGTACCAGCTGAGTCCAGGTAAGGTAAGCAGAAGAACCACTTAGTCAATCTATAAAATTATGACAATAAAGAGTATTCTTTTAAGCCAATAAGTTATGCAACAATAGATATTTTATATATGTAAATATAAAAGACATAATTAATAGGCAAAGGTGAAAAGTCTTTTTCAATTAAATTAATCTGTATTGAATACCTACTATGTGGCCAGCCAGAACACAGGCAATTTAAGAGACACATTAAATGAGATAATATATGTGAAGAATGTCTTTTAGGTAGTAAAGAACTTTTCACATCTAAGGTCATTTGCACTGGCATCACTTGTAGTAGCATGACTAGTTAAGGGAAAATAAGGATGGAAGAGGAGTGGAGATGGAATAAAGGAAAAGATAGAGACAGGGAGATGGGAGAAGGTCAGAGCAGAGAGCAAATGGTGCAAAATTATTACGAAAAATGGTGAGGAGTGGGGAAAGAAGAGAAACTAGGAGAAGAAAAGAATGAGAAATGTGAGAAAATATTGAGGAGGAGAGGGGGACAGCTGCAGATAAAAAACAGGGGAAGGTGCTGAGATGAGCTTGGCAAAAGAGATAAACTACATTTCTCACATCTTGCATTTGTTTTGTGGATTTCAGAAAAAGTCTGTTTTGCCTTTTGAAAATTTTATATTCAAGAAAATTATATGAAATCTAGAAATTTAGGACTATTCTTTTGTACTATTGAAATCATTTTCAAACATTACAATTTTTTACTTATTTTTTTATTGATATGTTATATTAGTTTCAGGTGTACAACATAAGATTCAATATTTGTGTAAGTTGCAAAATGATCACCATAATAAGTCTAGTTAACATCCATCCCTGCACATTGTTACAAAATTTTTTTTTGTGATTAGAACTTTTAAGATCCACTCTTTTAGCAACTTTCAAATATACAATACGATATTATTAATTATAGTCACCATGCTGTACATTATTTCTTTAGGACTTATTTATTTTATAACTAGAAGTTTGTACCTTCTGACCACCTTCACCCATTTCATCCACCACCACCCCTACCTCTGGCAACCATTGATCTGTTCTCTGTATAAAATTTATTTTTTAAAATAAAGGTTCTCATGGGATTTTGGAAGCCTTGCCCACAAGTAAAAATGCTATTTAGAATTTGGAAATTTGCTTTGGAATTTTAATGGTGTTTTATAAATGCAAAAGTCTCATTAAGTTTGGTGAGTAAATAAATGAATTCACTGGCTAGGCTTTGGAAAACCTCTTTGAAATCAAACACTGTTTGGTGACCTTTTCTTTCATCATTGGGAGGTCAAGTTTGGTTTATACTCTAATAGAAAAGTCCTTCGCTTGTAACCAGTCTCCTTCCTCTGCCAAATGTGTTCTTTAATTCTGTTGCGACAGTTATTTGCCTACCCTAAGCCATCCCATCTCCTTTCCCTTGAGGCTTGATTTTGTCCTGGTGTCACCTTCTCATGAGTGCAGGATAGGTGACAGTCTCTATGGACCCCAGGGAGTGAATTATTCTTGGTTTAAGGCAATCATAATAAATTCATTCCCTTCACAGGTATTGATTTAGGGATGGGCGTGTGACTAAATCTAACCAATAAGACTTTATTAGACGTCAATTGGGGAGCCTCTGGAAATTTCCTCTCACTAAAAATAATTAAGACACAGGCGGAAACTCCCCTCCTCTTCTCTACATATTGCTGTGTTTAAAGCTGCCATCTGATGCTGCTGCAGCCATATTTTGACTGTAAAGGGTGTCATGTGACATACTGAGGATGACAAAACTAAAATATAGAAAGCACCAGGGGCTTTGATATTATTTATCCACTGAATTAAAGAACGCTGCCTTGCCCTATCACAAGTTTTCTTACTGTTTGAGCTACTTCAAATTGGGTATTCTATGACTTGCATCAACAACATTCTAACAGATATACCTAATGCTTACAGAAAACCAAAGAAGCACATTTTAGTGAAAAACATTCAATAATAAATAGAATAACCACTGTCCACAGTCCTTTGCCTACTCTTTCTACACTTGTGTGAGTTTCTCCCAGAATAGGGTTATACACAGCAACCTTGGGTATAATGGGCAATTATTATTTGAACTGCATCTCATTCTGTCCCTACTGTGAGGTGGGCTGAGGCAGCTGAACACTGCTGTGGAAGGTAAGCCCCTGGCTCTAGCCAGAGTTGCAGGGTTAACAATGCAAATGAATAAAAAAATTGTGGTGTATAAACACACACACACACACACACACACACACACACACACACACACACTGGAATACTACTCGGCCATAAAAAAGAATGAAATTTTGCCATTTGTAGCAACATGGATGGACTTGGAGGGTATTACGCTAAGTGAAATAAGTAAGAGAAAGACAAATACTGTATGATATTACATATGTAGAATCTAAAAAATATAACAAACTAGTGGATATAACAAAAAAGAAGCAGACTCACAGATATAGAGAAAAAACTAGTGGTTACCAGTGGACAGTGTGGGGAGGGGGAATATAAGGTTAGGGGATTAAGAAGTACAAACTACTATGTATAAAATAAGCTATAAAGATATATGGTACAACATGGGGAATATAGCCAACATTTTAAAATAACTATAAATGGAGTATAAACTTTAAAAATCGTGAATCACTCTGTTGTACACCCGTAACATATAATATTGTACCTCAACAATACTTCAATAAAAATAAATAAATAAAATGTCATAAAATTAAAAATGCAAATGATAAGGAACACTTGGGAATTTGCTCTGATTTCTTCTTCTACAAAAATAATCTCATAGCATCTGAAAGATTTGTATGACTCTCGATATTTGTAAGCAGAATCCCAGCCACAAATTGCAGGCTGGGAGTGGTTTTCTTGATCTACAACATCAGGTTTCAGGTCATAGAAAAACAAACATCAAACCAGATTGGTGAGGCCTCGGCTTTGAGGGAGACGTGGTGGAGAGGCTGGTGCAAACTTGGTACAGTATGGCAACTGGGATTTCCCAGAGATGGTCACTGTCTCTGGATACATGCCTGCAATTACTCTTGCCGTGCATGGTTGGTGACCTTAGTCTGAATTATTTACATGATCCCAGCAGCACAATGTATATTTTGAAATGCAATTACTAAAGTAGTCCCTGTCTTTGCTGAAAAACAAACTCTTCTTTCTCACCCAGGGTATATTCTGGATGAACATTTTCTGTTAAAACAATCTTTTAGATTTTTGAATATTAAAAGTTTGAATCTTCTATTAATATGCCCCTCATTTCTTTATAGGAGTACAGTTCTATATCCTTATTGAACTCTGTAATTCTAGTTGCTAAAGATGCCTAGTATGTACTATGGGCTCAAACATCATTTGTTGATAATAAATGAGGGAGTTACTGAGTGAGGGAACAAGTGGGCGATTTTGAAACAAAGCATTTATAGAACAGTTTACCTTAATTAATTATTAGCTAGCTTGCCCGCAAGCACCTGAAGTCAGGCCAAATTGCCATTGCATTATTCACCCACTTGGACTTGTATGTGGTGCGATTCCAATCTGAGACAGCATGCATCAGAAAATGTTTTGCTTATCTCCTGGCACTTACTGGAACTCAAAATTAAGACAAGAGAAGAGAAGGCACTAGAAGTATTTGTCCTAACTGATTGAAGTTTGGGTTTCATAATTATTGAAATGCATAAACTGCTTCAAACACATGAAGAGAACAAGCTGAAAAACAATTTCTATCAGATCAAACCCGTACAGTTCAATTTCATGTAATCTAACCTTTGTTGGATGCATACTAATTCCAGGCACCTTATCAGTTTCCTGGGATGCAAAATGTATAAGATCCTGTCTGTTCCACTGAAGATATTTAAACTCAGGAAGACAGATGTAGGCAAGTAACTGTAACATAAAGCAAAATGATCATTATAAAATGCTGAGTGAAGATAGATGCATTGTCTTTGGAGCAAAGAGGAAGGTTTGGTTAATGCTGATGAAGAATTAGGAACAGTTTCATGGATGAAAGTGGTATCTGAATTAGGTCTTGAATGATAAGGAGAATTTGCGGAAGGGGATAAAGGGACATCCCAGACTCAAAGAATTATATGAGCAAAATTTCCCAAGACATTATAATTTAGAAAGATATTAAATTAGGTCATAATTATAACTCATTCCAGATTTTTTCCTTTGACATGAAGCTGTTAAGAACAGCTTATTCTAAGGTATAAATAACCTCTACCCAGAATTGGATAAAATCTGGAATGATTTTTTAAAAACTGACATAATGATTAATAATTCTTATGGTGTTAAGACACTGTAACGAGCTATCATAACCAGAGACCAGTCAGGAAACATTTTAAACAGCTGAATTTGCCCCATAAGAATATTTTAAAGGCCAATTAAAATATTTTCTTCAGTCGATAGAGTGCTTTCAAAATTTACCTGTAAATCCTGTAATGGAAACAAAGATGTTCTCGACTGCAGTTGCCTTATGGTCTATCCTTTTCTGATGTTTAGGGCTTGCTTAATAAGGCATGGTTGGGACATATGTTTTATTACCGAAGTCTCTTGGATTTATCTTCTGACTAATTGGGCTTTGATTTCAGAACCACAGAGCAATGCATATTCTCCATATTGTCTTTTCTGTTCCTGCAAACCCCAGAGTACATGCTGTTTGAGTGTGATGGAAATTATTTCACTTTCTCTTTTTTTTCTTTAATTAATAGTAATCTTTTATTTATTTATTTATTTTTATATTTATATTTGGCTGTGTTGGGTCTTCGTTTCTGTGCGAGGGCTTTTTCTTTAGTTGCGGCAAGCGGGGGGCCACTTTTCATCATAGTGTGCAGGACTTTCACTGTCGCGGACTCTCTTGCTGCGGAGCACAGGTTCCAGACGCGCAGGCTCAGTAGTTGTGGCTCACGGGCCTAGTTGCTCCGCAGCATGTGGGATCTTCCCAGACCAGGGCTCGAACCCGTGTCCCCTGCATTAGCAGGCAGATTCTCAACCACTGCGCCACCAGGGAAGCCCCACTTTCTCTCGATTTATGGTTGGTGGAGAGTATTTGAGACTGGCATCAGGTTACAGGCTTTTTTTTTTTCCTCTTTCAACATTTCCCATTGCAACAGCATGCTCTAGGGTAACAACTCTCCCCACCCCCAAAAGCTTTCCTGGGATTAGATTCCCGGAAGAACCAGTCCTGAAATTGACGGGTGTGGAAGTGACAGACAGTTGGCCTGCTGGGTCACTGTTTCCAAAATAGTGCCCTCAGAACATTTTGTTCCAAGCCTCATTCCCCATCCTCTTCCCTTTGCCTGAAAAGAGCTAAAACTGAACAGGTGAGAGAAACAGAAGAAGAGCCTGAAGGGAAGGGAATAAGGCACTTAAGGAGACTGGGTGGCCATGGGATGTAGGGAAGAGGGAAAGTTCCCTCTTCCCTACATCCCAAAGGGTTTTTTCCTGTCAACTGTGAGCTCAGTGGCCCACTGAGGAGTAGGATATGGAGGAGGGATTGTGGAATGCACAAGAGTGGAAGAGCTGTCCCCAAACTCTGCCTCTCGTAGAATCCCTTGTGAGCTGGACAAGCCTTCTTCAACAACAGAAAACCTTGCTGCAGGCATGGCAAATAAAAATCACTCATTTAGAGCAAGGGTCCCCAACTTCCTGGGGGTTGAGTGGGGGACAAGCGACCGAAGCTTCATCTGTATTTAGAGCTGCTCCCCATCACTCGCATGACCGCCTGAGCTCTGCCTCCTGTCAGATCAGTGGCCGCATTAGATTCTCATAGGAGCTCGAACCCTACTGTGAACTGCGCATGTGAGGGATCTAGGCTGCGTGCTCCTTATGAGAATCTAATGCCTGATGATCTGAGATGGAGCTGGGGCGGTGATGCTGGCACTGGGGAGCGGCTACAAATACAGATTATCATTAGCAGAGAGGTTTGACTGCACAGAGACCGTAATAAACCAATTGCAGACTCATATCAAAGCCCTATCAATGAGTGAAAACAAGCTCAGGGCTCCCACTGATTCTACATTATGGTGACTTGTATAATCATTTCATTACATATTACAATGTAATAATAGAAATAAATTGCACAATAAATGTAATGTGCTTGAATCATCCTGAAACCATCCCCTGGCCCCCTGGGTCCGTGGAAAAATTGTCTTCCACGAAACTGGCCCCTGGTGCCAGAAAGGTTGGGGACTACTGATTTAGAGTATACTCTAAAGATAAGTTCAGTGCTCAGACAGTAGTTACTCTTGCCTTAGAAGTACTGCCCCATGGTGCCCAGCATGCTGGATGATAATTTTGATTCATCCAAATTTAATTATTATTCAACCCATTAGCCCAAAGGCAGAGGATATTTAGTCCAAATGTGACCCTTGTATGCAATTCATTTAGTGAAAACCATTGCTCACACAAGAAGTCTACTTAGAAATTATTCTGAATCAGAAACCTTTACAGCTCTGAATTTTTGTCCTTGGAACTGGACAGCTGTAACTTGAGCAGAGTAATTTTAGTATGTGCAGACTTTTTCCACATAGGACAAGAGAGCCTTAGTTCACGGATTTTGTGGAGAAATCTTCAGTTCACTTGGTCTCTTGTTTGAATCATTAGCGCCAAGTGAGAGAGAATGAGAATTTATTCCAATGGGAAATATTTAAATTAGGAAGGGATTATAAAATATCTACAATTATTTTGTAGTATCTCCAAAGGAACTCACAACCTCACTTTAATGATATGCTAGGAAATTTCCATCTGGAATAGAAAACACTATGGAGTCCAAATATGGGTGTCCTAGTGCCCACATGTGGTGCTATTTGGAGCCAAACCTCATGCTTTGTTTTACTTTGTTAAATGTCCTAGTAGATCCTGACCTTCATTTTGGGGAAAAAACCAGGAGAACTTGGATATGTTACTGAGCTAAAATGTAACTTCAAATATTATGTTAGCTAACTCCAGCCCAGAATAAAACTTTTGCAACTTTTCAATTTTTCCTAAATATTTTCACATCACCCAGGAGGCAATGCCAGAAACTTCAGGTCAGAGATTGGGTCTTGTTTTGGAACTTGGGGTCCAAGATGGGCTTTAGATAATTGACCTCTGGAGGCATATCATATCTGTTAGTGGACCAGTCAGGATCCTTGCCAGTGTATAAAATGCAACTGGATCTTACAGCAATGGCGCTCACTCTGTCAAGAAATTAGTGGGGGCAGGAACATGGCCCACCAGCTTTGGTACCTATTAGATGTACCAATGTACATTGGTTGTGCTCTAGAAGAGACTTAAGACTGAGGCTGCATCTTCCCTTCCCCTCTACCCCCACATGGGTGGTAGGCTGAACATGAGAAGGGTACTTCTCGTATGAAAGATGGAAAAAGAGAGAGCAAGGCCCAAGTACCTCTGAGCTAGGAAGTGGGTGTAGTTGGATGATCTTTTGCTTCCATCAATCTCCAAAGCATCCCACACACCCATCGAACCTTAGTGCATGGGTAACAGAGTGAAACACAGGGTAAGAGAAGTACCTGCTATTTCAGTAGGGGAATGCCACATGGGAAATGTAATCTAAGGAAAGGTCACCTCTATCTGTGAAAGGACCCTGTCCCTTGGAGATACAATGAGAGATAGATTCTCTTCTTCCCTTTTTCCACACTTTACTGACACCCTGATAGCTTACTCCTCATCCATAAAGGAAGCGTATGGAACAGACAAAAGACAAGCATGTTGGAGGCTGGGTGAATAAAAAGGAGGACACTGGGCAGGGCACATAAAGGGAGATGGAGGGACTGAGGGTCCCTGGAAGAGATCATCCCCACCAGCTTCAGACAGGTGGCCATGGGGGGAAATCTCGTGAGCCAATACCAAAGAATCCGTGTATGTCAAGGAGTAGGGAAGGATAAATTCGAGAAAGGAAAGAAGCCACTTCTGAGCCCTTGAACTATTGCATATGTACAAGCATTTGTACCAGCATTAGAAGATACGATTTGAATATGTAGCAATGCCTATTTTATATGCTTTTCTAGGCTCTCTGTGTGGTTACAACAGATTACAATAACGTCATTTCATGATGAATTTTACAACCCCTTTCTTTCATTGTTGAAAGCATGACAACAATTAGCACTATATCATGGCTTTTGTCAGTTCTTTGACAACAACCTTTATTTAATCGGATAGGTTTACATGCAGGCTGAAGTCCTGAGTTCTCCTTAGTTCTGGTCACTTCATGCTAATTTCACCGAATTTTCAAGAACATGATGCTTTTTTTAATCTCATGCCTTTGTTTCAAATCATGGCTCTTTAACTTGTCATTGTTCACATTTCCAGCTTTTTCTAATTTTTCCTGAAGCTCAAGTGTGAGGAAAATAGAACTCAATGCATTGATATTTCCTTTTGTTTGGAGGTTGATTCTTACCCACATCAGGCATAGTGGGACTTTTCTACTTCTTCAGATCTGGCCATTGTCAGCGTTCCTTTTATCACCCACCCAAGAAGTTATGGTGGAAATCTTTTTGGTCAGTTTGACAGACCCCACATTCACTATAATGGGTTTTTGAATGGCAACACAACAAATTCAACAATTTGCAAATCTCAAGGTTGATTTATTAGAACTTATTCAAGATAAACAGCACAATTCTTAGGACTAAGAACCTATAAAAGTCAACACAAAATTATAGTTAGCACGTTAATTATCTATTGCTGGCTAATAATATTACCACAAATTTAACAGCTTAAAACAACATGGACTTATTATTTCACAATTGCTATAGGTCAGGAATCTGGCATGGCTTAGCTGGGTCTTCTAGTCCTCTGTTTACAAGGCTGCCATAAAAGTGTCAGCTGGGGCTGCAGGCTCATCTGAGGCTTCACTGGGGAAGGATTCACTTCCAAGTTGGTGTGGTTGTTGATAGAACTCACTTCTTTGTGACATGTTGCTGGCTGTTGGCTGAAGGCTCCCTCCAGCTCCTCGGCACATGGGTCTTTGCAACATAAGTACTTGCTTCCTCAAAGGCAGCCAGTGAAAGAGGTTCCCTGCAAGACAGATGTTATAATCTTATGTAATGTAATCACATATATCCCACCATCTTTGTCATGTTATATTGGCAAGGCCCGGGCCCCACCCACACTCAAGGGGAGGATATCACACTATGCATTGAATCCCAGAAGGATACTATGATTGTCAGGTGGACCATGAAAACCAGCTTAGAGTCTCTCTGCCAGTTAGCAACACTTAACAATGAATAATACTCATGGCCAGAATGAGAAGTAAATGTAGCAGTCATTGCACACTCACGCTTTGCCAAAGCACATGGGGGAAGAACGTGGAATTATCATATTACCTGATCCTCAGCTACTCGGGAATGGCCCACCTGGAATGGTGAGCCTGTCCCTTCTGTTCCTTTATGGTCACAACCTATAAGAGACGGCATCTATTTGTATCTGCAAGTACTTCTAGGAAGGGCAATTTTGACTAGGGAATCAGCTGCCCTCTGCATTCTCCCCTAGCAGGTAAATGCAGAGCCCAATTGGCAGACTGCCAATGGGACTCATTTCTTTATCTTTTAAAGGACTTGTGTAGGGGACTTCCCTGGTGGGGCAGTGGTTAAGACTCTGCCTGCCAATACAGGGGATACAGGTTCGTGCCCTGGTCTGGGAAGATCCCACATACGACGGAGCAACTAAGCCAGTGAGCCACAACTACGGAGCCCACGTGCCACAACTTCTGAGGCCCATGCGCCTACAGCCCGTGCCCTGCAACAAGAAAATCCACCGCAATGAGAATTCCGTGCACTGCAACAAAGAGTAGCCCCTGCTCACCACAACTAGACAAAGCCCACGTGGAGCAACAAAGACCCAAAGCAGCCAAAAATAAAAAATAAATAAATAGAATAAAAATTAAAAAAAAAATAAAGGACTTGTGTGTTATTTGTGCATGTCCTGATAGAAGACAGATGTGTTAGAGGTTAAAATAGGTTCCATTGTTGCTTCTCTTTCTGTCCCTTACATTTCTTATTTATTGCAATGGGCTTTCCTGATATGATCTTCTTTTACTGCCTGTTGGGCCTCTGCACAAATATTTCCTGCTCAAGTTCTCTCTTGCTCTTAGAAGCTTCAGCCTTACTTTAGAAGTTTTCTATTTAAAGTTAACTTGCTCTAAACTCTCTTTTCCACACAGTACACATGCATACACAACAACTTGCAAATACGGTGTGTCCTTCTGACATAACTCCCAGGTTTGCATCTTGGGCTACGTGCTGGGTATTTCTGGGTGGCTGTCTTGGGTTAGAGCCTTTCAGTAGCAGATTCTAAAACAAGGATTTGAGTATAAGTAGTTTATTTGGGAGATGATTCAAAGAAATAGCAGCAGGGAGTGGGGAGGTGAGACAGGAAAGAAAAGAAAACTATCAAAGGGCCTTGCTCTCACTCCCAGGGCAAGGGAACAGGGATTCTTCAGTCATTGGTTAAGGACTGCCTTTGAGGTGTATTAACTCCCTCTCATTTTTGGTGTGTTCCATGTGGTCTAAATGGGCTACAATGGCCAGCAATCACCTTAGGGAGAGAGAGGTTGGTGCTTGTAGTTGAAAGCCGTTGGTTTAGAAGCGCCTGTCACATCTGCTTAACTATTTCTCAGTTTGTCCCCTGAAAAGAACATGGTCATTCTCATCACCTTATTTCTTTCTATGTCAACATAGCTCCCCCTCTTAATGCCTCTGTCTGTCAAGCATCACTACTCCTTGGTTATTGAGGCTTGAGCTTACTGGATTATTTTCACTTTTCCAATGAGGAAGCTGTGGCTCAGAAAGTTCAAGTGACTTGCCTAGAGATGGAAAGGGGCCGATGCACCTTTGCTTGCAGGAGCTCTGACTCTGAGAAAGTCCATGACCTAATCTAAGGCAACAGGGGTCATACTCTTCTGTGGCATTTCTCTCTGGGCTTCCTGTTCGTGAACTTCCTTTTTCCCCCAAGCTGAAATTGGTGCACTAGCTCTCTCTAATTACATAGATGGTTTAATCATTCTTCTAAATCTTTGCTGTGCTACGAATTCCAATTCGTACTGGAACCTCAGAACAAGCACATGCCTTCTTTAGATCTTATTTTTCTCACTCAGTGAATTTTGGGAACCCTTTAAACCCTAACAACCTGAGACAGGTGACAGAGGACTTGCTTTTTATAGTGGGCTAGATACAAAGGAAAAAATCAGCATTACTTATTTTTCAGATAGACTGTGGTTTGTACAACCTTCATAGGTCAAGCAGAAAATATTGTAGACCTTTCCAAAGATTCAAGGGCATGTTCTTTGTCTTCTTGTGCAAAGACTTAAAAGTGTGACAGGAATAGCTACTCATGTGACTAACTAGGGCCATAGCAGTAAAGGCTTGTGAAACGTAATGTACTAGAGATAGCATCTCCATGACAGAAGCTGCATTCCTTTCTTCTTGCGTGAGTTCCCAAAGGTTGTCAGCAAGCTGAGGGCAACATCTTCTCTTAGGACAAGCTAAGATATTCAATTTTACCCCAGAGCAGGTATCAAATGATCTGGGAGTGTAAGGAATACACAATGTAGAAATTTTATTTCTAATGAGAAGACACTGGAAACACATTTGGAAGTCTATCATGATGTTTCTTTTCCTACCTCAGTCTAGTGGTGTCATTGGGTTGAATTCTCCGTGGTTTGGTTTCAAACTCTTTTCATTCCCATCTTCGTCTCTTTCCAATTTGCCACCCCATTTTATGGTCTACATCTATCCTTCCAAGTTCTTGCTCCTTTTTATCTTCTTGATTCCTCATCTTTGTTTTTTTTCTTTTTAATTGAAATGTAGTTGATTTACAATGTTGTGTTAGTTTCAGGTGTACAGCAAAGTGGTTCAGTTATATATATTCTTTTTCATATTCTTTTCCATTATAGGTTATTACAAGATATTGAATATTGCTCCCTGTGCTATTCAGTAGGTCCTTGTTGTTTATCTACTTTACATATAGAAGTTTGTTTCCTCATTTTTACTGTAATCTTTGATACAATGAGATGACTCTTCCTTCTAAAGGAGGGGTTGTAAACTTCAACCCCTGAGCCAAATCCTGCTCACCACCTGTTTTTGTAATTAAAGTTTATCAGTCTACAGATAGGCCCACTTGTTTATGTGTTACCTACTTCTGCTTTCATGTGTTATCACGTGTTACCATGGCAAGCTCAGCTGTTGCAGCAGAGATCCTATGAGCTGTGGAGCCTAAAATATGTACTCTCTGGTCCTTTATAGAAAAGGTTTGCTGACGCCAGAAGGTTATAAAACCTTGCATATCATGGGGTGGATATTTCTCATAATTGGCTCCAGAATGTGGTATAAAGCTTAATTAAGGCTTCAGTCTACTTCTCTTGCCTTCAAGAAAGAAAAAGAAAAAAAAAAAAGGCAGGTCAAGATGGCAGAGTAGAAGGACATGCTCTCACTCCCTCTTGTGAGAACACTGGAATTACAACTAACTGCTGAACAGTCATCAACAGGAAGACACTGGAACTCACCAAAAAATATACCCCACATCCAAAGACAAAGGAGAAGCCACAATGAGGTGGTAGGAGGGGCACAATCACAATAAAATCAAATCCCATAACTGCTGGGTGGGTGACTCACAAACTGGAGAACACTTATAGCATGGAAGCCCACCCACTGGAGTGAAGGTTCTGAGCCCCATGTCAGGCTTCCCAACCTGGGGGTCTGGCAACGGGAGAAGGAATTCCTAGAGAATCAGACTTTGAAGGCTAGCGGGATTTGATTGCAGGACTTTGACAGGACTGGGGGAAACAGAAACTCCACTCTTGGAGGGCACACACAAAGTAGTGTGAGCATCGGGACCCAGGGGAAGGAGCAGTGACCCCAAGGAAGACTGAACCAGACCTACCTGCTAGTGTTGGAGGGTCTCCTGCAAAGGTGGGTCTGGCTGTATCTCATCGTGAGGACAAGGATGCTGGCAGCAGAAGTTCTGGGAGGTACTCCTTGGCGTGAGCCCTACAAGAGTCCACCATTAACCCCAACAACGAGCCCAGGTAGACTCCAGTGTTGGGTTGCCTCAGGTCAAACAACCAACAGGGAAGGACCGCAGCCCCACCCATTGGCAGACAAGCAGATTAAAGTTTTACTGAGCTCTGCCCACCAGAGCAACAGCCAGCTCTACCCACCACCAGTCCCTCCCATCAGGAAACGTGCACAAGCCTCTTAGATAGCTTCATCCTCTAGAGGGCAGACAGCAGAAGCAAGAAGAACTACAATCCTACAGCCTATGGAACCACATTCACAGAAAGATAGACAAGATGAAAAAGCAGAGGGCTATGTACCAGATGAAGGAACAAGATAAAACCCCAGATAAACAACTAATGAAGTGGAGATAGGCAACCTTCCAAAAAAAAAATAAATACAAGCTTTAAATGACACAATAGATCAGCTAGATTTAATTGATATTTATAGGACATTCCATCCAAAAACAGTAGATTACACTTTCTTCTCAAGTGTGCACAGAACTTCTTCAGGATAGATCACATCTTGGGTCATAAATCAAGCCTCAGTAAATTTAAGAAAATTGACATCATATCAAGCATCTTTTATGACTACAATGCTATGAGATTAGAAATCAATTACAGGGAAAAAACTTAAAAAACACAAACACATGGAGGCTAAACAATACGTTACTAAATAACCAAGAGATCACTGAAGAAGTCAAAGAGAAAATCAAAAAATACCTAGAGACAAGTGATAATGAAAACACGACGATCCAAAACTTATGGGATGCAGCAAAAGCAGTTCTCAGAGGGAAGTTTATAGCAATACAAGCCTACCTCAAGAAACAAGAAACATCTCAAATAAACAATCTAACCTTACACCTAAAGGAACTAGAGAAAGAAGAACAAACAAAACCAAAAGTTAGCAGAAGGAAAGAAATCATAAAGATCAGAGCAGAATTAAATGAAATAGAAACAAAGAAAAAAAAGCAAAGAGCAATAAAAGTAAAAGCTGGTTCTTTGAGAAGATAAACAAAATTGATAAACCATTAGCCAGACTCACCAAGAAAAAGAGGGAGAGGACTCAATAAAATTAGAAATGAAAAAGGAGAAGTTACAACAGACACCACAGAAATACAAACATCCAAGAGATGACTACAACAACTCTATATCAATAAAATGGAAAACCTGGAAGAAATGGACGAATTCTTAGAAAGGTATAACCTTCCAAGACTGAAGCAGGAAGAAATAGAAAATATGAATAGACCAATCACAAGTAATGAAATCGCAACTGTGATTTAAAATCTTCCAACAAACAGAAGTCCAGGACCAGATGGCTTCACGGGTGAATTCTATCAAACATTTAGAGAATAGCTAACACCCATCCTTCTCAAACTATTCCAAAAAATTGCAGAGGAAGGAACCCTCTCAAACTCATTCTATGAGGCCACTATCACCCTGATACCAAAACCAGAAAAAGGTACTACAAAAAAAGAAAATTACAGACCAATATCACTGATGACTATAGATGCAAAAATCCTCAACAAAATACTAGCAAACAGAATCCAAAAACACATCAAAAGGATCATACACCATGATCAAGTGGGATTTATCCCAGGGAGGCAAGGATTCTTCAATATATGCAAATCAATCAATGTGACACACCATATTAAAAAACTGAAGAATAAAAACCATATGATCGTCTCAATAGATGCAGAAAAAGCCTTTGACAAAATTCAACACCCATTAATGATAAAAACTCTCCAGAAAGTGGGCATAGAGGGGACTTACCTCAACACAATAAAGGCCATATATGACAAACCCACAGCAAACATCATTCCCAATGGTGAAAAACTGAAAACATTTCCTCTAAGACCAGGAACAAGACAAAGATGTCCACTCTCACCACTATTATTCAACATAGTTTTGGAAGTCCTAGCCATGGCAATCAGAGAAGAAAAAGAAATAAAAGGAATACAAATTGGAAGAGAAGAAGTAAAACTGTCACTGTTTGCAGATGACATGATACTATACATAGAGAATCCTAAAGATGCCACCAGAAAACCACTAGACCTAATCAATGAATTTGGTAAAGTTGCAGGATACAAAATTAATGCACAGAAATCTCTTGCATTCCTTTATACTAATGATGAAATATATGAAAGAGAAATTAATGAAACACTCCCATTTACCATTGCAACAAAAAGAATACAATACCTAGGAAAAAACCTACCTAAGGAGACAAAAGACTTGTCTGCAGAAAACTATAAGACACTGATGAAAGATGTTAAAGGTGATACCAACAGATGGAGAGATATACCATGTTCTTGGTTTGGAAGAATCAATATTGTGAAAATGACCATACTACCCAAAGTAATCTAGAGATTCAATGCAATCCATATCAAATTACCAATGGCATTTTTTGCAGAACTAGAACAAAAAAAATCTTAAAATTTGTATGGAGACACAAAAGATCCCGAATAGCCAAAGCAGTCTTGAGGGAAAAAAGCAGAGTTGGAGGAATCAGACTCCCTGACTTCAGACTATACTACAAAGCTACAGTCATCAAGACAGTATGGTACTGGCACAAAAACATAAATATAGATCAACTCACACACCTGTGGTCAACTGATGTATGACAAAGGAAGCAAGTATATACAATGGAGAAAAGACAGTCTCTTCAATAAATGGTGCTGGGAAAACTGGATGAATGAAATTAGAACACTCTCTAACACCACACACACACAAAAACTCAAAATGGATTAGAGACCTAAATGTAAGACTGAACACTATAAAATTATTAGAAGAAAATATAGGAAGAACACTCTTTGACATAAATCACAGCAAGATCTTTTTTGATCCACATCCTAGAGAGAGGGAAATAAAAACAAAAATAAACAAATGGGACCTAATGAAACTTAAAAGCTTTTACACAGCAAAGGAAACCATAAACCAGATGAAAAGACAACCCACAGAATGGGAGAAGATATTTGCAGACGAATCAATGGACCAAGGATTAATCTCCAAAATATATAAACAGCTCATGCAGCTCAACATTAAAAAAGAAAAAAAACCCAATACAAAAACAGGCAGAAGGTCTAAAGAGACATTTCTCCAAACAAGACATACAGATGGTCAAGAAGCACATGAAAAGCTGCTCAACATCACTAATTATGAGAGAAATGCTAATCAAAACTACAATGAGGTATCACCTCACACCAGTTAGAATAGGCATCATCAGAAAATCTACAAACAACAAATGCTGGAGAGGGTGTGGAGAAAAGAGAACCCTCTTGCATTGTTAGTGGGAATGTAAATCGATAGAACCACTATGGAGAACAGTATGGAGGTTCTTTAAAAAACTAAAAATAGAACTATCATATGACCCAGCAATCCCACTACTGGGCATATACCCAGCGAAAACCATAATTCAAAAAGGCACATGCACCCCAATGTTCACTGCAGCAGTATTTACAATAGCCAGGTCATAGAATCAATCTAAATGCTGACAGATGAATGGATAAAGAAGATGTGGTACGTATATATATAATGGAATATTACTCAGCCATAAAAAGGAACAAAATTGGGTCATTTGTAGAGATGTGGATGGATCTAGAGATTGTCCTACAGAGTGAAGTAAGTCAGAAAGAGAAAAATAAATATCGTATATTAAGCATGTATGTGGAACCTAGAAAAATGGTACAGATTAACCGGTTTGCAGGGAAGAAATTGAGACACAGATGTAGAGAACAAACATATGGACACCAAGGAGGGAAAGCGGCGTGGTGTTGGAGTGGTGGTGTGATGAATTGGGGGACTGGGATTGACATGTAGACACTGATGTGTATAAAATGGATGACTAATACGAACCTGCTGTATAAAAAACAAAAACAAACAAACAAACTAAAACCTCAAAGGCCTCAAGATGGCAGCCGCAGAGTGCAGGACCCATCTGAGCACAGAGCCCCATGCAAATGCACAGGTTGTGTCCAGGAAGCTGGCCTTTATCCTGGGACTTTGGAGCGCAAAACAAAATCACAGGTCACCTATTCATAGATGATGACTGTTGCAGTTTGAAAACTGGCTATGCCACACTTCTCAGTTGAGTACCTGGAGTAAGCATGCAGCCAACTTTGACAGCCATTGAGAGAGGCCCCACCAGGAGTGCATGCTTCTCCGACTTGGCATGACTTGCTGCACTGTGCACTTTCTGGATCTAAAGAGCATGTCTGGATCCACAAGCCATTCGGCTCTAACTTCCTTCCAGCTCTCTCCAGTACATGCGAATTATTTTTAGGTGACCTGTGGTGGAGAGGTTTGGCTTGTAATTTTCATGCCTGAGCTTTGAGTTTCACAGGAAATGCTTGAAAGAATTTAATATTGATACAATGCAACACACATGTATTAACAAGGGCATATTGGTTTTGTTCTTGTTGACTAACCATTAAGAAATTCTATTCTTAGTCTTTTTCTCTTCTCCCTGCTCCTTATCAATTCAATCTTCTCCACCTTCACAATTCTCTCATTTGCCAGTTTCTGAGCCTCTCACTGACACACAAATTTCCTTTTCCTCATCTGTTGTCAACCCCTCTGGTTCTCTATGATGAATGAATTCTTGTTGTTGCCAACTTCCTTTCAGTATTTTCCAAACTCTTTTCTTCTTTGCTCTGATCAGATTCTCCTCTGAATTTTTAGACCTGGAATCTAAGTACTGACTTTCTCCATTTGTCCCTCTGAGCTGATAACACAATGCAACTCATATTTAATCATCTCTCCTGCCTTCCCTGTCCCTGTCATTTCCTTCATTTTCTAGACCTTCTCTTCAATCTTCCATCTTCACTGGATGGCTAAAGTATCAAGAAATAAGTGACCGGCCAGTCTGAATGCCCTAGTTTATTCACCTTTTGTCTTTGTTGTACTTACCCTCCCAACTTCTTAGAAACTTACTTAGTCTATATGTCCAACACCCCCATACTGTTCAGAGCAAAAGCATCCACTAGACTCTCCTGCCTTAAGTTAAAAAAAACTGAGCACATGGTATATGCAAGATTTACCTGCATTGGAAGGTGCAATGAGGAAGAGATTGGAAGTTAAAACACATAGTGGTTTGGGCTTCCCTGGTGGCACAGTGGTTGAGAGTCTGCCTGCTGATGCAGGGGACATGGTTTCGTGCCCCGGTCCGGGAGGATACCACATGCCACGGAGCGGCTGGGCCCGTGAGCCATGGCCACTGAGCCTGCGCGTCTGGAGCCTGTGCTCTGCAACGGGAGAGGCCACAGCAGTGAGCGGCCCGCGTACCACAAAAAACAGAAAAACAAAGAAAACAAAAAAACCACACATAGTGGTTTAATCACCAGGTGGTTCTAATGGCAAAGGTCAGCTTCGTTATGGTGTTAGGTGGTCCCAGGGTGGGCAGGTGACCAGCTCATAGGAAATGCATGATTGAACAATACATTTGTTGCTCGGAATAATTAGGTAAAACATTATGGGCATTGGTAATGAATAAAATGCCATATTTGCCTTGTGTCCTCTTGAGTTATGGACAATATTCCTGTAAACTGTGCCAATGATCAGAATTTACTTGATTTCTTTTTCTTTTTTAATATCTTAATTGGAGTATAATTGCTTTACAATGGTGTGTTAGTTTCTGCTTTATAACAAAGAGAATCAGCTATACATATACATATATTCCCATATCTCTTCTCTCTTGTGTCTCCCTCCCATCCTCTCTATCCGACCCCTCTAGGTGGTCACAAAGCACCTAGCTGATCTCACTGTGCTATGTGGCTGCTTCCCACTAGCTATCGATTTTACATTTGGTAGTGTATATATGTCCATGCCACTCACTCACTTAATCCCAACTTACCCTTCCCAATCCCTGTGTCTTCAAGTCCACTCTCTACATCTGTGTCTTTATTCTTGTCCTGCCCCTAGGTTCTTCATAACCATTTTTTTTCTTTTTAGATTCCATACATATGTGTTAGCATACGGTATTTGTTTTTCTCTTTCTGAATTACTTCATTATGTATGGCAGACTCTAGGTCCATCAACCTCACTACAAATAACTAAATTTCGTTTCTTTTTATAGCTGAGTAATATTCCATTGTATATATGTGCCACATCTTTTTTATCCATTCATCTGTCGATGGGCACTTAGGTTGCTTCCATGTCTTGGCGATTGTAAATAGAGCTGCAATGAACATTTTGGTACATGACTCTTTTTGGATTATGGTTTTCTCAGGGTATATGCCCAGGAGTGGGATTGCTGGGTCGTATGGTAGTTCTATTTTTAGTTTTTAAGGAACCTCCATACTGTCCTCCATAGTGGCTGTATCAATTTACATTCCAACCAACAGTGCAAAGGGTTCTCTTTTCTCCACACCTTCTCCAGCATTTATTGTTTCTAGATTTTTGATGATGGCCATTCTGACTGGTGTGAGGTGATACCTCATTGTAGTTTTGATTTGCATTTCTCAAATGATTAGTGATGTTGAGCATCCTTTCATGTGTTTGTTGGCAATCTGTGTATCTTCTTTGGAGAAATGTCTATTTAGGTTTTCTGCCCATTTTTGGATTGTGTTGTTTGTGTTTCTGATATTGAACTGCATGAGCTGCTTGTAAATTTTGGAGTTTAATCCTTTGTCAGTTGCTTCATTTGCAAATATTTCTCCCCCATTCTGAGGGTTGTCTTTTCATCTTGTTTATGTTTTCCTTGGCTGTGCAAAAGCTTTTAAGTTTCATTAGGTCCCATTTGTTTATTTTTGTTTTTATTACTATTTTTCTAGGAGGTGAGTTAAAAAGGATCTTGCTGTGATTTATGTCACAGAGTGTTCTGCCTATGTTTTTCTCTAAGAATTTTATAGTGCCTGGCCTTACATTTAGGTCTTTAATCCATTTTGAGTTTATTTTTGTGTATGGTGTTAGGTAGTGTTCTAATTTCATTCTTTTAACTGTACAGTTTTCCTAGCACACTTATTAAAGGGGTTGTCTTTTCTCCATTGTATATTCCTGCCTCCTTTATCAAAAATAAGGTGACCATATGTGTGTGGGTTTATCTCTGGGTTTTCTATACTGTTCCACTGATCTATATATCTGTTTTTGTGCCAGTACCATGCTGTCTTGATTACTGTAGCTTCGTAGTATAGTCTGAAGCCAGGGAGCCTGCTTCCTCAAGCCCCATTTTTCTTTCTCAAGATTGCTTTGGCTATTTGGGGTCTTTTGTGTTTCCATAGAAACTGTGAAATTTTTTGTTCCAGTTCTGTGAAAAATGCCACTGACAGTTTGATAGGGATTGCAGTGAATCTGTAGATTGCTTTGGGTAGTATAGTCATTTTCACAATGTTGATTCTTCTCATCCAAGAATATGGTATATCTGTCCATCTGTTGGTATCATCTTTAATTTCTTTCATCAGTGTCTTATAGTTTTATGAATACAGGTCTTTTGTCTCCTTAGGTAAGTTTAGTCCTACCTATTTTATTCTTTTTGTTGAGGTGGTAAATGGGAGTGTTTCCTAAATTTCTCTTTCAGGTTTTTAATCATTATTGTATACGTGTGTAAGAGATTTCTGTGCATTAATTTTGTATCTTGGTACTTTACCAAATTCATTGATTAGCTCTAGTAATTTTCTATTTGCCTCTTTAGGATTCTCGATGTATAGGATTATGTCATCTGCAAACAGTGACAGTTTTACTTCTTCTTTTCCGATTTGGATTGCTTTTATTTCTTTTTCTTCTCTGATTGCTGTGGCTAAAACTTCCAAAACTATGTTGAATAATAGTGGACATAAAAGTGGACATCCTTGTCTTGTTCTTTATCTTAGAGGAAATGGTTTCAGTTTTTCACCATTGAGGACGATGTTGGCTGTGGGTTTGTCATATATGGCCTTTATTATGTTGAAGTACGTTCCCTCTATGCCTACTTTCTGCAGGTTTTTTTTATCATAAATGGGTGTTGAATTTTGTCAAAAGCTTTTTCTGCATCTATTGAGATGATCGTATGGTTTTTCTCCTTCAGTTTGTTATGGTGTATCACATTGATTGATTTGTGTATATTGCAGAATCCTTGCATTCCTGGGATATTCCCCAGTTGATCATGGTGTATGATCCTTTTTTTTTTTTTTTTTTGTGGTATGTGGACCTCTCACCATTGTGGCCTCTCCCATTGCGGAGCACAGACTCCAGACGTGCAGGCTCAGCGGCCATGGCTCACAGGCCTAACTGCTCTGTGGCATGTGGGATCTTCCCGGACCAGGGCATGAACCCGTGTCCCCTGCATTGGCAGGCGGACTCTTAACCACTGCGCCACCAGGGAAGCCCTATGATCCTTTTAATGTGCTTTTGGATTCTGTTTGCTAGTATTTTGTTGAGGATTTTTGCATCTATGTTCATCAGTGATATTGGCCTGTAGTTTTCTTTCTTTGTGACATCATTGTCTGGTTTTGGTATCAGGGTGATGGTGGCCTCATAGAATGAGTTTGGTAGTGTTCCTCCCTCTGCTATATTTTGGAAGGGTTTGAGAAGGATAGCTGTTAGCTCGTCTCTAAATGTTTGATAGAATTTGCCTGTGAAGCCATCTGGTCCTGGACTTTTGTTTGTTGGAAGATTTTAAATCACAGTCTCAATTTCAGTGCTTGTGATTGGTCTGTCCATATTTTCTATTTCTTCCTGGTTCAGTCTCGGAAAGTTGTGCGTTTCTAAGAGTTTGTCCATTTCTTCCAGTTTGAATGTTTTATTGGCATATAGTTACTTGTAGTTATTTCTCATCATGAATTTCTGCAGGGTCAGTTGTTACTTCTCCTTTTTCATTTCTAATTCTATTGATTTGTCTTCTCTTTTTTCTTGATGAGTCTAGGTATTGATTAATCAATTTTGTTTATCTTCTAAAAGAACCATCTTTTAGTTTTTATTGATCTTAACTATTGTTTCCTTCATCTCTTTTACATTTATTTCTGATCTGATCTTTATGACGTCTTTCCTTCTGCTAACTTTGGGGTGTTTTTTTTTGTTGTTGTTGTTCTTCCTGCTCTAATTGCTTTAGTTGTAAGGTTACATTGTTTATTTGAGATGTTTCTTGTTTCTTGAGGTAAGATTGTATTGCCATAAACTTCCCTCTTAGAACTGCCTTTGCTGCATCCCATAGTTTTTGGGTCATCGTGTTTTCATTGTCATTTATTTCTAGGTATTTTTGGATTTCCTCTTTGATTTCTTCAGTGACCTCTCAGTTATTTAGTAGTGTGTTGTTTCACCTCCATACGTTTGTATTTTTTTGTGTGTGGTACGCGGGCCTCTCACTGCCGTGGCCTCTCCCGTTGCAGAGCACAGCCTCCGGACGTGCAGGCTCAGCAGCCATGGCTCACGGGCCCAGCCGCTCCGTGGCATGCGGGATCCTCCCGGACCGGGGCACAAACCCACGTCCCCTGCATCGGCAGGCATACTCTCAACCACTGCGCCACCAGGGAAGCCCCGTTTGCATTTTTTTAAATATTTTTTTTCCTGTAATTGTTATCCAGTCACAGTGTTGTCGTTGGAAAAGATATTTGATATGATTTCAATTTTCTTAAATTTACCAAGGCTTGATTTGTGACCCAAGATATGATCTATCCTGGAGAATATTCCATGAATACTTGAGAAGAATGTGTATCCTGTATTTTTTTTTGGATGGAATGCCCTATATATATCAATTAAGTCCATCTTATTTAATGTATCATTTAAAGCATCTGTTTCCTTATTTATTTTCATTTTGGATGATCTCTCCAATGGTGAATTTGAGGTGTTAAAATCTCCTACTATGATTGTCTATTTCCCCTTTTATGGCTGTTAGTATTTGATTTATATATTGAGGTGCTCCTATATTGGGTGCATAAATATACAATTGTTATATCTTCTTGTTAGACTGATCCCTTGATCATTATGTAATGTCCTTCTTTGTCTCTTGTAATAGTCTTTATTTTAAAGTCTATTTTGTCTGATATGAGAATTGCTACTCCAGCTTTCTTTTGATTTCCATTTGCGTGAAATATTTTTTTCCATTGCCTCACTTTTAGAGTGTATGTGTCCCTGGGTCTGAAGTGGGTCTCTTGTAGACAATATATATACGGGTATTGTTTTTGTATCCATTCAGCCAGTCTATGCCTTTTGTTTGGAGCATTTAATCCATTTACATTTAAGGTAGTTGTTGATATGTAAGTTCCTATTATCATTTTCTTAATTGTTTTGGGTTTGTTACTGTAGGTCTTTCCTTTCTCTTGTGGTTCCTGCCTAGAGAAGTTCCTTTAGCATTTGTTGTAAAGCTGGTTTGGTGGTGCTGAATTCTCTTAGCTTTTGCTTGTGTGTAGAGCTTTTGATTTCTCCATCAAATCTGAAAGAGATCCTTGCTGGGTAGAGTAATCTTGGTTGTAGATTTTTTCCTTTCATCACTTAAATATGTCCTGTCACTCCATTCTGGCTTGCAGAGTTTCTGCTGAAAGATCAGCTGTTAACCTTATGGGGATTCCCTTTTATATTATTTGTTGTTTTTCCCTTGCTGCTTTTAATTTTTTTTCTTTGTATTTAATTTTTGATAGTTTGATTAATATGTGTCTTGGCGTGTTTCTCCTTGGATTTATCCTATATGGGACTTTCTGTACTTCCTCGACTTGATTGACAATTTCCTTTCTCGTATTAGGGAATTTTTCAACTGTAATCTCTTCAAATATTTTCTCAGTCCCTTTCTTTTTCTCTTCTTCTTCTGCGACCCTTAGAATTCAAACGTTGGTGCATTTAATGTTGTCCCAGACGTCTCTGAGACTGTCCTCAATTCTTTTCATTCTTTTTTCTTTATTCTGTTCTGCAGTATTTATTTCCACTATTTTATCTTCCATGTCACTTATCCATTGTTCTGCCTCAGTTATTCTGCTATTGATTCCTCCTAGAGAATTTTTAATTTCATTTATTGTGTTGTTCATCATTGTTTGTTCTTTAGTTCTTCTATGTCCTTTTTAAACTTTTCTTGTATTTTCTCCATTCTATTTCCAAGATTTTGGATCATCTTTAATATCATTACTCTGAATTCTTTTTTAGGTATGCTGCCTATTTCCTGTTCGTTTGTTTGGTCTGCTGGGTCTTTACCTTGCTCCTTCATCTGCTGTGTATTTCTCTGTCTTCACATTTTGTTTAACTTA
This sequence comes from Pseudorca crassidens, assembly GCF_039906515.1. Taxonomy (NCBI): domain Eukaryota; kingdom Metazoa; phylum Chordata; class Mammalia; order Artiodactyla; family Delphinidae; genus Pseudorca; species Pseudorca crassidens. Next base: position 133,454,718 of record NC_090300.1, on the reverse strand, counting down.
CTGTGTCTGTGGTCTCCTTTTTGTAGGCTGCAGTTTTGTAGTTCCCATTGTTTTTGGTGTCTGCCCCCAGTGGCTAATGTTGGTTCAGTTGGTTGTGTTAGGCTTCCTGGTGGAGGGGGTTGGTGCCTCTGTTCTGGTGGATGAGGCTGGATCTTGTCTTTCTGATGGGCAAGACTGCATCTGGTGGTGTGTTTTAGGGTATCTGTGACCTTATTATGATTCTAGGCAGCCTCTCTGCTAACGGGTGGGATTGTATTCCTGTCTTGCTATTTGTTTGGCATAGCGTGTCCAGCACTGTAGCTTGCTGGTCGTTGAGTGGATCTTAGTCTTAGCGTTGAGTTGGAGACCTCTGGGAGAGCTTTCACCATTTGATATTACATGGAGCCAGGAGGTCTCTGGTGGACTAATATCCTGAACTCGGCACTCCCACCTCAGAGGCACAGGCCTGGCACCTGGCCAGAGTACCAAAACCCTGTCAGCCACATGGCTCAGAAGAAATGGGAAAATAAAAGAAAGAAAAAAATAAAATAATATAAAATAAAGTTATTAAAATAAAAAATAGTAAAAATTAAAAAATTAAAAAAAAATACAAAAGAAAGTAGAGAGCAACCAAACCAAAAAACATATCCACCAATGATGGATGTTTTTTAGCAACAAGTGCTAAAAAAGTATACTAACCACCACCACCCCCTGCCAAAATGGACAAACAGAACCCTAAGGCAAATGGTGAAAACAAAGCTATACAGAAAACATCACACAAAGTCCACCACCTCAAATTTGGGATGTTTTGTTGTCTATTCCAGTATTCTAGAGATGCAGGGTACATCAAGTTGATTGTGGAGATTTAATCCACTGCTCCTGAGGCTACTGGGAGAAATTTCCCTTTCTTTTCTTTGTTTGCATAGCTCCTGGGGTTCAGCTTTGGATTTGGCCCTGCCTCTGCTTGTAGGTCACCTGAGGGCTCTGTTCTTCGCTCAGACAGGATGGGGTTAGCATCGCAACTGATTAGGGGGGAGGGAGGGGTACGGAATGCCGTGTGAGCCTGATGTAGTAGAAGCCAGCATGACGTTGCAATAGCCGGAGGCGCGCCGTGTGTTCTGGGGAAATTGTTCCTGGATCACAGGACCCTGGCAGTTGTGGGCTGCATAGGCTCCCTGGAGGGGCAGTGTGGATAGTGACCTATGCTTGCACACAGGCTTCTTGGTGGCTACAGCAGCAGCCTTAGTGTCTCATGCCCATCTCTGATGTCTGCACTGATAGCCACGCCTCGCGCCCATCTCTCGAGCTCGTTTAGGTGGTGCTCTGAATCCTTCTTCTCGTGCGCCCCCAAACAGTGGTCTCTTGCCTCTTAGGCAGTTCCAGACTTTTTCCTGGACTCCCTCCCAGCTAGCTGTGGTGCACTAGCCCCCTTCAGGCTGTGTTCACGCAGCCAACCCCAGTCCTCAACCAGTCCCCGCCTGCACCAGCAGGTGAGCAGTCAAGCCACTCGGGATGGTGAGTGCTGGTTGGCACCGATCCTCTCTGCGGGAATCTCTCTGCTTTGCCCTCTGCACCCCTGTTGCTGCGTTCTCCTCCATGACTCCAAAGCTTCCCCCCACCCTCCACCCATCCCACATCTTAGCCAGTGAAGGGGCTTCCTAGTGTGTGGAAATCTTTCCTCCTTCACAGCTCCCTCCCTGAGGTGCTGGTCCCATCCCTATTCTTTTGTCTCCGTTTATTCTTTTTTCTTTTGCCCTACCCAGGTACGTGGGGAGTTTCTTGCCTTTTGAGAGGTCTGAGGTCTTCTGCCAGTGTTCAGTAGGTGATCTGTAGGAGTTGTTCCACATGTAGATGTATTTCTGATGTATTTGTTGGGGGGAAGGTGATCTCCACTTCTTACTCCTCCACCATCTTGAAGATCTCGACCTGTTATGGCCTACTTAATTTCAGTTGCTACAATTCAGGCCTTAGAAATGTAAGAATTGGGCTTACACATTTATTTTAATATTTGGTTCAATGATATTTTTTTGCTAGAACATATCATTTGTTTTCTTTCTATCACTTTCTTTCTTAGTCATCTTAATCCATTAATAGATGGACCAATCCTTTCTTCATAAAGAAATTTAAGCAGTGCCATTTCTTCACAAAGAAAGGTCATTGCTCTGGGAAGAACATTGCTCTTATTTCAGTCTTACTAGCTAATTTCCAGCCATGATTTTCATCATCTCATATGTGTATAGACACAGGGTACTGAGTCACTGATTGTGGATTGACTATGTAATTGTCCTTCATAGTGACATCTATCTGGTGTTGTCAAAACTTGGGAATCCACTCTCTTCATAAACCCTAGGTGGTTCTCTATTATTTTACAGGTAAAAATAAAGGTAATTCCTAGGCAAATCTCTCAAATCTCTGACCACCCAAGATATTTTACCTCTTGGATTTACTCCCCTGAACTCCATGGTAGAAACATGGTTGAAACCATGAGTCACAGCTTTTTGGTAAATCTCTTAGGGGTGTGAGATACCTAAACTAAAATCCAGGACCAAGTGGATTTGGGCTGCTGAAAAAGAAAGAATGACTGTGAGGCAAAGTACCTAGAGTAAGATGTACATACATTTTCATTTCTGTGTACCTGTAAATGATACCCAGAGGACAGCTCTTTAACTTGTCCCCACGTTAGGGTTAAGCCTTGTTTACCTCCAGTATAAATCATCACTCCTATGGTTTTGGCTATTTTGCAGAAATTATATTTTCCCTCTTGTTTAGAGACGGCTCCACTGTAGTACCTTCCCTTGATTGCAGAGACTGTGGGAGCTATGATTCTGGTGCCATTAACCTTCTCATTTCAGGAAAACTTATCCCCTGTGATAAGGAAGAAACTTGAAGATTTCACGTGAATTTTTCTAATGCCCTGTGCTTTCTATATTTGCATACTCATGCTGTGCCTTCCTCAGCTCTGCCTGAGTAACTCTCCCTACTCTTAAAGGACCAGATCAAAATGCTTCTGTCCTCAGGCAGCCTTTGCCAACCCTCGCCAAAAAAATTAATCTCTTCCTTGACTCTTCTAGCTCTTAGTTTATGCCTCTTCTAAAGCATGGATCATGATTTCGTAGCCCAAGAGCAGCTCATTCCCAGGAAAGGTCTCAACTTTTTCTGCATTGCAGGCAAATTCAAAGTGAGGATAATTACGTTTGACCTTATATTCCCCATGGAGCCCGACAGAGTGCCTTGCATGTAATAGGTTCTCAATAACTATTTGTTGAATTAAATTAGATTACATTTTATAAATGTTTGTAAATGAGAGAGCATTGCCTTACATGGCTTACAAAAAGAATCTTTTGGGATAAAAATAGACAAATAAGAACTTAAGTTGAAGGGTTACATGTTACACAATGAGGTTGTGTCATTTTGGATTTTTGGAAAACCTCTCGAATTTATGCTTCCTAAAGATCCTGTGGCTTTAGCATTTTACCCATAGGCTAAAAGGCAATCAGAATGGATATTGATAAAATGGAATATTTTTATCCATGCTAATCAGCCTGGCTCTGGCCAAATTTTTGGCCTTCAGTATGTGCTGCTGAGTAATGTCAGACGCTCACAAGTACACACACTGACATTTACAAGGCATGAGATGGGCTCAGTCAAGTTCAGAAACACAACACCCCCCCCTTTTGATTGGTTCACCAGAACTTCCTCAGATACATTTAGTCTTTGCTACTAGAGGAACTGACAGGCTGCTGGTACCAAGTGAATTTTCATTCATTTCTTCACTCCAGGAAATAACATTTGCATATGAGGGTCAGGTACTCTGTGAAGTTTTGGATTCATGAGGTTACACGTCTAACTGTGTGAAGGGGACCTTGGGCTGCTCTGGCATTGGCACTAAGAGAAGCTGCACGTAGGGCTTGAGCTGTTTTAGAACCTCTGATGTGGGATTCGTAGAAATGAAAGTGAACAGGACTGCACTCCAAACACATCCTGGATGATCTTAGAAAATGCCAGATAAAAATCCAAGAAGCCTACTTTCTTCTTTCAGAAAAAATACTATCCTATAAAAATAAAAATAAAAAGAAAGCGCTACTTTACTTTCGTGCTCCATAAGAATATCAGAATATATTTAGTAAAGTGTAATTCCACTGCCTTTTTTAGATGGATCCCACCAGGCAGGATCATAGCTCCCCGACCAGGGATTGAACTGCACCTCCTGCAAGTGGAAGCACTGTGTCTTAACCACTGTACCTCCAGGGAAGTCTGAGGCTCTGTCTTTAGATGGGGTAGATGCACTCAGGATCATGGAAGCACGTGTCTCTAATTGAAACACTTCCTTTTTTTATAATAGAAGAAAACATGTATCTATCTATATTGCAAGAATAATAATTTTCTAGACTTGTTTCTGGAAGAATCTTCAAGATCATGATGATGATAATGATGATGATTTTTATTGACCACTTAGATTACTTCTGTTTTTGTATTATTATAATAATGCTATTAAGAGCATCTTTATATGTAAATCTTAGTCTACATTTCCTATTATTTCCTTTATATAGATTCTCTCTCTCTCTTTTTTTCTGAAGCTTCAAGATTATTACAGGGCATTTCTATGTCCAAGTTATGATTGGAACCCAGTCTCACAACTAACTTAAAAATGTCTTCTAAGGACTTTATGACATCAGAGAGAAGGCACAGCCTGGGGAGGGGTTATTTACTGAAAAAGCAGCTGTTTATTTGGTCCTTTTAACTGTCATGAGGATCAGAAGATTCATTCCTGGTTGTTGAGATGACCCAGGTAACCAGACTGGTGATGCTACTTTCAGTTATTTCAAATTCTATTTGTTTCAGCTCTGTAAGAGTGAACTTTTTTGCTTAGCCTATTTACTGGCAAATGGGAGCTGAGAAAATGTAGATTAGAAACTGGTTTCAGGAGTTAAATGCAAACATTTAATTTTAGAGATTAAAAAATTTGAGCGGGAACCAGTCATTTTCCAAATAAGATATCAGAAACTGTTCTTAGACTTAAAGAATTTTATGTTCTGTTCTATTTATTACTTTCCTATATCCTTTCTATGAACTAAAGTTTTTTAAACAAAACTTATGCTCATGGTGGTCATAAACAGAACAGAGGTGTTAAAAATTGGCTTTTTAATTTTTTCTGTTTAAGTCTTGAGTGTAACATCTCTCTGCCCTTAACTGATGGCTGGTTTTAGTCACATGATTTCGACAGGAAAAGGAAAAGAAACATATTTTTAGTCTACTCCTTCTAGAATAACCTCTGGTGGAGTTTTTAATTAGTGCATGGTACCTATAATAGTCTTCCTCTTTCAATCATGCTAAGCTCAACCAAGTCCCTTTGAACAGCAGATATTTTTACAAGCGTCATCCAAAATAAGGGCTCGTTCTTTTCAATAACATTTAAGCATTCGTAGGTCTGCTAGGAAGCCAACAGCCCTTAGAAGTATTAGGTGAAGAATGTCTCAGGATTTCCCTGTGTCAAGATAGTGAATTAATGTATCTTAAGACTCTATTTTTTTTTTGTTTTTTCGGTACACGGGCCTCTCACTGTTGTGGCCTCTCCCGTTGCGGAGCACAGGCTCCGGACGCGCAGGCTCAGCGGCCATGGCTCACGGGCCCAGGCGCTCCACGGCATGGGGATCTTCCCGGACCAGGGCATGAACCCGTGTCCCCTGCATCGACAGGCGGACTCTCAACCACTGCGCCACGAGGGAAGCCCCTTTAAGACTCTTTGAAGTCTCCAAACATGGTGAGTTTGGAAGAGCTGGCTGAAAAGTGGTGTAACTAAGAACTAAGGGTCGGCTACATTTCAGTTGTCAAGAAGTCTTTTGTTTTTTTATAAGAGAAACTGAACCAGATTCTAGTCTTAGCCCTGATACCAGTGAGCAGTAATGACCTGAAAGTTATGTAACTTCTCTGAGACTTTGTTTTCTAATCTGTAGAATGGGTTTGGCCTAGTAGACATCAATGGTTATTTCCACAGTTATTAAATTGATCTATTAAATTGTCATATACTGTACTGTGATGTTCTATACAACAGTGGTACACAAAGTGAGAACCTTACAGCTAGAAATGAAAAAAATATTAAGGGAACCTAAAATCATACTTACTTAGAAAATTTTTATTTTTTTCCAAAGCCCATTCTATGATAAGATTTCCACGTGCTTTTCTTTTTCTTAATTTCACATAATATATGCCTGAATCCCTTCATATATTAATGTATTTCTTCACTGGGTTTTAAATACTATAAGTTCATGCACTGTCTGTTTCAGAAATATTTACTTAGACATTAGTCCTTCTACCTTCAAGATGAGAGTAGATTATCTATTTCTTAGCAAAGCAACAGTTCATTCAACCAAGTTAGTTAAAATAGCAGTGATAAAATGACTTATTGATTATTTCTATTTCTCAATTAGTTATTTTTGTGTGTAAACATACAGTTTGCTATTTTGTTAGAAATTATGCCAATTTTTGGAAGAAAACATCAATGTTATGAAGCCATAAAAACATCTTTGATGCTCTTGTAAAAGATGCACAATCTCTCTCTCGATATACTCTTTCTAATTTCTTGGTAGACAGAGCAGTTAAATTGGCTGAGAGCCGTATCCTCTTAGCCATTCTCTGTTTTAATCATCTCACTTCTGAAAATACCATCCTCTTGGTACTATGAACAGAGACCCTGTTATAACAGTAAGATTGCCTCTCAGAGGGTCACACTCTGAAGGTAAAGTTCAAGGTTGCCAAGTGCTTAACAATATTGGTATTCACACCTCTTGACTGGAATCTTAAACTTAAAAAAAATACTAATTTGTTTAGAGCAGTTTTAGGTTCATGACAAAATTGATAGGAAAAAAAGAGAGAGGTTTCCCATATACCCTCTGCCCCTACACATCCATAGCCTCATCTGTTATCAACATTCTCTACCAGAGTGGTATGTTTGTTATCACTGATGAGTCTATGTTGGGAGGTCATAATTATCCAAAGTCCATAGTTTACCTTACGGCTAACACTCTACTTTCAAAAATGGACAGATCATGCAAAATGAAAATAAATAAGGAAACACAAGCTTTAAATGATACATTAAACAAGATGGACTTAATTGATATTTATAGGACATTCCATCCAAAAACAACAGAATACACATTCTTCTCAAGTGCTCAGGGAACATTCTCCAGGATAGATCATATCTTGGGTCACAAATCAAGCACTGGTAAATTTAAGAAAATTGAAATCGTATCAAGTATCTTTTCTGACCATAATGCTATGAGACTAGATATCAGTTACAAGAAAATATCTGTAAGAAATACAAACACATGGAGGCTAAACAACACACTAATTAATAACCGAGAGGTCACTGAAGATATCAAAGAGGAAATCAAAAAATTCCTAGAAACAAATGACAACAAAAACATGACAACCCAAAACCTAAGGGATGCAACAAAAGCAGTTCTAAGAGGGAAGTTTATAGCAATACAATCTTACCTTAAGAAACAAGAAACATCTCAAATAAACAACCTAACCTTACACTTAAAGCAATTAGAGAAAGAAGAACAAAAAACCCCCAAAGTTAGCAGAAGGAAAGAAATCATAAAGATCAGATCAGAAATAAATGAAAAAGAAATAAAGGAAATGATAGCAAAGATCAATAAAATTAAAAGCTGGTTCTTTGAGAAGATAAACAAAATTGATAAACCATTAGCCAGACTCATCAAGAAAAAAAAGGAGAATACTCAAATCAATAGAATTAGAAAAGAAAAAGAAGTAACAACTGACACTGCAGAAATACAAAGGATCATGAGAAATTACTACAAGCAACTATATGCCAATAAAATGGACAACATGGAAGAAATGGACAAATTCTTAGAAAAGCACAACCTTCTGAGACTGAACCACGAAGAAACAGAAAATGTAAACAGACCAATCACAAGCACTGAAATTGAAACTGTGATTAAAAATCTTCCGACAAACAAAAGCCCAGGACCAGATGGCTTCACAGGTGAATTCTATCAAATATTTAGAGAAGAGCTAACACTTATCCTTCTCAAACTCTTCCAAAATATAGCAGAAGGAGGAACACTTCCGAACTCATTCTAAGAGGTCACCATCACCCTGATACTAAAACTAGAGAAAGATGGCCTTAAAGAAGAAAACTACAGACCAATATCACTGATGAATATAGATGCAGAAATCCTCAACAAAATACTAGCAAACAGAATCTAACAACAAATTAAAAGGAGAATACACCATTATCAAGTGGGGTTTATCCCAGGATTGCAAGGATTCTTCACTATATGCAAATCAATCAATGTGACATACCATGAAAAGAAATTGAAGGAGAAAAACCATATGATCATCTCAATAGATGCAGAAAAAGCTTTCAACAAAATTCAACACTCATTTATGATAAAAACCATCCAGATAGTAGGCTTAGAGGGAACTTACTTCAACATAATAAAGGCTATATATGACAAACCCACAGCAAACTTCGTTATCAATGGTGAAAAACTGAAAACTTTTCTTCTAAGATCAGGAACAAGACAAGGTTGCCCACTCTCACCACTATTATTCAACATAGCTTTGGAAGTTTAGCCACAGTGATCAGTGAAGAAAAATAAATAAAAGCAATCCAAGAAAAGAAGAAGTAAAACTGTCACTGTTTGTAAATTACATGATCCTATACATAGAGTATCCTAAAGATGCTACCAGAACACCACTAGAGCTAATCAATTAATCTGGTAAAGTAGCAGGATACAAAATTAATGCACAGAAATCTCTTGCATTCCTATACACTAATGACAAAAATCTGAAAGAGAAATTAAGGAAACACTCCCATTTACAATTGAAACAAAAAGAATAAAATACCTAGGAATAAACCTACCTTTGGAGACTAAAGACCTTTATGCAGAAAACTATAAGACTCTGATGAAAGAAATTAAGGATGATACCAACAGATGGAGAGATATACCATGTTCTTGGATGGGAAGAATCAACATTGTGAAAATGACTATACTACCCAAAGCAATCTACAGAGTCAATGCAATCTGTATCAAACTACCACCGGCATTTTTCACAGAACTAGAGCAAAAAATTTCACAATTTGTATAGAAACACAAAAGACCCCAAATAGCCAAAGCAATCTTGAGAAAGAAAAATGGGGCTTGAAGAAACAGGCTCCCTGACTTCAGACTATACTACAAAGCTACAGTAACGAAGACAGTATGGTACTGGCACAAAAACAGAAATATAGATCAGTGGAACAGTATAGAAAGCCCAGAGATAAACCCACACACAAATGGTCACCTTATTTTTGATAAAGGAGTCAAGAATATACAATGGAGAAAAGACAGCCTCTACAATAAGTGGTGCTGGAAAAACTGGACATCGACATGTAAAAGAATGAAATTAGAGCACTCCCTAACACCATACACAAAATAAACTCAAAATGGATTAAGGACCTAATTGTAAGGCCAGATACTATCAAACTCTTAGAGGAAAACATAGGCAGAACACTCTATGACATAAATCACGGCAAGATCCTTTTAGACCCACCTCCTAGAGAAATGGAAATAAAACTAAAAATAAACAAATGGGACCTAATGAAACTTAAAAGCTAAGGAAACCATAAAAACATGGAAAGGCAGCCCTCAGAATGGGAGGAAATATTTGAAAACAAAGCAATTGACAAAGGATTAATCTCCAGCATTTACAAGAGCTTATGAAGGGCAATATCAAAAACACAAACAACCCAATCCAAGAATGGGCAGAAGACCTAAACAGACATTTCTACAAAGAAGATATACCGATTGCCAACAAACACATGGAAGGATCCTCAACATCACTAATCATTTGGGAAATGCAAATCAAAATTACAATGAGGTATCACCTCACATGGGTCAGAATGGCCATCATCAAAGAATCTACAAACAATAAATGCCTCAGAGGGTGTGGAGAAAAGGGAACCCTCCTGCACTGTTGGTGGGAATGTAAATTGGTACAGCCACTATGGAGAACAGTATGGAGGTTCCTTAAAAAACTAAAGATAGAATTACCTTGTGCCCCAGCAATCCCACTCCTGGGCATATACCCTGAGAAAACCGTAATTCAAAAAGAGTCATGTACCACAATGTTCATTGCAGCTCTATTTACAATAGCCAGGACATGGAAACTACCTAAGTGTCCATCGACAGATGAATGGATAAAGAAGATATGGCATATATATACAATGGAATATTACTCAGCTATAAAAGGAAATGAAATTGAGTTATTTGTAGTGAGGTGGATGGACCTAGAGACTGTCATACAGAGTGAAGTATGTCAGAAAGAGAAAAACAAATACCATATGCTAACACATATATATGAAATCCACCCCACCCCCAAAAAAGGTTCTGAACAACCTTAGGGGCAGGACAGGTTAAAGACAGAGGTAGAGAATGGACTTGAGGACACGGGGAGGGGAAAGTGTAAGCTGGGATGAAGTGAGAGAGTGGCATTGACATATATACACTACCAAATGTAAAATAGATAGCTAGTGGGAAGCAGCCGCATAGCACAGGAAGAGCAGCTTGGTGCTTTGTGACCACCTAGAAGGGTAGATAGGGAGGGTGGGAGGGAGACGCAAGAGAGAAGAGATATGGGGATATATGTATACATATAGCTGATTCACTTTGTTATACAGCAGAAACTAACACAATATTGTAAAGCAATTATACTCCAGTAAAGATGTTAAAAAAATGTGTCTATCCGTCCACAAGTGGATGACACTTCTGTTGTCTAGAGGGATTTTCTCTCTAACGTTTTCAGAATTACATAACTTAAAAATTCATTTTAAACCAGTAATGTGGTAGCAGTATTGTGACTGTAGAATGTAACTTCATTATGGACATTTCCTTTGAAGGTTAAATACAGTTGTGGTGTGTGTGTGTGTGTGTGTGTGTGTGTGTGTGTTTACACAGGATCACCCAAAGTAAGCTAATGTGTAGTTTTATCATTACTCATGGGCTTGTAAGGTTTTAAACCCATTCTGTACAAACTGCAATACATCCCACATAGACTCAGAGAAGCTGTGCACAGGGGTCTGGTCAGCACTTTTACAGGTGAGCACAGTGGGGCTCAGCGTGGTTTAGTAGCTTGACCACAGTCACATGATCAGAAAGACGGAATGGGCTTCCCCACCTGGATCTTGCAACATAGCACTGGGTTTACTGCCCTTCCTCATAAAGTTTTCCTCCCCAGGCCAAAGCAATTCCCTATATCCAAGCATATTTTCAATTTGTCTCTTCCCCCTTCACCTCCATATTGAAAGCATCAGCTACACCTGTAGACTCCATGGCCACAACATATGTGACAGATCCCTCTTGAAGTGTCCATCCTCATTACTATTTGAGGGCATCTTCACATCCTGATGCACTCTTGCAAGTGATTTTTGACTGGGTATCCTGCTTCCTTCTATTCTCTGCTCCTTTAAACCTTTCTCCACAGGCAGGCTGAGTATTCTCTTCTCCTTCACACCTTTCTCCACAGGCAGCCAGGTGATTTTTATAATAGTCTTGAAGCCTTCCAAAAGCTTGTCTTCTCACCTACTATAAAATCCCCATGTGTGGAATATTGCAGATCCTCCATGGGTTAGCCTGCCTGGCTCTCAGACCTCTGTCCTCCACCCTCTCCCTCCCCTTCTTCACTTCTAACAGTGGGGCTTCTTTGTGCTCTTCAAGCAAGTCGAGATGCTTCCCTCCCTCATGGTTTTTGTACCGGCTCTTACATCTTTCTGGAATGCTCTCTATAATTCCATAGAATTTCATATAGTGAGATTAAATTTTTAGATTGGCTCTAGCTTAATATTACCTCTTTCCGACAGCCCAATATGAAACAGCTTCTCACACACTTTCTATCACATCACTCTACTGTGATTCTCAACATAGCTATTTTATAAGCTATCCTTATCACACGTACATTCCTTTATTTTAAACGTCTATTTTCTGTTGATCTTCTTCATATCAGCATGTATGGCAGTGAGCAAGGCTTTGCTTATCTTATTCACCTCTGCTTTCTCAGTGCCTAGCAATATTTATGAATGAACACAGGGGTGATGCTAGGTCTAATTTTTCCTGTTTAATGCATCATGCTTTCTCGTTATAATCCAGCTTACTGAAATGACAGGCGTTCACCCGTGGCGAGGAATGAGGACTCTGAAGGCAGATATACACGGCTCAAATACAAGCTCGATTAGTCACTAGCAGGGGAACTTTAGACAAGTGAGTTTCTCAGAATCTCAGTGTCCTCCTCTGTAAAATAGAGAGAGCTAATAATAGTGTCCACCTCATGGAGTTGTTGAGACAAACGTGTAAACATGGCAACAATGATAAAGTACAGAGAACCCTGCCAGCCACATAGTAAACCCTTATGTGTCAGCTGTTCTTACTGTAGGATGTGTATATATAATCTAGGTCATATAGTTTTGTTATATATAAAAAACAGGACATTTATATTCTTTTATTACTTATACATATCTACATTATAGATGTAATGTTAGCTATTTTTCTTATTCTATTATTTGATAGAGTAGCAAATAGAAAGTGTTACAAGATTTGTGCAATACCATAAAATAGAGGCCAGCCAGCCACTCTTTTCTTAGCTGGCTCTGTTACAAGATTCAGATAGGTGCCGCCTGGTAGCCAGCCTTCCTTCCTTCCTTCCTTCCTTCTTTCCTTCCTCCCTCCCTCCTCACCCTCCCTTTGTCTCTCTATTTCAAATAGCTTTTATTTATTTATTGTAAGAACACTCAACATGAGGTCTACCCTCTTAACATTTATTGAAGTGCACAACACAGCACTGTTAACTATAGGCACGATGTTGTACAGCAGATGTCTAGAACTTAAAACTCTGTGTAATGGTTTTGATGAAGTTAACACCTCCGGTAGAACGTGCAGTTAGACAAACTTCCTAAAGGTGACAGCAGAGGTCTAAGGTTTGGAAAAAGCTCCAGTGTCCTTGCAGACACCCTGTATTATTTGAAGGGGTGAGAAAAGTTATCCCATGGGTCTGCTTTCGTATCTTAAAATTCCCTTTCATTATTATTGCTGGGAAGGGGTGTGTCATGGTATTTCGGGAAGCTTCCCTAATGCAAATATATCTGGGAGGCGGGAGCTTTCTGTTATTCATCAAAACCTCAGGCAAAATGAGAGCACTGGTGCATTAATAGGATGCAAGGAAGTGGAACTGGGGGTGGACGTGAGATAGTGGCGGGTAGCAGGAAGAAAAAGGCTTGGGTTTGGGCGCGTCCCAGAACGCCTTGATCTGCAAGGAGGGGCACAGCCAGGAAAAGCCAGAGCTGAACCCTCTCTAAATCACGGGGCCAAGCAGTTCCCTCTTGGCCGGGTCTAAGGTTTGAACACCTAGAAAAACGTCATTTATAAAGTTTAAATAACATGTAGATTCCACAGTGTTTATGTGTACATATCAGGTTCTCTGTATTTATTAGAGATCAGAGGAGTAATAAAATGGATGAAAGGAGACCAGGAATATTGTCAAGGGTTCAGATAGTGACTCTTTGCAATTAAATGTGAAGTACATAGTATGCACCACTAGAGAGCGGTATTACCCCACAAAATGTTTACACCAAAAGGTTCCATTTTGTAAGCTAAGTGGACCGCCTACTACCACGCGTGTTTCCCGTTTGTAGCAGTGATTGGAATTATGCCTATAAGGAGCAATTATTCTTTATTTGCGCTTTTTTCCATAAATGAAAAGTACACCTTTTTTTGGGTTGTTTTTGCTAATAGTGGCTGCTTTAGGTATACTTCAGTTGTTGTCTGGGATTATTAGATGGGGGCCTAAATGTTGTATTGTCTGTGACTCTATGCATTTTATGATTCAAAATTATCAGCGAAAAAAACAACAACAACTAAGCAACATGTGAACTGATGTCTAAAACCCTCACGGCCAGAATATATCAACTGCTGCAAAATTGCAAGACAAAATAACATAAAACTGTTTGGTTCATAATTTACTCTTTTTGATTTGCAGTCTATGGCTTTTCCTAATAGCATAAAACAAAATGGTTACAAAATATCGTTCATATGGTTTACACATTTTATGACCATTTGTGTATAAAACAGCCCTCTGTAAGTGCATTTAGGGGTTGAAGAGTTTGCCAAGGTGATTATCAAATAAGATAATGTATGTAAACTATCTAGCTCAAGTTGTACACATAGGAGGGATCATAAAAAATGGAGGCTGCTGCTCCATTTGTTAAGAGAAATAATAGATTAGGGAATAGGTACAACAGTCCTTTAATAGGTACAACAGGATCAGCCAAACAGTGAAATATCAGGCTGATGCTTTAGTGGAAACCACTATATCAGGGCAGGAAAAACAACAAAACATTCTATCTTCAAGAGACACTCCAGACCACAGTGTTCAGCAATGAACCGTTAACACCTCTTGAGAATAGCAAATCCATATTTTTCTATTTTGCTCGATTTGGATTAAATCTCCAGGGAAAACTTAAAAGAACACTTCTGGGGGCAGTTTTTGCTGGCATCTGCTGAGTGTCTGGTTTCTTGGACAGCTTCAGAGCAATAGAATATTTGGTAGCCATAGTGACATTGCAGCTTCAAGACACTATTGGACTGTATAGAGCATAACAGGCAAAGATGAGTGGCTTTAATGGCTGGGATCATCCAATTTTCACCGTCTTCTCTTGTTTTAGACTTCTTCCTCCTCCTAGTAGGTATAGATGGGGCGAATTCCTTAAGTAAGGTCTCTTGTTTGGACCGATTTAGACTCTAGCCATTCTTCAAGCTTTTTCCTCCCTCCCTCCCTCTCTTCTTTCCTTCCTTCCTTCACCTCCCTCTCTCCCTTCCTTTTTTCTTTCTGGGCATCCTAATGCCTTGTTTCTTATTGTATTCTCTTCATTTTAGATCCAAACATTAGAAGCAAATACTTTATTTAACCTATTTCCTGTTATGGAATGAATTGTATCCCCTCTTTCCATATATATGTTGAAGTCCTCAACCCCAGTAGCTCAGAATGTAACTCTATTTGGACAGGTCTTTAAAGAGGTATTTAAGGTTAAATGAGGTCATCAAGGTGGCCCTAATCTAATGACTGATGTCCTTATAAAAAGACATTAGGACACAGACACACAGAGGGGAGACCCTGTGAAGACACGGAGAAGACGGCCATCTATAAGCCAAGGAGAGAGGCCTCAGAAAAAAAAAAAAAACCTGCTGACATCTTGATCTTGGACTCCCAGCCTCCAGAACTGTGGAACAATAATCTTCTGTGGTTTAAGTGGCCCAGTCTGTGGTACTTTGTTACAGCCGCCCTAGCAAATGAATACATCCCCTTAGAATATACATAAATAATGGAACACTTCAGGAATTTGTGCCTCATCCCTGCTCAGGAGCCGTGCTGATCTTCTCCATATCAGTCTAATTTTAGTATATGTGCTCCTGAAGATAGCACTCCCTGTAGATTCCTTAACCCCCAAATTTACCAAAGTTTTTTTTTTTTAAAACTGGGCTTTGCTGGAGTTAGGGTCTCACCCCTGCTGTGGCCACATCCCACCCATTGCTGCCCACTTAGCAGTTGCATGAGTGCGAGCTGACACCGAATCACAGTATTTCTGAGCAGTTTCAGGGCCCCTCTACTAGGTACAGCATGTTGATTCACTTTCAAATTTAACATCACCACATGTGCAAAAGCATCATCAAGAAACGGAACAAACTTAAAAATGTGCATGTGGGTGGGAAGGAATCGGGACCGTGACTAAAGGGAAAATATTGGTCAAAAACTTTCTCTTACTGTTGTGCTGGCAAAATGTTTCTCCCTCAATAGAATGACCACATGTCTATAGAGCTCATTAAAATTCCCCTGTTTGGGTGAAAATACTGAAATAAAATACTGCAGATGGCAGCATGACATTACACATGATGATTTTGGAGCAAAGCCACTGCATCATTGTCCCACTTTCCTTTTTTTTTTTTTTTTTTCCTAGTGGGTAAGTTACTGGAACCTTTTAAAAAATGATTATTTATGGTGAAAACTTGGATAGGCAATTATGCCTGTTTTTCAAGTTCACTTCCATGGCCTGTACGACAAAGTACCAATCAGCAACATCCCCTTGAAAAGACTCTAGGCAAATGCATTGTTATTCTAGCTACCCACCAGGAGAATCCCAAGTTTAGATTTCAACCTATTTTGAAATTCAACTTCAGAGATGTGCCCAACCTTCTTTGAAGTTCCTAAAGATAAGTTTACCAAATGTTAACAAAGAAATAATTGTTCTCAGAACTTATGTCAACAAAGTGATGAGACTGAGAGCTGCCTTTTAGACTGATGCACACATGCTACTCTGTAAGGGACATACAGACACAGTTCAATGTTCCCCCATTCAATTTTTTTTTTTTTTTTTTTCGGTACGCGGGCCTCCCACTGTTGTGGCCCCTCCCGCTGTGGAGCACGGGCTTCGGACGCGCAGGCCCAGTGGCCATTGCTCACGGGCCTAGACGCTCTGCGACATGTGGGATCCTCCCGGACCAGGGCACGAACCCGTGTCCCCTGCATCGGCAGGCGGACTCTCAACCACTGTGCCACCAGAGAAGCTCCCCCCGCCATTCATTTTTAACCAGAAAAAATCATTGCTTTGGGAACTCCAATAATGACTGTTTTCAGAAAAATTTCTAAACACCAGGTCAGCAAATTTTTTCTCTATAGGTTCAGGCAGTAAATATTTTCAGGTTTTGGGCCACATGACCTCTATCATAACTCTGCCTTATACCCGAAAGCAGCCATGGACAATATGTACACCAACTGGTGTGGCCGTGTTCTAATAAAACTTTATTTATAAAAGCAGGTGGACAGATTTGGCTGTACATAGTTTGCCAATGTCTGCTGTAAACCTGGGCTTGCTAACTCTCTGTGGAAGACTCCCTGTATTAAGTTTGAACTCTTCTGTGGACATTTTGCCCTCCCTCATCTTTTTTTTTTTTTGTTTCCCACACTTACATGCTGCTACAATTCATATATATTTCAAGCATGACCCTGTGTCATTTTTTTTTGGGCTAAAATGTTGAGCTTGAGACACATTTAATCATAGTGTTGGCCTGGGCTTATTACATTTTTTCTTATTTCTTCCCATGGGGCCCATCTGGCTTGGGTTCAACCTTAGGAATAAGGGTTTGGATTTGTGTCTGCGCTTGTTTTGAAACTGGCCCAGTAAGTATGAAGGTAATGGAGCAAATGCTCTTCAGGTACCTTGGAGGTAAAGCATGTGTCTAGTAAGCAAACAACCAGCTTAGGGAGTTATTTACATTGGTAATTATATTAGAGGTCACATAAACATGCATTTATGAACAGTGCCCTGTACGTAATAACATGCATCAAGCAATTTTCAAAAAGGTGATGTGTTTACTAATATGCTTATCAACAGTCAGGTTCCATAAGAGGCTAAATCCAATTACAGTTCACTCAAGGCCAATGTCTAATCTCTGGCCGAAGATGGTCCAGGTGTTGATAATGATGATGAGTTTGTGTAAGTCAGCAAACATGATCTCAAATCTACCTTAAGGCAGACCTGAACCCTGGTTGGCCCCAGACTGTCTTCCTTCTTGAAGGGATTCCCTTGAAGGGAATTGAGCTGTTAGGCTGTTTCCCACCTGCCCACACTGGAGCAGACCCCAGAAGAGTAAAGCAAATCATTTCCAGGAACTTCTTCTGTGGAAGGTATATATGGAAGGATGCTTTTTTTTTTTTTTTTTTGCGGTACGCAGGCCTCTCACTGTTGTGGCCTCTCCCGTTGCGGAGCACAGGCTCCAGACGCGCAGGCTCAGCGGCCATGGCTCACGGGCACAGCCGCTCCGCGGCATGTGGGATCTTCCCGGACCGGGTCACGAACCCGTGTCCCCTGCATCGGCAGGTGGACTCTCAACCACTGCACCACCAGGGAAGCCCGGAAGGATGCTTTTGATAGCTTCTGGCGTCACTTTAATTCTAAGGTTATAAGAACGTTATAGAAGTGATGACCTTGAGCATGAAACTGAAGCTAGTTAAGGATATCTCTTCTGTCACATAAAATCCACACATACTACACTTGATATACATTGTATGGATTAATTTTTGAATAAACTCCATCATACATATGTGGACTATGGTACCCATGGGCTGAAAAGTGGCCAGAAATCTGTGGTTGGTCTTCAAATCTTGACCTGGAGTCATCTGAATTCCTGCTTTGTGTCAGCTCTCATAGGAAAGTAAAGACATTCCAGAGGCTTACCTGTACAATAAAGGACTTTGTCTGTTTTTATCTTTCTTGCCAGTTTGGAAATCTTATTGCGTGAGCTGAGTTGCAGAAATAGACAAAACTACGTAGAGAAACCTGCTTCATGGAACAGCCTTGGAAAGTGTGGTTACTAAGATATAGATAGGCTTTATGTAAGGGGAATTTCCATTATAAATATACTCAAAGGACCAGAGAAATGAATTCACATGAAAAACATACATTGGGTGCTTGGAAAGTGTACTTTCTATAGATAGGTTGTGTAAAATCATATCAAGGGAATTCTCCAGGGGAAGACTCAAAAATTTGTTCAAGGCGTTGGTATCAAAAATTCTGCTAATTTGTTTTAATTATTGGCTGAAACTTGATGGAAAGGGGGAAAAAAATCCTCCAAATGATACAAAGTGGACCTTTTTTCCTCATGCTCCACAGAAGTTTTTTGGAAACATTTTCCATTTCCACCCTTATTTGGCAAGCTTTGAATATGTATATTCAGTGCATACCTAAATGTCTTTCCTAGATTCTGGAACTGTGCTGTCCAATAATGGTAGCCACTAGCCAGGTTACTCTTAGGCACTTAAAATGTGACCACTGCAACTAAGGAACTGAATTGTTAATTCTATTGAATTCTAGTTACTTTTATGGAATTTCACATGTGGCTGTTGGCCACCTTATTGGGACATCACAGGTATAGAACATTTCTATCATTGCAGAAAGTTCTATTTAGATCGTGCCCAGTTCTAGAGTGTGACAGGTCAATATTTTGCTCATAGAGTTGTTTTTAATATTAAAGACTTTGTTTTCTACCAACTGACAAAGTTTAAAAAAGAGTGCTGTGGAAAAGACAACTTAACTCCCATTTTATCCAAACCTTCTTAACGTTTGCTCAAACTGCTTTTCCCCCCACTATTCTGAGTAATTCTGTTTGTTCTTGTCTGTAGCATTTTATATTTAGTTCATTCTAATGTAGTTAAATACAAATATACAAATATCAGGAAACACTTCTTTAATTAGTTGTGCTTGAAATGTCCTCATGAATCCTTCCTGCAATAACTGAGTGACCCATTCCATATTCTCAGTGGGAAAAACAAAAAAGAGAAAGACCTGTTTTCTTCATTCATGCCAAACAGGAAAATGCTGTGGTTTGGCAATAGAAAATTAAGAGAGAGGAAGCTTTTTAGATCTTCAAAATGGAGTAACAAAACATGTCTGTCAACTTATTTTGCTCTTCTTCCTAATTTCTCAAGAGAGCATCTGTGAATACCTAATTTAACTTTTTTTGGGTTCTCACTTTAAGACACATTAGCTTCAGGAAAAAAAGACCTTTACTTATTTTTAAATCATGGTTTACAACCTAGTGTGGGTATATTTCAGGATGTGGCTGATGTTCCCAATAAGGTCGTATACCATCAAAATGGTCATTTTCTGATAATGCTATCAAGAAAAACTAATGGAAAGCAAGATGCGTTAAAATTACTAGAGCCCAAGATCCTTGAGGGCACCAATCCTGTCTGTTTTGTCCCCATGGTAAACCCAGGTGCCCCCAAGTGCTTGTGCTATATGGAGCTTCTATGCCATTTCTTTTTCTGTTTCTTTTTTTTTTTTTTTTTTTGCGGTACGCGGGTCTCTCACTGTTGTGGCCTCTCCCGTTGCGGAGCACAGGCTCCGGAAGCGCAGGCTCAGCGGCCATGGCTCACGGGCCCAGCCGCTCCGCGGCACGTGGGATCTTCCCAGACCGGGGCACAAACCCGTGTCCCCTGCATCGGCAGGCGGACTCTCAACCACTGCGCCACCAGGGAAGCCCTGCCATTTATTTTTTTTAATAATTTTTTTTTACATCTTTATTGAATTATAATTACTTTACAATGTTGTATTAGTTTCTGCTGTACAACAAAGTGAATCAGCTATATGTATACCTATACCCCCTCCCTCTTGAGCCGTTTAAATGTGAGTCAGTTTGTATATTATTACGGGATAAGAAATGTTATTACTGCAGAATGTTGGGGAACAGGGTCATCTTGGAATGATTTTCTTAGGTCCTAGGCCCTCCTGTTTTGGGGATCAGGCAGAAACTTGGGATAAGTAGCCCCAAGGGTAAGGGCCCAGGCTCCTGGCCTCTCCATGTAACTGTTTCCTATGTCACAGAAAGGTGTCTCTCTAACACAGACCCAAGTGTTAGAGATGGACAGATTTAACTGTCCCAACTGGCATTTACACTTTAAAGAAATACTTAACTTACTGTCTTTTTTCCTCCCAGATTTACTGAGCTGTTATTAACATACAACACTGGATCAGTTTCAGATGT
The DNA here is from genome assembly GCF_039906515.1 of Pseudorca crassidens. Lineage (NCBI taxonomy): Eukaryota > Metazoa > Chordata > Mammalia > Artiodactyla > Delphinidae > Pseudorca > Pseudorca crassidens. The sequence goes on along the minus strand of NC_090300.1, from coordinate 133,434,145 downwards.
ACAGGGTAATGATTTGACTTACATATATCATAAAGTGATGACCACAGGCAGTTTAATGAACATCCATCAACTCATACAGGTACAAAATTAAAGAAATTGAGCAATTTTTTTTCCTTGTGGTGAAAACTCTTAGGATTTACTCTCTTAAGAACTTTCATATATGACATGGAACCGTACTCATCTTTCTTTCTTTTTTTCATAGTTTCAACTTTTATTTTATTTTTAACATCTTTATTGGAGTATAATTGCTTTACAATGGTGTGTTAGTTTCTGCTGTGCAACAAAGTGAATCAGCTATACATATATCCCCATATCCCCTCCCTCTTGCGTCTCCCTCCCACCCTGCCTATCCCACCCCTCTAGGTGGGCAAAAGGTACTCATCTTTCTGACTGATGTGAAATAGGAAGACAGAGAGAGGGGAGTCCTCCCTAGGCCCATATCAACAAACAGTTTCCCATTCCTTTCCTATACTGTCTCATCCTTGCATTGTCAGAAAAATACATCAGCAATATTGCACCTTACTAAAAGATTGCTGACACCTTTTCCACATAATAGCTATCAACATACTTAATAGACTTCAGCTGTCTTTTTGGGCGATCTGGCAATAAACCTAACTAAAAAAAAAGTCAGATTTTTAAAAAGAAATTCTGCTTTATTGCTTAAATGTGGAAATAATACAGACCACCAGCTAAGCTAATAGATTTTTGAGAACGAAAGTTGAACACACACATAAAGGGAAGGTGACAAAATAGATTAATGCATAAAAAGGGGCCCAGATCTGCTGGCAAGTCATTGCTATTCTGAACTCTCCACCCTCAACAATGGTCTGAAGAAGCTAAAAAACAATCTGTAAACCCTCTAATAATGCTATCTCCAAGTAAATAAAAACACAGTGCAATTCACTTCTCCATGTCTCTCCAGCTGCTCTTGACTGCATTTCTCCCTGCAAAGGACTCTTTACTTTGAGCACCCCTCTTAGTCTTCTTGGATGCTGGGTGTACATTACTGGCTAGAGTCCAATCAGCAATGGAAACTTCTGAGCACTTTGGCAGACCTGGATTGAGGAATTATGCATAGCTTGGTAAATTTAGCCATTGAGCTGAGTTGTGAGAGCTGTAAAGTGGTGTATATAGAGAAAGACACATTCTCAACAGCTGTTGAAAGTCCTTAAAACAAATATATGTTCCCTACAAGCTTTTATTCTAAAGTTGGTGCACATTTCCAAGGTGGCCCAGGAATCACACAGCAGCTCATCTTTTTCTTTCTTAATATTCTCTGAACTAATTAAGCTCTGAAAAACCATTTAAACACAAGTAGGCCAGGATTTCAACACTTCCAAAAATTAAAAAAATAAAGAAGAGGCTGATATTTGAAATCTTGTTTTCCCTGGCCCTGCCCCCAAAGCCTCAAAAACATTTAGTAATAAATAGAGGACCGAGGACAGAAAATCTTTTTTCCCTCCTAAAAAACTTTTTGTATTAGCTTTGTATTAGTAGGGACTCTTGTCTCTTTCTACTTCTGAGTTTATGGGTAGCCTGTTCAAAACATCCTTAACTCCTCAATTTTGCACATGGAAGGGAGATGAGCATTCTGAGGACTTATTATAAAGATAAGATTTAAACCTCCGTGAATCTTGAAATATCAGTAAGGGAAAGGAAATCTATCTGCCAGTTTTGACTTTCTCATCTGGACTGGTTGTGGCTTTTATTTCCTTTGCATCTGCCTCTCTCAGTCTTTTCTTTGGGAACAAACGCAATCAGCAGGATTTCTAGAAAGGATATTAGTGTACTCAGGTTTCCGGTTTGGGAACAGCAAGTTCCCCCTCTTGGTGCCCCTTAAAGTGAGGTGTGAAAGCATCCTGGTGTTTTATTGCACTGATGAGAGATCAGGAGGCAAAGATAGACTAGGCTTTGTGGAATGGAGTAGCCAGAAAATAAAGCTGGCTGATCTACTTCTAGGGGCAGTGTGGGTCTGACATTTACTGCCTGCCCATCCATGTTCTCATGCTTGGAATTAGAAATAGGCTTGCTCTCTAGGTCACGTCGTTGCAGCGAGAGCAATTGAGGTGTTGCTGCTAGACTCTAAGCAAGACTCATGCATGCTGTCTGGGACAGATTGCAAGAGATGGTCTCAACCCTTCACCCCTCCTTGTGTCTATGCCTCCTTGCAATATGACTTTGCAGTTCTTTCCATCAAAAGGTAGCATCTATTTCCCCACTGTCTGCATTTGGGCTGACCTGCTTTGGTCTTTAGAATCTGGTAGATGTGCTGATGAAGCAGTGGAGCCTAGGCCTGTACCATGGGCAGAATTCCAATGTGACCTGCAGCGGCCCTCACCCTTGTGTAATCCTCTTGCCTTGACTGCTTTCAGCACCTGTGAAAATGATGAGCCATCGTTCTTGTGATTGATTATAAGAGGGATTTTGCAGATATAATTAACTTCCTAAATCAGTTATCCTGAAGAGGGAGATTATCCAGGTGGTCTTGATCTAATCAAGTAGCCCTTAAAATCTGGGTCTAGAGATCAGAGACAGAGGAAGTCAGAGATCTGAGGCATGAGGAGGATTTGAAGTGTCCTGGCTGGCTGGAGTGAGCCTTGTGGTAAGGAGTGTGGGTAGCCTCTACTTGCTGGGAGTGAATTCTGGCTGATGGCTAGCAAGGACACAGAGACCCCAGACCTACAACTGCAAGGAACTGAGTTTTGCTGACACCAACAATGAGATTGGAAGCAGACATTTCCACAGCCCTCCCCGCCCCCACCCCCAGAGTTTCCAGACAAGAACTCAGCCTGGTTAGTTTTCAGCCTTGCGATGCCCAGAGCAAACAGTCATGTTGTGCTGAACTTCTGATTTACAGAACCATGAGCTGATAAACAATTGTGTTAAGGTGCTAAGTTCATGGTAATTGTTACGTAGCAATAGAAAGATAAGACAGTCTCTAAAGACCTGTGCACTTCTAGTCTCTCCTGGAAAATTGCCAAGGTCATGAGACCATGCCTGGACTAGCCTACCAGAGGCTGAGAGGCCCCCTGGAGCAGAGCTGAAGAACCCCTGCTGACAGCTGGCCGACTTCTAGAAGCAGAGCCATGTAACAAACCCATATTTGACCCCAGGTGTCTGAGGCAGCTCAGCCCATTGTAAAAACATTCAGCTTATCCTAGTCTAGGTCGCTGTCCTGCAGACTCATGTGTGCTGTGGTCTGAACATCTATGTCCCCACCCAGATTCACATGTTAAGTCCTAACACCCAGTGTGATGGCATTAGGAGGTGGGGTCTTTGGGAGGTGATTAGGGCATGAGGGAGGAACCCCCAGGAATGGATTAGTGCTCTTATAAAAGGGGATCCAGAGAGATCCCTTGGTCCTTCTGTCATATGATGCAATTTATGAACCAGGAAGCAGGTCCTCACAAGATACCAAATCTGCCAGCACTGTGGTCTTGGGCTTCCCAGCATCCCAAACTATGAGAAATAAGTTTTTGCTGTTTCTAAGCCACCCAGTCTGTGGAATTTTGTCAGAGCAGCCTGAATGGATTAAGACAATGAACTATATAAAGGATTGCTGTTGGGCCATTCTGTTTTGGGATGGTGTGTTACATAGCTGTGTCTAATTGATACGTTGGCTACCCTCATGAGCAGGCACTATATTTTTGATGTCTGCACTTAAAGCTAACATGTATATTATTACATTAGAAAGGATGGAAGCTGCTGTGCTGAAAATATGCAGCTTTTCTCTGCCTGGCGATGAGACCTCATTTCAATGAGCCATTCAAGTGGCATTCTACCTTAGAGCAGATGAAAACGGTGGTATGGTTTGATCAGGATTACTGCACAGGCTATGCCAAAATTCCTCATTGTCTCTCTAATTCATGGTAGATACATGATCAATTTATAAACATTCGTTATGATCAGGAGCTCAGGGTACATTATTTTAACAACTCAACTTTTTTCAATTGTAAATATGATTGCAAATTGTAAATATGTGAAAAAAAGCAAATTGTCTTGCTGAATTTCTGATTATTGTCTAAAACAGACAGGCTACTGCAAAAATGTAAAAGAAATGTAGAAGATGAAGATGAAAAGATTTCAATGGTGCACTAATATTGGAGTTTAAAGTTTATGGACATTTAAAAATAAGTGCAGCGTCTCTGTGTGTGAGTCAGAATTGTCCTCAATAAACTCAAGCACGCTGTTTTGCAAACTTGGGAGTCTTCTTCCAAAGGACACAAGCCATTTTGTGTTCCCTAGATGAACAGGTAGGTCTGTGAAACAAAGATGTGGGTTGCTCAATTTCATTTTGAGCTCCTGATATGGATATCTTGGTTTCAGAAATTGCCATTTGTGTAGTATTTCAGTAATAGGAAGACCGCTACAGCATCTAATGCAACTATCTCCATCAAGGAGATATGATCACGGCTCACCGCAACCCCCAAATTAACTAAGAAATGAGAGAACAGGCATCTGTGGATGGAGGTTGCTGTAAGACTAGTGTGAAGGAGGAAATAGATCAGCAACAGGGCTGCCATTGCTGGGGGATTGGGTGGGGAGAGTGCTGTGACACGGGAAGAATAAACAGTGGCTTATGAACAACAACAAGCAGGCTATTAAAAGGTTGAACAGGGAAAAATGTCTGTGTGTGAGAAAACTGGGGGTGGGGAAGTGGGTAGGGAACTTAATTCAAAACATTAGTGACTCATAGAGAAAGGAGAACAAAATGTAAGGTGACAATAGAGGATATGTATTCAAGTTCAAGTTCAACAGCAGAGAAGCTGTGATTGCATCACTGATTTCACTGGTACGGGGACTTGCAGGGGTGCCCCAGGGAAGGCTATCTACTGGATGCTTCATGTGCTTGATGGGATATTCAAATGGAGGCTGCTGTGGAGGCTTAGATGAGAAACAGAGTCAATATTACCTAAGAGGAATTCTGCTACATCCAGGTAAATGAAGACTGTGGAATTTGTATAAACACTGTTGCTGCCCATTTGTACCGTTTGTGTCAGTCAAGGGGGAAGTAATGAACAGGGGGCCAAACCAACCCCTAGGAAGGCCTCCATCTTGCATAGACCCTATTCTAGAAGAATCTGGGTATTGCCAAGAAGCAACGTTTGTTTTTGAGGGAGAGATACGTTTCTGGGGGACACCTGGAAGAGGGGGATAATGACTAGGGCTTAGCTAAAGTCTAGGTTTTGCTTGTGCAGATGGACTCTTTCTCTCTGGAGTGTGGAGAATCTCAGAGGATTTGGGTGTATAGGAAGGTTGTTGACGGTCATCCATTCCACTGGTCTCTCTAGGAACCATTATTCACACAAGCTCCTTTATCTTGACCTGTGGACCCCCGTCTAGTCCCTTTCTGCACCCCAAACCTCATGCCTACAACCTTCTTTTGTTCTGGGCAAGGGAAGAGCAGCTTATTGAACTGGGTCTCAGAGAGATGCACAGGTATGTCCATGACTCAGAGTCTTCTGCCTCTTGAATCCCCTTCACACGTAGAGCCCCTCCTCGGAGACCCCAGGTGACCTGAGACATCCCTTTACGATAGCACTCATTGCATTGTTTTTGGTAATCCACTTGTTTTTCCCCCACACTGGACTGTGTTCCTGGCACACGAATTCTCTGTTTTATGTATCTCCTACCCTCATCACACATCACAGTGCCTGGCACACAATGAACACTCAAATATCCATTGAAAAAATCAGACTAAATATGGAATTACACATATGACCATAATTTGGTTAAAATTTTTATTTTTGTCCATTTCCTTAGGACGTGAAATCTTGAAGACACAAAGGTCTACATGGATTATATTTCTGTGCAGCATGTAAGGCTAGAAATAGCTGTTGTACAGACCTGGTACTTCAAAGGCAGCAGGAAGTGAAGTGTCGCCATCTTTGATCTACAGCCTATATCAAAGAACAAAAGGGCAGGGGAGACTGGGTAGTTGATGAAAGCAATTATCTTGTTTCAAGTTCAAAGCAGAGCTTTTGTGACATGTTATCAGGAGTGACACATCCCACCCATGCACTCTGGACAAACCTTTGGATGTCACCATCTTTGTCTGGGCTGCAAGCTATTGGTGAGTCTCGGGCTGGAAGCACCAGCTGTATGGTCCTGAGGTGTTCTACAGCCTTCCCTGGCAGAAGCTGTTGACACCAGTGACTGCTTGCTTCTAAGCCAGGTATGTATTTTATTTTCTGGCAGAGATATTGTTTCATCACTGTCATAAAGCTTCAGATTTAGGGGACATTTCAGGACACGGAAAGAACAATCAAGTTTCATTCCTGAAAACTTTTCACTGACAAGTATATCTTCATCAAATAGTTGGTTCCAATCAGATTCTGAATATGAGGAGGTATAATTATAGGTCGGAGTAAGGCACTTTTTCAGGGATTGGGTATTTATAGATTCTGGCTCCATCATGTCCTATCTACATGACCTTGGGTTACTCAGTCTCTCTAAGATTCAGTTTCTTTGTATGTAAAATGGACATCATATATAAACAGGGTATTGTGAGTGTTGGGAACTGCTTATTCCTTGCTCCTGATGTTTCTTGCCATTTGGAGTGACCTCCTTCCCCTTCCTTCCCTCTCCATGATTAGCCCAAGGCTTATAGCCTCTTTCCACTACTCCTTACTCATTCAGAATTTATTGACCCAATGGGTAGGTGTGAAAGAACATGTGTAGTATACCCCTTCCTCTATCATTTCTCCTGGGGGCAAGCTGCTTATAGGGAGTGGATGTTTTTTCTGCTGGGATGGTGGAGAGAGCCCTACCGCCCACCCACAGTGCTGTCTGATGTGTCTGTCAATGTGGGCTGTTTCTGAGAAGGTTCCCTACGATCTCTGTCTCATGGTACTCATGCTCTTTTTTAATCTCTCCCCCTTGAGTGTGTGCTGAACCCAGTGACGTGCTTCTAACAAACAAAATATGGCAAAAATGATGGGATATCACTTCTGAGATGAGGTTACAAAAAGGTTGTGACTTCTGTCTTGCTGGCCCTCTCTTTCTCTGGTGGAGCCCTTGCTCTGGAGGGAAGCAAGCTGCTATGTTATAAGTAGCCCTGTGGAGAGGATCATAGAGCAAGGGACTAATGTCTCTGGCCAGTAGCCAGTAAGGAACTGAGACCCTCAGTCGAACAGGCTGTGAGGAGCTAACTCCTGCCAGAAGCCAGGGAGCCTGGAAGCCAATCTTTTCCCAGGTGAGCCTTTAGATGACCACAGCCCTGGTCAACACCTTGATTGTAGCCTTGTGAGAGACACTGAGTCTGATGACCCAGCTGTGCCACACCCAGATTCCTTGATCCACACAAACTGTGAGATAATAAACATTTGATGTTTAAAGCAGCTAAATTTTGGGGTTATTTGTTACACAGCAATCAGTAACTGATACAGCTGGGCAGGTCTGTCTAATTCTTGTGTTCAGTTTTAGGAAGCCCTTTGTCCCTCACATGTAAGTGTATTCTCCAGCTTAGCCTATATTGGTCATAAACATGACAGTTTTCTCCCCATCTGCATTTTTCTTTTTGCCTTATTTCCCACGTGTTTATTAATTAGAAACCTGGACAAAGGAGAGGTGGGTTACTTATTACCTGCCACACCCTCCTGTAAAAACCTCAACATGAAGGCTCTCCAGAGATGTCACTTGCCTTTAAGAACTGCTGTAGGGTTTGCTGCAAGTGAAGTAGGAGGGGTCCAGCTTTGCCTGAGACAGCATATTCCCAATGCTATCAATAAAAATGCATGTACTCTTTCTAGGAACTACTCCTAGACTTGACAGAGGCTTATGTACTTTGAAGTCTCTTCATTTCCAAACCCAATTCACAAACTTTGCATGGCCTCTGTCTTGGCCTTGTCATTTGCTCCCATCAAAAACATCCCCACTTGAAGCCTAAATCTTAGGAGTAGAAATCTCAAGTTCATGGGAAGCCCACGTAGGTGGGATGTGGAGGCTTAAGCAGCTGCTTAACTTTGAGGTCACTTCAGGAGAAGGACTGGCTTTTCCCCACCTGGTCATTGTGGCCCATGTTACCTTGGGGAGAAGCAGAGGGAGAAACTGAAATTATCATCGAATAAAGACTTTCCAGAAAGTGTTAACAATGACACAAACATTTGGCATTTGGCTCCCTTGGCTTTTTCTCACTTGTTCTTTTTCAGTTCAGTGAATTTAAATGAGTGCACACTTAATTCCAAGGCTTTGACCACTCCTGGACATTTTTTAAACATGGTCTAGGACTGGACACTGTGTGAATAGCCTCTCCCTAAGAGTCCCAGCTCCCTGGAAGGCAGGGAGTGGGCACCTTTTGGCCCTCTCTGGAGGAGAAGAGGGAGACATACGTGACCTGGCAGCTTGAGAAGGTTAAAATGTGCTGTTTCAATTTCTTCCCTTGTGTCCTATTTCAGATTCTATTATTTTTTTAAAAGTATTTAAAAACAGAAAAACAGCATTTGGATTTTATAAAATACAACAGATCAATTCCTACTTGTGGTTTTTCCCTGGAGCCTGGCGTGAAGAGCAGTCTTAACAGATATTTTTCAAAAATCATTAGGCTCTCTAGAATTCATGCCCATGACATTTGGATTGGATCCATTTTTTTAAATCTAATACTTTTCTACCCCCAGTGGTCTCTGGCCTTTCATCCTGCTCTTTACATCATGAATTTAGGAAGAAACAAGTATTTTCCTACTGAAAATATATGAGTTCTTTCATGTTCATTGATTTCTGGGCAAACAGGACTGCCTGAGTAGGAAAGAGAAGCATAGCTGATAAATTCTCTGCCCTTTAGGGAGGCTCCATGATTTTTAATAACCCCCAATTTCTGCTCCCCACCTCTCTCAATTTCCTTTGTACCTACTCTGGTGATAAACTTACTTTCATATCTGCATTAGATTACCTAGGGTTATCAAAAGTCATAAGTGATAATTATTTAAGAAGGATTTTATTTTATTTATTTAAAAAATTAAAAAAATTAATACAATTTTTAAAGGTTGCTTTCCATTTACAGTTATTACAAAATACTGCTATATTCCCCATGTTGTACAATACATCCTTAGGCCTATCTTACACCCAACAGTTTGTACCTCCTACTTCTCCACCCTTATATTGCTCGCCCCCCACCCCGCCAACTGGTAACCACTAATTTGTTCTCTATATATGTGATTCTTTTTTTGGTTATATTCACTAGTTTGTTGTATTTTTTAGATTCTACATATAAGTGATATCATACAGTACATGTCTCTGTCAGATTTATTTCACTTCGCATAATGCCCTCCAAGTCCATCCATGTGGCTGCAAATCGGAAAATTTCATTCTTTTTTATGTTTGAGTAGTATTCCATTTTATCTATCATCTATCTATCTATCTATCTATCTATCTATCTATCTATCTATCTATCATCTATCTATCATCTATCTATCTATCTATCTATCTATCTATCTATCTATCTATCTATCATCTATCTATCTATCTATCTATCTATCTATCTATCTACCACAGCTTCTTTATCCATTAATATGTTGATGGATACTTAGGTTGCTTCCATACCTTGGCAATTGTAACTAACCTGCTGTGAACATTGGGGTGTGTGTATCTTTTTGAGTTAGTGTTTTTGTTTTTTTCAGATATATACCCAGGAGTAGAATTGCTGGGTCATACGGTAGTTCTTTTTTTTTTTTTTGAGAAACCTCCATACTCCTTTCCACAGTTGCTGCACCAATTTACATTCCCATCAACAGTGTACAGGGGTTCCCCAAAAGGATTTTATTTTAGAAGTCATTATATGATTTTAGTGTACAGTTAATATGCGATATGCCTACATAGTTAATTTGTAAAATACCTGTCATTTCACTAGGAGACTGTATTCGTTTCCTATTGCTACTGGAGCAAATTACCACAAAGTTAGTCTTTAAAACAATATACATTTAAAAAAATTAATTCATTTTTGGCTGCATTGGGTCTTTGTTGCTGTGCACGAGCTTTCTCTAGTTGTGGAGAGCGGGGGCTACTCTTTATTGTGGTGCGCGGGCTTCTCATTGTGGTGGCTTCTCTTGTTGCAGAGCACGGGCTCTAGAGTGCAGGCTCAGTAGCTGTGGCACACGGACTCAGTAATTGTGGCTCACGGGCTCTAGAGTGCAGGCTTAGTAGCTGTGACGCACAGGCTTAGTCACTCTGCGCGGCATGTGGGATCTTCCCGGACCAGGGCTAGAACCTGTGTCCCCTGCATTGGCAGGCGGATTCTTAACCACTGTGCCACCATGGAAGCCCAACAATATACATTTTACATCTTACAGTTCTGGAGGTCAGAAGTCTGAAACGGGTTTCACTGGGCTAAAACTAAGGTGTCAACAGGGCTGGCTTCTTCTAAAGACTCTAGGGGGAATCTGTTTTCTTACCTTTCCCAGTTTCTAGAGGCTGCGTGCATTCCCTGGATTGTGGCTCCGCCTCACTCCAGTCTCTGCTTCCTTCATCACACCTCCTTTGACTCTGACCCTTTCACTCTTTGCCTCCTTCTTTCACTTTTAAGGGCCTTTAGTGATTACATTGGGTCCACTCAGATAATCCAAGAAAATGTCCCCATCTCAAGGTCCTTGACTTGATCACATCTGCGAAGTCTCTTTTGTCCTGTAAAGTTAACGTATTCATAGGACATCTTTCTGTGAAAAAGGGTCAATATTCGCTTTACCGTAGGAATTTTCAGAATGCGTATTTCTGTGCCATGATAGAAAAGGGTCCCATACTGTCTCTATCTGTTTGTATCAAGGCCAGGATGAGACAAAAGACTACAGTCTTTATCATTATTATTGCTATTGTTTAGAAAAGATACAAATTGTATTGCTGTTCTTTTTTGAATTCCCTGGTAAAACTATGGTAATTCAACACTAACAGACCTCTTGCCCTACTATGGAAGGAATCACCCTGAATTCAATAAATAAACCATTCAGTAAAGAAATCATTAGTTTAGGAACCAATTGGCTCAGACTGCGTGAAACTACACATGTATTGTTATAATTAAATCGCTGCATATTGTTTTAGATTATTATATGTATGCATACACATTACACATAAAATAAAGGCGCTTTTAACATTCACACAAATCTAAACCGATCACTGGAAAGTTTACACAAAGGTTAGTCCTGCCAGGCTGTTTTTTTGAATTTATCTACCTGTGGATTTTATTTGATTCCCTGACATAAGGCAAGTGGAATAAAATCCAGACCACTGGTCCAAGTTTCATCAGCCATAATGAATGGTACAGGTCATTAAAGATGGCCATTTCATGCGATCCACTGACCCAGAAATCTCCATCGATTCCTCGCTGCCCCCTTTAACTTTTCCTGTATTGTCTCCACCTTGTCTGTTATATGAACATCACCAAAGCTGTTCTTTCCACTTTTCCCTGACATCCTTAGTGATTTCCAGTATCTCTGTCTTTTGTTATTGCCCTCTACTAGAAGACGCTCCCCTTTTCTTCTCCATTAATCTTAAATCACCAACAAATCTACCCACAAATCAGATTATTCTGACTTGGTGATTCCTATAGGACCCAGGATGCACCTTATTCACTTGTAATTTTGAGCAAGCTCTTTTTATTTGTGGCAAGGCACAACTTTTTTTTTTGCAGTACGCGGGCCTCTCACTGTTGTGGCCTCTCCCGTTGCAGAGCACAGGCTCAGGACATGCAGGCTCTGCGGCCATGGCTCACGGGCCCAGCTGCCCCGCGGCATGTGGGATCTTCCCGGACCAGGTCATGAACCCGTGTTCCCTGCATCGGCAGGCGGACTCTCAGCCACTGCACCACCAGGGAAGCCCAAGGCGCAACTTTGAAATGTTAACTAATGTAGTTTTTTCCTTTTCTGGTAACTATTTGCCCCCTCCTTTTGAGGCAGCTGCCAGGGCATTAAAGTTTTATTAACTTGTCCAAAGGGTGCAACAGCCAAACCGAAGAGTTAGTTCTCAGTTTTGGGGTTTCAAAAGCTTGGCTTTTGAATTTCACACGGCAAGGTTCAGAAGGACTTGGGGGTCAGAAAGTCTATTCCAAAGCCAGTGAACTGTAAACTGGTGTGTGTGTGTGTGTGTGTGTGTGTGTGTGTGTGTGTGTGTGTACCCTGGGGGTTCACAGACTTCCAGATCTTTTAATTCCCTAGGTCCTCTTCTCAAACTGATCTGTCTATAGACACACTTACCATCTGCAGGGTTTCTTGTTTATTTTCACACTTGTTCTTTTCCCATTTCCCCTCTTATTCACGCCTATTCTTGCTATGATGGAAAAACTCCTGAGAGCCAAAGCAAGGGACCCTGTGAAATACTGATGTTGAGAAAGCAAAGTGCTCTGATGACTGGCAAACACATCCTTTTCAACTCAGATGGCTTCTAATTCCTTACCCTAAACAAAATTGCTCTAAAATTATCATGAGACTTACTCAAGATTATTCCAAATAATCTTTGATGATAGACTACTATGTTATGTTTAAAATGTGACTCCAGAAAAGTTCAAAGAACTGAAGGCTGTTGCTATAGCAAAATCTATTCCATTCCCAGCTACTTATTATTTTTTGAAAAGTTCTTTCAGTGCTATTTATTAAGATGAGGAATAACACTAAAGATGACCTCTGTCTCATTCTAGTAGTAAAATAATATTCCTGTATGAAGAGATGAACTAATTAGGAAAAACAAACCAATCCTGTCCATTTTATTAAGACATGAATTTCTGCTAGCATTTGAATTATTCTGTTTATTTATCAACATTAAAATATATTTGTATGTTTTGCTTAATTGTGTACTAAATGAGAAATGTTAGAGAACTCTTCAGAAGAAAAATTTAAAAAAACGTTTGAACTGTATGGTCACAGGAAATTAAAAAAAATGTCAATTTATATCCTTCTTTTGAGGGAATTATTATAAGTGTATTTAGCAAAATTCTTTCAATTATAATGTTATTGTAGTAGGATAAAGTTCTATGGGGATAATGGAATGGAAATAAGACTTCAAGGAACATTATAAAACAAGATACACATACATTTATATTTTTAAATGGAAAATGGTAAGTAAAAAATTCCTTTGGAATTTAGATTCCATTGGAAACATTTAAAAGAGTGGAGTAACAGTTTTATTTTGGACTTTCAATATTTACATTTCACTGAAAGTCACATCTAGCAACCACTTAAACTTTTGATAAAAACCATATAAATAACTTAAAAATGAGTTGTAACTAGTGGGTATAATGTCTTGAAATTATTTTAGGGACTAGATGAGCAAAAAGGATTGAAGACCAGATCATAAGAGTCATTCACAATGATTTAAAAGCAAGATCTCACATGAGATTAACAACCTATAGGTTGTGGGTAACAGAGAATGCTGATTTGAAGAGTGACAGCGCCTGGACTTGCCTCTGACAGTAGGTGGGAACTGGGGTCAGGAGATGATAGAGTTTGCAGTGTCCAACCTGAGAATTGGCAGAATCTAAGTCCTCACTCTAGTCTGCAATTCCTGGGTAGCCAGTGATGGGTGGATAAGAGCAGGAGAGTAGAGATGGCTGCGTGGGAGAAACACCTAGGATTTATGAAGTTCCATTCATATGGTTCTTCCTAGTTTCCCTCTGGGTCTGGAGCCCAGTTGCCCCACAGCACTTACCCATCTCATTGATGCACCCTGTTTAGCTCACCTCCCTTCCCTGGCTCACTTTCCACACTGCCTGACTTGTGCTTCCTGAGACCACCCCCCAAATACACTACCTGCCCCCAAGCTCTGTTACAGGATCTGCGTCCAAACCAAGATATGTGCCATAAGTTACTTTCTTAAATAGAATAAAATTAATTTCAACTCAACTTAGCATGCATTTATTGGGTGCATGCTAGGTTGTCTCTAGGGATACCCTAGAACTATTAATTAATCAGAACGGAATTGTCAGGAGTATCAGCCGATTGATTCTCTGTACTGTGTGTACATAAAGAGATTTGGGAAAAACTGACCTTGAAGAAATTAATCTTAAAAAGAGATGAAATGTGTAGTGAGAAGCTGCTCTGTCAAAAGCCGGAAACCAAATGCAGAGACATAATAAAAGTTTGAATATTTAGTGCACTTCTTTTGGAATAACCACAATTTTTCATTAAATATTTTTTCCTTATGAAATTTGCTGCTGTTCCGTCATGGCAATGAGGAACCATAAAAGAACCCAAGTGTAGTGTCTGGTTTTAAAACAATGGTTAAGCTTTATTTGTAAGGGCAAATGAGAGTCATGTTCTATTATGGAGTTAATAGGAAATAAGCAAGATTTCCCTCTTAATTTCCATCATGGCTCATACGAATGCTAGTAATGCAATTATGTAAATGTCTGGCTGAGGTTTGGAGTGCTGCCTTTATTATTTAGCTGTAAAGTTATAAAATGTCTAATTTACATATTACTTTTTTTTTTTGCAACCGTGGTCTAAAGCCTATAAACAAGGCTTTATTTTTCAGAGAAGTTTTTTAAAACAGAGGCCTCTGGCAGTGAGAATATATAGTCTTACCCTGCATTTGGCCTTGAGCTTTGAGCAGGGAGATATGTTTATAACTCCAGTTGGAGAAAACCAAAATTAGAGAGAAATAATAAGCGTGTTAATAACTTTATAAGTTATTAATGAGTAGAGCCAGAGGGCTTGGAGGGGGACCTCAGTTTCGAAACTCTCTTGGATAGTTTTTCTACATGTGTGATCTTGAGCAGAAAACATGGCAGCCTCTTGTGACACTTAGAATCATCACTGAGGCATTAGTGTCAGTTGGTTTGCTTTTTGATGCTCGAAATTACTAAGTTCTTCCTTCACTAAAACACTGCAGTGTTTTAATAAGGAACAGACGTGGGTCAGGAAAACAAAAAGACACAGCATGGAAGACAGTGCTGGCTGCTTATATATCCATAGACTGTCTAAGCTGGAAAGAAGCTTTAGTATCATCTACTGTTTAAAAAAATCACTTTTTGGCTCTTACTAGGCACAGTACTAGACAGTTACAAAGATGACCTCATTCTATTGTTTTATCTGTCCTATGAAGTGAGCATGATTATCTCCATCATTTTAAGAAAGTTTTATTTTATATTGCTGTATAGTTGATTAACAATGTAGTGTTAGTTTCAGGTGTACAGCAAAGTGATTCAGTTATGCATATACATGTATATATTCTTTTTCAAATTCTTTTCCCATTTAGGTTATTACAGAATATTGAGCAGAGTTCCCTGTGCTATATGGTAGGTCCTTGTTGATTATCTATTTTAAATATAACAGTGTGTACATGTCAATCCCAAACATCCAATCTATCCCTCCCCCTACCCTTCCCCCCTAGTAATCATTGATCCTTCTCTAAGTCTGTGAGTCTGTTTCCATTTTGTAAATAAGTTCATTTATATCATTCTTTTTTTTTGATTCCACATATAAGCTGTATTATATGATATTTGTCTTTCTCTGACTTACTTCCCTTAGTATGATAATCCCCAGGTCCATCCAAGTTGCTGTAAATGGCATTATTTCATTCTTTTTAATGACTGAGTAATATTCCATTGCATATATGTACCACATCTTCTTTATTCATTCATCTGTTGATGGACATGTAGGTAGCTTCCATGTCTTGGCTACTGTAAACAGTGCTGCAATGAACAGTGGGGTGCATGTATCCTTTTGAGCCATGTTTTTCTCTGGATATATGCCCAGGAGTGGGATTGCTGGATCACATGGTAGCTCTATTTTTACTTTTTTAAGGAACCTCCATACTGTTCTCCATAGTGGCTGTATCAATTTACATTCCCGCCAACAGTGCAGGAGGGCTCCCTTTTCTCCACACCCTCTCCAGTATTTATTGTTTGTAGATTTTTTGATGATGGCCATTCTGATTGGTGTGAGGTGATATCTCATTGTAGTTTTGATTTGCATTTCTCTAATAATTAGCGATGTTGAACATCTTTTCATGTGCATCTTGGCCATCTGTATGTGTTCTTTGGAGAAATGTCTATTTAGGTCTTCTGGCCATTTTTGGATTGGGTTGTTTGTTTTTAAGATATTGAGCCACATGAGCTGTTTGTGAATTTTGGAGACTAATCCTTTGATTATCTCCATCTTATAGACTGCCAGAGGTAATGTGGCCAAGGTCTTAAACAAGAAATCAAAGAGCAAAGATTTATTGTTTTTTAGTAGCTTTTGCTTAATTTTTGTTAGATAATTTTATTAATTGATATATAACTGTAGGGTGAATTTTTATTTCATTTCATGGTGGTAAGAACACAACATGAGACCCAGCTTCTTAAGTTTTTAAGTGTATAATACATTGTTGTATATCACTATATGTATAATGTTGTGCAGCAGATCTCTGATTCCTCTTGCTTATCTGAAACTTTATGCCCATTGATTAGGAACTTCCCATTTCCCTCTCCTCCTTGCCTCTAACAACAGCTATTCCTTCCACTCTTTGATGCTATGAATTTGACTATTTTAGGTATCTCATATAGATGGAATCATGCAGCCTTTGTTTTTCTGTGACTGGCTTCTGTCACTTAATGTCCTCAAGGTTCATTCATGTTTTTGCATTATTGCAGAATGTGCTTTTTTAAGGCTGAATTACTATAGCATGTATTGATATATACCACATTTTCTTTATCTATTCATCTTTGATGGACACTTGGGTTGTTTCCACATCTTGGCTGTTGTGAATAGTGCTGCAAAGAACATAGGAGTGGCAATATATTTTTTGAGATCCTGGTTTCAATTCTTTTGGATAAATACCCACAACTGGGATTGTTGAATTGTATGGTGGTTTTATTTTTCATTTTTGAGGAATCTTCATACTGTTTTCCATAGTGACTGCACCATTTTTTTTGCATTCCCACCAACAGTGCTCAAGTGTTTCAATTTCTCCACATCCTTGCCAACACTTGTTGTCTTTTGTTTTTTTGCTAATAGCCATCCTCACTGGTGGGAGGTGACATCTTATTGTGGTTTTGATTTGCTTTCTCTGATGATAATCATATTGAGCATTTTTCATATACTTGGCCATTTGTATGTCTTCTTTGGAGAAATGTCTATTCAAGTCCTTGACCCCTTTTTTATCCAGGTCATTAGCCTTTTTTTAAAGAAAAAACTATTGAGTTATTGTCTGATTTTTAACCACTATATATATGTCTTCTTTTTCTTCTATGCTCTCTTTTTTGATATGAAGCCTTTGGAAACTCTGTGATGTTCCAAGATCCCCAGCGTTACAAGTGACAGAGAAGGACTTAGAATGTAGTCTTTGACTCCCAGGCAAATGGCTTGGTGCTGTACCACCTACAACCACCCCAGGCTTCCCTGTATGACAGAGGAGATAGCTGAGATGCAAGTGTGTAGTGACATGTAGACCAATTGTTGCCAGCATTTAAAAATAAAATCTCCAAGACTTGTAGCAGGTTTTGGAGATGCAGATGTCTGGAGTATAAAAGGGAGTCGAGCCTTCTTCATTACCTCTCATGGACGCCTTCCTTCCCATAAATAACCAGGACAGGAACGATTTTAATGTCCTTTGGCTGATAAATGGAAACTCACCCAAAGACTTTTCAGATGACTTTCAAAAAAACAAACAAGAAATTTTATACAGGTAGCCTTGGTAGTTTTGTTTTACAAATGCCCATTTCATTCATTTAGCAATTTTCTGCTTTTTGCATCAGACTCCTATTCTTGTTGACTTAGCTTTTCATTTACCTAGAAAAGCTTAGTTCATCTAAAATTGTGGGACTTCACAGTACACTAGTTTTTAAAAGTTTTTGTTAAATATTATCCTTAAACTTCACTTCTTTAAAAGTTTTATTTAGTATTCTCTTTTACTATTATTATTATTTGCTCTTCTTTTTTTGCTGTTTCTTCTTACTTTTTCTTGAGTCCAGTTTTACTTTATTATTATTGTTTAAAATTTTTTATTGGAGTATAGCTGATTTACAATGTTGTGTTAGTTTCAGGTGTACAGCAAAGTGAGTCAGTTATACATACACATATATCCACTCTTTTTTAGATTCTTTTTCCATATAGGCCATTACAGAGTACTGAGTAGAGTTCCCTCTGCTATACAGTAGGTCCTTATTAGTTATCTATTTTATAAATAGTAGTATGTATATGTCAATCCAAATCTCCCAATTTATCCCTCCACCCCTCACCCCCTGGTAACCATAAGTTTGTTTTCTACATCTGTGACTCTATTTCTGTTTTGTAAATAAGTTCATTTGTACCTCTTTTTTTTAGATTCCACATATAAGTGATATCATATGATATTTGTCTTTGTCTGACTTACTTCACTCAGTATGACAATCTCTAGGTCCATCCATGTTGCTGCAAATGGCATTATTTCATTCTTTCTTATGGCTGAGTATTATTCCATTGTATATATGTACCACATCTTTATCCATTCCTCTGTTGATGGACATTTATGTTGCTTCCATGTCCTGGCTATTGCAAATAGTGCTGTAATGAACATTGGGGTGCATATATATTTTTGAACGATGTTTTTCTCTGGGTATATGCCCAGGAGTGGGATTGCTGGGCCATATGGTAGTTCTATTTTTAGTTTTTTTTTTTTTTTTTTGTGGTACACGGGCCTCTCACTGTTGTGGCCTCTCCCATTGCAGAGCACAGGCTCCGGATGCGCAGGCTCGGTGGCCATGGCTCACAGGCCTAGCCGCTCTGCGACATGTGGGATCTTCCCAGACCGGGGCACGAATCTGTGTCCCTTGCATCAACAGGTGGACTCTCAACCACTGTGCCACCAGGGAAGCCCTATTTTGAGTTTTTTAAGGAACCTCCATACTGTTCTCCATACTGGCTGTACCAATTTACATTCCTACCAACAGTGTAGGAGGGTTTCCTTTCCTCCACACCCTCTCCAGCATTTTTTGTTTGTAGATTTTTTGATGATGACCATTCTGACCAGTGTGAGGTGATACCTCATTGTAGTTTTGATTTGCATTTCTCTAATTATTAATGATGTTGAGCAGCTTTTCATGTGCTTTTTGGCCATCTTTATGTCTTCTTTGCAGAAATGTCTATTTAGGTCTTCTGCCCATTTTTGGATTGGGTTGTTTGTTTTTTGTTATTGAGCTGCATGAGCTGTTTGTGTATTTTGGAGATGAATCCCTTGTTGGTTGCTTCATCTGCAAATATTTTCTCCTATTCTGAGGGTAGTCTTTTTGTTTTGTTTATCATTTCCTATGCTGTACAAAAGCTTTTAAGTGTTTCTTCTTACTTTTTGACCTCTGCTTCTACACTAGTTCTAGACTGAAGATGAACTGATACCCTAAAACTCATGATGATTCAGCATTTTCCCCTTGCAAAATCTTAACTTTTGGAAGTTAATGACTTTCTTTTCATCTGTTTATATCTTCAGAGAATGCCACTGAAGGCATAAACCATTTTTTCTTTCTACCAATAAGTAATTTTTATTTCAAGGGTTTGATGATCGTATCAAATAGACATTTATGTGTGTGTGTGTGTGTGTGTGTGTGTGTGTGTGAATGCAATGGTTAAGAATGTGATTGCTGATTACCTGAGTCAAATCTGGCTCAAATCTGGTGCTACCTAGGGCAAGTCACCCAATCTTTCTTTGCCACAATCTTCTAACCTGAAAGAGGAGGAAAGACAGTAGTATATATTTCAGGGAGTTCCGGTGAAGATTAATTAAGTTGTACTTGGGACAGTGTTTGGCTCAGAATAAGTAGGAGACAAGTGTTAACTACTATGTAGTAGTGTAAATTCTCACAACATGGCTATTGGTTCTAGATCAGCACTGTGTGATGCAAGCATAATGTGGGTCATATATGCAATTGATTGATTGACTGATTGCTGGGCAGGGTCACAGGCCCATAATTCAGGCTTTATTTGCATAACTGAATCTCTGCATCTTCTACCTTTTGGTAAGTGAGCTATTATTTTTGGCAGAGGGATCTTCAATAGGAGTCTTGGATAAGATTGATCATTTTTTAACCATCAGGCAGTCCAAGGAACTATGTTAAAAGGGATAATTGAATATCTTCATGCGTACATTATTAAGACACCTAAATTTTTGGTATTTACAGTATATAACTTTACTGCTACATTTTAGTCTTTTTCTTCATTTTGCACAACCATGATATTAGATATTAAGTGACATAATTCTTTCTCTAGTAATGAACTGGTTTATCCATTTTGCAGACTCTAAATTGAGATCTTGTGAAAAGGAAATAGATAATGTGGGAACACAGAGAAAAATATATTGAAAATCAATGGACGTATTGTTAACTACAGTATCATAAAATGTAAAAAGGTTCTAGTAGCCACATTTATAAAAGGTAAAACATAAACTGGTGAAATTCATTTTAATAGTACATTTTATTTAACCCACCATATAAAAATGTTCCAATATGTAATCAATACAAAAATTATCACAAGATATTTTACTTTTTACAAAAAATCAACTGTGCCTTTGAAATCAGGGCATATGTTACATTGCCAGTACCTCTTCGTTTGGACCAGACAGTCTTGTGCTCATTGACCACATTTGGCTGGTGGATCCTGCACTGGGCAGTGCAGGTCTAGATTGTCAAACACTAAGATGAAAATTCTGATACAATGCCTCATTTGCCATGGATATTTTATGTAGCATAGTGGCCAGACTAGTAATACTATTAATCTAGGAATAGGATTGGGCTCAAGAAGTGTTGAGAAGAACTCAAAGTTTGTATCCAGAGTTCCAACTCCCAAGTTCAGGGCCTTCCTCCCATCTGGCACAACACTCCCCACCCCAGGCAGGATCTCATGGGGAAGCTCACCCAAACCTACACTCCAGGGCTTTAGGTTTTGACATTACTGTCCATTCTGTGTCCTAATCCCCAAGGACTTGAATGTGATGAAGTTATAGTTGATTCTTGTTATTTATGGTAGTTATGTTTTATAAAGTCTCTGAGAACACTGGATTAGCAAATACTAAAGTGTTGCTCCTGGGGATGAACAGGGTTAAGTTCTTGGACCTCTGGTCACCATATTTTCATCAACCATCCAACATATAACTTTTTAAAATGTATTTCTGTTTAAGTATACCTTATTTACCATATATTGTTGATTCTTGAACATTGAACTCATGGCCAACGCACTATAACTCATGCTTAAATGAAATTTATTCAATACACATACTATACAGTACATCAGTACTAAGCTTGGGGATCCATTCTATATATTTATTGATTGACTGATTTCAGTTTTATTGATATATAATTGACCTACAGCACTGTATAAAATTTAAGGTATACAGCATAATCATTTGACTTATATATATCATGAAATGATGACCACAGTAAATTTAGTGAACATCCGCCATCTCATATAGATACAAATTAAAGAAATAGAAAAAAAAATTTTCCTTGTGATGAGAGTTCTTAGGATTTATTCTCTTGACTTTCATATATAACATATGGCAGTGTTAATTATATTTATCATGTAGTACATTATATTCCTAGTACTTATTTTCCTTATAACTGGAATTTTGTACCTTTTGACCAACTTCATCCAATATTCCTAATCCCCCACACCCCCTTCCCCACCTCCGGTAACTATAAATCTATTCTCTTTTTCTATGAGTTGTTTGTTTGTTATTTGAATTATAATTGACTTACAACATTATGTTAGTTCCCCATGCACAACATAGTGATTTGAAGTTTCTATACATTTCAAAATGATCACCATGGTAAGCCTAGTTACCATACAAAGATTACATTATTATTGACTATATTCCCTATGCTGTACATTTCATTTTAAATGGTGAAATCACCAACCAAAAGCACAAAAATACAAAAAACATGGCAGTAACTAGACTGCGAAAGGACACTTGTTTTATAGTATAGTAGTAACTAGACTGTGAAAGGACACTTGTTTTATAGTATGAGAGCTTAAACAAGAAGGCAGAGTATTGTCTTGATTGACCTCAGTTGGGAATGTATATGTGGGGAAACTCAAATTTTTTGCTGCTCTGTGCATATCCATGAATGGCCACAAAAGTTCCACGAATATTGATTTTGATGTTACAAATAAATTTTAGTGCATGGGCAAATTTGGGAATAATTGAGATTGGCTGTATTCCTTTTTTGACAGCATCTGCATTTTCAGAGATGCTTCTAGTGGATGTGGGTGGGCAGTTGGGAAGCTATGGTGTTCCTTCAAACTTCATTACATGGATGAGGGCTCATACATGGTGAACTGCCCACTCCCAGGGAGTGGAGCAGCTGCTAAGTGAGAGTACCCTGGGGCTTGATTGGGCAGAGTCAGCTACAAGCAAATAGAGCCAGAGAATGAGCAGAGCTGCACCTTGGGAAAAGGTAAAAACACAGGAGCCCCAAGTCTAGTGATCTTCAAGAGCAAAGCAAGGGCAGGGGTGGGAGATAAAGTCAACTGATGAGGAGGCCATAAGAGAAAGTGAGATGAAAATGTCAGGACTCTTGGGCGAGTAGGGATGGGATGTCTAGAGTTGCCTTTTTTGGGGAACCAGCTATGTGGGGCATAAGTAAATTTCTCTGGGATAAAGACACAGGGCTTTGAGTGAGCACAGTACCCTGGCTCACACCTAAGCTTACTGTGCATAGTCAGTGACAGATTATGCAAGAAGTGTTGGTATTTCCATCTACTCTTTTGTCTCATCATTAATCAAGTTGACCTGATTTTCTTAATTTTCTGGGCCCTCACTCTTTGTAGCTTCAAACCACCTTTTGTTTGAAACAAACAAGGTATATGTACATATTGTAAGTGATTCTAATTTCATCAAAAAAACAGCAGCACATTTAAAATATATAGTGATTCTGTTATTATACAAGTTTATCCATTATATGGAACTCTCTTTTGGGTAAATCTTCTCAAATAATTTATTTTCTTTTCTAAAATAAAGATTGTGTTTAGCCTCTTGTGTATTACTCAGTCCCATGTCATAGTAGACATTCTTTAACCATGTTTGTTCTTTCAACTAGGAATATTATCTGGTTTCATTGTTTCCAAACTGGAACTGATTTTTCCTAGTCTTTATTCTACATAAAGTTCAGCCTCATCACATCACCTCTTCCTGCCCTTATTCCAAAACACTCTCCACACCCTACCTGTCCAGGAAAATATATTTTGAACAAAACTGACAAGGCTTAGGGGGTTGTTTTTTTTTATTTTCCTACTTTATTGCAGCTTTGTAAAAATTAGGAGATCACATAAGCAAAGAATAGGAAAAATGTATCTGGAATGACATAATATGGTACAGTGGGAAGCCAAATAACCAAGTTGGAAAAGGATGCTAGGAAATTAATCAATAAACTAAAATCTGGATAAGATAAAGCTTAGGAAACTTATCCATCAAGTAGAAACATTTTTGTTGAAGAGGCGTCAGGACAATGATATAATGGAAAATTTCGAGAAATAGAAAAACGATCCAATAACTCAATACTAACACAACTCCATAAATGTTACCTATTATTCTTTTTTTTTTTAAATTGAAGTATAGTTGATTTACAATGTTGTGTTAGTTTCAGGTATACAGCAAAGTGATTCAGTTATTCTTTTTCAGATTCTTTTCCCTTATAGGTTATTACAAAATAATGAGTATAGTTCCATGTGCTATATAGTAGATCCTTGTTGGTTATCTATTGGTAGTAGTAGTAGTTGGTAGTAGTATCTGTTAATCCCAAACTTCTAATTTATCCCTCCCACCCCCTTTCCCCTTTGGTAACCATAAGTTTGTTTTCTATGTCTGTGGGTCTATTTCTGTTTTGTATATAAGTTCATTTATATCATTTTTTTTAGATTCCACATAGAAGTTATATCATATTATAGTTACCTACTATTCTGCCTTGCAGTATAGGGTGGTGGCTAGGAGTGTCAGCTCCAGTCAGACAGACTTGAGAATAAATTTCAGGTCCATCATTACTGACTGAAAAAATTATTTAAGAGTCTCTCAGCTTTAGTTTTCTTAGCTGTATATGGGCATAAATAAAGCATCTAAAATGATTAACAAGATACCTGGGGCAAATTAACTTATTAAAATAATTTTTTAAACACATATTTCTTAAGCCTCTGCTATGTACCATCTTCATAGAACTTATGGTCAAGAGAGGGAGGCAGACAATCAAATACACACACATAGGTAATGGCAGATGGAAAAGGAAAAATACAGAATGTTAGGAGAGCAACTGACAGAGGGATCTGGCCTGATCTGGGGGGCCAGAGAAGGTTTCCTGAGAAAGTGATGTTGGGCTGAGAAGTAGAGAACAATTGGGGGTTAAATAAGGAAAGAAGGAGGGGCATGTGGGATGTATATATCAACAATAATTTAAAGTTTATTCCAGATCTAATTCAGGTTAATCTGATTTTAATGTAGCATCACATGGCAACTTTCTGAGTTCATTCTTGAGATTACTGTTGTACTTATCTCTGTTTTAAAGATCTGTGTAATCTCTGGCCCTAGGGGGTAATCTGGGTTTGCATCACAAAGCAGTGAAGAAATGAATATATAGATCCTTTTTGACTCACCTGTTAGAGAAATGGAAATAATAACAAAAATACACAAATGAGAACTAATGAAACTTAAAAGTTTCTGCACAGCATAGGAAACCATAAACAAGACGAAAAGACAACCCTCAAAATGGGAGAAAATATTTGCAAAAGAAGCAACTGACAAAGGATTAATCTCCAAAATATACAAGCAGCTCATGAAGCTCAATATCAGAAAAACAAACAACCCAATCCAAAAATGGGCAGAAGACCTAAATAGACATTTCTCCAAAGAAGATACACAGATTGCCAACAAACACATGAAAGGATGCTCAACATCACTAATCATTTGAGAAATGTAAATTAAAACTACAATGAGGTATCACGTCACAACAGTCAGAATGGCCATCATCAAAAAATCTACAAACAATAAATGCTGAGGAGGGTGTGCTGAAAAGGGAACCCTCTTGCACTGTTGGTAGGAATGTAAATTGATACAACCACTATGGAGAACAGTATGGAGGTTCCTTAAAAAACTAAAAATAGAATTACCATATGACCCAGCAATCCCACTCCTGGGCATATACCCTGAGAAAACCATAATTCAAAAAGAGTCATGTACCACAATGTTCATTGCAGCTCTATTTACAATAGCCAGGACATGGATGCAACCAAGATGTGCATCAACAGATGAATGGATAAAGAAGATGTGGCACATATATACAATGGAATATTACTCAGCCATAAAAAGGAACGAAATTTAGTTATTTGTAGTGAGGTGGATGGACCTAGAGTCTGTCATACAGAGTGAAGTAAGTCAGAAAGAGAAAAACAAATACTATATGCTAACACACATATATATATGGAATCTAAAAAGAAAAACAAATGGGTCTGATGAACCTAGGGGCAGCACAAGAATAAAGATGCAGATGTAGAGAATGGACTTGAAGACATGGGGAGGGGGAAGCATAAGTTGGGACGAAGTGAGAGAGTGGCATTGACATATATACACTACCAAATGTAAAATAGATAGCTAGTGGGAAGCAGCCGCATAGCACAGGGAGATCAGCTCAGTGCTTTGTGACCACCTAGAAGGGTGGGATAGGGAGAGTGGGAGGGAGACTCAGGAGGGAGGGGATATGGGGATATATGTATATACATAGCTAATTCTCTTTGTTATGCAGCAGAAACTAACACAACAATGTAAACAATTATACTCTAATAAAGATGTTTTTTTAAAAAAGAACTTTACAAATAGTTAAAGCAGGAGATCACTGTGATTTTAGACTAGCAAGACAACTGCTGCCATTATTTTTAATATTTGGATGATACATTCTTACTGTAAATGCAACCTTAGGTGGTTTGAAGGCGTAGTCTGCAGGAAATGAACTGTCAACAAGAATACACCACCTTGATATGGGCCATGATTAGGTCCCATAGTGGCTTGACAATGACACATATGATCCTCAACTGGGCCAGCTGTACAGGCAAAGCCCTCGAGGTACTGGGGGATCAAGGGTTTTTCTGGGGAATTGAAAGTTGGCCAGTGTGGCTAGATGGCATTGAAAGAGATGAGCCTGAATAGGTGGGCAGAAGCCACATCAAGTTGGACCTTTATCCTCAGAGCAGTGGGGAGCCAATGAAGGACTGTAAGCTGGGAAGGGAGACATGATGGGCTGTGAGAATAGAGTGAAAGAGGGGCAAGGGTGAATGTTTGCTCCTTCTGTCCTTACAGTGAAAGTTGATTGATGGTGGCTGAACCGAATGGTGACATGTACAATTGAGAAAAATGGAGAGATCTGGGAGGTGAAACTGACAGGACTTTGATGGGCTTGGTGTGGCCACTGAGGAAGAGGGAGATGTTAAGGACAAGTTCTGGTCTTCCGACTGGAAACTGCATATGTGGTGGTGCCATTCATTTCAGTGGGCAATACCAGAAAAGTACCAGCTTTATAGACTAACCTGCTTATTTACAAGCAGACATAATTCACAAATCTGAAAACATAATGTACATTTTGCCTAACAACTTACTTTTATTCATGAAAGAGCATCAAGATTCATATGCATGTATCTATGCAAACACATACACAAAAATATTAGCTTTGCCACAATTGGTCTATACTAGCCCAAACCTTCATTTAGCTGTCTTATAAATTTAAGAAAGGTGAAAATTTTACACTATATTACTTCTGAAAATCTGTCTTGTATGTTTTGCTCTTAGGTTTCTAAAGAACTGCAATGTATTAATCCCCTGGTCAAACAGTTATTTTTTTCTCCCCAGACAGTGAAATTTATGTTTTGAGGATTTAGCATCATATTCAAGATTCTGAACCACTTTCCTGCCTCATGTTCATTATTTTCCTTCTCACTCTGGGTGTATTGTATTTTTTTATTTGTTTTTATTCTGTTGCTCCTTCTGCCTCGAATGTCCTCTAAACACTTCTGCCCCAGCTGAACTCATCTTCATCCTTCAAGCCCTCTTTGAAACATTACCTTCCCTCTGAAGCTTTTCTGGATCCCTGTCATATTGTTTCTAACCTGCCTCGTTCTGGTGTGAGTTTATCTCATAGACAGACTTGCATTAAAGTGAAGTCGTTCCTATCAGTCTTCTCCTTTAGGTCAATAGTTTCTAACACTATTTGGATGATACTTTCTGATTTAAGTTGGGCTCTCCCAGAAGCAGATCCTGAGATGAGGATCTGAGTGCAAGTGATCTATTTCGGGAGGGAATGGAATGCGGAATGGAGACAGGGAAGGGAAGAAAGCTGGTATGAGGTATGTTACTGAACAGGTAACCCCTGCAGGCACCCAGGGCTCCTTCTCTCTGGGACCTCCGAGAAGCTGTGTAGAGAAGGGGTCCCCAACCCCCGGGCCATGGACCTGTCCGTGGCCTGTTAGGAACCGGGCTGCACAGCAGGAGGTGAGCCTCTCCCCATCACCCACATTACCACCTGAACCATCCCCCCTCCCCCTCCCCCCCCCACCGGTTAGTAGAAAAATTGCCTTCCACAAAACTGGTCCCTGGTGTCAAAAATTTGGGGACCGCTGGTGCAGAACAGTTCTCAGGGCTATTGCACCTGAAGGCAAGGATGCTGGAGAGATTTTCCTCTAATGTCAGTTAGTCAGTGGTTGGTTGAAGACAGCTCCAAGGGACCTTGACTCCCCAGTGCTTCTGCTCTGGCCTGCTCTGCTTCTGGGCCAAATACACTCCAGCAGCCAGAGGACCCCTCATACAGAAGTTGCAGATATTTGCAGTTGGTGAATAGGGAAAAGTGAGTGTTGAAGGCACTGATGATATCTGCAATGCCCTCTGTATATACATGGAATATTTTCTTACTTCTAAGTCATATGCAACAGTGAAAGCTTCTCCCTTCTCCCCTGAAACAATTAAGAGGACATGTATCTGAGAAGGAAGAGAGGCTACTACAGAGGGAAGAGTAGTAAGCACCTGTTTTTTCTTTCTTTTTTTAAATTAAATGTACCTAGAGTTTTTAGCTAATATATTTGAATATGAACATATTAAAAATTAGGGTCTAGAGTTTATAGTGGCTGCAGAAGAAAAGTGAAAAATAACAAGGCTCTGGAGTCTGAGTGTTTTTAGTGTGAAAGTGCCACCAGCACAAGGAAGGGGTTATAAAATCTTATCATGAAGTATGGGAAGCATTAACCACATAGTTTAAAAAAGGTTAAAAAAGGAGAATTTTCTCATGAACAATATAACATAAAGCCTGTTTAATGAAGAACTTGGAATTTGGATATGGCTTTGGTTTAGGAATGTGTTATCTGAAAGCCTTAAAAAATAGCAAATGTATTTTGTGTGAAGCATACATATGGAAGCAAGCTTATTTGATTTTTTCCCAGCAGAAAAAAAGAGAAAACTGGTTCTTTTCATTCCATTTTCCATATGTTTGTAGCACTCACTATCCTCTGATTCTTTTCCATTGTGTTCTCTCTTCACTCCTACTCTTTTTTTTTTTTTTTTTTTTGCGGCATGTGGGCCTCTCACTGCCGCGGTCTCTCCCGCTACGGAGCACAGGCTCCGGACGCGCAGGCTCAGCGGCCATGGCTCACGGGCCCAGCCGCTCCGCGGCCTGTGGGATCTTCCCGGACCGGGGCATGAACCCGTGTCCCCTGCATCGGCAGGTGGACTCTCAACCACTGCGCCACCAGGGAAGCCCCTCTTCACTCCTACTCTTATTCCTCCTCCCTGGTACTGACTGCTTTTTAAGGTGATGTGATTTCTGGATTTGCAAAGTATATTAATTTTTCAGGAAATGAATCAGTATGGAATTGCACAGTGTCCAAATTATTGGGGTGGTCAAAAAGTTCCTTCAGGTTTTTCGTAAGATGTTATGGAAAAACCTGAATGAAATTTTCGGCCAAACCAGTATAAAGTATTTAGGTGATTTGTCATCCATACACATATGGAGAAAACATATATAGATTCTCTTATTTGCTTGCACGGTTCCTATCACAAATAACATTTTAAAAGCAAAGGGAGGTGAAAGTCTTGGTTGACTTGTGTTACTTTATATTACTTTCAAGAACAAAATCAGACCACTCATTGGCTGGTTTTCCTGTTTCCAAATCATATTCCCAGCAGAATGCCAATCCAGACCAGCAGTTTAATTCATTATTATGCAAAGTCCAAGTGAGTGAAATTTTAACCTCTATTTCTAACCACTTCATGTTTGTTTTATCTATAATTAACTTAGTGAAAGGCATCTGATGACAGATTCTTCCTTGTGCTCCAGTTACCTAACTTATGAGGCTCTCCAAAGAGTTTAATTTAACCACTTTATACTGAAAAGTGTCATGTGGTAGAGCAGGAATATTAACCAAGAATTCTAGGTGTTTTAACAAGGAATCCCAAGGGGCATTATTGGATGAGCCCACAGGGAGAATGTTTGTAAAATGTGGTTGGTTATGTCTGAGGCATATTGTGGTCAAAAGAACACAGTACCAAAACCAAAATTAGCTCCAAAGTAACTTAAATCCCTTACATCTCTGGAAACCAATGCTTTTTAAAATTCCTTTTCCCACCCTTCTCCCATCCATGATGCATCGGCCTTTATTTTTCAAATGTCCTTCACCTGGGAAAACTCCTCCCCTAGCCCCAGACACTCCAATTTCCCATGCTCTTCTCCCATGCCACTCACCTGATTCTGTCTAAAGAAAGCCCTAAAGAATCAGTTTAGCAAAAGTGAGAGCTCCTTAGAGGGCTGAAAAGAGGAAAACAGACTAGGTAAAGCTAGAACCCTTTTTATAGGGCAGTTTTCAGAATTGCTCACAATATTCCAGGTGTATGAGCCAGTTTTGTATGAGGAACGACAGATTTCTATGACTTACTTTTAGCATTCCACCCCCCCTTTTAAAAATATTTTGGCCATTTTTTTTCCCACTGTGCAGTGCGGCACGCGGAATCTTAGTTCCCCGACCAGGGATCAAACCCGCGCCCCCCTGCACTGGAAGCACAGATTCTTAACCACTGGACCACCAGGGAAGTCCCAGCATCCTTTTTTGATAATTCCAGAATTATTTTTGTTGTTATAGATTCTCAAAGGACTAATATCTTTATTTTATTATGGGTTATATCAAGTTTATTCTGTAACTCTTCTTTGTTTTGTAAATTTTCCTTTACAGATTTATTGAGATATAATTGATACACAAAAACTGCACATCTTTAATGTATGCAATTTGATGAGTCGGACATATGCATGTACCCATGAGATCATCACCAAACTTAAGGTAACAAGCATACCAATCAACTCCAAAAGTTTCTTTGTGTCCGTATGCTTTTTTTGGGGGGGGTAATATAGGAAGAAATCTTTATTTACATGGAGTGATTCTCCTTCACCCTGTCCTGACTTATTTTGACTTAAGGAAGAGTCACAAAATGAAAGCTTGAGTTTGCTTATCAAACCACTGCAGCTAGCAGACTATAGAAGTGGGATTTAAAGGGTGGTCTGGGAACTCCAGGGGTTCTGGAGAGAAATTCAGAGGGTCTGGGAGGTCAAAACTATTTTCATAATAATACTAAGACATTATTTACCTTTTTTTGGTTTACATTCTCTCATGAGTGCACAGAGTATGCAAAGTTCATTGCAACTAACCTTTGAAAAATACACTTGCTGAGTTTTGGTGTAGTATCAAAGAAGAATATCCACGGTTATCTGAAAAGGTACTAAAATATTCCCCCCATTTCCAATTACATCTCTGCCTGAGGCTGAATTTTCTTTGCATATTTTAACCAAAACAACAGATTGCAGCAAATTGAATGCAGCAGCAGATATGAATATAGTTGGTTTCTGTTAAGCCATGCATTAAAGAGATTTGCAAAAATGTAAAACTATGTTACTCTTCTCAATATATGTTTTTGAAAACTATATTTTCATAAAATATCATGTGTGTTAACATTTAATGGGTTTATTATTATTTTTAAATGAATAAATATATATTAAAAATTCTCAACTTAAATTTCTAATACAAGGAATATCAATTAACATAACCCATATAAACAAAAACCCCTTGAGATCTTCAGTGATTTTTGAGAGTGTAAAGGGATGCTGAGGCCAAAAAGTTTGAGAAGTGTTGGACTTTGGAGAATCCAGATATCATTCTACATTCTTTGTGCACATGATTAATTACTTCTTCCAAGGGTTGTGTTATATTTCCTTCACTCACTGGGGTATTTATATTTATTTTAGAGCATAGAGTAATTTCCTACAGGCTTAGAGTTCCAAGGTAGAATAGGGTATATATAACAGCAAGAAAATACAGTAGTAATAGTATGGTACAAAGAGTAATGTCAATTTTAACATTTGTGGTTCAGGATAAGTATCTAAAAATTCAGTATTTAGCCTCCAAATAATAATTTTTTTAAGCTGGGCTAATTATCCTTAAAATACAAGCCTTTCTTTTTGTGTGGTGGTAATGGCCATAAAGAGAAAAAAATAGTGTGAAGTCTGGGAAAGTCATCTAGTTCTTAAAAAGTTTAGAAAATTCTGAACTTTCAAAGATGAATAAGACCTCAAAATTTTAGAGAAAATTTAACAGTGTAAGAAAGAAAATTTATGAAAGTAGCTAAATTTTCCTGCTTCCAGGATGAGTAAAATTGACAACCGTGGAGACATCTGATGGCCAAATTGCACATGTATTTTGCTGAAAGCCTTGCTTTCCATTTCAAGGTTCGTAAGATTCGCTGGCAAAATAACCACTCTACACTCAGTTAAACAAGAATTTAGAGAGAGTTTATTGAATTAACAAAGATTACAGAATACTGTAATAATTAAGAAAATAGTATAACTAACTGAGAAAGAATAGTAAAGACAGAGGTTTATACATCACTGAATTGGGGAATCACCTACATCCAGATCCAAGCAGTGCTGGGAATTCCCTTGAACGGCAACCTGGAGCCCCAGTTGGGAAGGTCCTGGGCTGTGCGTCCATCCCATGGGTGTGACTTCAGTTTGACATTCGAAGGAGCCCGGGTTTTAGCACCAGGCTGCAGGCTGATAACAATCAGCCTACTTGCAAGTTTGCAGCTCTGGTTGTTGTCATAAATGCCTTGGTTTTAACTCGTAAGTTTTGGAATGTTCTTGATCTCTGGGGTCTGGCCAGACCCTCAAGGTGCAAGAAGTCCCATGACTAACTCTCTATCTTATCTAGCATTTTATCTAGTGGTGTCCACACATTTGTTCTCTACATCTGTGTCTCTATTTCTGCCTTGCAAACCGCTTCATCTGTACCATTTTGCTAGATTCCACATACATGGGTTAACATACAATATTTGTTTTTCTCTTTCTGACGTACTTCACTCTGTATGACAGTCTCTAGGTCCATCCACATCTCTACAAATGACCCAATTTCATTCCTTTTTATGGCTAATATTCTATTGTATATATGTGTGCTGGCACCATCCCTTGCTGGCCTGGGTGTAGCTCAGCAGTTTGGCATGCAGCCAGCTTTAGCGTCATTGTCTGGTCAGAGAGAGGCTTGGTGCCACCTCTGAAGCCTGAACAAGACTACTCTACTAGCTTCCCCAACAATATGTACCTCTCTTCAGTCTATGCATGAGGTAAGACACGAGCAGCACGTGATTGAGAACTAGCAAGCACCAGCAATTTCTCAGAAATACAACCAGTTCCTGCAGTCTTTAGATATTTTTCAAGTGGAAACCAAACATTGCATAACAGGTTAAATGTTATTGTGGTTGCAACTGCCTGCTTTTGAATGCTCAAAGTATACCCCAAGGAACTCTTCTATGTGAAAATAGATGGCATTTAGAGACAGATTTGAGATTTCCTAGGAAAAGTTAGATTTACTGCAAAGTAAAACAATTAACCTATGACTTTGCCTGTAGGGAATGAAGCACTGATAGCTGGTGTGATAAGCAGAATAACAGCCTCCCAAACATATCTATATCCTAATATCCAGAAAGAACCTGTGAATATGTTACCTTACACGGCATAAAATAACAACAACAAGAAGAAACCAAAAAACCTTTGCGGATGTGATATTAAGGATTTTCAGACGGGGAATTTATCTTGGATTATCCAAGTGGGCCTAAGCTAATGTTTCCAAAAAATTAATTAATTTTAATTAATAGGTTTAAAATTATAATTAATTAGGGCTGTTTTTTTGTTTTATATTTTTATTTACACTTTTACTATTTTTTATTTATTATTATTTTTTTATTGGGGTATAGTTGTTTTACAATGTTGTGTTAGTTTCTACTGTACAGCAAAGTGGAGTTCCCTGTGCTATATTGCGGGTTCTCATTAGTTATCTATTTTATACATATTAGTGTATATCAGTCTCAATCTCCCAATTCATCCCAACTCCCTTCCCTGCCCCCCTTGGTGTCCATATGTTTATTCTCTGCATCTCTGTCTCTATTTCTGCCTTGCAAACTGGTTCATCTGTACCATTTTTCTAGATTCCACATATATGGGTAAATATACAATATTTGTTTTTCTCTTTCTGACTTACTTCACTCAGTATGATAGTCTCTAGGTCCATCCACATCTCTACAAATGACCCAATTTTGTTCCTTTTTATGGCTGAGTAATATTCCATTGTATATATATACCACATCTTCTTTATCCATTCACCTGATGATGGACATTTAGGTTGCTTCCATGACCAAGCTATTGTAAAAAGTGCTGTGATGAACATTAGGGTGCACATGTCTTTTTGAATTATGGTTTTCTCTGGGTATATGCCCAGTAGTGGAATTGCTGGGTCATATGGTAATTCTATTTTTAGTTTTTTAAGGAACCTCCATACTGTTCTCCATAGAGGCTGTATTAATTTACATTCCTGCCAACAGTGGAAGAAGGTTCCCTTTTCTCCACACCCTCTCCAACATTTATTGTTTGTAGATTTTTTTGAGACTGGTCATTCTGACTGGTGTGAGATGATATCTCATTGTAGTTTTGATTTGCATTTCTCTAATAATTAGTGATGTTGAGCATCTTTTCATGTATTTGTTGGCCATCTGTATGTCTTCTTTGGAGAAATGTCTATTTAGGCGTTCGGCCCATATGTGATTGGGTTGTTTGTGTTTTTGGTATTGAGCTGCATGATCTGTTTATATATTTTGGAGATTAATCCTTTGTCTGTTGATTTTTCTGCAAATATTTTCTCCCATTCTGATGGTTGTCTTGTTTATGGCTTCCTTTGCTGTGCAAAAGCTTTTAAGTTTAATTAGGTCCCATTTAAAAATTTTTATTTCCATTACTCTAGGAGGTGGGTCAAAAAAGATCTCACTGTGATTTATGTCAAAGAGTGTTCTTCCTATGTTTTCCTCTAAGAGTTTTATAGTGTTCAGTCTTACATTTAGGTGTCTAATCCATTTTGAGTCTATTTTCGTGTGTGGTGTTAGGGAGTGCTCTCATTTCATTCTTTTACATGTAGCTGTCCAGTTTTCTCTGCACCACTTATTGAAGAGACTGTCTTTTCTCCATTGTATATACTTGCCTCCTTTGTCATAGCTTAGTTGACCATAGGTGCATGGGCTTATCTCTGGGCTTTCTATCCTGTTCCATTGATCTATATTTCTGTTTTTGTGCCAGTACCATATTGTCTTGATTACTGTAGTTTTGTAGTATAGTCTGAAATCCAGGAACCTGGTTCCTCTAGCTCCATTTTTCCTTCTCAAGATTCCTTTGGCTATTCGGGGTCTTTTGTGTTTCCATACAAATTGTGAAATTTTTTGTTCTAGTTCTGTGAAAAATGCCAGTGATAGTTTGATAGGGATTGCATTGAATCTGTAGACTGCTTTGGGTAGTAGAGTCATTTTCACAATAATGATTCTTCCTAACCAAGAACATGGTATATCTCCCCATCTGTTTGTGTCATCTTTGATTCTTTCATCAGTGTCTTATAATTTTCTGAGTACAGGTCTTTTACTTCCTTAGGTAGGTTTATTCCTAGGTATTTTATTTTTTTTGTTGCAATGGTGAATGGGATTGTTTCCTTGATTTCTCTTTCTTATCTTTTGTTGTTAGTGTATAGGAATGCAAGAGAATTCTGTGCATTAATTTTGTATCCTGCAACTTTTCCAGATTCATTGATTAGCTCTAGTAGTTGTCTGGTGGCATCTTCAGGATTCTCTGTGTATAGTATCATGTCATCTGCAAGCAGTGACAGTTTTACTTCTTCTTTTCCAATTTGTATTCCTCTTATTTCTTTTTCTTCTCTGATTGTTGTGGCTAGGACTTCCAAAACTATGTTGAATAAGAGTGGCAAGAGTGAACATCCTTGTCTCGTTCCTGATCTTAGAGGAGATTCTTTCAGTTTTTCACCGTTGTGAATGATGTTTGCTGTGGGTTTGTCATATATGGCCTTTATAATGATGAGGTAGTTTCTCTCTATGCCTACTTTCTGGAGAGTTTTTTTTTTTTATCATAAATTAGTGTTGAATTTTGTGAAAAGCTTTTTTTGCATCTATTGAGATGATCATATGGTTTTTATTCTTCAGTTTGTTAATATGGTGTATCACATTGATTTGCATATATTAAAGAATTTATTTTTTGTTATTGAAGTATAGTTGACTTACAATATTAGTTTCAGATACAACATAGTTATTCAAAATTTTTATGGATAATACTCAATTTAAAGTTATTATAAAATATTGGCTATATTCCCTGTGTTGTACAATATATCCTTGTAGCTTATTTATTTTATACATAGTAGTTTGTACCTCTTAATCCCTTCCTCCTATCGGGCCCCTTCCCCCTTCCCAGTACCGGCTGGTAACCACTAGTTTGTTCTCTATATCTGCAAGTCTGTTTCAGTTTTGTTATATTCATTCATTTGTTTTATTTTCTTGATTCCACATATAAGTGATAACATACAGTATTTGTCTCTCTCTATCTGACTTATTCCACTAAGCACAATACCCTCCAGGTCTAGACAGATAGATAGATATGGTATATATATATATATACCACATCTTCTTTATCCATTTATCTGTTGATGGACACTTGGTTGCTTCCATATCTTGGCAATTGTAAATAATGCTGCTATGAACATTGTTTTGCATATATCTTTTCAAAGTAGTGCTTTTATTTTCTTCAGATATATACCCAGGAGCTGGATCATATGGTAGTTTTATGTTTAGATTTTTGAGGAATTTCCATACTGTTTTCCATAGTGGCTGCATTCACACAGGTTTTTAAAAGCAGAGAATCTTTCCTGGTTCTGGTCAAAGCAACGGAGATGTGGCTACAGCAGAATGGTTAGAGATGCAATATTGCTGGCTTTGAAGATGGAGGAAAGGACCATGAGTGATGGAATACAGGTGGCCTCTAGGAGCTGGAAAAGGTGAGGAATGGATTTATCTCTAGAGCCTCCAGAAAGAAATGCAGGTCTGCAGACACCTTGATTTTGTTGCTGATTGGACTTCTAATGTAAGAAATGCTAGATAATACTTTGTGTTGCCTTAGACCTAACTTTATAGTAATTTTTTACAGTGGAAAATGAACATAGCAAGATTGAAATTGATAACCTAACCACCAGCTCTTTATTTTCTCTTCAGATACACTATTGTGTGGGCTAATAATATTCCATCTAAATCAGCTGTCCAAATAATAAAATAGGAGGTCAGAGAGACACATGTTGCCTTTCTATTTCTTTCATGAAGTCCTCTTTGGAACCAATTTTTAAGCCTATATCAGAGTGAGTGAAGAAGAAAATCAGTCTTATGGGAAAATCATTCTAAATTTGTGCCTTTCTTTTGGTGGAAAAAGGGAAGAGAAGTAATGAGAAGTCTTAAAAATTACTTATATCAACTAAATAATTTATTGTGGTTATTTAAGATCAAGATATAATAAATATTAGTTTACAAAAAATAAAGTTACCATATGATCCAGCAATCCCACTCTTGGGCGTATATATAGAAAAGACAAAAACTCTAACTGTAAAAGATACATGCACCCCAATATTCTTTGCAGCACTATTCACAATAGCCAAGACATGGAAGCAACCTAAATGTCCATCAACAGATGAATGGATAAAGAAGATGTGGCATATATACAATGGAATATTACTTAGCCATAAAAAAGAATGAAATAAATACCATGAAATAATACCATCTGCAGTGACATGGAAGGACTGCAGTGACATGGAAGGACCTGGATATTATCATAGTAAGTGAAGTCAGACAAAGAAAGACAATATTATATGATATCACTTCTATGTGGAACCTAAAAAAAAGATGTAAATGAACTTATTTACAAAACAGACATAAAAACCAAGCTTATGGTTACCAATGGGGAAGGGAGGGGAAGGGATAAATTAGGAGTTTGGGATTAACATATACACACTACTATATATAAAATAGATAAACAACAAGGTCCTACTGTATAGCACATGGAACTATATTAAATATCTTGTAATAACCTATAATGGAAAAGAATCTGAGAAACAATATATATTCTTATATATGTATATATGTGTGTGTGTGTGTGTGTGTGTATATATATATATATATATATATATATATAATCTGAATCACTTTGGGTACACCTTAAACTAACACAACATTGTAAATCAACTATCCTTCAATTAAAAAAATTTAGTTTACAGAGGAGAATGGATCTGAAGAAATATTAAAAATTATTTGCTAATTTTAAAGCTTTGGCCCCATAGTAGGACAGTGGTAGAGGAAAGGTCAAGGTGGGACACGAAAAAAGAAAAGAAACAGCAATTTCTAAGCTGCTTGGAGAGAGAAGAGCTGTTTCTTTTTCTTTACCCTTAGGGCCAAAGATGCCTAAGAGAAGACCAGAACATACAAATGGTAGCAGCAGTGAACAGGGAATAAGGCAATGACTCTGGGTGTAAAATTAGAAGTACCAAAGCAGTTTGAAGCCAGCCATGAAGTTTGCCAAGATTTGAAAACATCAGTGCTTACTGCCTTTACAAGTTCCACCTGGTATGGGGACCAGGATAATGTTTACATTTAACATTTTTATTTTGAAACTTTGTATACTTTGTCACTGAATTTTATTTAAAGCCATTTATTTTAAATGATTGGCATTCATTACTTAAGAGTAATTTTTAGTGCCTCTTAGGGCCAAGAGTTTTCCTAGGAGATGACAGCTGGAAGTGGGGGGAAAATAAGGCTTACCTGAAAGAATTTGATTTTTTAGACAACTTTTTCCCACTGTGTCCATTCAAAGCCTACTTGCATTTCATAACTGTAGTGGAAAGGGAATAATTATTTGCCAAAACCTCCTAGAACATGCTGAACATCATGGTAAAAGGAATATAACATGTAAAATTGCTAAGCAAGGAGTTTAGAGCTACATCTCTAATCAATTGTGTTATCCAGATGGTGTCCCAGATGCAATATAAATTTCCAATATAAATTTTGCAAGGAAAGCAAAAACTTTAAGAAGCTGCATATTGTATTTGAAGTCTCAGGGCACTTAGAAATTGCCTCATGTGTATAAGGAGGTTTAATTGCAAGAGGGATCAATTTGGAGGACTGACAAAGAACCAGAACAGGAAGGAAAAGAATTTCTATGTGGTCTGAATTATACTCCCCAACTAGGTTTAGCTTATAGAAAGTCAGCATTTTAACATAGTCCTGTCTTCCTTCTACTGTTCTAGGAAGATTCCGTTAACTTAGTTAATTTCCAAGACATGAGAAGCTTCCATGAGTTCAGTCCTCCAGGTGACGTTTGTATGTGGAGGGTTCTTTTTCTTCTGTCTCTTAAAGACCCAAATAATACTTTGGAGAGTATTTTTACTGTAAGGTGACATTGGCAGACACTGTTTCATAGATTCATGATGTCAATTACCATTAACCATGACCAAATAATCTACTGACCCATGAACATGGGGTAAAATACCGGTGTCCTGACCTAGGAGAATAATGCCTGAAATACCAAGAGAAGGATGAAAAAGATGTAACACCTCATTAAATATAATGTTATTACACTGTGATTTTTTTTTTAATGTAACTAGCTCTGAATCAGAATATCCAGTAAATTTTACACAGGGTGAATGTACTTCTATAAAAACCATGTTTGTTCTGTGCAGGAGGATGCTGACTAAAATGCAGGGGGTGGGGAATGTAAGAAGTGCAGTGTAGCGGAAATTGCCACAGGAAAGAGCTGTCTTTAGCTTGGACCCATGGATAGAGCAATAAAACAGAAGTCAGGAGGTTTGGATGTCAGCTTTTCTTCATTCCTAGCTGAAAGATGAGTAAGGTACTTAATTCCTCACTGGGCTTCTTCCTCTGTAATGTGGTGTCAGTAACAACAACACTTAGGATTATTGTAAAGACTATATTAGAAACAGAAAGCAAGACATCCAATATGATACCTGACACACTGGTGCTTAATGAGGTGGGCTTTCCTCTTCCTTTAGCCTTAATCTAGAAAACAAGGATAATAATGCATATTTTATACCTTACCCTAGGCACTCCCTCTGTTCAGCCAGAGATTCTTCAGGGTAATTCCCCCCATGCCCACCTTTTTTTTTCTTTCTTTTTTTTTTTTTTGAGAAAGCTAAATATAATCAACACTTCAAATACGATTGATCATAATGAGGACAGTTGTCTTAACAGTGGAAGAGTTGAGAGAACAAAGTCAGGGGCAAAGGAGGAATAGGTCAGGAAAAGCTACACCCTGGAGGTGACGCTGCTCCTCCGGTGGGAGGAGATGGAA
This sequence comes from Pseudorca crassidens, assembly GCF_039906515.1. Classification (NCBI taxonomy): domain Eukaryota; kingdom Metazoa; phylum Chordata; class Mammalia; order Artiodactyla; family Delphinidae; genus Pseudorca; species Pseudorca crassidens. Next base: position 133,394,502 of record NC_090300.1, on the reverse strand, counting down.
AAGGGCTACAGACACCCTAGGGACAACCTTCTCCTCCATGATGTTTTTCTCAGGCTTGAACAGTTTAGTGGCCAGGAGCTGGTGGCACTACTTCTTTCTCACTTTAAGGATCAATGACTGGTTAATTTAGCATTTAGATGTTTTGGGGGAAAGAAACTGGTATTAACCTATTAAATACAGTTAAATAACATGGAGAACCTGCTTAGTATTTTAGGGATGTAGCAGGAAGATTCTATGAAATTAATTTGAGTGAGGATCCCTGGCACATGAACCAAGTGTTTACAGTTCTTGTTTCACTGGGCATGACAAACCCTATCTGACCTATCTGTTCCTGCACAGTGTGAGCAACCTCAGACTTGAAAAGAGGACAGATGTGTTTGTGCTTGCAAACTTTTCCTTCAATACATTTAACGAAAAACTTACATGCCTGCCTTTGGCTCTCCATCCTTTTACTGATGATATCTTTTTGGCAGACAAATTTCTCTGAAATTTGATAAGACCTGAAACAGGACTAAAGTTCAGTGTATGCAATTTTATTTTTACCTTTCTCAAACCTCAAAATGTTAATGGTACTTAAACATTCATTCTTTTCTTATTTTTGTTTGGTACATATAAATCCTTCTAAAAAATACTCAAACTCAGCAGGCTTATCCACTTAGCTGTAAATTCTGGCCAATTTATTACCTTCAGAATCTTCCTTGGAGAAATTTTTTGTATTTCATATTTTTCCTAAAGGTGGTTGTAGGGTCAGCCACAGCCATCATAATCTTTTTTTATTTCACTGTGTTTCAGGATTCTCTGTGGTAAACATCCATTGACTTTGACTTCATAAGTTTCTTTCAGCTTTGAGAAATGAATTTTAAAAGAACATTTCCAGCACTAGAGTAAGCGTACTCCTTGTGAGTGTGTGTACTTTCTTGAATTCAATTTATCTGAGATCTGTTGATTCACTCTTCCATTTAGACTGAAAATGCTTCACAGCACAATTACATCACTGATCCTGATAGAGCTGGGTGTTTGTTTTTACTTTCCACTCCCCATAACTCAGGTTATTATGGTGATGATATATCATCTGCCTTTAGTTACCTGCTTATCCATTGAGAGGACTAGTGTATATTCTACCACATAGAGATAAAATGTTCTGTATAAATAATAAGAAGAATTGTTCCCTGGAGTCAAAGAGAGAGGAGTGGCATGAATCCTAAATATTGAAGTTATAATGAATTGGTTTCACTTTCAAATTATCCATTCACTTTAGTTCTTTTTTCCCCCGGCTCAAAAAGTAGCATTTTGGTCAGTTTAGACCATGTTATAAAGCAGTAACAAACAAACCTAAAATCTCAGAGGCTTACAATAACAAAGAGGTATTCCTCAGTTGTTTAACATATTGGATGTGGCTTGGTTATAGCTCTGTCCCATGTCTTCATTCTGAAGGAGCAGAGAGCATAGACCAATGGCAGAACCACGCAATGGCGTTGAAAGGATTTGTTCAGAAGTGAACCATGTTACTTACACTCACATTTCATTGGCCATTGCAAGTCACATGGCTAAGCCTGATGTCCATAGAATGAGTAGTGCAATCCTCCCCCAAGGAGAAGACCAATAGGGAGGGAGCCAGTAGGAAGGAACTGGATGAAGAGCAGCAAGTATTTTGAAAAAGTAGTTCAATGCACTCTCTAATGCTTGTTAATATCTCCTTATATATATATACACGGATAACATTTACAAACAGTGTGGGTGTAAAGTAATGAGCACGATTTTCCTTAAAACAATTTTATCTATATTTTTAGTCTCTGAGTAACAGATGTCTTTTTGACAATTTTTTCAACTTCTCCAACATTATTCAAAGGTCTGTGAACATTATTTGTAGTCTCAGTCCTTTGAGGGTGGTTTGAAATTTGGAAATGCCTAGCACTCATTTCTAGTCAATCTGTGTAATTTACTTTAAAGTACTTACTGCCTTTGTGACATTTGGTACGTGTCTGTTAGTCAAGCTTAAAATTTTTTTTTCAAGCTTTAACTTCTCAAGAGTATAGGATGTATCATATGCTATTTTATTAAATAGTTCATTTTAACTAAAATTTTAGATTTTCTTCTGTTGTTTATAAAGTTATACTGAAGGCCATTTCAAAAAATGAATTCCAACAATATTCTGAGCAATGGTTGTATGGATTAAAATATGTGCCTAATATTAGGTGGTGAACACTTCAGAGGTAAAAAAAACTCACTTGGATACTTACACTTTGGTTGACTTTATAAAGAATACAGCAAAACCACGAGACAGTAAGTTTTGGCTAGGGCCTCTCATTCTCCACCCATGGGGTGGGGTTTTGTTGGTATAAGTATATAAGATTCAGTGCCTTAAAAAATAATTGGTCTGTTTATGACACATCTAATAAAATAAAAATATTTTTGTTCAAATAGTTACTAGAAGATAAAATGGAAAAATTGGTTTTCATTAACTTTGCAATAATTCAATCTTAGCTTTTGTGAGCTTGCAATTTTTGGATCCTACTTACAGCTTTTGGTTCATTTCCTGTATTAGTTACAACATTTTATAATCATTCCTCATTTGTTTTTGTCTTCCTTTTTCTTTTTTTTACAAGAATTTTAAGTTCCTTGAGGAGATGAAACCAAGTCTTCATATTCCTGGTACACACCTTACAATACTAGTAATTATAATTACAATACCAATAAGACTAACATTTATGAATTATTTATAATGTGCTCAGCATAACTTTGAGCAATTTCTCATTTAAACTTATTTAAAGCCATGAGACAGTCAATTTATATTATCTCCAGTTTATCAATGAGAAAATTGAGTCAAAGAGAGGTGAAGAAACCTGTTCTAACAGCACAGCTAGTAAGCATTTAAGTTCAGTTGGTTCCAGAGCCCATGCTGCCACTAAAACTACAAATGCTACTGAATATATGTTTGTTAGTTCATTATTCATTCAATTAGAAGAAATATTAAGCACAAGCAGTATCTTGAGCAAAGGAAAGATAAGAGAAAAGATTGTGGTATTGGCCTTCATATCTGACTCAGACCAGCTAATTAGGAAAGAAAGATGAATGAAGTTTTCCAATGTTGCATCTTGAGCAAGAAAGAATTACTCAGAGAACCGGGAAGAGATAGATGTCCCAGCAGAGAGAAGAAAATATTAAAAAATTAGAGAAGGGAGATTAAACATTTGAGAAATGTGAGTACAACTACATTCTAGAGTGTGTCAAGTAAAGTGACACGAGGACAAGAAAGCTAAGCAGAGGCCAGAGGATCGCTGGTTTGAACCATGCTAAGGATTTAAGACTAACCAGAAGTGGTGGAGGGAGGCTCTGGAGAATTTTAAGAAGAGCTTATAATGTGGATGACTTCTTTTTTTTTTAAACCCCACTTTCGTTTATTTATTTTTGGCTGTGTTGGGTCTTCGTTTCTGTGCATGGGCTTTCTCTAGTTGTGGCAAGCGGGGGCTACTCTTCATCGCGGTGCGCGGGCCTCTCACTGTCGTGGCCTCTCTTGTTGTGGAGCACAGGCTCCAGACGCGCAGGCTCAGTAGTTGTGGCTCACGGGCCTAGTTGCTTTGCGGCATCTGGGATCTTCCCAGACCAGGGCTCGAACCCGTGTCCCCTGCATTAGCAGGCAGATTCTCAACCACTGCACCACCAGGGAAGCCTGGATGACTTCTTAGTGCCATCTTAAAAGATCTCCTGTACCTTTCATTGTTGTTTTCTGATAGTACTCAGAGTATTCAAGGATGAAGTGTATGCTAGTTAAACAATATGGTGGCACAGAGACCTAAGACATCCCTGCAAGCTAGGTCAAAGCAAATTTTGGAGGTTGGACAGTCTACAATTCAAGGCAAAGATGTACATTAACCATCAAAAGAATGGAAAGAAAACAGAAAATGAACCACAGCACGTACCTGGTATAAATGTTCAACAGGCTTGAGAAATGGAATTACTCAAGAAATTGTTGACCAGGCCGACGGCTGAAAAAGTGCATCCTTTGTTGAAAAATCTACCTTTGGAAATACATTTGTAACTGCATCGTAATAGCTGAGAAGTTGTATTTTTGGTAACAATTCAATGTTTTGTTCATACCATCTACTACCTCTAGGTTTGTAAGTCAATTTTTAAATGGGCACACTTTCTGAAAATATTTTGAAAAACATTTCACTTTTGATTGTGTGGATGAAGAAGTGAAAAGTCCATGTTGAATTTTACTTGAGACAAACACAGATTAAAAGAGACAAAATTAGAGCTTTTCTTCATTCTTTCTAACAGCGTATGAAAAGTGATTGATACATATGCCTCTGAGATGGATGAGATTGCAAACATGTGGCAGCCATGCTCAAGGCAAATTCCATTATGTAAACCAAGTGGACTGCTGAAGGCTCACTGTGCTTTACATGATAAAGAAGCCATGCTTTTCTGCACGTTCTGCTAAGACAAAATGATGTGATTTCCAAAAGATAAAAATGCATTTACACTCGGCAGGCTTTGGCATGCCTGGGTATCATTTTGACATTACTTCTGTGCAATGGAAATTTAGAAGGAGAACCAGAGATTTGGGTTAAGAAACAGACATAAAATGTACAAAATTCCTCATTTCTTGGGGGGGCTTATCAATACCTGATATTTGGCAGAAAGTTTTAGCCTCGAGTTGGGTTGGCTTAAAAGTGAATCCTTCTTAGGTTAAAAATGTTACAAATCATATTAGCCAAGTCCTTATTGCTATTATGACATTAGCTTTAGTAATTTGCCATGCTTACTAAAATTTGGGGAGCTGTTGCCATGCTTTCACATTGAAGAGCCCTCACAAATGCCACCTTCTCTGTATACTTTGTAGATTCCTTCCAACTTCTCATTTGTATAGATCTCTATAAAAACTACACATTTGTTGAATGACTTATTTACTGCTCACAGTAAATATGATATGCATATCTTTTCATTTTTAATGGAGAGATATAATTCACTACCATAAAATCAGTGTACATTTCAATGGTTTTTAGTATTTGCACAAAGTTGTGCAATCATCACCACTATATAATTCCAGCATATTTTCATCACCCCACAAAGAAACCCAGTACCCATGAGCACTCACTCCCCAGCCCTCTTCCTCCCCAGCCCCTGGCAATCACCAGTCTACTTTCTACCTCTACGGATTTGCCTATTCTGGACATTTCACATACATAGAGGTATGTAAAATGTGGCCTTTGTGACTACCTTCTTTCACTTAGCATAATGTTTTCAAAGTTCATTAGGTTGTAACGTGTATCAGTATTTCATTGTTTTTTATTGTAGAATAACATTCCATGGTATGGATATACCCATTTTATTTATTCATTCATCAGTCGATGGATATTTAGGTAGTTTGCACCTTTTGACTATTATGCATTATGCTGCATAATATGAATGCTATAAACATTCATGTACAAGTTCTTGTGTGGAACATGTGATATATTTAAATATATTGTATTAGAATGAAATATTTACTTTTAATATTTATTTTTATACATTTAAGTATAGTTTATTAAAATTAAAACATTATTCACATTTAAAAATTTATTAAAGAATTAATTCAACATTAAAATATTTAAAGTACATAAAAACATACTATTAACATTTTGGTTTATCTTTTAGACTTCTCTGGTTACTTTTATGATGGCTTTGTTTAAAAAAGCCAATTTAGTAACAAAATATGCATACTGTTTGATATTCTACTATCTTTACTTTACTTTCCCTATAGTAAAGTATGTATGGTATATATATTTCTAGGATAGAATTTTTAATAATTATATATATCTCTATATTTTATTTTAAATATTAGGTTATCTTTCTGTACATTATAACTGCAATTCTTTTTTTATTTTTTTAAAATTAATTCATTAATTTTTTTATTTTTGGCTGTGTTGGGTCTTCGTTTCTGTGCGAGGGCTTTCTCTAGTTGCAGCAAGCGGGGGCCAGTCTTCATTGCTGTGGGCAGACCTCTCACTGTTGTGGCCTTTCTTGTTGTGGAGCACAGACTCCAGAAACGCAGGCTCAGTAGTTGTGGCTCACGGGCCCAGTTGCTCCGCGGCATGTGGGATCTTCCCAGACCAGGGCTCGAACCCGTGTCCCCTGTATTGGCAGGCAGATTCTCAACCACTGCTCCACCAGGGAAGCCCCTATAACTGCAGTTCTTGAGGGCAGTTACTTTGCTTTATTCTTCACCCTTTTTTCTCCTTCCACTAGTACCTAGCAAGTATCATCTAAAGTAGTAGTCTCTCAAATGTTTGCTGAAATGAATTTAAAATATATATGGAGTTATAGAATTTCAGGTTTGAAAAGAGTCTTAGGGGTCATCTGGTACTATGAATAATATGGATGATATGCTTTTTGAGTTAAAAGTGGATTTAACTAGTGACTATAATTTTGACTTTTTAATTTGCATATTTAACCTCTATACTATGTTCTTTGATTAAACCATTTGGGAAGACTGAAAGAAGAGTAATAGGAAATTTGCTCCTAAGTCAGATCATGAGTAATGTTTAGCAACATCCTGGATTCCTGTATGATAAAATTTGAAACTTGGAGAGAGTTGATGAATGATTTTTTTTTTTGCAAATTTAAAACTACATTGGTAAAAATAAATATTATTTTTTAAAAGTATGAAATGTTCAACAAAGTCATTAAAAAATCTCAGCCACCTCCAATGTTGTCTTGTCAGATATTCACAGGTTGTTTCATAAAAGCAAAATGTATTTGTTTTGTATGTTGGGTTCAAACTTCATATTCTAACATCACTGTTGACACTTTATCTATTGTTGAATCACAGTAACATCACTAACTGTATATTGCCAACTTGAACTTGTTACAATTTTTAAAAAATATCATTAATCCCAGCACCTAGATTGTGGTATTGAAATCCTACTTCTCACTTTAGGAATCTAGGGCTTCTTGGAGGAATAGCTGATTCCAGGTTCTGAGGCAGGATATGCACAAAATTAGCCAACTTGTGCCAAATTCAAGGAAGCCATCAGGGACCACCAGGGCCAGAGACCACCAGGAGCCAACTTGAAGAGGTCACCTCACTAGTAAAGGATGAGACAATCTGAGCTTTAATAAAGGTTTAAATTGCCATAGAGTGAACCTCATCAAAATATTTCAATCCTTAAATTCATAATTAAAAAAAAATGGTCATTTTTGGAAGATAATAGAGAATCAATTAGTTGTCTTGAAAACTCGTTTAAAAAAGGGAAGGATCAAGCATTTATTGTTTTTACCACATGAAGTGTTCCACTCGATAACAAATAGTAGATGAGAAGCATCTCTTTATAAAGTGTATTCAGTGAAAAAACAAAAAGAACTGATAGAATTATCACCAGTTAGCAACACATATGAAATACAGATCTAAGCATTGAGTTGCTGTCACAAGAGAGAAAGCCAGACATGACAGACCTTCTGATGAAAGAATTCATCACCACCTATAGTCTTGCCAAATGGCTCGAATCTGAGTTTGATCAGGGCTCTGGACCCCGCTGCTAATTTGCAGGAAGTAGAGGGCAGAGAAGCTTGGTGAACTGCACTGTGAATACGCAATCAACATAATTCAGACTGAGGGAAACTCTGCAGGTTAAAGTACCTGTGTTCTTCACAGATAAACTGAAAGGAGAAGAAGAGGATGAAGAGGGACACTGTAGATTGGAAGTGACTTAGCAGATATGTTGGTTTTTAAAAAAATTTGCTAAGACTAAACTATAGAAAATATTTAGAACTTATCACGTTCATGATAAGACTCTAAAATGCAAGGAGGCAATTACTGTAAAGGCAAGAGAGAGGTGGCTGTGTTCGGGTTGGGCCACACGGAGGGGCTTTTAGATGGCTGGCAAAGCTCTATTTCTTGACTCAAGTGAGGGTTTCAAGAATTGTATTAGTTTCCGATTGTTGCCATAGCAAATTACCAAAAAAAAAAAAAAATTAGTAGCTTAAAACAACAAAACTTATTATCTAACAGTTCTGTAGGTCAGAAGTCCAGGTGAACTTGACTGGATTCTCTGCTATGGGTCACAAGGCTGAAATCAAGTTCTTGGCCAGCTGTGCTCTTATCTGAGGTCTCCAAGCTGATTCACACTTTTGGCAGAATTCAGTTCCTTGTGGCTGCAGGACTGAGGATCCTGTTTCTTTTCTGGCCATCAACCATGGGACCCTCTCAACTTCTCAAGGCTACCCCCTTTCCTTATTCCATTGTCCCCTCCATCTTCAAACAGCAAGAGTGGGTTGCATTCTTTTTACACTTTGAATCGCTCTGATTTCTCCTTCCCCTGCAACTCTTCCACTTTCCTCTTCTGTTTTTAAGGGCTCATATGATTATATTGGTCTCACCTTGATAATCCAGGATAAGCTCCCTATTTTAAGGTCAGCTGATGAGGAAACTTAATTCCATCTCCAAAGTCACAGCAGCACCTAGATTGGTATTTGACTGAATAACTAGGGGACCAGAATCCTGGAAGGATAGCTTTAGAATTCTGCCTGCACAGGTGTTTTTACCTTATACATTTGTTCTGTGTAGTTTTTTTGTATTTGTCTTTTATTTTACAAATATAAAGGCTAATGAGTCATTGAGACAGGCAAACTGGAGCCTTCTTGTGATATTAGAAAGATACCAAAAATGTTTACCTTTCTTTAGAGAAAAAACAAAAAAATATATATTTTTTCTTAGCAGAAATAATTTGAACTTTCACTTTGTCTAAGAATAGTAAAACATGTAGATATGGAAAAGTAAATTCTGGAATTTGCTGCTTTTATTAATGTAAGTGACTCTAAAACATCTGCAATAGAAGATCATGTCTTAATAAAACATGATTTGGAGTAATTAAGAGTGGTTTTAAAGGTGCATTCTTTATAGTGGGTTATGGATTCTTAGGATATGACTGCTTGAATCCACTTTGGCAAGAGCTTTTATAACAGCTGATACTCTGGTTTTCCTGCCATTTTATAATTACCTTTTGGTATGGTTACCATTACATTTTTTGCTAACTTAATTGGTATATCAAAGTTGATCTACACTACAGGTGGGTAAACTTTGTTTTTTTTTTAAAGGACAGATAGTAACTACTTTCATTTTTGTAGGCCATATCACCTCCATATTCAATTCTGTCACTGTACCCCAAAAGAACATAGATGATACCTAAATTAATGGGCATAGCTGGATTTGGCCCATGAGCCATAGTTGGCAGAGCCCTGGTGTGTGTGTGTGTGTTCAGTATTTTGCTAGTGAGATTATTTTCACTGTATTCATTTGTATGAGTATATCAGACAAAAATAAACAAAATAGAGGCAGCCACAAAAACCTATATTTTCCTTTAATTGTAGCATAAAGATTTCAGTCTTAGAACAAGTTTTACGAGTATGTGTAATGCACATATCTGGATTCTTCTCTGAGATTTGATAATAAAGCTAAGTATATTTGTATCAACCTTCTTATTCATTAATCCATTTAACAAATATTTATTGAGCATATGCTATGTGCCAGGCACTATTCTAGCTGCTGGAGATAAGCAGTTAACCAAAGTCCCTACCATCAGCATTCTAGTTGGCCTGATGTTGATAATGTCAAGAGTCCAGGATATAATAAGCTAACAGTTTTTAATAGTTTCTCCCCGACTTGCAATAGAGCTGTATGTGAATACAAATGTTAACACACTTTTATTGTTGTATTTAAATATTGTTTGTAGGACTTCTCTGGTGATGCAGTGGTTAAGAATCTGCCTGCCAATGCAAGGGACACGGGTTTGAGCCCTGGTCTGTGAAGATCCCATGTGCCACGGAGCAACTAAGCCCATGTGCCACAACTACTGAGCCCATATGCCACAACTACTGAAGCCCGTGTGCCTAGAGCCCTTGCTCCGCAATAAGAGAAGCCACCACAATGCGAAGCCTGCACACTGAAATGAAGAGTAGCCCCCACTCTCTGCAACTAGAGAAAGCCAGTGCACAGCAACAAAGAGCCAACACAGCCAAAAATAAAAAATAAATAGATAAATAAATAAATTTATAAAAAATTTAAAAAAATATTGTTTGCCTATGCTCTTCTATAAATTGACTATTCAATTAATGTTGAAAAATATCTGTGCACCCCAGTGTTCATTGCAGCGTTATTTACAATAGTCAAGACATGGAAGCAACCTAAATGTCCATCAACAGATGAATGGATAAAGAAGATGAGAGATACACACACACACACACACACACACACACACACACACACACACACACAATGGAATATTACTCAACCATAAAAAAGAATGAAATAATACCATTTGCAGCAACATGAATGGACCTAGAGATTTCATGCTAAGTGAAGTAAGCCAAACAGAGAAAGAAAAATATCTCATGATATTGCTGATATGTGGAATCTAAAAAAAAAATGGTATGAATGAACTTATATACAAAGCAGAAATAGACCCACAGACATAGAAAATAAATTTATGGTTACCCAAAGGGAAAGGGGGGAAGGGATAAATTAGGAGCTTGGGATTAACATAAACACACTACTATATATATAAGCTAGATAGCCAACAAGGATGTACTGTATAGCACAGGGAATTATACTCAATATTTTGTAATAACCTATAAGGGAAAATAATCTGAAAAAGAAAATATATATTCAGTTATATATAACTGAATCACTGCTATACATCTGAAACTAACAACATTGTAGATCAATGATACTTCAATTAAAAAAAGAAAAAGAAGAAGAAAATCTGAGACTCTATTTTATATGTTCACTGTACTTTGTTTCAGATTTATTCTGGAGCACGTTAGGATTCAAAATTATTTTGCAAAATTTTACTGTGTAACACCCACTGAAGTCCTGGGCAATGTACCATCACACTTTGTTGTCTTCAAGATGTATTGTATAAATTTGAGAGATGCTTCTTTCATTGGACATACTGCTGTGATTGAAACCAACCCTAGTTGAAGAATCAGCTGGTGTTAATTGGACATGTGGACAGTTTAACTTGAGAGTCATCAATTTATCATAGCCATCAATAACTTTTATTTTTAGCTGGTGATGCATATCCATTTTTGGTTTTAGAGGAATTTATTCTTCTTACCTGGGGAAAAGAAAAAGTTCACTAGGAAGACCTCAAGACTTTTAATAACTCTATAATGAAAATAAAAAGTCAAACTTTAGCTAGAACTTACAGCAAGTGCCAAAGTGTTGGGCATTCACTTTCTCTTGCATAACTGACAGTTATGCTGTGGTGAGACCCTCTCTATCCTTAAGCCTTTCCTGGCATCTGAGTGAATTACATGTGTTCTGCAGTCATGTCCTTCCTAACGTACTCTTACATGAGTTAACATGCATAGTTCTAAATTAAAAAAAATGTTGAGCTACGACTTATCTCCTCAGTCACGTTTACAATATATTTATATATCATTTACAGATATGGTTAGAGAAACTTTATTCTAAGATCTGGATAAAAACAAGTTATTCTGGTAGCACTAGTTTCTACTCTGTTTAATTTTGGTGGATGTGTACATGCTTGTGGACACATAGTATTTTCTTTTCTTTCTTTCTTAAAAAATATATTACAAATAGCTAAACTACATGAAAATATGAATCACAAGTTTATAGAATTCCTGGAGCTCCTCCATAAAACCCTAAGGTCCTGTAGGACAAATCTGAGACATTCAATCTATCAATTCCTTTATTTTTCTGCATAAGAAATAGAAGCCCAAAGAGATGGTGCATCCAATGTGGCAGCTCTGAAATCAGACCCAGGGGGCCTACGCCCTGGTGCAGTGCATTCTCTAATGCTAGTGCATTAATAGGCATTACAATCTCTGTAATTTACTTTAAAGTATTTACCATTCTTGAATTTGGTATGTGCCAGTTAGTTAGCTTTTAAATTTAGCCCTGTGGTCAGGTACACTGCTAGAAGGATATCCATAGTGACAGGTGGTGTTATGTGAGAGTGGATCCACTCTGGAAGCAGCTTCTATACACCCTTTTGTTCTATATCCTTTTTAAAAAAATAATCTGTAAATGATTTAAAAAAATTTTTTTTGGAGTATAGCTGATTTACCATGTTGTGTTGGATTCTGGTGGACAGCAAAGTGAATCAGTTAAGCATATACATATATCCACTATTTTTTAGATTCTTTTCCCATATAGGCCGTTATAGAGTATTGAGTAGTAGAGCTATACAGTAGGTCCTTATTAGTTATCTATTTTATATATAGTAGTGTGTATATGTCAATCACAATCTCCCAATTTATCCCACCCTTGTCTTACCCTCCGGTTTGTTCTATATCCTTTTGATTAACTGTGGATGCTTTATGAATTAGTACATTGATTCCAAATTTGGGTTTCCATTGCTGAGTCCTGTGTTTGTTCATTAGCATGATGTTTGTCAGAAATAGACTTTAGTTCTCACGGATGAAATCAAACATATTTTGAACATATGGATTGGCTTCCACTCTTTTGAACAGGGTATAAGCCTCCATAGATGTCTGCACTAGTCTTTTTGGGATGACAATCACGTCTGATTCCTTAATGGGTTCTCAGTCCAGACACTGGTTTAGGAGGACTTCTGACTGTATGGTGCCCTCTGGACATAAAATCCTGCCTCCAAATCTTGCTGAGTCTGCTTCAGGTGAACTTTTCATAGTATGACCACTAAAAGGGCTTTATCCAGTGTGTAGAACAAGTTGTATAAACTCTTTTACACTTTCTGTTGGTAAGTATTTATTAATAGATGTCTGTCTGTATGACGGAATTTGGACTGAGATTTGTTTTCATTAAAATCACATAGCCATGGGACTTCCCTGGCGGCCCAGTGGTTAACACTCTGCACTTCCACTGCAGGGGGCAAGGGTTTGATCCCTGGTCGGGGAATTAAGATCCCGCATGCTGAATAGTGTACCCCCCCGACAAAAAAAATTAAAAATCGCATAGCCAGGTGTGGGAGAATAGTATACTCTTGCTGTCTCAGCCTTCTTTTGTATCCAAGAATCTAAGAGTGCAGGACCTAACTAGCTTAAGTAAGTTTGCAACTACAGGTGATGCCTAATTTTGAGAGTCAGTGGGTTCTTAAGTCTTCTGCTCCCTTAGCATATTTTTTCCTTCTTCCCTTTACCACAGCGTTTTGCTAAATTTACAAGAAAGTGGGAGTTTCCTCTCTGGCTCTTTGTGACTTCCTGGGAAGTGATTGATTTTGTTGTCCTTCAACTTCCTTCCCTTGCTGGTACAATTGCTTTTGGGACACAAAGGCCATGACCAGTCAAGTTCCCAGCACCATTCCTTGTAGAATTGAGTCAGATCCACAGGTAGTTTGTCATCGGGGTGGGGAGGGAAGTTGACCTGGGGACTTAGAGCTCTGGTGAGTTAGTGGCCCACTGGAGATTCCAAGTGCTATGGGTTGAATTGTGTTCTCGCAAAATTCATATCTTGAAGTCCTAACAGTACCTCAGAATGTGACTGTTTTGGAGATAGAGTCTTTAAAGGGATAACTTAGTTAAAATGAGGTCAGTAGGGTGGGCCATGGTCCAATATGACTGATATTCTTACAAGAAGAGATTAGGACACAGACAGTTATAGAGAGAAGACCATAGAAAGACACCAGGAGAAGGCAAACATTACAAGCCAAGGAGAGAGGCCTCAGAAGAAACCAACCCTGCTGACATCTTGATCTTGGACTTCCAGCCTCCAGAATGGTGAGACAATAAATTTCTTTGGATGAAGCCATGGAGTCTGTGGTACTTTGTTAAGGCAACCCTAGAAAACGAATGCAACAGGTAAGTTTGTTCCCGATTCTACCTGCCTGACTCCTCTCCTTGATCTGTTGCTGCTGCTTCGGACCTGACTCTGAAAGCTCACACACTGGAATTGGGGTTAAGCGTTGTAACATTCCATTTTGTGTTAGAGTGAGTTCCAGAAGGCAGTGTAGTGTCCAGCCGACCCTGCAGGAGGAGCTGGCTTTGGAAAAAAAGGCACTTCAGACTCGCAAATGAGAAACTTCCCACTGCAGCTCCAGGCCCTGCAAGGAACTGCTAATAGAGATGTAACATTCTGTATTATTTTTATTCTCCTCTCTGCAGGTGAGGAAAACTCTCTCTGGCTCCAAGTTAAAAACACATGTTCCAATACCACAGGAATAAGATGAGTATTCAACTTTCTGTTGTCAGTCCCCAAGGATGGACTTATGTCCAAGGTTTGTGCCTTTTCTGGCTCTGAACTAGATTATCCATCCCTGAAAATCAACCCTATTAGTTGGAAAGCAAGCCATAAATAAACCCCAAATTGATACTGAGATTGGGAGGAGAAAGTTATATATACCTACTTCCTTTAAAATGCATCATCAATCGTTTTAATCCTTTTTTTCTTTTTCCTTTTTGCCTGCGCAGCGCAGCATGCGGGATCTTAGTACCCCGACCAGGGATCGCACCCGAACCCCTGCAGTGGAAGCATGGAGTCTTAACCACTGGACCACCAGTCTTAACCACTGGGCCATCCTTATAATTGTAAAGTCACGTCCAGAGCGAGATTGGGAATGTATTACGTCTGTTTCTGTTTTGTAGTATTTCTGTTCAGCTTGCTCTCTGTTCTTTGTCAGTGATGGATACCTTGCCCCCACCACTGACAATTTTGTTGGCAGTCACTTTGGATTTTCAAGACACTTAAAAACAGCTAAATAAAACATAGGTTTTCTGAAAGATGGACCCTGGGGTGGGATGAATCAGACTATGGTCTTCCTGACATAATTTGTACATCTGCCAATTTGGGACCTATCAATTTTCTGTCTGGAACATCACATTTAGAGAAATATATTGGTTATGGCAGTAAAAGTTTACTATTTAACTTCTGTGAACCTTGCCTATAAAACTAGAGTAACCACCTGTTCTATCCTCTTACACGTGGAAGACATGGAGGAGCAGCCAATTGTTTTGAAGCACTCGATAAACAGGCTAAAATCACACATAGAGTGTAAGCTTCCTATAATTTATCAATGCAGTCTAGTTCCCAGGGCCCTATGTTGTTAGTGACTCATTCAGAGTTACTGGGTATCGTAAAGAATTCTCAAGTGCTGAAATCTGGTGATAAAAAAGACTCCAAAAATGTAAGTGGGTAAACAAGGAGCTACATGGTAGATGAGCCTCTTGTTTATCTCTAGAGGGGCCTGACAATCTTACTCAGAGAATCATTCTGTTCTCCTACCTGAATGAGTTAGGTTCCTGTGAATCCTACATATTTGAGGTCACTGGTCAGAGGTATCCTTCAAGTTATCTGAGTGGGTAAGGCTAATGAAGGTTTTCTCTTCAAGTCTTGAAAGACATTAGCAATCATGATGCAAGAGACACCTTGCATTTTCATATTTTTTTTCCGCTTATCTAGTTTCTTTAAGTGATATAAATGGTTTGTATCTGAGCTAAGCGTTTGAGTTAGGGCTGGTGCTGAGGGTAGCAGTGTATCTTAAATTCATTTTTGGAGTGAGAAAGGGGATTTAAATCCACTTACAACAACAATAGAGAAATAGTGCCAGACAAATTTCTGATTGGAGAAAATAGTAATGAGGGATCTGACTTAAATGGTAAAACACTTAGATGATCTTTATTTTTTCTTTTCTTCCCTTTTCTTTCTTCTTTTTTTCCCCTCATCCTCCTATTCCTTCTTCTTTGCCTTTAGTGTGTGGAAGGAGCAATATAAGAGCCAGGGTCAACTAGTTATAAAGGAGATAGCTTTGTTTGCGCAGTTGAATCAGGAAATGTGAGATTAAGGGAACAGCTGAGATTTAGTACACATCTGTGAGAGAAGCTTTGGGGTTTTAATTTCTTTAATTAAAAAAAACAGGGAGAAATGGAAAGAGAGAGCAGGAGCCAAGGAGAGAAAAAATAAAACAGGACATCCTGGTGCCTTGAACCACCTGGGTGCCCTGGACAGGCTGGTAATGTGTCACCTTGCACCACTCATCTTTAAATATTTGTCCTATATTTATTTTAGAGGAGGGGCTGAATACTGCTTGGGGGACGACAGAGGAAGAGGGCTACCTCGTGGCAGAGCTCACTCTTTTCTCTATTGGTAGGGGATTTAACTCTGGCCCCAAACTTCTTTGTCCTCCTCTACCAAACGAGAACCCTGCACCGCCTGGGGCACAGTTGAATAAGCACTGAGAACTGAAATATTGCCTGCCATGTCAATAAACAAAGGATGTTGCAGTCATCAAGCCATCATATTACAGCCACCTGGATGGTGAGCCCTGAGAGAGCTCAGGATAGAGATAAATGGGCTGTCCACTGCCAAGCCCATCTGGCAGTCAGCCACTGCAGCCATCCCCAACGGTGCCCCCGAAGGGGACTCAGGATGAGAAAACACAGGATACTGCCCTCAGATAGCTGAGGTGCATATCAAAAGAATGATTTCAGTGAGCCCAGACTCTTGCATCTTCCCAAACACAGAAAAGTGCTAAATTCCTTAACTTGAGAGATATACGATATTCTTTTTTTTTTTAAAGAAGATGTTGGGGGTAGGAGTTTATTAATTAATTAATTTATTTTTGCTGTGTTGCGTCTTCGTTTCTGTGCGAGGGCTTTCTCTAGTTGTGGCAAGCGGGGGCCACTCTTCTTCGCGGTGCACGGGCCTCCCACTATCGCGGCCTCTCTTGCTGTGGAGCACAGCCTCCAGACACGCAGGCTCAATGGTTGTGGCTCACGGGCCTAGTTGCTCTGCAGCATGTGGGATCCTCCCAAACCAGGGCTCGAACCCGTGTCCCCTGCATTAGCAGGCAGATTCTCAATCACTGAGCCACCAGGGAAGCCCTATGATATCCTTTTATTAATAGTAATCTTTTGACTACCTGGTTTTGTTGCAAAAACTCCTATATATCCTGATCCCTTCCTCTTTGGAGCAGCTTCTCAAAGTTATTTGAGACTCTGTCTCCTGGGTTTGAAGTCCTAAGAATGTCTGCTAAATAAAACATAACTCTCAACTTTTAGGCTGTGCATTTTTATTTTCAGTTGACAGCACCTATGTCTAATTCTAGGACTCACCTAGAGCCTTCTTGGCCACAAATAATACAGTTCATCTAAACATACGCAGTCCTCTCCTTGGAAAATGCTGTTTTTTCCATCTTCTGAAATTTCTAGTGGAGATTTAGTGTCTCAGTGATTTATAGCATCTCCTATAGATTGCTACATGGGGCACTTGTCAATCTGAGTGAGGCTGAAGGTGGGAGAAAGCCAGAGGAAGAGACTTTGTGGAGGACAGGACTCGAGGAAAGGAAGTTCCAAATGATTTAAAATTTGTTTTAAAGAGTGAAAGAGAACTAGAAAATGTTTAAAATGTAATAGTAATAAGAATGGTAATAATTTGAGCTTCTGCTTCCATCTTGGGAGTTTGCTTTGCAAGAGGGACTACTCTAATGTCTGTGCTCTGCTCTTTGAAAAACAATGTGCACCTTGAAAAATGGATGTGAATCATTTTTTTAAAGATTCAACATATAAGCAATATCGTATGATATAGATGAACTTATATACACAAAACAGAAATAGACCCAAAGACATAGAAAACAAATTTATTGTTACCAAAGAGGAAAGGAGCGGGGGATAAACTAGGAGTTTGGAATTAACATACACACACTACTGTATGTAAAATAGATAACGAACAAGGACCTGCTGTATAGCACAGGGAACTATACTCAATATTTTGTAACAGCCTATAAGGGAAAAAATCTGAAAAGGAATATATATATATATATATATATAAAACTATATAAAAATATAAATATATATATAACTGAATCACTTTGCTGTGTACCTGGAACTAACACAACATTGTAAATCAACTATACTTCAATTACAAAAATGAAAAATGGATATGACTGCTCATATGATTGATGGACCTAGAGTTTTTATGGTCCACTGTAGAATGAGTAAGTCACAGACTTGAGCAATTTTCTGATTTCCAGTGAAATGATAGAAAAACCATCTATTGGCTTAAAGATTTTGCAAATTAAATTATAAATATTAGTACTAAGACCAAATTTGTGTGACATTAAAACCAACATCTTCAGAGAGTGGAAATGATTCAGAGGATCATGTTTATGATTGTGGAAGCAGCTGTCATATGTAATTAAAGAAGCCAAGGGTCCTAGTGACTAAGGGCATAAATGAGATTTATGAAATGATGATGTCCCTGGCACTGCTGTACCAAACTTAGCCTTTTGGGAAATAGCATTAAGCACTCTGAGTCTTCTAAGGACATTGTAAACAGTAGGTAAGTCACCTTCTTCCCCCCACTGCCAGTCTTCTAGGTCAGGGGTCCCTAACATCGGGGCAGCGGCACGGACCAGTAGTGGTCTGTGTCCTGTTAGGAACTGGGCTGCACAGCAGGAGGTGAGCAGCGGGTGAGCAAGTGAAGCTTCATCTGCCGCTCCCCATTGCTCCCCACTGCTCCCCATTGCTCACATTACCGCCTGAACCCCCACCCCCAACGTCCAAGGAAAAATTGTCTTCCATGAAACCGGTCCCTGGTGCCAAAAATGTTGGGGACGGCTGATTTAGGTGGTATTTATCACCACAGCATTTCAGATTGGGAAATATCTTCATCTAATCCCATAAATTGTTGATTTCATGTAGAATGAATACAGAGTTGGTCTTTGTTACCTCCAGGGCTGGGCACCTACAGGAGATTCTTCCTTTTCCAGTTACCAGAGGAAGAGTTTGCCTGCAAAGGGAGGAAAAGTGCTATAATTAACCTGCTGCCTTCCACTCATAATTAGGGCTCACATTTTGCCTTGAGTTTTGAGACAGGATCTGTTTAGACCTTTATTCTTCTTTACTCCAGCCCTCTATTTCCCTCCCTCTTTTCCTTACTCCAGTCCTTTATTTCCCTCCACTGCCTGTTTTCATTTCTTTCCAAGATGTGCTTAATAATTCCCACATTCTGGTGGGCCCCTCAAAGGGCAAAGGTGAAGCACAGGAGAAATACATGAATCACTGGCAAGACCCAAGCTGGCTGCAACCCCTGAGGCCTCAGTCTCTTCATGATAGTTCCACCTTGGTCCATATGATGATGCTTCTCCCTCCTCCATAGCGAGGTGCTCCCACAAACCCCAAAAGTCCAGAGAGAAGCTCAGACACAAACGGCAACTGGTTACGTCACTTTCTAACAAGAGAGATTTTCCATCACACTTACTGGACTCACTAGCTTAGTAGAAAGATCATCACAATATAATGTCAGCTTCCATGAATTTTGGGGTGATAAAAACCTGTCTATATTTGAGAAGTTTTTCATGAGTAGTTTTATTGAATAGAGAGAAATCTTAAGACCTGAAGCTATTAGACAACAGCAAGAAAGGAAAATACACTTGGGAGTTTTAAAAGGTATCCCACTTTTGGCAAAAGTGCCAGGTTGTGTATCCCACTTTTGGCAAAAATGCTAGGTTGGGTGGGGGAATAAATGCTGCTTTAGGTTTTTATTTCTTTTTAACAAAATAATTTTTAAAAATCATGTGGGACCAAGTCATTTGCATCAGACTTTTGCACATTTAGATGGCAGGCATGGTTTCTCAAGACTATAAATTCTGTATTCAGTTTAAGAAAGTGTATTTTTGATTGAGGTTAACACAGTATTTAAGTTAATGGAAAACATGCTTCCATTGCAGAGTATTTCCACCAGAATTGCTGGATTCTGTACAACAATCTGTTTCTATTTTGAAAAAATATGTGGTGCTGTTGTATGACCTAAATATTCCTTTCCCCCCCTCTTATTTCACTGTTCTACATTCACGTGCTTTCTTCTTCAGGTATATTCAAATAAATAAATGGCATAATATGAATTCAGAAGAAAATGTTTCCTGGTTCTATACATCTTTAATGTTTCAGAGAAAAAATATTTAGCTTATAGTCTGAGCTTCATTTCAATATAGAGAGGCATGATTCCCACTACTGCTACCCAAATGACTTTGGAATTGGGAAGAGAGACGTAGTGTCAGAAAGTGACTCTTAAACTCTGTGTGAATTAAATTTTTCTGAGTAACAAACCACTCCAACATGCACTGGCTCAAAATAGCAATCATTTTTTTCTTGCACACCTATGATTTTCAGGTGGAGGTTGGTGGATCTGACTTGTCTAGGCAGCTCTGATTCATTTTGAGTTCAGATGGGCTTGGGTTCTTGCTTGGGCTTAGTCTGTCAATGAGTGCTAATTCTGGGGTTCAGTCTGGAGAGATAACAGCTACCGGGGGATGCTCTTCTCCAGCATGAAATTCAGATGGGCAAGGAGGGACATGACTTAAATTTGGAACTGACACTTTGTTATTTTTTAAAAATTTTAAAATATTTTTTTATTATATTTTTTACATCAAGCACTTCAGGGAAAAAATAATTACAATGATTCAAATGTATGAATGTTTCAAAATCAACATGCAATCCCTGGATTCAATAAATATCACCGCCCAAACTGGCACTCTGTTACCCGTATATCACTGCCCAAAGTAGGTCACATGGCTAAGTCCTACATCAACAAGGTGGGAAAATTTACTAGGAGGAACTGCAAAGTCAAGTGGCAGGGTGGGGGAAACAGAGAGGAGAAGAATTGGAAGCCAATAATTCAATCCATCAGAAACCCCAATTCAGTCTCTTTTCTCTGCAGGTGGGAATGTTGCCATTGTGTTATCCTTCCTTCTCCACTGGGGCAGCAAGACATAAGAGGGAGGCAACTTCAGTCAGTCATGACTTGCTCTGATCTCCATGTACAGCTTTCCCTGGGATTCTCAAACTTTGGTGTATGATGTGATTACTGGTGAGGTTGGTAACAATGCAGATCCTGAGTCCCGTTTTCAAATTTATTAAATCATAACAGGTGGTGGCAGGGCCAAGTCATTTATATTTTTAATGAGTTCCTCTGTGATTTTGATGCATTTTGACTTTTGAGACTCACATCGGTATAATAAGGTTAATTGAAGTGGTCAGTCTGGGTCTTGAACTTGATGGAACCCTAGCAGTTCGGCAAATGTGATAGACTTCATTATTGTTCAGCAAATACTACATCCTCTGCACAGGAGGTGATTACTTCCTTGTTCCAAAGTTGTTGGATGTAGTTATAATATTGATTTTGGCCAATGGGATGACATACTTCCTGTTCAAGTAAGGTTTTAACTTTGTTTATATTGTTAGACTTTATCTCTTGTGTTCCTGCCCTCTGCCATGAGAAGAACTTATCCCAGGCAGTTATGGGTGCATCAGCCTGTGAAGGATGTTGTACATCTAGAATGAGGGAACCAGATGTATATTCTGGAACATAGTCACTGCAGCTGCCTCATAGACTCATATGTGAAAAATAACTGTTAGTTGTTATAAGGCAGTGAGATTTTAGGACTGTATCTTATACAATATTATTGCAGCAAAAACTGACAAATACAAATCAACCAAACAAGGTAAATGAGGCATATATTAAACTGGGACAAAAACATACTACTCTCAGATTTTTAAATGCCTTTTGAAGACTTATTCGAGGCTATCTTTAGTGTTTGTTTTACTTTGACTTAACTTACATGAAAATGCTAGAGAAGGAGAAAATTGGCTTATAAAGAGATTTAGTCAGGATCTAGAACACTCTCAGAATTGGTCTTGATTCTGAATTTTCTTCCTTAGGGTCTCTATGTGTTTTCCCCAGACAGAGTAGGAGGTTTTGCACTTTTTCTGTTTGTTTGATCAACAATAATAACAACTAATAATAAATGTTAGTATATGCCAAGTGCCATCCTAATTACTTTCCATGTATTAATTCATTTAATTCTCCAACAACTCTGTGAAGTAGAGACTATTATTATCCTCATTTCATGGATGAAGAGCTGGGCTCACATTGACCACACAGCCAGACGACATAGCTCTGAGAAGTCTAACTTCAGAAACTATTCTCTTGACCACTTTGTTGTTGCCCCTATAAGTTTTCAACACATGCTACCATTTTTTATTTAAAACCACATTAATGCTCCTCCTAGAAAAGCAAGTTGCCTAATCTCCATCTAGAACAGAAAGATTTCAGATGTCAGCAGTAAAATGTGGGTACAACATTTCCTTGAGAGAAGACTATCTGTTGCAATATTTGTTCTTTATTCCACTGCCACCCCCGTTTTGGTCTAGAATATTTCTTTTTCCACTTTCTAATTCCCTCATCAGGGAAACAGAAATTATGGCTTTTCATTTCATTTTAACCAAGAAACCTGAAGGCAGATTATACAATTTCCAGCAAAGCACTTCATTAGAATAAAAATTCAACAAAACAACACATTTTTACATATTCCATGAGTTCATGTCAATGAGATGCAACTTGCACAGGGTAAAGTTACAATTTAAAAATTGTGTAAAATAATAGCATCTGTTTATTTAGGACTTACTCAGAGACATTTTCCAGATATTAGCTTTACTTCTAATAACAAACCTGCAGATAAATTATGATTATCTTCTTTTGTGGGCAAGGAGGTTGAATCTTAATAAAATCACAGAGCTAGGTAATGGAACAACAGTGGAGACAGATTTTTATGATTATAAATTGTGTTGTCTGGTCTCCACACCTCATCACTTCTCTTACTTTGAAGAAATACTATTTTTAAAACCCTTAAATTACTGCATAAAAACTAATTTTTCCGATTTATTCTCATACTATTTAAATCTCTGAAATGGATTTAGATCTCAATCTCTTTTCTACATAGCAAGATCAATTGATTGAATGAGTACTAATAAATATAATCTCTCCTGAGTACACATTATTATTAGATGAGTGGTAAACGGGATTTAAATACAGCGAGAGCTCCCATTCCTAAAAACAAAATCAAAAAACAAAAAAAATCCTGCTCTGCTTTTTACTGCCCATTTAATTTTTGTTACATCCTGGGCAAATCTATTCTACATCTGTGGGGCAATCTGTTCTCTGCTTCCCTTAATGGTTAAGTGGAGGACAGATTCTTAGCTATCTCCTCTAGCTGATCTTATCATTTCATGTCTCTATTTAACACAGTGTAGAACAGTTGTTTGATCTACAAAATTGTTCCTAAATCTGTTTACCTATCACACTAACATTGTAAGAAGACAATATCCCTAGAAGAGAATCCTTTTATGTTTGCATACCAGATTATTCAAAGACATATATTAGCAACCTCAACTCTTTTTCTGGTATAAAGAGCACAATAAAGATTGCTTGAAAAAAGTTTCTTTGAAGAATCTTCATATTATACTCTGAAGGGAATAGAACAGTTAAATGCAGAAAGTGTATTCTATAATTTTCTCACAAAAATCATACATTTTCCTACATATTAAAAAAAAAAAGATAGATGGGAGGCAGAGTAAGAAGAAATTGATTTCCAATCTGTTTCTATTCAAAGCTCAGACAAATGGAAACAACCTCAAAGATCCAGGGCCATAGGGGAAAAAACATGGGTGTATCAGTTCTTCAGAAAACCAGGGCGATCAGGATGTGTATATATAGAGAAAGAGACTTATGATATGGAATTGGATCATGTTATTATGGAGGCTGGCAAGTCTAAAATCTGCAGCCTGGGCCAACAGGCTGGTGACCCAGTAGAGTTCCATTCTGAGTTCAAAGGCAGTGTGCAGTAGAATCAGGAAGAGCTGAAGTTGTAGACAAATTTCAAAGGCGGTCTGATGGAGAAATTCTTTCTTGAGGAGTGGAGTGGGGCAGAACCAGTCTTTTGTTTTATTCAGGCTTTCAACTGATTGGATGAGGTCCACCCACACTAAAGAGAGCAATCTGCTTTACTCAGAGTCTGCTGACTTAATCTCATCTAAAACATCCTCATAGAAACATCTAGAATAATGTTCAGCCAAATATCTGGTCACCCTGTCGTTCAGCCAAGCAGTCACATTAAATTTACCATCTCAGTGGACATAAAGAGGATCCAGTCCTTCTTTCTTTCTCAGGTTAAGAAATCACAGTAAGCTGAGAAGATATCCTGAAATATTACTACAGGAGATAACTTCAAAAAATTTTGAGATGATTAGTTATTCAGTGGGCAAACACCTTTCAGGCTAAGAAAAATTTAGAATTAAGTATAGAAATGTTTAATAGGGCCAAGTCTACAGTAAGTATTGCACTTGAGAAGACTGTTACATTGGTATTATAAGTATTTATAATAGTTAAGAGAATTTGGTCTATATATTACTCAGGATAGGTGTGGTTATGCTATGATAACAAATAACTCTCAAATCCTCAACGATATGTAGGAAAATACACTTTTATAAAGTTTAATTTATTCCAGTTTCACTGAAATACATTACATATAACATTGTGTAAGTTTAAAGTGGACAGTGTGATGATTTGATACACATATATATTGTAAAATGATTACAACAAAAAGATTAGTTTACGCCTTCATCACCTCACAAAATTAGCACTTTTGTGGTGAGAATACTTAAGGTTAACTTTCTTAGTAACTTTCAAGTATATAATTCAGTATTCTTAACTATAGCCACCATGCCGTATATTAGATCCCATAAATTATTCACCTTATAGCTGGAAGTTTGTACACTTTGGCCAACATGTGCCATTTCTCCCACCTTCCTGGCCCTTCACAACTACCATTCTACTTTCTAATTCTATGAGCTTGGCCTTTTTTTTTTTAAACATCTTTATTAGAGTATAATTGCTTTATAATGGTGTGTTAGTTTCTGCTTTACAACAAAGTGAATCAGCTATATGTATACATATATCCCCATATCTCCTCCCTCTTGTGTCTCCCTCCCACACTTCCTATCCCACCCCTGTAGGTGATCACAAAGCACCGAGCTCATTTGCCTGTGCTATGCGGTTGCTTCCCACTAGCTATCTATTTTACATTTGGTAGTGTACATATGCCCATGCCACTCTATCACTTCGTTTGAGCTTACTCTTCCCCCTCCCCATGTCCTCAAGTCCATTCTCTATGTCTGCATTTTTATTCCTGGCCTGCCCCTACGTTCTTCAGAAACAGTTTTTGTTTTTGTAGATTCCATATATATGTGTTAGCATACGGTATTTGTTTCTCTCTTCCTGACTCACTTCACTCTGTATGACCGATGCTGGGTCCATCCACATCCGCATCACTACAAATAACTCAATTTCATTTATTTTTACGGCTGAGTAATAATCCATTGTATATATGTGCCACATCTTCTTTATCCATTCATCTGTCAATGGACACTTTGGTTGCTTCCATGACCTGGCTATTGTAAATAGAGCTGCAATGAACATCATGGTACATGAGTCTTTTTGAATTATGGTGTTCTCAGGCTATATGCCCAGTAGTGGGATTGCTGTGTCATACGGTAGTTCTATTTTTATTTTTTAAAGGAACTTCCATACTGTTCTCCATAGTGGCTGTATCAGTTTACATTCCCACCAACAGTGCAAGAGGATTTCCTTTTCACCACACCCTCTCCAGCATTTATTGTTTGTAGATTTTTTGATGATGGCCATTCTGGCTGCTGTGACGTGATGCCTCATTGTAGTTTTGACTTGCATTTATCTAATGATTAGTGATGTTGAGCATCCTTTCATGTGTTTGTTGGCAATCTGTATATCTTCTTTGGAGAAATGTCTTTTTAGGTCTTCTGCCACTTTTGGGTTGTGTTGTCTGTTTTTATTTGATATTGAGCTGCATGAGTGGCTTGTATATTTTGGAGATTAATCCTTTGTCAGTTGCTTCATTTGCAGATATTTTCTCCCATTCTGAGCATTGTCTTTTCATCTTGTTTATGGTTTCCTTTGCTGTGCAAAAGCTTTTAAGTTTCATTAGGTCCCATTTGTTTATTTTTGCTTTTATATCCATTTCTCTCAAAGGTGGGTCAAAAAGGATCTTGCTGTGATTTATGTCACAGAGTGTTCTGCCTATGTTTTCCTCTAAGAGTTTTATAGTGTCTGGCCTTACATTTAGGTCTTTAATCCACTTTCAGTTTATTTTTGTGTATGGTGTTAGGGAGTGTTCAAATTTCATTCTTTTACATGTAGCTGTCCAGTTTTTCCAGCACCACATATTGAAGAGGCTGTCCTTTCTCCATTGGATATTCTTGCCTCCTTTATCAAAAATAAGGTGACCATATGTGCGTGGGTTTGTCTCTGGGCTTTCTATACTGTTCAATTGATCTATATTTCTGTTTTTGTGCCAGTACCATACTGTCTTGATTACTGTAGCTTTGTAGTATAGTCTGAAATCCAGGAGCCTGGTTCCTCTAGCTCCATTTTTCCTTCTTAAGATTTCTTTGGCTATTCGGGGTCTTTTCTGTTTCCATACAAATTGTGAAAATTTTTGTTCTAGTTCTGTGAAAAATGTCATTGGTAGTTTGATAGGCCTTGCATTGAATCTGTAGATTGCTTTGGGTAGTAGAGTCATTTTCAAAATGTTGATTCTTCCAATCCAAGAACATGGTGTATCTCTCCATCTGTTTGTATTATCTTTAATTGCTTTCATCACTGTCTTATAGTTTTCTGCAAGCAGGTCTTTTGTCTCCTTAAGTAGGTTTTTTTCCCAAGTATTTAATCTTTCAGTTGCCATGGTAAATGGGAGTGTTTTCTTAATTTCTCTTTCAGAGTTTTGATCATTAGTGTATAGAAATGCAGGAGATTTCTGTGCATTATTTTTGTATCCTGCTACTTTATCAAATTCATTGATTAGCTCTAGTAGTTTTCTGGTAGCATCTTTAGGATTCTCTATGTATAGTATCATGTCCTCTGCAAACCATGACAGCTTTAGTTCTTTTTTCCAATTTGGATTCTTTTTATTTCTTTTTCTTCTCTGATTGCTGTGGCTAAAACTTCCAAAACTATGTTGAATAATAGTGGTGAGAGATGGCAACCTTGTCTTGTTCCTGATCTTAGTGGAAACGTTTCAGTTTTTCACCACTAAGAACATTGTTGGCTGTAGGTGTGTCATATATGGTCTTTATCATATTGAGGTAAGTTCCCTCTATGCTTAGTTTGTGGAGGGTTTTTATCATAAATGGGTGTTGAATTTTGTCAAAAGCTTTCTCTGCATCTATTGAGATGATCACATGGTTTTTATCCTTCAATTTATTAATATGGTTTATCACATTGATTGATTTGCATATATCAAAGAATCCTTTCATTCCTGGGATAAACCCCACTTGATCATGGTGTATGATCATTTTAATGTGCTGTTGGATTCTGTTTGCTAATATTTTGTTGAGCATTTTTGCATCTATATTCATCAGTGATATTGGCCTGTAGTTTTCTTCCATTTTGACATCTTTGGATTTGGTATCAGGGTGATGGTGGCCTTGTAGAATGAGTTTCAGAGTGTTCCTCCCTCTGCTATATTTTGGAAGTGTTTCAGAAGGATAGGTGTTAGCTCTTCTCTAAATGTTAAGTAGAATTCGTCTGTGAAGCCATCTGGTCCTGGGCTTTTTTTGCTGGACGATTTTTAGTCACAGTTTCAATTTCAGTGCCTGTGATTGGTCTGTTTATATTTTCTATTTATTACTGATTCAGTCTTGGAATATTGTGGTTTCCTAAGAATTAGACCATTTCTTCCAGGTTGTCCATTTTATTGGCATATAGTTGCTTGTAGTCATCTCTCATGAGTGTTTCTATTTGTGAGTGTCAGTTGTTACTTCTTTTTCATTTGTAAATCTATTGATTTGAGTCTTCTCCCTTTTTTCTTGATGAGTCTGGCTAATGGTTTATCAATTTTGTTTATCTTCTCAAAGAACCAGCTTTTAGTTTTATTGATCTTTGTGATTGTTTACTTCATTTCTTTTTCATTATTTCTGATCTGATCTTTATGATTTCTTTCCTTCTGTTAACTTTGGGTTTTTTTGTTGTTGTTGTTGTTCTTTGTTAATTGCTTTAGGTGTAAGGTTAGGTTGTTTATTTGAGGTGTTTCTTGTTTCTTGGGTTCGGATTGTATTGCTAGAAACTTCCCATTTAGACCTGCATTTGCTGCA
Organism: Pseudorca crassidens; assembly: GCF_039906515.1. Lineage (NCBI taxonomy): Eukaryota > Metazoa > Chordata > Mammalia > Artiodactyla > Delphinidae > Pseudorca > Pseudorca crassidens. The sequence continues at coordinate 133,366,563 of NC_090300.1, read as the reverse complement.
TCCCATAGGTTTTGGATCATCATATTTTCATTGTCATATGTTTCTAGGTATTTTTTGATTTATTCAGTGATCTCTTGGTTAGTTAGTAGTGTATCATTTAACCTCCATGTATTTTTTACTGTTTTATTCCTGTAATTGATATCTAGTCTCACAGAATTGTGGTCAGAAAAGATGCTTGATACGATTTCAATTTTCTTAAATTTACCAAGGCTTGACTTATGATCAATGATATGATCTATCCTGGAGCATGTTCCATGAGCACTTGAGAAGAAAGTGTATTCTGTTGTTTTTGCATGGAATGTCTTATAAATATCAATTAAGTCCATCTTGTTAATGTATCATTTAAAGCTTGTGTTTCCTTATTTATTTTCATTTTGGATGATACATCCATTGGTGAAAATGGGGTGTTAAATCCACTACTATGACTATGTTACTGTCAATTTCCCCTTTTATGGCTGTTAGCATTTGCCTTATTTATTAAGGTGATCCTATGTTGGGTGCATAAATTTTTAATTGTTATATCTTATTCTTGGATTGATCCCTTGATCATTATTATTGTCCTTTCTGTCTCTTGTAATAGTTTTTATTTTAAAGTCTGTTTTGTCTGATATGAGAATTACTACTCCATCTTTCTTTTGATTTGCATTTGCATGGAATATCTTTTTCCATCCCCTCAGTCTGTGTGTGTTCCTAGGTCTGAAATTGGTGTCTTGTAGACAGCATATATACAGGTCTTGTTTTTGTATCCATTCAGCCTGTCTATGTCTTTTGGTTCAAGCATTTAATCCATTTGCCTTTAAGTTAGTCATTGATATGTATGTTCCTATTCCCATTTTCTCAATTGTTTTTGGTTTGTTATCATATGTCTTTTCCTTCTCTTGTGTTTTCTGCCTAGAGAATTTCCTTTATCATTTGTTGTAAAGCTGTTTTGGTGGTGCTGAATTCTCTTAGCTTTTGCTTTTCTGTAAAGGTTTTAATTACTCCATCAAATCTGAATCAGATCCTTGCTGGGTAGAATAATCTTGGTTGTAGGTTTTTCCCTTTCATCACTTTAAATATGTCCTACCACTCGCTTCTGGTTTGCAGAGTTTCTGCTGAAAGATCAGCTGTTAATCTTATGGGGATTCCCTTGCATGTTATTTGTTGCTTTTCCCTTGCTGCTTTTAATATGTTTTCTTCGTATTTAATTTTTGATGGTTTGATTAAGATGTGTCTTGGTGTGTTTCTCATTGGATTTATCCTGTATGGGACTCTCTGTGCTTCCTGGACTTGATTGACTATTTCCTTTCCTGTATTAGGGAAATTTTAAACTATAATCTCTTGAAATATTTTCTCAGTCTCTTTCTTTTTCTCTTCTTCTTCTGGGACCCTTGTAATTCGAATGTTGGTGCTTTTAATGTTTTCCCAGAAGTCTCTGAGACTGTCTTCAATTCTTTTCCTTCTTTTCTGTTCATTCTGCTCTGTGGTCTTTATTTCCACTATTTTATCTTCCAGGTCACTTATCCTTTCTTCTGCCTTTGTTATTCTACAATTGATTCCCTCTAGAGAATTTTTAATTTCATTTATTGTATTGTTCATCATTGTTTCTTTGCTCTTTAGTTCTTCTAGGTCCTTGTTAAACATTTCTTTTATTTTCTCCATTCTATTTCCAAGATTTGGGAACTTCTTTTCTGTCATTATTCTGAATTCTTTTTCAGGTAGACTGCCTATTTCCTCTTCATTAGTTTGGTCTGATGGGTTTTTACCTTGCTCCTTCATCTGCTGTGTGTTTCTCTGCCTTCTCATTTTCTTAACTTACTGTGTTTGGCATCTCCTTTTCACAGGCTACAGGTTCTTAGTTTCCATTGTTTTTGGTGTCTGCCCCCAGTGGATAAGTCTGGTTCAGTGGATTGTGTAAGCTTCCTGGTGTAGGGGACTCGTGCCTGTGTTCTGGTGGATGAGTCTCGATCTTGTCTTTCCAGTGGGCAGGATCACATCTGGTGGTTTTTTCTGGGGTGCATGTGACCTTAGTTTGATTTTAGGTAGCCTCTCTGCTGATGGGTGGGTTTGTGTTCCTCTCTTGCTCGTTGTTTGGCATAAGTTGTCCAGCATTGTAGCTTGATCGTTGTTGAGTGGAGCTCGGTCTTAGCCGTGAGATAGAGATCTCTGGGAGAGCTTTTGCCACTTGATGTTACATGGAGCTGGGAGGTCTCTGGTGGACCAATGTCCTGAACTCTTAGAGACATAAGCCTGACACCTTGCCAGAGCACCAAGACCCTGTCAGCCACACTGCTCAGAAGAAATGGGAGAAAACAAGAAAAAAGAGAGAAAAAATAAATAAATTGCATTTCTTTTTAAAGAAACCACAGTTTCTTTAAGTAATTCTAATTTAAAATGTGCAATCAGCATAATCAATTTAGACTTGTGATTTTCAGGTCAAAGTTTAGAGTTTATTGATAATATTGGAAAATTTAAAAGAACTTGATATCCATAATATGTATAAGTTTAATTTGTTACATACAGAAGAATTACTTAAACGTTTAGAAAGTTTTTTTTTCTGTAAATTGGAAAATTAGGTACCTAAATATACAAATGCAACTAAGAAATATTTAAAGAAATCTAAGTAAATTAAAAAATGTGATTATAAATTAATCTCAGTCTCTTTAAAAGTGACTTAATTTTTTTTGGAGTTATGAATGGAGTAATAAGCCTTTTATGTTGAATTTAAAGGTATAAGAAGGAATTAGGTTTTTGAATTTATTTTACTCTAATAAGTAAATATTAATATTTAAAACTTAAGTATACTTTTGAAAATAAGTTTATCTTTTTGGGGTATCAAAATCTCCCATTCAATATGTAAATCTTACTATAATCTAAAGGTCTACTTTTTTTTTCCTTTCTGAGCATTTAAGCCTTTGAAATGATTATTATTAGAGACTTAAACATGAAGGATCTACTAAAATGTAGAGCATAATAGAGGAAAACCTGAAGATGCAGTCTTCTAGGTTTCTAGCAGAGTGATAATCTCCTCTCTTTAGCTTACATAAACAAATTTAAAAAAAGACAAATTTTAGGAGGAAAAAATCATGTTTTCAATACTCTCTAATGTTCCTCTTTTACAAGTACAAACTGCTGTGCAGGTAAAGTTGATGATAGTTAATGTAGGTAACGTACTTACTTGAATTGGTTGGAAGTAAAACCAGAAGAGAAATATTGTATTTGATGAAATCCACTGTTTACAGTTCCTTCAAAATGTGGGTCTATGTAGTGATTTATTCCTGATGAATAAGAGCAAGTAAGATATTCAAAAACATATGACAATTTATACAATGTATGTACATATATTTATTTATGGCTTCATCTGCACCACACAAGAAAATACAATGGCTTTCCACAGACCACAGATCTTTTGCATACAAGTCAAAGCGTCTATTCCATGTGGCTTAGGAAAATGTGTACAGCTTCCATATGGGTAAAAAAAGATTTTCTGACACTCAAACAAAAAGAATCAACCATCAAAGAACCTACTGAAACATTTGACAAATATCACAGCACTCTGAATTCTAGTTTTAATGTCTACATATTTTATTTTGCAATATACTTTGTCATTTTGTAATAGAGCTGTACAGAAGTTTCTGCCAAAGACCATGGGATTTAATGGATTATTATACTATATGTAGAACACATACATGTATATGTGTATATATATTGATGTTTATTTCAATTTGTCTCCAGTTTACATAGCCTACTAGATATCCCAATGATTGACCATTTCTCTCATGGTGAAATTAAGAGGTGCCAACTCTCTTGAAGTAAATTCCCAAACTTCAGAATAATGATTAAATATTTGATTTATACAGTTTATTTCTCCCAGAGTGTTCATTTTAAATTAACTCCACTTTGAAGGGAGTGATCATCTTAGTGGTCGACAGTGATAGGTTAGGTTGACTTGGTCTTAACGTCATCAATGACCATAACCAAAAAAATAAAGGAAAGGAAACAAAAGAAAGAACAGAAAAGACCTTACATGAGAAGCCAACATTGCATTAAAATTTGGGTTATCACATAATGTTGAACTAGGCTGTTCTTTCCTGTGGGCCATGTGATGTGATACTTGAGGTCCCTATATTCCCGCAGATCCCCTTTCGTCTGCATGCTGCACTGCAGAAGTCCCAAACCACAGCCACAGGCTAGATTTGGCCCATCTCAGTGTTTCATTTGGCTTATACAGTGTTTAAAACTTCTGTGAGCCAACATTTTGAAATTGGAAGCTTTCACATAAAAATCCAGATTTCTGGCATCTCTCAGAAAATTAGGATATCTGGGAAATGGACTCATATTACCACATTGCAGTCCCTGGCTGGTTGGGCAGCTACTGCCCCCTTTAGACGGGCATGTACTTTCCATGGTCCCCGCCAATTCCTGCTGCTTCCTAACACTTTAGGTGTCAGGTGTCAGTCCCCACTTACTGCACTCACTCTGTTTCTTTTTCAGTAGAAAACATTTCTCTCTACTGGTATCTGTATAAAAAGTATGGTACAACTGAAACTAACACAACATTGTAAATCAACTATACCCCAATAAAAATTTTTTTAAACGTATGTAAAAATATGGCAGTATTTAAGTCAGGTTGTTCTTTGTGGATTCTCTTCTCCTTTTCTCTCACCTCCATTGAGGGCTAATTTCTCTCCCCTATCTCTCACTGGAATTGAAACAAAGATTTAAGAAACTGTTGATTAGTTTAAGTACTGAAAGTTTCTCAGAGGCATATTTGCTGGTTTGCTTTTTCTCTCAAAGGCTATATAAGATTGGGCTTGCGGAAAGTAAGAGAGACAAGGAGAAGGGAGAAGCAAATAAGAGAGTGTGCCAGTTTTGGCTCTCAGCTTGGAAACTACCCTCCTCTATAGTAGGCTTGGTGATGCTGGGACCTGGACTCTGCAAGCCACCTTTTGCTTGTGCTGTTAGGCTTTGCCAGCAGATAGCACAAAGAGGGACACAAGAGGGACCACAAGGCTGGAGGAGGCTGAAGAGGTTTTCTTCTTGTTGGTTCCCGCCAGTTTCCTGTTTGCTTGAAGTTCTTTTGAGCATGGCCTAAGCAACACTCCTTCACCCTGACAGCAGCACTTCCTTCATGACATGACAGCGGAATACGATTTGAAGTTTTTCCCACACTTGCCAAACCAGTTTCATCATGTGGTCCCCTTATGCCCACCCCTATTCCCTCTTCAGAAGTCTAAGTCTTAGTTCATGAGGGCCTCTCCTCCAAACTTCTAAGTTTACATATTCTGGAGTCTTTTTGTTGTTTTTGTTGCTCCCTCAGTTGTAAGGAATGGAAGCTGCTTCCTGCACTTGCTACTTTTTTGTTGCCTTAGAGTTCTCTTTCTTTCTCTACTTAACAAATTTATAGTTAATTATTTATGTTACTTTCTCTCTGTTCAGATAACTCCTTCCTGACTGGATCCTGACTAACAGACAGAAAAAAAGTTGATTGGGTGTGCAACCCAATATGGTAGCCACTAGTCACCTTAATTACTTAAATGTAAATTTAATTAATTTAAAAATAAATATAATTAAAAACACAGTTTCTCAGATTTATTAGGCACATTTCAAGTGTTCAATAGCCACATGAGGCTACTGGTGGCTGCATTGTACAGTGCAGATATAGAACATTTCTGTCATCACAGGACGTTCTCTTGGGTAGTGCTGGGCTAGAGAAATGAGGGGTCCTCAAAGTAGAGGGGAAACATGAATGGAAGATCTTCTTTAGAACCAGGAAATAACTGGAAGATACTGAGGATGAGCTCTTCTCAAGAAAGACTGAAAAATAGAGATTCTCTGATCACAATGCAATTAACTTAAAAACCAATAAAAAAATAGAAAACCATCATATATTTGAAAGTGAATGATATGATAATGAAATTATAATGAAACATTTCATATCTAAATTGAAGGTTATTAGTGGCATATGTAGAGACAACTAAATATTTTAGAAAAGAAGAAAATACGAAAATTAATAAATTAAGCATCATCTCAAGAAGCTAGAAAGAGAACAGCAAGTAAAAGGCAAAGATGGTAGAAATTCCAAAAAAAAAAAAAAAAACCAGATAAGAACAGAAATTAATCACATAGAAATATAATAGAGAAAACTAAGAAAGTCATGAGTTAGTTTTTGTGACAAAATTAATAAAGTTGGTAAATCCCTCAGAAGATTTATCAGGAAAAATTAGAGAAGACACAAATAATAAATGTCATATAAGAACAAGAAAATATTACTATAGATCCATCAGACATTAGAAAGGCAATAAAAATATTTTGAGTATATCAAGATCAATAATCTTGAGAATTTAGATGAAATCGGCCTATTCCTAGAAAAAACAATTTACTAAAACTAATCCTAAAAAAGTAGAAAATATGAATGGTCTTTTAACTATTAAACACTTGACTCAGAATTATACTTTTTTTCCATCAAAGACAACTCCAGGCTCACATGGCTTCCCTATTTCTGTCAAATATTTAAAAAAGACTTAGTTGCAGTCATTCACAAATCCTTCCAAAAAATAGTAATGGGGAAACTATCTCATTTTATGGAAGTTTTCCAAACCTTGTTACCAAACCAGTCAAAGGATGAAAATGTACAGTACAATTTTACACTAACAAATGACCAAAAATCCTAGACAATATAATCACTAACCAAATCTAGCAATATATTATACCATGACTAAGTTTTTTATATTCCAACTTCTGGCATTTTGTGAAATGTCTTGGACAATGATAGAGGTGCTAAAAAACTAGAAATGAGTGAACGCTGACAAAATAGATACTAACATCCTGAAATGAAAACAAATAGATTTTGAACACTATGGACTGATGAGCTTGATTATCAATTTGGGACAAAATATTCCAACAGATTAACTCAAAGATTTCTTTTGAGCCCTTTGGAAAACCAGAAGTACTTGCTACAAGTGATTATGAATTCACTTAGAATAAGCCTTTCAAATATCCAAAAGTCATTTTTTTAATAAAGCTTATAGGTTGATTAATGAGGAAGAAAATGTTACAGATAAGGATATCCCTGGTGGCACAGTAGTTAAAAATCCTCCTGCCAATGCAGGGGACACGGGTTTGAGCCCTGGTCTGGGAAGATCCCACATGCCACTGAGCAACTAAGTCCATGCACCAAAACTACTGAGCCTGCACTCTAGAGTCCATGAACCACAACTACTGAAGCCTGTGTGCCACAACTACTGAAGCCCATGCACCTAGAGCCAGTGCTCCACAGCAAGAGAAGCCACCACAATGAGAAACCCGTGCACTACAACAAAGAGTAACCCCTGCTCGCCACAACTAGGGAAAGCCCGTGCCCAGCAACGAAAACCCAACGCAGCCAAAAATAAATAAATAAATATTACAGATATACCAGCTTGTTATGGTTTAGAGATAATACCTTTGTGGACAAAAAAGAAAAATGTGGTCAGGATCTTTGAATACTAGGTTGACCTATGAAAAGTAATCAGTATCTTTGAATGTCAGAGTCTCTGGTTACATGCCACAGGTTTTTAAGACTCTGCCTACTCAATATTGTGGATGTGCTTAGGAAACACGAAGTTAACATGGACTTTGGAGGTTTAGCTATTATATTGGATGACAGAATCGGGATCCCGAATCAGGTTGAAATAAAGGACCAGGTTTAACAAGATGAAATGTAATAGGATTAAAGAAAGATGTTACAATGATTTCAGAATCAACTGAACAAATATAGACTAGCCAAGATGTACCTTAACATTAATTTCTATGAAAAGGACTGAGGGTTTTTTTGTCAGCCATGAACTCATAAGTCAATAATGTAATGGGTCTGCCTAAAACCTAATTCAACCTTAGATTTCATAGGTAGTTAGGTAGCCACAGTGACAAGGAGGTGACAGGTAGAGTAATAATAACCCACTAACCATATCTCACATCATTTGTCACACTATTTGGATGCCACACTGGGAAGGTGATACTGATAAACTGAAAGTTTTTCAAGGAAAGGCATGCAGAATAAAGAAGGGATTTGAAACCTAAATAATATTAAGAAAAATTGCATGCATTTAGTTTAGATGAAAGAAGACATGGTGTCATTTCGGGAGTTCTTATCAAATAGAAAAGTACTTTTATTCAGTTTTCCAGGAAGTAAAATTAGAAACAGTGGTGGGTAGATATGTATGTCTTTGCTATGGATGGAAAAGTTTGCAGCCATTAGAAATGTCCTAAAATGAAAGGGTTTCGGTTACCATAGGAGAAACTCTGGTTTCAAAGTGTTTGGGTTAATATTATTTTTCTCATAAGTCCTGTTATTTTAGTGTTAGAGCCAAATGTCATATTGAGGTTAGGTGATATTTATTTATACAGTTTATATTTTTGCAACCTTGATTTTTTTTGAACGATAAACATGATTTTAAGCATTCTACACTTTCCAGGATTTTTGCACACAGAGCACACATAGCAAGAAATGGCTTAACTCAAAGAACTGCTGTTCAAAAAGTCCATGTCCTCATTTATTCAAAATTTGAGGTATTTGAAGAGTTAATCTAATTCACTTACATTTTGTGTTTGCCTTTCCCCCCTCAGTATGCCTGTTACACAGTCAATAGCCCTAGGGTAAAGAACTGTTTCAATCCAAGTCTGTCTAGGAAGTTTGGCCTAAGATAATGTCATTTATGGTTAAGAAAGATCTTTGTTGTGCTAAGTAATTTTTTTGTGGTTGGCAGCCTTAGAAGTTGGGATTGCTGGCTGCTTTTTTGGATATTATATCATAAGTATGGATGAGTTGCAGTACAAACATTGAAAAACCTTCAGTATGCTTTGTCCAAATAAAAGAATAACCATCCAAGCTATGAAGAGATACATCTCAAATATTCTGATTGCCACAGATTTTTTTTTTTGGTCTTTTTCTCCAGTTATAATTTTTCATGATGTTGTAGCCTGCCAGTGTAAACAAATTTGTGTTTTCTGGTAGGATAATTGAGTTGAGATTTTTCTCCTCTGACATGAAGTCAGAGCATTAAGTTACAAACCTATGGGTTAGATCTTTGTAGTAGGGAAAGTTGATTCCTCCCTGAAGTCACCCTTGCCATAATTTAGATACAATAGGACTGCTGATTTTTTGGGTAAACAGTTAATTTCTTATTATTCAGGAGCTGATCTTGCAATTTGTATATGATTCAGATCTTTAGCCTTTCCTTTTCTTAGATTTTGCTGCCAACTCTTGACTGTTTAATCACACTCTTCTGTATCTTTATATTTAGACTACCTAACCAGGAACAAGAAATTGATCATTTAATTTTGGAAATTTCATCAAATGTTTCTTTTAGAAAGTTTATGCAATATGCAAACATATACATAGTTGGGTATGAAAACAATTTAATATACTGTTGAGCATCAGGAAATGTTATCAGCGAGAAACGTTTACTTATCCATGCCACTTAAATATTGATAAGAGCTAATACTTGCTGAGCACTTATTATGAGCTAGACATTTCATGTTTGATAATACAGTAGTCTTAGAAAATAGGTTTTCTAAGTTTTCAGCTGGAGAAGTTAAGGCTCCGAGAGGTACAAAATTTATCAGAGGTCACACAATGGTCAAAAAGGAGTGCCAGGATTTGAACTTAAAAAGTCTTTCTTACACAGAAGTCCTTGCTTTACATTGCCTCTACTTTGTATTTCAAAAGAATGAAATTAGAACACTCCCTAGCACCACACACAAAAATAAACTGAAAATGGATTAAAGACCTAAATGTAAAGCCAGACACTATAAAATTCTTAGAGGAAAACATAAGCAGAACACTCTTTGACATAAATTGCAGAGAGATCTTTTTTGACCCACCTCCTAGAGAAATGGAAATAAAAACAAAGATAAACACATGGTACCTAATGAAACTTAAAAGCTTTTGCACAGCAAAGGAAACTATAAACAAAACCAAAAGACAACCCTCAGAATGGGAGAAAATATTTGCAAATGAAGCAACTGACAAAGAATTTACCTCCAAAATATACAAGCCACTCATGCAGCTCAATATCAAAAAAACAAGCAACCTAATCAAAAAATGGGCAGAAGATCTAAATAGACATCTCTTCAAAAAAGACATACAGGGCTTCCCTGGTGGCGCAGTAGTTGAAAGTCTGCCTGCCGATGCAGCGGACACGGGTTCGTGCCCTGGTATGGGAAGATCCCACATGCCGCGGAGCGGCTGGGCCCATGAGCCATGGCCACTGAGTCTGCGCGTCCGGAGCCTATGCTCCACAACGGGAGAGGCCACAACAGTGAGAGGCCCACTTCAAATAAAAAAAAAAAAAAAAAAAGAAAAGAAAAAAAAAAAAGACATACAGATGGCCAACAAACACACAAAAAGATGCTCAACTTTACTAATTATTAGAGAAATGCAAATCAAAACTACAGTGAGGTAGTTTTCATAGGTAGTTAGGTAGCCACAGTGGTCAGAATGGCAATCATCAAAAAATCTAAAACAATAAGTGCTGGAGAGGTTGTGGAGAAAAGGGAACCTTCCTGCACTCTTGGTGGGAATGTAAATTGATACAGCCAGTATGGAGAACAGTATGGATGTTCCTTAAAAAACTAAAAATAGAACTATCATATGACCCAGCAATTCCACTACTGGGTGCATACCCTGAGAAAATCATAATTCAAAAAGACACATGCACCCCAATGTTCATTGCAGCACTATTTACAATAGCAAGGACATGGAAGCAGCTTAAATGTCCATCAACGGATGAATGGATAAAGAAGATGTGGTACATATATGCAATGGAATATTACTCAGCTATAAAAAGGGATGAAATTGGATTATTTGTAGAGACATGGAAGGACCTAGAGACTGTCATACAGAGTGAAGTAAGTCAGAGAAAAACAAATATTGTATATTAATGCATATATGTGGAATCTATAAAAGTGATATAGATGATATTATTTGCAAAGCAGAAATAGAGACACAGATGTAGAGAACAAACATATGGATACCAAGGGGGAAAGGGGAGGGTGGGAGGAATTGAGAGATTGGGACTGACACATATACACTATTTATATTATGTATAAAATAGGTAACTAATGAGAACATACTGTATAGCACAGGGAACTCCATGTAATGCATGGTGGTGACCTAAATGGGAAGGAAATCCAAAAAAGAGGGGACATATGTATATGTATAGTTGATTCATTTTGCTGTACATTAGAAATGAACACAACATTGTAAAGCAACTATATTCTAATAAAAATTAATTTAAAAAAAGTATCAGCAGTGATGTGGACCTTTTGTCTATCTCCTCTTCCATTAGATGATTAGAATGTCATTGGTTGTATGAAGATTATTTGCATTAGTTTAGGTGGAAGCATGATGTCATTTTCTTCATTTGGAAGTTTAAGATAGTTATAGTGATAGGATGGATGATGAGTTAATCAGTTAACAAGGATACTGTATGGACCGTGCTGGGTTTGTTGTGGTTGTTTCAACTTGGCACCATCACTAACAGCCCCTTCTGAGGCAGTGAAACACATTTACCTGAATCCCTTTACCTGGTGCTGGGTTAGAATTTACCAATAAGAGGAACTTGAGTGATATTTGGAAGGTATAAGTGAAGTAAAACTTTTATCTTGGGAAGGTCTTGATGGTTAGATGCAGCTGGTGTCTAGACCTTTCTACAAGCTTCCACTTGGTCATTCTGGAACTTTTTTTGACTTCTCTAGATTGTGATTTCTCTAGGTTGTGGCAGAGGAAGTGGTTTCCAGATCTCTCTACAAGGTCCCACTTCATAGCTGTGGCAGCTTCTCAAATTTCCTAGGGATTGATGGCTTTCCCCACCATCTTCTAAAGCCTTCAATGCTGCATCATTTTATATTTGTGTACTCTTAATTTCTATATTTCATTTATTTCCTTGTAATGCTGCTGTTGACCTTGTTTTTCTGACTAAACCCAGATTGGTATATAAAATGTGACTTTTCATACATTTAAAAAGATTGTAATGATACACTAATTTTCCATTTTGATGTAGGAGTGAGTGGGAAGATAGAATAAGTACAAATGAGAAACTGGAAGCAATCTAAAGTTTAGAAGAATTTAAAGTTGAAAAAAGCCCCAGTAATTGTCATAATTCCTTATGTAATAGTACATATTTCACAGCGTGGATATAGTTTCAATTTTATTTTGTTCAGGAAACATCCATTGAGTAAGAACTATGTAAAACCCTGAGCTGGGAAATCCATAGAGAGCAAATACTTCTTGAGAATTTACCATGAATCAGATGCTTAGATTTTCAATTCACACCAAAACCCTCATCAGATAGAGAGTATTATCCTTATCTTACAGATGGGAACTTCACGCCCAGAGAGAATAAGTTACCTAACAGAGCTAACAAGGTGGTTTAAAACCTGGGCTACTATTCTTATCTATTTTCAAATTTGTTCTATCCACTGGTCTAAGCTGCTTCCTGTCCGCAAAGAATTTTTAATTCAATGGATTTGGAAAAGAAAACATATCCCCTACCCTCCTTGATGAATTCAAATGGATTATTTTAAAAACAACTTAGGGTCAGATTCACTTTTTTTTCCTTATTTATAGCAAATTTTTATTCATTTAGGCACTATCTTGCTTCCAAGCAATTGCATCTAGCCAAATAGTTTTTATTCATTCATTTTCCTCGCTGTGTTTGTTTGTCAAAAACAAATTTCAAGTGAAGAACTTTTGTACTCACTGAAATGGGTGAAAAATAGAGGAGACAAGTACAGGAAGGCAAAGAACCTATGTATTTCCCAACATAGAACATTTTGACTCAATATTTCAAAAAAGAAAAAAAGATATTTCTAAGGCATATTAGGTCCAAAATGTGCTTTAGGAACACCTGTAATTTTTCTGTAGTATCTGTCTACTGATTGAAGTTCTTTGGCAAATGTTTGAATTCAAAATGAATTAGCTTCCAGGTGAGTTCAGTAAACTCTAAAGATGATATTTATACAGCATGAGGTGAGTGATGAGAGTAAAAGGCAATGTTTTCATCAAGTACATATCTTTTACATATGGGCCAAGTAGATAATGAAGTAAGCAGTTGGAAATTGGCTTATATATATTAAGCATTTCATATCCTTGGTATAAGGAATTTTAGGCTGCCAAACTTGTGTTCTCAGAAACCTACAGTAATTCTGTTGCAAAGAACATATAACCTAGAATGTCAACCTAACATGCAGAAACACTTTTCTAAAATTGGGCATTTTACACTAAAACTATGAATTGCAAGCAGATTTTATTTACTTGTTCTAATATGTCTGAACCTGTGGTAAGGTTTTGGTTTGGGCAAACCTGGGTTTCTAGAAAAATGGAAGGTTAAGAGGAGTAGGTTAAAAAGTGTATATTATATTTTTCCTTTTTTTAAAAAATATCTTTATTGGAGTATAATTGATTTACATTGTTGTGTGTGTTAGTTGCTGTTGTATAACAAAGTGAATCAGCTATTTCTTCTAAATGGATGGAAGGTGGTCCTGACAAATTCTACTTGAGAGAACATCTGTTCAGGAAAAATTTTCAGGATTTCCTTGATGTGAGGGTGAAAAAAATAGTTTCAGGGATCTCTATTTTTTATGCATATTCCATTATTAAAAAGATCCTCATTTGTCTGAGGATAACATTCAGTCTCCTTCCCTTCCAAAGTGAGTAGTGAAGCAGAGAAAGAAATCGCTGCAGATAACCACGGAAACAGTTACTGGACATATCTGCTTTTCAGAGTGTGTACAGGCAGAGATGATTCCTACTTGCACAAAATGTCTGGCTCTTTTTAAAATTACTAAATTGATGGCTTATAAAGATAATGATCATGATAAATAGCTAACTCGATCCTCTTTCACTATAAGGACCTGTTTTGATTGCCTTAGAGTAAGACAGTGAGATCACTGCAATCTTCTATGAAGTAAACCCACATATTTTCACAGAGTTTCATCTGATCTTCCTCTTCATGGTTGCTCTACGTTCTGCTCACTCCATAATTATGACATGATTTTTGTTAATGGCTTTCAAATACCATTCACTGGTCAACAATAACTCCAACTGGTGAACACAGTTCCAATGCAAGTCAATGTCTGGGGCTATCCTATCTCATTGGTCTTTCTGACTTAAAGCTAATGACTCCAAGGGATAAGCTAGTTTGAACATTTGTTTTTTCTTTTAATTTTTCTTTTTTTGTTAATCATGGTAACATATTTTCTAATGATCATTTGGGCTTAGGCATTTTTTCCCATGATATCTGATTCTATTGCTGGTACATACATTAGACTGAGTCCAATGACATTTGGGATTTCCAAACTCATTATCATATGCCTGAACTAAGCACAAAAGAGTACATTTACCTGGGCCTAAGATATATACTGAAGCAGGGATGCTTTCATTTATTTATTAATTTAGTCAAATAAAATACTAAACAAACAAGAAAATTGTCAAGTGGTATGAAGGTTTATGCAAGAGTGATAAACAGTTGGCTGAGAAATTATTTTGGCTTGGGTGATTGATGGAGGCCCCTGTGAGGACGTTTTATTTAAAAAAAAAATGATTGGGACCACCAGTCCCTCCCAACAGGAGACTTGCACAAGCATCTTAGATAGCCTTCATCCACCAGAGGGAAGACAGCAGAAGCAAGAAGAACAGAAGCAAGAAGAACTACAGAAGCAAGAAGACAGCAGAAGCAAGAAGAACTACAATCCTGCATCCTCTGGAACAAACACCACATTCACAGAAAGATAGACAAGATGAAAAGGGAGAGGGCTATGTACCAGATGAAGGAACAAGATAAAACCCCAGAAAAACAACTAAATGAAGTTGAGATAGGCAACCTTCCAGAAAAAGAATTCAGAATAATGATAGTGAAGACGATCCAAGACCTCGGAAAAAGAATGGAGGCACAGATCGAGAATATGCAAGAAATGTTTAACAAAGACCTAGAAGAATTAAAGAACAAGCAAACAGAGACGAACAACACAATAACTGAAATGAAAAATACACTAGAAGGACTGAATAACAGAATAACTGAGGCAGAAGAACAGATAAGTGACCTGGAAGGCAGAATGGTGGGATTCACTGCTGTGGAACATAATAAAGAAAAAGGAATGAAAAGAAATGAAGAGAGCCTAAGAGACCTCTGGGACAACATTACACACAACAACATTTGCATTATAGGGGTCCCAGAAGGAGAAGAGAGAGAAAAATGACCTGAAAAAATATTTGAGAGATTATAGTTGAAAACTTCCCTAACATGGGAAAGGAAATAGCCACCCAAGTCCAAGAAGCACAGAGAGTCCCATCCAGGATAAATACAAGGAGAAACATGCCAAGACACATAGTAATCAAATTGGCAAAAATTAAAGACAAAGAAAAATTATTGAAAGTAGCAAGGGAAAAATGACAAATAACATACAAGGGAACTCCCATAAGGTTAACAGCTGATTTCTCAGCAGAAACTCTACAAGACAGAAGGCAGTGGCATGATATACTTAAAGTGATGAAAGGGAAGGAACTACAATCAAGATTACTCCACCTGGCAAGGACTTAATTCAGATTTGATGGAGAAATTAAAAACTTTACAGACAAGCAAATGCTAAGAGAATTCAGCACCACCAAACCAGCTCTACAACAAATGCTAAAGGAACTTCTCTAAGTGGGAAACACAAGAGAAGAAAAGGACCTACAAAAACAAACCCAAAACAATTAAAAAAATGGTAATATGTACATACATATAGATAGTTTCCTTAAACGTGAATGGGTTAATGCTCCAACCAAAAGACACAGGCTTGTTAAATGGATACAAAAACAAGACCCATATATATGTTGTCTACAAGAGACCACTTCAGACCTAGGGACACATACAGACTGAAAGTGAGTGGATGGCAAAAGATATTCCATGCAAATGGAAATCAAAAGAAAGCTGGAGTAGCTATACTCATATCAGATAAAATGGACTTTAAAATAAAGAATGTTACAAGAGACAAGGAAGGACACTACATAACGATCAAGAGATCAATCCAAGAAGAAGATATAACAATTATAAATATATATGCACCCAACATAGGAGCACCTCAATACATAAGGCAACTGCTAACAACTATAAAAGAGGAAATTGACAGCAATACAGTAATAGTGGGGACTTTAACACCTCACTTACAACAATGGACAGATCAGCCAAAGAGAAAATTAATAAGGGAACACAAGCTTTAAATGACACAATAGACCAGCTAGATTTAATTGATATTTATAGGACATTCCATCCCAAATCAGCAGATTACACTTTCTTCTCATGTGCACACGTAACATTCTTCAGGATAGATCACAGCTTGGGACACAAAGCAAGCCTCAGTAAATTTAAGAAAACTGAAAACATATCAAGCATTTTTTTTGACCACAAGGCAATGAGATTAAAAATCAATTAGAGGGAAAAAAACGTAAAAATCAAAAACATATGGGGGCTAAACAATACGTAACTAAATAACCAAGAGATCACTGAAGAAATCAAAGAGGAACTCAAAAAATACCTAGAGACAAATGACAATGAAAACACGATGATCCAAAACCTATAGGATACAGCAAAAGCATTTCTAAGGGGGAAGTTTATAGCTATACAAGCCTACCTCAAGAAACAAGAAACATCTCAAATAAACAATCTAACCTTACACCTAAAAGAACTAGAGAAAGAAGAACAAACAAAACCAAAAGTTAGCAGAAGGAAAGAAATCATAAAGACCAGAGCAGAAATAAATGAAATAGAAGCAAATAAAACAAAAACAAAGATCAATAAAACTAAAGTCTGGTCCTTTGAGAAGATAAACAAAATTGATAAACCATTAGGCAGACCCATCAAGAAAACGAGGGAGAGGACTCAGATCAATAAAATTAGAAATGAAAAAGGAGAAGTTACAACAGACACTGCAGAAATACAAAGCATCCTAAGAGTCTACTACAAGCAACTCTATGCCAATAAAATTGAAAACCTGGAAGAAATGGACAAATTCTGAGAAAGGTATAACCTTCCAAGACTGAACCAGGAAGAAATAGAAAATATGAACAGACCAATCACAAGTAATGAAATTGAAACTGTGATTAAAAATCTTCCAACAAACAAAAGCCCAGGACGAGATGGCTTCACAGGTGAATTCTATTAAACATTTAGAGAAGAGCTAACACCCATCCTTCTCAAATTCTTCCAAAAAATTGCAGAGGAAGGAACACTTCCAAACTCAATCTATGAGGCCACCATCACCCAGACACCAAAAGCAGACAAAGACACTACAAAAAAAGAAAATTACAGACTAATATCACTGATGAATATAGATGCATAAATCCTCAAGAAAATACTAGCAAACAGAATCCAACCACACATTAAAAGGATCATACACCATGATCAAGTGGGATTTATCACAGGGATGCAAGGAGTCTTCAATATAAGCAAATCAATCAATGTGATACACCATATTAACCAATTGAAGAATAAAAACCATATGATCATCCCAATAGATGCAGAGAAGGCTTTGACAAAATTCATCACCGATTTATTATTAAAAACTCTCCAGAAAGTGGGCATAGAGGGAACCTACCTGAACATAATAAAGGTTATACATGACAAACCCACAGCAAACATCATTCTCAATGGTGAATAACTGAAAGCCTTTCCTCTAAGATCAGGAACAAGACAAGGATGTCCACTCTCACCACTATTATTCAACATAGTTTTGGCAGTCCTAACCACGGTAATCAGAGAAGAAAAAGAAATATAAGGAATACAATTTGGAAGAGAAGAAGTAAAATTGTCACTGTTTGCAGATGACATGATACTATACATACAGAATCCTAAAGATGCCACCAGAAAACTATTAGATCTAATCAGTGAATTTGGTAAAATTTCAGGATACAAAATTAATGCACAGAAATCTCTTGCATTCCTGTACACCAATCATGAAAAATCTGAAAGAGAAATTAATGAAACCCTCCCATTTACCATTGCAACAAAAAGAATAAAATACCTAGGAATAAACCTACCTTGGGAGAAAAAAGAAATGTATGCAGAAAACTCTAAGACACTGATGAAAGAAATTAAAGATGATACCAACATTTGAAGAGATAAACCATGTTCCTGGATTGGAAGAATCAATATTGTGAAAATAACTATACTACCCAAAGCAATCTACAAATTCAATGCAATCCCTATCATATTATCAATGGTATTTTTTACAGAACTAGAACAAAAATTCTTATTATTTGTATGGAGACACAAAAGACCCCGAATAGCCAAAGAAGTCTTGAGGGAAGAAAACAGAGCTGGAGGAATCAGGCTTCCTGACTTCAGACTATACTAAAAAGCTACAGTAATCAAGACAATATGGTACTGGCACAAAAACAGAAATATAGATCAATGGAACAAGATAGAAAGCCCAGAGATAAACCCACACACCTGTGGTCAACTGATTTATGACAAAGGAGACAAGTATATACAATGAAGAAAAGACAGTCTCTTCAATAAGTGGTGCTGGGAAAACTGGACAGGTACATGTAAAAGAAGAAGTTAGAACACTCCCTAACACCATACACGAAAATAAACTCAAAATGGATTAGAGAACTTATGTAAGATCAGACACTATAACACTCTTAGAGGAAAACATAGGAAGAACACTCTTTGACAAATCACAGCAAGATCTTTTATATCCATCTCCTAGAGTAATGGAAATAAAAACAAAAATAAACAAATGGGACCTAATGAAACTTAAAAGTTTTGCACAGCAAAGGAAACCATAAACAAGATGAAAAGACAACCTTCAGAATGGGAGAAAATATTTGCTGACAAATCAATGGACAAAGGATAAATATCCAAAATATATAAACAGCTCATGCAGCTCAATATTAAAAAAAACAAACAACCCCATCCAAAAGTGAGCAGAAGACCTAAAGGGACATTTCTCCAAAGAAGACGTACAGATGACCAAGAAGCACACGAAAAGCTGCTCAACATCACTAATTATTAGAGAAATGCAAATCAAAACTACAATGAGTTATCACCTCATACCAGTTAGAATGGGCATCATCAGAAAATCTACTAACAACAAATTCTGGAGAGGGTGTGGAGTAAATGGAACCCTCTTGCACTGTTGGTATGTATATAAATTAATACAGCCACTATGGAGAATAGTATGGACGTTACTTAAAAAATTAAAAATAAAATTACCATATGATCCAGCAATCCCACTACTGGGCATATACCCAGAGAAGACCATAATTCAAAAGGACAAAAACACCCCAATATTCATTGCAGCACTATTTACAATAGCCAGATTGTGGAAGCAACCTAAATGCCCATCGAGAGAAAAATGGATAAAGGAGATGTGGTACATATACACAGTGGAATATTATTCTGCCATAAAAAGGAATGAAATTGGGTCATTTGTAGCCACGTGGTTGGATCTAGGGATTATCATACAGAGTGAAGTAAGTCAGAAAGAGATAAACAAATATCGTATAGTAACACATGTATGTGGAACCTAGAAAAGTGGTACAGATGAACTGGTTTGCAGGGCAGTAGTTGAGACACAGATGTAGAGAACAAACCTATGGACACCAAGGCAGGGAAAGTGGTGGGGGTGGGGGTGATGGTGTGGTGAATTGGGAGATTGGGATTGACATGTATACACTGATGTGTATAAAATGGATGCCTAATAAGAACTTGCCATATAAAAAAATAATTTTTTAAAAAATTAAAAAAAATCAGAATTAAAAGAAGACATTAGCTATGAAAAGATTATGTGTTGAAATTTCCAGGAGCGATGAATATCTATGGCAAAGGTCCTTAACTTGGATACAAGGGGAGAGCATTTGAGGCACAGAAAAGAAGTCTAGTGTAGCTGGGGTCTAGTGAGTGTGGAAAGAGTGTTCGGACATGGTCCAAGGGGTAGGAAGGGAACAGACCACTTAGGTGTTTGTAAACCAGGGTAAGGGGATTGGGTTTTATTCTGAGTGTGATGGAAGACATTAGAAGGTATTGAATAAGTGATATGATCTTGTTTATGTTTTAGGAAGGTCATTCTGGCTGCTGTGGGAAGTATAATACAAATTTTAGAGACAGCAGCACTAGAAGCAGCTAGAAGATAATTATAGGGATTCAGGTGAGGGATTATTATGGTAACTTGGATTAAGGTGATACTAGAGGAATATTGCAAATTAGAGGAGTTTGGGATGCTTGTGAATGTTAAATCTTATTGATTGTGAGACTAAAATTGTGACTGGTGCCATAAGGAAATGACATATCTTAAAGGAATATGTGTTGTTGGCATGTTAGGCCCTGGGAATTTTAATCATAACTTAGTTAGATTATATTTGGTACATAATTTGGCTTTAGCATGCCTCTATATCCTCAAATACATTAAAAATATGTCACCTAAATATGTGAGGAAAGAATAAAGTGAATACACAGTGTTGTTTTAATTTAAGAGTTTAGGTAAATTACAAAATTACTTGAGATGCTTTTGGCTGTATATAGCAGAAAATATCAAGCCAAATATATTTAAACAGAAAGGACATTTATTTTCTTCCATTTTTGGTAATCAAAAGGATTAAGTGGGGTCCAGGTATAATAAACCGTAGTTCAATGGAGTCATTGAAAATTCAGGTTTTTTTTCTGTAACTCTGCTCTGCCATTCTTGATCTGAAGAATGGTTCTCAGGGGAACCAAGATGGCTCTCTGTGACATTTGGGAGATTATTTTCCTTGCTGGTGTCTATTAGGGGAAAGATGGAGAGTATAAGCCTTCTCTCCAGTTTGATTGGGCCATCTTAGGTCATAGGCTCATCCTGGAACCAATATCATTTTCCTGGGCAATGATAGGCTCACCATTAGGCTAGGCTAATTAGGATTTCTCCAGGGAAGAGGGGAAGGTGAATGGCTGAATAAAATCATGGTTCTTATAGGAAAGAAGGAAGACTTGTTGGGTAGGTAATCAACAGTATCTATGACAACTACCTAGCATTCATTTTAATGCTTTAATAAAATCAGTAAACACTATTTGCATTTTAAGATCTTAGAGGATCAAAAATGTGGTGTGAATAATTCTTGAAATAATAAAAAAGCTTTACCTTATTAGGAAAAAATGTAGTGAAACAACCTCAGAGACACAGTTATTCAAATCAAATTCAAAGATCTTAAATCACAGAAATGTGGTAACTTAATTTTCTATCCCAAGCTAAAGGAAAATTTATGAGACAGGTATAATGTACTGTGTTGTGGACTGTTGGAATCTGAACAAGTTGTCTTCCTTGATTTTCACATTTTGATATGTTTTTCTTCCCATTCCCACCTACCTCTTTTCTTTAAATTCTTGTTAGATTTTTCTCTTTTGCAAAATAATGGCACATTAATAACGTGGCAGACCTTATTTTCTATGTCTCTGTAATGACATTAGCAGAGGTCCTCTGAAGTGATTGATGTTAAGATAGAGTCCAAGGAAAATGATGTGTTTGAAAGACCATGGTCTGACCTTCATGATAACATGCCATGCAAGGTACTACGTCAATGTGGTAATTATACTGTGCAGACAAAAATGAAATCTATTGTTTTGATAGGTATTAATTTTGATTGAGCTCAGATTGCAACTTGCAATTAAAAATTCATAGATGATCATCCATTCAGGTAACAATGGTTAGAAGCTAAATAACACTACTTTGTATCAATTGTATACATAAGACATGCATGCCGCTTTCTATTTTGTTCAAAGTACCCTATTTTTAGTAAACTAGTAAACTCCTCTTATTTATCTCCTTCATTTATTTCCCTAAAAGCCTTAATTTGACTAAACATAAGCAGAATATTTTTATAGTGTTTCTTTAAAATCACTCTTCTGGTGGATTCCTATTAAAGGTAAGTTCAAAAGTACAGTTACTTATTAAATTGCTACATTATTTATTCATCATTTACATGCAATTGGGGAAGGGAGGGAGGAAGGAATACTTCTAACTGTGAACTTGGTCCTTATTTTAATTTAAAAGTGCTCATATTTGAAAGTGGGCAAAGCTTTCATTGGAGCAGAAAACTATGCACTTTGGCACAATTTATATTTATTTTCAGAATAGTAATGTATCCTTAACTATCCTTCTGGATAGAATTTGGTCAATCTACAGAAATAATAATTATAAAACTCCAGCTATGGTCTACTCTCTTCTTGACAGTATTTTTGACACTTTTGATTCCCTTCTTTTTTCATCCAATTACTTCTGACACAATACTTTCTTCTGATTTCCCTCCTACCACTCTACATCCCTTTTTAGTACACTTCACTGGCTCTTTTTTGCTCGGTTACACCTTAAATGAAATTGTCTCCTAAGGTTCTCTTCTACTCGTCTTTACTGCCCTCTTCTCCTCAACGTTCTCTTTCTTCAACCCCCTTCCTCTTCTAAGTAACCTCATCCATTCCCACGGATTTAACTCTCATTTATATGCCTATGACATCCACAACTGCATCTTTACCCCTTCCTTCTCAAAACAAGACCTCATCTCCCAATACCTGGCCAGACAGCTCCCCTTGGCTATTCCACAGATGTCTGACCCTCTAGATATGACCTGCACTGAACTCATCTCAAATAATTGCTCCTATGTATGTTAACTACTGGTTCCCCCTCCACCACTACCCAGAAACCATAAAGTTTTCTGATCCCTCCCCTCCCTCAACCCTTACATCTAATTGGTACCTACACATATTATAATCCCATCCCTGAAATGTCCCTTAATTCTCTCTCCTCCTTTCCTAGACCAGTGCCACTCTACTACTTCTGCTTCCCAGTATTAACTGGACCATGTTAATCAATATCTTTTATCTGTACTCCTTGCCTCTAGTCTCTTCATGCTTCCACCCAGTGTCTGTTTTCATCCATTCCAACAAATCCCTTTATTTCCTATTATTTGAAGAATAAAGTCTAGACTCTCAAATGCCCTTCACTTCTTCTCAGCCTTGTTTTCAGTCTCATTCCCATCCATATCCTATTTCAGCTACATCAGAATTGCTTGTTTCCAAACATGTCATGTATTTTCATACTAAAAATTTTATTATTGTTATTATATTGTTTTTTCTCAAGCTCTTTCCCCTGCCTCCATTTCTCTCTTCATTTTCCTCAAAATCATACTGCCTCTACTTCTTTGTACTTGCTGTTCCTTTGGCTCGAAACAATATTTCCTCAGCACTTAGCATGGCAAGTTCCTTCTTATTGTTTAAATCCCAGATGAAATATCACCTCTTCATAGGTCGTTCCTGGCCATCCACACCAAAGGAAACTCTCATCCAGCAGTTGTCCCATAACCCAGCATGATATTGCTATACTTCAGATTACTCATAACTCTCAGAAATTCTCCTGTTTGTGTATTTACTTCTGCCTCCCCAACTAGAGTATAATGTACTTGAAGAAAGGACTTTGTCTTATTTGCTGCTGCTCCTCAACTCCTAAAACAGTGTTTGGCACATAGTAGGTGGTCAATAGATATTGTTGAATGAATAACTGAATTTAGATATTTTTCAGTGAGGTGATATGATTTGTTTCTTTGATATACCATGTACTTATTGCTAAATCAGGTCAGACAAGAACCCCCTTTCTGCCCTTATTTCTTCCTTCTAGATGGGTTTAGTTTTCGTGGACATTTTTTTCTACTTATGAACCTTTTCTTTTAATTAAATTATATGCCTTTGAAGTGAGAGGGGAAAAGCAAGAAAATATTGTTGATATTAACTTGGAGACACAACCAGACTGAACCCATGTGATTAATACCCAGTTCTGCTGGGTCACCACAGTGTGGAGAAAGAAATGTACTTGGTTGGGAAACCCCAGGATGCAGAGACAAGAGACATGTATTCCTGTCCTTGCTCTGACACCAACATTCATCATTATGGTGAGTAGGTTCTTCAAGCTCTATGGAATCAGAATCATAATTTGGGAGATGAAGGTTGAATTAAATGGTCTCAAAAGTCTCTTTTACCTTTAGAGTTCTGTGCCTCTTTGACTCTTCAATTCAACTCAATCATTCACTCAACAAATACTGAATACCTTCCTGTGCAAGGTACCATGTTGGATGATAGAAATACAGTCGATGGTCTCCTGCCCTCAGGGAGCTTACAGACTAATGGCAGGGGCAGACATTTGTAAATGACCATATGGCACTATTCCTGGATTGAAACAGGTATCTCTATGGAACCAAAAACACCCCACATTTCACATCCTTTTTGCCAGAGAACCTGCTCTGACATAACAATTAGGTCTAATTTTCAGGATCTTCTTATTGGAGGGTAAGTCAAATTTTTTATTTCAAAGAAGTATTTGCATATAGAAAGTTTGCTTGAGCATTTTTATAGTACTCAAACATGGAGTGGATTTTTTAAGCTGTTATTATAATTTTTCAAGTTCACAACCCCTTGTTCCTGCCTTTAGGGGGTAGGTGGGGAGGAGGTACATAGAAGAAAAGTATAAAATACCATTAAGGTATCCATGCTGATAAATTCAGCCTTGAATAGTGCTTTGCATTCTAATCTCATTATTAAGCTCTCAGTCTCATGGAAGCACATATTCATTCATATTCAAGAATCACTGTCTTCTGTAACTATCTTCTGTCCAACTTCAAGGAACTTAGTAGAGAAGAAGGAAAGGCAATCTTTCTCTTTCAGTAACTCCCTCTTATTCTTGCCCCTCATGTCTGTGTGCATTCTGGGCACTTCCCAGTGCATCCCATCCCATGCCTGAGGAGGAAGGATTGTTTGAGAACATTTGTGTTGTTCTTTGTCATCAGCATGGGGTATGTGTACATATAGTTGTGCTGTCTATTCACTCCATGTGGAAGTGGTGAAGTGTGGGCTTCTGCACCCCCCCCAATCCTCACCCCTGGCATATTTTTATAGGTAATGAATACTCCCTTCCTTTGTTCCCTCTTCTGTAACACCAAGGCACACTGAACCACAGGGATCTGGGCTTGGCTGGCCTCTCAGAATTTCCCAATGCTACCTTCTGTATAACCTACTGGGCCTATCTTATCCCATTCCCAGAATCCTGGATACCTTCTTCATTCCCTTCCAAGTTCCCTTCGTAGAAAATAGAAGCAAGCTCTGTACCATATTTCCAAGCCACCCTCTATGGAAGATTGTATTTTCCAAAGACGGCTGTTAGATTATCTCCCACACCTCATGTTCTTCTTTAATGAGACCTTATCACCACTCACATCATAACAAGAAGACTATTTCCATAAGTGACTTGCTCAAACAATAGAATGAATTAGAAGGGATGTTCTGGAACTTCTGAGGCTAGTACATGAGAAGTCTTGCAGCTTCTGCCTGGAATGCTTGCTCTGGGATGACCAGTCCTTCTCAGACCTCCCACACCATCTCAATGCTGTGAGAAGCCACAAGTCACAGAGAGAGGCCACACTGAGCTCCAAGCTGACAACCAGCATCAATTTCTAGCAATATGAGTGATTTTGCACACCTGTCCTGTGAACCTTCAGAAATCTCCAGATCCAGTTGCTACCTGATGGATACTGCATGAGAAATACCAAGCAAGACTCTCCAGCTGAAATTACTCAACCGATAGAACCACGGAGATAACATATTGTTAAGCCACTAAGTTTTGAGCTAGTTTGTTATGCAGTTGTAGATAACTAAAACACCTTATGAGAGAGTCTATTGGGTCAAACCTTTGAAGGAGGAAGGACAAGTTCAATGTTCCTTTTCCTCCCCCACCCCCACAATCCAGGGAGGGATTAAGAAAGAGGCAATAGCTTCCTCCTGTCTTCCTCTCCCTCTCTAGTCTTCTACGAAGAAAGTGAGGTGGAGATGTCATGGTGCCTTCAGGATATTCTTGAATGAATCACCCAGCTCAATGATTATGGTGTATCTATTTGGACATCAGCCTTTTGCTGGGGTAAAGGGTAAGTGTGAGATGGAGAGCACTTAATTTTCCTTCATAGTCATCATTATGCTACTCATATAATAATAATATAGACAGGTTGCAAATCTCCATAAATATATACTGAACTTTTTTCTTGAGATAAGATAAATGTACTTT
Source organism: Pseudorca crassidens (assembly GCF_039906515.1). NCBI lineage: Eukaryota > Metazoa > Chordata > Mammalia > Artiodactyla > Delphinidae > Pseudorca > Pseudorca crassidens. Next base: position 133,340,490 of record NC_090300.1, on the reverse strand, counting down.
ATCAAGGAACCTAATTATCCTTTAGTTTAGTAAATCTTAGTTTTAATGTGAATTAGAATCACCTAGGAAATTGGCTTAAAAATTCTGAATCCTGACTCTATCCCTTGGAAAGTCTGAATTTGTAGGTCTCTAGTGGGGCCCAGAGATCTGCATTGTAAAATAAAAGTAGCCCAGGTGATTTTTTGTAGACATGCAGGGGACCACATCATGAAAAATTCTTTTTGATCCTTTCTCCTTTGAAATTTGTGTCAACTTTTCTGAATCCCTAAACCTTTTAAAATGTCTCTGAAACTTTTAAAGTTATTTTTACCTCATGTAAGACAGCCTTTAACAGAACAGGATCTTGGACAAAAATTGACAGTGAGATAAATGGAAAGAATTGAAATATATTTAGAGAAGAAGGAATTCATTAGAAATTGGAGGCTGACTGAAGATAGACTGAATTCATAGAATATTAAGAAAGAGAAGTTTTATGTGAGACCCTCCCTAAACTAATTTCCTGGTGTAGCCTTGTGGGTGAATGTAGTCAGTAAAAGGGCAATGCAGTGTGGAATATTGGAAAGGGAGTCTGGCAGGAAAGTGTGCCCTGTCTCCAGCACTTCCAAGGGGAGAACAAGTAGATTACCTGTCTAGCCTCATAGACTTACTTCTCAGTCTTCCACAGAAGGCAGGGACTCAGTAGCCTCCTTGATGAGGACACTCCCACCCCAAGCATATGCATATTCAATTCCATTCCCATAACTCACTAGGGAGCATTCAGATCTGCGGTTTGGCCTCCTGAAGCCAAGTCTCCAGGGCCATAGCAGTGACCTCAGCCTGGAGAGGCTTTTGAGTGCAAATGCCAATCTCCCATCGCATTAGTAAAATTATGGAGCAAGGCAATGTTTGTACCTTTCTGAGGAACTAAAAATTAGATTTCCTGTATTTTACATTGCCTGGTCACCATATCCACCAGAATAAATTAGAGAATCACCATGAAATAATTATTAAAATAAGGAGTTGATCCATCTACATATTTCTAGAATTTAACTCTCACACAAAAAATTAAGATTTTTGTAAATTGTTGAGGCCATTGGAAAATAGTCATAATTTAAAACTTTCTTCTGTGATTTCCTCAGTCAGTAGCACATCCAACCCAGGAAAATGGAGAAACATAAGGAGGGAAAAAGAGCTATGATTCCTGTGGCTTAGACTTGAGACTGGCTAGATGTTTACTAAATTAATTTCCAGTGATTCCTGGGCATGCATTTCCCAGCTTTCTTTGCAGTGAACAAAAATGTGTGGGGACCATGAGCTTGAATTTGTCATAGTGGAATTTGGAGATAAGTGCTACATGCAACTTCAAGCCTTGGTCCATGGAACATTCTCACATGCTCTTGTCACATCATTGGCTTTCACCCTATCACTGGCTTCATGCAGAGAAGGATGAAGCCTGGGAAGATGGTGCTACTACAATGTGTCAGAAGACTGCATCCCCGAATGACTGTATGGAGCAGAAACCCTTGCTGATTCCATCTGATTGTGATGTGAGCAAGTAATAAACTCTTAATGTGTTTATTCACTCTGATTATGGGCTTCATTTTAACATTTGGCAAATTCTAGTCCAGGTTATAAATATGACCTGTTTACTAATATGTTGGGGGACCTGACTTTTTCAGCTTCATATTTCCTTTGAGAACCAGCATGAGGGTTTGAGTCCCATGTGTACCCACCTCTGGAATTCAGAACTCACTGGCCACATTTGGGTAAAATATGGCAGATACATTAGAGATCTATTTGCACTAGACATTGTTCAATGTTCTGGGAGAGAATTTATCCTCAGGCACAGAGATCCAGGAAGATGGCTTGGTGTGATAACAAAGAGGTGGTTGTGTGAGGGAAATGGTTGCTGTGAATATGGCTTAATATTTGGTTTTGAATTCTTCCCTGGCCCAGTGCCAGCTGCCTGGATCCTAGGGAGAGAAAGAGAAATTTGGTGATAAAAACTGAAGAAGTTGTGTAACCTGTATTTTCTTCACTTGTGTGTGAAAACCACTACATTTGCTTTGCTGAGTGAAGTAAATCAATCTCAGTTTCTATCCATCTGGGTTTGCAGGATTTTCAAACTCGGTCATGGTTTGGTGATTGTTCACCCTGTGCTAGGCTCTTTACAGCAACCAAGATGCTTTCCCATCTTAGGATGGAAACCCTTCAGTCCATCACTGACTTTTATGAGATGCTCATGTTTAAGGCTCCCTGTTCCATTAAAAAGTGGGTGGCTCTGTGATCTGGTTAGGAAGACTTCTAAATGATCAGTCCTCAAGCCTTTATCCAACCTTTTCCCAGAGGTCCTGCTTCCCTTGAGTATGGGTGGAAGGTGGGGGGGGCACAATTACATTCCTCAAGGAAAGTAATCACTGAATTCCTTCTAACTCAGGGAAGCCACTAGAGATTGGGTAATTCTTTCTCTTTAGTTCAAACATCCCTTTTATCCCTCTTCCTGACTTATTCTATCTTTGTGGACCTGAAATATAAAAGCTGTGTACTCTCCTCCAAGTTGTGGGAGAAGGAGAAGTTATACTTTTAAAAACACAATTTGTGGTGTCTTCCTCTGGGTTGGTGAAGGTGGAGGTTTTTATTCATTTGTAAGTTTACATCAGCAAAAACAAAATAAATAAGAAAGCTAAAAGCAAGAACAAACAAAAAGAAAGCAAAAAAAAAAAAAGCAATAAATAAAAATAAATAAATAAGAACAAGTTTTTCTTTTTTCACATCTTTATTGGAGTATAAATGTTTTACAATGTTGTGTTAGTTTCTGCTGTACAAAAGTGAATCAGGTATATGTATACATATATCCCCATATCCTCTCCTTCTTGAGCCTCCCTCCCACTCTCCCATTCCCATTCCTTTAGGTCATCACAAAGAACAGAGGTGATTTCCCTGTGCTATGCAGCAGCTTCCCACTAGCCATCCCCTTTACATTTGGTAGTGCATATAAGTCAATGCTACTCTCTCACTTCATCCCAGCTTCCCCTTCCCTCACATGCCCTCAATTCCATCTCTACATCTGCGTCTTTATTCCTGCCCTGCTACTTGGTTCATCAGCAACACTTTTTAAAATTCCATATATATACATTAGCATATGGTATTTATTTTTCTCTTTCTGACTTACTTCACTCTGTATGACAGATTCTAGGTCCATCCACCTCATTAAAAATAGTGAGTTAAATTAAAAATAACTCAATTTCATTCCTTTTTATGGCTTAGAAATATTCCATAGTATATATGTGCCACATCTTCTTTATCCATTTACCTGTTAATGGACATTTAGGTTGGGTCCATGTCCTGGCTATTGTAAATAGTGCTGCAATGAACACTGTAGTACATGTATATTTTTGAATTATGGTTTCCTCAGGGTATATGCCCAGTAGTGGGATTCCTGGGTCATATGGTAGTTCTATTTTTAGATTTTTAAGGAACTTCCATACTGTTCTCCATAGTGGCTGTATCAATTTACATTTCCAACAACAGTGCAAGAGGGTTCCCTTTTCTCCACACCCTCTCCAGTATTTACTGTTTGTAGATTTTTTTGAGGATGGCCATTCTGACCTGTGTGAGGTGATACCTCATTGTAGTTTTGATTTGTATTTCTCTAATAATTAATGATGTTGAACACCTTTTCATGTATTTGTTGGCTATCTGTATGTTTTCTTTGGAGAAATGTCTATTTAGGTCTTCTGCCCATTTATGGACTGGGTTGTTTGTTTTTTTGATATTGAGCTGCTTGTATATTTTGGAGGTTAATCCTTTGTCAGTTGCTTCATTTGCAAATAATTTCTCCCATTCTGAGTGTTGTCTTTTCATCTTGTTTATGGTTTCATTTGATGTGCAAAAGCTTTTAAGTTTCATTAGGTTCAATTTGTTTATTTTTGTTTTTATTTCCATTTCTCTAGGAGGTGGGTCAAAAAGGATCTTGCTGTGATTTATGTCATAGAGTGTTCTGTCTATGTTTTCCTCTAAGAGTTTGGTAGTGTCTGAACTTACATTTACGTCTTTAATCCATTTTGAGTTTATTTTTGTGTATGGTGTTAGGGAGTGTTCTAATTTCATTCTTTTACATGTAGCTGTCCAGTTTTCCCAGCACCACTTATTGAAGAGGCTGTCTTTTCTCCACTGTATATTGTTGACTCCTTTGTCAAAGATAAATTGACCATATGTGCATGGGTTTATCCTTGAGCTTTCTATCCTGTTCCATTGATCTATAATTCTGTTTTTGTGCCAGTACCATACTGTCTTGATTACTGTAGCTTTGTAGTATAGTCTGAAGTCAGGGAACCTGATTCCTCTAGCTCAATTTTTCTTTCTTAAGATTGCTTTGGCTATTCGGGGTCTTTTGTGTTTCCACACTAATTGTAAAATTTCTTGTTCTAGTTCTGTGAAACATGCCATTTGATAGGTATTGCATTGACTCTGTAGATTGCTTTGGTTAGTATAGTTATTTTCACAATATTGATTCTTCCAGTCCAGGATTGTGGTATATCTTTCCATCTGTTTATGTTATCTTTGATTTCTTTTATCAGTATTTTATAATTTTCTGAGCACAGGTCTTTTTCTTCTTTAGGTAGGTTTATTCCTAGGTATTTTATTCTTTTTGTTGCGATGGTAAATGGGATTGTTTCCTTAATTTCTCTTTCTTATCTTTCATTGTTAGTGTATAGGGAAGCAAGGAATTTCTGTGCATTAATTTTGTATCCTGCAACCTTACCATATTCACTGATTACCTCTAGTAGTTTTCTGGTGGCATCTTTAGGATTTTCTATGTATAGTATCATGTCATTGGCAAACAGTGACAGTTTTGATTCTTCTTTTCAATTTTTATTATTTTATTTCTTTTTCTTCTCTGATTGCTGTGGCTAGGACTTCCAATACTATATTGAATAATAGTGGTGAGAGTGGACATCCTTGTCTTGATCTTGACCTTAGAGGAAATGCTTTCAGTTTTGAATCATTGAGAATGATGTTTGCTGAGGGTTTTTCATACATGGCTGTCATTATGTTGAGGTAGGTTCCCTCTATGCCGACCTTCTGGAGAGTTTTTTTTATCATAAATCTGTGTTGAATTTTGTCAAAAGCCTTTCCTGCATCTATTGAGATGATCATATGGTTTTTATTTTTTAATTTGTTGATATGGTATATCACATTGATTGTTTTGTGTATATTGAAGAATCCTTGCATCCCTGGGATAGATCACGGTGTATGATCTTTTTAATGTGTTGTTGGATTCTGTTTGCTAGTATTTTGTTGAGGATTTTTGCGTCTCTCTTCATCAGTGATATTGGTCTCTAATTTTCTTTTTTTGTGATATCTTTGTCTGGTTTTGTTATCAGGGTTATGGTGGCCTCATAGAATGAGTTTGGGAGCATACCTCCCTCTGCAATTTTTTGGAAGAGTTTGAGAAGGATAAGTATTAACTCTTCTCTAAATGTTTGATAGAATTCTCCTGTGAAGACTTCTGGTCCTGGACTTTTGTTTGCTGAAAGATTTTTAATTACAGTTTCAATTTCATTACCTGTGATTGGTCTGTTTATATTTTCTAATTCTTCGTGGTTCAATCCTGGTTCAACACTTTTCTAAGAATTTGTCCATTTCTTCCAGTTTGTCCATTTTATTCACATATAGTTGCTTGTAGTAGTCTTTTATGATCTTTTGGATTTCTGCAGTGTCAGCTGTAGTCTCTCCTTTTTCATTTCTAATTATATTGATTTGAGATCTCTCCCTTTTTTCTTGATGAATCTGGTTAAAGGTTTATCAATTTTGTTTATCTTCTCAAAGAACCAGCTTTTAGTTTTATTGATTTTTGCTATTGTTTTCTTTGTTTCTATTTCATTTATTTCTACTCTGATCTTTATGATTTCTTTCCTTCTCCTAACTTTGGATTTCCTTTGTTCTTCTTTGTCTAGTTGATTTAGGTGTAAACTTAGATAGTTTATTTGAGATTTTCTTGTTTCTTGAGGTGAGCTTGAATTGCTATGACTTTCCCTCTTAGAACTGCTTTTGTTGTGTCCATAGGTTTTGGATCATCATGTTTTCATTGTCATTTGTTTCTAGGTATTTTTTAAATTTTCCCTTTGATTTCTTCAGTGATGTCTTGGTTATTTAGCAGTGCACTGTTTAGCCTCCATGTATTTCTGTTTTTTACTGTGTTTTTCGTGTATTGATTTCTAATCTCATAGCATTGTGGTTGGAAAAGATACTTGGTAAGATTTCAATTTTCTTAAATTTTCCAAGGTTTGATTTGTGACCCAAGATGTGATCTCTTCTGGAGAACGTTCTGTGTGCACTAGAGAAGTAAGTGTATTCTTCTGCTTTTGGGTGGAGTGTCCTAAAAATATCAATTAAGTCTATCCGGTGTATTGTGTCATTTAAAGCTTGTGTTTCCTTATTTATTTCCTGTCTGGATGATCTGTCTGTTGGTGTAGGTGGGGTGTTAAAGTCCCCCACTATTATTGTGTTACTGTCGATTTCTCCTTTTATGGCTATTAGCGTTTGCCTATGTGTTGAGGTGGTCCTATGTGGGGTGCATAAATGTTTATAATTGTTATGTCTTCTTGGATTGATCCCTTGATCACTATGTAGTGTTCTTCCTTATCTCTTGTAACAGTCTTTCTTATAAAGTCTATTTTACCTGAGATGAGAATTGCTACTCCAGCTTACTTGTGATTTCCATTTCCATGGAATATCTTTTTTGATCCCTCACTTTTGGTCTGCATGTGTCCCTAGGTCTGACGTGGGTTTCTTGTAGACAGCATATATAAGGGTCTTGTTTTTGTATCCCTTCAACCAGTCTATGTCTTTTGGTTGGAGCATTTAATCCATTTACATTCTTGGTGATTATCAATATGTATTTGCCTATTACCATTTTCTTAATTGATTTGGGTTTGTTTTTGTGGTTTTTTTTATTCTCTTGTGTTTCCTGCTTAGAGAAGTTCCTTTAGCATTTGTTGTAAAGCTGGTTTGGTAATGCTGAATTCTCGTAGCTTTTGCTGGTCTGTAAAGGTTTTAATTTCTCTGTTGAATCTGAATGAGATCCTTGCTGGCTAGAGTAATCTTGGTTGTAGGTTTTTCCCTTTCATCACTTTAAATATGTCCTGCCACTCCCTTCTGGCTTTCAGAGTTTCTCCTGAAAGATCAGCTGTTAACGTTATGAGGATTCCTTTTTATGTTATTTGTTGCTTTTCCCTTGTTGCTTTTAATATTTTTTCTTTGTACTTTAATTTTTGATATTTTGATTAATATGTGTCTTGGCATGTTTTTCTTTGGATTTATCCTGAATGGTATTCTCTTTGTTTCCTGGACTTGATTGACTATTTCCTTTCCCATGTCAGGGAAGTTTTTGACTATAATCTCTTCAAATATTTTCTCAGACCCTTTTTTTCTCTTCTTCTGAGACCCCTATAATTCGAATGTTGGTGCATTTAATGTTGTCCCAGACATCTCTGAGACTGTCCTCAATTCTTTTCATTATTTTTTCTTTATTCTGCTCCCTGGCAGTTATTTCCAGTATTTTATCTTCCAGCTCATTTATCCATTATTCTGCCTCAGTTATTCTGTTATTGATTTCTTCTGGAATATCTTTAATATCAGTTATTGTGTTGTTCATTACTGTTTGTTTGCTCTTTAATTCTTCTAGATCCTTGTTAAATGTTTCTTGTATTTCCTCCATTCCGTTCCTGAGATTTTGGATCATCTTTACTCTCATTACTCTGAATTCTTTTTCAGGAAGTTTGCCTACTTCATCTTCATTTATTTTCTCTTTTGGGTTTTTACCTTCCTCCTTCATCTGTAACATATTTTTTTATCATTTCTTTCTTTCTTTCTTTTCTTTTTTTTTTTTTGATGTGTGGGGCTGTATTCCTGTCTTACTGGTTCTTTGGTTTGAGGCATCCAGCACTGGAGTTTGCAGGCATTTGTATAGAGCTGGGTCTTGGTGCCAAGATGAGGACCTCTGGGTGCCCTCACTCTGATTAATATTCCCTGGGTTCTGAGGTTCTCTGTTAATCCACTGGTTTGAACTGGGAGCTCCCACCACAGAAGCTTGGGCCTGACCTCTGGCTTGGGAACCATGATCCCACAAGGTGCATTGTGTGGTAAAAAGGAAAAAAGAAAAAAAAAAGGAGCAGTATAATAACAAAGAATAAAAAACAATATAAAATTAGAAAGATGAAAAATATATTAGGAAAAATAAAAATATAATTGAAACAACTGCAAGAAGGTAAAACAAAACTACAACAGAAAAAAAAAATAGGGCAACAAGAGAAAAGGAGCAGAACAATAACAAAATATGAAAAATAAAATAAAATTAGGAAAATAAATGATTTAATAGAAAAAATAAAAATATAAATGAATCAACAACAATGAATCAACAACAAAGTAAAACAGAACCACAATCTAAAAGAGGAAAAAAAAAAAAGCCTTGGCTATCTAGGGCAGAATTTAGGCGGGGGTGGAACTTAGGCAGGAGCAGAGTTTAGGGTGGAGCAGGGCCTAGGCTCAGAACCCACACAACAAGAAAATGCCTTGCGGGTGAGGCCTAGGTGGCGTGACATTCAAGCATAGGTCTGGGCCTCTGCTTAGGACCTGCACAGAAAGAGAGAGGCAGCACATTCAAAGGGCAGCCTCTGGAGTGTGGAGTTCCAGAGTTTGGAGGTAAGGTCCTGGGTGAGGGTGTGTGGGTGGGATTTAGGCCCAGAACTTTGGAGGGAGTCTCCGAGTGTAGAGGTAGTGTTCTGGGTGTGGGTGTAGGGTCGGTGCTTGGGCTCTGCGTGGCAGAAGGGTGGCTCTGAGGGCAAAGGATTAGACCCAGGAGCCCAACAGGCTCCCTGGTGCCTAATTAGACAGGGAAAGTGCTGGCCACATTCCCTTCCATTCCTCTGGGCCCCCCTCCAGGGTCTCCCCCAGTGTCTTCCCTATCCCCCCACTGGACCCCTAACCGTGGGTGGGTCCCGCTGGGTGTAGGAACCCCTCCCCTCCCCCAGCCATCCCTCAGGGTTGCCGGTCCCAGAGATCTGGCCTTTACTTTTGATCCCCCTTCCCTCCCTCCCCCTCCCTCAGGACCCACTTGGCTGGAGGGGGCCTCGGTGGGCAGAGGATCAAGCCCAGGATCTCAACAGGCTCCTGTGGGCTCAAGTGGGCAGGGGAAACCTGGCCATGCTCCCTTTTGATCCTCTTCCCTCCCAATGGTCCCCTAATTTCCCCCTTTGGGTGTGGGATCCCTTCTGCTCCCCTTTCACTCTCTCCATGCCCCACATACTACCCAGGTGCTGGGGGTTCCTCCTGTCCCCTTAGGTGTCTGTGGTCCCCCACCAGTGCTGGTAGGTGCCCTAGTTGTGCGGAGACGTGAAATTCCCGTCCTCCTAGTTTGCCATCTTGACTCCACCCCCAGTTTTTCTTCTTTATAGTGCAAACAAGTCAGTTTTTCTTAATATTACATTCTGTTACAAATATTTTCAATAAAATGTACAATATTTGGAGGTAGAGTATAAATCCTTTAGTATCCGCCTGAGCATATCAAAGAAATGGAGATATATCCTCCCCAACTCTATGTCAGAACATCATATATATTTGGCATTGTGATTGGCCTTGGTAGAAGCTATAATCTTCAGTGGAGATATCAGGTAGAAGCTGAAATGTTAATCATAAATGGAGGTACCCAGAATAAAAGGCAGGGATGTTAGAGGCTAGCATGTTACTTAAACCAGAGGCAGCTGGGGCAGGTAAAATAGAAATATCCAATGAATACCAAGTGAGTTCTAGCTGATTGGATTTGTTTTTGAGCCCTCATGAGACACCTGCTAGGGACTCCCAGAAGTGCTTGGTAGTTGTGGTGATGGGAGAAGACATTCCAGGCAGCTAGATTTCTACAAAATCATGGATCCTGAGATACATGAATTAAATTTAGAGTGAATATGTTTCCATTGGATGGTGACAGCCCTTGATTCCACTTTAGCTTGATTCCGATGGTTTCCAGGGTCTACATGCTGATTCAACCCTTTCTCAAATCTATGAATCATTTCATGAACAATTCCTTTCCTAGATACCTGAAAGACTTAGAAATAGTCATGTCATTTTCCACACTGTGTGCTTCAGACTCAAATGACCTGGTAGCTTTTGTTCTCGCTGACCTGGGAAACCTAAGACCACTTTGTGAATGAGCCCAAGCTAGTAGGCTGGTGGATGTGAATCCACATGGAGGAAAACCAAGGAATGTGCAGATAGCTTACGTCCATCATGTGAGTGATACCATCCTAGATCATCTAGCTTCCAGTCAACTTGCCAGCTAACTCACAGACATGGGAGAGCCAAGTAGAATCAGATGAGCTGGCTTGGCCAGAAGAACTGCCCTCAGGATCATGAACCAAATAGTCATTCATTTAAATAACTAGGTTTTGGGGTTGTTTGTTGTGCATCACAAGCTAACTGATACATTATTAAAATCATGAAGAAATTGAAACTCTGTACAGATCTATAAATAGTAAGGAGGTTGAATCAGTAATCAATTACATCCCAACAAAGAAAAGCTCAGGACTGTGTGGCTTCACTTGTAATTTCTAACAAATATTTTAAAAGACTTAACACCAATTCTTATCAGACGCTTCCAAAAAATTGAAGAGAAGGAAACACTTCCTACACTCATTTTATGAAGCCAGAATTGCCTGTAGAAGATCTTACACCATGAACAAGTGGGATTTATCCCTGGGATGCAAGGATGGCTCAACATATGCAAATTAATAAATGCAATGCACCACATTAACAGAATAAAGGCTAATAGCCACCTGATCACCTTAATAGATGCAGAAAAAGAATTTGACAAAAAATAAAATTAAACAAATTTGACATTTCTTTTCCTTTCCTTAGAATCCTAAAATGTTTTCTATCACCTACTGTAAACAGGGCCCTCAAGATCTGGCCCCCTCTTCTGACCTCTCAGGCGTATTTCTACTTTATAGTTTCCTCTACAGCAACGTGGAAATGCTTTCATTCTCCTTGTGCACCATGCTCCTCCTTCACTTCCCTGTGCTCTCCCTCCACCTCTTTTCCACATTGTTACTTTCTATGTAGCCTTCCAATCACAGATCAGATTCCACTTCCTCCAAGAAGCCTGATGGGTCAGATGTCTCTCTGTGTTCTCTGATTCTATCCCTATCATTGCACTTAAGACTTTAAAAAAGTATGTTTACACCTCATAAGTAAACTGTGAGCTTCTTGAGGGCAAGGTTTATAGCTATTTTTTTCTTGTATTCCCACTACCTATCAGGTTGCCTGCCTGTTGAATGAACACATGTTCTAGATTTCAGGAATATCAAAATAAATAAAACATGGCAGAAAATAGCACTCAAAACTTGTTGCTACTTTTTATTGTTTCTTAGAGATTAATAACAAAAATCCATGTTTTTTAATCAATTAATTTCTGTCTCTGAATTCTATTTCTCTCCTACCAAGGAGTTGCTTTCTGATTGATATGGAGGGTACTGATACAAACCAAATTAGATCAAGAGCACAGAGGATGTTTTTTCCACTAACAGTAATTATAAACAATAATGCTTACATTAAAATGCTTCAAACTAAAACACTTGAGGGTAACACTGATATCTTTCTTTTTCATAATTTTGAACTCACATTAGATGAGTTCACCTAGTTTAGCTTCCCAGACAAATTCTACAGTGTTTTAAAGTTCACCTCTACCTACCCATACAAACCCACCGAGCAGGAACGTTCATCAGCTTTTGACATTTATGAGTTACAAATGCAAGTTTTGACTGAAAGTCTTTGCTAACCTCAAGCAGAGGACAGAGGCATTTGTGTGCATGAAAGGAGCTTGGTGGCGGCCAGATGACAAGTATTACACTGATGATGGGGTTCTCGGGTATCTTGCTCCATAGTGAGCTTCATTTTTGTTTTTTAAAAACTTTCATTTAATTTTATTTATTTTTCTTTCTGATAAGTGCTAGCCCAAGTGCCCTCTATTATATCTATGAAAACAATTTGTGTATCACAATGATCTGTTAATCCCTCTGATTCACTGTGTCTCAAAAATCACACAAATGATAACCTATGAACACATCAATAGGAATGAAGGTGGGAGAGAAGAGAGAATCCAGAGAAAATAAGAGTAATGAAAAGCTCTCAAAATCACCACCCTGATATCATTAAAAATTAAGTAAGATAAACCCACAATACACATACCCACTTTGCCCACAGAACTGTGGCAAGGCTGAGTCAGTGTGTTAAGAACAAGATATGAATATTCTGCTTGGATATCCAATCTGAAAACAAAGAGAGGAAATGACTTAGCAGGAGATTTGCTCATGAACTTCTCTGTTGATTCTGAGCACAGCAACGCAGGCTGAACTACCTGGAGATGCCACTGACTTCTGTTTGAGAAATCACCGGATAACCATTAATACCATATTTTAAAAGTTTGTTTAGGATTTCAAGTTTGTGTCATGTGTGATCCCAGTAGTGATTTTTGGAAATGCAGTTTTGAAAATGCTAATTATGAGTGGTGTTATACTAGGGATTTCGGTAAAAGTGACAGATTCATACTCTTAGTCCAATTTATAAATGGAACAGTGCTTGTTTGGATAGAGCACAGATAATTGAATAAAACGATGAAGCCAAAATAAGACTGGGCAGCAAGATGCATAGATAATCATTCAAATGAATTTTTTTCTCCATTGCAATATAAATTTAACTCAGGGGAAAAATGTGCTCCTCTTTTTGATTTTTTTCTGAGTCTCTCTGAACTTGGACAGGTCACACTTGGCTAAATCACAGCAGTGGGGATAAAGTGGTGTAGGTTGAGGAGATGAGGACTGGTCATTAGCAATCAGACAGGTATGTTCCGGGAAGCCGATTTTATGATATAGAAGCAAAAGCAAGAGCATAATTTGGAGGATCAAAGGAAAGCCACATTTCGTGGTGTTACATAGAAAGTCATGATGTCTGTTTCTGTCCATCAGCTCTCCATTTTCAGTTCAGACACCAATCAGGAAGTTGCTAGTTCTGCAAAAGAGAGCAAAATAGAACTCCTACCTTACCTAGAGAACAGGTGATGGGCACATGCAGAAAACTGTCCTCAGAGTAGCTGAAGATTAGTGCCTGGCATTGAGCAAGCACAACAAAAAGTCATTCTCAGAGCAAGTGGTAAAAAGGTAAACAATGAGCCATTATTAGTGGGTGTTTGGGAGGCAATGTCTCCATTTACTGAGGATAATTAGTGTTATCAGAAAAGTCCAGTTTTTTAAAAAGAAGATATTTAATAAAGCTTCTGAGTCAAGGAACTGAAACCAGTGTACACAAGTGTAGAAAAAAAAAAAACAGTGTGGATAAGGGTCTCCACTAGCTTCTTTAGTGGAATTAACCCTTTAGTAAAGTAATGCAACATGGAGGTCTATGCTGTGCTCTCCAATATGGTAGCCACTAGTCACAGGTGGCTATTTAACATTAATTTAAATTAATTTAAATTACATAAAATAAAACTTCTTTTCCTCAGGCACATTCACCACATCAAGACCTCAATTGCCACATGGGCTCAGTGATACCAGTACTGGACAGCACAGACAGACCAGCTCCTTTATTGTGGAGAGTTCTACTGGATGGCTCTTGAAGAGCATTGTCTTGGGAACCTAGTATTGAATTTTGAGTCTGCAACTTGGCAATGGCATGGCTTCTGTTTCCTCATATTTAAAATAAGGTGAAATAATAGTACTTGCTTCCTGGAGTTTTTAGGACGACCAAACAAGAGATTTCTTTAAAAATAAAGTGTGAAGAACCATACCTGGCCCAGAGTAAGTGTAATATCAATAGTTTTAAAATGCATGGGTGTCTACTGCCTATATTCTATAGTTTGTATACATTTATGCTTATGTTACTTTTTAGTAATAATGATGGTCAACATTAAATGCACACTTAATTCTTGTGGACTAAGTGCTTTATCTGCTTTGCTTGACTTAAGTGCCAATAAAATCCCAGTAGGAAGCACCTGTTAGTATTACTTAATAGTTGAGGACACTGAGCTCAAGGTCACTCAGCTAAGAGACAATTTTTGAACTTGACTGACTTGGAACTGCTACAGTATTTTCCAGTATGATGAGCTACCAGACTCCAAAGTCTATGCTATATTGTCTTTTGTTCTGTAAACTAAAACCAACACATGTTTCTTCTGGCTTAAATCTGAGTTAAAGAGATGATTCACAGATAACTTATGTAATAATAAGAACTAAGCATCACATAGTACTTAATACATGTGACACACTGACCTAGGAACTTTACTTGTACTATGTTAATTCATTTAATCCTCACAACAATTTTGTGATAAATGCCGTTACCACCCCATTTTGTCACTGGGCAAATTGAGGTTCAGAGAGTCTCAGTATATTGCCTAAATTCACACAGCTAGCCCATTGGGACTCAAATCTTATTTTTAATGTCTTTTTTTTTCATAATCACTATGTTTACTGCCTAGGGTTTCAGTACACAGTACAAGAGTACAAAGATTGTTGGCCTAGGGGTACACTGCCTGTCCAGTGCAGAATAGATTTTGGTGCTCGAAATGGACAAAGCCAAGTAACCTCACTGAATAGCTACTGAACTACTTTAATCAAGGCTATTTCAGTCCTGCGTGCTATGTGTGCATATCCTGACTCGCCCTTTCCTTGGGGAAAATAGGGAGAAAAGTACACACACGGAAACGTACTATTAGCTGCTGCACCAAATTTGGCAAGGACTGTGGATCACAGCCTTTCAGCAGAGGTGCATTCTTCTGCTGACAAATGTTTGTGGTTCCAAGCTCTGATCCACAGGATCTCCCCCTGCACACTTCCCAGTCTCTCTCCACATCAGGTGGATCCCTGTGACAAAAGACAAAGTGATGTCTTTTGGAAATCACATCTAAGCAAAGACCAATTCTCTGCTTGCAGTTCTTAAAATAATTTTCAATGAAATAAAGCCTTCTGAGTCAGAGGATATGACATCCTCATTTGCATGATTCAGAATGGCAATGACGCCACAGATAGTGATTGAGAAGTAGTTCCCGAACTTGGAGACATTGAACAATTAAACGGGTACTGTTGTTGGCACCAAATGAACTGTCTTGGATAACTGAAGCCTGGGCCATTGGACCCAGCACAGGAAGCCGGTGGCTATCAGAACTTCACAGTAGGTGATTCCTGTTACCTCCCCAATGTTTTCCTGGAGTGGGGGGCTGACAGCCGACAGTTTTTTGAGTGAAATAGAAGTTGCTGGACTTCTTACCCAGAGCTTACAGGGTTTAGTATATGCATCGCTTTCTTTGAAAAGGCTCAGAGAATATCTATATTGTATTAGAATAGGAATTAGTAACCTGGTAGCCATGTACGGGAAAAAAATCTTGAGGGCATCTTATGAACACCTGAAAGTTGTATGCAGGTTATTTTTGTGTCCTGGGAAAAACGGCCCACAGATGCCATTATATTTTCAAGGGGATCTCTGGCCTCTAAGAGATTAGAACCGTGTTTTGATAATTGCACAGTTAAGAGATCACAGAGAAACGTTTATTACAAATTATAGTGAAGTAGAATTTTAAAAGCTGGACCACTGCTGAAGTAGCAGGGTCCATTGCAAGTAGCATCTTCATCTCTCAACATAAAAAAACCTCAAAGTTCTCATGTATGGATATTTTTAGAATGCATGAGAATGTGGACATGACTGTCATGCTGGACTTAACAAATAACAGCCCTTGTAGACTTATTATTACATCTCTTTTATTCCCTAAAATGCTTGCTATGATTTTGAAGGGAATTGCTCTGTGTACACTAGAGTAACACTTTTCATCTAAGTAGGAGTTTAAAGTCTTGGATGTGAATTGTCAGTAGTAAATGATGTCCTTTACAGATGAGGCATTGAGCGTTCTGGCTCGTAATGAGAGCCCAGCTATGCTCACGTGCTCTGCATGGTTACCACACGGGCTGCCAGAAGGCTTACTGATGATGAAGAGCTGCGTTCCTAAACTCTATAGAGACCAGCCTCTCCCTCCCTGCATGTGGGTTCAAACTTGCTTCCCTTCAGGCCACATGGAGCAAATGCTCCTTCTGTAGAGATACCAGTCCCCATATCCTGTCCAATGTGTGAACATATCGTGATTAGAGCATGCTTGCTGGTGTTAGAGTCACGCCATGGATTGCCAAAAATATGTCCAATCAAGTGTCAATCATGATAGGAGGCATACAGAGGGAGGAAATGGGACTGATTAAAAATTTCTTTTGTGAGGTATTGACAGTTGAAATAAACCACTTGCAGTAAGAGCAAACCTGCTTCTACTTTCTTTCCTCATCCTAGTGTTAAATTCCACTGCTTTCTTTCCTAAGGTGATTCATCAAGGAGATATTTACTGCCAAGAAATCACTGATTTTGGCTTTGTGTTAGCTACTCTCACTGGCTAAACCCAAACTGTACAACAAGTATTGGAAGACAGTTAGAAGAAGGTATCCTGGTGAAGTTTTATATAAATAGAATTTCCTTGCCTGTAAGCCAAAACTTACAAGAGCAAAGAGTTGAATTTCTATTTCACTGCGAGGACAAAAGAAGAGAATCGTTAATGTGGACATCAACAGAAAATGAAAACGCATTTTGCTACTGCTCCCTAAAAGTTCTTTCTGTTAAACAGAAACTTTAGTCCCCACAATAGTTGGGGAAAAAATCATGATATTGAAAATGATTTGTTCATAAGCTCTTCTGTTTAAGGTAAGTTATTTAATATTATTAACAAGATTTAAAAAATTAGAGTGTAAGAATATCCACTTTCAACTACAATTTTGCTGCCATACTGACTCTCTCTCTCTTTTTTTTTTTTGCTATTCATCAAAAACTTCATGTGACATAATAAAAATCTCATTTAAAGCATCTCCCTCAGATTGCCAACAAGCTAGGAGCTTGTTAGAAATTCAGATTCTTGGGCTCCAGCCCAGACATACAGAACCAGAATCTGCATTTTAGCAAGACTCTCAGGGGATTTGGATGCACATTCAAGTTTGAGAAGCTCTGGTTCAGGGTGAGATTGCCCAATCTCAGATAATTGTCCTAATCACCTGTGTGTAGAGCTCATAAGAAATACTGTAGAGATTCAGTTAATGAGTTTTTACTCACCTCACTCTCTGGTTTAAAAAACTTTCTCATTTACTTCAGTAAAACATCCTGGCTAGTGACCACAGCAAGCTGACTACTCTCAGCTTGTAGCCCATTCTCGAATATTCCAAAGCTTTTCCGCACATGCCATTTGATGTATGTGCTTTCCAGAGCTGTGCTGTTAGTTCCTAATCCTACTAATGATACAGTGTCAATAATGTAAACTGATAAAATATGACTGAGGAGAGAGTCACAATGTTTATTATTGTATGTGCATAAGGAAATTGTGATGGAAAATATTGTAACAATCTAAAGGCGTATGTTCAGATTTCTTTCCAAATGTCTTTAAGTCCTTGTTCTATTTTAAAGAAACTAAAACCAGAAAGTGTACACCCTGTCTTGTGGGTGTGAAATGTGCAAGAAAGATGGTTTTACTCTTCATTCAGGAGGCCTATAGGAGAAAAAAATTCTTTACTCCACAGGTGTAGCAAATGGATATGTTTATATATTTTAGTTTCATTTTAAACTGTTGTACCTTAAAGCTGTCCACCTGCCATATCTTTTCTGATTCCTTGATTTCTGCAACTTTTGCATTGAACAAATCAAATGCCAGTTATAATTTTGTCAGGTTAGAGGATTTTTATTACACATATTCCTGGATCTCATCCCAGACCACGGAATTAAGGTGGGACTTGGAATATATATTTTTAAAAAGATCTGGCAATCAGTTAGGCTTGGAAATTATTGAATTAGAGAATTCTGACTAACCAACAATTACAGAAGTAGGAAAAATTCAACAGGTTTAGATATTTTAAAAAATGTCACTAACACATTTACTGAAGAATTTCCAGAACTTTTATAATAAAAATGCCTCAGCTGATTCCACAGATAATATTCTGGATATTGTCTACATTTCCTGGTATGATGTTTTTGAAGTTTTCCCAGGACTGGACCAGCTGGCCCCTCTGAAACAGTCCATCTGTAAACCAGGAAAAGGGAGAGCTTGGACTGTGGTCAAATTTTTCCTATGTCAGTTTCAGAGTATTCAAATTTCCTTCTGCACTCCAACCCCACTGACACTGGTCAGAATGGCACATATATTTTCTTTGGAGAGACTTAATACTTTCTAGTGACTTCCTGTTTCCTTATTCACTGGTAAACTGACATAGGAAACTGATTACAGGTGATTTGGGGGAGACTAAGCTGTATTGATTCTCACTGGACTAGTGGACTAAGTTTGACCCTCCCTGATTTGGTTTACCTGCTCACTAATATGCCTTCCAGACCTCTGAGGAAACCTGGATGCTGCTAGGTCATTGATTTATGAAAAGATAAACAACCGTCAAATGACAGGAGGGCTGTAAAATGAGGTTACTGCCTGCCTCTTAAATTAGAGATAAGCTACCGTTATTACATTTGAGTCTTGTCTTTAAGCCTTTAAGCATGTTTTAAATGAGCCATCTTCTGGACCTGTCACTCAGCCTGCAGTAGCTGCTCTGCAGAGCTCTAGCATTTGGCTATCAGATACACATCCAACATCTGCCAGCACATTAGGACCCTTGCTTTGGAAACTCACACTCTGGATATTTTGAGTGAGAAATGCCATTGATACCAACCAGGGTTCTTGGCCTTCCCCAATCAATAGAAATTGACTAGAGGCCAGACAAGAAATTCAGATAAGGCTTTACAGGGGCTCCTGCACTGGCTGCAGGAGGGAGTGAAAACAAGTAACAGGTTCCCTTGCTCGTTGGCTGGCTGAGGAGGGGCAATCTTGTTCCTTATATGGGGTGAGGGTAGGGGTGTGTCCAGGGGTCAGACCAGAGGGGTGGCTTACATGTTTTGCCAACCCCTTAGGTGGCGTTGAGTGCAGGGGCCATGCTCAGTACACTGCTTTTGCTCCCAACACCATTTTTTTTTGCTCCTGGCTCTTCAGAAGTGACAGGGTTTTTTTTAGTTGCTTTTTTTTTTAAGTTTTTTGTATCTTTTGGTCCAGAATTTGCCCCAACTGCACATGCACACAGTTATTTTTAGTCCTATATAGTTTCTTTGTATTTTGTTGCTTGAGGAGAGGTGTGTCCAGGTACAAGCATTGCAGCACTGCAGCAAAGGGTTCCAGGTCCCAGGCCTATCTCACCATGATTGATTTTGATTTTCAGGGTCCAGGTTGGAATATCTGCTCGATGTGGAGGTGATAGCTTGATAAAAATGGCCCCAGGTACACTTATGTGTAACACAAAACAACACCATGGTAACTTCACCCTTGGCCTCAGAATCTGGCTATCTAGTTATAATCTACCACCCATCTCCTCTTCTCTAATTACCAGTGAGGCTTGAGAGAAATAGACAATCCAAATCTGAGCCCACTAAATTTGTCAAATATTCTGGGAAGTGAACCGCTGAGACTCAAGTAAATTCTGTGGCTTCTCACGATAAGCCACTGTTTCCTGCGCTTGCCTGATCTTTACAGTTCCTGTGTGGGGGGTTGGGTGACGGAGGGTTTTGCTTAAATATATAGATCCCAGTCCTTATTTCCAGTGATTTCCATTCACTAGGTCTGTTGTGGGAGGGGGCAAATGATTCTTATAAACAAGCAAGTTCGGGCATCACCGCTTTAATGTTCTGGGATTCATTTCATTCTGGTGTCCTATGAATTGTGTCCTCAGTAGACTAGTGATGGTGGTGAACACGTGTAACACCAAAGTACCAGGGTGAAGTGTGCTAAATATTTCTTGTGATTCTGAAAAGTCAATGGCAGCATGTGGTGCTTCCTTATTCTAAGCAGCAGGACTGTTCAAGAAGATTGTTCTAGCCAAGACATGGAAACAACCTAAATGTCCATTGACAGATGAATGGATAAAGAAGATGTGGTACATATATACAATGGAATCGTACTCAGCCATAAAAAATAATGAAATAATGCCACTTGCAGCAACATGGATGCACCTAGAGATTAGCGAAGTAAGTCAGGAAAAGAAAGACAAATGCCACAAGATATCACTTATCTGTGGAATCTAAAATATGACACAAATGAACTTATCTATGAAACAGCAACAGACTCACAGACATAAAGAACAGACTTGTGGTTGCCAAGGGGGAAGGGAGTGGGAGAGGGATGGGTTGGGAGTTTGGGTTTGGCAGATGCAAACTGTTATATAGAGAATGGATAAACAACAAGGTCCTACTGTAGAGCACAGGGGAACTATATTCAATATCCTGTGATAAACCATAATGGAAAAGAATATGAAAAAGAATGTATATGTATAACTGAATCACCTTGCTGTACAACAGAGATTAACACAACATTGTAAATCAACTATACTTCAATAAAATAAATTAAAAAAAGAAGACTGTTCTGCAGAAAGTATGATCTCATTTGGACTCATAAGGATACTAGAGGACCCCAAATTGGTCTTATTAATAATAACACAGTAACAATAAGCAATTCTCAACTCACAGTAGTTGTGAAGATCACTTAACATTATGGCAACCTCGAAACTATGAAATAAAAACTTTTTTTTGTATTTTAAAATGTAAATACCATTAAGTTAGCATGTCAGATGAAAAGGCAGATTCTCATACTCTGTGTGTATGTGCGTGCGTGTGTGTGTATGTATGTCTAGTTACACAGATAACTTCTAGGTACAGGAAGTTTATGGACTATACTTAAATTGATTTTAGCATTTGAAACTGTACAAAACTGTCCAAATGGAAGGGACAAATCACTGATGCTTCATTTTATACATCAGCACACTGAAACCTGAGGAGGCTAAAATGATGCAGTTATTGTTGGAGCATGGATAAGAATTGTTACTATAAATATCTGGTTCAGGGCACATTTTTACTTTAAAATCAACTTTATCAAAGTATAATTTACATGCTATAAAATGCATATGTTTTAAGTGTACAGTTCAATGAGGTTTGACAAATCTAACCATTTGTGTAACCGCGGTCTTTATCAAGCTGTGTAATATTTCCACAACCCCAGTAATTTCCTTTGTGCTTATTTGCAGTCAGTAACCAGCACCCTCAGCTCCAAACAACTGCTGCTCAAATGTCTATCATTGTAATTAATTTTGCCTGTTTTAGAATCTCACATAAATGATATCACAAAACATGTGCTCTTTTGTGCTTCTTTTATTCAGTATAATGTTGCTGAGATTGATTCTTGTTGCTGCACTTTTCAGTTTTTCTTTTTTTTATTGCTGAACAGTATTTTATTAAATGAATATACCACAATTGGCTTATCCATTCCCTCATTAATGTATATGTGGGTTATTTGTAGTTTTTAATTATTATGAATAAAGCTATCATCATTCACATGCAAGTGTTCCTGTGGATATATATTTTCTTTTAAGTACCTAGGAGCAGAATTTTGGGGACACATATTAGGTATATGAATGGTTTGAAGTGATATATCATTGTGATTTAAAAAAACTGAGATATATTGGGCTTCCCTGGTGGCGTAGTGGTTGAGAGTCCGCCTGCCGATGCAGGGGAACGGGGTCGTGCCCCGGTCCAGGAGGATCCCACATGCCACGGAGCAGCTGGGCCTGTGAGCCATGGCCGCTGAGCCTGCGCGTCCGGAGCCTGTTCTCCGCAACGGGAGAGGCCACAACAGTGAGAGGCCCGCGTACCGCAAAAAAAAAAAATAAAAAAAATTGATATAGTTGACGATTAAGACATGTATGTTTAAAGTGTACAATTTGATAAACATGTATATTATAAAATAATCACTACATTCAAGCTACTTAACCTATCCATCATCTTAGATAGTTAGCCACTGCCTTTTTTTTCCCCTGATAACTAGTGATCTTGAGCACCTTTTCATGTGCTTGTTGGTCATTTGTATTGCTTCTTTTGCCTGTTCAAATACTTTACCCATTTCTTTTTTGAATTGTTTGTCTGATTATCACTAAGTTGTAAGAGTTCTTTATATTAATATTTATGCCCTTTTAAAAAAAATACATATGTATTGGAAACATGTGCTTCCAGTCCATGGCTTCTCTTACTATTTTCTTAATAGTGAATTAACCAAATATTTTAAAGTATCTATTTTATGTGCTCTCTTGGCTTCTTAGCAGTGCTTATTTTTAGTAATTTTTAGTAGTTGCTCTAGGTCTAAAACTTATCTAAGTCTATTTAGAATCAATGTTGTACTACTTCACATGTCACAGTTCCTAGTTAACACTTACCACTTCTCCTAGCAATAACCTTGAAGTAGTATAATTGTGCTATCCTTTGTGCTATTTTGTGGTACCTTTTACTTTTAAAGTAAAAAGTTCCCCTTTGAATGCTATTATTTTTACTTTAAATAGCCAGTGGTCTTTTAAGGAAGTTACAAGAATAACAATGAAAAAGTCTTTCATATTTACTCCCTTTTTTTTTACCATACCCAGTGGCCTTCAATTCTTGCAGATTTAAATATCTGTCTTATATCACATTTTCCCCCTGCAGATTGAAGAACAGCCTTTGACATTTCTTTTAGTGCAGATTTAGTGTTAACAAATTCTTTCAGCTTTTGTTTATCTTAAAATGTCTTTTTTTGATCTTTGCTTTTAGAAGATATTTTCAAAGGATATACTTATCCTTGTAGTTATACTTCTTGTGCTCTTCATTCTTCTGTGTAAATCCATATGTCCATCTGGTATCATTTTCGATCTACCTCAATAGCATTTCTTTTAGTGTGGGTCTGCTGGTGATGAATTACTTCACTTTTGTATCTCTGAACACATCTTTATTTAGTCATCATCTTTGAAAGATATTTTTGATAGGTACGAAAGTGTAGGTTGACATTTCTTTTGTTCAGTACTGTGAAGATGTTTCTCCTTACTTTTCTCCCCTCTGGAGAGAAATCTGACACTAATTTTATTTTGGTTCCTCCGAATGCAGTATTTTTTTTTCTCTGGTTGCTTTTCAAAAATTTTTTGAATATCACTGGTTTTGAGCAATGTGATTAGGATATGTCTTGGTGTAGTTATTTATTTATTTTTGCTTGTGCTTGAGGTTTGTTTAGTTTTATTTTTTTCTTTTTGGATCTGCTGGCTTATAGATTTTATCAAATTTGGAAAAAACTTGGCCATTCACTCTTTAAATATTTTTTTCTATCCTCCTCTCACGCTCTTTTACTTCTGGGTCTCCAATTTCACAAGTACGAGGCCCCTTGAAGATGTCCCTCAGCTCACTGATGCTCTGTTCATCTTAAATTTTTGTTGGATTCTTTGCTCTGTGTTTCATGTTGGTCATTTCTATTGGTATGGCTTTAACTTTACTAATTTTTGCATCGGTAATATCTAATTTGCTGTTAGTTTCATCCCATACTTTGCTGTGTGGAATAGCTGCTTTGCTCTTCTCAGACTCTCATCTCTGTGTCCTCAACTCAGGAAGTCTGATGGTTTCTGCTATGTTCCAGCTCACTGTGATGTGATCTAGAACAATCTTTCAAGGCAGTAAGCTGGGACAGCTGTCTTTCATTTCTCATCTCTCATTGTCTGATAGCCAGGTCTTAAAAAACTGTTGTTTCACATATTTTTCTGTTTTTGGTTGTTTTAGGTCGGAGGATAAATTGGCCCCTACAATTCTATCTTTGCTGGAAGTGGAAATCTCTTAAATACTTTTTCGTGTGCTTTTTCAATTTGACCACCCTCAAACTATTTATATTTTTATTTCTAATTATAGATAGTAATAATAATATACCTTATATTTGTATAGTGCTTTAAAGTTTTTGTAATATTTTCAGTCTTCTAAAAAATTTAATAATCATGGTATAATTATATTTATTTGACAAATAAAATAATAGAAAGACACTCTTTGAACTTCAGTTTTCTCATAAGCAAAATGAATGATTGAACTGGAATATATTTAGGGTTCCTACATGTTGTAATATTTATTTATTTATTTATTTATTTATTTATTTTTTTTTTTTCATAGTATATCTTTTTCCATTCTTTTAGTTTCAAACTTTCTGTGTCTTTATGTTACATACATAATTTTTATAGAGTATTAATTATATATTTTTCTAATATAATATACCTTTATGTTTTTTTTTTTTTTTAAACATCTTTATTGGAGCATAATTGCTTTACAATGGTATGTTAGTTTCAGCTTCACAACAAAATGAATCAGTTATATATATACATATGTTCCCATATCTCTTCCCGCTTGCGTCACCCTCCCTCCCACCCTCCCTATCCCACCCCTCCAGGCGGTCACACAGCACCGAGCTGATCTCCCTGTGCTATGCGGCTGCTTCCCACTAGCGATCTACCTTACGTTTGGTAGTGTATACATGTCCATGCCTCTTTATTGCTTTGTCACCGTTTACCCTTCCCCCTCCCCATAGCCTCAAGTCCATTCTCTAGTAAGTCTGTGTCTTTATTCCTGTTTCAGCCCTAGGTTTTTCATGACATTTTTTTTTTTCTTAAATTCCATATATATGTGTTAGCATACGGGTCTCTTGTAGACAGCAAATATATGGGTCTTGTTTTTGTATCCATTCAGCCAATCTGTGTCTTTTGGTGGGAGCATTTAGTCCATTTACATTTAAGGTAATTATCGATATGTGTGTTCCCATTCCCATTTTCTTAATTGTTTTGGGTTTGTTATTGTAGGTCTTTTCCTTCTTTTGTGTTTCTTGCCTAGAGAAGTTCCTTTAGCAGTTGTTGTAGAGCTGGTTTGGTGGTGCTGAACTCTCTCAGCTTTTGCTTGTCTCTAAAGGTTTTAATTTCTCCATCAAATCTGAATGAGATCCTTGCTGGGTAGAGTAATCTTGGTTGCAGGTTTTTCTCCTTCAACACTTTCAATATGTCCTGCCACTCCCTTCTGGCTTGCAGAGTTTCTGCTGAAAGATCAGCTGTTAACCTTATGGGGATTCCCTTGTGTGTTATTTGTTGTTTTTCCCTTGCTGCTTTTAATATGTTTTCTTTGTATTTAATTTTTGACAGTTTGATTAATATGTGTCTTGGCGTATTTCTCCTTGGATTTATCCTGTATGGGACTCTCTGTGCTTCCTGGACTTGATTAACTATTTCCTTTCCCATATTAGGGAAGTTTTCAACTATAATCTCTTCAAATATTTTCTCAGTCCCTTTCTTTTTCTCTTCTTCTTCTGGAACCCCTATAATTTGAATGTTGGTACGTTTAATGTTGTCCCAGAGGTCTCTGAGACTGTCCTCAGTTCTTTTCATTCTTTTTTCTTTATTCTGCTCTGCAGTAGTTATTTCCACTATTTTATCTTCCAGGTCACTTATCCGTTCTTCTGCCTCAGTTATTCTGCTATTGATCCCATCTAGAGTACTTTTAATTTCATTTATTGTGTTGTTCATCGTTGCTTGTTTCATCTTTAGTTCTTCTAGGTCCTTGTTAACTGATTCTTGCATTTTGTCCATTCTATTGTCCATTCTATCTCCAAGATTTCGGATCAACCTTACTATCATTATTTTGAATTCTTTTTCAGGTAGACTGCCTATTTCCTCTTCATTTGTTAGGTCTGATGGGTTTTTATCTTGCTCCTTCATCTGCGGTGTGTTTTTCTGTCTTTTCATTTTGCTTATCTTACTGTGTTTGGGGTCTCCTTTTTTGCAGGCTGAAGGTTCGTAGTTCCTGTTGTTTTTTGTGTCTGTCCCCAGTGGCTAAGGTTGGTTC
This sequence comes from Pseudorca crassidens, assembly GCF_039906515.1. Lineage (NCBI taxonomy): Eukaryota > Metazoa > Chordata > Mammalia > Artiodactyla > Delphinidae > Pseudorca > Pseudorca crassidens. The sequence goes on along the minus strand of NC_090300.1, from coordinate 133,314,711 downwards.
AGTGGGTTGTGTAGGCTTCCTGGTGGAGGGTACTAGTGCCTGTGTTCTGGTGGATGAGGCTAGATCTTGTCTTTCTGGTGGGCAGGTCCACGTCTAGTGGTGTGTTTTGGGGTGTCTGTAGACTTATTATGATTTTGGGCCGCCTCTCTGCTAATGGGTGGGGTTGTGTTCCTGTCTTGCTAGTTGTTTGGCATAGGATGTCCAGCACTGTAGCTTGCTGGTCGTTGAGTGAAGCTGGGTGCTGGCGTTGAGATGGAGATCTCTCGGAAATTTTTGCTGTTTGATATTATGTGCAGCTGGGAGGTCTCTTGTGGATCAGTGTCCTGAAGTTGGCTCTCCCACCTCAGAGGCACAGCACTGACTCCTGGCTGCAGCCCCAAGAGCCTTTCATCCACAGGGCTCCTTAATTTGGGATGACTGGTTGTCTATTCAGGTATTCCACAGATGCAGGGTATATCAAGTTGATTGTGGAGCTTTAATCCGCTGCTTCTGAGGCTGCTGGGAGAGATTTCCCTTTCTCTTCTTTGTTCTCACAGCTCCCAGGGGCTCAGCTTTGGATTTAGCCCCGCCTGTGCGTGTAGGTCGCCGGAGGGCGTCTGTTCTTTGCTCAGACAGGACGGGGTTAAAGGAGCCGCTGATTCGGAGGCTCTGGCTCACTCAGGCCCGGGGGTAGGGAGGGGCACGGAGTGTGGGGCGGGCCTGCGGTGGCAGAGGCCGGCGAGACGTTGCAGCCTGAGGCGCGCCTGTGCGTTCTCCCGGGGGAGTTGTCCCTGGATCCCGGGACCCTGGCAGTGGCGGGCTGCACAGGCTCCCCGGAAGGGCGTGTGGCTAGTGACCTGTGTTCGCACACAGGCCTCCCGGTGGCGGCAGCAGCGGCCCTAGCGTCTCATGTCTGTCTCTGGGCTCCGCACTTTTAGCCGCGGCTCGCGCCCGTCCCTGGAGCTCTCTCAAGCAGCGTTCTTAATCCCCTCTCCTCGTGCACCAGGAAACAAAGAGGGACGTAAAAGTCTCTTGCCTCTTCGGCAGTTCCAGACTTCTCCCCGGACTCTCTCCCGGCCAGCCGCGGTGCACTAACGCCCTGCAGGCCGTGTTCACGCCGCCAACCTCAGTCCTCTCCCGGCGCTCCGACAAAAGCCGGAGCCTCAGCTCCCAGTCCCGCCCGCCCCGGCGGGCGAGCAGACAAGCCTCTCGGCTGGTGAGTGCCGGTCGGCCCGATCCTCTGCGCTGGAATCTGTCCGCTTTGTCCTCCACACCCCTGTTGCTGTGCTCTCCTCCGCGGCTCCCAAGCTCCCCCACTCCGCCTCCCGAAGCCTCCACCCGCGAAGGGGCTTCCTAGTGTGTGGACACTTTTCCTCCTTCACAGCTCTCTCCCGCTGGTGCAGGACCCGTCCCTATCCTTTTGTCTCTGTTTAGTTTTTTCTTTTGCCCTACCCAGGTACGTGGGGGGGTTTCTTGCCTTTTGGGAGGTCTGAGGTCTTCTGCCAGCGTTCAGTAGATGCTCTGTAGGAGTTGTTCCATGCGTAGATGTATTTCTGGTGTATCTGTGGGGAGGAACATGATCTCCGCGTCTTACTCTTCCGCCATCTTCTACCTTTATCTGTTGTAATATTTAAAAAAAAAAACTTTCAAAAGTAAGTTTTTATTACTGGGCTTGTTTTTTTTTTTTTTTTTTGCGGTACGCGGGCCTCTCACTGTTGTGGCCTCTCACGTTGCGGAGCACCAGCTCCGGACGTGCAGGCCCAGCGGCCATGGCTCACAGGTCTAGCCGCTCTGCGGCATGTGGGATCTTCCCGGACCGGGGCACGAACCCATGTCCCCTGCATCGGCAGGCGGACTCTCAACCACTGCGCCACCGGGGAAGCCCCGCTGGGCTTGTTTTAATATGAGTTCCACAAGTATCTGTTAAGAACTATTCTCTTTTGGAATAGCCAAACTTTTTATTCATTGAAGACTCTGGAATAATCCTTTTCCTGAAATAAACCTTATTCTGGAAACAAGACAGCTTTGCAAAAAAAAAACAAAACCTTACCTTTTTGTTTTTCAGTCTAATGTTTCTTATTATTTTTTAACGGTTGTATGGCCAGAACTCAGTGGTGATGTCACTTCTTCATTTGATTTTAGTAAGTTAGATGAAAGGCTTAGCAAGTGGCTTTCTAAAAGGCTAAGGCCCATTTTAATAATGAACTAAAATATGATAAATACAAATCAATTTACCTATTAGACAAAAAGTCTAGATCCTGCCTTTCCTCTCCAGTTCAGCTGACCCCTGGCATCTGCAGGTTTATTCTGTTTAGTACAGGAGAAGCCCATACTTTCCACACTGTGTGGTCTATAGCTGGTCGCTTCAGTACTTGGTGTAGTCACACTGAATCATGGGCCAGTGTGAGTGCCCCAGGTGCAGAAAGCCCATACACTCTCTTGTTGCTTCTGTTGGTATACCTGACTTTCTGCCTTGGGCTCCTGGTTAGTGTTCCTAGTCCTTATAGGACCCTGTTCCAGACTCTAGCCCATTGAGTTAGGAAATTGATAGTAACCACAGCTCTTTCCAGAGTTCTTCTTTGGAGTCTCTAGATTCCAAATAATCATAGTCATCTGTGAGGAGCTTGATATAAAATAGACCATTGTCTTGGAATGGTGATGTCACCAGATACATGATGGTGAGTTTGGTCACTGCCTAGAAACCACTGTGGCCACCTTTCCTTAATTAGATTTGTCCCCTTGGATGTCAGCAACAAACACACCCCATAACTTTGTTTTGTATCTGTGCTTTCTTATCCATTATATTAGACAGGAATGAAAGAATGTGATTTCTTACATCTTATAGAGAGAAATGATTTAGAACTGTGTCAAATACCAAAATTTGTGGGTAAGAGGATGGGACATTTCAATGGACAGGAGAGGCTACTTCATCGTGGCATTGAGAATTCCTGTAGTTTACTTTAACATACTTTCTTTAAAATCCTGGATAAAATCCTACTGTAACTTTTCCTATGTACTTTTGGTTTTACAAAGACTAAAACTGAACAATTTGTTGTCATTGTTTGCTTCCTTTTGGAAGAAGGATCATACACTTTAGTTCATACAGGTAACAAACACAAATTAAAATAGTTTGCTGATAAGACAATAAATTTTTCTGAGTTTTACAGACTTCTAGTTTTTCCCTTCTCATGTGTCTGAAACTGCTGGCATTTGCTTGGCACTGCAAGTTGGCATTAGAATTTTAAGGGACATTTCCTTAGATTTCCTGAGACATACAGTGTTTATTTCAGATTATGGTTTGTGGGAATCATAGTTCTTTAAAGTTCTATTGATTTTTATGTTATCCTTAGTTCTTAGCAACTCAAACCAGAATTAAAACCATATTACTTTAATAGGATCATTAATTATTTATCTTATTATTATTTTTTTTCAAATAAGAAAAGACATTTTCTTCTTTATATTTTCCTGTACATCTTTATTGGAGTATTACTGCTTTACAATGGTGTGTTATTTTCTGCTTTATAACAAAGTGAATAAGCTATACATATACATATATCACCATATATTCTCCCTCTTGTGTCTCCCTCCACATTCCCTATCCCACCCCTCCAGGTGGTCACAATGCACCGAGATGATCTCCCTGTGTTATGTGGCTGCTTCCCAGTAGCTATCTATTTTACATTAGGTAGTATATATAAGTCTCTGCCACTCTCTCACTTCGTCCCAGCTTACCCTTCCCCCTCCCTGTGTCCTCAAGTCCATTTTCTACGTCTGCATCTTTATTCCTCTCCTGCCTCTAAGTTCTTCAGAACCTTTTTTTTTTTTTTAGATTCCATATCTATGTGTTAGCATATGGTATTTGTTTTTCTCTTTCTGACTTACTTCACGATGTATAACAGTCTCTAGGTCCATCCACCTCACTACAAATAACTCCATTTCATTTCTTTTTATGGCTCAGTAATATTCCATTGTATATAGATGCCACATCTTCTTTATCCATTCATCTGTCGATGGAAACTTAGGTTGCTTCCATGTCCTGGCTATTGTAAATAGAGTTGCACAATGAACATTGTGGCACATGACTCTTTTTTTTTTTTTTTTGCGGTATGCAGGACTCTCACTGTTGTGGCCTCTCCCGTTGCGGAGCACAGGCTCCAGACATGCAAGGTCAGTGGCCATGGCTCATGGGCCCAGCTGCTCTGTGGCATGTGGGATCTTCCTGGACCAGGACACGACCCCATGTCCCCTGCATCGGGAGGCAGACTCTCAACATCTGCACCACCAGGGAAGCCTCTTTTTGAATGACTCTTTTTGAATTATGGTTTTCTCAGGGTATATGCCCAGTAGTGGGATTGCTGGGTGGTATGGTAGTTATATTTTTTGTTTTTTGAGGGACCTCCATGCTGTTCTCCATAGTGGCTGTATCAATTTACATTCCCACCAACAGTGCAAGAGGGTTCCCTTTTCTCCACACCCTCTCCAGCATTTATTATTTCTAGAATTTTTGATGATAGCCACTCTGACCAGTGTGAGATGATATCTCATTGTAGTTTTGATTTGCATTTCTCTAATGATTTAGTGATGTTGAGCATCCTTTCATGTGTTTGTTGGCAATCTGTATATCCTCTATGGAGAAATGTCTATTTAGGTCTTCTGCCACTTTTTGGACTGAGTGGTTTGTTTTTTGATATTGAGCTACATGAGCTGCTTGTAAACTTTGGAGATTAATCCTTTGTCAGTTGCTTCATTTGCAAATATTTTCTCCCATTCTGAGGGTTGTCTTTTCATCTTGTTTATGGTTTCCTTTGTTGTGCAAAAGCTTTTAAGTTTCATTAGGTCCCATTTGTTTATTTTTGTTTTTATTTCCATTTCTCTAAGGGGTGGGTCAAAAAGGATCTTGCTGTGATTTATGTCATAGAGTGTTCTGCCTGTTTTCCTCTAAGAATTTTACAGTGTCTGGTCTTACATTTAGATCTTTAATCCATTTTGAGTTTATTTTTGTGTATGGTGTTAGGGAGTGTTCTAATTTCATTCTTTTACATGTAGCTGTCCAGTTTTTCCAGCACCACATATTGAAGAGGCTGTCTTTTCTCCATTGTATATTCTTTCCTACTTTATCAAAAATAAGGTGACCACATGGGTGTGGGTTCATCTCTGCGCTTTCTATTCTGTTCCATTGATCTATACTTCTGTTTTTGTGCCAGTACAATATGTCCTTGATTACTGTAGCTTTGGTGTAGCGTCTGAAGTCTGGGAGCCTGATTCCTCCAGCTCCATTTTTCTTTCTCAAGATTGCTTTGGCTATGCGGGGTTTTTTCTGTTTCCATGCAAATTGTGAAATTTTTTGTTCTAGTTCTGTGAAAAATGCCAGTGGTAGTTTGATAGAGATTGCACTGAATCTGTAGATTGCTTTGGGTAGTATAGTCATTTTCACAATGTTGATTCTTCCAATCCAAGAACATGGTATATCTCTCCATCTGTTTGTATTATCTTTATTTTCTTTCATCAGTGTCTTATAATTTTCTGCATACAGGTCTTTTGTCTCCTTAGGTAGGTTTATTCCTAGGTATATTATTCTTTTTGTTGCAATGGTAAATGGGAGTGTTTCCTTAATTTCTCTTTCAGATTTTTCATCATTAGTGTATAGGAATGCAAGAGATTTCTGTGCATTAATTTTGTATCCTGCAACTTTACCAATTCATTGATTAGCTCTAGTAGTTTTCTGGTAGCCTCTTTAGGTTTCTCTATGTAAAGTACCATGTCATCTGTAAACAGTGCCTGCTTTATTTCTCTTTTGTGATTGGGATGCCTTTTATTTCTTTTTCTTTTCTGATTGTTGTGGGTAAAACTTCCAAAACTAAGTTGAATAAGAGTGGTGAGAGTGGACAACCTTGTCTTGTTCCTGGTCTTAGAGGAAATGGTTTCAGTTTTTCACCATTGAGAACGATGTTGGCTGTGAGTTTGTCATATATGACCTTTATTATGTTGAGGTAAGTTCCCCCTATGCCTACTTTCTGGAGGGTTTTTACCATAAATCGGTGTTGAATTTTGTCAAAAGGTTTTTTTTTTTTTTGCATCTATAGAGATGATTATACAGATTTTCTCCTTCAATTTTTTAAAGTGGTGTATCATATTGATTGATTTGCATATATTGAAGAAATCTTGCATTCTTGGGAAAAATCTCACTTGATCATGGTGTATGATCTTTTTTAATGTGCTGTTGGATTCTGTTTGCTAGTATTTTGTGAGGATTTTGGCATCTATGTTCATTAGTGAGATTGCCCTGTAGTTTTCTTTCTTTGTGGCATCTTTGTCTGGTTTTGGTTTCAGGGTGATAGTGGCCACATAGAATGAGTTTTATGAGTATTCCTCCCTCTGCTATATTTTGGAAGAGTTTGAGAAGGATAGGTGTTATCTCTTCTCTAAATGTTTGATAGAAGTTGCCTGTGAAGCCATCTGGTCCTGGACTTTTGTTTGTTAGAAGATTTTTAATCAGTTTCAATTTCAGTGCTTGTGATTGGTCTGTTTATATTTTCTATTTCTACTTGGTTCAGTCTCAGAAGGTTGTGCTTTTTTAAGAATTTGTCCATTTCTTCCAGGTTGTCCTTTTTATTGACATATAGTTGCTTGTAGTAATCTCTCATGATCCTTTGTATTTCTGCAGTGTCAGTTGTTACTTCTCCTTTTTCATTTCTAATTCTATTGATTTCAGTCTTCTCCCTTTTTTCCTTGATGAGTCTGGCTAATGGTTTATCAATTTGGTTTATCTTCTCAAAGAACCACCTTTTAGTTTTATTGATCTTTGCTATTGTTTCCTTCATTTCCTTTTTATTTATTTCTAATCTAATCTTTATGATTTCTTTACTTCTGCTAATTTTGGGGTTGTTTTTTGCTTCTTTCTATAATTTCTTTGGCTGTAAGGTTAGGTTGTTTATTTGAGATGATGTTTCTTCTTTCCTGGGGTAGGATTGTATTGTTATAAACTTCCCTCTTAGAACTGCTTTTGCTGAATCCCATAAGTTTTGGGTCGTCGTGTTTTCATTGCCATTTGTTTCTAGGTAGTTTTTGATTTCTTCAGTGATCTCTTGGTTATTAAGTAGTGTATTGTTTAACCTCCATGTGTTTGTATTTTTTACAGATTTTTTCCTGTAACTGATATCTCGTCTAATAGCGTTGTGGTCAGAAAAGATACTTGATACAATTTCAATTTTCTTAAATTTATGAAAGCTTGATTTGTGAACCAAATATGATCTATCCTGGAGAATATTCCTTGAGTACTTGAGAAGAAAGTGTATTCTGTTGTTTTTGGATGGAAGGTTCTATAAATATCAATAAAGTTCATCTTGTTTAATGTATCATTTAAAGTTTGTGTTTCCTTATTTATTTTCATTTTGGATGATCTGTCCATTGGTGAAAGTGGGGTGTTAAAGTCCCCTACATGATTTATTACTGTCGATTTCCCCTTTTATGGCTGTTAGCATTTACCTTATGCACAGAGGTGCTCCTATGTTGGGTGCATAAATATTTACAACTGTTATATCTTCTTCTTGGATTGATCCCTTGATCATTATGTAGTGTCCTTAGTATCTTGTAATAGTCTTTATTTTAAAGACTACTTTTTCTGATATGAGAATAGCGACTCCAGATTTCTTTTGATTTCCATTTGCATGGAATACCTTTCTCCACTCCTTCACTTTCAGTCTGTATGTGTCCCTAGGTCTGAAATGGGTCTGCTATAGACAGCATGGGTCTTGTTTTTGTGTCCATTCAGCCAATCTATGTCTTTAAGTTGGAGTATTTAATCCATTTACATTTAAGGTAATTATCGATATGTATGTTCCTATTCCCATTTTCTTAATTGTTTTGGGGTTGTTATTGTAGTTCTTTTCCTTCTCTTGTGTTTCTTGCCTAGAGAAGTTCCTTTAGCATTTGTTTTAAAGCTGGTTTGGTGGTGCTGAACTCTCTCAGCTTTTGCTTGCCTGTAAAAGTTTTAATTTTTCCATCAAATCTGAATGAGATCCTTGCTGGGTAGAGTAATATTGGTTGTAGGTTTTTCTCCTTCATCACTTTAAATATGTCCTGCCAGTCCCTTCTGGCTTGCAGAGTTTCTGCTGAAAGTTCAGCTGTTAACCTTATGGGGATTCCCTTGTGTGTTATTTGTTGTTTTTCCCTTGCTGCTTTTAATATGTTTTCTTTGTATTTAATTTTTGATAGTTTGATTAATATGTGTCTTGGCATGTTTCTCTTTGGATTTGTCCTGTATGGCGCTCTCTGTGCTTCCTGGACTTGATTAACTATTTCCTTTCCCATATTATGGAAGTTTTCAACTATAATCTCTTCAAATATTTTCTCAGTCCCTTTCTTTTTCTCCTTTTCTTCTGGGACCCCTATAATTTGAATGTTGGTGCATTTAATGTTGTCCCAGAGGTCTCTGAGACTGTCCTCAGTTCTTTTCATTCTTTTTTCTTTTTTCTGCTCTGCAGTAGTTATTTCCTCTATTTTATCTTCCAGGTCACTTATCTGTTCTTCTGCCTTAGTTATTCTGCTATTAATCCCTTCTAGAGTATTTTTAGTTTCATTTATTGTGTTGTTCATCGTTGCTTGTTTCCTCTTAGTTCTTCTAGGTCCTTGTGAAATGTTTCTTGCATCTTCCCTATTCTATTTCCAAGATTTTGGATCATCTTTACTATCATTATTCTTAATTCTTTTTCAGGTTGACTGCCTATTTCCTCTTCATTTGTTAGATCTGGTGGGTTTTTATCTTGCTCCTTTATCTGCTGTGTTTTTTTCTGTCTTCTCATTTTGCTTATCTTACTGTGTTTGGGGTCTCCTTTTTGCAGGCTGCAGGTTCGTAGTTCCCGCTGTTTTTGATGTCTGTCTGCAGTGGCTAAGGTTGGTTCAGTGGGTTGTGTAGGCTTCCTGGTGGAGGGGACTAGTGCCTGTATTCTGGTGGATGAGTCTGGATCTTGTCTTTCTGGTGGGCAAGTCCAAGTCTGATGGTGTGTTTTGGGGTGTCTGTGGCCTTATTATGATTTTAGGCAGCCTCTCTGCTAATGGGTGGGTTTGTGTTCCTGTCTTGCTAGTTGTTTGGCATAGGGTATCCAGCACTGTAGCTTGCTGGTCGTTGAGTGAAGCTGGGTGTTGGTGTTGAGATGGAGATCTCTGGGAGATTTTTGCCATTTGATATTACGTGGAGCTGGGAGGTCTCTTGTGGACCAGCGTCCTGAAGTTGGCTCTCTCACCTCAGAGGCAGAAGCCTGACACCCGGCCCGAGCACCAAGACCCTGTCAGCCACACGTCTCAGAGAAAAAGGGAGAAAAAAAAGAAAGAAAAGAAAAATAAATAAAATAAAGTTATAAAAATAAAAAGATATATTAAAAATGTAAAAATTGAGAAGTAATAAGAAAAAAAAAGAAACGTAGAAGAGAGTAGACAAACTGAAAAACAAATCCACCAATGATAACAAGTGCTAAAAGCTATACTAAAAAAAAAAAACAAATAAAAAAACCGACAGACAGAACAAATGGCAAAGCAAAGCTCTACGGACAAAATCACACGAAGAAGTATACACATACACACTCACAAAAAGAGAAAAAGGAAAAAAAAAAATCTATATATTAAAAAAAAAATGAAGAGAGCAACCAAATCAAAAAACAAATCTACCAATGATAATAAACTGTAAATACTAAACTAAGATAAGCATAAAACCATAAACAAATTAAATACAGAAAGCAAACCCCAAGTCTACAGCTGCTCCCTAAGTCCACCGCCTCAATTTTGGGAAGATCTGTTGTCTATTCAGGTATTCCACAGATGCAGGGTACATCAAGTTGATCTTGGAGATTTAACCTGCTGCTCCTGAGGCTGCTGGGAGAGATTTCCCTTTCTCTTCTTTGTTCGCACAGCTCTCGGGGTTCAGCTTCGGATTGGCCCGTCCCGCGTGTCCGTCGCCTGAGGGCATCTGTTCCCGCCCAGAAAGGATGGGGTTAAAGAAGCAGCTGATTCGGGGGCTCTGGCTCATTCAGGCCTGGTGGAGGGAGGGGTATGGATGCAGGGCGAGCCTGCAGCAGCAGAGGCTGGCGTGACGTTGCAACAGCCTGAGGCACACCCTGTGTTCTCCCAGGGAAGTTGTCCCTGGATCATGGGACCCTGGCAGTGGCAGGCTGCATAGGCTCTTGGGAGGGGAGGTGTGGATAGTGACCTGTGCTTGCACACAGGCTTCTTGGTGGCTGCAGCAGCAGCCTTAGCATTTCATGTCCGTCTCTGGTGTTGGAGCTGATAGCCGCAGCTCGCGCCCATCTCTGGAGCTTGTTTAGGTGGTGCTCTGAATCCCTTCTCCTCACGCACCCTGAAACAAGGGTCTCTTGTCTCTTTGGCAGCTCCAGACTTTTTCCCAGACTCCCTCCCGGCCAGCTCTGGTGCACTATCCCCCTTCAGGCTGTGTTCACATCACCAACCCCAGTCCTCTTCCTGGGATCTAAGCTCCGAAGCCTGAGCCTCAGCTCCCAGCCCCTGCCCATCCCGGCAGGTGAGCAGACAAGCCTCTCGGGCTGGTGAGTGCTGGTCGGCACTGATCCTCTGTGTGGGAATCTCTCCGCTTTGCCCTCCGCACCCCTGTGGCTGCGCTCTCCTCCATGGCTCTGAAGCTTCCCCCCTCCGCCGCCCGCAGTCTCCGCCCACGAAGGGGCTTCCTAGTGTGTGGAAACTTTTCCTCCTTCAGAGCTCCCTCCCAGAGGTTCAGCTCCTGTCCCTATTCTTTTGTCTCTGTTTTTTCTTTTTTCTTTTGCCCTACCCAGGTATGTGAGGAGTTTCTTGCCTTTTGGGGGGTCTGAGGTCTTCTGCCAGCATTCAGTAGTTGTTCTGTAGGAGTTGTTCCACATGTAGATGTATTTCTGATGTATATGTGGGGAGGAAGATGATCTCCACGTCTTACTCCTCTGCCATCTTCAAGAACATTAATTATCGTTGGTGATGCAGAAGAAAGGAGCGCACTGAATCAATACTTCTCTTCAGCCCTTTTGTAATAAGATGTTCTGTCCACACAGTGTTTTAAAGGACCCAGAGACAAAGTATAATAAAAAAGGGTGGGGATAAAATGAAGATTTTAAGGGTAGCCAATGGGTAGGAAAGAGTAAGAGCTCCTTTATTAGTTTATGTTAGTATCGCTGGGAGGAATGCTAATGGGTAGTAAGATGAATGTTTCACAAAAGTCATCTCTTACAGTATCATGTGATTTGGTGAAAGTGAAGTCAATTCACAGAATGGTAGTAGATTTACTATGGCTTTGATTTATCCCAATTTCTCTATGCTGCCTATGGTATTTACTTTATGTGCTTTTAAATATATGTAGCTAGAAAATGACTTATCATAAGACATAAAATTCTATGAGCTATCTCTAGTCTTCTTCACAAATGCTTATCTGAGACCAGTGTATTGGTTGCCAGGGCTGCCATAAAAAGGTACAACTGACTGGGTATCTTAAATAACAGAAATGTATTTTCTCACAGGACTGGAGGCTAGGAGTCTGAAATCAAGGTTGGTTCCTTGTGAGGGCTGTGAGAAAAAGATCTGTTCCAGGCTTCTCTTTCTTGGCTGAGAGATGGCTGTCTTCACATGGTCTTTCCTCTGTATGTGTTTATGTCCAAATTTCCTCTCCTTATCAAGATATCAGTCATACTGGATTAGAGCCCACCATAATGGCTTCATTTTAATGAAATTCCCTCTGTAAAGTCACTATGTTTAAATACAGTCATATTCTGAGGTGCTGGGGGCTAGGACTTTACATAAATATTTTTGAGGAGACACAGCTTATAATAAGCAGTATACATGAAATATAACCAGTATACATGAAATACCCTACCAGAAAGTTAGTTTATGATTATTATATATAAACCTAAGCCCAGAAATTTTAAGCACTGAAGTCTAATTTTCCACTGTTATACTCATGTGTTAAAAATGGTCACTAGTCTTGAGTGAGATGTGTGCCGATATATGGTTAAAAAGTAAAAGTACTCACTTGAAGGGGAGTGTTCTCACGCAAGTGCAAAGATGAGTTATGGGACAGTGTTTATAAGATAAACGAAAGATTTAAAACTAGTCTTTCCAACCATATCACTTTACACAGTAATTTAAGCGAAAAAGTAGATCAATCCAAAACATACATTTAGAGGAGGTTCACTTGTGAGTCACCAGTGTTTAACCAGAGAACCTAGCTTTTCTAATAGTCAATTCAAAATAAGATTCCAGGTTGTGTTTTGGCACAAATATTTTATTTATAGTGGAGAATGATTTAGAAGTATAAAACAAACTATGAGTTATGGATCAACATATAAGCCATTAATCAAGGGACAAGTGCACAGTCATTATCAGAAAATAGGCCATCAAATTCCTCTTGTAAGAAATTCAAACAAAAAACATATTTGTTTTTGTGGATATAGGGTTGCAAGTCAGGAAAACCTGAACATTTTATTTTTAAAAGAGAGGTGGCAGAGACAAAGACTTATGAGAGATTAAAAGTCTTGAGTGATGTTTCAAGCAAAACTAATTTTAATATGTTTATTGTACCACTGATACTATAAAATTTAAATTCCTGTTCTGATTTTGATGCCACTTGGTTTTGTTCTTCCTCTTATTCTTTTTGTATTTAAGATACTCAAGAATTTCAAATAATAGAATATTAGACATTGGTTAGGCTTTTCTATTTTGCCATTTCCAGGAATAGCCTACAATTTAAATTGAAGACATTTAGAAATACTATTTTGTCCAGGCATTGATAGGCAGTGAGGGTGACATGAATCAACAGATTCTCTGGATCACGAGGAATGGCTTTTGTCTGCCTCCATATGGCAATGATCAAATGCTTTGTAGTGCAGAGAGAAATATTATAGCTAGATAATATATTATATATATATATAATATATATATTATAGGTCAATAATTGGCTGATTGAGAGCCCAGCAGTTAATAGTTATAGAATGTGAAATGGAGGCAGTGAGAGATTTGTTAATTATTTGACACCCTTAAGGATCTTGAGTATAAAATCAGCATAAAATTACATATTCTTAGCATGGCATACAAGGACCTTCATTATTTGGTTTCTGTTTGCTTCTCCAGCCTCATTTTGTGTTGTCCTCCCTTCTTCCTCTAAGCCTTTCTTCAATTCCTCAGTGCTAAGCTACTCCTTACCTCATGGCCTTTGCACAAGACTTCCCAGCTCCACTTAAAAACAAATGGTGAGGACTCTCACTCAGCGTTCATTGATGTTTTGGTCTGGCTATTCTGGACCCAATTAAAATTAGCCACTAAGTCACTCTCCATGTTATCTCCTTGCTGTACTTCTCTCCCTGGCTCTTATGTCCATGTCATATTTTTCTTGTTTATTTATTTATTTTAATAGCTAGTTGTCTATGGCCATCTGACTGGAGTCTAACCTCTATGAGAGCAGGAGTTTATCTATCTTGTTATCACTGTACCTCCAATGCTTTGAAAAGTGCTTGGCACATAGTAGTTTCTTATTTAATATTTGTGAAATAAATGAGAAAGGAAGACAATTATTTACTCCCTGCCACACTGGGTAGATACCATCCTGAAGGATGTTTTGCATTCTACCTCATTTTTGAGGTAAATATTTACTGTAATGAGCAGAGTTTTAGAGCTCAGTCCAGTCCTGTTCTGCTGACTCTTTGGTGCTGATGCTGGAGTGCTCATGGTCTCCAGTACTATGACTCCACATTTCCTTTTAATTGTCCTGCATTCAAATCTCAATGTTTGAGGGAGAGAGAGGAAGAGGGAGTGAGAGGGAGGAAGAGAGAGGGAGAAGAAGAGAAGGAGAGGGAAGGAGATGAAGAGGAAGAAGAGGAAGGAGGAGAGGAAAAGATGAAGGAAGAAGAGGAGGAAGAGAGAAAAAGAGGGGAGAGGGAGCTATGACTCTAGTAAAATCCTGAGGAGTATATTTTGTAGCTCTTCCTCCATCCCAGCATCTTCCTGCTCCATTCTGGGTCATTACCTACAGGTTTTTCTAAGAGTCACCTGAATGCAGTCACTCTGGGTGGGAATTTAAAGTGGCCAATAGGAGAGCCAGTTTTGAATGAGAAAAGGGAGAAGACTCTTTTATCACCCTTACATCTCCCCATACTAGGGCATGCCTACTCCACGTTTAAGATCTGTCCCTGTAGACAAAAAGAGGCCTTCCCAAACTGTATATTCTAGAGAAACACTCAAAGGTTAGGAAGGAATTAGCAAAGGCTGGTTACTTTGTGCTCTAAAATGGAATTCTGTATAGGATGGAAAGACCTCACTGAAAAAGCAATGCTTACAAGATTGAAAAATATCACTCACTGTCCAAAAGTGTTTTCAAAACTCAAAACGAGAATCACTTTTATGCTGTCTTTAGAGGCTTCTGTATTAGCTAACTCGCTAGGTAAGGCTGTGCCATGTGCCCTGCGGAGACGCTTATGCTACTTCCGATAACAACTTCTTGGATGAGATTTAAGTCAGATGTCACCTATTAAATTTCATATTCCAGTGGCTCATGTTTCAGTGAAATGTTACTCTAATCTAATTTATCTAAGGGCATTTTCTTCCAAAAAATATGTCATTTAGTTTAACAAATTGCCTATCATGTTTTTCTTAATAGCCTCAGAATCCAAGAAAATGGTGAAAACTCAAGTTGAAATCATGGCTTTGTCTTAAGTCATTTGATCATATTTTTCACTCTAAAAACTTCTGGAAAACTTTTCACTTCAAGGTTTTGTTAAATTGCAAAATGTTTGATGAGTGGGTTTCAATATTTTTCGTGTGTGTGAAAACCAGAAAAGTGAATTATAAACAACAATCTTGACCAAAAATAAGCTCCTTCACTAATAGTTGAAAAAAAAGTAAAAACACTATAATAGAAATTGTAAAAAATAAGATTGTGAGAATCTGAATATAGCTTAAAGGATATATATGTTCATAGTTCACAGATAGCAATTGACATCTTAAGTAGTTTTGATTTTATAAACTGTTCATGATTCCTCTTTTCTGAGACAGTTATGTGACTTGTTTAAAAAATTGTGGACATAGTATCATGATTTTGGATTCAATTCCTGGAGAGAGAAAGATATATATATATATATATATATATATATATATAGAGAGAGAGAGAGAGAGAGAGAGAGAGAGAGAGAGAGAGAGAGATTGCAAATTTTACTTTCATCCATACACGTTTTGTCAGAAGGGCCTCTTAATGTGTGTATAAAATAAGCATTAATTTGCTGGCTTTTCATGAAAATGTTTCACTGTGAAGAAAACACTGCATTGCATTGTCAATACTTGTCCACAGGAGGAAAGTCAGGGTTATCTTCCTTTCTGAAGAAAGTGCAATTTTATAATGATGCTTTACAATGGAAGTGCAAATACTAGTAAGAAAGCTTAGCTAGCATAGGAACGCTACAACATGGATTTCAGGACATTGCCTACATTACTAACTCCATTTCTTTTAGTTAAAAATAGTATTAGCCTTGAAACTAATAGATTTTAGTTTATTGGATATACAAATTGACAAATGCAATTGATACCTACCTTAAAGTAAACTTTTAATAATCAGAGAATGAACACATGTTTTTAAACTGGCCTAGTTTTCACTTGAAAGCTTCTCATGATTTTTTTTTTTTTTTTTTTTTTTTTTTTTTGGTACGCGGGCCTCTCACTGTTGTGGCATCTCCCGCTGCGGAGCACAGGCTCCGGACGCGCAGGCTCAGCGGCCATGGCTCACGGGCCCAGCCGCTGCGCGGCATGTGGGATCTTCCCAGACCGGGGCACGAACCCGTGTGCCCTGCATCGGCAGGCGGACCCTCAACCACTGCACAACCAGGGAAGCCCTCATGATTCTTAAAGACTGTAAGTTTATATTTCTGGACCCACCCTTTCACTTGAGTGTTCCATGTGTTTGATTGAATAATAGACATTTACATTTCAGTATTCTGCCTTTTTTCAAACTCAACTTGACCACAACTGATTTATCAAATCTTTGAAACCCGTGCTGCAACTCAAGTTTTAGGTTTTGTCAATGATATCGACATATTTTGGCTATTTGGGATTGGAAATATGGGGCGGAGTAGCTCAAAATTGTTGTTTGTGAAAGCACTTATGTGAATTCTTAAATTCTGTCCAAATGCAGACTATTAATATTTTTGTCTCAGCCCCCGTTTGCATTTTCTATAGAAAATCATGCTAGTCTAACTTTCCATGTTTCAGTATCTTTCTCTATCAGATCTTCTGTTTGAACTATTGTTGCCATTCAAATCTTCATTATCTCATGGGCCTGTATTCAATAATAGCTCCGTTCATTTATTTATTCTCTTATTCAGAGCTATGTATTGCCCAACTATTCTGCCAGGCAATATGGCAGGTGGTTCAGTGGTTACAGTGATAAGAGAGAAATAGTTCCTGCCTCCATGAAGTTTACAGTCTAATGGTAAACGTAGACAGAGAAGTGGGTTGAAGTATGGTAAATATGATGAAGAGGAGCAGAGTCCTATGTTTGCATACACTGGTGAACCCAGTCTCAACTGTCAGAAAACCTTCTAGCTGATCTCTTTCTGGTCTGCAATGATGACATCAGTTTTCCTCAAACACCATTTATACCATATCATTCACACTAAAAAACTGACTAAACCTTGATCCCTAGTCCAATCTGAATATGTTTAAAAGCCTCCATAATCTGGCCGGTTCCTACTCACTGACATATGTTTCTCAGGACACTTGCTTCTAGTCAAGAAGGTTTTCTCACTGTTCCATGAATATATCATACTTTCCCCAGTCTCTATGTCTCCTTTTCAGACATCACCACCTTTGTCCTTGATCCACACACAGTTTTACCCAGTTAAAAGCCCTGGTCAGAATGAATTCCTCATGTTTTGGATTTGAATGGCTAACCACTTTGCAATACTATCTCTTGTGTATCTCTTACAACTCCAAGTTTACCTTCTAGATTTGTACATTTTTGGATATTCCAGTTGGCACCTCCAACACTGCTTTCTAAGGTGATAAGCAATTTCTTTTTTTTTTAATCTTGAAACAAGTTACTTGAGTGTACATATGTGTGTGTTTTCATGGAGATTTTGCTTTAACAAGTTGGCCAAAGAGAATTCATCATACTTGACAAGTCACTAATAAGTCAAGGTGACAATTTTCTTTGTCCAAAATATTGTAAATACCTTTAATAGAACATAATTATAATTTTATTGCTTTTCTATTTTGGCATTGAAATAGAAATATTCTAGTTATGGTACTTATTAATGAAGTATTTGGAACTTTTCATGTAAAACTGACCTTAGGATTAACACTTCCCATACTTGTTTTTGATATGCATATATACATACATAAACATACACATTATGTATACATTTACTCACACTGTTAACATATATACACATATACAGATTACATATTTATATATGTATATATGCATTAGGATATTTAAACACGGGGAAATTTGGATTAGCCATTCATGAGGAGGGAAAAATGTGGTATTTATAATTGAAAAAAAGCTTCCAGATGCACTCAACTGTGTTTAAAAATTAGCTTAGTTAAAAAAAAAAAAATCCCATCTCTCCATGGCCTTTATTCTTAATTAGAACAAGTGTCTTTGACATATTTGAAGACACTTGACTTAAAAATAGCCAAGTTGAAAGTATGTAAGAGTGACACGTGAGCACCATTCTTGACTGCACTTTGCACTCTATATCTGTCGCAGGCATCCATCTCCTTGACTTCAAAGAGAGTCCTCCTTCCCATGAAACCACTACACAGTGAAACAATCTGTCCATCTTCAACTTCCATTGTTTTTGAAACTCAGCATTAATATCTGTACAACTGAGCTCAGTGAAGTCTTGTGTCTGACAAAACATCCAGCACTTTACCACATGTCAATAAAGCTCCTTTGCAAATCTCCTGGTTCCCAAATGGAAATCCTGCTTTCACTCTGTGGAGATGATGAGGCTATGAGTAAGAGCAGACCAAGGTCTGTATGTTTAAAATTATGGGTGTTTCGTTAACATAAGTGCATCAACATATGGATCAATCCTGCATGATCTATGCCTAAAAATCAAGGGGAAGGATGTATTCCAGGACATATCCTATGGTCAGTATGGACAGATTTAGGACAGTCCTCTCCTCTTTAAGCAGTTACATGCACAGACCTGTACAAGACAAATTCATGCTCAGGAACAACAGTCCTGAGGCATGTCGTGGTCCCAACACATCAAAGAAACCTTCAACTCTGATCAGTCCACTGTACCACAAAAGCAGGAAAGAGGACAAAGACATTTCAGAAAGATCTGTGCAGAACTGAAAAGGAAACGATGTGAGGCTTTGGGGAGGTGGACTGGTATATAGAGTCCAGGCTTTGACAGCAGACAGACCTGGGTTTGAAACCTGGAAATATTCTTTACTTTGAAGTCTTGAGATAAGTCATTAAAAGTTATATAGCTTCTGTTTTCCCATATGCAAAACAGGGAGAATAATATGTATCTTATTGTTTTGTTGTGAAATTAACAATAATTCCTGGCACATAGTAGGTGTCTGTATTAGGACTCTCCAGAGAAAGAGAACAATAGTAAATTTATCTATATCTATCTATATCTGTATGTCACATGAGCCAATCCTATATACATAGATATTTATATATTATATAGATGGAATTGGCTTATGTGATTATGGAAGTTGACAAGTCCCAAGACCTGTCATCTGCAAGCTGAAGACCCTGAAAGAGCCAATGTTTCAGTCTGAGTCTGAAGACAGGAAAAAATGATGTCTCAGCTCAAGGCAGTCAGGCAAGAGGAGTTCCCTTTTTGGGGGGAAAGGTCAGCCTTTTTGTTCTGTTCAGGCTTTCAACTGATTGGGTAAGACCCAACGCGTTAGAGAGGAAAATTTAGTCTATCAATTCAGTTGTTAATCTCATCCAGAAACACCCTCAGAGAAACACCTAGAATAATATCTGACCAAATATCTGAGCACCCTCTGGCCCAGCCAAGTTGACACATAAAATTAATCATCAGAATGCTTTATAAATGATAAATTCTATTAATTGTAATGACCAGAAATGCAGTTTATTCCCTTTTCTTAGCCCTACTTCTGTTTAACATTCTGCTGAAATTGAAATCTCATATTTTGCTTTGAACTTGATCCATTTAAATAATCAATACTTATTATTTATTTTATAAATATTAATAATAACTATTTATTACTAATAAAAATGGCTACTTAAAGTCGAGAGCACTAGAACTTGGAATAAGGAAAATCATCAATGTGGTCTACTGTTTATAAATGTGTTTTTTTAATGAAAGTTTTTTTAATGACACTTTCAATAGTAAAAGAAAAATTATAACATTGCCATTAGTACAGGGCACAGGAGTATAATTGGCTATGTAACCGTAATGCCGTAGAGTCAAAGACTTTCCATTTTATAACTTTGGGTAGAAATGCCTACCAATCTCCTCCTCCTTGCTGAGCATTATTGTACACCAGGTTGCTCGCTGGTCAGCATGGTATAAAATAGACATGTTTAACTTCACTCACTGTAGACATTTGTTGAATGAAAAACCAAAGCTGTGATTCATCTGGAAGAGCTCCATCTGTCTTTCTCATAGAGGGAGTGGTAAAAATTACTACTGTCACAGGCAGGAACTTGAAGGGGCCTTTTTCAAGGGAAAGGGACAAAAACATAGTCCTTTCCAGCAGTGGGGTGGCCAAGAAGTATGGACATACTGGTTCTAAACTAAGAGCCAGCACCAACACCTCACGTGACCTTGAGCAGCCTCAGTTTCCTCATCGGAAAGTGAAGTCTTGGACTAGATGGTTTACATGAACTTCCAGCCACAGATTCCTTTCCTTCTAAGGGCACTGCTCCCTGTGGCAGTCGGCCTGCCTGGACCAGATGAGTGAATGAAACTTGCTGTATCGACGAGCTTAGACAGGCCACCTGCAGGGCTCACCTCCGTCCTCTGAGCAGACACGCATCTTGGAGTGAACCAGGTGGAATCTGAGCCCTGCCATGAAGACAACATTGCTGTCATCCCATCTTTGAACCAAGAAGCAAAGTACATTTTTTTGCAAGTGCAGGCTCCAACTGAGCTGCTGAAACTAAACACCACAGTGAGAGTGATATCATGGCATTATGAGCTCATTCAGAGAACAAGAGTGAGACAAATAAAGCTGCCCTGAGGCTGCAGAGTCATGCAAGTATAGAGAAGGAAATATGAAAAGGAGAGCACTTCTCAATAAAAGCAATTAATATTCCAGAGCTTTAAAATGTTTTATCTCATTTCCCCCCTGCAATTTAAAACATGCACAAACACATGTGTATATTTCCTCAGTATAAAAGTATTTTGGAAGAGAGGAAGCTCTGTGGGCTATATTCTGGAAAGCGATATTGTCATTGGCTAAGTGTCACTAAGGGGTTGCCTATTACTATAGAATAAGAAAAGGTGATCTATTGGGGTATGCTTGAAAGTGAGACCAAGAAGGGTGATTTAATTTGAGTTCCCCCAAAGTGGACTTTGAGACAAGCATTAGTGGTAAATGATTTATTAAGGAAGTGTTCCTAGGAGAAATCTGTTAGAAGGCAGGAGAAGAAAGACAGAGGTAGAGATGAAACTAGCAGATCATGGAGGAGAGCAGAGGATTCCCCTGATTCTGCAGGGGAAGTCTGGTGTGTGGCTTAGCCTCAGTTTGTCTCTGCTGGAGACCAGGGAGTTGGGCTTTCTTAGTCGCTTGCCTGGCAGTCATTGGCTAATGCTGCACCTAAGGGATGAAAGCTTCCCAGTACTTGGGAAGCCTATAGGCAAACCTGGAACCCCTGAAGGCAGTTCTTCAAAGAACAGTGTCAAATGCTGACCACTGGGAGAAAACAGGCACCAAAGTTGGGGTGGGGCTAACAGAAACAGAAAGGAACTCAAGGAGATCTGGGAGGAGCCCTAAGTGCCACTGAGGGGCACGCCTCTGTGGCTCAGATGTACTGCATGAATCCCACTGCATCCAGCCACGACTTCAATATGGTGGCTGGAGGATTAACGGGATGAACTCTAGTCATTCCTCTCCTCTGATTAGTTCCAAGGCTATAACTGATATCTATTATCTCCTTCACTACCCATCCAAGATTCCTCTCATTCTCTTCAGACTTATGGAGCTTGCCTTCTGATGTGACCCAGATTTTCCTTCCTGAGCTATCTAGCTCCTGATTTCTATTCCATTTTCAGGCTGTAGTTGTTGTAAATTGTCCATTCACAGTAAAAGTTTAGCATGGGGACATGAAGAGATGCCTAGTGGATACCGAGAGGCACAGTCTTAGAGTAGCATGCAGTGCACCATTATTCACTTTCAGGATTAATACCTATGAACAAAATGTAGAATACAATGATTTTAAATTCTAAAATGTTCATTATTTTATTTTATATAATTTTCAGCTTTGTTGTGGTTTAATTGACACGTAACATTATTTATATTTAAGGTGTACAACTTGATGTTTTGATATACGTGTACATTGTGAAATAATCACCACAGCCAAACATATCTGTCACCACACATAGACACCATTTTCTTTTTTCTTCTCTTCTCTTCTCTCCTTTCTTCTCTTTTCCTTTCCTTTTCTTTTTTTTGTGGTAGGAACACTTAAGATCGTATCCTCTTAGCAAATTTCCTGTATATAATACAGTATTGTTAACCATAGTCACATTGCTGTACATTAATTAGACCTCCAGAACTTATCTCACATAACTGAAATTTTGCTGCATGATCTCACTTAAATGTGTGTCTTAGTCCATTCAGGCTGCCATAATAACTACCACAGACTGAGTGGCTCATAAACAACAGAAATCTGTTTCTCACAGTTTTGGAGGCTGAAAGTCCAAGATTGGAGAACCAGCATGGTTGGGTTCTGGTGAGGAAACTCTTCCAGTTTGTACATGGCCTACTTCTCATTCCACCTTCAAATGTCAGGGAGCAGAGAGAAGCAGGCTTTTTTGGAACTCTTTTTTGGAAGGGCAATAATCCTATTCATGAGGGTGCTGCCCAAGACCTCATCTAATCCTAACTACAACCCAAGAGTCCCTCTTCCTAACACCATCACATTGCGGGGTAGAGTTTCTATATATGAATTTTGGGGGATGGAAACATTCAGTCCATAGCAACATGTAATCTAAAATGGTCAAACTCATAGAAGCAAAGAATAAAATGCTGGTTTTGAGGGACTCAGGGGAGGGGGAAATAGGGAAATGCTGGTCAAAGGGTAAAAAGTTTCTGTTATTTTATATAATTTTTATTGTAATGAAAATTTTTAAGTCCAGTAAAATAAATCTGTCAATTTTATTGAGTTGTTTTGCACATTCCTTGTCACCTATTAGGCACCTAATACCTATTTGATGATTAAATAAATAAATACATTGTAAGATTTCAATAAATATATGTACAATGGAACAATAAAGTAATTTTAACAAGATACAGCCCACAAATTTAAGTTACCAATAAAGTCCAGTTTTCTAGGAAGAAAAAAGTCCAAATATACTCTTTTTCCTTTATAGTTAAAAGAGCATCAAGAAAAAAAATGTTTTCTTTTTTGGGAAGCCAACATTCTCTCCACAAAGAGAAAATATTGGGCTTGCACAAGACATTATTTGATGGTAATGAAAGATTGGAACATTGCATGCTTCACTAGAAGCATAGTGCTCTGTTGAGTATGTTTCCCTTGATCCTCACACTTCTGCTTCCTGACAAGGTAATGGAAGGACGTGTCTGAAGACTGGGTTTAATGGTGTGCCTGCCAGTTATGAAATGAGCAGCCATGCTGCCCTCTTCTTTGATTTTCAAACAATCACTAATTCAATGAATTCAGTATCTGTTGAGTACTTAGTCGGAGCCAGCTTCAGTTCTTGGGACTAGACAAGTAGCAGTGGAAAGAAAATCTCTCTGCTCCTCTGGGCTTACACACTAAAAAAAGAAGAGTATTCATCAACAAATTTCAAAGAAGAGAGAGATATCAAAAGGTGACACGTGCTAAGGGGGAAAACAAAAAGTGGGGAGGGGATGGAAATTGCCAGGGGCTGAGGTGGGTGGTGCAATTTTAAACAGTAAAATATGTTGATAGAGAAGGTCTCAATTGCAAGATGATATCTGAACAAAACCCTCAAAAATCTGAGGTTGAGAAATGTGCTATCCAGGGAAAGAACAAGTCCAGGAAGAGGGAACAACAGGTAGAGAAAGCCTGAGCATGTTTGAGGACTGGGTCAGGAAGTGTAGGGCTTTGAAAGCCATTGGAAGATTTGGGCGTTTACTCTGAGTGCTTGGATGACACAACCTGACTCGTGTTTTAACAGGACCATTCTGGCTGCGGGGTTGAGAATAGACTCTGGTAGAATAGGCCATGGTGCAGCATAGGGGTGGAGGAAGGGGACCAGGCAAGTGGCACTGGTGTCTTGGATTACTTTGGTATCACGAAAGTGGTGGGAAACAGTGCATTTGAATACATTTTGAAGTAGAGCTGACAGAATATTCTGGAAGATTAGGTATGTGGTTTGAGAAAAACCTGTCAAGAATAACTCCAAGACTTTTGGCTTAAGCATCCAGAGGAATGGAGTAGCCATTAACAGACCTGGATTATTATGGGGAGTGGAGGTCTGTGGTGATCAAGAGTTTGGTTTTAGACATGTTAGGTGTCCAGGTAGAGGAATCAAGTAGGCAGTTGGAGCCTAGTGTTCAGGTGAAAGTGCCATATTAAAAACTTACTTTGGGGAGTTATAAGCATATAGATGATACTTTAAAAACCATGAGACTGAATCAAGAGAGAGAGAGTACAGAGAGTAGAGGGCAAAGTTCTGGAACACTTCAACACTTAGAAGGGGAAGAAGAAGAGAAGGTTACAAAGGCAGTTGAGTACATCCTATGAGGTAGGAAAGGAAACTGGCAGAATCAAGTGTAGTTTTCTGGAAGCCAATTAAAAACTATTTTAAGGAGGGAGTGTTCAACCATGTCAAGTACTGCAAAGAAGTTAAGATGAGAACATTGACTTTTGGTTTTAGCAACATGGAGGTCTATTACCTTGACAAGCGTGTGATGAAGTGGTAAGAGGAAAAACTGATTGGAATGGGTTCAAGAACAAATGGGAGAAGAGAAGCTGGTGGAGAGTAAGCTTGGGAGTTTTTCTATAAAGGGGAACAGGAAAACCACACAGTAGCTGGAAAAAAGAGTAGGATTAAGATAGAACAAAACTTATTTTTTAAATGTGGGAGAAATAATAGCATATTTGTATGCAAATAGAAATGTGTCAGGAGAAGGAAATATATTATTGGTGCAGGACAGAAGGAAGAATTATTAGAGCAATGTCCTTGATTTCATGAGAGGGGATGTACATGTGGAGAGTTTAGCTCTCTACAATTTCTCACTGAGGTTGGACTCCATCCACCCTCCTGAACCCCAAATGTAGGGGTAGCATATCAAATTTCTGAGTAACTCTGTAAGCCTTTCCCACATATTGCTGGTAGAATATCATATCCGATGTGTTGTGATGCCTAGACCACATATTCTACCACACAAGAAATTTTGAATTTCTTTTTTTGACATTAGCCGTTTGCATTTTTTTTTTAAGGAGAAGAAATTGCGTTGTTATAAGACCAAATCACTTTCTAAGCCTAGAATATAAGGATCATGAAAACGAATATGGTATCCCTTCCGCAAATGATACTTCAATTTGTGATTTGTTCTTGTTCTCTGGCAATAATAACCTATTTGGCAAGCTCAGCAAAAGAAATGACACAGAGGACACTACTCCATCATCAAGGCCATTGATACTTCTTTGTTTCGAAGTCAGCCTCTGTATTGCCTGTACTTGCATTCCCTGGGCCATGTGACCCTCATGGTGTCTTAATCCTGTCATCTATATTTGCTTTCACCGTCACTTGCACCACCCCCAGGAACACAAACCAGATTGGTTATCCTCTGCAACTTTACCCATCATTTCTGAAGTGCTAAACTCTGACATTCCATCTCCCACTACCTTCAATCTTTATTGCCCCTGGGGCTCTTTCTGACCTTATCAATAATCACAGGGACTACTATCGGAAAAAACCTGGTTCCTTTTATTGGAGAATGGTATTAGAAACTAAGGTCAGCACTATGCCTACTGCTATTAGGGTGTTGTTGCCTCTAGATTCTCTCAACTGTCAGAGAAGGAAATATACTTGTATACCAATCCATATATCTATGCATATCTATAAATATTTCTATATGTATCCATCTTTATATTAAGCTAAGCATGAGTTCATATGGATGTCTCCAATTCTACCAGTATACACGGGGATCATTCCAGCATTTCCCCCTTGCTTGTCTGTAACTTTTATGACAACATTGAGAAATCTGGCCCCCACTATCCACCATCAAATACTTAATTGTTCAGTTTCACATGAAATTGAAACATGAATAGTGGTTTCAGAATTGTTAGCCCATGTACCCATGAGAAACAACTTTACTAACTAAAGCCATGCATAGTACTTTGCCTAAAAGTCTTACAGTCTTTATTCATTTCCAAAATTATTTAGATCAGTACCTTACTTCCTCATCCCTTTCAGTGATGTTGTTTTGTATACTTGTAATACAGTTAGATTGTATTGTCACATCATGGTATCCCTTGACCTCTTAGATTGTTTTACAAAAATTTACGTACATTAAAATCCACTCTTTTGCTAGTACAATTCTGAGTTTTCACAGATATAGAGTGTCATATATACACCACTACAGACTCATACAGAATAGTTTCACTGCCTTAAAAAATGACAGTGAAGCTACTGGTAAAAATCTCTCTACCAACTCTAAAGTTTTGCCTTTTCCAGAAGTTCACATAAATGAAATCATATAGTATATAGCCTTTTAAAACTGGTGTCTTTCACTTAGCAATATTTATTTAAGATATTTTTGCATGACTTGATAACTTATTCCATTGTATGGATATACTGCAGTTTGCTTATCCGTTCACTTATTTAAAGACACTTTGGTTGCTTCTAATGTTTGGCAATTATAAGTAAAACTGTTATAAATATTTGCGTGCACGTTTTTGTGTGGAAGTACTTTTCACACCTGTTAGGTAAATATCTAGAAGCATGATGGCTGGGTCATATGGTAATGCTATGTTTAGCTTTGTAAGAGACTTCCAAACTGTCTTCCAGAGTGGTTGTACCATTTTTATTCTGCCCAGGAATGAACACATGTTCCTGTTGCTCCTTATATTTGTCAGCAATTGGTATTGTTAGTTTTTGGATTTTAGCCATTCTAATAGGTCTGTAGTGGTATCTCATTGTTATTTTAAGACTGGTTTGTTTATTTATTTGCTTGCTTATTTTTTTCCTTTCAGTTTTATTGAGATATGGTTGACATACAGCACTGTATAAGTTCAAGGTGTACAGCATGATTTGATTTACATACATCATGAAATGATGACCACAGTAAGGTTAGTGAAAAACCATCATCTCATACAGATACAAAATAAAAGAAATAGAGAATTTTTTTTCCTTGTAATGACAGCTCAGGCTCTACTCTTAACAACTTTCATATATAACATACAACAGTGGTAATTATATTAATCATGTCTCTGGGTTGGGGCCTGGGGCTCTTGGAACTGGTGCCAGCCTGCTGGTGAGTGAGGCCAGGTCCTGGGGTTAGTGCTTGCTCACTGGTGGGAGGAAGTGGGCCCTGGAACCTCTGGCTTTGGGGGCCAGGGTTCCCGGAAGCTGATGTCAGCTCATTGGTGGGTAGGGCTGGGTCCTGGGGCAGCTGGGGACTCAGAGAGGTCTATAGCAGCTGGCCTGCTGTTGGGTAGGGCTGTGTTCCCACCAATCTAGCTGCTTGGCATGGGGAGTACAGGCCTGGTGCCAACCGGCTGGTAGGTGGGACCAGTCCCAGCACTAATAAACTAGAGAGAGGACTCCAAAATGGTCTTTGCCAGCACCAGTGTCCTTGTAGTAAAAAGAGCTTCCCAAGTGGCTGCTTCCAGTGTCTCTGTCTCCAGGGTGAGTTCCAGTTGTCTCCTGCCTCTCTGGGAGGCTTTCCAAGATGAGTGGGTCTGACCCAGGCTCTTTTCAAATGACTGCTTTTGCCCTGAGTCTTGGAGTGTGTGACTTAGCATGCACCGTTTAAGGGTGGAGTCTGTTTCTCCTACAGCCTTCTGCCCTCCTGAAACCAAGCGCTGGTGGCCTACAAAGTCAAATGTTCTGGGGGCTCTTCTCCCAGTGCAAGACCCTTGTGCTGGGGAGCCCAGTGGGGCTTGGAACCTTTGCTCTCTGTGGAAGACCTCTGCAATTGTGATTATCCTTCCATTTGTGGGACGTCCACCCAAGGGTATGGGTCTTGATTCTACCACATCTCCACCCCTCCTACATGACTCACTGTGGTTCGTTCTTTATATCTTTAGTTGTAGAAGATGTTTTCTGCTAGTCTTCAGGTCATTCTCTTTGATAGTTGCTCTGTAAATAGTTGTAATTTTGGTGTGCCCATGGGAGGAGGTGAGTTCAGGGTCTCCCTACTTGGCCATCTTGGCCACTCCCCAAGATTGTCTGGCTTTGCATCCCTGGATAGTTACTAGCTGTGTGCCCTTGGCCAAATTACATAGCTTGTCTAAGCTTCATCTTTAAATAGAGATAATGACAGTATTGATCTTCTAGATGGTGTTGGAAGGTGGTGATTAACGCCATATGAATAGAACTTGGTGTGTACTAAGTGCTCAATAAACATTGTCTCCCATCAGACTAAGAAATAATTTCCCTGAATGAAAGTACACAATGGTCAGAAGTTAACTGATATTAACTGTTTATTTTAAACCTCTCCAAATTCACCCCATTATTTAATACATACAAAAGTCTGCTCTTTATATTTTTAGAATAGTTCCCTGAAATTTTGCTACATATGGTATTCCTCATTGTCCTCCAGTAGGATTATAATGTCTTCATATATAAAACTGACTTTTACTTTCCAATTGCTGTACCTCTCTTCACGCCACCTTTTTGACATCTTTTCTTTCAAAATTCAAGCCAGATTCCACTAAACCCAAATAATATGTCATTTTACCCAAAGAACCCTTCCTTAATGCTCTGGCTAGAAGAAGACTCTTCCTTGTTTGAAATAGAAAGTTTTAAAAATCTATTGCATATTTATGGTTTATATAATACCTACTTCCAAAAATGTGAGACTATAAATAAACATGACAAAAATTATATACATATATACATAATGTATATACATACATATTAGAAAGTATATATCCTTCAACGTGGTTGATTTGACAGGCTTCACTTATTTAAATTCCTCATTGGCAGTTTTATTCACAGCCAATATCCTGCAATGTTTGAATATCCTCAATTGTGGCTAGCATTCATCCTTTGTAAATTCTCTTTAGCTGCCTATCCTCTTTCTCTTTACTTCTCACATTAGTCTATTCAATAATCCCTGACTGTGTAACCCTATACAGAAATATGCATGGAAATATGTCTATATATGAATATTGCTGGTTATTTTACAACAGGGGATCTTACAATAGCTCTTTTCACTCAAAAATTCCTTGTTGGAAATCACTACAAGTCATTAGGTATAGCACTAATTTGTTATTTTTACTGTGCTTTCTGCCACTGTAAATACATGGCCTTATATTCTAGGCGTTTGGACAAATGTATAAATGATGTGTACTCATCATTATAATATCATACAGAGTATTTTCACTGCCCTAAAAATCTTCTGTGCTCTATTTATCTGTACCTGCCTCCCAGCTCCCCTGGCAACCCCTGATCTTTTTATTCCATATTTTTTGCCTTTTCCAGAATGTTTTATAGTTAGAATCATATGTTATGTAGTCTTTTCATTTTGGTGTCTATCACTTAGTAATGTGCATTTAAGCTTCTTCCATGTCTTCTTATGGCTTGGGAGCTTATTTCCTTTTAGTGCTGAATAATATCCTATTGTCTGGCTGTACCACAGTTTATTTATCCATTCACTTACTGAAGGACAGCTTGGTTGCTTCTAAGTTTTGGAAATTATGAATAAATCTGCTATAAACATAAGTATGCAGATTTTTTTGGACAAAAATGTTCATCTCATTTGTTCACCTCATTCAGATAAAGATCAAAGATTGTAATTGCTGGATAGTATAGTAAGAGTATGTTTAGTTTTATAAGAAATGGCTAAGCTGTCTTCCAAAGTGGTTGTACCATTTTGCATTCTCACCAGCCATGAATTGTTGCCAGAATTTGGTGTTGTCAGTGTCTGGTTTATGGCCATTCTGTTAGGTGTGTAGTGATATCTCGTTGTTGTTTTAATTTGCAGACCATAGGTTTTCAAAGCTATGGACTGGTTCTTATTTGTTTTGTATCTCCCTAAGTGCTTTGATAAATATTTGTTTAATTAATGGCTTTATCATATAATACAATATGAATGTTCTATTTACAATGATGAGCATTTGAACTGCTGCTTTTTCATCATTTGATACATGTTCTTAAAGCACCTATTAAGTGCAATGCACTTGCTTTATGTAGAAATATAGCATAAAAGACATAGGCTTGTGGGAGAATATCAGTAACTATATGGTGACAAGTCATGTGATGAGGGTCATGGGAGAGTTTTTTGTTTCTGCATTTCTGGAATGGTCATATTGGTCTCTACATGCAGAAATTGACCAGAGGTGGTTGCTGTGGTCATGACTTTCAAAAGATTAGGCTTTGATGGTTAAAGCCAATATTTCTAAGTATAGGAATATGAATTAGGTGGTTTTTCATGCCTGAGAAATGACACCTCAATCAAAATAGTGTGGTCATTAATTATGTCTTTTGAAATCATTTTTAGAAAACTACCTAGTGTAATTTATTCTATAATTTTTAAACTCTTCTATTTAATTATGTTCAAAAGTATCACTTATTCAATTCAGATGAGGCATGAGACATTTTTCTCTCCAGTATACTTTTACTATAATATATATCAAATGCCAGTTAGATACCTTTGAAAGGAACTTATTTTTGTACTCATGAAGCACTACAATTTTCAAGTAGGAGTGTACATTACAAGGGGATAATACGTTGAGACTTTAGCCCTTTGAGCAATGACTTAGGAACTTTAGAAATTTGATATTAAAATTTAAGTCTAATTGTTTCAGCATCTCACCTAACTGGACATTGAATGTTCACACATATAGGCTTTACAGACCAGGTCAATGCCTAGGGTAGTTCCTCTTTATAAATCTCAGAGAAACACCTTGGCAAAGTCAAAAAGAGAGTATGGGCGTAAGATTTGGACATAATTCTGTGACCTTAAGCAAATTCCTTAATTTCCCTATTCCCCTGTTTTGTTTTTAGTTGTAAAATGAATAAAATATTAGTTACTCATCTGCAAGGATTACATGAGATACTATGAGAAAACGTCTCAGCATTTATGGATTGCTCCAGAAATGGTAGTTATTATAATTGCTGCTTCAAGCTGATTAGTAAAACATCCAAAGTGATATTATAGAATTAATGATATTGTTTTTAAAGTTAAACAAAAATAACTATGGAGAAGTATTGATTTTTTTTTGTCTGGAGCCAAGTTCAAGGTGATCCTGGGTCATCTTCATGTGCCAGAAAACAAGAAAAATCTTGAAGACTAATGGGATCACTTCAAACATGGGCATCTTAGAGAGGATACCAATTTCCAATTTTGGGAAAATAAAAAGCACCGAAAAGAATACTGACAGTGTATTGATTATAATACACTATTTTAAAAGATCCATGATTAATTAGGCACAATAAAAGAGAAAAGGAGGAGGGGGCAATAAAAACACTTACTTTTAAATCAAGGCAATATTCTAAAGAACAAATGTAGGGAGAAATTAGATAGTGAAATAGTTAATTTGGTAAGTATCAATGTGGATATTATAATCATTGGGTTATATAAAAAAATTCATGAGGCACAGTGTTAAACTATCACCCCACAATTGCAAAAAGAATTATGTGTCTCTGTAACAGTAGATGAAGTTGATATTTAATCAAGGGATAAAATTCAATATCATTATTAGTGGGATAACTTGACATTATATGTCTTCTGAAGTGATGCAATATGGAATGTACAATCCTACCTGTGGAATATTGTTTCAAAAAATGTTCACCTGCATTTAGTCAAGTGTCTAGACCTAATTTCCTGGTCACAAAAAATAGAGGAGCAAATAAATAACTCCAAACTCAAACAAGAGGAAACATCCAGTATGTGGGATATTGTATGACTGGCCAAGACTCTTTGGGTGACTGTCCCACACAAAAAGATACACATCAACAGTATTCAGTACATGACTCAATTGTAACCTGGATTAAAAAAAAGAACAAAAGAAAACGAAAGTCATTATATTTTTTAGCATATTTTATGTGTTATATGTATAATATATATATGTAAAATATTACTTGTGTTCTTAGGTGCAAGAATGGTACTGTGGATGCTCTTATCTATATGATCTCATGTATGAGTATGAATATTTGCTTAAGTATTTACAGTGAAATGTCACATTGTCTCAAACTTACTTTCCAATGTGGAAGAATTTTAACACTTGGTGAATCTAGGTAAGGAGTATACGCTGGTCATTGTATAAGCCTTTTATCTTTTCCAAAGTTTTCATGTTTCTCAAAATAAAAATTTGAGTAAGAAAAAACCCCAAAATAATCATTTTATTTTTTCAAGATTTAAAATTGTAATTATTGAAAAATTTTCCTTCATGAATTAGTTAAGGTAGACATAGATAATTATGCTCATTTGTGTCATCATAGAAGAAATTAGCTCTATTTACCAGTAAGGCAGACAGTGTCTTTTAGTGGCAAGGATAACTCTTTCAGATTATCTCAAGGCACTTTAATGTTTTTAAGTTTTTGAAATAAAGAGTCACATGGAGATAGAGAAAGCAGGAATCAGCTTCACAGCCCGGTTTAAGAGATCTGAGGAAGAGCTGTAGGACAAGCCCTTGTGGTGATAGCCCTAGTTCAGGAAGCCGAAGTGTCTAGTGTGGTGACTTTAATAGACAGAGGCTCTGGTGTCTTCAGCAACAGGAGCTTGGTGCTCTTCCAAGATGCTAGACTCTCTCTACCACTCTTGTTGCTACCACATTACACCTCTCTCCCAAATTCTGTGACTCCCCCCATCCCCCATTTAGCTTTTTTTCTTCTTTCTCACCCATGGCTTTTTTTTTTTTTTGTATCATGGCGTCTATGCTGCTCATTCTTTGTATATCTTTCAACTTCTTCACCTTCTACCAATTGACTGACTTACCTTTTGTATTTCTGGTTTGAATTGTCCCCAAAAGAAAAAAATCAATCAGCTAAGTTGATTATCGTCATCTCTGGTTGGATGTAATTTTGTTTATCTCAGGTCACCTACTGGATGTGATGGCAAGCCTTGAGATTCTCAGTCCTGATGCTTTGGCTTAACCAGGTGTGTTGGCTCACAGAAAACCTATGTGTTAATGGATGTTACATAACAAAGCCATCTATGTGTAAGGAACCCCTTAGCGTTGCTTCCTAGGCAGAGCCTGTGGTGTGAGGGTAGCAGTTTTCCACAGAGTTAAGCAATGGGTGGACAAGAAGCTTGATAGGCTTTTATGGTACACAAAGTCAGAGTTCTTCTTACATTTGGTTCACCTTGTCTAAGTATGACTTCAAGAAAGTAGAATCTCTGTTTACAATGCGAGAATTTTATTTGCCATGTAATTCGTGAGTCCATCTTTCAATGATCTAAGAGATGTTTTGAGATCTGTGAACTTTCAGCTATTGAAAAGCTTGTATTACTCTCAGATGTCCATTGGGATGGGAGAGAGTACACGCTGCATTTAATAGTCCTGACCTTCTTGCCAGCTGCATCTGGGGCTGGCATGGAAGTTGTCTCGCAACATCACAGTTTCCTTATCCTTTGACTGAAATGCTCCCTGTGCATATCCTGCATGCAGAGAACACCAAAGTAGATAGTATCTAATTGCCACAAGCAGATGAATCACCTCTAGGAAACTTGTGATAGTCAACAAAACTTGGACAATTTGTTTATCTATTTGGGCTCAGAAGAGTTTCCAAGCAAGTTCTATTTTGGATTTCTGGAATACCTATTATATAGCAGGTGAAGAGATGCTAGGCTGCAAATAAAGGTTTTTTTTTTTTAATGAGAAAAATCCAAATCCATTGGCATTTATGGATAGTTGGAAATGTCATTTACTGAGGATTACAGTAAATTATAAAGAAATGGATGGGTCTGCACACACCCATTAGTAACCGTAATTGGGAGCTTGTGGAGAGGAAGGGTGAATAATCCATGCCAGAAGGAAAGAAGAGTTATGCATGTAGTAAATCAGTTTTGTAGGTCACATGCTACCAGTGAGTGTCCTAGCAATTTGCAATAGTAATTTCACATTATTTCTGTACCACTAAGGAATAGATTTAAAGAAATCAGTCAATTAATTTCATATCTATTAATACACCATATAATAAATCATAGCTATTATAAGGATTAGAATAAGATAATAATAAATCAATTTAGCACAGAACCCAAGTTTATTGAATGTCTCTAATATGAAAAGCATCAAGCTTGGTAATAGATGGCTTGAATAGTTCAGAGCAAGAGCTGTGGAGTCAGAGAGCCTGGGTTTGAACCTCAGCTCATGTTTTAGCCAGTGTTGACCTTGGGCAAATGATTTAACCTCTGTGAATTCCGGTTTGCTCATCTGTAGAATTAGAATAATACTGAGGATAATCTACTTCACAGGGTTGATGTGAAGTCTTGATATGTAAGCAAGGCGCTCAGACCCTGGCTTTTAGTATGTGATCAGTAAATACCAGCTGTATCTTATTGGTAAAAAGAGTGATACACACACAAACACCTACCTTACTGGGAGAAAAAGGAATATAACAAGTGCTATGAGGCAGAGTAAAATAAGTACAAACAAACTAACCATTAACTTCCTTAAGTTTATGGACAGGGAGTGATTAATTCCAACTTGGGTGACCAGAGGAAATTTAATGGAAATTTTGGCTGTAACTTAGAAGGCAGTCCTATAAGGCCTACAGATTTTGGTAAATCTATATTTTCACAGTCCCCCAAAGACTCTCATTTTGCAAATGAAAACAATGAGGCTCAGAAAGGTTAAATAACTAATGCAAGGTCACACAGGTGGTAAGCAGAAGCACACCAAGAAACCTAAATTTGTCAGATTACAGTGGTCTAAGTTTAAAAAATGGCCACATTAAGTTTTTTTTTATATATGATATCATTAAACATTTTTTCCCTAAACATTTTCTCAAGCTATAGAGATGGATTTTACTACAGTAGTTGTTTTAATTCATATAAGGCAGATTTCTGTACATAAAAGAACATATTTTGAGGCCAAATCAATATTTTTACAGTTTATATAATAACTTTTCTCCTCACTTATTTTTTTCCAGCATTATTGAGATAAAATTGAGATGTAACACTGTATTAGTTTAAGGTGTACAATGTAATGATTTACCATGTATAAACATATATTTTGAAATGATTATCAAAATAAGGTTAGTTAACACATTTATCACCTCAAAAAATTTTTTTATGATGAGAACTTTGAACACTTCCTTTTTAGCAACTCCCTAACATGAAATACAATATTGTTAACTATAAATATCATATTGTAATTACATCCCCAGAGCTTAATAATCTTTTAATTGGCAATTTGTAAACTTTGAGCCATCTTCACGCATCCCACTTCTCGAAAGGTCACATTTAAATAGTCCTGGAGAGATAAAGCATAAAAACATATTTATTTTACATATCCTCATTACAAATAGGGTTTTCCTTGTGTTCTGTACTTAATAAGATAAGCCAATTCAGACTTACAGGTGTGGTCTGAAATAAATCCACAATTTGGAATTTGAAAACTGTTAGAAAAAATACTCTGAGAGTCAAAATTGTCTTAAGAACCATTTGGAAAAAATCTTGGTTCCCATTGTTTTGTTCATATGTTTGGAAAAATGTATATAAGTAATAAAATATCAAGTATACTTAAAAATATGTTCCGTTAGGTCCCTCTACCTCACTACAAATAACTCAATTTTGTTTCTTTTTATGGCTGAGTAATATTCCACTGTATATACGTGCCACATCTTCTTTATCCATTAATCTGTCGATGGACACTTAGGTTGCTTGCAGGTCCTGACAGTTTGTAAATAGAGCTGCAATGAACATTGTGGTACATGACTCTTTTTGAATTATGGTTTTCTCAGGGTATATACCCAGTAGTGGGATTGATGGGTCATATGCTAATTATATTTTTAATTTTTTGAGGAACTTCCAAACTGTTCTCCATAGTGGCTGTGTCAATTTACATTCCCACCAACAGTGCAAGAGGGTTCCCTTTTCTCCACACCCTCTCCAGCATTTATTGTTTATAGATTTTCTGATGATGCCCATTCTAACTGGGGTGAGGTGATACCTCATTGCAGCTTTTTCTTTTTTTTTTAACATCTTTATTGGAGTATAATTGCTTTACAATGGTGTGTTAGTTCCTGCTTTACAACAAAGTGAATCACTTATAAATATACATATGTCCCCATATCTCTTCCCTCTTGCATCTCCCTCTCTCCGAGCCTCCCTATCCCAACCCTCTAGGTGGTCACAAAGCACCCAGCTGATCTCCCTGTGCTATGCGGCTGCTTCCCACTAGCTATCTATTTTACGTTTGGTAGTGTATATATGTCCATGAAACTCTCTCATTTTGTCCTAATTTACCCTTCTCCCTCCCCATATCCTCAAGTCCATTCTCTAGCAGGTCTGGATCTTTATTCCCATCTTGCCCCTAGGTTCTTCATGACCATTTTTAATTTTTTTTAGCCTCCATATATATGTGTTAGCATACAGTATTTTTTTTTCTCTTTATGACTTACTTCACTCTGTATGACAGTCTCTAGGTCCATCCACCTCACTACAAATAACTCAGTTTCATTCCGTTTTATGACTGAGTAATATTCCATTGTATATATGCGCCACATCTTCTTTATCCATTCATCTGTTGAAGGACACTTAGGTTGCTTCCATGTCCTGGCCATTGTGAATAGAGCTGCCATGAACATTGTGGTACATGACACTTTTTTTTTTTTTGTGGTACGCGGGCCTCTCACTGTTGTGGCCTCTCCCGTTGTGAAGCATAGGCTCCAGATGCGCAGGCTCAGCGGCCATGGCTCACTGGCCCAGCCGCTCCATGGCATGTGGGATCTTCCCGGACCAGGACATGAACCTGTGTCCCCTGCATCGGCAGGCAGACTCTCAACCACTGCGCCACCAGGGATGCCCCATGAATCTTTTTGAATTATGGTTTTCTCAGGGTATATGCCCAGTAGTGGGATTGCTGGGTCATATTGTAGCATTATTTTTAGATTTTAAGGAACCTCCATACTGTTCTCCATAGTGGCTGTATCAATTTACATTCCCACCAACAGTGCAAGAGGGTTCCTTTTTCTCCAAACCCTCTCCAGAAATTAGTGTTTGTAGATTTTTTGATGATGGCCATTCTGACTGGTATGAGGTGATACCTCATTGTAGTTTTGACTTGCATTTCTCTAATGATTAATGAGGTTGAGCATTCTTTCATGTGTCTGTTGGCAATCTGTATATCTTCTTTGGAGAAATGTCTATTTAGATCTTCTGCCATTTTTGGATTGGGTTGTTTGTTTTTCTGATATTGAGCTGCGTGAGCTGCTTGTAAATTTTGGAGGTTAATCCTTTGTCAGTTACTTCATTTGCAAATATTTTCTTCCATTCTGAGGGTTGTTTCTCCCATTTTCATCTTGTTTATGGTTTCCTTTGCTGTGCAAAAGATTTTATGTTACATTAGGTCCCACTTATTTATTTTTGTTTTTATTTCAATTTCTCTAGGAGGTTGGGCAAAAAGGATCTTGCTGTGATTTATGTCATAGAGTGTTCTGCCTATGTTTTCCTCTAAGAATTTGATGGTGTCTGGCCTTACATTTACGTCTTTAATCCATTTTGAGTTTATTTTTGTGTATGGTGTTAAGGAGTGTTCAAATTTCATTCTTTTACATGTAGCTGTCCAGTTTTCCCAATACCACTTATTGAAGAGGCTGTCTTTTCTCCACTGTATATTCTTGCCTCCTTTATCAAAGATAAGGTCACCATATGTGTGTGGGTTTATCTCTGGGCTTTCTATCGTGTTCCATTGATCTATGTTTCTGTTCTGTGCCAGTACCATACTGTCTTGATTACTGTAGCTTTGTAGTGTAGTCTGAAGTCAGGGAGCCTGATTCCTCCATCTCCGTTTTTCTTTCTCAACATTGCTTTGGCTATTCGGGGTCTTTTGTGTTTCCATATTAATTGTGAAATTTTTTGTTCTAGTTCTGTGAAAAATGCCAGTGGTTGTTTGATAGGGACTGCATTGAATCTGTAGATTGCTTTGTGTAGTAGAGTCAGTTTCACAATGTTGAGTCTTCCAATCCAAGAACCTGGTATATCGCTCCATCTATTTGTATCATCTTTAATTTCTTTCATCAGTGTCTTATAATTTTCTGCATACAGGTCTTTTGTCTCCTTAGGTAGGCTTATTCCTAGATATTTTATTCTTTTTGTTGCAATGGCAAATGGGAGTGATTTCTTACTTTCACTTTCAGATTTTTCCATCATTATTGTATAGGAATGCAAGACATTTCTGTGCATTAATTTTGTATCCTGCTATTTTACCAAATTCATTGATTAGCTCTAGAATTTTTCTGGTAGCAGCTTTAGGATTGTCTATATATAGTATCATGTCAACAACAAACAGTGACAGCTTTACCTCCTCTTTTCCAATCTGGATTCATTTTACTTCTTCTTTTTCTCTGATTGCTGTGGCTAAAACTTCCAAACCAATGTTGAATAATAGTGGTGAGAGTGAGCATACTTGTCTTGCTCCTGATCTTAGTGGAAATGGTTTCGGGTTTTCACCATTGAGGACGATGTTGGCTGTGGGTTTGTCATGTATGGCCTTTACTATGTTGAGGAAAGTTCCCTCTATGCTTACATTCTGGAGGGTTTTTTATCATAAATGGGTGTTGAATTTTGTCAAAAGCTTTTTCTGCATCTACTGAGATGATCATATGGTGTTTGTCCTTCAATTTGATAATATGCTGTGTCACGTTGATTGATTTGCATATATTGAAGAATCCTTGCATTCTTGTGATAAATGCCACTTGATCATAGCGTATGATCCTTTTAATGTGCTGTTGGATTCTGTTTGCTAGTATTTTCTTGAGAATTTTTGCGTCTATGTTCATCAGTGATATTGGCCTGTAGTTTTCTTTCTTTGTGACACCTTCGTCTGGTTTTGGTATAAGAGTGATGGTGGCCTTGTAGAATAAGTTTGGGAGTGTTACTCCCTCTGCTATATTTTGGAAGAGTTTGAGAAGGATAGGTGTTAGCTGTTCACTAAATGTTTGATAGAAATCACCTGTGAAGCCATCTGGTCCTGGGCTTCTGTTTGTTGGAAGATTTTTAATCACAGTTTCAATTCCAGTGCTTGTGATTGGTCTGTTCATATTTTCTATTTCTTCCTGTTTCAATCTCGGAAGGTTGTGCATGTCTAAGAATTTGTCCATTTCTTCCAAGTTGTCCATTTTATTGGCATATAGTTGCTTCTAGTAATCTCTCATGATCCTTTGTATTTCTGCAGTGTCAGTTTTTACTTCTCCGTTATCATTTATAATTCTATTGATTTGAGTCTTCTTCCTTTTTTTGTTGATGAGTCTGGTTAATGTTTGATCAATTTTGTTTATCTTTTCAAAGAGCCAGGTTTTAGTTTTATGAATCTTTACTACTGTTTCCTTCATTTCTTTTCCATTTGTTTCTGATCTGATCATTATGATTTCTTTCCTTCTGCTAATTTTGGGGGTTTTTGTTCTTCTTTCTCTAATTGCTTTAGGTGTAAGGTTAGGTGGTTTATTTGAGATGTTTCTTGTTTCTTAAGGTAGGATTGTATTGCTATAATCTTCCCTCTTAGAACTTCTGCTGCATCCCATAGGTTTTGGGTCATCGTGTTTTCCTTGTCATTTGTTTCTTGGTGTTTTTTGATTTCCTCTTTGATTTCTTCAGTGATCTCTTGGTTATTAAGTAGTGTGTTGTTTAGCCTCCATGTGTTTGTATTTCTTACAGGTTTTTTCCTGTAATTGATATCTAGTCTCATAGCATTGTGGGCGGAAAATATAATTGATAAAATTTCAATATTCTTAAATTTACTAAGACTTGATTTGTGAGCCAAGATATGATCTATCCTGGAGAATGTTCCATGAGCACATGAGAAGAATTTGTATTTTGTTGTTTTTGGATAGAATGTCCTATAAATAGCAATTAAGTCCAACTTGTTTAATGTATCATTTAAAACTTGTGTTTCCTTATTTATTTTCATTTTGGATGATCTGTCCATTGGTGAAAATGGAGTGTTAATGTCCCCTACTATGATTGTGTTACTGTTGATTTTCCCTTTTATGGCTGTTAGTATTTGCCTTATGTATTGATGTGCTCCTATGTTGGGTGCATAAATTTTTACAATTGTTATATTTTCTTCTTGGGTTGATCCCTTGACCATTATGTAGTGTCCTTCTCTGTCTCATGTAATAGTCTTTGTTTTAAAGTCTGTTTTGTCTGATATGAGAATTGCTACCCTAGCTTTCTTTTTATTTCCATTTGCATGGAACATCTTTTTCCATCCCCTCACTTTCAATCTGTATGTGTCCCTAGGTCTGAAGTGGGTCTCTTGTAGAGAGCTTATATACAGGTCTTGTTTTTGTATCCATTCAGCCAATCTATGTCTTTTGGCTGGAGCATTTAATCCATTTACATTTAAGGTAATTATCAATATGTATGTTCCTATTACCATTTTCTTAGTTGTTTTGGGTTTATTTTTTTAGGTCTTTTCCTTCTCTTGTGTTTCCTGCCTAGAGAAATTCCTTTAGCATTTGTTGTAAAGTTCGTTTGGTGGTGCTGAATTCTCTTAGCTTTTGCTTGTCTGTAAAGGTTTTAATTTATCCGTCAAATCTGAATGAGATCTTTGCTGGGTAGAGTAATCTTGGTTGTAGGTTTTTCACCTTCATCACTTTATATATGTCCTGCCACTCCCTTCTGGCTTGCAGAGTTTCTGCTGAAAGATCAACTGTTAACCTTATGGGGATTCCCTTATGTGTTATTTGTTGTTTTCTCCTTGCTGCTTTTAACATTTTTTCTTTGTATTTAATTTTTGATAGTTTGATTAATATGTGTCTTAGCATGTTTCTCCTTGGATTTATTCTGTACGGGGCTCTCTGTGCTTCCTGGACTTGCTTAACTATTTCCTTTCTCATATTAGGGAAGTTTTCAACTATAATCTCTTCAAATATTTTCTCAGTCCCTTACTTTTTCTCTTCTTCTTCTGGGACCCCTATAATTTGAATGTTGGTGCATTTAATTTTGTCCCAGAGGTCTCTGAGACTGTCCTCAATTCTTTTTTTTTTTTCTTTATTCTGCTCTGCAGTATTTATTTCCACTATTTTATCTTCCAGGTCACTTATCCATTCTTCTGCCTCAGTTATTCTGCTATTGATCTCTTCTAGAGAACTTATAATTTCATTTATTGTGTTGTTCATCACTGTTTGTTTGCTCTTCAGTTATTCTATGTCCTCGTTAAACGTTTCTTGTATTTTCTCCTTTCTATTTTGAAGATTTTGGATCACACTTTACTATCATTATTCTGAATTCTTTTTCAGGTAGACTGCCTATTTCCTCTTCATTTGCTAGGTGTGTTGGGTTTTTGCCCTGCTCCTTCATCTGCTGTGTGTCTCTCTGTCTTCTCATTTTGCTTAACTTCCTGTGTTTGGGGTCTCCTTTTCACAGTCTGCAAATTCGTAGTTCCCAACGTTTTTGGTGTCTGTCCCTAGTGGCTAAGGTTGCTTCAGTGGGTTGTGTAGGCTTCTTGATGGAGGGGACTAGTGCCTGTGTTCTGGTGCATGAGGCTGGATCTTTTCTTTCTGGTAGGCAGGTCCATGTCTGGTGGTGTGTTTTGGGGTGTCTGTGGCCTTATTATGATTTTAGGCAGCCTCTGTGCCAATGGATGGGGTTTTGTTCCTGTCTTGCTAGTTGTTTGCCATACAGTGTCCAGCACTGTAGTTTGCTGGTTTTGTGTGGAGTTAGTTCTTGGTGCTGAGATGGAGATCTCTAGGAGTTTTTCGCCATTTGATATTATGTGGAGCTGGGAGGTCTCTTGTGGACCAGTGTCCTGAACATGGTTCTCCCATCTCTGTGACACAGCCCTGACACCTGGCTGGAGCACCTAGAGCCTGTCTTCCTCATGGCTCAGAATAAAAGGAAGGACAAAATGAAAGAAAGAAAGAATAAGATAAAGAAAAGAAAAGAAAAGAAAGTTTTTAAAATAAAAAATAATTATTAAGAAAAAAAAATTTTTTAGTAATTAAAAAAAAAAAAAAGGATAGAAAGAACCCTAGGACAAATGGTAAAAGCAAAGCTTTGCAGACAAAATCACACACAGAAGCATACACATACACACTCACAAAAAGAAAAAAAGGGAAAAAAAATATATATCGTTACTCCCAAAGTCCACCTCCTCAATTTGGGATGATTCATTGTGCATTCAGGTATTCCACAGATGCAGGGTACATCAAGTTGATTGTGGAGATTTAATCCGCTGCTGCTGAGGTTGCTGGGAGAGATTTCCCTTTCTCTTCTTTGACTGCAGAGCTCCCGGGGTTCAGCTTTAGATTTGGACCCGCCTCTGCGGGTAGGTCGCCTGAGGGCTTCTCTTCCTGCTCAGACAGGATGGGGTTAAGGGAGCAGCTGTTTCGGGGGCTCTGGCTCACGCAGGCCAGGGGGAGGGAGGGGTATGGATGTGGGGCGAGCCTGCAGCGGTAGAGGCGGCATGACATTGCCCAAGCCTGAGGTGCATCGTGCGTTCTCCCGGGGAAGTTGTCCCTGGATCACGGGACCCTGGCAGTGGCAGGCTGCACATGCTCCCGGGAGAAGAGGTGCGGATAGTGACCAATGCTCACACACAGGCTTCTTGGTGGCGGTGGCAGCAGCCTTAGCGTCTCATGCCTGTCTCTGTGGTCCATGCTATTAGCCGTGGCTCGCGCCCATCTCTGGGGCTCCTTTAAGTGGTGCTCTTAATCCCCTCTCCTTGTGCACCAGGAAACAAAGAGGAAAGAAAAAGTCTCTTGCCTCTTTGGCAAGTCCAGACTCTTTCCCGGATTCCCTCCCGGCTAGCTGTGGCACACTAACCCCTTCAGGCTGTGTTCACACCGCCAACCCCAGTCCTCTCCCTGGGATCTGACCTCCGAAGCCTGAGCCTCAGTTCCCAGCCCCCGTCCTCCCAGCGGGTGAGAAGACAAGCCTCTCGGGCTGGTGAGTGCTGGTCGGCACTGATCCTCTGTGCGGGAATCTCTCCGCTTTGCCCTCCGCCCCCCTGTGGCTGCGCTCTCCTCCGCGGCTCTGAAGCTTTCCCCTTCCGCCACCAGCAGTCTCCACCCGCGAAGGGCCTTCCTAGTGTGTGGAAACCTTTCCTCCTTCACAGCTCCCTCCCCGAGGTGCAGCTCCCGTCACTGATCTTTTGTCTCTGTTTTTTCTTTTGTCCTACTCAGGTCCTACGAGTTTCTTGCCTTTTGGGAAATCTGAGGTCTTCTGCCAGCGTTCAGTGAGTGTTCTGTAGGAGCTGTTCCACATGTAGATGTATTTCTGATGTATTTGTGGGAGGAAGGTGATCTCCACGTCTTACTCCTCCGCCATCTTGAAGCTCTCCCTGGTATCATTCTCATCGCAGCTTTGATTTGCATTTATCTAATGATTAGTGATGTTGAGTATCCTTTCATGTGTTTGTTGGCAATCTGTATATTTTCTTTGAAGAAATGTCTATTTAGATCTTCTGCCCATTTTTGAATTGAGTTGTTTGTTTGTTTGATATTGAGTGCATGAGCTGCTTGTATATTTTGGAGATTAATCCTTTGTCAGTTGCTTTGTTTGAAAATATTTTCTCCCATTCTGAAGCCTGTCTTTTCATCCTGTTTATGGTTTCTTTTGGTGTGCAAAAGGTTTTAAGTTTCATTAGGTCCCATTTGTTTATTTTTTATTTTATTTCTATTTCTCTAGGACGTGGGTCAAAAAGGACCTTGCTGTGATTTATGTCATAGATTCTTCTGCCTATGTTTTCCTCTAAGAGTTTTATAGTGTCTGGCCTTACAATTAGGTCTTTAATCCATTTGAGTTTATTTTTGTGTATGGTGTTAGGGGGTGTTCTAAATTCATTCTTTTACATATAGCTCTCCAGTTTTCCCAGCACCATTTATTGAAGGGATTATCTTTTCTCCATTGTATATTCTTGCCTCCATTATCAAAGTTAAAGTGACCCTAAGTGCATGAGTTTGTCTCTGGGCTTTCTATTCTGTTACATTTATCTATATTTCTGTTTTTGTGCCAGTACCATACTGCCTTGATTACTGTAGCTGTATAGTAGAGTCTGAAGTCAGGGAGTCCGATTCTGCCAGCTCCATTTTTCTTTCTCAAGATTGTTTTGGCTATTCGGGGTCTTTTGTTTTTCCATACAAATTGTGAAATTTTTTGTTCTAGTTCTGTGAAAAATGCCATCGGTTGTTCGATAAGGATTGCATTGAATCTGTAGATTACTTTGGGTAGTACAGTCATTTTCACAATGTTGATTCTTCCAATCCAAGAACATGGTATACCTCTCCATCTGTTTGTGTCATCTTTAATTTCTTTCATCAGTGTCTTATAATTTTCTGCATGCAGTTCTTTTGTCTCCTTAGGTAAGTTTATTCCTAGGTATGTTATTGTTTTTGTTGCAATGGTAAATGAGAGTGTTTCCTTAATTTCTCTTTCAGACTTTTCATCATTAGTGTATGGGAAAGAAAGAGATTTCTGTGCATTAATTTTGTATCCTGTTACTTTACCCAATTCATTGATTAACTCTATTAGTTTTCTGGTAGCATTTTAGAGTTCTCTATGTATAGTATCATGTCATCTGCAAACAGTGACAGATTTGCTTCTTCCTTTCTGATTTGGATTACTTTTATTTCTTTTTCTTCTCTGATTGCTGTGGGTAAATCTTCCAAAACTATGTTGAATAATAGAGGTGAGAGTGGACAACCTTTTCTTGTTTCTTAACTTAGAGGAAATAGTTTCAGTTTTTCACCATTGAGAAAGATGCTGGCTGTCGGTTTGTCATATTTT
This sequence comes from Pseudorca crassidens, assembly GCF_039906515.1. Lineage (NCBI taxonomy): Eukaryota > Metazoa > Chordata > Mammalia > Artiodactyla > Delphinidae > Pseudorca > Pseudorca crassidens. The sequence goes on along the minus strand of NC_090300.1, from coordinate 133,270,488 downwards.
GCCTATGTTATGTTGAGGTAAATTCCCTCTATGCCTAATTTCTGGAACGTTTTTATCATAATCGGTGTTTAATTTTCTCAAAAGCTTTTTTTGCATCTATTGAGATGATCATATAGTTTTTATCCATCAGTTTGTTATTATGGTGTATAACTTGATTGATTTGCATATATAGAAGAATCCATGCATTCCTGGGATAAACCCACTTGATCATGGTGTATGATCCTTTTAATGTGCTGTTGGATTCTGTTTGCTAGGATTTTGTTGAGGATATTTGCATCTATGTTTATCAGTGATATTGGCCTGTAGTTTTCTTTGTTTGTGGCATATTTGTCTGGTTTTGGTATCAGGATGAGGGTCGCCTCATAGAATGAGTTGGTGGAGTTTTCCTCACTGCTATATTTTGGAAGATTTTGAGACGGATAGGTGTTAGCTCTTCTCTATATGTTTGATAGAATTCGCCTGTGAAGCCATCTGTTCCTGGACTTCTGTTTGTTGGAAGATTTTTAGTCACAGTATCAATTTCAGTGTTTGTGATTGGCCTGTTTATGTTTTCTGTTTCTTCCTTGTTCAGTCTCGGAAGGTTGTGCTTTTCTTAGAATTTGTCCATTTCTTCCAGGTTGTCCATATTATTGGCAAACAGTTGCTTGTAGTAATCTCCCACGATCCTTTGTATTTCTGCAGTGTCAGTTGTTAATTCTCCTTTTTCATTTCTATTTTCATTGATTTGAGTCTTCTCTGTTTCTTTCTTGATGAGTCTGGCTAATGGTTTATCAATTTTGTTTATCTTCTCAAAGTACCATCTTTTATTTTTATTGATGTACACTACCATTTCTTTCATTTCTTTTTCATTTATTTCTGATCTGATCTTTATGATTTCTTCCCTTCTGCTAACTTTGGGGTTTTTTTGTTCTTCTTTCTCTAGTTGCTTTAGGTGTAAGGTTATGTGGTTTATTTCAGATTTTTCTTTTTTCTTGGGGTAGGATTGTATTGCTATAAATTTCCCTCTTAGAACTGCTTTTGCTGCATCTCAGAGGATTTGGATGGTCGTGTTTTCATTGTCATTTGTTTCTAGGTACTTTTTGATTTCCTCTTTGATTACTTCAGTGATTTCTTGGTTATTTAGTAGTTTAATGTTTAGCCTCCATGTGTTTGTATTTTTTACAGATTTTTTCCCTGTAATTGACATCTAGTCTCATAGGATTGTGATCGGAAAAGATATTTGATGTGACTTGAGATTTTTTAATTTTACCAAGGCTGAATTTATGACCCAAGATATGATCATCCTGGAGAATTTTCCATGAGCACTTGACAAGAAAGTTTGTTCTGTTGTTTTTGAATGGAATTTCCTATAAATATCAGTTATGTCCATCATGTTTAATGTGTCATTTAAAGGTTGTGTTTCCTCATTTATTTTCATTTTGAATGATCTGTCTACTGGTGAAAGTGGGGTGTTAATTAATGTGTTACTGTCGGTTTCCCCTTTTATTGCTGTTAGCATTTGCCTTATGTATTGAGGTGCTTCTATGTTGGGTTCATAAAGATTTACAATTGTTATATGTTCTTCTTGGATTGATCCCTTGATCATTATGTAGTGTCCTTTTTTGTCTCTTGTAATAGTCTTTTTTAAAGTCTATTTTTTCTTATATGAGAATTGCTACTTCAGCTGTCTTTTGATTTCCATTTTCATGGAATGTCGTTTTCCATCCCCTCACTTTCAGTCTGTATGTGTTCCTAGGTCTGAAGTGGGTCTTTTGTAGACAGCATATATATGAGTCTTATGTTTGTATGCATTCAGCAGTCTATGTCTTTTGGTTGGAGCATTTAATCCATTTACATTTAAGGTAGTTATCGATATATATGTTCCTTTTACCATTTTCTTAATTGTTTCTGGTTTGTTATTGTAGTTATTTTCCTTCTCTTATGTTTCCTGCCTAGAGATGTTCCTTTAGCATTTGTTTTAAAGCTGGTTTGGTGGTCCTGAATTCTCTAGATTTTGCTTATTTGTAAAGGTTTCATCTTCTCCTTCGAATCTGAATGAGATCCTTGCTGGGTAGAGTAATCTTGGTTGTACGTTTTTCCCTTTCATCACTTTAAATATGCCCTGCCAATCTCTTCTGAATTGCAGAGTTTCTATGAAAAATCAGCTGTTAAACTTATGGGGATTCCCTTGTATGCTATTTGTTTCATTTCCCTTGCTGCTTTTAATATTTTTTCTTTGTATTTAATTTTTGATAGTTTGATTAATATGTGTCTTCTCATATTTCCCCGTGGATTTATCCTGTATAGGACTCTCTGTGCTTCCTGGACATCATTAACTATTTCCTTTCCCATATTAGGGAAGTTTTCAACTATAATCTTTTCAAATATTTTCCCGTCCCTTTTTTTTTCTCTTCTTCTTCTGGGACCCCTATAATTAGAATGTTGGCGTGTTTAATGTTGTCCCAGAGGTCTCTGAGACTGTCCACAATTCTTTTCATTCTTTTTTCTGTATTCTGCTCTGCAGTAGTTATTTCCACTATTTTATCTTTCAGGTCACTCCTCCATTCTTCTGCCTCAGTTATTCTGCTATTGAATCCTTGTAGAGAATTTTAAATTTCATTTATTGTGCTGTTCATAATTGTTTGTTTGCACTTTATTTCTTCTAAGTCGTTTTTAAACATTTCTTGTATCTTCTCCATTCTATTTCCAAGATATTGAATCATATTTACTATCATTACTCAGAATTCTTTTTCAGGTAGCCTGCCTATTTCATCTTCATTTGTTAGGTCTGGCGGATTTTTACCTTACTCATTCATCTGCTGTATTTTCCTGTCTTCTCATTTTCCTTAACTTACTGTGTTTGCGGTCTCCCTTTCACAGGCTGTAAGTTCATAGTTCCCATTGTTTTTGTTGTCTGCCCCCAGTGGATAAGGTTGTTTCAGTGGGCTGTGTAAGCTTGTTGGTTAAAGGGACTGGTGCTTGTGTCCTGGTGGATGAGGCTGGATCTTGTCTTTCTAGTGGGCAGGACTATGTCTGCTTGTGTTTTTCACGTGTCTGTGACCTTATTATGATTTTAGGCCACCTTTCTCCTAATGGATGGGGTTGTTTTCCTGTCTTGCTAGTTGTTTGGCATCGGGTGTCCAGAACTGTAGCTTGCTGGTTGTCAAGTGGAGCTGGGTCTTAGCATTGAGATGGAGGTCTCTGGGAGAGCTTTCACTGATTGATATTACATGGGGCCTGGAGGTCTCTGGTGGACCAATGTGCTGCACTCGGGTCTCCCACCTCAGAAGGTCAAGCCTGACACCAGGCCAAGACCCTGTCAGCCACTCAGCTCAGAAGAAAAGGGAGAATAAAAGAAAGAAAGAAAGAAAGAAAGAAAGAAAGAAAGAAAGAAAGAAAGAAAGAAAGAGAAAGAAAGAAAAGAATAAAATAAAAATGTTATTGAAATAAAAAAATTAAAAAGTATTAAAAAAGAAATAGAAACGTAGTAAAAAAAAAAGAAAGAAAAGAGCAAGCAAACCTTAAAATAATTCCACCAATTATAACAAGCACTAAAAACTATATGAAAAAAACACAATAATGTGGACAGACAGAACTCTTGGAGAAAAGCAAAGCGATACAGACAAAATCACGCAAAAAAGTATACTCATACACACTCAGAAAAAGAGAAAAGAAAAAAATATTTATATTAAAAAAAAAAGGAAGAAAGCATCCAAACCAATAAACAAATCTACCAATGTTAATAAGCTCTAAATACTAAACTAAAACATAAAACCAGGAACAAATTAGACGTAGAGAGCCAGCCCCAATTCTACAGTTGCTCCCAAAGTTCACCACCTCAATTTTGGGATGAGTCGTTGTCTATTCAGGTATTCCAGAGATGCAGGGTATATCAAGTTGATTGTGGAGATTTAATCTGCTGCTCCTGAGGCTGCTGGGAGAAATTTCCCTTTCTCTTCTTTGTTCGAACAGCTCTTGGTGTTCAGCTTTGGATTGGCCCCGCCTCTGTGTATAGGTCACCTGAGGGCATCTGTTCCTGCCCAGACAGGATGGGGTTAAGGGAGCAGCTGATTAGGGGCTGTGGCTCACTCAGGCTGGGGGGAGGGAGGGGTACGGAATGCAGGGCTGGCCTGCAGCGGTAGAGGCCAGTGTGATGTTGCAACAGCCTGAGGTGCACCCTGTGTTCTCCCAGTGAAGTTGTCCCTGGATCACCGAACCCTAGCAGTGGCGGGCTGCACAGTCTCCTTGGAGGGGAGGTGTGGATAGTGACCTGTGCTTGCACACAGGCTTCTTGGTGGCTGCAGCAGCAGCCTCATCATTTCATGCCCGTCTCTGGTGTCCGCGCTGATAGCAGCAGCTCGCACCCGTCTCTGGAGCTCGTTTAGGTGTTGTTCTGAATTGCCTCCTCTCGTGCACCCCTAAACAATGGTCTCCTGCCTCTTAGGCAGTTCCAGACTTTTTACTGGACTCTCTCCTGGCTCGCTGTGGTGCACTAGCCACCTTCAGGCTGTTTTCATGCAGCCAACCGCTGTCCTTTCCCTGGGATCTGAACTCCGAAGTCCGAGCCTCAGCTCCCAGCCCCCACCCGCCCTAACAAGTGAGCAGACAAGCCTCTCAAGCTGGTGAGTGCTGGTTGGCACTGATCCTCTGTGCAGGAATCTCTCCACTTTGGCCTCTGCAGCCCTGTTGCTGCGCTCTCCTCTGTGGGTCCGAAACATCACCACCCCGCCCACCCCCTGTCTCTGCCAGTGAAGGGCCTTCCTAGTGTGTGGAAACTTCTCCTCCTTCCCAGCTCCCTCCCAGAGGTGCAGGTCCTGTCTCTATTCTTTTTTCTCTGTTTTTACTTTTTTCTTTTGCTCTACCTATGTATGTGGGGAGTTTCTTACCTTTTGGGAGGTCTGAGATCTTCTGCCAGTGTTCAGTAGGTGTTCTGTAGGAGTTGTTCCACATGTAGATGTATTTTTGATGTATTTGTGGGGAGGAAGGTGATCCTCTTACTCCTCTTACTCCTCCACCATCTTGAAGGTCCCTCTTTCTAGTATATCTTTAAAAAATCATTTTCTAATTTATGTCTGGGGTTTATCGAGCTGTGTTATAGCACATACTTTAACAATTATGCTGAGAGGCATAGAATTATAGAATGTTAATATTAGAAAGGATATTAAAGGTTATTATTATTATTTTTAAAAACCCATCTATATAATGCTTGGTTGTTGCCAGGCATAATTTAACATGCTTTACAAATGTTAACACATTTGAACCTCATAGCAACATTACGAGTGGTAAGTAGCATCATTACTTCCACTTCATATATGGGAAAATTGAGAGCCATAGAAAGGGTAAGTGTGTATATTTCTACACTAACTACCCAGAGTTAGTGCAGACTTCACAGATTAAGGGCACAATCTTTAAACAGACTGCCTTTACTTTGTTTACCAGCTGCAAGCTCTGGGGATTCTCAGGCTACTCATGCTTTTGACAAATGGCTACAAATCTGAGGGTTCACAGAACTCAGGAAAGCACTGCAACTTTATTATAAAGATACAAATCTGGACCAGTGAAATGAAGAGATGCACAGGTCAGGGTCTGGAGGGTCCCAAACGTAAAACTTCCATGTCATCATGACATATCACCATCCTGGCACATTTGTCTCACCAATCAGGAAGCTCAGCCAAACTGTGATGTCTAGAGTTTTTATCTGGATTTCATTATCTAGGTGTGATTGACGAAATAATAAGCCACACAATTGAAGTCAATCTCTAGCTCTTTTTTCCTCCCTGGAGGTTAGGCAGAAGTTATCTGGCTGAAAGGCCCAACCCTCCGATTGCATGGTTGGTCTTTCTGGCATGACATAGCCCACCCCCATCCTAAAACTATTTTGGGACCCACCAGGAGTCACCTGGTGGGTGAGTCAGCAAATGCTCTTTATCTGTAGACAATGCTGCTCTAATATCAGACTCATTCAATTCTCTCATTGAATGAATTTTATCTCGTTTAATCACTACAAGAATTCCTGGGGGAAATGTTATTCTCAGTTGATGGAGAAGATACAAAATGAGATTCAGATAAGTTATATTTCCACTTGTATATAGAATCATAACCCAGGCTCTCATTGTTTAATGGCAGTACCCAGAGAAAATATTTGTTTCTTTTCACCATCAGTTGATAGCACAGGTCATTGAAAACATTCTAAAAAGTTAAAATCATGACTCTCATACAGATATAAAATGAACACATATTAAAGATTTTTATTTATCTCATTATTAATGAGGGTCCCAGGCAGAAGATACAAGTAGTTCAAAGAAAAAGTATAATAGCAGAGATATTTATGAATCAGAAATACTGAAATGAATTGCAAATCTTTGCAAAACTGGATCTCTTTTGGATGTGGGGAGAGTTGTCTCTTCAAATGAGAGAATTTGTTTACATGTGGATAGACAAGAATTATTTGTATCACCATCAGTTATCTACTAAAGGCAATGAAAGATCAGGAGCTTCCTTAGAATCAGAATCAGATAACAGAAGGTTGTGCTCTAAAGGATGAGTAGCTTTACATGTAACACATTTTCCTACACCATCAAACTAAGATTGATCAGGTTATCAGTTTGAGATGCCTTATCTCTTCCTACAAATAGAAACATTTAAGACCTTAACTACCTTCAAGTTTTTAAATTCTAGGATATCTTTGCCTATATCTTAATTGCAGAGACTCTCATGTTTGAAAAGCTTGTTTGACTCCCTGGAATTCTAAATGAAACATCCCAAGAAGCCTGGGGAACTTCTAGGGTTGTATAAAGCTAAAAGAGAAAAACTTCTACCATCTAGGAATAGTCCTAATATATTATTAAAAGAAATAAAACTGACCCAGAATTGCATTTGCAAGACAATATCTATATGAGTAAAAAATTCATGCAGTATGGAGAAGTAAAAAATTAAAAAGTAAAGGACATTTTACCCACCCCCAGTTGGCTCTCCAATATTATCTACTATTAGCAATGTTTATGTCTTTTTTATTACCCAAAAGAGAGTATATAATACAATGTTCTGAAACTTACATTAAAAAAATATATCTTGGAGAGTTTTACATATATGTGAACACAAATCTACTCCATTATTTTTACCACTGACATAGAATCCCATTGTAAGATGAACCATATACATTGTGGAAATAAAGGAAGACCACCCAAATGAGAATGGAGAGAGGTCATTTATTCAGAGTTTACCATAGCAAAGGAGTCATCGACCATTGCTTGTGTTTGGTAGATACTCAAAGGCTATCAGGGAACTGGGAAATCTTTATAGTGAAAAGGGGAAAGGTTTAGGTATGTACTATTTCTGTTTCATACATTTTTATTGCTTCCATATCCTCTTTCCCAGAGGCATTATTTAACTCTATTTTCTAATTGCTTCTCCTGGAATTTGTGCATCTCTGTAAATAATGTGCATCTCCATAAATAATGTGTGTATCCTGCCATGTTATAATTCATGAATTTACTTACTGGATGTTATGGTGACTCAGGATTGAACTTTCTTATACTGTGTTTTGTGCTTTCTTCCCTCTTCTCAATATAGTTATATTAGTGTTTATTCTATTTGACATTCATTGGACTTCCTTTACCTGAGGAATCATGTCTTTCAAAACTTTGGGAGAAATCTCAGCCATCATCTTTTTGAGTATTGTCCTTCCCCTTCTCCCCATAATTTACCTCTAGAGCTCAGAATAGACATATTAAGACTTCTTACCCTTTTCTCCATGTCTTCTAACCTCATATTTTTCATATAATTTTTTCAGATGTATCATCCAACTCACTGATGCTCTTTTCAACTTTGTCTATTCTTCTGCTTTACATTTGTGTTGCTTTAAATTTTAATTACTATATTTTTTCACTTCTAGAAATTCTTTATTTTTCAAATCTTCTTTGTCATTTTTATAGTTTTGCTTCAATCCCCTCTTTGATTTCCTTGCACATATTTCCTTACATATATTTGATTTCCTTACACATATTTCTTATTCCTTACACATATTTGTTTATACATAATTACTTTATGCTCTTTATCTAATATCTCAGATCTTTATGGATATGCTTTGGTGTTACAACTGATTTTCACTGAACATAGTTTATTACTTTAGATTACTTCTGACTTTTTTTTTTTAATGTGAGCATATGCTTATTGTAACCACCTCTGGGAATCCTGTGAGGTTTGGGTGAAAGGTAATTTTATTTAGAAGGGAATTGCCCTTGTTCCTATGGAATACCCAGGGGTACCATCAACTGGTGTCCATTTTTAACTAAAATTCTCACCCTGGGCTTTTGCATTTATGCCATGGTGGGTGGCTTTGATTTTGGGTTTTGAAGAAATGATAAACTTTCTTTTCTTTCTATCTCTGTTGTACAGTTTTTCTTCTTTTTCATTATTTTTTCCAGGGTGTGGCTCTCCTTCAGCCTCAGCTTTAGGTAGGGTTGTCATTAGTCTGGTTCTCTGCTCTACCCAGATCCAAGGCTTAGTTGACTTAGTACTCCAGGCCTCTCTACCACCTACCCAAGCCTCTGACCACCAGACCACCAGGCTCTGATGATGTTCTTAGGGTATGGGACATTTATCATTCCTGGAGCAGTGCTTTCACCTTAATGAGATGTGATTTCTCTTATTTCCTTGTATGTTCTACTTATTTCAAAGGTTTTATTTTCCTGACATTTTTTTTTGGTGATGTATTTCAGGAGGATTTTGGAATCTTTAGTCCACAAAATTACTGGAAAAAAATTTTTCAGTTGCCTTTATATATTGTAATAAATTCATTTAATTTTCTTCCTCAACCATATGTGGAAGATGCAAGGCAGAACTATGTTTATTTTACTAGTAAGTACTGCTTCCATTACTACTGGCATGGGTTTGCTGAATAAAGCAAAGTCTTTACAGGTTAGACCCAAGTTCCTGAATCCTAAATCTATTGAGAATTCATATAAAATATTGTGTTGAATGGCAGCTCCACCAAAATATCACCAAATTGTTGATAAAACAAAGCTGAGTTTATTCTTACTGTGGAAAAGAGAACACTACTTTGAGAGAACCTTGTTAGTATCTCAGGTGGAGGAGGACAAAACTGAGATATTTGTGAGATTTTGAACTCTGGTTTAAGGCAGGTCTTTCAGTGCAGGGACTTGGTTGTGATCGGGTAAGAATCATAATATAATTGTTTAGTTCTGTTGTGTATAGCAAAGATTTTGAAATAAGGGTTTCAAAGAGTCTTGGGCTATATTTTTTCTTTTGGTTCTTTCTATTGAAGATTTGTGGGGTATTTCAGGAAGATCTTGGAATGAAAAGTAAAGTGATTTGCAACTGTTATATTCCTGGGCAAATAAACTTTTATATTCCTGGAATAGTAAAGTCCTGTTGATGGAAACAGTAAGACATATGAGTGTACATGCTTTCAGTTTTCAAGTGGAAAATAGTAGATGTTTGAGAACACTTTATAAAATGGTACAACTTAATGATAAAAGGAACATCATTCACAGAACCATGCATTGCTGCACAGTTTGAACAAAATATGGCTGTGGTGTTAAATGCACTTTTCTCAACAAAACTTTCAATTGTTATATAATGATAGATGTGATCTCTGAAATTATATAAAGTAATTAAAGTGATGAGACAATTTTCAGCACTTGGATTTGTAAAATCTGAGGTGACATGTTCAGGAGACTACATTATTGAGATGTTCATTGTGATGCCTTTAGCCCTATTGTAAGGATCTTCTTTCTTCTGTAATCCCATCAACATTCTCAGACTCCCTTACACAGGGACAACCAGACGGCAGAAAAGCCTTCTTTGAGGGTTGCATGCTTTGGATGAAAGAGAAAGAATTCCTAAGGGGGTCTTCTGGCTTGAATCTTGCTTTTGTGCCCAATAATCTAAAGATATTGTATATCATTTAATCTAAGACACCGTCAATTGGAAGAAGATCCATTGTTTTATGTACTACAACAGAGGAGCCCTACCAATTGAACTATGTAGTAATGCTCTCTTATAACCTAGAATTTTTATTTTATAGTCATTAAAATAGTTCTTTTATATCTAGAGATGTATTTTTATCACATATCATTCTTTAGCATAGGTAAAAAGAACATATGCCAAGTAAATTATTTATTCTTAAGATGCTTTCACATAACATCTCTTCAGAAATGCTTTTTGACTTGGAGGCATTGACGTTAGTGCTTTTCCAACAATATCATCATCTGTGCCATTAAGAATGTTGGTAGCACAGCATTTCTTAAGAATATTTCTCTGCTGTTTCTGAAATTCTCTTCCAATGACACCTATTCTGTAAACCTTGATGCAATATGTAAACTCTCTGGATCTTATGAGCCAATATCAAGGGAAGATTTTCAGGTAACAGTCAGGATTCACATTTCTTCATCAAATCGTCCTTAAATAGTTTGCTGGCTGATAGTTATACCACCAGGAAAAATATCAATTTGGCTTGTATGAGGTAATGGCAATTATGGTATGACAACAGCCTGGCTACTAGCAATTATAAGATCTCATTAATTGTGTATCTTAGAATGAATGAAATGAAAATTTGTATTAAAAAAGCTACCAACTATATTTTTTCCTCTTAATATTTCCTAATTTATTCTCTACTATATAATCTTGTTAACTTGATTTTCTTAGCCCTCTGGGGGAACTTCATTCTTACTTTAAATATTTACTTCTAGGACTGAGTAAGCTGGCAAACCCTCTGCAGAGCCTTGGAGGGCTGGTCCCCTTTCCTTTTCTTTTTTACAATAGGAATAGAAAAGAGTTTTATTTGAGCCAAACTGAAGACTATAGTTTGGAAGCCAGCTTCCCAGATTACTTTGAGAAACTTCTCTAGAGAAGCCTGGTTTTCAGTACAGTTTTATGTCTTGTGAGAACAAAGAACATCAAGCAAGTCAGGGATACATTCCTTCAAGGTTTATAAAAACAGATCAGCTCATGCACAATTAGTCAGTAATGCCTTGGCACCTGGTAAGGGAGTCTTAGTATGGAAGGAGTACCAGCACTGGCATCCCAGGAAGGGAGGCATTTAATCTTTATTTTTAGCATGGACATTCTTTACTTCTGGTCAATGCACACCTTTCTTTAATAATTAAAACAGATGTACAATGTATGTTTGATAGCACAAACAGGCTATTTTAGTTAGCATAAAATGCAAGTTAACTCATGTATAAGCCAGAATGACTTGCCCATATCTCAATATGTGAACATTTCTTTTATCACAGGTTACCAGAAACTTAGTATCTTAATCTCACCCTGAAGGCTATAATGTACAATTTGCAGAATGATATTTTACTGGTATAACATATTTGATTCCTGGGTGGTATAAGAGGAAGTTTCAGTTGCAAGCTAGAATATGACATCAAATTAAGGAACTGGCCTTGGAAAGTTCACCATCTGAGAAAGAGATGTGATACTAATATGTCCATTTTGGATTAAGTTATATAACCCAAGGTGTCCATGTGTGTGAGATGGACTACCATCTGGTCCTGGAATGAAGTAAGACTAATAAATTCACTTAAAATGTCAGCTTCAGTTTAAACTATAAGAACTGAGTGGTCCCCAAATAGAAAACCCAATAACTAAGTCCTTTGCTATTCAAGTTTCTTTAACACTCAGCAATAAACTAATCCCCAACTGCTGGAGTAACCTCAGTGGTTCTGACTCCTTTTTAGTGAATTTGTATTATATGGTGCTGATTATAATATTTTAAGGGAAAGCATAAAAACGGTTTACATATTTTGGAAATATATTCTCTAGTCTTTAGGAATGTAGTAAAGAATTATATCTACTCTACATCATCAACAATGACTTTTAAGGCACTAAAAAATTGTTTTTCTTTCTTAATGTATCAGCCATTCCAAGCTTCTATGAAGCTTTTTTGCATTTCAGGGTTTCCTAAGACCACTGGACCCAGCTCAGTTTTCTTTTCTAATTCATAAATATAAAAGATTTATATTTTTGGTATGGAGGGGCAAGGGATTTACCCTTGTCCTTCTTAAGTTAACATAACAAGATTCATTGGTTCCAGAGCAAAGGCTGTAATCTACCTTGGGTATCGAGGTATGGGGAACTCATTATTATTAAACTCTTATATACTTAAGTATAAATCCTGAGCTTGCTTACTAAATACAAAAGGCATGGCCCATGGTTTCTCTTGGTTTCTTTCTTAGTTTAACTTTCTAGTTGAGGAAGGAAAACTTGTACACAAATTTGAGAATAACAGCAGGAGCAGTATACGTACACAGCAGAATGAGGGGCAATGGCAATAAATGCTTACAGATGTTGAGGGGGAGGGGTAATTTTTGGCTGATGAGTTGGAGAGAGTTTAGTGAAGGAGGCATAGTTTGTGGTGAGTTTCAGTGACATTATCTTTTCACTGGTTTTACAGGGAACACGGCAAGCACTTTGCTTTTGCATGTGAAGGCTTTCTTTAGTTCATAAGAGTTTCTTGTTGTAGCAAAGCCAGTTGGACTTGGTAAAAATGGCTGGGATGGTGCACCAGAAGCCAGGAATGCTGTCATTTTTTGCTTAAATGGGTGGGGAGTGGGGCGGGAGACTAAACAGGATTCAGCAAGCAACTTGTTGGGGAGCTCTGCCCATCCCATCCTCCCTCTTCCCCCAGGTTACGTTCTTTTTCTGAACCATCTGACCTTGCAGGGCCCAGTACATAACTGCTCCCTGCCCTGAGGTGGAAAAGTATAATTCACTGGGCCCATCGTGATGGGAATGGGTCCAAGAGAAAGTGTAGTGAGAACTTTTCTAGGGTCTTCCTTTTTACTTTTGTTCAGATTTGGGAGAGGATGGTGGTGGAGAATCACCTGCTTCTTTCGCAAAGAACCTCTCTGCCCACCGGTTTCCTGCAGCCACTGCATCTCACCAAGCTCATTTACATAAGAAGTGCATCAAATGGTAAAAGCCAAGTCACATGTAAACTATATTCGGAAATTAATGATGTTCACTTTTAGCAACAAAATCTCAGTTTTTGCATACTGTCAGGTTTCTTAATGATGTTTCAGAGATTCAGAATTATCATTTAGCAACTGTTTGTATATGAAAATTTGCTGCCAAGCCACTTTTATGCTTTGTCAGTCAAAATGACACTTGCAGTTGTCAGGTGTGACCTAAGCTACTTTAAGGGTAAGGGGAGTTTTGGAATTAAGCTTTTTCAAAGAAAGTTCAGTCACCAGAGTGAACAGCCAAACTTTGAATTTGGAAGAAAGCAAAACTGGAACCTTCTGCACTCCCTGAGGGTGAAACATTCTTCAGTATTTCCAAGCAAAGGATTGGACCTGGGATAATGCCCTTAGTGTTAGACTAAGGAGTAGCGAATATGCATACTTTAAAATAAATAAAAATTGCTACACTTTTTAAATGGGCACATATATCTTTCCTGTCCCATTTTATTTTTTATTTTTTTGTGGTATGTTACTTAGTTCTCTTAAATATTTATCATTTTAAATTCACAAATTAAATAAAATGTAAAAATCTAATAAAAGCCTATTATTTAAAAAAAACTAATAAAATTTAAAAAAATCTTAGTTTCACTGCCTCATTCAAGACAACATTTACATTTAAGTATGTTTGTATTTCCTTTACTAAGATATATTTTTTTTCTTTTAAATCATGGTTATCTTCATTGCTAAGATATAATTTTCAAAAAGGTAAAATCATGACTCATGAAAATGTAAACATGTATCAAAGATGATATTAAACTCCCTAATTAATGAGAGAACGAGGAAGATGTTCAAACTTGTTCAAATGAAAATTTGAAGAATATATAAACATATATACACACACATAATCAGGAGTGCTGACATGAATTTACTAATAGGTGGAACAAAACTGATTAATATCCTACAGGATGATAAAATATAATCTCATGATGTATGTTTAGGGTCATCTGCAGGCTGGGGATAAATATTTCTACTAACAAACTTCATTTGCAGTGATATAAATAAGAATCATTTACATTACCGTCAGTTTTCTGCAATGTGACTTCTACCTCTGCAGAGCTTTAAAATCACCTAATCATTAGAAATAGAATCAAATGTACATAGTTAAAAAGAATCAGATAACCCCTGGCTTCCATAACTCCACTGAAAGGACAACCAGTAATCTGTTTTGCCCATTTTTAACTGTTGGACAATTTTCCTGACATTACATTAAAAAAAAAAAATTGGAGTATAGTTGATTTACAATGTTGTGTACTGCAGGTGTACAGCAAAGTGAATCAGTTATACATCTACATATATCCACTCTTTTTTTTAAGATTCTTTTCCCACATCAGCCATTACAGAGTATTGTGCCCTGTGCTATACAGTAGGTTCTTATTAGTTATCTATTTTATATATAGTGGTGTGTATATGTCAATCCCAATTTCCCAATCTATCCCTCCCCTCCACCTTATCCCCTGGTAACCATAAGTTTGTTATCTACATCTGTGATTCTACTTCTGTTTTGTAAATAAGTTCATCTGTATCCTTTTTTTAGATTCCACATATAAGTGTTATCATATGATATTTGTATTTCTCTGTCTGACTTACTTCACTCAGTATGACAATCTCTAAATCCATCCATGTTGCTGCAAATGACATCATTTTGTTCTTTTTTATGGCTAAGTACTATTCCATTGTATATATGTACCACATCTTCTTTATCCATTCCTCTTTTGATGGGCATTTAGGTTGCTTCCATGTCCTGGCTATTGTAAATAGTACTTCCATAAACATTGGGGTACATGTATCTTTTTGAATTATGGTTTACTCCGGGTATATGCCTAGGAGTGGGATTGCTGGGCTGACATTACATTTAATTACATTTCTGACTTTGGTGAGAGGTAAATCTAATCCTTTTCAGGTGTCATTTTGGATGGAGGCATGATATGTTGTACATCCTTACAAGTTCATTAGTTATGGTGTAAGGCCTAAAATTAAGGTCCAATATTATGTGCTGCCTTGACATCTGAGGAAACTGAGAGGGCCTTGAATGGTCCAATCGCAAGTTCTCCTCCCCACTCTTCTCCCATTGATATTGACCTTTAGTCAAACAACTCTTCTTATCAAGGGGACAAGGCACATTTCCTGCTTAATCCTGAGTAGAGATGGTGTTCTCTGCCAGCCCACATAGTAACTCAAACAAACCAATCACATCCTCCTGTGGTAACCAGGGGCACCTCACCCTCTTGATACTGCAAAGCCTGCCTCCCACAGACCTTGGTTGTTCACTCTGCACCCAAGTGCAACCCTTGTGTGTCTCTGTGCAATGTCTTTGGCTCCCAGGCTATGAGTATCTGTGACTAATGCTACTGTCAGTCTTATCTGTCCTGTGTTGGGTGTCAGGGTTCAGCCATCACCATAGTTGGAGGGTAGGAATCTCTCCTTCATCAATAGGTAAATAGGGGGTGATTACAACATCAGTTTAGAGAGTTGAATAAGAGCAGAGCAGGGGAAGGGAAAATAATATATCATCTAAGGGAAAACAGACCAAGGTCCAGCAGAAATGGTGAGTGAGACTCATGGGCTGAAAGAATGCTCTAGGTAGAAGAAAATTCATGTGTGAATATTAAAACCAAAGGGTCTAGCTTCTTCAAGAGACTGAAAGTTTTTTCAAAATGACTGGAATATATGGAGAATACAAGATCATGATTGCTTAGAGATAACCTGGACGGGTAAGATGTAGCAGTGAAAGCCAAGTTTAGGAATTTGGACTTTATCTTAAAAGCAATAGGAATGATTGAAGAGGGTGTTATGTGATCAGGGTTGTGTTTAAAAGAATCTTTATGGCTTTAACAGAGAGTGAAGAATGTTTAGAATAGAGATTGGTAGCTAGTAAGGAAGTCATTAAAGCAATCTGGGTATAAATATGGTGTCTTTTCCAAAAGTACGAATAGTAGAGATGGAAATAAATGGGCTTAATTTAGGAAATATTGAGAAATTAGGATTTAGTGGGTTTGGTGATGAACTGGATGTGGGTAGAGTTGCCAGATTTAGCAAATAAAAATACAGGATGTTCACTTCCATTTGATTTTCAGATAAACAACAAATAATTTTTTTAATGTATGTTACAAGCAATTGTTGGATCACATACAAATTATTAATTGTTTAACTGAAATTCAAATGTAGCTGGGTGACCTGTATTTACTTGACAATGCTAAATGTGTGGTTGAGATAGAAGGAGGAGTTAGATGACTCCCAGGTTTTTGAAGTATGAAGTTGTTAGAAGAGTGAAACAAGGATTTTCTATTTACTCAGAATATGAATGCTTATTACAAATCAAACATTCCACAAAGAAAACCCACTTCAAAAACACATCTTTGGGAAGGTGATTTTACATTTTGATCTTCTTCATAAAACATGATATATTTTGATTTTTTTTCCTCGGGAGGAAAGGAAGAACTGTCAGAAATAGAATAAAGTAAAAGATGGGAGGATAAAGTAGCAGTATATTGTGAAAGGGAGTTCTGTTTAGGGGCAGATGAGTGGGGTCTAAGGTGAGAAGACCCTGACCTTGGATTATTTTGATGTCAGGTGACTATAGTTATGCTTGTTTCTGCTTTTCATTGTGGTTTTATGTGAGTTTCACTTTATATTAAGGGAGGTTGTTCTACTCAACAAAGTAGTAGGGTTTATTAACTTTCAAGGTCAAATAAGTGAGATTCTGGTTATTAAATCTCAGCGTCTAAAGGTAATGAATCACAAAGATTAATTTGGCATGAATCATAAACCAAAAAGTAAAAGCTAAACCTATAGAACTTCTCAAAGAAAACATAGTGGATACCTCACAATCACAGGATAGACAAAGATTTCTTAAATAAGATGTGGAAGGAAAAAACCATAAGAGAGGAAAATTGTAAGTCAGATTTTAGAAAAATTAAAATTCTGTTTATCAAAGACATTGTTAAGAAATTGAAAGGACAATCCATAGATTGGGCAAAATATTCAAAGTACATATATCTGACAAAAGACTTGTATTAAAAATATTCTTAAAACTCCTAAATCTCAATAATAAAAGACAAACCTAATATAAAAGACAAAAAACAGAAAGATATTTCACAAGAGAAGATACATGAACAGCCAATAAACTCATGGAAAGATAATCAACTTCGTTAGTGTTCGGGGAAATGTATTTTCCTGAAGTCTACAATGAGATAGCACTTAACACCCACTTGAATGGCTAAAATTAAAAAGGCTGATGGTACTGTTGGCGAGGATGTGGAAAAATTGGAACTCAGACATGCTGGTGGGAGAATAAAATGGTACAACCTCTTTGGACAATGGTTTGGCAGTTTCTTATAAAACTAAACAAATATCTATCAGAAATTCCTCTCCTATGCATTTATACAAGAGAGATAAAACATACACCCACAAGAACATTTATATAAGAAAATTCATGGATGTTTTATTCATGATAAACTCAAACAGAAAAGAAAATCCAAATAACCATCAACCAGTGAATAAACAAGTTGTGCCGTGATCATACAATGCAGTAACACTCAGTGAAAAAAGAAACAAGCTACTGATACACAGAACAACATGGGTGCATTTCACAACTTTAAGTTGAGTGAAAGAAGCCAGGTGCAAAAGAGTACATACTGTATGGCTCCTTTTATGTGACTTTATATGATATTACAGAAATCTAAACAATGGTTGCGCAGAGGTGGTATGGAGTGGGATAGGCTGGAAAAGGGAAGAGAGGGAACTTTCAGGGGTGATGCAAGTTCTCTGTATCTTCATTGGGTTGTGGTTATGTGGGTGTACACATTGGCCAAAGTTAATTGAATTCTACACTTAAAAGCTGGGCATTTTTCTCCATGTAAATTACGCCACAATTAAAAAGATAATAGAAAAATAGACAGTGATAGAACTCTTTCTTATTTTGTGAGTAGAATAAATTACACAGATGAAAATGCAAAGGCAACACAAGTCATCATTGGAGAGAAGGGTAAGAGGTTCAGGTTTGCACTCTAGATTCTCTTGATATCATCCAAATGTCTTAAACTCACCATCCTCTCTGAGACAATATGGATAAAATTACACATGTAAATGATCTTAGTAGAAACCCAAGTGGTAGGTACGTATCTGGAAATATCAGTCTTTTTCTTTTTCTCATATGTGTTACTCTCCTGAGTGGTGACTGATGAATAAGTTGAAGAGTTTGTTCAAATCAGTTCACATAGTGTTGGTCTCATGCACACAGAATCAATCAACAATATCTAAAAAGAGAGAAAGTCTTGAGAGAAGATTTATGTATTTTTAAAGAGCATATCATGTTTGCAAATTATATAACATTGTTTTCAAATATTTTGCTTGTTTAATCACTGGGAAAACTTTTTAAAAAAGAGCTACTCAAAATTATTTCTTTTAAAGAACTACTTTCAAACATATTTTTCTCTAGAAAATATTTTTCCCAAGAATGAATCTCTGTCCTGTGTCTTATGGAACACATTTTGAAGACACTATTAGTAATTTAAAATATTCACAGATTCTCAAGTAATGCTGAGATGACAAATCAGCTTATTAAGATAACTGAAATGAAATAAAAAAGTACAAGCTTTGTAGCATGCAAGTTAAAACTAATGAACTAATGAAATTATGATCATATTATTTACAGGTTAAACATTCAATTCAAACATCTCTCACATCTGTAGTGAGAATTTTCAAGAGGTATAAAAGGGAAATCTTGTCTTATGGAGATTCCAGTAGCATGCTGTTTCTTTAAGAGAGTTAACAAATTTCTTCCTCTCAGTAAATTTAAGATTTATGAAATAAACACTCTACTGAATGAAGAATAAGGGACATACTATTTCAATTTAAAATGTTATACCATTTCTCTTTCAATAAACAATCAAAAAATGAAGAGAGAATATATTTTGCTTCTTTCTTTAACAGGTTTATAAATGATACCTGATTTTAACATGGGTGAAAAATAAGTACATGAAAACTGTTTCTGTATACAATTCTATTTTAAAGCCTATATTCTTACTATTTAATACAATTTTCTAACACAAGAGACATAGCCCATGTCAAAACAGGAGCGCAGAGCCAAATGTGCTTATGAGAACACAAGCCTCCTGGAAATTAAAAAGAAATGTTGAGGGGCTTCCTTGGTGGCACAGTGGTTGAGAGTCCGCCTGCCGATGCAGGGGACACGGGTTCTTTCCCCGGTCCGCGAAGATCCCACATGCCGTGGAGCAGCTAGGCCCGTGGGCCATGGCCGCTGAGCCTGTGCGTCCGGAGCCTGTGCTCCGCAACGGGTGAGGCCACAACAGTGAAGAGGCCCGCGTACCCCCCGCCCCCCCCAAAAAAAACAAAGAATGTTGAGGATGGCTTTGAACTTCCACAGTGCATAGAATGCCTCATATTAACTAGACTTCAAAAGACTGGAATACTCCAACTAACTGTTGATTTATAGGTATTTTAGTTTTACAATTCGTCACCTTTCTGAGTTTACTAATTTTCCAACTGGGGCTTCTAGATATAAAATTATATCACCTGTAATAATTGTAGTGGTGTTTTCTTCCCCTTTAATATTTTCACATTTCATTTATTTTTATACTGTATTTCATTGACTGGTACTTACAGGAAAATAATTATGGAAAAATGAGCATCTTGCCTGTGACGGATTTTAATAGAAATGCTTTTAAATTTCACCATTAGACCTGATTTTTGCTTATTTTATTTATATATACATAAATGTGTATAATTTTCTACATTAAATTAATAGTCATCTATTCTTATTCTAAGTTTAAAAAAAAACAATCAGGAATAGAAGTTAACTTTTACAAATTAAGTTTTGGGTACCTATTGGGAAACCATATGATTTTTCTCCTTGGACTTGTGATAAATTATACCTATAAAGTTTTACTGTATGACTTTTATTTGCAAATATTTTATTTAGTACCTTAAAATCTATACTCATTAGTGACATTTGTCTGTAATTTTTTGTGATATATAAAATTTTGTTATTACTAATATGATTATACATAATGAATTTTTTTTTGTAAGATAAGGGATAGTTTGAATAACAAAACATTATATATTAAACATTTGAAAAAATTCACCCCTGAAACCATCTAGGCCTTTGGAAGGTAGTCTTTGAAACCATTTCAACTAATTCTATGATTATATTATTAATTGTCAATGAATTCATTAACCCATTTTATTCAACAGAGATTGAATTGTTTATTAGTTGAACTTTTTTCCACAAAGTATTTAAGATGGCTAGTGCAAACATTAAAAATAGGAATTTGATCTTAAATTGCATGGTATATGCTACAATTCAATTTTATTAATGAAAAAGCTATAGTTCTATTATATTCCATATTTATGTTGAGTGGAACGACACCTTGTGTGCGATATAAAATAAAAATAACTGATTAATGTAGCATGTCGAGAATCTGTTTCTGCCTGAAACTTGAGTCATAGGTTCTTCTGAAATAAGGGAGTATGTTTTACTCATATAGGAATATATATTTTATTATCTGTATCCATACAGTGCTCTGGCATATAATGAGTGTTCAATAAATACTTGCTCCTTTTAAAAAAACATGAATGAATCAGCCAATATAAACACACCTTTTTTTTTTCTTCTTTTTTTTAGGATTGGCAGAGCCGTGCTGAGCACCATGGCACACGGACTCCTACTGGTGCCATCCCAGCCCTGGGAGCTATAGCATGCTCAGAACAAGTGTTTCTGTTCCTTTTTCTCTTAGAAACTGCAAAATACATCAGGCTAGCAGCTGGTGCTGGATTTTCCCTCATATATCCTATTGGAGGTTAATCATTAGGGAGAGGAAGAAATACGTTGTTTTGTTAGGATTGGTAGAAACAAAAGGAACGTTAAACGATGCGATAAAATGTTAAGATTTGCATTTGGAAGGAAAATATGTTATATATTAGTTGTTAAATGCAGGTTTTATAAAAAATATTAGCCAAGGAGGTGAAACACAATATCCTGTTTAGACATTTTGCTTTCAATTTTCGTAATAAAGTTACCATTTATTATGCTTATGTAACAATTAAAACTCATTTACTCTAACAACAATAATAAGTAGTTGCTAGTTGCTTTTCATTTTTATCTCACTTATTACACATACCAATTCTATGAGCGAGGCAATCTTTTAATCCCCAGCTCACAGAGAAGTAAACTGAAGCTCAGAGGGAATGCATTCGTAAGTTATGTGTGGAGTAAGTGGGAAGCCAGGCTGTAAATTCACACTTGTCTGGCTTCAAAACCATGCTCTAAAATACTAGACAACATCATCTGACCATTTCACTTTAAGTTATAAAAATGTTTTAAAGTATTCTCTCTGGGTCTCTTCTATATCACCCCTGTTCCTTCACCATATTTCATTGCTTCCTGAGAAATCAAGTGGACATACATTACTTCAGCAAGCTGACTCTAATATTCCAGTCTCTTCAGCTTTTATCACCCTTATGTTTCAGCTTGCGTAGTTACATGACCATCAGAGCCAAAGTTTGTTCATATGACATAAAGAGCTATGCTTTTTTTCTTGAATAATCAATCACTAGTAATAGTCTGGATGCTTTTTACAACTAATTTTTGCATATGGAAAACATTTTAACAACCTGATAGATAATACAGAGAAATTATATGAAAACTATCAGCATGTTCAAAATAAAGTTCACATGCAAGGCATTTCAGTTATTTGATAAAACTGTCATAAATTTATACAGCCGTCATCTCCTTTTGCAAATTTCTGGAGCAGTAAATGATCTTCTCCAACCTGTTAGTTTAGTTTCAGTTTTGGAATAGTAACTATTTCTCTTGTTTACGTTCAGAGACGTTTTAAGCTAGCAACCTTCCCAAGAATTGAGTACATAAAAGGTCACATTGACCCTGACTTATCTGAACATTTCCAAGTTTTCTGGCTCACCCAACAGGGCTCTAGATAACCCAGTGGCTACACAGCACAAAAAAGGTCACTGCCAAAGACATGTCTTGCAACATTAGGGCGGGTTTGCATTTTTTTTTTTTTGGAGTGAGTTTCTCTCCATATGAGATGAAGCAATTTTCATTTCTTCTAGATTAAAATTTCATTTCCTATAGAAGCTATCTTCTTTAGCTAACTCACCCTAAATGCATGCATTTTGGGATAAAAATATTGAAACATATGAGGCCTATTATAGATCAAGCAAAGGATAAATAGGGTGCATTAATACAATAGAATAATAAATATTAATTTATATAAATATAATAGTATATAAAACAATTATGTATCATAATTATAAAATATTACATTTATACATAAAATACGTAATTGCAAAATATACCATATATTATATAATATGTATTAATTATGTGTTATAATAATATAAATACTAGTAACTATAATAATAAAAATAAAAATAGAAAGAAAGCAAGGTAAGAAAGTTTGATGGCCCAAGTAGTGCTTGAGCTCAGAAGAGTACTTTGCATGGTAGAATGGCTGTAAGGTGGAAGTGACACTCTCATATAACCTTTCTTATGTAATATTTTGCTGACCCTGATGATACTAATTCAATTACTCTATTTTAAAAATACATTGTAAATCAAATATACTTCAGTAAAAAAAAATAAAAACATTAAAAATAAATTAAAAAATAAAAAAATACAGAAAAACACACAAAAAAAGTAAAAATCACTTTAATTCTACTACATTTAGCCCCATGAATTTATAAAAAGGAAGGCATGAAAATATATCTTCTATCTCTCCAGTTCTTCCTACTGAAATAGCCACTGTTTCTCGTTCGTTTTTAGTAGTTTCTAACAATGCATCTTGAAGTGGCTGCCACCTCATCACCAGAAGCTCTGGCTTTCCCATGACCTACCAGTCTATCAAGAAGTACAGCCTGAGCCATAAATGGGGCTCAGGAACAGTGCTCTGCTATCTATTCGAGTCACTGCTTCCCTGTCACATGTGAGGGAGCTCTGCACACAACCACTTTTTAACTGCTTGGCATCAGGGCTGCCTCTTAGACCTGGACCTACTCCTTGCTTCTGCTTCTTTCTAGAATCAGGTGCCCAAACAGCCTGATGCGTGCTCATTTCTGCTTGGGAGCGCCTCTAGTTCTTCTCTCCATCCCCTGGCTTCAATGTGAGATGCAGCTCCATAAACCCCTACTTCTTAGATGCCTTCATTGAAACACACAGATTCCTTCTGCTCCAGAATTTTATTGCAATTTACTGTGGGGTGTACAGGATGTTGTTATACATTACTGGGTGCTCCCTTTAGCACTGAAGACACTCATTCTTCCTGCTGCAAAGATGTTACCTGCTGACAGCGCACAGCTGAGTCCACCTTCAGGAATTGCCCGCTGCCAAAGGAAACAACATTGTCCATGGTTATGGTTATGAACCTTAAGGGTGGAACAGCCCACCTTCAATGACTGGTTGATGAGAAGGTGCAAAGGTGCTAAGAAGATGGCCCCCTTTACCCATCATTAAAGGGCCAACCAGCTTTAGAGCTCCCTGAGGCATCACTGATAGCCTCTACTGCAACCACATCATGGTTCAACTTCTCCCTCTGATCAGTCCTGCTGCCTCCTCCCACCTCCCTTACAGGTGCTCCTGGGGACTGTCCTTAATTAACCACCTGCATACACATCCCTGTCTAGTTTGTTTCCTGGGCAACCTGACCTATGGCATGAGGGTAAAAAGAATAACATTAAAAGCTGCACAGGTTTTAAAATTATGGTCCCAGGCCTTTAATTTCTGACTCCTGAAATTGTAAATTGTTACTCTGATGGTATTCTGCCCTCCTCTATAAATTGGAAACAATAAAAGAGCTATATGAAATCTATTTTCTAGGAAGATTATCTAAAGGTAATCTGAATAATAGTTTTCCTTTGCCTTGTGTTCGGTGACAAGTTCTCTAGGACCCTGTCCTACCCAAGAATTGTCACTTCTCAGATGTACTTATTATCCCACCTGACTAGTAAATGGTCATGGAACAATAGATTTATGTATATGATAACAGTGGGGAGGCTGACCAGTAAGTTGTAGTTCCTGGGCAGCAGAACCAACATACATACTAGCTGGTTGTGAATTTACTTGTAAAATGTGAGTGTGATCCAAGTCCCATATTAAGCAAGCCCTGGAATTTACAAGACTGAAAACTCCTTGAGGGTAGGGCCAATTTTGATGGTAGGTACTCAACCTACATGTGCTTTATTTCTGAATTAATATTCCTCTTCTACATGGAAGTAATAGTCAAATACAACCTGTAATATATTGATGAATATGTTAACCGATAAAGCATACAAACAATAAGTGGATATTTCTTTCATTCCTTAGCATAGAATTAATTTGACATTAGGGATATTCTGAACATCAACAATATTCCTTAGGATTTGCTATATATATAATCATGTCTGAATACACTTTTATTTCCTTCTTTCCAATCTTTATGACCTTACTCAATTTTTACAACCTTATTTCATTGGTTAGAACCTCTGGAATGATACTAAATAAAAGTGGTGAAAGTCAACATCCTTAATCTTGAAAAAGTGTTCAATATTTCACTGGCAGTAGGTTTTCAATAGATGTCTATTATAATATTGAGTTAGTCCTCCTGCACTTTTAGTTTACTGAGATTTTTTTCATGAGTTTTTGTTGAATTTCTCAACTTATTTTGCATGCATTGATATATGCACATGATTTTTCTCCTCTATTCTGTTAATCAATTACATTGATTGATTTACAGTTGTAAAGTCAGTCTTGAATACTTGGTCATGATGTATTGTCCCTTTACATATTGCTGGATTTGACTTATTAATATTTTGATAAGAATATTTACATGTATATTCATTAGGGATTTTGTTTCTTGTAATGTCCTTCTTAGGTTTTGGTATTAAGGCTGTGTTGATCTCATAACATCAGTTGAAAAGGTATTCCCTCATCCTTTATATTCTAAAAGGGTTTATTCAAGACTGGTATAAATGTTTGATGGAATTCATCAGTGAAACCATCTTGGTCTGAAGCTTTCTTTGTAGCTTTGTGGGAAGGTTTCAAATTATGACTTCAATTTCTTTAGTGCTATTCAGATTTTTCTCTTACTTTGCATCAGTTTTTGTGAGTTGTGTTTTTTTTTTCAAGGAATTTATCTATTTATCTCAGCTGTCAAATTTACTGAATTATTTTGAACATAAATGTCTTCAAAATATTTCCTTAATAACCATTTGATGTAGGATCTGTAGTTATGTCCCCACATTCATTTCTAATGTTGGTAACTGGTTACTGATGTTTCCTTCCTTCCTCCTTCCCTTCTTCACTTCTTTCCATTCTACCTTCCTTTCTTTTTAAAAATTAGTCTTTTTAGGTGTTTATATACTTTGTTAATCATTTCAAACCCAACACTTGGGCTTTGATTTTCTCTGTTGTGTTTTCCTGTTTTCATAATATTAATAATTTTTTTATTCTGTGTCCACCATGTGCATCATGCATTTTATAACATTTATCTGTAATTCTCAAGATAATATTGCAGGGAAAATATTACTTTTCTTAGTTTAAATGTGTGTAAAATAAGTCACAAAGAGGTTAATTTTTGTGTGTGTGTGTGTGTGTGTATCGTATAAGTATATTTGAATTTAGAACCATATGATCTCAAAGATGATGTGTTTTACTACATTATAGTGTCTCACAGCAAAGTTGTAGAGTGTTTGAATATATGAATTATGATTCTAAGTCCAGTTCTTGCCTCAGTAGTAATCAACACCACTAAACTTATCAGCATCAATACATTAGGGATGCCTAGTTTGCATAGCAATACGATAAAACCTATAACCACTTTTGATGAGGTAGTCAAACCAGCATACATACTAATCACATCTAGAAACAACATATTGGTGTTTTATAATTTGCAGACAGGCAATCTTATCAAGGATATAAACAGCAAAATTCCTGGAGGAACCAACCACAGAATGGGAGTATTACCTTTTATTTCTCCATCCAGTTACTCTCACTGAAGCACAGTATTCTCTCCCTCTGCTTTCATCCCTCTAGAAGATCAAGTTTTTGGAGTTTGCTCTAATGAGTGATTTCCTATTGGATCCAGGCCACAGTGATGGTCTAGGAAGATGCCAGGAGAAAAGATTCAACCACACCTGATGGATTGCAAAAATGACCCCAAGTATTTATTCCTTAGAGACTAGTGGACCATGTTAGGAACATCTAGGTGCATTTAACCTCTACCCTCAAGGTATATGTGTGTTAAGGTGAAATGTGTATCAATAAAAATATTTGGTCTGCAGGCTTACATGATTTTATTTTGGAAAATCATCTGAGATGTTGGAGTAATCCTACAGTATATATAAGTAATTTGAAAGGCTACCTCAGATCAGCTTTCTGTTTATTACATCAAAGTCAGTGGAGTAAATGAAAAAATGATTTACTTTAGGTCTTAGACCTCTGCAGTACTGGTTAAAGACAATAAAAATGACGACCAGGATGACCACATTTTTTCTTTGAATGTTTCATCTGCTCACAAACATTTCTTTGAATGTTTCATCTGCTCATCTGACTGCCCAGATTTCTTCCCTTTACTACTTATAGTAAGAAGCATCCAATCCTTAACTTTTAGTGACTTTTTCTTTCCCTGCTTTCTTTTTTTCTAATGAAATGTATTTATCTGTTTTCCCATTCATGCAAGTTCTAAGATGAGAGAAGGTAATCAGATAAGCAAATTCACTTTATTGATGACCAATAAAGTCTTCACATAGGTCATTGATACACTTACCCAAATATAAGAAAAGGTAATAATAAAAATATCATAAACCCTAGGTGGTGGTTAATTCTGCCAATACATGAGTCTGTATATAAATTGTACAGAATGTTCAAACCAGGCTAATAAACTATGAATTAGTCTCCTGTTAATTGGACTTCCTCATCTGTGAAATTGACACAATGATAATATCTCTCTCTTAAGGTTTGCCATAGTGATAAAAATGAGATGAAAAATTTTCAGTTTTGTGCTTGTGCCATATTAAATCTCTACAGAATATTAGCTACATAATAATTATTATTTCTAGAAATTTAGCAGCTTAAGAATGTGTAGATTTAAAAGGATCAGAGTTTAATCTTTTTGTGAACACCTTACTTAGGAGAAAAATGTATTTCTAAAATTAAATTTGTACAGCAGTGGTTTTTCCATCCATTCCTTTTGCAATTAGTACTGCCCCTTTGGACAATGTATAATATTTACACATTTCAAGAGTACTTTATAGCATTGATTGGTCGTATTTCATTAATAAGGGTATAGGTTTACCAAAAAAACCCTCTGACTTGAGAAAACATGAAGGCAAGGTCATAAAGACGAGCAGGGACCAGCCATAAATCAAATAATAGTGACAGTTGGGCAAGTGGGAACCAGATGAGAGGAAGTGATGGACTCTATAAGGCAGACTAAAACATTTCCAAATACTGAGTAATCCACCCTTCAGTTCTCTCAAATGGCACATACTAATTTTTATAAATGACATGTTTATAAATGCCTTTATTACAAAATAAAAATTTCTAGACTATCATCATGAAGGGACAAAACACACAAGGAATTAATAAGGTCCCAAATCTACATGAGACAGCCAGACACATAATCATATTAAGACAATACAAAGTGGCCAACATTCTATTACAGCCTGGAGAAAGAAGTTAAACTTTGCTTGGGGGCCTTGGCAAGGACCGTAAAAAGGCAGTGACACTGCATAAGGATTGCAAAGCATAAATAGGAGTCACTGAGTAAGAAATTAGGGGTTCTGGGGAAATAATCCCTTACTGAACTTGCCCTACATCTTATTCTATGATGTAGTGGTAAGTGTTTCATGAATATTTTCTTACTTGAACTGTATAACCACCATATAGAAGGATATTCTATATCTCTATTTTACAGGTCTTGAAATTGATGGTCATAAATAACAAATGCTCAAGTTTACACAGTTAGCTAGAGGCAGCTGTCCTCCAAATCCAGGACTGTATGACTTGATATTTTTTTCATTTCAAAACCTACCCCGAGGACATTCCAGGAAAAGATCCTTGAGTGGCAAAGTTATGGCATTTTGGGACAGAATGGTAAGTTGGAGAAAATGTAGGCCAGTGTCACCAGTGTGTAGCTCTGGGAAAGGGAAAATGTGCTATAAGGAAATAAAGTTGAAGTATTGTCTTGTATTCCATTCTCTTTAAGGCTTATCCTGTAATTTCAATGTTTATATTCACTCACATCTACTCACTTATACAATTATCACCCTTACTTCTCTGATCGTCATATACATGTCATCATATCAAACTACAAACCCATGTTTCTAGGTTTATTCTGTCTCTGTTTTCTTTTACTTTCAGTATTATCTCCATCCTTATGAAAATAAAAATACACAAACATAGATCCAATATTTAGACCAAAAGTGTAGACATTCTGTTCCCCCAAGCCCCGGACTCCATCTTATTATCTTGAACTTAAGAAAGAAGGAACTTTAAATGAACCAATTGTAACTGACCTGTAACTATTCATGTGTTTTCCGAGGTAACTTTTTAAAAAATATGATCTACACTTCTGTTGGAAAGCACGCTGGCCAAAATAAAGGCCAAACTTTCTAGTTCAAAATTCACAAGGCTTTAAGTTTGCAGTAGTGTTTCATTTCAAATAAAGGTGGTTTGGCCAGCTCTAGTCCTATTCTAGGCTGGTCATCAGAAGTCCCATGACATCATTCTTGAAATAATTAGAAGTGTTAAGCTTAGGGTTTTGGCCAAATTCCAGGTTAGGTCATCATGTTCTGCCTCTTAAATCCTCTCTTTGGATTGTTGGGAAGCTACAAATGAGGTATCTCCTCACTCTGCTCAGAATGGCCATCATCAAAAAGTCTACGCTAACACATATATATGGAATCTAAGAAAAAAAAATGTCATGAAAAACCTAGGGGTGAAACAGGAATAAAGACACAGACTTACTAGAGAATGGACTTGAGGCTATGGGGAGGGGGAAGGGTAAACGGTGACAAAGCGATAAAGAGGCATGGACATATATACACTACCAAACGTAAGGTAAATAGCTAGTGGGAAGCAGCCGCATAGCACAGGGAGATCAACTCGGTGCTTTGTGACCGCCTGGAGGGGTGGGATAGGGAGGGTGGGAGGGAGGGAGACGCAAGCGGGAAGAGATATGGGAACATCTGTATATATATAACTGATTCATTTTGTTGTGAAGCTGAAACTAACATACCATTGTAAAGCAATTATACTCCAATAAAGATGTTAACAAAAAAAAAAAAAGTCTACGAATAGGGACTTCCCTGGTGGTCCAGTGGTTAAGGCTTCACCTTCCAATGCAAAGGGTGCGGATTCAATTCCTGGTTGGGGAGCTAAGATCCCATATGTCTAGCAGCCAAAAAAACCAAAACATAAAACAGAAGCAATATTGTAACAAATTCAATAAAGATTTTAAAAATTGTCTACATTAAAAAAAGTCTTTAAAAAGTCTATAAATAATAAATGCTGGAGAGGGTGCAGAGAAAAAGGAACCGTCCTACACTGTTTGTGGGAATATAACTTGGGGCAGCCACTATGGAGAACAGTATGGAGGTTCTTTAAAAAAATCTAAAAATGGAGCTACCATATGATCCAGCAATCCCACTCCTGGGCATATATCCAGAGGAAACTATAATTCGAAAAGATATATGCACCCAATGTTCATTGCAGCACTATTTACAACAGACAAGACATGAAGGCAATCTAAATATCCATCGACAGATGAGTGGATAAAGATGAGTGGATAAAGAATATGTGATATATATATATATATATATATATATATAGACACACACACATATACATACATACACAATGGAATATTACTAAGCCATAAAAAATAATGAAATAATGCCATTTGCAGCAACATGGATGGACCTAGAGATTATCATACTAAGTGAAGTAAGCCAGACCAAGACAAATATCATATGATATCATTTATACATGGAATCTAAAAAAAAAAAAAAAAAAAAGATACAAATGAACTTATTTCCAAAACAGAAAGAGACTCATAGACATAGAAAACAAACTTGTTACCCAAACGGGAAAGGTGGGGGGATGGATAAAATAGGAGGTTGGGATTAACATATACATACTACTATATATATAATAATCAACAAGGACCTACTGTATAGCACAGGGAACTATACTCAGTATTTTATAATAACCTATAAGGGAAAAGAATCTGAAAAAGAATATATATATATAACTGAATCACTATGCTGTACACCTGAAACTAGCATGACACTGTAAATCAACTATACTTCCATTTAAAAAAAAATAGTCAGTTGACACACATGCTTGTGTATGGTAGTAAGATACAAGTCAGTAGGTTAGTAGGTTTGGGAGATTCCTACAAAATTCTTTTACTGTAATAACTGAGGAGTTTTTATATTCTAGCAATCTATTGTTGTGTTACGAATACCCCAAAACTTAGTAACTTAAAACAATGACAGCATTTATTTTACTTATGTTTCTGCAATTTAGGTGGGGCTTGTGGAGACAAATGTTTCAATTCCACTTGTCATTAACTGGACCAGCCCAAAGGCTGGGGATGAGAATCATGGGATATCTTGATCATTTGCATGTCTGACAGATGATGCTGGCTGTCAGCTGGGACTACTGCTGGGGTTAAGGTCAGAACACCTATATATGACCTTTCCATTTGGCCACTTGGTTTCCTCATATCTTGGCAGTTAGGTTGTGAGTACCTGAAGAAAGAGTCAAGTTGAGGCTGAATCACCTTTTTCTAACTTATCCTTGGAAATTGTGTAAATGCCACTTCAGCATTGTTCTATTCCCTTGGAATGAGTCACCTTGTCCAGTTCATATTCAAGGGGAAGGGAATTAGATGCTATTTTTTTGAAAAGAGACACGTCAAAAACTTTGTGGACATATTTTACAACACTGTACTTATCTTTATATCTTCATTTAAAATGAGGAAATGGAGCATCAGAAAGTGCTAGACTTGAGATTATATCTTAGGCTATCTGACCCCGACATTAATTTTTTTCTCCATGCTAAATGTATTAATGAATTTTTAAAGTGCACTTTTTATGATAAAGAACTTGTACTATTTTGTCTAAATCAGGTACTGGCAAACCATGGTCAGTGGCTAAATCTAACACATCATCTGTGTTTATAAGTAAAGTTTTATTTCGACACAGCCATATTCTTTCATTTATGTGTTGTCAATGGCTAGTTTTGCTCAACAATGGGGGCTGAATAGTTGTGACAAAGACCTTATGGGCTACAAATCTAAATTATTTACTATCTGGCCCTTTATAGAGAGCATTTGCCACACTCTGCTTTAAATTGCCCATTTTTGTAGACATCATTTCTCAGCTTGAGGAGATGGACCACTAGCTTAATGTTAAAACTGAACAATGGTGCCCTAGGCTGGTGGAACCATAAAACTTTTGACGTTTTGCCCCAGGGGCCAAAGTATCTGGAGCATTGGACTATGTATTCAAAGCTGTGTACAATGACAAAGCAGTCTATAAAAACTACCCTTGTTATGTCCATCAGGGTTTAATCAGAGAAGTAGACCTAATAGGGATTTCCTATAGAGATTTGACCTTACGCAATTTTGGGAGCTGGTTCACAGTATATCAGAGGTTCTTTCTTCTGTATCTGGTACTGCAACCTGAAGTCATCAGTGCAGGCATTCAAGAAGGGAAGCATGGACAAGCTGTAACCTCTGATGATGAGGTAGAACCTTTGAGGACAAACTGGAGCCAATGAGATGAGTGGACACATGCAGATGGAATGGGACTCTCATCAGTCTCCTAATACCGCTAAGCCTCCTACTTTGATAAGGGGGGTGTCCTGTAGAAGAATTTGGCAATTTGTGATTCACCTGGCCCAGGAGTCAAAGATGCAGTGCTGAAGAGGGGTCTACAGTAGGGACAGGAGATTATGCAGGCTCGAATGCTGCCACCATGATTAGTTACCAGGTAGAACATGGGTATGTAGCTACAGCATCTCATGTCCAGTTACAACAACTACAAAGGAAAAAAATCTGGTTGATACTTCACTTCTGTCTTTTAAATCCTATGCAAGGTGGCTCTTGTCACCTACTCTCACAAGAAGAGAAGAAAATCTGGGATATGGAGATCCAGTCCACTTGACAAAATACACAACCACCATATCATGAAAATACAACTTCACAAAGTGTGTTCCAGGGCTCCCTGGAAGAATGTTTCACAGACATCTCAGAGTCTACACATCCTTACCAAACTGATCCTCATTTTCTATGTTCCACTCTTGGTGATGACACCACATCAACACAGATGTCCAAGCCAGAAACCTGCTACACTTTGTAGATTTCCTCCTCCTTTTCAGGCAATCTGGTTCAAGTGCCCATTCTACCCCATAAATATGTATCTAAATCTTTTCCCTTTTTGCACTGCCATTACCTTAGTCCAGGCATCAGCATTCACTATGAGATTATTGCAGTGACTTGATGGGAGAGGGCCTCTCAGCTGCTAAACTTAAACTCCTTCAATCATCTTCCTGACTGTTATATGAATAGGATTTCTAAAACTCATTGACCTCCCACTAAGTTGAAAGGCATTTCATGTCTCCTCGTATTATTGAGGATAAAGTCTCAACTCAGCATGGCATACAAAATCATTCATAATTTGAACAAACTCCTCTTTCACTACTCTTCCACATTAAGATGATGCCCTGGCCCAAACACATTTGTAAGGCAAACAACATTCCACATTATTTCACATTTCCATAGCTTAGTTATGCTATTTCATCTCTCTTCTCTTCACTTCCTGATCAATGCCAAGAGTTTTTTTTTTTTCTTTTGTGGTACGCAGGCCTCTCACCGTTGTGGCCTCTCCCGCTGCAGAGCACAGGCTCCAGACGTGCAGGCTCAGCGGCTATGGCTCACGGGCCTAGCCGCTCCGCGGCATGTGGGATCCTCCCGGACCGGGGCACGAACCCGCATCCCCTGCATGGGCAGGCGGACTCTCAACCACTGTGCCACCAGGGAAGCCCCCTAGCAAACTTTTAATGGGAGGCTTTGTATCTCGTTCTATCCACTTGGTTGGATAGAATACAAACTCCCCAACGAAGGGCAGCAATTCTCTTCTCTTAGCTGGTCTTAGAATAAATGCAGGGGAGTTAGCAACTGAAGATACTTGAAGTCTGAGCTGAGAAAGCACCAAAGATTGTCATTCCTTGTGCCAGCAATTTTTGTTTTTCATTTGCCACGTGTTCTTAAAGCACAGAGAAATGTGCTTCTTGCCTCTGTCATATCTTATTTAGTTCAGGGATTCGATTAATTTATAGATACTAAATCTCATGAACAAACTTTTAATCCACCCTACCCATGTCTAAAATATTGACCCAATATTGTGTGTATTAGTTTGCTAGGGCTGCCATAACAAAGTATACTGTGTACTAGGTAGCTTTAAGAACAGAAATTTATTGCTTCACAGGCCTGGAGGCAAGAAGCCCAAGCTCAAGGTGTCAGCAAGGTGGCTTCTCTCTGAGGGCTCTGAGGAAGAATATGTTCTATCCTCACTCCTAGATTCTTGGAGTTTATTGGCAATCTTTCGTGTTCCTTCACTTGTCAACACATCACTCAATCTCTGTATGCATGTATGTGTTCCCCTTTTTATAAGGACTCCAACTGTATTGGATTAGAGGACAACCTTACTCCAGGATGACCTTAGTTTAATCAATTACATCTCAAAACAACGTTACATTCTGAGGCACTGGGGGCCATTATTCCAACATGTGGGTTCTTGGGGGACACAATTCAACCTACAACAATATAGGTTGTAAAAAAGTGATTTATTTTTCCGTTGACCTTTTATATACAACACTGGAGAAGAATGTACAAGGCACTCAGATGCATTAGTAACCACAATGGAAAGATGAAAAATCATCTTGAAAATGATGATTGTTAACAAAATATTCATTTAGAAGATGAGCAATCAAAAATATTTCTGTTAGAAGTAATTTTTTGTGAAATTTTAACCACTTTCTCTACCACTAGTCTTTTGCATTTACTATCAGTGTGTCAATGTTATTTCAAAACTAGCCAACTGGACCACAGTATAAATCCAAGCTCTTATTTTCCTTCATTTAACTTTTCTATATTTCCCTTTTCAATCATTAATCACTATTGCTGATGACAAAGTTCTGAACATGCAGAGTTCAATTGACTTGACAACATGGATGAATTATGAACCAATTTGTGCTTAATTTTCTAGCTGTTGTTTTCCATCCAATCAGTTCAATCAAGCACCTTACATAAATAACAGGGAATAACAATTAGTAAATCATTGAAATTCAACTTATAATTCTGAGAAGTGAGCATATGTTGGCTTAATGGACATTGAGACTCTGGCAACTCTAGGCTTACAGCTCCTAGCCTTTTCTCCTCTAAAAACTTTTCTTCATTTCACATCAGTAATTAATTTATATTATCACACCTTGGAAATTCTAAGTGGAACTGGGTCTTTCCTGAAGTTGAAAGCTGGAATTTCCCTATTTTAACATTTGGGTCCTTTATTTTATTATTCTAATTTTCTCACTACCTTCTTGCTTGTTCTTCAACTCTTAACCATAATTGTCAGATTCTTGGACCTGCTGTGTTCTCCAGATCAAACATCCTTCTTTTGGTTTCATTTTTCTTTCCTGCCATTCATGGAATTTATGGTAAATCTGTCACTACATCTCAACAATCTTCAACTCTGGCTTCTTAGTAGAACTGGAGAAAAATCTGTACCTTACAAGGCTCTTTTGTTCACTATAAAAGGTCACTAGAAGGCAAACATAGCTTAAATTCTAGATTTAATAGTCATTGTTCTACAAATGCTTTATTGACATTATAAATGGGTGCTGTGGTGATTTGTAACACCTGTTCACAATATTTTCCATGTCAAAATACTTGTAGCCATGGTCTATAATGGATGACTTTGGGACCTCAGTTGCAGCTGAGAACTAAGTAAAATGTTAGGTCTTCCCAGAGTCACTACCTTGGATCAAATCCATGCAGTAGTTGGATGAGAGTCTATTCAAGCCTGAGTCTTAGTTGGGTTTCTCATTTTAATAAGGGATGTCAGTCTCCCTATGGGCCCATTAACGTATAAAACTCTGCTAGCTATTGCTTATGTGCCTACATGCCATATGACCTTCAGGTTTTAGTCAGAGAATATAATTTAAAATTCCCTGCTATGCAATTTTTTATCAAAAAAGAGTTGGGGGTAATAATATTCATGGAGAATTGACTAAAGAATTTGTAATCCATGTGCTTCCAGAAATATTCTAAATTCCACCCTAGATGATGATGAATTAAGCCATATTTTTTGTTTGCTCACAAAATTATTTTTATGGAAATTAGATGTTGGAACTTCACCATTGGTGTTATTTAGAGAAGCCAACTGGTAGGTTGCTTACTGTACTGCAAAGTGCCCTTTTCATCAGGATCCACAGGAAATATTTCTCTTAATTTTCTCTATTAGAAAAAAGTTTTTCAGAGGGAAAGTCTATTTCATTCCCTGCTTCGTTAGATAGAAAACCTAGAATATAATTGTAGACCAGCTATATAAATATGATTTCATATTATGCATTTAGGGGTATAACTTTAAACTTGGCCATTTGTGATGGTTAATATTATGGGTTAGCTTGGCTGGGCCACAGAGCCCAGATATTGGATCAAACATTATTCTGGCTGTTTCTGTGAAGGTGTTTTTTGGATGAGATTAATATTTAAATTGGTGAACTTTGAATAAAGCAGATTATGCTCCATAATGTGGGTGGGCCTCATTCAATCGGTTGAAGGCCTGATTAGAATGAAAGACTCTGCCAGCAGATGATTTTTGGGCTTGCACTGCAACATTGATTCATTTTAGATCTCCAGTCTGCTGGTCCACCCTGCAGATTTTGGACTTGCCAGTTTCTATAATCTTGTGAACCAAATTCTTAAAATAAATCTCATTCTACTTATATATACATCCTATTTGTCCTGTTTCTCTGGAGAACCCTGTTAATAAATCATTATTCCTTCTATACTAATTTCTCTTTGCCTTAATTTCCTTACTCTGTTTTTTATACTACATATTTCTTAGGCTCTTACAACTCCTTTTAAACATTAAACATGGAATAAATATATAACTCAACAAGTAATACACAGAAAGGGTGACTTCTAAAAAATATTTAGAAAAAATGTTTATAGTGTCTTTTAAAACAAGACTATTCTGTTGGCCTTGAAGGAGCAAACTTCCATATTGTGGAGAGAGCCACATGGCAGGAAATGATGGATGGCTTCTTGGAGCTGAGAGTGTCCCCCAACTGACGATCATCAAGAAAGTAGAGATCTTAGTCATTTAGCTGTATGGATCTGAATTCTGCCAACAACCAGCGGGCTTTAAAGAAGACCACGGGCCTCAGAAGAGATTACATCCCCTGAAACTTCTTGATTTCATCGCAGTGAGACCCTGAGCAGAGAATCCTGCTAAGTTCCTGGGCTCCTGATCCATGAACACTGAGAGATAATAAATTTTATTGTTATATTTAATAAATATAAGCTACTACATTTGTGGTAATTTGTTTCACAGCAACAGAAAACTGATACAGAGAAAATCAACCAGACTTACCAATATCAAGACAAATTTTAGTAAAACAAATTAATCATGCAAATAAAATCAGATTTTCGTATGACTTGCTTATGTCAATGCTTTATGCCAGAAGGCAATGGAGTAACACTATTATGATATTTGAGAAAAAAATATGAGCCAAGGGCTTTATATTCAGCCAAACTACCTTTTAACTATAAAGGCTGGTAGACAAACTACTATGAGCATATGAGAACTTAGAATTCATTGTTTTCATGAGTGCTTCCTGAGGAATCTACTAGAGAAAGATTTTTCAGACAACCAAATGACTGGAAAAGTGCTGAAAACAGGATTACTGTGAGCTTAAAATATATACTGACCTGTATAAGTCACATAAAATGATGACTATAGCAGAGAAGCATACATATGTAATAGCTATATTCTCTGGCAATATCAACATAGTACAAATATAAAAAATGGAGGCAAAGTGGAGAAGCCATATAAAATACAGAATACAAATTATTCACCTTATTTTTAATAATTGAAAACAAAAGATAATACTTCAAACCAAATGTGAGATAACAGGAGAAGAAAGGGAAAAAGAATATACTAGTTAATTTTAATACTGTTTGTAGTAGGAAATTTATAACCAAAATATACATAATTTATATGCATTATATTTGTATGGTATATAGTAGAAAATCAATTGATAATTGACCAAAAATGGAGCCTAATATAATTATATAAATATAAAGATATTGTATTCAGGTTACCCTTTGGAAAATCAGAGAAACTTTTCTATGTAGTCTTCATACACTACTATGGAGCAATTGTCTGGATAAGTGAAAATATGAGATGAAACCAATTTTGTAATATGCTACAGTTTATTAATTGTGAGAGAAAAAGTGTTATCCATATATACATCTTCTTTTATTAAAAAAATTAAAGGATAAACCATAAAATTAAAGAAGTTACATTGGAGATTGGAAGATAAATTAGGCTTTTTTGAGTACATGTCATTTTGCAGATATAATTTTTGCATCCTGTAAATAGTTTATATAATTATAAAACAAAATTCAGTTAAAATTGGTTCCTAATCAATTAAAAATCTAAAAATTAAAAATAATATGGAATAAATGACCATAAAAATGTGTCCAGTTAATGCATAATTTTACAGAGAAGATCTTTTGCATTTGGGTTTTAAACATCTCAGTTGTTTCTACAACCCAGCTGGTTTTCTACATCCCTCATGGGATATAGCCTGAGGACAAAAAATTCCCCTGCAAAATAAATTTTCTCAAACTTTTTTCTGTCACCCATCTGTGGTAGCTTTGGTAGTATTATTTGGTGCCTGTTGGGTGTGGCCTTATACCTCAGCTGGCTTTATACATAGTTTGACTTAAGAATGAAGTACTAGATTCAAATAAGTGAAATTTCTTTTAAAAGATCTTTTTAATAAAGAGAGTAAAAGAAAAAAAGTAAATGAAATGGGAAATGAATTATATCTACCTGTCTATTTATCTATCTATCTATCTATTATTTCTCTCTATTTATTCCTTTCCTGTCAACTTTCAATTTCCCTTCCTTGGTTTGGGAAAAAACCTAGTCAAGGCTTGTGACCTTAGGAAGAAGGGTCTTCTATTGGTTTGGTTAGGAGAGCTCTGCAGTGAGAGGGGAAAGAGAAGGATGTAAAATACAGCACAAAGCTATTTAGAAATATTGGTCAAAATGTTCCCAGTGAGTGGTTTTCCATGGAAGTTCCCGAGAGTTTTTCTTCCTTTTCCCCACACATTTCCCCTTCACACTATAGTACCACATTGAGAAAATAAAATAAAAGGTGTTTCTTTTTTGGTGTCAGCAAAAAAAAAAACCTTCACCCTCTTCCTTTCTCCCCCAAATCTCTTAGCCTTAGAAGGTTTTGGAGACCCAGTCTGCCTTGGAAATCAACTGATGAGATATCTCATGCCAATCTCTCTGTACTTTTATTCCTTCATAAATTGTCTTAGAGATGCATATTACATTGCATTATGAAAATCTTGCTTATTACCTTGTCCTTGCATAACATATATCAAATGTGGTTGATTTTTTCTTTCATAAAATAGTGAATTTCCTGACCCAATGGGAAAAAAAATTGCTAGAAGCTATAATTACGTGTTCAGAATAGTTGTGAAATGCAGATGCTAGAGACATAACAAGCATCTGAAAGTATTATTGCAGTTTGTACAGTTGCCTTTTTGAAAGGCAAGTGCTGAACTTCATCTTCTTAATTTTTATTTTTCAAGCTGAAGCTTGCAGAGAGTGACTGTACTGGAAACTGTCACTCCCTTGGATTAGGACCAGTGCCAATGATGTAATTGAAGGGGATAAGGATAAAGATAAAGGTTCCCCACTTAAGAGATGATTTATCTCATCAAATGGGATAAATGTAAAAGTCTATCATCTCTTTCTTCACCTTAAAGCCTTCATTACTCATCCTGGACCCACCCCATGTTCCTTCAAGTGAGCTATTTCAAGGTTTGCACTCCATGCCCCAGCAGCCTTTCTTTTTACTCTCTCCCATTGAAGCCTTTCACAAACTCCAAACTTTGATCAATCCTTTTTTTCTCCTCCATCTAAGTGTAGGATATTCCCATGAGCACTTAATAACACTAGGTGATCAAGATACTGGGAGGTCTTCAAGGTGCTGGGAGGGGAGTGAGAGGGTTTTACATGTGGGAAAGATGTGAATTGTCATGGTAGGATGTCTGCAAATACGGCTGCCAATTCTTCCCATGTCTGTTGGTTATGTGCCACTCCATTCTCAAGAAGGGGAGCCTATTTCCCTTCCTACTGACACTGTGACTTGCTTTGACCAATAGAACACAGAGAAGATGCAACTGTGAGATCTCAGAATTCGTTTTTTTTTTAACATATTTATTGGAGTATAATTG
Organism: Pseudorca crassidens; assembly: GCF_039906515.1. Classification (NCBI taxonomy): domain Eukaryota; kingdom Metazoa; phylum Chordata; class Mammalia; order Artiodactyla; family Delphinidae; genus Pseudorca; species Pseudorca crassidens. The sequence goes on along the minus strand of NC_090300.1, from coordinate 133,230,953 downwards.
CTTTACAATGGTGTGTTAGTTTCTGCTTTATAACAAAGTGAATCAGTTATATATATACATATGTTCCCATATCTCTTCCCTCTTGCGTCTCCCTCCCACCCACCCTCCCTATCCCACCTCTCTAGGTGTTCACAAAGCACTGAGCTGATCTCCCTGTGCTATGCGACTGCTTCCCACTAGCTATTTTACATTTGGTAGTGTATATATGTCCATGCCACTCTCTTCCTTCGTCCCAACTTACCTTTCCCCATCCCCGTGTCCTCAAGTCCATTCTCTAGTAGGTCTGTGTCTTTATTCCTGTCTTGCCCCTAGGTTCTTCATGACCTTTCTTTTTTTTTTTTTTTTTTTTAGATTCCATATATATGTGTTAGCATACGGTATTTGTTTTTCTCTTTATGACTCACTTCACTTATGACAGTCTCTAGGTCCATCCACCTCACTACAAATAACTCAGTTTCGTTCCTTTTTATGACTGAGTAATATTCCATTGTATATATGTGCCACATCTTCTTTATCCATTCATCTGTTGATGGACACTTAGGTTACTTCCATGTCCTGGCTATTGTAAATAGAGCTGCAATGAACATTGTGGTACATGACTCTTTTTGAATTATGGTTTTCTCAGGATATGTGCCCAATAGTGGGATTGCTGGGTCATATGGTAGTTCTATTTTTAGTATTTTAAGGAACTTCCATACTGTTCTCCATAGTGGCTGTATCAATTTACATTCCCACCAACAGTGCAAGAGGGTTCCCTTTTCTGCAAACCCTCTCCAGCATCTATTGTTTGTAGATTTTTTGATGATGGCCATTCTGACTGATGTGAGATGATATCTCATTGTAGTTTTGAGTTTCATTTCTCTAATGATTAATGATGTTGAGCATTCTTTCATGTGTTTGTTGGCAATCTGTATATCTTCTTTGGAGAAATGTCTATTTAGGTTTTCTGCCCATTTTTGGATTGGGTTTTTGTTTTTTTGATATTGAGCTGTGTGAGCTTCTTGTAAATTTTGGAGATTAATCCTTTGTCAGTTGCTTCATTTGCAAATATTTTCTCCCATTCTGAGGGTTGTCAGACTTAGGTTTTAAAGAGCATTATTGGCTTCTTGAAATCCAGCATCATGCAAGGGAGCTTGAGCTTCATCAGCTCCTAGAATTTTTAGTCACTGTGGATGTCACCAAATATTGAGAGTAAAGCCATCTTAGAAGTTCAGCTCCAGTCCAACACCCTGTTAAATGTACTGTAATATCATGACCAGCAAACCACCCACCTAGCTGAGCTCAGCCAATCCACGGAATTAAGAAAACTATAAAGCTTGTTGTTGTTTTAAGCCACAAAGACTTGGGATAGTTTGTTAGGCAGCAATAGATAACTGATACAATCACCAAGTCTAAACATGATTTTGCTTGCATATACACTTCCATTCTCAGAGGTGAAATAGAGTGTGGTTTAGTGAAGTAGTTGTTGGGGATGATGGAGCCCTTCTTCAGTTTTTCCCCCACTTACTCCCATACCCTTGTTCAAGAAAAACTGACTGTTAAATGAGGCAAAACTGACTGTATTCAGAGACTCCAGTATAAACTGAGTTTCACTCCAATTAAGACAACATTGACTGAGGTTTTTAAAGGGAGAACAGATAGGGAACAAAAAGGGACCATAGGGAAGTAAAATGGGAAGAGACTAGGGGGGAAAGTGGAAGTAGAAAAATTACAGAAGGAGATAGGCAGATAATTACTGAAAATGGTTTAGCAAGGTGGGTTGGGACAATGTACTTTTTTGCAGTTTGGCAGCTTTGTGTTTTCTTGAGCAAAGATAGCCTGAGGGTTAGGGTTACTTTTAGGATTATGGTCTAGTGCAGGTGGAAGCCAAGTTGAAGTTTGGTCAAGTCTCTTAGCACAGTGTTTAGGCAGGTCCTCTGTGCCATGTGGGAGTTCACAGTTCACATCCCTCCATGCAGATGACCTCAAGTCCTTCTTCAGAGATGAGATAGGGTATGAACTCTGCCTCCACACAGATACATTCTTCATGGGAGGATGAGGTGTTCCTCTATTTAAATTTTCCATCTCTTCTCTTTGCTATCTCCCACTTTATTTCCTTATGGATTTGCTTCATAAAATAGCACTTCTTCCTTCTCTATTTTCTATCATAACCTCTGCAATAGCTCCTCCTCAATATTTCAAGTCTCTCCACTATTATATGATTCTTCTCTCACCTTGAACTCTTTCTAAATTCTTTTCTTTTTCTTTGCTTCATGGCTGAGTTCTATGGGTATTATTTACACACACTTTCCTCACTTTTTATCACCTACTCTAAGTAAATTTCCATCTCAATTGAACTTTTGCCAGAACAACTCACCCATGATTTTTGAACTTCCAAATCTAGTGAGAATACTCACCTCACCTGTAAACTTATTTTTCCCAGTGCTTTTGTGGTTTTTCCACTCATCTTTCTCACTGTTTGTTTCCAGTCATGTTTTAACTGCTCATCAATCACTTTTTTTTTAATGTAGGGTTGTGGACCACTGTTCTTTATTCAAGCCTCTTTTCTCATTAGACTTTCCCTGATTTAACTCATTTATTATGTTACATGCCGAAGATTATTAATGTATGTTTTTGTTCTAGTCCCTGTTATTGAATTATCCTACTGTCTTTTGAAGCTCTCTGCCAGAATATGTGAGAGGTAATTCAAACTCAGTAATTTCTTGCTACCACCCCTGACACTCGCTAAACCTTGGCTCCTGTGTTTTGTTTGTTAGCATAATCATTTTGCCAGGTCAGAAACATGGGCTTGATCCTACTCTTCTGGACTTCCCCTTACCTTCTGAATCTTATCAGTTTCTGTGTCTTAAATATATTATGATTTCCACCTCTGCTGGTCATTTCCAATTCCACGGCCTTAGCTAAGATCTCTTGCCTAGACAGTTTCAAAAGTCAGTTTTTGAAGTTGCTTTTCCCTTTTATTAATTTTTAATCTCTCTGTATTCATACCAATAATTTTTTTGAAATGAACATTTGATTACATCGTACTTTACACTTCAGCTATACTCAGGGCTCAGCTGAAGCATCATTTCCTGTATGAAGCCTCTGTAGTACTTTCCTTACCACTCTTCACTCTCTTTGCTCTTCCTACTCTACCTTGCACAAACCTCTAGCAATGCACTCAGCCCACCATTTTGCAGTTTACATGTTTTAAGGTCTTAAGGATTGCAGCTTCCGTTGTTGACCTCTAGAGATCTGTGTAAAGAAGCTTGGGCTCAGTCAGCCCCCAGATGTTTCAGTCACAACGGGTGAGAAACCAGATCAGAGTGTGAAACCATCTTAGAATTTCCAGCCCCAATCAAGCACCATGAAAGCTAAGTTTCTAGTTTCTTTTGTGAAGGGACTGTTGTTCAATTTTTGATTACCTATCATTTATCAGAGGGGTTGACAAAGTATACCATGGGCTAAATCCAGCATTTCTCCTCTTTTGGTAAATAAAGTTGTTTTGGAACACAGCCATGCCTGGTTGTTTGATGGATTGTCTGTGGCTTGTTTCATGCTACAGTGACAGAGTTGAACAGTCACAACAGAGATCCTATGGCTTACAGTGCCTAAAATATTTACTATTTGGCCTTATAGGGAAAAAGTTTGGTACTTCTGTTTGTGAATGAATGGACATAAAGTGCCATGAAAAGAATAGGTCATATTATGAAAAAAAGAATGGTGTATTATTTTGCAATCATTGTTGCTTTTGTTGTGGTCATCCATTTACAATGCTTGGTGTCAGTTTATTTATCTCTTGTAAAAATAAAATACAGTGTGTGTGTGTGAGTTGAAAAAAAAAGAATGGTGTATTACTTAACGGTAACTATAGCTGTTATACAAATTAACCCCAATATTTTTGAATATAAACAAAGTCAAAGTTTCTGTGTAGTGCATATTAACAGTTAACAGGTTAGCAAGATGCCCTCCTCCACACAGTCATTCAGGGAACCTGGTAAATGCAAGTTCTTCAACAGGCAGCTTCCAAAGTAACCTTGGATATGAAGTAGGCTGTGTTCCCAGGAAGGAAAATAGAACAGAATATTATGGTAAGCAGATAGCAAACTCTGCCACACATAGTATCATCATCACTGGTATAATTTTATTAACAAGTGTCTCCTTTATGCGAACACTTGTTCAAGTTAATTTATTAAGCTAATGCTCTTTCACGTTAATTGCTTTAGTAGAAATCTTCTACCAGATATTACGGTGAGGTAAAGGACACTTTAGTGAGAGTGGTGACATTGGTAAGGACTCAGTCGGGGAAGAAAGCAAGTAACTTTTGGAGTATGGAACATTTTGAAGGGAAAGTAGGTGGTTTATTGTAGGGCTTTTGTCAGTCAGAAAAAGAATGGAGGCCTTGAGTTCCTAGGAGGTTGAGGTGAGAAAAGAGAGAGACAGTAAAGGAAATGTGAGGATCTGGAACACAAGCTTCACATCTTTGTCTTGGGCTTCTCAGAACACAAGGTTTCAGGGGACATATGGCAGAGATGATCAGGCATTTTGGGATTGTTTTTGAGGCTACCACAGAGCAGGATCCAATCTCTCTTCAGGCATGACTCACTTTTTTTTTTTTTTTTTTTAGAAATTTCATGTAATGTCTGAAACATTTATATTAACATATTTCCATACAAATAACCCAAAGAAAGTTTAGTATACGTTGTTTTTGTTTGTTTATACTGCAGGTTCTTAATTAGTCATCAATTTCATACACATCAGTGTATACATGTCAATCCCAAACGCCAAATTCAGCACACCACTATCCCCACCCCACCGTGGTTTTCCCCCCTTGGTGTCCACACGTGTGTTCTCTACATCTGTGTCTTAACTTATGCCCTGAAAACTGGTTCATCTGTACCATTTTTCTAGGTTCCACATACATGCATTAATATACGATATTTGTTTTTCTCTTTCTGACTTATTTCACTCTGTATGACAGTCTTTAGATCCATGCACATCTCAACAAATAACTCAGTTTCGTTCCTTTTTATGGCTGAGTAATATTCCATTGTATATATGTACCACACTTCTTTACCCATTCGTTTGTCGATAGGCATTTAGGTTGCTTCCATGACCTGGTTATTGTAATAGGGCTGCAATGAACATTGGGGTGCATGTGTCTTTTTGAATTATTGTTTTCTCTGGGTATATACCCAGTAGTGGGATTACTGGATCATATGGTAATTCTATTTTTAGTTTTTAAGTAACCTCCATACTGTGCTCCATAGTGGCTGTATCAATTTACATTCCCACCAACAGTGCAAGAGGGTTCCCTTTTCTCCACACCCTCTCCAGCTTTTGTTGTTTGTAGATTTTCTGATGATGCCCATTCTAACTGGTGTGAGGTGATACCTCACTGGAGATTTGATTTACATTTTTCTAATAATTAGTGATGTTGAGCAGCTTTTCATGTGCTTCCTGGCTATCTGTGTGTCTTCTTTGGAGAAATGTCTATTTAGGTCTTTTGTCCATTTTTGGATTGGGTTGTTTGTTTCTTTAATATTGAGCTGCATGAGCTGTTTATATATTTTGGAGATTAATCTTTTGTCTGTTGATTCATTTGCAAATATTTTCTCCCATACTAAGAGTTGTCTTATCATCTTGTTTATGGTTTCCTTTGCTGTGCAAAAGCTTTGAAGTTTCATTAGGTCCCATTTGTTTATTTCTGTTTTATTTCCATTACTCTAGGAGGTGGATTAAAAAAAGATCTTGCTGTAACATATGTCAAAGTGTGTTCTTCCTATGTTTTCCTCTAAGGGTTTTATAGTGTCTGAGTCTTACATTTAGGTCTTGAATCCTTTTTGAGTTTATTTTTGTGTATGGTGTTAGGAAGTGTTCTAATTTCATTCTTTTACATGTAGCTGTCCAGTTTTCCCAACTCCACTTATTGAAGAGCTCCACTTATTGTTTTCTCCATTGTATATTCTTGCCTCCTTTATCAAAAAAAAAAGGTGAACATATGTGTGTGGGTTTATCTCTGGGCTTTCTATCTTGTTCCATTGATCTATGTTTCTGTTTTTGTGCCAGTACCATATTGTCTTGATTACTGTAGCTTTGTAGTATAGTCTGAAGTCAGGGAGTCTGATTTCTCCAGCTCCGTTTTTTTCCTTCAATATTGCATTGGCTATTCAGGGTCTTTTGTGTTTCCATACAAACTTTAAGATGATTTGTTCTAGTTCTGTAAAAAATGCCATTGGTGATTTGATAGGGATTGCATTGAATCTGTAGATTGCTTTGGGTAGTATAGTCATTTTCATAATATTGATTCTTCCAATCCAAGAACATGGTATATCTCTCCATCTGTTGGTATCAACTTTAATTTCATTCATCAGTGTCTTATAGTTTTCTGCATACAGGTATTTTGTCTCCCTAGGTAGGTTTATTCCTAGGTATTTTATTCTTTTTGTTGCAATTGTAAATGGGAGTGTTTCCATAATTTCTTTTTCAGTTTTCTCATCATTAGTGTATAGAAATGCAAGAGATTTCTGTGCATTAATTTTGTATCCTGCAACTTTACCAAATTCATTGATTAACTATAGCAGTTTTCTGGTGGCATTTTTAGGATTCTCTATGTATAGTATCATGTCATCTGCAAAGAGTGACAGTTTTACTTCTTCTTTTCCACTTTGTATTCCTTTTATTTCTTTTTCTTCTCTGATTGCCATGGCTAGGACTTCCAAAACTATGTTGAATAATAGTGGTGAGAGTGGATATCCTTGTCTCATTCCTGATCTTAGAAGAAATGCTTTCAGGTTTTCACCATTGAGGATGATGTTGGCTGTGGGTTTGTCATATATGGTCTTTATTATGTTGAGGTAGGTTCCCTCTATGCCCACTTTCTAGAGAGTTTTTATCATAAATAGGTGTTGAATTTTGTCAAAAGATTTTTCTGCATCTATTGAGATGATCATATGGTTTTTATTATTCAATTTGTTAATATGGTGTATCACATTGATTGATTTGCGTATATTGAATAATCCTTGCATCCCTGGGATAAATCCCTCTTGATCATGGTGTATGATCCTTTCAATGTGTTGTTGGATTCTGTTTGCTCGTATTTTGTTTAGGATTTTTGCATCTATATTCATCAGTGATATTGGTCTGTAATTTTCTTTTTCTGTAGTATCTTTGACTGGTTTTGGTATAAGGGTGATGGTGGCCTCATAGAATGAATTTGGGAGTGTTCCTTCCCCTGAAATTTTTTGGAAGAGTTTGAGAAGAATGGGTGTTAGCTCTTCTCTAAATGTTTGAGAGAATTCACCTGTGAAGCCATCTGGTCCTGGACTTTTTTGTTGTTGGAAGATTTTTAATCACAGTTTCAATTTCATTACTTGTGATTGGTCTGTTGATACTTTCTATTTCTTCCTGGTTCAGTCTTGGAAGGTTATACCTTTCTAAGAATTTATCCGTTTCTTCCAGGTTGTCCTGTTTATTCGCATAGAGGTGCTTGTAGGTGTCTCTTAAGACGCTGTGTATTTCTGTGGTGTCTGTTGTAACTTCTCCTTTTTCATTTCTAATTTTATTGATTTGAGTCCTCTCCCTCTTTTTCTTGGTGAGTCTGGCTAATGGCTTATCAATTTTGTTTATCTTCTCAAAGAACCAGCTTTTAGTTTTATTGATCTTTGTTATTTTTTCTTTGTTTCTATTTCATTTATTTCTGCTCTGATGTTTATGATTTCTTTCATTCTGGTAACTTTGGGTTTTGTTTATTCTTCTTTCTCTAGTTACTTTAGGTGTAAGGTTAGATTGTTTATTTGAGATTTTTCTTATTTCTTGAGGTAGGCTTGTATAGCTATAAACTTCCCTCTTAGAACTGCTTTTGCTGCATCCCATATGTTTTGGATCATCGTATTTTCATTGTCATTTGTCTCTAGATATTTTTAAATTTCCTCTTTGATTTCTTCAGTGACCTCTTGGTTATTTAGTAACGTATTGTTTAGCTTCCATGTGTTTGTGCTTTTTACATTTTTTCCCCTGTAATTCATTTCTAATCTCATAGCATTGTGGTCAGAAGAGGTGCTTGATATGATTTCAATTTTCTTAAATTTACTGAGGCTTGATTTGTGACCCAAGATGTTATCTAGCCTGGATAATGTTCCATGTGCACTTGAGAAGAAAGTGTAATCTGCTGTTTTTGGATGGAATGTCCTATAAATATCAATTAAATCTATCTGGTCTATTTTGTTATTTAAAGCTTCTGTTTCCTTATTTATTTTCATTTTGGATGATCTGTCCATTGGTGTAAGTGAGGTGATAAAGTCCCCCACTATTATTTTGTTACTGTCGATTTCCTCTTTTATAGCTGTTAACAGTTGCCTTATGTATTGAGGTGCTCCTGTGTTGGGTGTATATATATATTTATAATTGTTATATCTTCTTCTTGGATTGATCCCTTCATCATTATGTTCTGTCCTTTCTTACCTCTTGTAACATTCTTTATTTTAAAGTCTATTTTACCTAATATGAGTATAGCTACTCCAGCATCCTTTTGTTTTCCGTTTGCATGGAATATCTTTTTCCATCCCCTCACTTTCAGTCTGTATGTGTCTCTAGGTCTGAAGTTGGTCTCTTGTAGACAGCATATATATGGGTCTTGTTTATGTATCCATGCAGCAAGCCTGTGTCTTTTGGTTGGAACATTTAATCCATTAACGTTTAAAGTAATTATCGATATGTATGTTCCTGTGACGATTTTCTTAATTGTTTTGTACTTGTTTTTGTAGGCCCTTTTCTTCTTTTGTTTCCCACTTCGAGAAGTCCCTTTAGCATTTGTTGTAGAGCTAGTTTGGTGGTGCTGAATTTTCTTAGCTTTTGCTTGTCTGTAAAGCTTTTGATTTCTCCATCGAATCTGAATGAGATCCTTGCCGGGTATAGCAATCTTGGTTGTAGGTTTTTCCCTTTCATCACTTTAAGTATATCATGCCCCTCCCTTCTGGCTTGTAGAGTTTCTGCTGAGAAATCAGCTGTTAACCTTATGGGAATTCTCTTGTATGTTATTTTTCATTTTTCCCTTGCTGCTTTCAATAATTTTTCTTTGTCTTTAATCTTTGCCAACTTGATTAGTATGTGTCTCGGCATGTTGCTCCTTGGGTTTATCCTCTGTGGGACTCACTGTGCTTCCTGGACTTAGGTGGATATTTCCTTTCCCATGTTAGGGAAGTTTTCAACTATAATCTCTTCAAATATTTTCTCGGGTCCTTTCTCTCTCTCTTCTCCTTTTGGGACCCCTATAATGCAAATATTGTTGCATTTAATGTTGTCCTAGTGGTCTCTTAGGCTGTCTTCATTTCTTTTCATTCTTTTTTCTTTATTCTGTTCCACAGCAGTGACTTCCACTATTCTGTCTTCCAGGTCACTTATTCGTTCTTCTGCCTCAGTTATTCTGCTATTGATTCCTTCTAGTTTTTATTTCAGTTATTGTATTTTTCATCTGTTTGTTTGTTCTTTAATTCTTCTAGGTCTGTGTTAAACATGTCTTGCATCTTCTCTATGTTAAACATTTCTTCATCTTTGCCATCTTTGCCTGCATTGTTTTTCCGAGGTCCTGGATCATCTTCACTATCATTATTCTGAATTCTTTTTCTGGAAGGTTGCCTACCTCCACTTCACTTAGTTTTTTTCCTGGGGTTTTATCTTGTTCCTTCATCTGGTACATAGCCCTCTGCCTTTTAATTTTGTCTATCTTTCTGTGAATGTGGTTTTTGTTCCCCAGCTTCCAGGATTGTAGTTCTTCTTGCTTTTGCTGTCTGCCCTCTGGTGGATGAGGTTATCTACGAGGCTTGATGGGAGGGACTGATGGTGGGTAGATCTGGGTGTTGCTCTGGTGGGCAGAGCTCAGTAAAACTTTAATCCACTTGACTGTTGATGGGTGGGCCTGGGTTCCCTCCCAGTTGGTTGTTTGGCCTGAGGCAACCCAACACTAGAGCCTACCTGGGGTCTTTGGTGGGGCTAATGATAGACTCTGGGAGGGCTCACGCCAAGGAATACTTCCCTGAACTTCTGCTGCCAGTGTCCTTGTCCCCACGGTGAGCCACAGCCTCCCCCACCTCCTCCCGTCTCTGCAGGAGACCCTCCAACACTAGCAGGTAGATCTGGTTCAGTCTTCCCTGGTGTCACTGCTCCTTCCCCTGGGTCTTGGTGCACACACTACTTTGTGTGTGCCCTCCAAGAATAGAGTCTCTGTTTCCCCCAGTCCTGTCAAAGTCCTGCAATCCATTCCCACTAGGCTTCACTGTCTTATTCTCTAGGAATTCCTCCTCCCATTGCTGGACCCTCAGGTTGGGAAGCCTGACTTGAGGCTCACAACCTTCACTCCAGTGTGTGGACTTCTGTGGTATAAGTGTTCTCCCGTCTGTGAGTCACCCACCCACCATTTATGGGATTTGATTTTACTGTGATTGCGCCCCTCTTACTGTGTCATTATGGCTTCTCCTTTGTCTTTGGATGTGAGGTATCTTTTTTGGTGAGTTCCAGTGTCTTCCTGTCAATGATTGTCCAGCAGCTAGTTGTGATTCTGGTGTTCTCACAAGAGGGAGTGAGAGCACGTCCTTCTACTCCGCCGTCTTGGCTCCTCTCCTCCTCACTTTTCTTTTGAACAGTTCCCCAAATAATAGCAATAGCAAAAGTAATGGAGAAAGCAGATTACAGAGTTCTAGAATTTCGATGATGGGAATGTGAAAACTATTAAATTGAAAATGCTTTCTTCTGGCAGATCAGGCCATTGTTGTATGCTGTATGATCAGGCTGTTGTATGCTCATTGAGTTCTGGGGCTCACTGAGGTTGAAACTTGGAGAAAAAAAATGCAGGAAAGATAAACTAATTCCTCAAAAGGGAAGTTCTCTCTCTTTTGACATTAGGGGGGAAAAAGAGGGTGAGGTAAGAAATAAGGAATTTTAAAGAATTCTTTTCTGTCTAGAAATTTCAGGTTCCCAAATGTTCCATGAACTAATTAAACATGTACTGAACCATAAAAGAAAAGCTAAGATATATTCCCTCAAGTAGTTTAAATTTTTTATTTTATTAAAAAAAATAAAGTATAGTTGATTTACAATATTATATTAATTTCATGTGTACAACAGAGTGATTTAATATTTTTATAGATTATATTCCATTTAAAGTTTTTATAAAATATTGGCTTTATTCCCTGTACTGTGCAATATATCATTGTAGCTTTGGCTATTTGAGGTCTTTTGTAATTCCATATAAATGTTAGAATTATTTGCTCTAGTTCTGTGAAAAATGTCATGGGTATTTCAATTAAGATTTCATTAAATCTAGATTACTTTGGGCAGTATAGATATTTTAATAATATTAATTCTTCCAATTCATGTACATGGGATATCTTTCTATTTCTTTATATTACCTTCAATTTCCTTGATTAATGTTTTGTAGTTTTCCGAGCATAGATCTTTCACCACCTTGGTTAAGTCGATTCATATATATATATATATATATATATATATTTTTTTTTTTTTTGATGTGATTTTAAATGGGATTGTTTTCTTGCTTTCTCTTTCTGATGGTTCCTGTTTAGTCTGTGGAAAAGCAAAACATTTCTGTATACTAATCTTGTGACCTGAAATTTTACTGAATTCATTTATTAGTTCTAATAGTTTTTTGTCAGAGACTTTAGGTATACTATATATAGTATCATGTTATCTGTAAATAGTGACAGTTTTACTTCTTCCCTTCCAATTTGGATTCTTTTATTTCTTTTTCTTGTTTGATTGCTGTGTCTAGGACTTCCAAAACTGTGTTAAATAGAAGTGACAAGAGAGGGTATTTTTGTCTTGTTCCTGATTTTAGAGAAAAAGCTTTCAGCTTTTCACCATTGAGTATGATGTTATCTGTGGGTTTGACATATATGACCTTTATTATGTTGAGATATATTTCCTGTACACCAACTGTGATAAGAGTTTTTATCATGAATGGGTATTGAATTTTGTCAAATCCTTTTTCTGTGTTTATTGAGATGATCATGTGATTTTTATACTTCATTTTGTTGATGTGGTGTATCATATTGATCGATTTGCAGATATTGAACTATGCTTGCATCCCTGGAATAAATCCCACTTGATCTTGGTGTATGATCTTTTAAATATATTGTTGAATTCAGTTTGCTAATATTATGTTGAGGATTTTTGCATTTATATTTATCAGAGATATTGGCCTCTAATATTCTCCTTTTTATAGAATATTTGTCTTGTTTTTATGTCAGCATAATGATGGCCTTGTAGAATGATTTTGGGAATTTATTCATCCCAATTTATTAATTTCTTCTAGCTTGCCCAATATGTTCATATACAACTGTTTGTAGTATTCTCTTATGATTTTTTGTATCTCTGTGATATTGATTATTGCAGTTTATTTGGTTTATTTTCTTATTTTTTTTATTTGTGTCCTCTCTATTTTCTCCTGGTGAACCAGGTTAAAGATCAATTCTGTTTATCTTTTCAAAAAACCAGCTCTTGGTTTCATTGATTATTTTCTGTTAGTTTTTTGGTCTCTATTTTATTTATTTCCTCTCTGATCTTTATTATTTTCTTCCTTCTGCTGACTTTGGATTTTGTTCTTCTTTTTCTAGCTCCTTTAGATGGTATGCTAGATTGTTTGTTTGAGATTTTTCTTGTTTCTTGACATAGGCCTCTATTGTTATAAACTTCCCTCTGAGAACTGCTTTTACTGTGTCCCACGCATTTTGGAAGTTGTGTTTTTACTTTCATTTGTCTTGAGGTATTTTCTGATTTCTTTTTTGATTTCATCATTGATCCACTGATTTTCTTCAGTAGCATATTGTTTAATATCCATGTGTTTGTGTTTTCCCCATTTTTCTTCCTGAAATTGATTTCTAGTTTCATTCCTTTATGGTCAGAAAAGATGCTTAATATAATTTCTATCCTCTTAAATTTGTTGAGACTTGTTTTGTGACCTGGAATGTGATCTACCCTGGAGAACTTTCTGTATGCACTTGAAAGGAATGTGTATTCTGTTGTTTTTGAATGGAATGTCCCACAGTCATCTATTAAGTCCAACTGGTCTAATATGTCATTTAAGGCCACTGTTTCCTTATTGATTTTCTTTCTGGATAATCGGTCCACTGATGTAAGTGGGGTGTTAAAGTTCCCTACTAATATTGCATTACAGTCAACTTTTCCCTCAATTTCTACCTTTATATCTGTTAATATTTGCTTTGTATATTTAGGTGCTTTTTTATTAGATGAATATATATTAACGAGTACTATATCCTCTTCTTGTATTTATCCTTTATCATTATATAATGCCCTTCTTTGTTATATATTTCTTCTCTTGTTACAGATTTCATTTTAAAGTTCATTTTGTCTGCTGTGAGTATTGCTAGCCCAGTTTCTTTTCATTTACATTTTCATGGAATACCTTTTTATATTCCCTGACTTTCAGTTTGTGTGTGTCTTTAGCTCTCAAGTGAGTCTCTTGTATGTAGCATATAGATGGGTCTCTTTTTTTTTTTTATCCAATCAGCCATGCTATGCCTTTTGATTGAAGCATTTAGTGCACTGACTTTTATTTTTTTTATTTTTGCAGTACGCGGGCCTCTCACTGTTGTGGCCTCTCCCCTTGCGGAGCACAGGCTCTGGACACACAGGCTCAGTGGCCATGGCTCACGGGCCCAGCCACTCCGTGGCATGTGGGATCTTCCCAGACTGGGGCACGAACCTGTGTCTCCTGCATTGGCAGGCGGACTCTCAACCACTGCACCACTAGAGAAGCCCTGCACTGACTTTTTTATTAAATTATAGTTGATGTGTAATAAGTTACAGGGTGCAATATAATGATTCATAATTTTTAAAGGTTATATTCCATTTGTTGTTATTATAAAATATTAGCTATATTCCCCATGTTGTGAAATACTTCCTTGTAGCTTATTTTATACCTAACAGTTTGCACCTTTTAATCTGCTACCCTTATATTGCCCCTCCCTTTTCCCTCTCCCTACTGGTAACTAGTAACTTGTTCTCAATATCTGTGAGTCTGTTTCTTTTTGTTATATTCAGTAGTTTGTTGTATTTTTTAGATTCCACATATGTGTTATCATACAGTATTTTTCTTTCTCTGTCTGACTTATTTCACTCAGCATAATGCCTTCCAAGTCCATCCATGTTGCTGCAAATGGCAAAATTTCATTTTTTTTATGGCCGAGCAGTATTCCATTGTGTATATATATATATATCACATCTTCTTTATCCATTCATCTGTTGAGGGACACTTAGGTTGATTCCATATCTGAGCAATCTTAAATAATGCTGCTATGAACATTGGGATGCATGTATTTTTCAAATTTGTGTTTTTGTTTGTTTCAGGTGTATACCCAGGAATGGAATTGCTGGGTCATTCATATGGAGTTTTTTGACATTTAAAGTGATTCATAGGTATGTTCTTATTGCTATTTTCTTACTTGTTTTCTGGTTGTTTTTGTAGTTCTTTTCAGTTTCCTTTTTCTTCTTTTAGTCTCTTCTACTGTTTGATGATTTTCTTTAGTGATACGATTGTATTGCTTTCTCTTTTGTTTTTGTGTAACTGTTGTAGATTTTTGATTTGTCATTACCATCGGGTTCATATATGTTGATTTATAATTATATATACTTATTTTAGACTGATAGTCATTTAAGTTCAAACATGTTCTAAAAGATCTACATTTTTTATTCCCCCCCCCCGCATTTTGTGGTTTTGCTGTCATTTTTCACATCTTCATGTTTATCCCTTAACTGTTTATTTTAGTATAGTTGATTTTTGCAATTTTTACTTTTACTAATGGGATTTTTTTTCTTTCCTATAAATTTTTATTTCTTGTAGCTTTTTCTCTTCTATTAGGGAAGAACCTTTAACATTTCTTTTGGGGTCAGTTTAGTATCGATGAACTCTTTTAGTTTTTGCTTGTCTGAGGAGTTCTTTATGGTCCCTCAATTCTGAATGATAACCTTGCTGGATAGAGTATCCCAGGCTGTAGGTTTTTTTCCCTTTCAGCCCTTTAAGTATATCATGCCACTCCCTTCTGGCCTGCAATGTGTCTGCAGAAAAATCAGCTGATAGCCTTATGGGTGTTCTCATGTTACTCTTTGTTTTTCTCTTGCTGCCTTTAGAATTCTCTATCTTTAATTTTTGCCATTTTTATTATTATATATCTTGGTGTGGGTCTGTTTGGATTTATCTTGTTTTTGACTCTCTGTACTTTCTGTAACTGGATATACATCTTTTTTTCTTCAGGCTTGGGAAGTTTTCAGCCATAATTTAATCAAATATATTTTTGACCCCTTTCTCTCTCTCTTCTCCTTCTTAGATCCCTATCATGTGAATATTAGTATGTTTGATATTGCCTCAGAGGTCCCTTAAACTATCCTCATAAAAAAAAAAAAAACTGTTTTACTTTTTGCTGCTCTGATTGGTTGATTTCCACTATTCTATCTTCCAGACTGCTTATGCATTTTTCTATATCACCTAGTCTGCTGTTAATTTTTTCTAGAGTATTATTCATTTCAGTTATTGTGTTTTTTAGTTCTGTTTCTTTTTTGTATTTTCTAGTTCCTTGTTAAAGTTCTCACTTTGTTCATTTATTCTTTTCCCGAGTTTGTTAGCATTTTTATTACTACTGCTTTGAACTCTTTATTTAGTAAATTATTTATCTCTGTTTCATTAGGGTTTTTTTCAGGTTTCTTTCTCATTCTCTTGTTTGAAACATTCTTCTATCTTCTCATTTGTTTAAATTTATTTGCCTCTATGAAATTAGGTGAAAGAGTTACCTGTCCTGGTCTTGAAGGTTTGTACTTTGTGGGAGCATCCCTATGCGGTCTGTATGTGGCCAGTGACTTTGGTGGGAGAGCAGGATCTTAAGTGAGCATGGGTCATGTCTTATCCCTGGGTGTGCTGACAGCTGCCATCTTGATGTGAGGTATGGCTAGAGCCAGATCCAGGTGTGAACTGAGGCTTATCCTGTGCTCAGTGACAGTCACTGCCTTTTGAGGTGGTTGGGGCCCAAAGGGTTGGAGCAAAACTCCTGAGGGTTGGATCCAAGCAGGTTTCATTTCCTCTATGTATATGTGTACCCTCTTTGGGAATGGCAGCATCCAGCCTAGTGGAAAGCAATGCTGGAGCAAGAGAGGCTGGAGCAGGCATCTGGTGTGAGCTGGGTTGCAGGCTGGTGTGGTCCCAGCGAGCCAGTCAGAGCTTCAGGCAGTTTTCAATCTGCTTCCTCCATGCTCTTCCTGGGAGTAAGCAAGCATGTACATACACTCTTGCATGTATGAGCAGAGTCTCACTTTCTTATAGTTGTTTTCAAACCAGCTAAGTGGACTCCTTTTCCCAGCATTGAACCCCATGGCTGTGGTGCCCAATATGTAGCTTGAACCATTCACTCCCCAGGGAGGATCTCTGAGCCTGTGATAGCCACCCACCACTTCCACTGATGTGGGTCTCAATCTGATTGCTTCTCTACCCTTCTTACTCGACTCCAAGTGGATCCTTCTTTACAGCCTTTGTTGTAGAAGAGCTTTCCTGCCAGTCTTGTTTCCAGTGAGAGTTGCTTCACATGTAGATGTATTTTTGATGTGTTTTTGGGGGAGGTGAGCTCACCGTCTTTCCACTCTGCTATCTTGATCTTTCTCCTCCTTCAAGCAGTTTAGAGACATCACTTCACAATATAGGACAATATATAATGAAGCATAAATGTGTGGGATTCATTGTAAATATATGGTGAATTCTCTGCAGAAATAAGAGGAGGAACAAATCGTTATTTATTGCAAAAATAATGTTGAACAGGAAACCACCCCAAAACTTATTAGCTCAAAACAAAAATTATTAGTTCTCAGAAATTTACAGATTGGCTGGGTATCTTTTAATCTAGGCCAAATACATCTGCCCTTGGCTGGGCTTATACAAATAGTGGGCCAGCTGATTGAGGATGGCCTCAGCCAGAAGAACATAGCTCTATTCCATGTGTTCTCTCAACCTCTAGCCTCCTTTCTGAGCTTGTTCTAGAAGGAATTTATCTATTACAGCCATTGTCAAACTTTTTGATCTCAGGAACACTTCATATTCTTAAAATTATTGAAGATCCCAAAGACCTTTGATTTAGGTTGGTTATAGCTATCAATATTTACTGTATTATAAATTAAAATGGAAAAATTAAAAGTCTTTATTACTACATTACAAATAACAATAATAAACAAAAGTAATAAAAAGCAATAATAAAAATTTTTAACATAAATGACATATATTTGTGAAAAATAACTATATTATTCAAAATAGAACATTGAGAAAGTGGCATTATTTTAAATTTTCCACAAATCTTTTTATTGTCTGGATTAATAGAAGTTAAACTCTCTTATCTACACCTGCATTGAATCTATTATGATATGACTCTATGCAGATCTTTAGATGGAAGGGGGAGGAAATTGTAGACTCTCTAAAAGGGTCTTGGGGACCCCTAGGATTCCTTGGGCCATAGTTGGAGAACTGCTCTATTCAAGTTCTCTATAGAATTTATCATGGGAATCTTTGGGAAAAGAGTTAAAAATGTAAAAAAAAAAAAAAAAAATATAACAAATTCCCCACCCCCAAAACTGGCTATTCACGGTGAATGTTTAAAAAAAAAAAAAGTTTCCTCTAATTTGTTGTAACAAGAACAACAAAAAAAATCTATGATGTTTGGGCCAGTGCCCCAAATCACTTAGTCTTCATGCCAAAAATGCAACAAATAAGAATTTTAATCATGGGAAAAAGTTTCAAAGGATCTGACTAAATGCCTAGTTTGAATTTGATAAAACTGTGATCTTAACTCCCATATACCATGCTTTATTGAAGGGATATTTTTTTCGTCACTCAAAAAATTCCAGCCAATTTCATTGAGATTCTTCATGTTCCAGAAACTTCCTCAAAGCTGACCTTTCATTCTCTGGTGAGCTGGGCAAGAATTTCTCAGAAATCAAAAGCTTGACTGCTCAGTCAGATTGGGAGTGGCATTTCCTAACATTTTGATTGGAAAAGAAAACTTGAGTTCTAAAAAATTCATTTCAGAAAGAATGAGCTGAAGTTTCTTTGCCTAATGCCATTTACAAAGCTCATTACAAATTCTTAAACTAATGCAGTTGATGAAGAAAGTGAATTATTAGTTCTGGTTTTATAATTCCATTACAGTATCCATATCTTTCTGTTCCATTTCAAAAAATAGATTCTAATATTAGTATGCAGCCCAACCCTTATTTTAAGTTACGGATTATAGAATAAATGAATTTAAATAACAAGTATCTTAAAATCTAATTTTAAAGCATAGAAAATTTTAAAATTAAAAAAGCACACAGAAGGAAAGATAATCACATACAATCTTACACAAAAGCTACCACTGTTACCAGTTGATTTTTTTCCCCCAATATTATTTAATTTTTGCTGGCATCATTAATACAAAGTTATTTTACATTAACTTTACACCTTTCCTTTTTACTTAAAATACATGATGGTCTTTTTTCCCTTTCCTCTGTGAATAACCACAGAGACAGTTTAAAAAAAAAAACAACAAAACACATATACAACCTACTTACTAAGAGGAGTTCTATCTTTATATGTAAACAATGACTTGTAAAAGGCATTAAAAGTGACCTCAGAGGGAGAGATATGAACAGTCCCTAGGAAGCCTTAGATCCTCCCAGGCAACGATGGCTGTGCATTTCCTTCCTATTACCCTTGAGAGGGACGTGTGGTTTGCGCAGTCCTCCGGGTTGACCCCTCCTGGGAGAATAATTCTGTCATTTCCATTAGGAAGATGATTTATTGAGGGCAGTTCCTTTTTAGGATTGGACAGGAAAATCACCCTTGCAACCTGATGATGCTTATTTCCTCTGCAAAGCCCTTCAATGACGAGGTTGTAGCAATTACGTTGGCCTTAAACGGAATCACAGGCACCACTCTAATTCCTTCTGTAATCTTATCTGGTAACACAAAGGTAACCACTGTGTCTTCGTGGTTTGGGGTGGATGTAAAGCAGGGAATGTAGCTCCCAGATTTCTCACAAGAGAGCATCCAGCCCAGTAACAGATATGTCCTTAGGCCATGCTGGAAAAGCCAGATGCTGGACAGTGGGTATTATAATTGCACATGCCCTTGTAAAAGTGAATATGGTTACAGCTGGAAAATAATTTTCTATCAAGGCACATGGCCAGACATTTTGCTTCCATCTACTGATATCTCCACCTTTTCCCTTTATTTCTCATTGAACCTCAGGGAACTCAATGATTCAGTCCCTGTTTTTCAAAAACTGTTCCTTTAGGTACAGTTAAGGGATGCCCCTCTGCATCCCAGTAGAGGGCAGTTTCCTCAAGCCTACAGTAGTACATCATTGCTAAGCTCCCCTCACTTCTCGGATGTGGTTGTTCAGACCTTGTCCTGGAGAAAAGTAAACTTGTAGTCAGGTTACATGATTACACTGGCTACGCGGTAGCTTGGGTTGTGCTAAACTGGTCATTCACACAGATACTTGCCTTAAAAAATAAAAGTGAATGCAGTTGTGGTTGTGAGGAATGAGTGCTGCAGGGAGAGTAAAGAGATCTGGGTCCTGGTCTTGGATTTGTCACTAAATAGCTATGTAATATTAAGCAAGTCACTTTAGTTCAATTCTGCATCTGCAATGAGGCATTTTGAACAGTATGACCTAAAATTTTTAGATACGGGAGAATTTTCCTATAATATCTTTAAAGCTCCGATAAAAATATATTTCAAGGCTGAGAGTTTGAAGTTAAAGAAATGACGCTATATATTAAGTAACATTAATTCAAATAGTTTAACTGATTCACAATATCAACTTTATAGATTGTCACCAGTCTATGGGAGTCAGACTAAATCATCTTTTAACTTAGGAAAATTCAACAGGGCATGACATTTGGGAGTGAGAAGTGTTTTCTGACCCTGCATTGGCTTCTCCCTAGCTGTCGGACTTTGGGTGAATAACCTTAACTTTCTGATTCTCAGTTCTCTCATGAGCAAGATGAGTGGGGTGGGCTAGATCAACATTTGCCCAAAAAGGACCAGTAGTTGAATAAGTTTGGGGAAAGATAAGCAGGGGTCTATACTGCAGCAAGTCTTGAACTCTTTCCACAGGGTCATCTAACACTTATTTAATGGGATCCCTTTCCCAGAGTGACAGTCGGAACATTGAACAACTGATCAGCCTGTCACTGATCCATCAGAATGAATTCTGGCAGCTCTGAATCCACTCTGGAGGCCCCCAGTGGAATCTGCCAATTGTTGCTGGGTCCTGGGGAGGCCTAGAGAGAAGCTGGATTACCAGGGAGAGTGGGCCCTGGTCCAATGCCTGTTTATTAGTCTCTATGGAATTATGTCAGTATTTTCACAATTGACATGGCACCATAGTAAGTACACACTATCACATTTGCACTGCTCTAGGGTGAAGTGGCCTCTCTAACTTTTTCTCTCAAAACATGATGGCTAGACAAGCAGCAGCAGCAGCAGCAGCAGCAGCCCCTGGGAGCTGCTTAAAAAGGAAAATTCCTGGGTTCCACTTGAGATCTCCCAAATCCAAATCTGCATTTTGACACGATCCCCAGGTGATCAGTGTGCCCCTTACAATTTTGGAAGTGATGGTATACAAAATAGGCCTCAATTACTTATAATGCACAGAGATTTTGGCTGGTGCCCAAAGGCAATCACAAAAGAGTGCAGGTTTTCACTGAGAAGGAAAAGACAAATAGTTTCTGCTGAATCCGAGGACTCCTTTCCCTGCTGGTTGCCAGACACTGAGAGCATGCTTATTTTTTAGTTTCCTCTGCTGTCCCTGGTGACTGTGTACCATTGGCTTCTCCTCTGTTCCCCTGTGGTTATTATTAACCAGGCAAGTACTCCTGAGTCTTTCCTTCTCATAATTAGATGGGTTCTAGGTGGGTTCTTGATGGGCTCAAGGCTCTATCTTCTCAAATTCTAAGTCTAGGAACTGACTCTCCTTAGCTGGCTTTGGGATGATGGCCAAGCCATTTAACCCTCCCGGATTTTAGCCCTCTCAATTGTAAAATGGCCTCTCAGGCAGGGATGTCTATGTCATTTTCAGGACACAACTGAAAGTGAAAATGCAGGGTCCCTCATTCAAAAAAGAAAATTTACGAAGTTCAGTTGAAAGAGTAAAATATACAGCTTTTTCCTTAAAAAATATTCTGTTACTTATAAAATGAAATAGGAGTAATAGTGATAAATGTATAACAGCATGAACTTGCAAATATAAAATACAGTATTTCTGTGCCAGAATAAAATAATAATACTACATCTTTTCCATGAAATGTGATGATCTTTAAATTTCCCTTCCGAAGCCTGCAGATACCTGCTTTGCAATGTTGCAGCCGTTTTCAAAACCAGAGGCTCTAAACTCTGACAAATCTAATAGCTCCCTGATATGTCTTATTGCAATGTCCACTTTGACTTTGTAATAATTTACTGACAAAGTTTATTGCTTGTGTACTGGAAGTTTCTGTCCCTGTGCTAGTCCAGAGAGTTAATAGCTGTGCAGATGCTGTGAGGATGAGCTCCAGGCAGGGTCAGACCAACTGCTTTCCCACTGAGGGTCCTTCCCCTGTGGGAGGCCCTCCTTTCCTCCAGGGCTGCAGCCACTGCTGTCACTGCTGCTATTGCTGCCACTGTCAATGCCAATGTGGGTCCCGATCTTACCACGGCTGCTCCTGGAGGCCCTGAGGAGCCCAGAGCTACCCCAGGTGTGCACAATGATTAGCCAGGCCAGATGCTCCACACTGCCCACTTCCAGCAGTGATGGGCTGAGCTCACCTCCTAAGCCCGCACATGTGCTGGCTGCTTCCCAGTGGGTTGTAACTCCTCTGCTCATGCACATGCTTCATGGTCCCAGTGGGCTCAGCTTACACAACTCAGGTTCAAAGTTTGGATTATTAATAATTTCAAGAAGGCAATAGCAGTATATTAAACCAAGTGCTGGGCCTCTTCTGAGAGTGAGACCCCGTGTAACTACACAGGTGTAACACCCATGAAGGCCGTCATGCTGGAAGGTGTGATGGAAATTATGCTTCCAAATTGGATCTGTATCATTATTTTTTTAACATCTTCATTGGAGTATAATTGCTTTACAATACTGTGTTAGTTTCTGCTGTATAACAAATCAGCTATACATATACATATATCTCCATATCTCCTCCCTCTTGTGTCTCCCTCCCACCTTCCCTATCCCACCCCAAAGAGAATCCTCTGTATCATTATTGATTCAAATAAGCCATTCATTATTTATTTATTTATTTGGTGGGGGGGGTGCTGCACCGCATGGCATGCAGGATCTTAGTTCCACCACCAGGGGGAATCGAACCCATGACCTCTTCATTGGAAGAGCAGAGTCTTAACTGCTAGACTGCCAGGGAAGTCCCTCACTCTTTATTAATGTACCATGTTTATAACCTTTCTTATGGAGCCATTGATATTCATAATGATGGATTCAAATGAAACATTTAAGAAATTGCTTTTGCCATTAGAAATTTATTCTAAAGGAAAAATTAATCAAATTTTAATTAATAAAATTAAAAATCCATGATCTGAAGAATATATTAATTTCTTGATTAAGCAAGTACTTTTCTGTAGGAGGTTAAAGACACTTAACATATTTAAACTCAGGCTAATTTTCTTTGTGAATCTGGAAGTCTGAACCAGGCCTTTAATAAATAGTGAATGAATGAATAAAAATCTTCTTGAGGAAAATGTGGAGAAAACCTAAGTTCTAGGAAGTTAGAAATTTGATTAGATGTTCTAGAATGGTGGTTTTCAAACTATGTTTTGCATTGAGAAATCACTTTGGGAGCTCAAGAAAAAGGCAAATATCCATGTCTCTGCTCCCCAGAGAGTTCTTATGGAACAGGTCTGGGATGAGACCCTGGGATTTGTATATTTAATAAGGATGCCAGGTGATTCTGACTCAGGTGGTCGGTGTACCAGCAAATTGAGTGTTTTAAGTCAGCATAGAGGTTCTGGATTTTATCCCCTAGCAAAACCAGACCAAGAAATTAATGGGATTGGGCAGACCATGATGGATAGGGCAAGAATTTTCCTGCCTGGCTCTGAACTAAAAGAGTACCTACCCCTTTAGTTATTTTTATCTCCAGATATTGATATTTTTATGGCCTTCCAATTTTATCTAGGAGCTTGAATTCATCTAGAAAAGGTATCTGGGAGGTGGGCTATGCTTTTGAAAGACATATGCTTAAATCGGGTAATGGTGTGAGAAGGAGGTGAAAGGAAAGAAGAATGAGGAGAAGAAAGGAGGAGAAATGAAACTCAAAGATTGGAAGAAAACATTAATTCCATTATGTATATTTATTGTATGTCTGTTTTGTTATAAGAACTATATTAGACCCTGGGGAATTATAAATTGAAAAGACCCAGTTCTTAGAAGAAGGTGCCCATGTTATTTTCCTTCCCAGCAATTCTGTCTACTCACCCCCACTCCCATCTTACTGCCCTTCTTCCCCATCTTAAGAGAATCAAGATTAATAAAGGAGACAGGAAGAAGATGAAACAAGGGCAACGAAAAATTCTGTACAAGTTGTTCTTGCCTGTTGTTGTGTCTCATCCAAGTTCAAACATTTTTGTATTTCCATTTTTATTTTGAGCTACCAGGAAAGAGGTGAATTTTTACATCTCTTCCTTCATCTGGACTCTATTTAGTTGCTACGAATTGATATTTTCTGATTTGAATAAAGCACATATAACTGTTATCATCTTATAAGTTCAAAATTTTGGTTTGAACTTCCTGTTTAGTTGATGGTTTCTAGACAGTTAAATATGTTTAATTTTCTGAGCTTTAACCCAAGCCATATAAGTGACCTATTTATTTCTTCATTTTTTTGCAGGCACAGAGCTAATCCCAGGGCAAAGCAATGCCATTAGGTAAGCCCTTATCCTTCTCTTGTGACTTTCCTCCCTGCCCAGTTTTCCAGCCTGTTACATATGTATTTACGTACTTGGTGGTTTGCTCCTACTAACATTTCTAGCACTTCTGCTTGCTTAGTCTCTCCTTCATATGGAGATGATGAAGGTATAAAAATACTGTCCCTGTGAAAAAGCCCATGCTTCAGGTAGTTTGGGCACTTATGCAAAGAACATTGAAAATAACAAGATCAGTAGTAACTCTATATGTTTATGCTCTATACATTTCAAGATACTAGGTTCTTAACTCTGGAAGAGACATAAAGATCATATAGTCCAGTTGCCCTTTGGTAAATTAACTTTCTCTTCAGCTCCTATAATAACGTTTGATGTCTATTAACTTACATTTGAACACCTCTGGTGTAGGGAAACTCATACTTCTCAAAGTTCTTTAGAAATGTCTTCCTTTCCATTGACTCCAACCCATTTCTCTGTTAATATATATCTATTAGTTTTTGTGTGCATGCACACGTGCATGTGTGTGTGTGTGTGTGTGTGTGTGTGTGTGTGTGTGTGTGTGTGTTGAAGGTAATATTGAGTAGTTCTAATCTTGCTTCCATGGATTAATCCTTGAAATATTTGTTGACATCTATTCCATGCAACCCAAATCATCTCTTCTCCAGGCTAAATATGCTCATATTCTCTCAACTATTCATTACATGATCCTGATATAGCTCAAGTTTCTAATTCTTTCACATACGTCACTTGAATTTATTCTCATAGTAACATTGTAAAATAGGTAAGGATTTGTAAAATTCTCCATTTACAATGAGAAAACTGAGAGGCTAGGATATTGGTTAGAAGAGAAGAGAACTGATACCCACTAGCTTTTTATATTATGGCCTTCTTGTTGCCATCTTTTAAAAAAAATAACTATTGCAAGAAAGAAAGAGTTTAGACATAAATTTAGGTCACAGAAAATTACATTAAAATTTTAATTTTCAGTTGTTTTAATGTTTAATCAAGGATATGTATTTTGGAAATTCCTGAATATTAAGTTGGTAAATCATAAGATAAGAATGTGAGAGAAGCCATCCATTTTATTTACCCAGAGCTCTTCAAGAAATATGTTTTGACTGGATTTTTTTGTTGCTAGAAAAATTTCTAGACTCAAGTTAAAAAATCTACATATACCATTTCCCTAAATGAAACAATATCTCTGCTATATATTTATATGGCCTTGATTTTCACTCCTTCTTTTTGGCATCAGGAGTCCTAGAGATTTTACTAATGAGCTCATAGGTTTCCAGTTATTTTTACATTAAGAATTAGAGAAAGAATACTGTTGGTCTCTTTTTAAATAGAAGGTGTACTTTCTCATGGGAAAAATACTTATACCTGAGAGGTACAATTTCATTTTGTACACTCTACCTTCTAAATGTTACTTTTCATGCTGTAATGAATTCAAGAGGAAACTCTACCCTTTCCTCTAAATGACTCATGATGTAATGCCTTTACAGATTAAAAGCACAATTTGACTAATGGGCCTCATTCTTACTTGTAAGGTTTTATACATTTCATCATGTTCACCCTATTGGGCACACCACAGACTACATAACTTATACATTCTAAAAATAGAACATATGAAAATTGTTGATTCAAGAATCAGAGGTCTCATTCTAATTGAGTGCTTTAGCTTGGAATTTAACCACTAATAATGTTAAATTATAATGTCATGTAGGTACTTTTATGGAGGGGTCAAGTGTAAAAAATAAAACCATTAACAGCATTATGGGATTGTTTAAAGTAAAGATTGTCACTATGAACTGTTAGATTAGAACAGTAACCAAGTGTTACAAATAAGCAAAAATAAGCCCACTTGTAGTAATGTCTATTTTCTGATATATTGAATATTTTGATTTTTAAATGGCTGGTAATCCATATTTGTTTTTGAAAATAAAGAAGTTTGTTTAGATAGTTGATCATATATTTTAAATTAATTGAGCCTTAAAGATCCTAAATAATAAAGTAAATAAAATGAAGGATAATAGGTAAGCAAATAAGGATAGGAAGAAGGAGGGAAGACACACAGGAGTTTTAGGGGAAAATGGTGTCATAGGAACACATTATGATTATGATAAAGGTACTTAATAGCATCAATTTTTTAACCTAATAATTACCCATTCCTTTAGGAGAATCAAAAAAGCAAGTAAACACTGGAATAATATTAACTAAGGTATTAATGTCCTCATTCCCATATAGTTAATTTAGTTTTTTATAGTAGCATATTCTACTTTTTTTTGTCTACAGCATGTGGAATCTCAGCCCCCAACCAGGAATCAGACCCACGCCCCCTGCATTGGAAGCCCAAAGTCTTAATGACTGGACTGCCAGGGAAGCCCCTAGCATATTCTACTTTTGTATTCACCTGTCAAACATATTTTTTAATAGGCATAAAATATGTCAAGTTTAGGAATTTCAGATGCTTGTTCCATTTTACTTAAAGGCATTGCTTCAGTTGGGATATATGAGGTTCTGGTACCAGTGAACCATTAAGCAGAGATGTCAGGTAGACCTTTGGTTATGGAGGAGGCAAAGGAAGAAGCCTCAGCTGGTGGTAGTCACGGAATAAGATGAAATTGCCTTAAACAGCCAAAAATACAGTCTCATACAATCTCAAAGGGCTTTTATAGAAATGACAGTTCACACTATATTTACACATTCATTGGAAAAACTCTGCAGATTTAGATCTTTTTGCCAAGCCTCCAGAGTTTAAGAGAAGCCAAATCTATAGCTGTAATAATTCACTCTGTACTGATGATAATTATGGGCTTCTTATCTTTCACATTCGCCTTCTCCTCTCTCTCTTCTCTCCTTCTACACAATTTACTGAGAATTTTATTTAGAGAATTTGTTTTTCTAATAGTTGTAACTAGCATAATTCACCTACCCATAAGTTTCCATAAATAGGCAGCAGTGAAGGAATGAGAATAATATCCAGTTAATAAAATGTATCACTAATGGTATTTTGTCCCCAGATTTTCCTAGTCATAACTAATATTAAGCAGTTGCCTTTTATACTGGGTGAACATTTTTGTATCAGGATTGTGAGCTAGGATGATCAAATGTTCTTGTACCAGGAGACTAGTAGTTAGGGATGTTCCTGCTTCCCTTGAGAACATTTGGAAAATGATTTCTATTTATCAGAAAGGATTTGGAAATTTCTGTGATAACATGATAAATTCAGAATATTAATTGCTTATTAGTAGACTATTCCCAGTTGAAACAATAGAAAACTCCAGGAAACCTGATTAAAAAAAGGGAAAACCCCACCTGTCCCCTCCCTTTTTATAGATCCTTGGGAAGGGTGTAGACAGGAAGAGGAATGATATGTATTCACCGTATTCATTAGAATGGAATATAAAACTGAACACAGTATTTGCATTTGAGCAGGAGCGACAATGATTCCATTATGTACTGACCTTTAGAGGAAGGGGTCAGGGAGGTTTGAATAGTCAGTATATGGGCTGTAAGACAAACCATTCCAGGACACAGGCTTTCAGTACGTGATGAGACTTATCCCAGAGATCCGCAGCAGCAAAAACAACACAGAATGAAAAGGAAGTCAAGCCAGGGATCTGACAAGAGAAAGTGGTGCCTACATAAAATAAAATAGATCGTTAAGAAACCAGCCAAGATGCTGTCATAACATTGCAAGGATCTCATTTCCATCTGTGCCCCTTGCAATATTGTTTTGTTATGTACCAAATGATGCAAATCAACAAACATGGAAGGTGGTCCTCTGCTTCAATTATTTTATAATCTAAGATACTCATAAAATTTATTTCCTGTCAACCGAAAGCACTTTGGAATATTTAGCTACCAGGCTACATTGTACAGTACACAGTGTTTAAACCAGCAGATCAACATTGTAGTCTGAGAATTGTCATTTATTAACTTTGAGCAAGTTACTTCATCTTTCTTTGCCTGATTCTTATTTGAAAAATGAAGATAACTATTGAGATAATGGACAAGAAAGCACTTTGTGAACTCAAAAGTGTTACATGATATTACCAATCTTTTGGACAAAAAACCTAAAAAAACTATTGCCATAGAATTGAGTTTGCTTTTCCAGTGAGGGGAAAATGGAAAAACTGTTGGCTCAAGCAGAAGTGGGAAGATCATTTGGGGAGTTCAGAGGCTTTTGTCCAGGGTGAATATAGTGTAGGGGTTGTCATTAAACATTTACAGATTCACACCTGCAGAAATATGTTTTTTAAAATAACTTTTCTATACCCAAGCCTAACTATAACAGCTTCCTTGCCAATGTCAAGGAAAACTCAAATTTCCGATTTAAGTTGAAATAATTACTCTGCCTTTACATTTATCAATTTAGTATTTAAATTTTGTCAGCTCAAGATTTTCACTTTCCCATTTACCTTCTTATCCTTTGGATGTAATTTGAGTCCCAGAATGGGCATATGTACCATCTTGGCTTTCATGACATTTGCTTCTACTATTGACTTACAAAACCTATCCAGTGCTTCAAGTAACTTTGTTTCAGACTATATCTGTCCAGGATTGTATAAAGAAAGCCCTCCCTGTTACTTCAGTTATTCAGGGAAGAATATGGTAAAAGAAATGAAAAAGTACAATGACAAATAATTAAACATAGTTATTATGCCTCAGAAGGGAGAGAATTCACTCTTTTTCAGGGTCCATCAAATTACTGTGCCAATAAAGACACAGACCTACTAGAGAATGGACTTGAGGACACGGGAAGGGGGAAGGGTAAGCTGGGACGAAGTGAGAGAGTGACATGTTCATATATACACTACCAAATGTAAAGTAGTTAGCTAGTGGGAAGCAGCCGCATAGCACAGGGAGATCAGCTCTGTGCTTTGTGACCACCTAGAGGGGTGGGATAGGGAGGATGGGAGAGAGGGAGACGCAAGAGGGAAGAGATATGGGGATATATGTATATGTATAGCTGATTCACTTTGTTATAAAGCAGAAACTAACACACCATCATAAAGCAATTATACTCCAATAAAGATGTTAAAAAAAATTACTGTGCCAAGGTCACAGTGATGCCTGATGTCTAGAGCCTCTAGCAGTTAATTCTTTGAGATGGACTTAACTTGGAGGAGATAGCTTCACAGGAGAGGTCTGTGGAAGGAGAATAGCCTTTAGCAGTGCCATGATTGCCCCTAGAGATGGTGGAATGGAGCAATGATTAGTGGTTAGTAATTACCTCTCCCTGGTAGAGACAGCAGGGATAGTAGAGTAGAGGTGGTAATTAAAGGATGCAACAAGTGGTCGTAACAGTAGGGAGAACCTGTTCCATTGATGCCAGAGCATCAGGAAGATCCCCTGATTGTTCTGAAAGACCCAAGTCAAGGAAAGCTTGATGGGTGAGAAATATTTTATCTAATGCTATTGCTGTGTGTTTCCTCCATTCAGACAAGTCAGTGGTTCTCAGCTGGTGCTGATTCTGCCCTCTAGGGGACACTTGGCAATGAAGGAGACATTTTTGTTTGTCAAAACTGGGGGAGAATGTGCGGTACTGCACCTAGTAGACAGAGGCCAGGGTTGCTGCTAAACATCCCGTCATGCACAGGGCAGTCCCTCACAACAGAGTCATCCAACTTAAAATGTCAATAGTGCCATGGCTGAGAAACCTTGACCCAGGGAAAGATATTTTCAAGGGCTAAGATTCTGCTGATCTACATGGTGGGGTGGTAGGAATTTGAAATACAAATAACTTTTTTGGACAGTGTTAGGCAGGAAAGTACCTATTGTAACTATTCAACACAAACTCAAGTGCTTAATTCAGACTATGTCTACTTAATGTTTTTAAAATGAGTAAGGAAAAATAACAATCAGTGATTAGAATGTTCTTTATGAGTTCCAAAAAAATCAGAATCATTCAGGCCTACATATTTCCCAATTTTGGCTGCTTCTCAAAATTACCTGTGGGGATTTATGAGTATTTCA
Organism: Pseudorca crassidens; assembly: GCF_039906515.1. Classification (NCBI taxonomy): domain Eukaryota; kingdom Metazoa; phylum Chordata; class Mammalia; order Artiodactyla; family Delphinidae; genus Pseudorca; species Pseudorca crassidens. The sequence goes on along the minus strand of NC_090300.1, from coordinate 133,201,030 downwards.
GAAATTCTGATTCAGTAGTGTAAGTGAGGAGCCAAACATTTATATTTTTTGAAAGATTTAGATGAGATTCTGATGCCCACTCAGGGTTGAAAACCACTGTTTCACAGTCACATTAAGAAAGCTAAACTGACTTAAATAACATTCTCCCTCTTCTCTGCTTGCAAATCTGATGGTTTAGTGGCTTTAGTTGGGGAGAGAGGGTCGTGGATATGTAGAAACATATACCACTCCACCTTCATTCTATATCTTATCCATAGCCTAAGTTTAAAGAACTATAATAGTTTTGGGATATATAGATAGATGTACCTACAAAATCTTTTCTCTTTCTTGCTTTTTATAATGAATTCTCCCAGCAAAAATGTGTGGCCCATGAAGGCTTGATGAGATATTCAGGCAATCTACGTTACTACTCTTAAAAAAAAGTGATCTCTCGTGTTTCTCCCTTTGCCCTCTTGACCTCCGTGTGACTTTCCCACCGCTCCGCCCTCACCCCCAACCACATTTGAATAAAGTTACTGATGAGGAAACAGGGTACAGCTCTCCAGGTTACACAGGAAATCAGGGAGCCGATTGGGATCGTATTTCCAGCAACCAATCCAGAAATCCCACCTAAATAGTTTATCCGAAGTTCTGGAAGGGCAATGCTTGCCAAAGCAGGTTTCAGATGAAAGAAAGTACAAGCTGGTTTGCCCATTTGAAGAAAACACACACAGAGACACACATCCACACACGCAAGGATTTAACTTTTAATTTTGATCCTTTCCATTGTTTATCTCTTGATATCAGTAGTTCAGTGTTCAAAACAATATCCACTGGATTCAAATGAGCACAATATAAACTGTTAAACTTAACTTATATGTTTTCCTAAGACTGTTCTAAAGAAGATGCTTTTTTTTTTCCTTTTTCTTGTTTTTCCCGCTTCAAACAGGAGGTGCATTCTCCTTATTTTCCTGTCGTCAGGAAAGCCAGATTCCCTAGTGTTATCAGTATCTAGGAATTATAGAGGGACATCTTCAATTCTTTGAAAAAAAAGCAATATTATTTTAGATTTTGCCATGGAATCCACTGCAAGCACAGCTCAAATCATTTCTAGCCCTCTTCATTTGCATGGAAGAAATGACTAAAAGTGATTAATGAGAGCTCTTTGAGAACTTTTGATGACAAGTTTATTGGGAACTGTGAATATGGAAACTGCTATCATTTCTGTTTCTAAAAATCATTGCCACGAAATGAGTGAAAAACATTATTAAGCCCAGAAATCCTTTGCTTTTACACCAAACAGTGAAAATGGAATAAAAAGGCAAATCAATATAAACATTATGTGTTCCAGATGAGCTTTACCACATGACAACAGAAGAGTGAGACAGGGTTCTGAGAACTAAGTGACAGAGACTGAAGGAATGTAAACTGTAAGCCTTTTTTGTTACTATCTTAAAAAAGTGTCACATTTTCTCTTGTGACTCTGGAAAAATGGTAGCTGATAAATATAATTTATTGTCCAATGCCAAAGGCAGATGTAATTGTCAAGATACTTCTCTTTTGCTCTTTACTCTGGGACTTATGAGCCAGAAGGAAAATCTTATGGGTAAAGAATTGCTTATTCACTCTGTAGGTCTATAAATGGGTAAAATCTAAACTTTGATCACTTGTTATAAAATTTCAGGCAGGTTTGAAAATGCAAGAAAGATAGACTACCTAGAACAGGGGTCCCTATTACCCAGTACTGTAGTTTATTGCTTTATTTGTCAATAGAGAACTCAGGATGCCACAATTCTGAGCTACCCTCTGGAGTTATTAGGTAGAGGTAGCTCTGAGCTACCAACCTAGAGTACAGAATTCTCAAACCTGGAAATGTTCCTGGAGACAATGTGGCCAAGCAATTAGGAAGTTTCTAAAAAGGGAGGAGGACCTTTGGTATGTCCAGATATTGGGAGCACATTTCAGAGCTTCTGGACAGGATGTTCCACTTTTGAACGACTTATGCAAGACCTGTGTTCTGATTCATCTTAGCGTGCTGTGTTTGAGAGCCCTCGTGTTGAGAGCACTGTGGCAGCTTTCTTTGTATTTGTGCTTAAGTGGAAAGGATAGAGGTTATCCCAGAGGCCAGAAAACAGTAATGCATCTCCAGATAGCCTGATGACATTGTAGTTCCAGAACTGCAGAACAGAGCCCAGAGCAGGCTACTGAGACTCCGAAGTGTAACTTTAGCTTGGTTAAATTCTTGGTGGAGAATATGGCATAAGAAAAAGGGTTATGGTCATATAACAATGATTATCTTTGGTTTCAAAACATTTACTTACAAAATGATCTTCAGGGGCATGTAACCACTGTGAAATTATAGTGTAACTTTCCAATCAAACTGTGTATGATCATCAAAGCAAAGAAAGGAGTAAAGTCAGTTCAGTTGAGATCTGTGAGCCAAGCTTGTAGAGAACAACTGGATTCTTGTAGTAGCTTATCTTCCACTAACTCCATGTTGCCAGTCAAATCACTAAACTTCCATGTGCTCCACATTCTTCAGCTGCAAAATAACGTACATACCTGGCTCAGAAGACCTTTGTAGGGAAAGACTAAGAAAGTGGGTTTTTTTTAAAATTAAAAAGAACAAGTTGTATAAAAATGTATAAAATTATTTAGGGGTTGTTTCTGGTCTACAAATGAAGGTATCTTGTTTTCACTGGAATGAAAGGGGATTTTTATATTACATAATTTTATAAATTTGTCGTATGTTATATAATACGTTACATGTTAAATGTTATATAACAGCAGCTCTAATTATCTGTGAGTTTTATAATACTGTGTCAGATACTGTGACAGTAATTTATGTGTTTTATCTCATTTACTCCTAAAAGAAATGGCAAGGCAATCTGCGAGGAGATATCATGATCTCCAATTTTAGAGATGGGACAACTGGGGTTTGGAGAGTTTGGGAAAGTTGGTCATCCAGTTAGCAAGTGGTGGATGCATGATTCAAATCCACTTCTCTTTGATTCCAGAGCCTATGCTCTTGGCCATTGTTATGGCTGAGTTATGTCCCTCTCAAATTCATATGTTGAAATCCTAACTTCTGTTACCTCAGAATGTAATGGTATTTGGAAATAAGGTCTTTAAAGAAGTAATTAAGTTTAAATGAGGCCATTAGGGTGGGCCCTAGTCCAATATGATTGGTGTCCTTATAGGTAGAGGAAATTTGGTCACAGACACACACTGAAGTAAGACCATGTGAGGACATAGGAAGAAGACAGTTATCTACCAGCCAAGAAAGAGGACTCAGAAGAAACCAACCCTGTCAACACCTTCATCTTGGACTTCCAGCCTCCAGAATTGTGAGACAGTAAATTTCTATTGTTTAAGACACCCAGTCTATGGTATCTGTTATGGCAGCCTTAGAAAACGAATGCAATCACCATTGTATCTTGTCAGCTCACCATTATATCTTGAATATCAGGAAAGATATTCAGCCTAAGAAGTCCTTAGCTAATCTGAGAAAATCATCAAGTCAGAGGCAAATAATTTTAGCTTGTCTCTATCTCTACCTTATGTCATCTAAACATAGAAATTTCTCATCTTTTCTGTGGTGGATTACCTTACTATTTAGCAAATATTCACTCTCCTCATCTCCATGGAGGAATATACCTCCTTGCCCCACTTCTGTTTACTTGGTCATGGTACTTACCTTAGTCAATTAGATGTTGAATTGAGGTGAGGTTGAGATGTTGAATTAAACAGAGGCTTGAAATATTTTTGCACACTAACTTTGCCTTTCTTGCCTCTGAAATTTGGACCACAGGAAAAAAAAAATGTTGAGCAGACTTGAACCTATCCTGCAGCTTGGATAAGGAGTCCAGCCTGGCTCAGCCAAACTGTAGCTGACACTCAGTTCTGTGAGAATAAATAATTGTTGTTCTAAGCTATGGATAGTCGAAGTGGATGTTTTCTGTGCAGCATAATTGAGGCAGTAATGATGTACCTGTTATCATTTTATCACGTGGTATCTACTAGCACACTATGTGTGGGTCCTATTGTGTAATGAAAGTCTCCATGGGTTTTCTGTTTGATTTGGGAAAAATCATGCCAGTCCTTCTCTGAATATTTTGCACATTCTGAAGTTCAAGTCTAGAGAGGCATTCCATTCAGTTTAAATGATTTCTGGTCTTCTGGAACCTCCTTCTACAGGGAAATTTGGGCAGAGGTGTAACTTCCAAAGACCAAATCAGCAAACCTTATTGTTATTAATTGTTAAGCAGCTGGAACACGATAGAATCTGTAGAGAAAAAAGACATTGAGAAGGGAGGAAAATATACAGTGGGATGCCCATCACAAAGAAATAAGCAATGTCAAAGGCAAACTTCATGCTCTTTGATTTTGTCAAGGATCAACCCTGGTCTCATTGTAGAGTAGCCCAAATTAGGTATTACACAATATCCAACAACAGTAGAATGAATAAATAAACTGTGATATATTTATACAATGGAATAATTTATAGCACTTGTTATGGCTTTAATTGCGTTCTCCTCCAAATTCACATGTTGGAGTCCTAATCCTCAGAGCCTTAAAATGTGACCTTATTTGGAAATCAGATCATTGCAGATATAATTATTTAAGATGAAGTCACACTGACGTAGGTTGGGTCTCTAATCCAATATGACTGGTGACCTTATAAAAAGAATGCCTTGTGAAGAGAGAGAGATACAAACAGGGAGAATGCCATGCGAACATGAAGGCAGAGAACAAAATGATACACCTACAAGACCGGAAGTGCCAACGATTGCCGGCAAACAACCAGAAGCTGAAAGACGAGCATGGAACAGATTTTCCTTTACAAGGAATTAGCACTGCTGACACCTCGATCTTGGATATCTAGCTTCCAAAATTGTGAGACAACAAACTGCTGTTAAGCAACCTACTTTGTGGTTACAGCAGCCATAGGAAACTAATAGAGCAATGAAATGGACGTACTTTTCTTCCATGCAATAATATGGATGATTCTACTGACTATATTTTTGAGTGGATGAAGCTGGATGCTACAGAGTGTGTAATATGGATGCCAATTTATATAAATTTCAAACACAAGGAAAATTAACTCCTAGCGATTACCTTTCAGGCCAGGGCACTAATATATAGACTAGAGTATATATAGACTTTCTGGGTACTGCTGTATTCTATTTCTTGACTGTGCAGTGGGTACATAGGTGTGTTTTTAGTTCACTTTGAAATAGTTTATTGTGCTGTACTCTTACGATTTGCTATGTTTTTCAGGCACGTTGCCTGTCAATACAAATGATAATTTAAAGGATATCCATGGGGAGACATAGTGGGGGAAGAGACTGAAGCTAGAAGATTTAGAAGCTGTACTTGACTTTGTAAGTAAGTGCATGAGAAGGGGACATGGGATGACCCCTAGGGCACAGCAGAGGGTTTGGCTCAGACAGGAGGAAAGACACTTCTGTGCTTGCTGAGAAGGTTCCAGGTGCAGTATAACAGAAGCGGAGTTTGTGAAGTTTCCACTTTATCAGAGTTCTCTTCTTTCCTTTGTCTCCAGTAAAAATTGAATTTAGTGTTCCCAAAATATTTTTTGGCAAGTCTCTTTACATTTTCTAAAGTTCATTTAAAACACCATCCGTTTCTCTGGCAATGCCGGGGAGTGCTTGTGTCCACATGACATGACTCCTGTTGCTATGGTAATTGAATGTTTACTAGAGAAAATATTACCGGTTAATAATAGCCTGGATGGAAATAATAGCTACTGCTAAGCCCTTCAGAGTTACACACCATCAATTTCCAATTTGCTGAAATAGGTGCAATTTGCTTTTTGAGTTTCAAAGTATTACTTTTTCCAGACCTTCATGATCCTTCCCCCACACCACGCACCACAGACCCACACCCACACATCCATATGCTTCTAAAGAATGTTCTGTTTGTCCAAAATGATGATTAAGGGAAGCTGTTGTGTTGGAGCATCATCATAATTTCAACAGTAGGAATAATGAATAAATGAGAAGTTTACTATTTATTGGCTTTGGTTAATAGTGACATCGCAGAGGGAATAATCACAGAAGAGAGTATAATTCATACTATTTCTTATACTCAATCTTTTCCAGAATCTCATTCCCAAAGAGTAAACCAACAAGCAGATGTGTTGAATTACTGTGTCAAAAATCATGCTTGTATACAGCAGAAACTAACACAACATTGTAAAGCAATTATACTCCAATAAAGATGTTAAAAAAAATCATGGTTGTGCATAACAAAAATGACTTTTAAGGTATTCAGCCCACCCTCTCCATGAGTCTGGGCTTTTTATTTATTTGTTCTTTTCTTGATTGATTGCTTCTTTCTATGATTCATTAATACAGAAAATGTGTATTGACCTAGTCACAAACCTGGTTCCCAGGTATGCAGACCCTGCCCCTGCTGTCAGAGGAGCTTTCGAGATAGATGATGCAATGTTTTGATGAAGTCAGTCCTCCCATCACCAGCTTTCCCAGTGGATGCCAACAGAGGTGCAGCTGGAAGAGCACAGCTCATGCCTCAAGTTCCATGTCCTCCCACAATTAGACAACTTTCACCCACATGGTGGAAGCTGTGTGTAAGCACGGGGTGGGGGCTGTAGTCTACTGCCTGGGCTTGTGGGAGGGAAAATCTCGCCTCCAAAAGTCAAGAAAACAAACAGCACCTCTGAGAGTCCAAGTTTATGCTTCCAAAAAAAACCCGGAGAAACATTTAGCTACCATGATGACCAGCTCTATCACATTACCACCGGACCTGTGAGGGTAGGAGAAAGGGTGAGTGGACCAGTTTGACACTTTGTGTATATGCAATAAAAGGCCAGGTCATCTTTGGAGATGGGCTCTTTTCCTCTAAGCCAGTGGTTCTAACACTTAATAGACAAGAGAATTACAGCGTGGGAAGGAGAAGGGTTAAGAAATGAAGATATGCAGATTGCTAAGCTCCACCCCTAGACTGTGATTCAGTATTTCCAAGGGTGGAGCTCAGGAATATGCATTTAAACTAGTTTTCCTGCTTGTTTTGATGATGGTGGTCCCCAGGCCACACACCTGTGAAAGAAGGGACAGGTTGGCACTTTAGTTAAAACATTCTTAATGGTGGAGGACACGTGAAATGGGGCAAACAGATGCAAGAGAGATTAGTTAGAAGGATAATGTTCCAGGTGATAGATAATAAGTCTGGGTAGCAGCAGGGGTTTGGAGAGGAAAGGGTGAAACTTCGAGAAAGATTAGGTCAGGAGGTAGAACAGTTACAAGCCTGGCTAATCCACATTGCCCAGGGAGAGAAGTCACAGCACAAGGACCCCGGCTTTATATTTACTTGTGTGGGTCTGTACGGACTGCCTTTCACCCTAGCATTTATCCAGATTCTTAAACAGAGAAGGTTAAAGTGAATGAAAGCAAAGTGCTGTACATCTGAGCCTGTGGGAGATACATACCAGATAATATTGCATTGTGGACTCTTAATGATGGTGACACACGTAGAGATGGAGAGATTTTTAAATTTTATTTTTGTTTGTGTGTTCCTATTTGAGCATGGTGACAGGTTATGCCGGGAACCAATGTTTGGAAGGATCAAGGGGGACAGGGTAGAGGCCAGAAGGTGGGAGACACCCTGACAATTAACGTGCAATTGTTGAGGAGTTGCTGAAGTAGACACACTGATTTGACACTACCTACTCCAGAGGAGTGTGACCTAAAAATAACTTGAATTATAATTCTGCTGCTGTTTAATATTTCCTTGTGGGTACTGCCCCTGCTGGCTAGAGCAAAGACAATGACAGAAGTTCTGCAGTGGTGGCTCCAGGGCAAGGGGTAACGGAGAGGATGGGTAGCCAAAGGGATAATCAGAACACCTAGAAATCGTGCATTTGGCAGGGTCAAAATACAGGATGTGATGATGGGGACTCAGTTACTCTAAAATAGGAGAGCCACAGTCTGGAAGTCTTTGCATCAGAAACCCTGTGCCATCAGCCCCTGTTTCCTTCATCAGAGCCTTATTCTCTATCACTTACTCAGAGAGAGAAAGTGAGAAGTGTTGACCAGCAAGCCACTCCTCCACAGGGCTACCAATGGCATTTTGACAATAGGGGGGCCTGCCCACAAGGCGTGGGACCCTGGAGTAGAGAATAGATTGCACTTATGTAAGAATGCACATCATCTTTACTCTTTGCTTATGAGCTGTAAGTTAGAGAACTAGTTTATGTGGAGGCTAAGATGAAAGTCAACGAAACAGGTGCTGTCAAGTATATTGTTTGGTCTAAGAGGTGGAAGAATGAATGATTAGTTTCAAAGCAGATGTCTTGGCTCTTTCATATTTGTAATGAACATATATCCCTGTTTTGGCACTTTGTCTTCAGAACAGGGATTGGCAAAAGATAACTTGTGAGCCAAATCTAGCCATGTCCATTTGTTTACGTATCACCTATCGCTGCTTTTCCCCTACAATAGCAGGGTTTCATAGTTGAAGGGACTGTATGGTCTGCAAAGCCAAAATATTTTACTATCTGACTTTTTACAGACAAAGTTTGCCAACGCCTACTTTAGAAGAAACCTTTGAAAAGTTAGAGTCAGGGCTTCCCTGGTGACGCAGTGGTTGAGAGTCCGCCTGCCGATGCAGGGGACACGGGTTCGTGCCCCGGTCCGGGAAGATCCCACATGCTGCGGAGTGGCTGGGCCCGTGAGCCATGGCCGCTGAGCCTGCGCGTCCGGAGCCTGTGCTCCGCAGCGGGAGAGGCCAAAACAGTGAGAGGCCCGCGTACCGCCAAAAAAAAAAAAAAAAAAAAAAAAAAGTTAGAGTCACTGGGATGTACTTCCCTAATGATTAACATCAATGAGGAAAATACATTTCATTAATGAATGTGATTAATATTTGTAAAATGTTTTTACATACATATTAACCTCATGTTCTCCATGAAAGTGATTTGAGGTAGGTATTCTGAGACCTGCTTCATGGATGAATATATGGAAGAGGAGAGGTAAAATGATTTACTTGACTCTCACTTTGGGGAACAAGAACCAGTGTTCCAAATGTCCTAAATTCATGTGATTTCTATTATTCTAACTCTACCCTAGAGCTGAGTGTATCTGTTTATGGAAAAAAAAACCATCTAGTATAATTTCCAAAGTGCTGAGAAGACCTTTGAACTCCCAGACATCTCAGCCCAAATCCCAGCACTCGAAACTCATTTCTTGGGGGGCAACATGTTCCTTTTCAGAGATGTAATATACCTCTGGGAAGGCAAACCTGTTAAGTCTGGTTACAAGTCACTTGCATTTTCAGACAAATATATTTCTCCTTACAACGAGACATGATGCCCTGTGGTGAAGGTGGGTTGGAGAAGACTGAGCAGAATTGGTGGGTGCAGAAGGACGGATTTCTGAGTGTGGCCAAGGATGCAAAGGAATAGATCTGGAACTGGGTGTCAGGCAGTCAGGAGAAATAAAAAGTGTAAGTCTCCAGAAGGTGCTAAGTTTTCTCTTTATTCACAATTCTTCTAATCGGTGTTACAGTCAGAGCAGTGCTTAAGCTTACTCAAATGTATGATGGGTCTCATTTATTTGATTCATACATTCTTACCATCTTTTCTCTCCAGCCCTGTGACCAACCTTGTGCTTCATCTCACAGTTGCTTGGATACTTGCAGCCTGAGTGCTGACAATCTTCTTCAAGACGAAAAATTTGCTTTTGTGAAAACTCTACAATTATATCCCCAAGGAGGTTTCTCACCACCAGAGGGTCCCTGGAGCAAAGTTGAGTACTCTCTGGCAGGTTGTAAATTTTGCATATGGTACTAGCAGAGAGAAGGTGGGACAGCAGCAAATGTCAGGACCACATGGTTTCCAGTTAGATTGTAGTCAATGTGACATTTGTATGATACACTGTGTTCTCTGTTCAAAGATATTCTTGAGAGAGAAGAAATGTTACATGTTTCTTTTGTGACAGGTGATGAATAATCAAGGGGGAAACTGGGGTGGAAAATCAGTTTTGGATTTGAGTGTTGTTAGATAGAAGCTAGAATTGTGATCGTTTATGTTGGTAGCTCCATCTTAACAGAGTGGATATGTGTTTTTCTGTCTCACTTTGTGGTGGATGACAGAAAATGATGTTCAAACCTGATATGTATGTGTTATGGACATTTCTATACTTTTTAAAGAACACTCTATAAATAATAGAGTTGAAATACACACCCTGAAAATATGAAATTAACTCAGTGAGTAGGTTAATTCATCTATTTTAGGATATTACTAATTAAATATAGAGAAAGATGTAGCTTTCATAGATGAAACCCAATAACCATTAGATTTTTATAATGGTGCCATCTGTCCCTGGATTTTTTTTTTTTTGGAGAATTTTATTCATGTGTGTGGATCTTCCTTCATAGGGTAGAGAGAGAACTGAACTGGGAGTGTTGTTCTTTAGGTGCCATCTCTATTCTTGCTCTTAATCAAATGGCTTTAGGTAGATCACTGTGTTTTTCTTACTCAATTTTCTTATCTGCACAATGAAGAGACTGAATTAGACAACTTCTTTATTTTCTTTTACTTCTTAGGATGTAATTAATTCTCTGCTTCATTTGGGCCATAGACTCTTGTCAACATTCCTTTTCTTTCCTTTTGATCCTCTGAAATGCTGTTTTCTCTTGACATGACTCACTAAAATTAAATTATTTGACTTCAAGTTCATCATCTCTCATTCCTTTTGTTTCCAGTCATTTTGCCCTCAGTGTTAACATCTTGGCTGCATAGAATTTGAAGATGCATAGGTTAGAGTTGCACCTCTTATCCAAAATATCTGTGACAGTCATCATCCTGATTCCTCTTGTTCCTCTACAGGAAAAGAAAGCCTGTGATTTCCAAAGCTCGAGGCATTTATGCTGGCTTAATTTTAGTTGTGTCAAATAGGACTGAAGTCTTGTATGAGTCTCTGACACATTAGATTTAGTTAAGAATGCCATCATTCTACTATTTTTAAACCCATTTCTTTGTTTAATATAATAGGCTTATTGCCCCTACCTAAGTGTATCACACAACCATTCGAACTGAAGATTATGAATCATTATGATTTCATCAAGTTTGAAGAGAAGGAAGGAATCAGTGGTGGTATGAAGCAATGCCAAAAAAACAAAAATCACAGAAAATCATATTTCTGTTTTTAACATTCGTGAAAGTGTTACATGTACAATCTTGCTTCAGAGTGAAGGAGGGAGGGAGAGAGGGGACCGGCTTAGCAATGATGATGTGCTGCACACTATAATGACAAGGAGAGTGATGTCCCAGTCTGCTCTGAAGAGTCCATTTGGAGTGAGCGGTCTACTTCTAACATGACTGTGTCCATATGAAACAAATGCATCACGTGACTTTGCCTGACATCATTTTCCCTGCTTCACTGCAATTGTCTGGAGACCATGGAATGAGATGCTGTTAAGTCATAAGCCCACAGATATGTACGAGTGTTTAGCCAAGGCAAGGTTGGCAGCTTGGAAAGTTGTTTTATGACAAATACTAGGTTCATCTTGGCCTTTTTGAGAAAAGTTCCTTCAACACAGTGAATGATTCTGGGTTTCCCTGGAAATGAAAGTTCAACAGTGGTGTATACACATAAGCAGTGGTCAAACTCTTGATTAAAAAAACTTTGAAAAAAACCCAATGGCCATCCTGAGACTACTTTTAGTCCAGGAGTTGGTAGGAATAGAATTCCCTCATGTCTACACAGACGCCTTATGGGGCTGCTGCATGAATTTGGGACACGACTAATGCTTGTTCACCATTTTGGCTGTAGTTTTTCTACTTAAAATGCATCATTTGATCTTCAACCTTCTTGAATCAGACTGTTTCAAATAATAACATAAGTGAACTATTAATAGTATAATCTAATTTTTTAATTTAAAAAAATATTTATTTTATTTATTTATTTTGGCTGTGTTGGGTTTTTGTTGCTGCGCGCGGGCTTTCTCTAGTTGTTGTGAGAGGAGGTTACTCTTCATTGAGGTGTGCAGGCTTCTCATTGCGGTGGCTTCTCTTGTTGCGGTGCACAGGCTCTAGATGTGTGGGCTTCAGTAGTTGTGGCACATGAGTTCAGTAGATGTGGCTCATGGGCTTTAGAGCACAGGCTGAGTTGTTGTGACACACGGGCTTTGTTGCTCCCCAGCATATGGGATATTCCTGGACCAGGGCTCAAACCCATATCCCCTGCATTGGCAGGGGGATTCTTAACAACTGCACCACCAGGCAAGCCCAATAGTATAATCTTAATGTTAAGATCCCAGGCCCAATGTCTGAAGGCATTCATCTTCTTTTCTCCACAACATCTATTTATATGTATTAAAATGCATATCAATAAATGGAAACAAAAATTGAAATTCAGAGGGAGAGGTCATGGAAGGCTGCAGTTTTTAAATATTGGGCCTTGAAAATGACAAACAGAGAGGAAGAAATAGGACAAGGGTATCAGTGTCCTTAGCTTCTGATTTATTTCAAATTCAGCTGACTTGGGAGCATGATCCAGTTCTTCTTAGTCTACATTTGTCCCACAAATGTTTCCTGTGTTTAAAAAAATGGGAGGCATCTTGGCTGTGTATGTGTGGGGGAGGGTGGTGGAGAATAGCATTTCCAGAGTGTTTTCTTTTCTGCCTTTCAGTGTTTTACAATCCGTGTTATGGTTATTAAGGGCTGATATGCCAATCTCATTTGTTCTTGAAGTGAACTATTTAGAATGTTCATCTTAATAGTTCAATAGATTTTTTTTTGGCCACCCCACCTAATTATTACCCCAAATAAGTATCCCAAGTAAACGCATATGGAATAATTGCAGACAACTGTTTTCAGCAGTCCCTTTTATGTATAAAACAGATATTTTATTCTGTCACAAATTTTCTACTGATGTGTATTTAAAAATTTTCATCTCTAGTGAATATTTTAATTGTTATAAAGTGAAGAATTCAAAATGGATGTATGATTTGATTTTGTCAGAGTTAAACAAAGGCCTGTATATGACTCATTGGGTTGTTCTATTCTTTGAGAGACTTAAAATTAAGAATTTGGAGAAAAACTAGAGATTTGGATTATTTTCAGCCAAAGATTAAAATATTTTTGTTGCTGTAATATATTGATTTTTGGCATGTGATGTCCATAAATAGGAAAAGGAAAGAATAAAGAATCTTTAACCCTCAATTTGAAACTGTATGGACCATTTACTACTAGGCTGATAAGAATTTTATTACCAGGATGTGGATCTGCTTAGAAGGAAGCAGCTGATAAGGTTTACCAATTTCAGAACTTCATCAATCTGTTTTCAGCCGCTGGGCATTTAATTCCAATTTTCTCTACTTCAGAGGTCTCTCTAAGCCGAGACTCAGATTGAGAAGTTTCTACTCTGAAACTTTTGCCATCTGGAACAGACACTTTGCATTTTCATCCCTTGCTCCAAATCTCAGCTGGGATCAATCATGTCTCCCTTATTTTATGTCCCTTATCTTCCTGTGTGTGTTGAACAAGTTCCCACAACTCAGCAAATGACCCCAACTTGAGTCAGGCCTGTGTGCTTTGAAGGGAGCCAGTCTAGCACCAGCCCTGACCCAGAGGTCCTGGGTGAAACTGCTAGACAGTTTAGGGCTTCTCCTTGGGAAGCACTCCTCACGCCATACTTTTGGGAAGTTAGTTAATAGGACAAACTTTACTTAATAGGAATTAATGAAAAGGTTTTGTAAAACCAAGAGTTCTGCTATGTTCCAGGCCTCCTGGGAGCCCTCTGGTTATTCAGACATTAGAGGAAGATGTACCTGCTTTACTCTGAGCCTGCCAATGGTACTTCTGCTTCTGTCCTTTGTCACACACTCACCTCTTAGATTTCCTCTGATTTTGAACATACTTTCAGCTTTTCCTTCCCAAGGTCATCCTGGGTCTGCTCCCGTTGTGTATTTCTTGGCCATTCCAGGTCCCTGCATATTTCAAAGGGATATTCTTGGCTTTTGCTGGTGAAGACATTCACTTCCTGCCTAGCTGCACACATATCCTTCTTCCACCCGCCTCCTGGAGCCTCAAGTCCTGAAACAGCATTTCAAAAGTGCCATCTGGCAATACTTTTCCCTCTTCTTTTTTTTCTGGCTACAGATCATAAAAATTTACTGTTTATTCCATTTGCAATCCCTCTTCTCTATAGTAGTGCTTCTCCACGAATGTACATGTGCATCACCTGGTGAAGTTGGTGAGAAGCAGATTCTGAATCTGTCGGTCTGGCCTGGGCTCCACAGTCTTCCCTGGTGGGGCAGGTGCTGCTGGTCCCGGGATCACACTAAGAGTAGCAAGGCTTTATATTTCTTGATTTTCATTTGTTGGAGGCTTACTAGGTTTCCAGGGCTGCCATACAGAGTGCCACCACCTCAGTGACTCAAAACAACAGAAATTTATTCTTCCACAGATCTGGAGGGTAGAAGTCCAAAATCAAAGTGTCTACAGGACTCTTCTCCCACTGAAAACTGTAGAGGAATCTTTTCCTGCTTCCTCTTAGCTTCTGGTGATTTTCTGGCAATTTCTGGTGTTCCTGGGCTTGTAGATGCATCATTCCAGTCAGATGGTCACCTTCTCCTGATGTGTCTTCACATTGTCTTCCCTCTACCTGTCTCTGTGTCCACATTTCCCTTTCTATAAGGACACAAATCATATTGGAGTAGATCCTACCTTAAGGACCTCATTTTATCTTGATTAACTTTATGAAGATTTTATTTGCAAGTAAGCTTACATTCTGAGGTATGAGGGTTAGGATTTCAACGTATTTTGGGGGGAGCCACCATTCAACCCATAAGAGAGGCCTACCCTCCCACCCCTAGCCAACTTTATGTTATTTTTTTCTTAAATAGAATTCACTACTTTGATCAATAACTAAAACATGAGAAACTAAGTATCTTTAATTTAGAGTGGGCCAAGAAATGTGTAGATCTGGAATCACTGAGAAAGAAACAGTAGAGTAGGGATATTTAAAAAGAAAAAAAAAAGGAGCCCTGGTGCTCTGTTCTTTTAGGTTTAACAGTGGGAGAAAGCATGGACTTTTGAGTAGGCCAGTTCTAAAATTTGAATCTTGACCTGTCACTTATTGGTTCTGGATCTGAGGGGCAACCTACTTGCTTCTGCTAAACTTGTTTCCTCATAAGAAGAATGAGCATAACGACACTTGGTAAATAAAGGAAGGTTGAGGAAATCAATAAGACTTCCAAAGCATCTGGCACGTATCAATAGTAGACATTGAGTATATGGATCATGAGTTTTGTAAAGTCTGTATTCTGAATATCCCAGCAGAACTGTCAGTGGCACCCAGCCAGGTCATCCAGTGGACCCCCCAGGGCTGCCAGATCAGCTTGCAGTAAGTCACTGCCTTTCTCTCTCCTCCCTAAACCACAGCAGTGATTCAGAAGTGCAAAAATGAGAAAGGGACTACACTTCATTGTGTTTCTGTGTGATTTTCCATCATGGATCTAAAATGTTGTTTTCTCCCATGTTTCTATATTTCAATGTATATCATAATTTTCCTTGTTGCATTCACTTTTTTTTATAAATAATTTTCCCTAAGTGGATGCTGTGTAAAGATATTTCCATCCTTTGATTATTGTTTTTGTATAAAGATGGACATATGAAATGTGGGTGCTTCTAAAAGGAATGTAGCAGAACTCACTTGAATAGAGGCCATTCACTTTGGTGTTTGGATGGAAAATGACATCATCTTTCACTAGTCTGGCATATGAACACTCATCATTGGTCATTTATGTTAGATATAAGACTTCCGAAGTAGAGTTTGAATGAAAAATGAGAATAGTTGAGGAGGACATGCTATAGTTGCAAATTCATTTGTTTTCTAGGTCTCTGTGAATCTTACAATGCAAAAGCAGAAAGATCTTCCTTAGGCTAGGTTGAGGTTCCAAGTTGAATTTGGAGCAAGTATCATTCGTCTCTCGTGTGCCAACCACGTTAGAAGCTTACATATCCAAACAGTAGGGTATGAGACAATGGAAAACTTTGTCCTCACGTTTCTGTTAATGTTAAGGCAGACATCATTCCTGAACTGGCCTATTATTATAGGTCCATATAAGCTACAGTGAACTAAGAAGACACTTGGTGAGTGTGGGTGAGTTGAATATGCAAACATTACACATACATGTAATGTGCTTACTCCTATATTTCTGTTTTATTTTACAATTGCCAAAGGGGGGAATTTTTAAGGATTTTTTTTTAAGGAATAAGGGCAAAACTTTTTTTTGAAGATTATTTGATTTCCCCTCCACCCCACCCGGCAAAACATCTAGTAATGGTGGAGGAGTTCGAAAGACCTTAGAGGAAAGTGGCACTCCAGATGAGAGTTTACTTGAAGTGAAGTGAAACTCAGTTGTTTCACAAGTGAAACAGGCTTAAAGGAACGTGCAGGGCATTCTGAATGCTTGCATCTGGTTTGATTCAAATCGTCTCACATTCGTAGAGTTTCAAATGAAAATAAAGTTCACAGCAAAACGAAATGCTATTTAAACCATGTGAACTGGAGCCAATGAAAAAATTCATCCTTATAACTGCAATGTGTGAAGTTCTGGTTGGTAAGTCATTTTTCAGAGAAGGTATGCAAAATTAAACCAGATACACCTTCACGCTTGGGTTAGTTCTTGGGGTTAAATTAGGTCAACCTTTCTCATCCAGTGTCTCAGAAAACAGTTTCCTCAATTCTCTCTCCTCTCACAACTATTTATGGAGCTCCTACTATGTGTGAGTTTTCGCCATAGGTGTATTGATGCTACAGTGTTGGTGTGTGTAGCATATGATTCATGCTCTTGAGGAGTTTACACTCTAGTGGTAAAGACAAAAACACATGTTTTTATGTGGTAGAATAATTTATTGAATACTAATGAAGCTGATAAAAGAGGGGGAGGAAGTAGAATTTGTTGTTCCACTCCTTAGGCTAGAGAGCTAGAAACACATGGTTTCTAGACCATCCTAGGACTTCTGTGTTGGGGCTAAGGGGATTATCACAGCTATGAAAAGCCTAAACTTGATACTTTTCAGGGTTTGGGGGAGAACTCTATCATGGTCAATCACAAAGTTATCTGGACCTGGCACCTCAAATAAGCATTATCTACCTGTATTAGTCAGGGTTCTCCAGAGAATCAGAACCAACAGGAGATATATAGGAGAGACAGAAAGAGAGACAGAGAGAGACACACACACACCACACACATGCGTGTGTGCGTGCACGCACACACACACACACACACACACACACACATGGATTTTAAAAAATTGGTTACATGATTGTGGAGGCTTGGCAAATCCAAAATCTGCAAAGTGGACCAGCAGGATGGAGAGCCAGGGAAGAGTTGCAGTCCAAATCCAAAGACAGTCTCCTGGCAGAATTCCTTCCTGCTCAAGGGAGGTCAGTCTCTGTTCTATTCATGCCCTCAACTGATTGGATGAGGCCCAATCACATTACAGAGAACAATCTGCTTTAGTCAAAGCCCACCAATTTAAATATTAATCTCCTTCAAAACCACCTTTACAGAAGCATTCAGAAGAGTGTTTGAGCACAGTTATGGGCATTATGACCCAGCCAAGCTGACACATAATTAACCATCACACTGCTATTGATGGTCTGGAGTACACATGGTGAAATGTTGTCTCAGCAAAGATCAGACCCTATGATATACCTAGAAAGAGTCCTGTCTGGTTTCAGAAAAATATTAAGAGGTTTGGACTTACGTTTTCTGGAAGATGGAACCCACAAAAGAAAACATGGTTACCAGAGACAGTAACATAGAAGTAAAATATTGGTGAGGGTTCTCAGTGCTTAGTACATAGTAGGTACTCAATAAATATTTATTGAATTAATAACTTAATAACTCCCCTGGTTGGAATGTAGCTAGTGTGAGTTAGAAAGAATTTCTCCAAGGGGACATAGATGTTTTGAAAGGCAAAAATCATGCCTGGCACCCAAGCTTACCTACCTGGTGCTTGGGAGAATTAGGGCAAATAGACTCAGCCAGCTTTTGAATGAGTGCTAGGGTTACTATTCTTAATTCAGGATAGAGAACGGGTTCCATCTTGTTCTGGATGGGCTCTGAATCAAAAGTAAATTTTCCCTGTGGGAAGAAAATAGTTGTTTAGTAAAAAAATAGATAAGACTAAAAAACTGAGGTACCTAATTGGTTCATTTTTCCAGTTTCCTCTTTCACATAGATAGATAGGTCTCTCTATGAGAGAGAAATGCATATTTTGGAAAAGTCAGGGTCCACCTAAGATACTGTGATAGGTATCCTGAGGGGAGAATGGGGAGGGATAGAGAAGTGGGGAGACCTTTGAGAATTAGGTTGGGGTAAGGGAAATGGAGAATTGTCAAGAATTAAAAGAAAATGATAATTAAGTAGTGGTCTCCAGACAGAGCATGGATCCAAGCTCTTCTGGTTGGTTTTTCCCTTAGGTAGGATACCCTAGAGGCTGGATCTCAACCAAAGCCTGGGATAAGAGATCCACCAAACCACCACTGAGTAGAAACAACAGATGTCAGTCATGCCCATGATAGGTAGGGAGTGAAAACCTCCTTTTTCATTTTAGGAATCCCATTAACATTCTGGATTCTGGAGCTGCCCTGAGACGGTAGGGGCTCCAGGACTGTTTGAGATAGACTTTCTTAACATCTTTGTGGATTAGGAACTCTGGAATCATTAAAATTAGATCTAAAGTTTTAAAAAATATTGGATTTAAAGTTTAAAAAATTAAAGTTAAAAAATGGGTCTGTGAACTGAGATTTATAGCTCCTATATTTATTGAACTAGTTAGAAAATAAAGTACTGGAGGTAGAGTGAAGGACAAAAGATATCTTTAATCTGAACATCAAGGAAGACTGTGTTAAGAAATTAACATCTGAATTCACCTTGATGACTTGGAAAAATAGGGCAACTCATTATTGCTCATCCTCTCTGGGTAGAAAACTTAGGTCTTTTTCTGCAACCCTATCTTATGTTCTGTCCTCCTCTGACTTATGGAAGCAATAGAGGCCTATAGACCATGCAGTCTTGACCTCATGGTCTCTCATCATCCATCATGTTCACAGTGCTCTGAGGTTGTATACACCAGAGCTCCTACTTTAAGCCCTAAATACAGTTGACATATACAATCTTTGAATTTCTAAAAACACACATTCTCGTTTCTCTCTTTTATTCCTCTTCCATCTACCTTCTCTATTTCCTTTTCATTTATCAGTTTATCATGTCTCTATTTAAAAAATATCTCTCCTCTCCAACCTCAACATCAATTTTTATCAGTCTGAACAACTAGAACCCTAAAGTACACTTAAGTCTTGGCATGGAAATGAGGTAAGAGGTACATATATTAAAAAAATTATAGTATATTATTACATATACAAAGTTTAAATACACCAAATAATATTTTTTCAGATCACAAAAGAGACAATTTAACAAAAAAAAAATCATGAGGTGGTAAGGGATTCAAATGAAATGGGAGTTGAATGGTCACTGCTGTATTCATAACTTTGAACCATACAGTTTTTAAAATTTATTTTCTTATTTTTTTGAATTTTATTTTTTTTTATACAACAGGTTCTTATTAGTTATCTTTTTATACATATTGGTGTATATATGTCAATCCCAATCTCTCAATTCATCCCACCACCTCCCTGCTCCACTTTCTCCCCTTGGTGTCCATACATTTGTTCTCTACATCTGTGTGTCTAGTTCTGACTTGCAAACCAGTTCATCAACAAATACAATATTCATTTTTCTGTTTCTGATTTACTTCACTCTGTATGACAGTCTCTAAGTCCATCCATGTCTCTACAAATGACCGAATTTTGTTGCTTTTTAGGGCTAAGTAATATTCCATTTTATATATGTAGCACATCTTATTTATCCACTCATCTGTCAATGGGCATTTGAGTTGCTTCCATGACCTGGCTATTGTAAATAGTGTTGCAATGAACACTGGGGTGCATGTGTCTTTTTTGAATTATGTTTTTCTCAGGGTATATGCCCAGTAGTGGGATTGCTGGGTCATATGGTAATTCTGTTTTTAGTTTTTTAAGGAAGCTCCATACTGTTCTCCATAGTGGCTGTATCAATTTACATTTCCACCAACAGTGCAAGAGTGTTCCCTTTTCTCCACATCCTCTCCAGCATTTGTTGTTTGTAGATTTTCTGATGATGCCAATTCTACCTGGTGTGAGGTGATACCTCATTGTAGTTTTGACTTGCATTTCTCTAATAATTAGTGATGTTGAGCAGCTTTTCATGAGCCTCTTGGACATCTGTATATCTTCTTTGGAGAAATGTCTATTTAGGTCTTCTGCCCAGTTTTTGCTTGGGTTGTTTGTTTTTTTTTGGTATTGAGCTTCATGAGCTGTTTATATATATAGAGAGATTAATCCTTTGTCTCTTGATTGGTTTGCAAATATTTTCTCCCATTCTGAGGGTTGTCTTTTTGTCTTTTTTATAGTTTCCTTTGCTGTGAAAAAGCTTTTAAATTTCATTAGGTCACATTTGTTTATTTTTGTTTTTATTTCCATTACTCCAGGAGGTGGGTCAAAAAAATCTTGCTGTGATTTATGTCAAAGAGTGTTCTTCCTATGTTTTCCTCTAAGAGTTTTATAGTGTTTCATCTTACATTTAGGTCGTTAATCCATTTTGAGTTTATTTTTATGTATGGTATTAAGGGGTGTTCTAATTTCATTCTTTTACATGTAGCTGTCCAGTTTTCCCAGCATCACTTGTTGAAGAGGCTATCTTTTCTCCATTGTATAGCCTTGCTTTCTTTGTTGTAGATTAGTTGACCATAGGTGTGTGAGTTTATCTCTGGGCTTTCTACCCTGTTCCATTGATCTATATTTCTGTTTTTGTGCCAGTACTATATTGTCTTGATTATTGTAGATTTGTAGTATAGTCTGAAGTCAGGGATTCTGATTCCTCCAGCTCTGTTTGTTTTTTTTGTTTGTTTGTTTTTTCCCCTTCAAGATTGCTTTGGCTATTTGGGGTCTTTTGTGTCTCCATATAAATTTTAAGATTTTTTGTTCTAGTTCTATAAAAAAATGCCATTGGTAATATGATAGGGATTGCATTGAATCTGTAGAATGCTTTGGGTAATACAGTTATTTCCACAATGTTGATTCTTCCAATACAAGAACACGGTATATCTCTCCATCTGTTTGTATCATCTTTGATTCCTTTCATCAGTGTCTTATAGTTTTCTGAGTATATGTCTTTTACCTCCTTAAGTAGGTTTATTCCTAGGTATTTTATTCTTTTTGTTGCAATGGTGAATGGGAGTGTTTCCTTAATTTCTCTTTCTGATCTTTCGTTGTTAGTGTATAGGAATGCAAGAGATTTCTGTGTATTACTTTTGTTGTTATACAAATATAATTTGTATCCTGCAAATTTACCAAATGCATTGATTAGCTCTAGTAATTTTCTGGTGACATCTTTAGGATTTTCTAAGTATAGTATCATGTCATCTGCAAACAGTGACAATTTTACTTCTTCTTTTCCAATTTGTTTCTTTTTATTTCTTTTTCTTCTCTGATTGCTGTGGTTAAGACTTCCAAAACTTTGTTGAATAATAGTGACAAGAGTGGACTTCCTTGTCTTGCTCCTGATCTTAGAGGAAATGTTTTCAGTTTTTCACCATTGGGAATGATGTTTGCTGTGGGTTTGTCATATATGGCCTTTATTATGTTGAGGCAGTTTCCCTCTATGCCCACTTTCTGGAGAGTTTTTATCATAAATTGGTGTTGAATTTTGTCAAAACCTTTTTCTGCATCTATTGAGATGATCATATGGTTTTTATTCTTCAATCTGTTAATATGGTGTATTACATTGATTGAGTTGTGTATATTGAAGAATCCTTGCATCCCTGGGATAAATCCCACTTGATCATGTTGTATGATTCTTTCAGTGTGTTGTTGGATTCTGTTTTCTCATATTTTTTTGAGGATTTTTACATCTATATTCATCAGTGATATTGGTCTATAATTTTCTTTTTTTTTAGTGTCTGTCTGGTTTTGGTATCAGGGTGATGGTGGCTTCATAGAATGAGTTTTGGAGTGTTCCTTCCTCTGCAATTTTTTGGAAGAGTTTGAGAAGGATTGGCATTAGCTCTTCTCTAAATGTTTGATAGAATTCACCTGTGAAGCCATCTGGTCATGGACTTTGTTGAAAGATTTTTAATCACAGTTTCAATTTCATTACTTGTGATTATTCTGTTCATATTTTCTATTTCTTCCTGGTTCAGTATTGAAGGTTATACCTTTCTAAGTGAAACATACATCTTAAAGCAGCAATAATGCACAGTTTTACTTTGAAGTGCTGGTGATAGAAAGTTTATTGATTACAACTCTTCCAAGTTCTCAAGAATCTTTGTAGACTTCCTTGCCTTCTTATCTTCAATCACTCAAGTTTCTTTTAAGGTGTTAGGTAGAGAGCAGTTTCCTCTTTACATATATTAAAAGAAGACTTTCACATAAAGATCAAAAAGGTTGTTCTTTGATTTTTTTTAACTAGGAAATCTTTACTTTTTTTTAAAAACCAGCCTTAACATTAAAGAATAATTCATTACAATGCTTCTCAAACTTTTCCAATAAATAAAAGAGAAGAGAACACTCCAAAACTGATTTTACAAGACCAGTAAGACCAGTATTTGGTATTACCCTAATACCAAAGCCAGGTAAGGATAGTACAAAAAAAGAAAACTACAGGTCAATATCTCTTATGAATACAGATGCAAAAATTTTCAATACAATTCTAGCAAACCAAATTTAAACACATATTAAAATTATCATGCACCATGATTAAGTTGGTTTTACCATTGTGATGAAAAGATGGTTTAACATATGGAAATAAAAAAAATGTGATATACCACTTTAATAGAGTGAAGATTAAATTATATGACACTTTTGATAGAGGCATAGAAAGCATTTGACAAACGTCAATACAGTGTACGCTTTCATGATAAAGCTCTCAACAAATTGGGTATAGGAGGAACATACCTAACATCATAAAGGCGATATATGACAAACCCACTGCTAATATTGTAGTCAACCACGAAAAGTTAAAAGTTTTTTCTCTAAAATCAGGAACAAGACAAAGGTGCCCACTCTTACCACTCCTCTTCAACATAGTGCTGAAAGTCCTAGCCAGGGCAGTTAGACAAGAAAAAGAAAGAAAAGTCATCCAAATAAGAACGGAAGAAGTAAAATAATTGTCTCTGTTTGCTGATGACAGTTATTGATATAGAAAATCCTAAAGCTCCACCAAAACACTGGTAGACTTAATAAATAAGTGAAGTTGTAGAGTACAAAATCAAAATACAAAAAAACAGTTGCAATCAGTTGCATTTCTATACATTAATTCTGAAAGAGAAATAAACAATTCCATTTACAATAGCATCAGAAACAATAAAATATTTAGGAATAAATTTAACCAAGGAAGTTAAAAACCTATACATTGAAAACTATAGACATTGATGAAAGAAACTGAAGAAGACACAAATGAGTGGGAAGATATCCTGTGTTCATGCATCAGAAGAATTAATATTGTTAAAATGCCCATACTACTCAAAGCCATCTATAGATTCAATGCAATCCCTATCAAAATTCCAATGGTATTTTTTCACAGAAAAAATGGAACCAAAATAGACCCGAAATAGCCAAAGCAAATTGGGAAAGAAGAATAAAGTTATAGGCATCACACTTCCTGATTTCAAACTGTGCTACATAGCTATAGCAATCAAAACAATATGGTACTGGCATAAAAAAAGACCAATGTAACATAATTAAGAGCCCAGAAATAAACCCACACATATATGATCTACTAATATTTGGCAAGGGAGCCAAGAATAATCAGTGGAGAAAATATAATCTTTCCAATAAATGGCGTTGGGAAACCTGGTTATTCACATACAAAACAATGGACCCGTATCTTACATCACCCACAAAAATTAACTTGAAATGAATTAAAGACTTAAATGTAAGACCTGAAATTGTAAAACTCCTAGAAGAAAACATAGGGAAAAATCTCCTTGACATTGGTCTTGGCAATAATTTTTTGCATATGAAACCAAAACAGAGCAACAAAAACAACAATAAATTAGTGGGACAACGTCAAACTAAAAAGCTTTTTCATAGAAAAGAAATAATCAACAAAATGAAGAGGCAACCTATTCAATGGGAGAAAGTATTTAAAAGCCATATATAAGGTTAATATCTAATATATATACGGAACTTATATAACTCGATAGCAAAAAATAAAAATAAAAAACAATCTGATAAAAAATGTGCAGAGGACCTGAAATAGACATTTTTCCAAAGAAGACATACAAATGACCAACAGGTACATGAAAATATGCGCAATGTCACTAATCATCAGGAAACTGCAAATCAAAACCACAATGAGATACCAACTCACATCTGTTAGAATTGTTGCCATAAAAAGCACAAGAGATAAGTGTTGGTGAAGATGGGTAGAAAAGGAAATCCTTGTGCATTTTTGGAGGGAATATAAATTGGTGCAACCACTATGGAAGACAGTATAGAAGTTCCTCAAGAAGTTAAAAATAGAACTACTATATGATCCAGCAATCCCACTTCTCGGTTTATATTTGAAAGAAATGAAATCACTATCTTGAAGAGATATATGCACCTTCATGTTAACTGAAGAATTATTCACAATAGCCAAGACATGAAAACAAACTAAATATCCATTGACAGATGAATGGATAAAGAAAATGAGATATATATGCATATGTATGTGTATATATGTATACATATATATTATTCAGTCATAAAAAAGAAATTCCACCGTTTACAACAACATGGATAAAATTTGAGGGCATTATGCTAAATGAAATAAGTCAAACAGAGAAAGAAAAATTCTGTATGAGCTTACTTATATATGGAATATTAAAATAATCTGCTTCTCACAGGAGGCTTGAATATTTTGGCATAATTGACTTGGGGGCTGAGCCCAAGTCCACATCAAGGCAGGACTAAGATGAGACAAGAAGGAACTGGAAAGGTCTGGGCAGCCCGAGGGCAGAATCTTGACAATTGCCCCCGCCAAAAAAAAAAAAATCAGCTTCTTAATCTTTTGGTTTTACTTAAAATCTGGCACATGTCTGTTGGAGGATAGAGCAACCAGATGTTTGGACTCAACTTCTTGTCCTTCCCTTTTCTTAGATCCTGATACCTCAAGGCTTGTCTGTCTCAGTAGCTCTTTAAATATTTAATTATGTATATGTATATTTATATATATTTATGCATATATAATGTATAGTTGTATCCATCTGTATAGTTGTAATACTTTATTAATCTTTTCTAGTTGTTTTCAGTGGAATGCTAGTATAATATGAGCTAGTGATATTGCCAAGTGTTACATTTCTGTTTTAGATGTTGAATATTTAAGGATACTAAATCATAAACTAAAACTTTCAATATAGTGATACTATTGGAAAAATAATTTCAGTCCTAGGAATGGCTTATTCACAACGATGAACTCTTAAAATGGGGTTAGAAATATAAGTATCCTTGATGATTTCATATGTCTTAGGCTTTCCAGTATGAGAGCAAAGCAGATGGCTAAAATAATTATTTAGGAAGTTTCAAGCAAAATGTTTAAAAGTTATCTGTATGCTATTTGCTCACCAAAATCATATATTTTCTGTTGCTGAACTTTAACACTTAACATACAGGCCATGACTGCCCATTTAGAGGGGAGAAAAAATATATAGTGTTAATGTAAATTTTCTAAAAATGATCCAAGAACATATAGTTTCATTTTTCATGCAGTGCTGCAGTTATTTTTTTCATATATGAATACAATATTCTAAGTTTGAACATCCTAGTACATAAGACTAACACAGCATATGGTTGTGGTGATCGAGATAATTAAAAATGGTAGGCATTCTGGGAACACATAGTCACAAAAGCTTTCTAAAAAGGTCAAAATGAAAACATATTTTGGAAGATGGAGATTCAAAAATCTCACTTTCCTTGAATAACATCTGTTCTTTACTTCAATAAAGATTCCTTTTCTAAAAAATAAATATTGCTCTTCAGTCAACTGGTAGAGGCTTTTATAGAATCTTCTTTTGCAGTAAGATAGTGCCTTAAAGTGGAATGGGTGAAGGGAGGATGGGCAGAGGAGTGGGAGAGCACATCCTGTATACCTGCTTTATTATAAGATTAGTTTTTTTCTGAAATATCTGTGAATACTGGACTGAAGTGCTCTATGATACCAAGGGGGACAGAACATAGAAGACTGTTCACATCTATTGAAATGGTCCAATAATTACACACCTTTCTAATTAAAATTTTATTTATTTATTTATTTATTTATTTTCAGACAAGAGCTGTACTTAATTTGTGTATTTGGTACCTAAATGTCCTTTCAGAAAACTAGCATAGTATATGTTCTATAGCTAATGAAAACCTATACTTACAGGTCATAATGAATATTTCCTTTTCACAGGTCAAGTACACTCAAAAATCTGTTGATTTAAAAAATAAGTAAATATGGTGTTTGGCTTGAGGCGACCAGAGAAATGATAGTAAAGATGATCCAAAATCTTGGAAATAGAATGGAGAAAATACAAGAAATGTTTAACAAGGACCTCGAAGAACTAAAGAACAAAGAAACAATGGTGAACAACACAATAAATGACATTAAAAATTCTCTAGAAGGAACCAATAGCAGAAAAACTGAGGCAGAGAACAGATAAGAGACATAGAAGATAAAATAGTAGAAATAATTACAGCAGAGCAGAATAAAGAAAAAAGAATGAAAAGAACTGAGGACAATCTCAGAGACTTCTGGGGCAACATTAAAAGCACCAACATTTGAATTATAGGGGTCCCAGAAGAAGAAGAGAAAAAGAAAGGGACTGAGAAAATATTTAAAGAGATTATAGTTGAAAATTTCCCTAATATGGGAAAGGAAATAGTCAATCAAGTCCAGGAAGCACAGAGAGTCCCATACAGGATAAATCCAAGGAGAAACACGGCAAGACACATATAAATCAAGCTATCAAAAATTAAATACAAAGAACAAATATTAAAAGCAGCAAGGGAAAATCAACAAATAACACATAAGGGAATCCCCATAAGGTTAACAGCTGATCTTTCAGAGAAACTGCAAGCCAGAAGGGAGTGGCAGGACATATTTAAAGTGATGAAAGGGGAAAACTACAACAAAGATTACTCTGCCCAGCAAGGATCTCATTCAGATTCAAGGGAGAAATTAAAAACTTTAGAGACAAGCAAAAGCTAAGAGAATTCAGCTTTACAGCTTTACAACAAATGCTAAAGAAACTTCTTTAGCATTTTCAAGAGAAGGAAAAAAACTTCAATAACAATCCAAAAACAATTAAGAAAATGGTAATAGGAACATGCATATTGATAATTACCTTAAAAGTAAATGGATTAAATGCTCCAACCAAAAGACATAGACTGGTTGAATGGATACAAAAACAAGAGCCGTATATATGCTGTCTACAAGAGACCCACTTCAGACCTAGAGACACATACAGACTGAAAGTGAGGGGATGGAAAAAGATATTTCCTGCAAATGGAAATCAGAAGAAAGCTGGGGTAGCAATTCTCATATCAGACAAAATAGACTTTAAAATAAAGACTATTACAAGTGACAGAGAAGGACTCCACATAATGATAAAAGGATCAATCCAAGAAGATATAACAATTGTAAATATTTATGCACCCAACATAGGAATACCTCAATACATAAGGCAAATGTTAACAGCCATAAAAGGGGAAATCCACAGTAACACAATAATAGTAGAGGACTTTAACACCCCACTTTCACCAATGGACAGATCATCCAAAATGAAAATAAATAAGGAAACACAAGCTTTAAATGATACATTAAACAAGATGGACTTAATTTATAGGACATTCCATCCAAAAACAGCAGAATACACTTTCTTCTCAAGTGCTCATGGAACATTCTCCAGGATAGATCATATCTTGGGTCACAAATCAAGCCATGAAGAACCTAGGGGCAGGACAGGAATAAAAATGCAGATGTATAGAATCGTCTTGAGGACACTGGGAGGGGGAAAGGTAAGCTGGGATGAAGTGAGAGATTGGCATGGACATATATACACTACCAAATGTAAAATAGATAGCTAGTGGGAAGCAGCTGCATAGCTCAGGGAGATCAGCTCAATGCTTTGTGACCACCTAGAGGGGTGGGATAGGGAGGGTCAGAGGGAGGGAGATGCAAGAGGGAGGCTATATGGGGATATATATATATGTATAGCTGATTCACTTTGTTATAAAGCAGATAGTAACACACCATTGTAAAGCAATTATACTCCAATAAAGATGTTTTTAAAAAATAAGTAAAAGGATATCCATAGATGGTTATTTTCCGTAGGCAAACAGTAGAAATGAATCATCTCATTCTGTCTCTAGCCTTGAAGTAGTTAATACAAGTTTATGAAGGCTATAAAAATGATTTCTGGCATATAAATGTGATTGAGTTGTGATTCAATCAACATAGCTTTAGACTATCCCCAGGCAGATGTTAACCGTCAAGCCCTAGTATTGTCAAGTGTCATGTTCTACTTTTGTTAACCAAGACACAGAGTTTTCATGTATTAATCATTGTATCTCTTGGCATCCAGGGAAAAAAAAACAGCCAGAAACACAAAGAATAAAATGAATGGCAATGAAACAGAAAACTGCTAAATACAATTTGGTGGTCAAATCATGCTTTAGAGGGAACTTAACTTTCTAGGAGCTATACAGCAAATTGACACCGTACCTTGTCACCATAATTGGTAAGCATGGCTCTAACATCCCCCTGTCAAAAGTAAAAGGAAATAATAAAATTAAAAAAAAAACAACACTTGTACCTTGTGATAAATAATAATAAAAATATCAACTACACAAAAACAGGGTTTTATCATATTTGGACAAACAAGAGATGTACCATATCTTTAGTATCAAATGGTAAAATGTCTTACGAGTATTTTCTGAAACAGTGTCCTGATGCCCTGAAATTTCCTTCCCCCATTAATTTACCAGGCTCTTCCCTATTCATGTGAAATCTTTTCTTTCCTTCAAAGAGGCTGGAAGATTTTCTCTGATACTCCCAGTATATCTTGTATATACCTTTATTAATATGTTTAGCATTTTGATGTAAATTCTCAACTCTTTTCCTCATTATATTATAAGCGAGGAGGATTATATAATTTTTTAACATCTTTATTGGAGTATAATTGCTGTGCATTGTTGTGTTAGTTTCTTCTGTATAACAAAGTGAATCAGCTATACGTATACTTATATCCCCATATCCCCTCCCTGTTGTGTCTCCCTCCCACCCTCCCTAACCCACCCCTCTAGGTGGTCACAAAGCACTCAGCTGATCTCCCTGTGCTATGCGGCTGCTTCCCACTAGCTATCTATTTTACATTTGATAGTGTATATATGTCCATGTCACTTCTCTCACTTTGTCCCAGCTTACCCTTCCCGCCCCCGTGCCCTCAAGTCCATTCTCTACATATGCGTCTTTATTCCTGTCCTGTGCCTAGTTTCTTCAGAACCATTTATTTTTTTAGATTCCATATATATGTGTTAGCATATGGTATTTGTTTTTCTCTTTCTGACTTACTTCATTCTGTATGACAGTCTCTAGGTCCATCTGACTACAAATAACTCAATTTCATTTCCTTTTATGGCTGAGTAATATTCCATTGTATATATGTGCCACATCTTCTTTATCCATTCATCTGTTGATGGACACATAGGCTGCTTCCATGTCCTGTCTATTGTAATTAGTGCTGCAATGAACATTGTGGTACATGACTCTTTTTGAATTGCGGTTTTCTCAGGGTATTGGCCCAGTAGTGGGATGCTGGGTCATATGGTAGTCCTATTTTTAGTTTTCTAAGGAACATCCATACTGTTCTCCATAGCGGCTGCATCAATTTACATTCCCACCAACAGTGTAGGATGGTTCCCTTTTCTGCACACCTTCTCCAGCGTCTATCGTTTGTAGATTTTTTGATGATGGCCATTGTGACCGGTGTGAGGTGATACTTCATTGTAGTTTTGATTTGCATTTCTCTAATGATTAGTGATGTTGAGCATCCTTTCATGTGTTTGTTGGCAATCTGTATATATTCTTTGGAGAAATGTCTATTTAGGTCTTCTGCCCATTTTTGGATTGGGTTGTTTGTTCTTTTGATATTGAGCTGCATGAGTTGCTTGTATATTTTGGAGATTAATCCTTTGTCAGTTGCTTCATTTGCAAATATTTTCTCCCATTTAGAGGGTTGTCTTTTCATCTTGTTTATGGTTTCCTTGCTGCGCAAAAGTTTTTAAGTTTAATTAGGTCCCATTTGTTTAGTTTTATTTCCATTTCTCTAGGAGGTGGGTCAAAAAGGATCTTGCTGTGATTTATGTCACAGAGTGTTCTGCCTATGTTTTCCTACACACCATTTTTAGCTCCAAATATTTGAATGTATTTTTATTTTTCTTTCCACTAAGATTAGAAAGAAGCCAATCTTCTAATTTCACATGTTGGAAGAATTAGTCTTCAGAATTCTAAAACAGACTGAATAGAATCGGATGATTAGTGCCCTACATTGCTGACCTAGTTTGTTTTCTTTCTGTTTAGTTTCCTTATAATTATGAACTATCAGAACTGCGTGTGACTTCAAAAAGCAATGTTTATGATTCTGTAAATGGAATTTTAAGCTTCACGTGGGTATGTGGTCATAAAATTGTATTATTTTTCAACAAATATATCCTATTTGGTGGAAAGTTTCATATTGTCCACTTTTATTGAGAAATGTTTAAGTAATTACTTTAAAAAATAGTCTGTTGAAAAATAGTTTTATTTTGTGAAGGGTCGTGGGTGACTTTTTCAGTGCCTCTTTGTCTTTCACAAGAGGACTATAAAATACCTTTCCAGCCTTGTTTCCTGACACCGTTCTTCATCTGTTCTGTGCTGCAGCTGTGGACCTTCCAGCCAGCACCTGAATAAACTGTGTTTGCTCAGTCAGTTCTGACTTTGCACTTGAAGCTTCCCTTGTGTGAAGGCTCATCCCCCACTTTCCCTAATTTTTCAAGACTGAACTCAAATTGTATCTTTATGAGAACTCCAAGGCTTTATGTAAAAAATCATTCCTATATTGTGAAAATAAACACACAGTGTGTTATAATTATTTGTTAATGTGTTTATTTCTCCCTATTGAAGTTGAACTTATGTGGGGACAAAGTCAGTATTGTATTATTGTTCTTTGAACTACTGATATTTAGTATGGTATTAGGCATGAGGGAACAATGAATACATCTTTACTGAATAAAATGAATGAATCTAAGCTAAAATACCAAGGACCAGCATTTCTTTCAACATAATGTACCTTATATTCTGGTTTTTGCTCTTCTTGTTATTGTTTAATTAAACATCTTCTGGGAAGAGCAAAAGTCTATTTTTATTAATGTATGTGTCTATGAAATATCTGATACCTTGATACTGTATTATTTCTAAAGATTTTAATTAACGACTATAATATATGCCTTAGTCCATATGGTTGTGCCTACAAGGAGTAATTTAATCTCTCATTCCTGTAGAGGTTTCTGGCATTTCTGAAGTGAGGGATGGCATATACTGATTCAATCTTAGCAGACTGTCACATCAGCTCACTCAAGATGGAGCTTTTTGGTGCATCAGAGGTGGATGGACGTCAAGTGTCCCTTTGATGGGATTCTCTTTCGCTCTGGAATCTTAGTACACAACTGTATATAGGGAAAGAAGGAATTGACTGCCTTTTCTCAGCACGAAAAAAGAATTTACAACATTTTCCCCAAAGTGAGAACCAACCTCCAGTCAAAGGATTGCATTTGGAAACTATCACCACCTTGTTTGATACAGTAGAAACTAATATGCTGTTCAATTCTTGTATATAGTGTTCACTCAGAGGAATTTCACCATAGATGCAAATTATCCAGATCAAGAAATAAATATGATTTTTGCTAGCAAAGAGATGGTCTTTATAGGAAAATAATGGCTTGTTTGTGAAGAAAAATGTCCTGAGATTACTTCAAAATTTTTTTACTCATGAAATAGATACTGTCTCTTTACTAGTATATTTATTTGGTACCATTGTGCCTAGGGCATTGCTCACCAATTTATTAATTCTGGATGTTACTCAAATGCAACCTACAGCCAGATTCTTCAACTTTGAAGGAATTCTTCAGCATCTTAATATTTCTCTTAAGTTCTCCAGTATTTCAGGTAATCATGCATATCTACCGCACAGGCAAGCAAATCTCTGAAGGTTCTATAGACTTCCAACTATGTTTCTTATCACAAGAACATTCAGTTCCTAGAAGTTAAAAACATAGCTCTAAGCAGCTCATAAATTCTGGCTTCAGGTTTAAACTTATGTAAGATGTCAGAGTCAATAACCTCCATAGTTGGTGTGCTCTCAATTCCATATCGTGTCATTAATTCACTTGATTTTAAAGTGTGAATCTGCTCCATAGATGGTTACCTGAGCCAGGATGATTCCTATAGTTAAGCAAGTGACCTTTAGTTCAGCTCTATAGAGAGAGACATTCATTACTTTGAAGTCTGAAAGTTATTTTCTTTAAAATACTTAGAAATACTGGAAGTAGTCAAGCCTGTGGATCTCAATGTTGAGTGTGTATAGTAATCATCTGAGGGATTTAAGATGACATTCAAGGGATCCACCCCAAGATAATCTGGTTTATTGCATTGAGTTGTGGATACACACCCTGGTGATTATGATCCAGGTGGTCCAAAGATCATACTTTGGGAATCACTGCCTTGAGCCTTATAATCCCTCTTCTTGGTAGGTTTGTAGGCCAGTTGTAGAACCACAGGAGCTGGTAGAGATTCATCTCAAGGGAGAAACATTTAAGGGAAGGCTATGAGGACTGGGGAGCAGAGTATCAGAAAAGAAGATAGAGGACCTAAAAATCTTCGGTTCAGTTTAAAAATAGTACCTCTTGTTTGTGTTAACGATTGATAATGAGGAATCAGTTGGGATTATAATCACATTCTAGTGAAAAGAGACTGCTGAAATATTGATAATTAAGGGAAATGACTTTATGTTAAAGAACAGTGGGTGACTTTTGTCTTTGGTGACACTGAAGTGATGTCCCAATCACTGTACCAATCGAGTTTGTATCCCTGGATTGGACTCTCTCTATTTTATCCTTCATGCACCTCACAGAGGATGAGGATGTCAGTATGAAGACCGTATTTGGGGTCACATTAAAAAAAGGGCAACAGAGAGCAGTGTAATCCTGCTTATTAGGAAAGATGATGGAGCTGGACTTCTCCTTGGCCTCAGCCAAAGCTAGAAACTCAGTAGAAGACCTGCATGGTCAGGCATCAGTCTGAAGGAGCAGGTGCAAATGTACAGCTTGCTATTATAGTCCAGGAGGAGGGCACCACCATGTGTGAGCTCAACCCACCTTGAGGCTGAGGACTGGAGAACAGACATGGGAAAACCAAGTGAATGTTCAGATCTGTCATTTTTTTGTGTGTAATTCAACTAGTTGGTGTCTTCTATGCCTTTTCTTGTTCTATGAACTTATTTATATGTTTATTCATTCTCATTTGTTAATTCTACTAACATTCCTTAAGGGTCTACGTGTGCCAGCACTGAACTAAATGAAGGAAATGAAACATTAACTGTGGAATTTGGTCTAATGAGGGAAACAGATGAGGACAGGTCATTACAATGCTGGATGGTAAGTGCTATAACAGGGAAATATGGGGTGCCATAAGGGCACAGAGGAAGGGAAGCTTGCTCAGAGTTGGGGATCCAGGAAGGCTTCCCAGTGGCAGAAGAATCTGAGCCCTGAAGGATGAGTATTATTAGTCAGAGAGTTGAAGAAATAGTGTTGTAGACAAAGGGAATAACTTGTGAGAGTCATGAAGAGGGAGCAAGAATGGTGTGATCATGGAACCAAAAACTCAGCACATGCATGGACCATCCTGAAACCTGGGCATAGGGATGAGACTCCAGAGGAAATTGTGGAGAAACTGGAGTCTCACTGGCTTTAGGGAATTGTATAGATGTATAAGTTCATATTTGGGTATTGTCTTCCTGTTCCTTTCTTACAAATTTATGGACAAATTGGGACTATATATTGCCCAAATTCAATACATTTCATCCATCATTTAATTTTAATTTTTTTTTTTTTGCCATGCTGTGTGGCTTGTGGGATCTTAATTCCCCAACCAGGGATTGAACCTACACCCTCATCAGTGAAAGGGCAGAGTCTTAACCACTGGAACACCAGGGAATCTCCCTATCCATCATTTTAGACCCCAATATAAGCAAATCAAGCCATATGTTTTATTGAAATTTTTATTCTGTAATTAACCTTAAACTTAAGCTAAAAAATATCAAAAATGATGAAGTTTTATTTAATAGGTGATAAATAACTTTCATGGACTCTGACCAGGTGCTGAACACCTTTCAGAATGCTTTGCAAATATTAATATATTTAATCCTTATAAATAACCCTTTATGTAGATATGATTATTATTTTCCTATCACAGGTGACAAAACAGAAGCATCGGGAGGTTAAGTCACTTGCTCAGGGTACATTAGAGCTACCTATTGCAGGACAAGTCTAACTCCAGAATTTATCCTCTTCACTCTTATGTTTTACAGACTTTTTGTTTAAGTCTATCTATTCATTTTTTTAAACTGACTTAACCGACACAGTTTATTTCCTTACAGTTCTTTTTTTTTAAATTTATTTTTACAGAGATTTTGATTTAAGAAATAGCTGGTGCAAAGAAACAGAGTGATAACATTTCTCTAGTGGGTGAAAGGTATAGTTAGGACTCAAAGTGGCTGGTTTCTGATCAGAAATAGAGAGGCTACCATTTTTAAAACCTAAAACGTATACAGAAGAGGCACATTTTAGACAGCTCATGGACATCACTCTCAGTCCTTGCAGCCCCACCTGTTATTTCAGACATCATTTTGAAGCACTGTTTTCACCAGCTGTGTGTGGATGAGATAGACTTGACAGCATCTCTCCTTGCATCTCTTGTTTCCTACTGTGGGGATTCTTAGGTGTTGCCGTGGGAGCCCTGTTGGTCTGTACACATGTGCAACCTGGAAATTCAGGGAGAAAATGCCCATGGCATCACCTTGAACCAGTGGGGGCTGGGGGGCAAAAGTCTAGAGATCAATATTTTCTCCTAATTCTAAGCTGCATTTCATAAGGCTCATCAGAAGTCCTGTTGGTTTGAGCTGGATCAGTTGTAGCAGTTGACCGTCTGGACGATGCAGCCTTGTACTGGCTTTCCCTTGTTCCCTGGTTCACTTTTCCTGGACTTCATTTCTGCTCATTGGGATCACATTTGCATATAAATTCCTGGCATGCAGACCTCTGTCTCACTCAGACTCTGCTTTGGAGAAACTAAGGCTAAGATGATGAGTTAGAACATTGGTCCCAATGTCAGAGTAGTTTGATAATTAATTATGGTGTAAACGGTAGAATATGACACTGCTATTCTTATAGGAATAAAGCAATGGTGATTCCCTTTTTAGGTTTAAACGTTGGAAGATGAGAGGTGTATAAAAGTCTCAAAACTGAGCTCCAGATGCAAAACTCCATAAGATTTTCCTCTGAAGTACAGAGATCAGAAACACTCATCAGGTAGAACTCATCATAGTAATCAGACTAGCAATATTTAGCTCTGGGTTCCATCACAAAATAATTACAAGATTTAGGAAAGGTAATAGTTTCATGGCTTAGTATCTCCCTTTTCTGGATGGAACACAGGCATGTGGATGATTGTTACTATCTGTCTTCAGTGTTTTGTACAATGGTGTTTATAACACTCTTGCTGCTGTTAGGAATAAACCCTTGGCATAATCACATAAAGACGTGTCTAGAATTGTGAAGATGGTGAGATCTTTATCCTACTTGCAAACTAACAAATTAACTTGCCACAGATTTTTGGATGCTGGTAGGAGATACAAGACCCCTGGGTCAGAGATAAAGGGCAGTTTATTACTCACAGCAATAGCAGTAGCCAAAGTATCAGCATTTTTGTACTGGTTCTTCGGACCCAGTTCTCATCAGGTGATGCAAACAGGTCCAGGTGATACATATACATATAGTGGGTTGCATTACAGGAAGTGAACTCTGAATTTAGGGAACTCAAATCTTTAAGAATGGGAAGCAAGATACCTGCCCTTTGCTCGGGGCACTCGTCTTTTTTTTTTTTAACTTAATTTCCACACATTTTGTGTTCATAAACACTTTACTAGTCTTATTTTATTTATTTATTTATTTATTTATTTATTTATTTATTTATTTATTTATTTATTTATGACTGTTTTGGTCTTCGTTGCTGTGTGCAGGTTTTCTGTATTTGTGGCAACTGGGGGCTACTTTTCATTGCGGTGTGCAGGGTTCTCATTGCGGTGGCTTCTCTTGTTGCGGAGCATGGGTTCTGGGCATGCAAGCTTCAGTAGCTGCAACACACATGCTCAGTAGTTGTGCTGCACAGGCTTAGTTGCTCCGAGGCATGTGAGATAGTCCCAGACCAGGGATCAAACATGTGTCCCCTGCATTGACAGGTGGATTCTTAACCACTGCACTACAAGGGAAGTCTCAGACATTATCTTTACTAACCTGTACAGTAAGCAAACAGGTCCTTTACTCTGGAGGGAAACATTACATTAATTTTCTAAGTCTGTAATCAAACCTTCTTTTGGCTCCAGAGGGAGATATCTATCTCTGTTTTCCAAGGCTGCTAAGCACACAAACATCCTTGAAAATATAATCTGGATGAAGGGCAGGACATGAAGAAATTTGACCCATGGATTATTACCTCCCAGTAGCTCTTCAGAAACTTTGTGTGAAGAGTATATGGAGTATTACACTTCCATGAGACCCATGCCTGCTGCCCGGGGGGGAAGAGTTTTGGATGCCAGGAAATGGAAGTAGTCATACTGATGCTACCATGAACAAGGTAAGGAGAATATTTTCTTATCTCATTTACACAAGCACCAGTTGTTTATTAACAATCTATTGTTCAGAATTGTTATATAAATACATATACATGTATATTTATAAGTAAATAGATGTATTAGATATGTAGTTAGAGCTAAGCATAGATATATAGATATATAATTGAACTCTTTTGATCTTAGTATAAATGATACACGTGACTTATTTTATTATTGCCACTTGTATTTCAAGTAGTATTTCCTTGTATTAGATTTTGTTTGGAGAGTTATTAAAGTTATCATGATCATCAGAAAGAAAGTGCAACACGACATGCTTATGTTGTAATGATTTCACAAAACTTTCACTGAAGGGGCATATGAATATTATCTGGGTAATATGCACTAGAGAAAGACTATGTAGACATTTCAAGGATAATTGGACATAGGCTCTGAGCTGCTAGTTATACCCAGGGACAATCGTATTCCATTGTTGGAGAGGGCATATAAATGAAGAGCTTGGGTCAGGTTCATTGTGGGTGGGCTCATTCCTCATATCCATATGGCAGTCATATCCCTGGTTCCCCAAATGTATAATTGGATTTGTTATACTGTACCAGCCAGAAGCTCTCAGCCTGAAAGTGGAATGGGATACGTTTTTTGGTACAACTATGTCAACTTTATGTTGGCACCTGGAAGGATGAGGTGCCATCCTCCAGGGTGTATTAAATAACCTAAATCAGTGATCATAAGATGGTGTTGTTTTCCCAGCAGGTGGAATAAGAGGGTCTAGAAATAGAAACAGAGTGGCCCAGCTTTCCACCACTCCTACGACCCACTTGAGGGAAATTTTACCTTTCTTTTCCTTTAATTTTAGGCTCTGTGTGTTTGGAGGTCCTTGATCCCAGAAGGAGAATGGTTTCACTAGGAGACAAAATAAAAACCCTATTGAACTTTAAGTTATTATGGCTGCCTGGTCATTTCAGCTCCCTCATATCAACAGACAAGAAGGCAAGGAAAGAAGATATGTCAAGGTAGGTGACCCCAATTATCAAGTGGAAGAAAGTTTGCTGTTTCACACTGGGGCAGTTTGGCACCACTGATCCACTGGTGTGTTTCTTGGTACTCACATAGTCCACTGTGATGGGGTGTTGTGTACAAGTACAGCAGCCATGACCCAAGAATTACATGGTGACCAGGGACTCAGATCCCTTAGAGATTAGAGTTTGGGTCACCCCAACAGGTCAGCTACCTAGACAACAGAGGTACAAACTGAGGGTGTAGAGAATCTAGAATGGGTAGTAAAGGCAGGCACTGATGAGTATCACTTAGAACCTTGAGAACAGCGGTGGTGGAAAGGTCTGCAGTAGTTCATTCTACTAACCTTCCTCTTGTGAGTTTCATTGGAAAATGAGACCAATTAGAATCCTGAAGAAGATATTCCTAGATGGGGAGAACTTATTAAGTAGATTCAAGCATCTTAAATTAGGGTGGACTGTAGTGAACACTATTATGTGCCACCCAGATCACCATCTTCAGAGCTAAGGTGCTCATCCCCCAAGCATGAATATGTTGGCTGCTGATGGCTCTGAGCTCTGTCCCTCTCTGAGAATTGCCCTTGGTAGACGGACACTCCTTCCCTCAAGGTTATGCTTCCTTGCTGGAAGAACTCAGCATCCAATAACTAGTCAGTTTGGGGTCCAAAGTCTTGACCCCCTTGACTTAGCTTGGGATAATTCTCAAGGGCCATCCTCAACACAGAACTCTCCATGCTGAAGTTTTGGTGTAACCGCACCAGAGTTCAACTTTTCCCTCTGCAAAATCCTACTTCCATCACTCCCTTACATGTATTATTCTTGTGAAGACTTGCCAATAAACTCCTTGTATGCAAATCTCAGGGTCTGTATTCAAGAAATCTGATTGAAGACAACCTGTACATCTATTTCCGTGTAGGACAGTTTGGGTGATTTAAATTAATAACAGCATACCACCTTTGGTTTAGTATTTACTTAGTTTGGAATGAGGGTGAGAGATTTCATGTAAGAGAGAAAATATGTAACACAATATTTTTCCATGGTAGATGACCAAATACAAGGAAAGAAAACTACCTTCTCCGTTTGTAACAATTATAAAAGAAGAAATACGGGAGGGTGCCAAATCTTTTCTGAGGCTCTGATGCCTACAGAAACTTGAAAGGGAAAGGCCACTCCAATTCTCGTATGGACTACTTTGTCTTTGGCCTTGTAAAGGGCAAAATTGGGACTGCAAGAGTGAAAGTGAAAGAGTAATAGTTTGTTTCTCTCTCAATTCCCTTGCTATTGGATTTTACTCCTGGCTGGCTCGCCCAGTACTGTGAAGTTCATGAGCTCTGTTCTCATTCTGACTCAGTCTGAGGCCACACACTTCTCAGGTCACTTTAGTAGCACAGCAATGAAGGTGAAATTATTATTTGTAATCACCTCTTTTGTGTTCTTGCAAGTTAAGCATTGCTGGATAAAAACACTCTTTTTACTCAATTCTTCACAATTTCAAATTGAAGCATATTTTTACCATGAAGAGCAGACTAGAAATCCTGATACTTGACTGAATTTATTTATTATTATATATTCTTTCAGTATGGCAATGTGGTGAAGTGGCCGACAGCCCAGCACTACTCACTTTTCCCTTGCTTCCAGGAAGTAGTACAATGATGGTTAACAGACATGGCTGTAGAAATCTTTTCTTTTAAAAATTCCTGTGACAACATTAAATTGTATGTCAAATATATACATATGTATAACCAAAAATATGGAAGCATGTATTTTTCCAGTCATATTTAATTGTATCAGCATAGAGTTCATATTGACTTCTGCAGCAATAGCTAATGAGCCATGTGTAGAAGAATCCAGATGTTTAGATTACATGCTCTGCCAATCCATTGTACAAAGTTTCAATTATGACAATGTCTTGCATCTTGTGGAAAGAACTGCATCACCAATAAGGAAATACAATTGAAGGCTTTGAAGGCTGATTACATTGTTGCTATTTACAAATATGGGGGGATTTTCCTACTGACAGTGTTATTTTCAGTAGGAAGTGATGAGGTTGGGTGAAAGGATTCATGGCTTGTGTTTCCATGAAACCCTTCTAATCGTTACTACTTATATGACAATGTGTTTGTTTCATTAACTCCAATCACAGTTGCACTCATACACACACACCACAAAATACATGAACACAATGAATGCTTTAAGAGAGATGTAAAGTGCTCAGGGGCAGGGTGATTGACACCCATTGGGACAGAGCAGGAACAGCTTCCCTAAGGGATTCCTGGGGCTAGATACTGAAAGATGGGGTTTTGGCAGTTGCAGACTGGGGAGAAGGGAAGTGAACAGAATTGAATGAGCCAAAGACAGATAATGAGGA
This sequence comes from Pseudorca crassidens, assembly GCF_039906515.1. Lineage (NCBI taxonomy): Eukaryota > Metazoa > Chordata > Mammalia > Artiodactyla > Delphinidae > Pseudorca > Pseudorca crassidens. The sequence goes on along the minus strand of NC_090300.1, from coordinate 133,160,610 downwards.
AAAGGCAAAGTGTTTTAAACATCTGCTGTATTCCTGTCAGTATTTACATATTTAGGCTCTTCTTTTTGGGACAGAGCAGGGATGGGACATTTCAACAAATCAAGTTGAATTCATTTAACTATATCAAGCTGTAAAACTCAGTGTTCTTTAGTGTGAGTCACTATTTTATTTGTCCCAACAACACTAAAACTTACATGTCTCCCCCACAAAGCTCCCACCTGATTTGACACGGTTGAGAAATAAGTAAGAGAGACAGGTTCATGGACATGATTGTAGGATAACATGAACATATGGCTCTCAGAGGTGTAAAGAGAGAGAATAAAGCATAGAAATGGTTTTATCAGGGAAAACCATAGAAAAGAAGCAGTTCTAAGATCATGGTCACTCTTCCTGGTCCCTCAGCTGCAAACATCAGCAAAACAAGTATTGACTTTGCTCTTGCAATTGTTAATGTTTAAGCAGAAAGCAAGACAGGGTGGTCTTACAGATGTGTGCTAAGGGTCTTTTTTTAAGTCACAACTGTCAGTGATCGTTTTGTTTCTTCTATCCTTACCGTCATATTCACGTTTGGGACTTCAACTTTGACCTCAAGGTGAAAGTCATCGAAACCGATGTCTTCGGACATCTTTTACTGCAAAGCTCTAGTACCCCATTTCAAGCTACGAGGTGCCTCAGACTCAGCAGTGCAAATCTTAGCTCCTTGTTTCACTGCTCCCCCTGTTCACATCCTTGCATCTCCCAGCCAGAACACCTACCTCCTGTTGATCCATCTCTTTGTGGTAGTAGTTTGCTCTTTGTTCTCTGTGGTCAAAGCTTTGGCTTCATTCAATTCCTCTTTCTTTTGAACTTTAAAAATCAGTTGTTTGCATCAGTCTTTTTCATTTTCTTTACAATTGAAGTGACTCATGAATCATCCCTTCTTTTCCATTCCAAACACTAATGACATACTCTGGAACTTCAATTTCTCCTAGTGTGTGCTCTGCAGCAAGCTTCTTAATTGGTTCTTCTTAATCCATTTGCTCATTCTTTTACCTGTACACTTTCTAAAATGCAAATCTGATTATGATGAAGAAGTTGATAACTGTAGCTAAATGGTAGGGAAACTAAAACCTCCCACCTTGTTGGTTTGTGATGAAAATTAATCAAGATGTTATTCATAAAGCATTTAGCTTAGTTACTGGGATATAATATATTCTGAATAAATATTGACTAGTATGTCTCTCTTCACCTTAGAAGCACTATGTACATATTCCTCTTCTCAAATACACCTGATTCTCCCTCACATATGGGGCTTCTCACATCCATTCCTTTAGCTGGAACACTCCTTTGTCCCGTCTTCAACAGGGTATTTCCTATTCATTCTCCAATGTCTGTTCAACATTATATGTTTATATCCAGGTCTTCCCTGAGTAGCCAGATCTGTTTAAACCACTCTGATGTGCACTCCAGCAGAACTTTGTATTTCCAATCTCAAAGTTATTGTGTTCTGGAATAGAAAGTCTTCAAACCAAAAGGTTGATGGGCAAAGAATATAGAGCATATTTATTTTCTATAACTGATAGCATCTTTCTCAATGACTCTTATTCTAGTGAGGAATTCTAACATGCCTTTAGGTTATTTCCAGTTTTTCCTATGTAACTTATTGGGTGTCATTTGATTTCTTTTGGGTTTATGTCCAGTCTTCCATATTTCTTCTCTGCTCTCTGTTCCTCCTTGCAAGGACACCCACAATGGTCCTTTCTTGGGTCTTGACACCTCCTTGGCTCTTACAGGCTTGGCAGACCTTTCTGAACTTTAGCCACTTGCTACATTAGTGGTCCACTGCAGTCTCATCAGTTCTTAATTTTTCTGCCTTTGCAAACCTCCACATGGCACACGAGGACTTCTGAGCCACCCTCCTGCCATGCAGAAGCAGAGGGAGGTTCAAACCTTCCTTCTTCTTGGCCATTCTTGCAATACTCTTCAAGGGTGAATAAATTTACTGGGCTCCAGGAAAGAGGAGGATGTGGCATTAGAACAGTTTCATTCAGGAGGAAAATGAACTGAAAGGGATATTTGAAAACTATCCCTTTCAATCCAAGGGAGGCTGGAAAGGATAAGAAGCCAAATAGGAAGGCCTTATTTGGGGTTCTAAGAAGGGTCCACCTCATGCAATGCCTCTCACCCCAGCCTGGGTAGTTTTACGTAGAAATAACAAGTGCGCTTAGTCAGAAAGAAGGTCAGTGATCACACTCCTAATCCTTTTTCTCATCAAAGCATTTCCTGACACTTTGCCTCTATTTTATCCTATGTATTTTTCTATTATTGTACCCATCTCATTCACTGCATTTTCAATATCTGTCTCCTCTTTCTCAACCAGTAGTCCTCAGTTGGAGGCTATCTTGCCCCCAAATGACAGCTGGTAATGTCTGGAGACACTTTTCATTGTCATAACTCTGGATCAGGGGTAGGGGGGTGCTATTGGCATCTAGTGACTAGAGGCCAAGGGTGACATTAACATCCTGCAATGTACAGGAAGGTTCCCCACAACAAAGGATTGTCTAAATATCAGTAGTGTTGGGGTTGAGAAACCTTATTCTAGACTGTAACGTCCTTAAGGGAGGAATTATGTCTTATTTATCTCATTTCTATTACCTCACATATTGTTTAGTACACAGTAGAGACTTAATAATTGCTTTTTTTTAAACATCTTTATTGGGGTATAATTGCTTTACAATGGTGTGTTAGTTTCTGCTTTATAACAAAGTGAATCAGTTATACATATACATATGTTCCCATATCTCTTCCCTCTTGCATCTGCCTCCCTCCCACCCTCCCTATCCCACCCCTCCAGGAGGTCACAAAGCACAGAGCCGATATCCCTGTGCCATGCGGCTGCTTCCCACTAGCTATCTACCTTACGTTTGTTAGTGTGTATATGTCCATGACTCTCTCGCCCTGTCACAGCTCACCCTTCCCCCTCCCCATATCCTCAAGTCTGTTCCCCAGTAGGTCTGTGTCTTTATTCCTGTCTTACCTCTAGGTTCTTCATGACATTTTTTTTCTTCTTAAATTCCATATATATGTGTTAGCATACGGTATTTGTCTTTTTCTTTCTGACTTACTTCACTCTGCATGACAGACTCTAGGTCTATCCACCTCATTACAAGTAGCTCAATTTCGTTTCTTTTTATGGCTGAGTAATATTCCATTGTATATATGTGCCACATCTTCTTTATCCATTCATCTGATGATGGGCACTTAGGTAGTTTCCATCTCTGGGCTACTGTAAATAGTGCTGCAGTGAACAGTGGGGTGCATGTGTCTTTTTGAATTATGGTTTTCTCAGCGTATATGCCCAGTAGTGGGGTTGCTGGGTCATATGGTAGTTCTATTTGTAGTTTTTTAAGGAACCTCCATACTGTTCTCCATAGTGGCTGAACCAATTCACATTCCCACCAGCAGTGTAAGAGTGTGCCATTTTCTACACACCCTCTCCAGCATTTATTGTTTCTAGATTTTTTCATGATGGCCATTCTGACTGGTGTGAGATGATATCTCATTGTAGTTTTGATTTGCATTTCTCTAATGATTAATGATGTTGAGCATTCTTTCATGTGTTTGTTGGCAGTCTGTATATCTTCTTTGGAGAAATGTCTATTTAGGTCTTCTGCACATTTTTGGATTGGGTTGTTTGTATTTTTGTTATTGAGCTGCATGAGCTGCTCATAAATTTTGGAGATTAATCCTTTGTTAGTTGCTTCATTTGCAAATATTTTCTCCCATTCTGAGGGTTGTCTTTTGGTCTTGTTTATGGTTTCCTTTGCTGTGCAAAAGCTTTGAAGTTTCATTAGGTCCCATTTGTTTATTTTTGTTTTTATTTCCATTACTCTAGGAGGTGGGTCAGAAAGGATCTTGCTGTGATTTATGTCATAGAGTGTTCTGCCTATGTTTTCCTCTAAGAGTTTGATAGTTTCTGGCCTTACATTTAGGTCTTTAATCCATTTTGAGCTTATTTTTGTGTATGGTGTTAGGGAGTGATCTAATTTCATACTTTTACATGTATCTGTCCAGTTTTCCCAGCACCACTTATTGAATAGGCTGTCCTTTCTCCACTGTACATTTGTACCATATTTATCAAAGATAAGGTGTCCATATGTGCGTGGGTTTATCTCTGGGCTTTCTATCCTGTTCCATTAATCTATCTTTCTATTTTTGTGCCAGTACCATACTGTCTTGATTACTGTAGCTTTGCAGTATAGTCTGAAGTCAGGGAGCCTGATTCCTCCAGCTCCTTTTTTCGTTCTCAAGATTGCTTAGGCTATTCGGGGTCTTTTGTTTTTCCATACAAATTGCAAAATTTTTTGTTCTAGTTCTGTGAAAAATGCCAGTGGTAGTTTGATAAGGATTGCATTGAATCTATAGATTGCTTTGGGTAGTAGAGTCATTTTCACAATGTTGATTCTTCCAATCCAAGAACATGGTATATCTCTCCATCTATTTGTATCATCTTTAATTTCTTTCATCAGTGTCTTATAATTTTCTGCATACAGGTCTTTTGTCTCCTTAGGTAGGTTTATTCCTAGATATTTTATTCTTTTTGTTGCAATGGTAAATGGGAGTGTTTTCTTGATTTCACTTTCAGATTTTTCATCATTAGTATATAGAAATGCCAGAGATTTCTGTGCATTAATTTTGTATCCTGCTACTTTACCAAATTCATTGATTAGCTCTAGTAGTTTTCTGGTAGCATCTTTAGGATTCTCTATGTATAGTATCATGTCATCTGCAAACAGTGACAGCTTTACTTCTTCTTTTCCGATTTGGTTTCCATTTCTTTCCTTTTCTTCTCTGATTGCTGTGGCTAAAACTTCCAAAACTATGTTGAATAAGAGTGGTGAGAGTGGGCAAGCTTGTCTTGTTCCTGATCTTAGTGGAAATGCTTTCAGTTTTTCACCATTGAGGATGAAGTTGGCTGTGGGCTTGTCATTTATGGCCTTTATTATGTTGAGGAAATTTCCCTCTATGCCTACTTTCTGCAGGGTTTTTATCATAAATGGGTGTTGAATTTTGTCAAAAGCTTTCTCTGCATCTATTGAGATGATCATATGGTTTTTCTCCTTCAATTTGTTAATATGGTTTATCACATTGATAGATTTGTGTATATTGAAGAATCCTTGCATTCCTAGAATAAACCCCACTTGATCATGGTGTATGATCCTTTTAATGTGCTGTTGGATTCTGATTGCTAGTATTTTGTTGAGGATTTTTGCATCTATGTTTATCAGTGATATTGGCCTGTAGTTTTCTTTCTTTGTGACATCCTTGTCTGGTTTTGGTATCAAGGTGATGGTGGCCTCATAGACGGAATTTGGTAGTGTTCCTCCGTCTGCTATATTTTGTAAGAGTTTGAGAAGGATAGGTGTTAGCTTTTCTCTAAATGTTTGATAGAATTCACCTGTGAAGCCATCTGGTCCTGGGCTTTTGTTTGTTGGAAGATTTTTAATCACAGTTTCAATTTCAGTGCTTGTGATTGGTCTGTTCATATTTTCCATTTCTTCCTGATTCAGTCTTGGCAGGTTGTGCTTTTCTAAGAATTTGTCCATTTCTTCTAGATTGTCCATTTTATTGACATAGAGTTGCTTGTAGTAGTCTCTCATGATCTTTTTTATTTCTGCAGTGTCAGTTGTTATTTCTCCTTTTTCATTTCTAATTCTATTGATTTGAGTCTTCTCCCTTTTCTTCTTGATGAGTCTGGCTAGTGGTTTATCTATTTTGTTTATCTTCTCAAAGAACCAGCTTTTAGTTTTATTGATCTTTGCTATTGTTTCCTTCATTTCTTTTTCATTTATTTCTGATCTGATTTTTATGATTTCTTTCCTTCTGCTAGGTTTGGGGTTTTTTTGTTCTTCTTTCTCTAATTGCTTGAGTTGCAAGGTTAGGTTGTTTATTCGAGATGTTTCCTGCTTCTTAAGGTGGACTTGTATTGCTATAAACTTCCCCCTTAGAACTGCTTTTGCTGCATCCCATAGGTTTTGGGTTGTTGTGTCTCCATTGTCATTTGTTTCTAGGTATTTTTTTATTTCCTCTTTGATTGCTTCAGTGATCACTTCATTATTAAGTAGTGTATTGTTTAGCCTCCATGTGTTTGTATATTTTACAGATCTTTTTCTGTAATTGATATCTAGTCTCATGGTTGTGGAATAATTGCTTTTTTAATGAGTAAGTAACTGCATGAAGAGAATGAATGAATGAAGAGCAGACATATAATTTTTGAAACCCCCAAACCCTTTTGGTTTTGGTTCTTCTGGTTAGTATAAGTTTGGTAGTTGAGCAGAATAAATGTTACACCTAATCTCTTTTGGATTCCAGACACTGGTAAAATTTTTAAAATTCCTATGTCTTCTGAAGGAGAGGAGGGAGATAACATGGGAACAACCCCTTGCTTATTCCTCCTCCAAGCCACCTCCCCTAACAAATAGATGATGTCATGACCCTGAAAGACTTTATGAGGCTGTATCAGAACACAGTATGCTGCTGGATACTTCCATCCAATGATTAAGAAGTTTGACTAGAACAGTTCTACGGGCATGCAGCATCTTCTCTCAAGAATGGGAATTGGTAGTGAATTATCGTCCATATGACACATGTGTGTCAATGCATGGTTTGATTGCTTGAAGGGCATCTCCTGAAACAAACTCTGAATGAGAGAAATAGTGCAAACGGGTGGATGTGTCAATGGCAGAGTTCTGGTAAGAAGTATGCAAGTGATCCAGGGACTCTGCATTTGTAGTTTTCTAAGATGGAATTACCAGTTATTTACACCCAGCCAAGTCCTAGCTCATGCCCACATGTGTACAGTGCTCACTCTTAACTAGTTTGTGCAGGTTTTTTTGTTTTTTTTAATTTTTTAATTTTTACCATACTGTCTTTCTGGAAGTTTTAGATATTCTTCAAATATTTGACAATCCAGTTGATCCTGTGATAAATTTACATGAGTGAAGAAAAAAGAAATGAAAAGTTTAGGAATTACCATTTTTCTGATTTCCAAAATGGCCCTTTATATGAAAGAATAAACTTGGTTGCATGAAGTCTATTTTTATGTGAGGATTACCATTTTAAGGGTAAATGTCCTATTGATATACATTAGATAATCCAAGACATATTTTTAGATGATTGCTAATAGTAGATGTATTAAAACTTGATTGTAGAATGAAGAAATTTGCAAATACTTATTTTACAGTATCCCTAAAAATGAATAACCACTACTTCCTTTTCATGAGAGAGCCGTATTTGGTAACATGGAGGGAAGAAATAATTTAGTCTGTGAGGGCTTCTGTCAGGTCAATAGCAGAGGGAGAAAGGGAGCATCCAAATGGGAGGGAGCCCTGGCTTACTCACTTGCCACTTGCAAGCCACTCTGTGAGTTTTTGATCCTCAAACAATCCCAGAAGGGGCCTGAGGGAAAATATTTATCCTCCGTATTAAGGATGAGGAAAATAAAGCATAGAGAGACTGAGTCACTCATCCAAAACCACACAAGTGGCACCTTGTGCAATTACAGATTGAGTTCCCGTCTATGAGTGAATTCCCTTCCATCACCCCACAACCTTTCTCATAAGCAAATAGGCTAGTGGTTCTCTACTTAACCTGCTGCCTATAACAATCACATGAGTAGCTTTCAAAGGACACTCTTGTCCAAGTCCAACCCCAGAATATCTGCTATAATTGGTCTGAAGGTAGAGGCCTAGAAGTTAGCTCTTTTTTTTTTTTTACTCCACAGGTGATTCTAAATTGTTATAAATGTTGAGAACCACTGGCCTGAGTCCTAATGGTCCTGCAGTTCATTTTGTCCTTTGTATCTGAGAAATTCTGTTTATTTTGGACTTTTTCATGGGACATTTACAAGAATTTGACAAGGAATTAAATATGCCTTAATTTGAGTGACACAGAGCAACTTTTGATTATTTTCCATAAGGCAGGATGTTATTAAACCAGCTCTATTAAGCGGGGTTTATAATGGAAGATCATAGGGTTAATCATGAGTAAAAAAACAAAGTTTAGCTGTGTGAAAAGTAAAAAAAATCTTTTCAATTTGCTGCATCATATCTTTGGAATCAGTTACCAGTGGCCTGGATTGTCAGTGGAGCATTCTTGAGGCAACTGCAAAAACACATGTAGTTTACCAGGCCATGAGCTAATTAGTCCTGTCTCCAGTCCAGATAACACTTAGATTAGAGGTCACTGTTTATCTTATTGCATTCATTTGAAAAGTGTATTCCTTATATGGAATACCTTTGTGTTTTCCTCTCTATGTTAAACTGTTTGAAAGCCATAATGTGATGTTTTGCATTTTGAAGTATAGATCCAAGGACAATATTTTCTTCCATGAAGAATGGGTCCCTTGACTATGTCTTATTGTACATGGAATTTACATGGCCCCTGAGACATCTTTAGCTCATTCTTAGAACATGCTCTTCTTTATTTTCTAAATTTCTATTCTCACTGTTATTTTTGTCTTTTTCTACACTGTTTTTCTTTTCTCCCTACCTGCATCTTAGGTCTACCAAGGATTTGTGACATCACAAATGAGTCTCATCCATGCTCAGTGTGTACTGTTGAATTAAAGAGATCAATTGTCTCTGGACTTAAGTACCAACTTCTTTCTGTTTTACATTCAGTAGTTTTGTCTATTAAGGGAGTCATATACCTTTTTGCAATTTTAGAAACAAACTACATAAAACTAAACTTAACAAAGGGTGAAGCTATGTCTCAAAACAATGGCCTATAAACTAATCTTTGAAAGAAAGTCAATTTAATGTGTCCATCTTTTAAAGAGAAACCCTAAACTAAGTGTGTCTCTCAAATACTAAAACTTTGATATCCACATTGATGTCCATTTGATATCCACATTGTATGTATCATCCTTCTTTTGCCTTCAGACCTTTTAGACTTTGTAAAAAGGCGGAAGAATTATGCTGTGAATTCAAGGCTTTTGTTCACACTTTTCCTATAGTATGATATGTCTGATGATACTAAATCAGATATCAGGGAAGATAAAGAGCTATAACAGATCAAATTTTAGCTCTTCCCTCCTGTACCACTCCCACAAATATACGGTCTCTAGAATAAGGGTCAGGATTTGCATTTTTATGATTTAGATAACTCTAAGCCATCCTTATCAGCTGATCCCCTACAAATAAAAATAATTTATATAAATACAACAAGATTAAAAAAAAATCGACTCTTCATGAAAATTGAGAGGACAAACTGTCACCTTGACCTCACTGTAAAGAAAATGCAGCACTACACTTTTTATTGTTTTCTAAGGAAGGGAAAACCTAGGTAATATTTTAGACTCTTCCAGCCTGGCTGAGCCCGCTGAAGGCCTAACTTTCAAAGGTGCTGAGAGCAGAAAAGTCTGCATCTAGGACATGCAATCTGTGCTTTCTTACCAATGCACATCAACTCACAGATCCTTCTCCCCAGCTAGCTTCCTCCTCTGCTTGTACATTTGTCATGGCCTCCCTCATCAGCCTAGTCTTCATTTCATTCCCTCACCTTCCATCTGAAGTTTCCACATACGTTTTTATGTTTTATGCATATGGCAGGCTTGATATATTATTTGATTAAAGTTTATATAATACAAAATCTCTTCATTGTAATGATCATTGGCTTTGTTTTTTTGTTTCTTTTTTTGAGCCTAGGTCAATGGTTAGCTTTGATCACTGATTGTAAAGTTCCTGCTGAAGAAACTGTTACTGAAACACAATCTCAAAAGTATAAAGTACCAGAAGTACTAGAAGTATGACTGTAACATGTCACCAAAATGATTATTCACACATATCTCTGGATGTGCTACTGTTTCAGAATTTTTTGACAGAATTATTTCCCAACAACGTTTTCCTGAAATTGTGCATTTTTTTATTTGTATGAGGATTCACAGTTATGGAGCATCCATGAATGATGTTACACTTTATTTTTTTATGCTTTAAAAACTGTTGCAAATGAGCAGTGCATTATGACCTCATTGGCTGTACTTGATAAAATTTATGTGAGGTTATGGGTGAGGGGTGAGAGGGAAGTAAGCCACCTCCATAATAGGCACACAGAGGTGTTAGATAGTTTTGTGCCTTTTGTATGTGTGGCCCCTACTTGTGTGGTGTATAAGGAAGAAATGTAGAATATCTCACAGGATGTATGTGGTTGGCAATTGGAAATTGTGTATCCAGCAGATGTCATCTAATGAGAAAGCTTTGTAGAGAAAGTGATATTTAGTCTGAAAATTATAGTCTAGTTTGGATTTTGATAGGTATAGGTGCAAGAAGGGAGAGGGTAGTGAGAATAGGAAAAACATGTCAGTGAATACAAAGTCAGAAAGGTGAAAAGGCCTCAGAAATTGTTCAGTTGGAGCATGGGATACAGATGAACAGGATGCTTTGAGAAATGGGATTGGGAAAATTGCTGTTGCTGACTGTGTTCTCATGCATTCTGGGAAATGATATACTATTTCTCTTCTACTAGAGATTTTGAAGACAATTTTTTGGTGTGAAATCAAAAGCTTGAAGGAGTTCACCTGGAATTTACAGACTGGCTATCTGGTCCAGCTTCTTCTCTTCAGAGATGGAAGTGGTATTTTGTACTGATTACAAACAGAGTGCTGGATTTGGGAGATGGGGGGAAAACAGACTCCTCATATTGACTCTGTGATTTACTAGCTTTGTGAACTTGGATGAATTACCTAACTTTCCTAAGCTTCATTTTCCACATCTGCAAAACAACAACGAAGGGGTTGTTGTGAGAGTGAGGAAAACAATGCATGCAGTGCTTAGCTTAGTGGCTGGAATATGGTAAATGTTAAAAATATCTGCTGTAATTATTACTGGTGGTGCTATTGTTATTACTCATGGCTTCAATGCTATAGTTTTTCACTCTTTATTGCTTTGTTTTTACTGAAATTGCCTGGTTTGACTAGAGTCAGTGGTCAATTGTCTTGACCTTGGACAATTTGGTAAATGCAAAGTCCAATGTGCAGAAAGTCACCTAGAAGTCAGCAGTCAGCATCCTGTAAGAATTGGCCACCTGTGCCACACTTCCTGTAGTAATTTCTGTTCTGCATCTGGCTGTATCACTCCAGCTTCCAGGTATGGGAATGGTAAGAATAACATAGAGGTAGAGAGATCTCATCGCCAAACTCTCCTTTTTGGATGTCGCTGACTTCAGTATTTTCTAGAAATCTTAAGCAGCTTTCAATCTCAAAGAACAAGACAAACACTTTTTTTTCTTTCCAACGATTAAAGTACTTTTATTAAGTCATCAGATGAGCACTTTCTAAGGGAAGAATAGTTTATGTGTGGTTTGGATGCTAAACATTGACTCAGCGTCAGGCCTAAGAGGGAGAAGGCCAAGTGATGCTTGCTGACACATAAGTAATAATAATGGAAAAAATAGACTGTCCTAAGTTTGCTAAATAAAGCCATACGTTTGGAAAAGCACAATACACCAAACTCTTATATGTTCCTTTTTTTTTCAAGATTATTCTTTTCATTGCTCACCAGCATTATATTATTTTCTTCCAATACACATATCTTCCCAAGTTCCACTGTTGCCATAGTCTTCTGCTGTGTGTTCTATATTTTTGTACAGTGCTAGTCATGATTAGGTAGTATTAAGCAATACTTAGGAAAGCAAGCCATTTGAAATGACTTTTTCGGCTAGGAATTTCAGAGACTGTATGTAGTTGTTCTTCTTATTTTAGGGATTAATTACTTTACTAATACAAACAATGACTGCAATATAAGCTTTGAGAGACTGACTCACTAAGGAAACAAGACAGGTTTGGTAATGGATCCCCTGCCATTGACGCACATGGAGAACTTTCTGAAAAATGGTAATCTGAGAAATTTAATTGCTGCAAATCTGTTCACATAAAACTGATACATACATCAGGAAGTGGGCCATAATTAAATATTCTGTGATTATATGTCAGTTTCAAAGGGATTGCATTGCACAGCCAGGTGTTTTGCTTTCTTGAAATGAAAGAAAAGGGAAGTAAATCAGTTTTCAGTTATTTGGTGCCATTTTCTGTTTTCCTCCCCTGGGAAGTCATTCTGTAGATCTACAAAATGAGTCAAGGATGAGAAGACAAATTTAGGAGATGAAAAAGCAAGGAAGAAATGTTTATTTGCTATGTACCACCTTTGTGATGTTGGAGTCCTTCACCTTTCTGTGCCTCATGTTTTTCTTTCATATATGGGAAAGACTCTTATAAGCCAGTGCTCTGGGGGAGAGTTACCCAGAATCTCTTTAGGGAACATTACAGATAGAGGCTGGGAGGGAAAAGGACCCAAGTGGATGTCAACCAGCACAAAGCCATGTTTTATGTTGGGCTTTTATTGATTTTGAACAAAGTTTTCTGTGGAAACCACCCCCACTTCCCCATGTCCACACATCTGTTCTCTACATCTGCATCTCTACTCCTTTCTGGCAAATAGGTTCATCTGTACCATTTTTCTAGATTCCACATATATGCATTAATATATGATATTTGTTTTTCTCTTTGACTTACTTCACTCTGTATGACAGTCTCTAGGTCCATTCACATCTCTACAAATGACCCAATTTCATTCCTTTCTATGGCTGAGTAATATTCCATTGTATATATGTACCACATCTTCTTTATCCATTCATCTGTCGATGGACATTTAGGTTCCTTCCATGTCTTGGCTATTGTAAATAGTGCTGCAGTGAACAGTGGGGTGCATGTGTCTTTTTGAATTATGGTTTTCTCAGGGTATATGCCCAGTAGTGGGATTGCTGGGTCATATAGGAGTTCTGTTTTTAGTTTCTTAAGGAACGTCCATACTGTTCTCCATAGTGGCTGTATCGATTTACATTTCCACCAGCAGTGCAAGAGGGTTCCCTTTCCTCCACACCCTCTCCAGCATTTATTGTTTGTAGATTTTTTGTTTTTTGTATCTATTTCCTCTACTAGAATCTGAGTTTCATGGAGGAGACAATATGCTGTATACATCCCTACCTTTGTACCTTAGCATAGCAAAGCAACTGTGGCATAGCAAATGTGCAATAAACTTTGTTAAAAAAACCTTGCTTATTGTATATTGTATGGTATACTGTGCCATTTATTCCATAAATTTCTTGATGTCTACTAATGGAATGGATTGAATTGTATCCTTCTAAAAGATATGCTGAAATCCTATCTCCCAGTATCTTAGAAATGTGAACTGATTTGGAAATAGGGCTGTTGCAGATATAATCAGTTAAGTTTAGATGGTCATACCAGGGTAGAGTAGACAACTAATCCAAAATTTCTGATGTCCTTATAAGAAGAAGGAAATTTGGATTCAGACTCACATAGAGAGAACAATTCTGTGTGATGATGGGGGCAGAGATTGGAGTTATACTGCCTCAAGGCAAGGAATGCAAGGATCAAGAACCACCACTAGAAGCTAGGAAGAAGCAAGGGAAGATTCTCTATTAGAGGTTTCAGAGAGAGCATAACCCCACCAACATCTTGATTTCAATCTTCTAGCCTCAAGAGCCACGAGAAGATACATTTCTGTTGTTTTAAGTCACCAGTTTGTGGTAATTTGTTACAGAATCCCTAGGAAATTGATATAGCCAGGTAATGACCAGGTTCTGGGATCAACAGCCAGCAAGACACTTTATCTCCACTCTCATGGAGCTTTGCAATAGATAACTTCTCTTTACCCCTCCAGATCCATTCTTCACCCTTCACCTCCCTGCTTCACCACTGAGGCTGACCAGCATGGACTGTATCAAAAAGTTTCCTTGTCTTCCTGCTTCAGGTTGCTTTGGGCCAGTGAGGGAGACAGAGGCATAAAGGTGGTCTATTTACTCTGCTAGCTTATGACTTGCTGGGTCACTGTGGCTTGACTGCTTCCTTTACCAAAGACCACAACTCCTGTTATATACAGTCACCTTTCTGGGTTCTGGGAACCTCACTTTACTCTTCTTTCTTTAGCTCTGAGAGTGGTGAGAGCTCCCCACTCTCATTACTCATGGGTCAGTCCACTACCAGTTTTGGTTCTGTCTACATCTTTGGAAATAGTTCTTTTATTAAACTCACCTGGAATTACTCAGTTTGAGAGTGCTTAGAGTTCTTGCTTAGAGTCTGGGTAGTTTAGTTACTGAAGAAGACACACAATAAACATGTAAGCATATTTTTAAATGGACAGTCTAGAAATTAATTAGTAATATTAATGTTAATTAGTATTACTACTGAAAGAATAAACCAGTATATTTTGTTTTCTTTCAAAAATCAGAAAGAGAATTAAACAAATAGATTACTTTCGTGCAGAATTTGATTCATTTAGCAGCACAGAGGGGGAAAACTACTTTAAAGATCACAGTGTAATGGCTACAGAACAAATGGGAAATTTGAGAAGAGAACATCATCATAGTGTTAATTGATTTCACGTGGTTTTGAGCTTTTCTGGCACTAGGAAGATCACTACTGTATATGGTTTACATATGACTGGTATCTAGTGCCAGAATGCAACTCCCTTCTATCTATTAAGTGCACTTGTGAGTAAGGAGTGAGATCTTGAATCTTCGGCAAATAAGACTGCCTAATTCTATTTGTCCAAGAAGTAATGCATGCAGTTAAAAAAGACTTTTTTTTCCAACTAAGGAACCCCAAAGTAGATCACATTTCAGGCTGAAGAATTTATATGCTTAAACTTAGAAAATTGGTTATTTTTTATTCATACACATGTAATATCACTTTCCTTAATGCATATGTTCTCAATAAAATATAAAATTTCTATTGCATTCTGAGGAAGACTCAACATAAGTTAAAAGCATTGTATGAAAACCTTCAATATGAAGATGAGTAGGCAGTAATAAACAATTATTTTCAAGGCAGAGTTACCTAAAATTTTTTCTTGATATTTTACTGCTTATGAGATAAATTTCAAACTCTTTGGTTTCACTTTACCAAACTTACTTCTTGCTGTTCCCCTGAGGTCTTCTGTATATAGCCAAATGGGATGTGGTGGGTTTAGTTGAAAATAATACAGTAGTCTCTTTCTCAATATCTAGGGTTAGATTTCTATAAACCTTATGTGAAATGAGATCATGAGAATCAAAATTCTGATGAGTATAGTTTATGTTTATTAAAGTAGAACCATAAAAACAACCACTAAGGTACCACTGTATGTACCTTCATTTCATAATTAATAGCATTGGATGGGTACATATTGATCACCGGTAACTTTTCAATATTTCTTCTCTCATAATATAATCATTATGAACTTGTTTAGTTTGATGCTGTTAACACAGAGTGCAGAAGTTTTCCTGTGTCTGTCTGCCATCTACATCTCCAAGGCCTTCTTGATTTTATGACTTGAAATTACCTTTCTTCACCATTGGTTTCACCATATTTCCACAGACATTCACATGCATGCCTGAATTGGAAAACAAACTTGGGGTGGTCCTTATTTCTCAACCTCCATTTCCCAATTCAGGGCTGAGTGGTGCCAATTTTGAACATGATTACTGCATAACAAAGTCCCTCTCCATCCATATCCTCAGGGATGTTTCCACCCATAAACCAAAAAGTGCAGTTGCAAGGTTTGGTATTAGCCCTCCCACTGCTTCCTTTCTGTCTCCTACAGTTTTACTGCATTGCCTCTCTTTTTTTATCTGCCTCATGATTTATTGCTGCTTCATCTCCACAACTTCTAGTTTCCTATTTCTCTAATTATCTACAGTAGGAAGAACCTTAAATTCATGTGTGCAGTAACCAAAAGTCCCTGAGCACACAGTGCACAGAGTAAATCCATCTGAAGTAGAATTTCACACAAAGAAAATTTGAGATTGGGCATGAGTGATTATTCAACACATTTTTTGTGGGGTCTTCTTGCCTTTACTTGTGATCTTGCCTCTTCCCAGAACAGCCTTTGTACTCTTGGTCATCTGGGAAATGTGTATTCATCCTTTAAAACTCAAGTTAGATACCACTTCCCCTGGGGAAACTTTCCCAGCCCTATCAGGCAGAATTAGTCAAGTCCTCTGTAGCCACATAGCTCTTTGGTCTCACTTGTTACAGCAAGAACGTGTTTCCTTTTCAATAGCTACTATGTGCTTGGTACTTACCACATTGTGTTAGTAAATGTTTGCCTGTCTGTCTCACTTAGTTGACTTTGAACTTTTCAAAGCAATGATACTTTTTCCTCTTTAGATCTACCTCAGGTTTGAAGATGGTGGCATCTGGGCATGGGATATGAATACATGCTTGCTGAGTAAATAATGTATAAATATTTGAAAGAGTACATTAAATGAATTAGTAAGACTATTTGGTAGATGGATGTCAGACTAATTTATTGAATATGTATACATTATATGTATATATATATATGTATTTTAAATAAATGTTAATTCATATTTTTATGTCTATTCAATATATTTTTATCTTTAGGTTTTATTAGCTGGATTGCAAATTCTGTGAAAATAGGAACTGATACTTATGCCTTCAGCTCCAGGTACCTTGTGCCCAGTTGGCACTTACTGTGTATTTTTTAGAATTTATGAATGAAGAATAAAAAGACAACAGTCTTCAACCTTTTTTTAAATGGAGACAAGAATATTCAATCTGATTATTTTTTCAACCTAAGCTGCATCTCTCTTAGTTCTATATCACTTTTATAAGCAACTGGACGTGGAAAAGGTGAAAGTTTGGACAGAGAGTGGAGGTATAACGTATTCCCAGTCATTAAGAAGACTTTCATTTGGAAAATTCCCCTCAATACATCAGAAACAAATGCTTTGAAACAAAGGTGAACCCGTGGATGGAACTGATTTGCACATTTAAAAACTACCTCATGACTGCAGGCATCAGTTGATTCTTTGGCAAACCATTGTTTTTTCTTATCCATAAGTTGTTTGTTTTTGGAGGAAATGGGGTATTCTGTTGAGAGGAAATATATATTTTCTCACTCTGAGTACTTGTCTTTCTCACTTCTGTTAAAATTATAGTTACTGATAAAATCCAAGCCTCTTTGGTGATGGTGATTTTTTGTATGATATCTACAGATACAAATACTGCATGTGTCAAAGAGACACATGCATAAACAAAACAGCACATGCTGTACTCACAGCCAGTTACACAGAATGCTCATGTGTCCATCTGTTGCTTATTAATTTTCTTCCTGCTATTTGCATCATTCTTTTGAAGAAGCTCCAGCAGTCTATTGCTTTGCCCAATTGTTTATAATGTCTATAAATCAGGAACTTGAAGCAAATGAACTGTCTAGATTGTGTTTGCAAAATATTTGGATCTTCTGGTTTTGTTTTATTTTCCTAGCTTTAGAAAACATATAGATTAAGTTTTGATTGAAACTTATTTTCTAATTACTCATTTTTGGTGGGGAGGGGAGGAATGGTTTACTTTTTTAGCCAATGAGTAGGTTCAGACCTTGTGTTGGTGTCTTGCTCAGTTTGTTTTTAAATTCTTGCTGTAAATGTTGACAGTTTTTCTTTCTCAAGAGTCATCTGAAAAGGCAAAACAAAACCCCAAAACCCATCAAGTACATTTTTAGAAATCAGATAAAAGTGCCTGGGGAACAGATCTTTCTTCTAGTACCAGTTTTTAACATTCACCTGTGACATTTTTTAACAATGGCTATAGTTCAATGATTAAGTTCAGATTTGAGGTCTCAATGAGCTGAGTTTGGAATATGGGAATTTCTATTAGAAACCCTGATAAAGAGGACAAGTAGGGAAGGAATCCAATATTTCATGTTGATTTATTAACTATGTGCGTCAACAGCATGCTTTTAATTTGCAGAGTAATATAAAAATACTCAGAATCTGTGCCTAGGTCAAATATGAGTCCATATTTTGTGTCACAGACATTATATCCAATCCTCTCCCTTTATTCCCAGTCACGGTTTTATAGAGGGATGAGGTCGACAAGAAATTAGAACTAACAGCATAAGTGAATCAGTTACATGAAATATTTATGAGATGATGTGAATAATGCAACCTTAAGGGGAAATTTTCCTGGTTTTTTTTTTTTTTTTTTTTTTTTTTTATTCAAGAGTTTATAGGTAAATGCACGAGTTGTCCTGATACCTAAGCAGGTCTACACAATGTGACTTAAGTTCAATTGACAATCTATGGGGATTTTGACTTATATCTTTCTTATTTATGTGACCTTGGTTTTGATGTAGATATACACCCAAAGAGTATGCAATTTTAGGTGAATAAACTATTTCAATGATTAAGCTACTCAGTTTAATAAGGGTGCTAAATGTATTGTTTATAACAAAAGTTACTGGTTGGTACCATTTACGTCTGCAAAGAGCTAAACAGTTTACAGAAACGTTCACCTCCTTGACTCACTTTAGCGGAATAATAGGGATTATTAGACCCATTTTGTAAATCTGGATTTCAAGGATCAGCACAATTCATTGATTCATGACTGAGGTTAAAAGAAAACCAAGATGCAGTCCAAGGCTTATATCACAGTTCTTGATTTTTCAGTGTCTGAAAATATATTCATTGCATAAGGTACATAAACTTATGTGGCCACCTGTTAAGAAGTAGCTTTTAAAATGGAATTTGAAAGTAATTACAACAAGAGGACAAAAGATCCTGATGTGCCTTCAGAATCCTGAAAGCAAGAAATCATTCCCTCCACAAGACATTTTATGTACTATGCATGAACCATTTTCTGAGGAAAAATACCAAGATTTTGGCAATTTTGAGATGGTGGATTCTGCCCCTGAATGCTTCCTTTATTCCAAATGGTCCCATTCAGTGAACAGAATCAGTCAAACTGCTTGGTTTCTTAGGAACAAACCAGTAAACTAAAATGGAATCTTTCAAACTGATGTTTCAATGAATACTAGCTCCAGGAAAGATGTCTCCAGGTATTTCAGGAACAAATTGTACAGGGTCAAACAATTTGGGAGAAGGATGTAAATAGATCCCATTTTGGGAGATGTAAATAACATTAGTTCTGAAGAAAAGAAATCTGTTAAGTATTTTCCTAGTGTTTCTTAAACTTACTGGAATACACATCCACATACATATGTATAAGAATATATTTTAATTATTAATTATAGTTATTAATACATAATAACTTGAGGAAGCAAGTTTGGGAAATTTTGGAAAAAGATTATTTTCTTTACCAATTGTTTTAGCTTTTCATTATCATAGCATTTTATAGGATTTATGAATTCTACTATGTTATGAGATTTTTAAATATTACTGTGCAACAATTAAATCAGACATTTTAAATGTAAATGAGGTTCAGAGTACAACAGAAAATCTCTTTTTTAATGTACACAATTATGCTTATATGAGGTTATTCTACTCTCCCAAAGAAACTTCAGGGTGTGAATTTGCTCACTTAAGTCCTCAGCCTGGCAGTCTAGTTCGCTACCATCTGGCCCCATCTGCCCCCTCAATGTCTTCCTTCCTTCCTCCCTCTCTCCCTCCTTCCTTCTTCCTCCCTCCCTTCCTTCCTTCAACATAGTTGAACTCAACACCACCAATCAACTGGGTATAATGGATATCTATAGACTACTTCATCCAAAATCAGCAGAATACACATATTTTTTTCTCAAGCTCACATGGAACATTCACCAAGATAGACCACATTCTGGGCCATAAGACATACTTTAAATTGAAAAGATTAGAAAGCATACAATGTCTGCTCTCAGATTTTATTTCTTTATTACATGAACACATTTTGGAATAATAGCCCTCCTTCTTTTGGTGGGATCTGAATTCTTTTAAAACTACTTCTCCTGGGGGTCCTTGTGTCCACTAGACTCTCAAGTATCAGATGGCAGGTCCAAAAGCAGCCCCAGGTCACTGCTAAGTTAAGACTCAGAAGCAGAGCTATACAGCACCTCCCAACGGCAGCTCTTTCCTTGCTCGTTTTCCAGAGGATGGCTGAGTCATGGTGTTCCATGCTCTGTGCCCTGGCTTTTGTTTTTTGGTCTGTGACTCAGCTCCTCCATGTTTTCTCCACGTTTAGCTTCATTTCTCTCAACTGTGACCTGTGTTCCTGGTTTTATCTCTGGTTTCCAAGTAGAGTTTTTTTTTTTTTAAGTTTTCCATTATTCTGCTCCTGACTTATTGCTGATATGTGTTTCATGGTTTGCCCTCTGTCCTTGGCCATGAGTCTGACTAACTGGAAATTGCTGATCAAGGGCTGGTGGCTATCACCTTGAGCATGATGACTCTTACGGCCCTGGCACAACAATGACCTCATTTGTGCTGTTACAATAGTGTGATTTCTCTTTTCTGAATTATGACTGCACACGTGCCCTGTACTCTTTCCTTGCTATTTATTATACAGTACTTTCTCTGGTGAACAAGGCCTTTACAGTGCAAAAAATTAGACTAGGTTTAAGATATTCCAAAGAATATGGATTATACTGAAATAGAACTCAAATCTGCAAATACTGTTAGTTTCAATGAATTCTGGACTCCTCCAAAGTGTTCCTGGATTCTTTATTAAATTACATAAAAAGTCATTCATAGTTTCTGCCCTAGGTCTCCCTAGTTGCAAGGGGGCAGATTAGAAGAGGTCAGAAGATAGGAGATGAATATTTATCATTAGAAAGTAGAAAATGCTGGCATTAGAAAATGGTTACATAAACCAAGGTTTGGTAGGGTGATGAGGATGATAAGAGATCCATAAATGCAAATGAGAAAGGACACACCTCCCCTCATTTACATTCTTTCTTTTCCTCTTTCTTTTTGCTCTCAATATTATACATTTTTGATGATAAAAATGGGATAACTACACTTATGTGAGAAATAAAGCATAAATGATTGTCATGTCTACACAAATGTTTCTATTTTGTTTCATGTGCTGCATAAGTTATGTAATGATAGAGGGAGAAAAGAAAGACAGATGATTTATTAATGAGCTAATTCACATTAAAAACTATCCAAGGAAATCATGAGTACCTTTGTGTTTCTTTAACATAAGTAGTAGTGGAGATAGATCTGCACAGGGAAAGAAAACAGAAAACTAAATGGTGAAGAGAAAGTTGTGATTGCTCTAAGCTCTGTCACCACCAATCCTGTCCCTTGATCACCTCTCACCCCCCACCCTCCTCTTCCTGATCCTCTGGCAGGAAAGAACCTGTGGCTTGTAGGGATATATCCCAAACTGGATTCCTTAGGCATAGTGTACAGAGCTTTTGAACAGAGAAAAATAATAGAGGCACTTGTGATTGCTGATTTCTCAAAGTCTAAGGTAATAAAAAAGAGCAGGGCCTCTGGTTCACAATATATAAGATGTGGCATAGTTTACATGCTAGACTGTAGTGGAACCAGACAAGAGTAAAAACATATATACTCCTTCTTATAGAAGTGATTTGAACAAGAATGGAAATAGATCATGCCCTCCTACTTAGTATATTTTATCCCTAAAATAGGTTTTCAATCTTTCTAGTTTCTACCATTTCTAGACTTTTGTACAGTGGACAAAATGTGAGTCATGATGGCCTAATGTATAATGTTTCATTTTGCAAAAACATTTATATAGTATAATGGCTTTCAGACATTGAGTGATCCTAGTGGACTGTGTTCTCAGAATATCTGCATCTTTCTTCTGGTCATAAGCCCTGACAAGTCCATTCTGCCTTGCCTCTCAACCTCCTGTGGGTCTCTTGTCCACAGGTCATACAGACCTTGCCCAAATAGTCTAGGGGTTGCCATATGTCCCTTGTAAGGCCAACTAGAGTGATTTTTTTTTCCAGTTAACATATCAACATGTAAAGAGAAACTATCTTTTTCATTTAGGAGGATGTGAAACTGGGTTGCTGGCAAGCATGTTTCCAGCTAGATGGGGAGGACCTGCCTACAGAAAGAAACCAATAAAAACCAGAGTAAGGAGGTGGAAGCTGAAAAGAGTCTCAGTTTCTGCATGTCCCCCTTCCATCTCATGAGTTATATCAGTGGTATTCCCAGCTACAGGAGCTGTGAATTCCTCTTTTAAGCTTGTGATAATTTGCATAGGACTTTCATTACTTGCAACAAAAAGAGTCTGAATATAATGTGTGATGCTAAATTTAAGACAACATAGAGCTCAGTTCACATCACCACATTTGTGTGTGGGAGTGAGGGGGTGGGGATGTAAGGAATAACCTCTGGGCATGCCCCAACACGGACTTAAATACCACACATTTGTGTATGCACTTTCAGGTTTGCGCCCCTCTATAAACGGGGCTTGAGACACGTTTATCTTTATGCCCCAGGGACCCCAGGGCCCAACATCTCCTGGCACAGGATCAGTGTTCAGTTAATGCTTCATAAGTAAAATGAATCAAGGAATGAAAAAAGAAAGATTCTTGCAACTACAGTCTGGTGTGATGACATTGGCTTTGTGGAAAGAGTAGATTTGAGGTACATTTTGCAATGAAACTCACTGTCTCTTCTGTTAAAATAAATCTTTTGTGGGTGTGGGTGGGGAGGCTGATAATTTACTTGTGACTTGATTCAGTCCAACAACATTCAAGTGAAGCGTATGGCTTTAAGGTCAGTCAAGTGCATTTTATTTTGAAATTGTCTTAATTGTACTTAATATGGTTTTATGAGGATTAAGGAAAAAATACATAGATTGCTTATTGCCTGGCACATAGTTAAGTACTCAAGAAATGGAAGCTATAATTTGAAAAACAAACCTATGATACAAAACAAACAATACACAAAAAAGTCATGGAGTTTGCTCCATTGACAAGTTGCTAATCAATCATCAAAGTTCATAATTGTACAGGTCTTGCCTCCTTAAAATATGGGATTGCACCCAAGAGAAGGTGGGCCCTACCAAATACTCCTCTATCTCCTGCTCTTCTCTATGTTTGTATACAGTTGCCTCTGTTTCCAAATTCCTGAGTTTGAAGTGTGTATGTGACACAAGCAAGGTGGCTGGCTGTGTTGGAGACACAATGACAGCCATATTGTATAGCCTATTTACTTTCCTCCATTTAATGGTGGACTCCGATCCTAATAGTATCCATGAGCTGGGGGCAACAAAATTTCTTTAGAATTGGGTCAGCAACTATAATTTACTTCTCTTTCTTCTCCTCCTGTGACTTCTGTGATGAGTAAGCCCTGAGCACCCTTGCTTTCTGATTTCTGGATGAGCTCAGCCAATGGGAGTTTCCAATGAGGAATCTAAAGATGGTAGAAGAGAGCATGGGATGCCGATTCCCTCAGCCATCTTCCTGCTGGGAAGCAGGAAAATACTGTTTTCTCACTTTTACTGCAGGCCACCAGTTTCTAGGTAAGCAG
This sequence comes from Pseudorca crassidens, assembly GCF_039906515.1. NCBI lineage: Eukaryota > Metazoa > Chordata > Mammalia > Artiodactyla > Delphinidae > Pseudorca > Pseudorca crassidens. The sequence goes on along the minus strand of NC_090300.1, from coordinate 133,137,327 downwards.
TCACTTCTATACCTATGATGGAAGCTACAGCTTTCTGGGTTCTGAAAACTGCGTCCTTACTTCCTACTTCAGTTCTAGCTCCTCATTTTTCTTGCTTGGGGTGTTTCAGTGTTTTTTTTTTTATTTCTTTTAACCCTGCCCACTGTTTGTAAGTAGTCACTTCATTTAACTTTTCCCAGTGACCCTGTTGGAGTTTACCATTTGTTTCCTGGAACTCTGGCTGATATATAGCTTATTGCCTGCCAACACTTTTTACTTAAGGAAATGATCTCCTTTAATTATCACATCAGTACCCTTTAGTGATACATGCTATCTAGGTAAAACGATAAAGAAATTTAAACTCAGGGAGTTTTATTAACTGGTGCAAAGGCACCTATCTAACAGATGGGAGAGCCTGAATTCAAAGTCAAGTCTTTGGGATCTTAGTACAGAGTACCCCACACTGTCTTTTCTTCAGCAGCTACAAGTGCTTCTACCAGTTCAGGAAAATTCAGGAGTTGTATGTGCTTCTGTCCAATGCATCTGAGAGAAGATCTAATTTAGTACAACAACTCTATTTATAAAGGTCTTAAGAAACATATACAGTTCAAGTTTCTGAACACACACATCCAGCATTACCTAAATGTTCATTTTATTATGTCTTACATCTGATTCTTAATTGTTAAGAATTCTTAATTGCACTGGAATAATTGTTAGAATAAATGTAATTGACTCACATCAAAGTGCATTTATCCACAGATCTTTACAAACATTCATGTGTTGCATAAGTGTAATTCTACACTTTATTTCTAAAAACTTGAATCAACTGTGACCCCACATTATTTTTTCACTTGCACATCTGAATATCTAAGTGCCTCCCCCTCAAATTACAGTCAAATTTGTCAGTCTCAATTCTAAATTTGACAAAAATGTATTATTTTCCCCAGTCCTCCATTTTCCCAAAAGACTTCAGTCCAACTGGCCCCCATCAAGAATGAAATTTACATAGTCAATCCTTTTGGCCTTTGTCTGATAAAGTTAAGCATAGTAACTTTGATGACTATTTCTCAAATACCATTATTTTATTCCACATAACAGATACTTGAACTTATCCCTTTCTTTCTGAAATTTTTCTGTTAATAAATCATCATTTTCTCTCATTTCCTTGTGGTCTCAAACTATCCAGCCCATCAATAAGAATTTCTGTCAGTGGATTCTCTGACAATAATAATCAAGGCACAAATTTGCCACCTCCTCTACCAGAGTTATACATGCTGAATTTCTGAAGGGAAAAATTCAACTTTTATTAGACTGTCTACCACCCCAGTAATTATTTAAATTGAGTAATAGATTGTCCTGATAGTGGTCATTTCAGTCAGGAAGGTCCTGGTGGTATCCCCAATCTTTGAACCCCCAAAGACAAAGTTAATTTCTATTCTCAGGTCACTAACAAAGCAATGTGCAATTTCAAAACCAATCAAGACACAATTCTATGAGGAAGACTTATTTTTCATCAGAGGGAGAAAACAATTTTAGATTTTTGTTGAGAGGCTGAAGGACAGCATGCAATGAATGGGTGATGGAAAGGAAAGAACAATCAATATGGAACCAAAGGCTCAGGTTAGGTCCTGGAACCATCTCAAACTTATATGCTTGATTGTTTTCCCTAAGTCTCTGTTTTTGTTTCTCATCTGAATGATATAGATAATAAGGAGAGAAGAAGGTATTTATCTTCTCCAGTTCATTGGTGAAAAGACAGAATGTTTGGCAAAGATGTGGAGAAAAAAGAATCTTCGTACATTGTTGATGGGAGTGTAAACTGGTGCAGCCACTGTGGAAAACAGCATGGAGGGTCCTCAAAAAAGTAAAAATAGAACTACCATATGGTCCAGTAATACCACATCTGGGAATATATCCAAAGAAAGTGAAAACACTCATTCAAAAAGATACATATGTCTCAATGTTCATAGCAGTATTATTTACCATAACCAGTAATCTAAGTGTCTATCAACAGATGAATGGATAAAGAAAATGTGGTATATATACATATATACAATGCAATACTACTCAGCCATAAAAAAATGAAATTCTGCCACTTGAAACAATGTGGAAGGACCCAGAGAGTATTATGCTTAGTGAAGTAAGTCAGACAGAGAAAGACAAATACTCCATGTTATCACTTATATGTGGAATCTAAAAAATAAAATGAATGTGTATAAAATAACAGAAACAGACTCATATATATAGAGAACAAATGAGTGGTTACCAGTGAGGAAAGGGAAGGGGGAAGGGCATGATAGGGGTATGGGATTAAGAGATACAAACTACCATGCATAAGATAGATAAGCAACAAGGATATATTATACAGCAAAGGGAAATATAGCCACTGAGTTATAATAACATTAAACAAAGTATAATCTATAAAAATATTGGTCTTGCTTTAATTTTAAAGCAATTGCTTATACTCTCAAATTACACTACATGACAGCTACCACATAATGGCATGTGAAAATGCTGAAGTAAGATTAATTTTTTTTTCTGTTTAATGGAATAAGTAAGCATGATCTAACCTAATTTTCTATCTTCTGGTGGTTTGGTTAAATAATTATCTAACACAACAGGAATACCCAATTCCTATTTGGGGGAAAACTAGTATTGTACCAGCAGAATAATTTCCCCAAAATGTATCATCCTGTCAGCTTTTAAAAATTTCCTTCTTGTGTGTTAATTGCACACCATATTCATATTCATTTTCTTCCTTAGTATCATAACCCTAGTATTATTCCAGGCAATGGACTCATTTCTCAACATTCTCTGTTATGTGAGGCTATGTCACTGAGTGCTTGTCAGTGACAAGCACTCAGTGACATATAAGATGTAAGCAAAAATTGAATCCAAGAAGTCAGAGTAGCTTGGCTCAGGTACCCTTGTTTTGGAGTGGTTAGAAGCCATGACTCACTCAACATTTCTCCTAAAGACTTTGAGCTGTGTAGGAATAAAGACACGTCTTAAAGTGATGTTCAGTAAATGATTGCTCACTTTCTGACTGATCAACTAATGTCGGTGTGATTAGAAGTAGGGGGAAAGCAAGAACTAGTTAGATACAATTTATTTATTATCTGGAAGTTCAGTTAAGGAATAAATGGAACATTGCTTAATTTAAGCAAGTCTGGGTCTGTTGGGAGACAATTCTCCATGGGTCCCTTATATTTCTGCATGTCTTGCAAACAGAGACGCTGATGATCTTTTCATCATCCCAGGTGACCTTTTCAAAGATGTCTGTAGAGCAAATAGCCTTACAAGATAGAGAGAGCTTCTCTCTCTGGAGCAGAAGGCAGATTTGCTTACTGTTCAGTTTAATATGGGCAATGTTTTCCTCTGGAGCAATGGTCGAACAGTTTGCCTGCAGCTCGTTATAAAAAAAATGGGGTTTCATAAGTAAAGTGTTGCTCACCTATGGTGCAAAATTACTGTGTATGCAGCATCCACATGCGAAAGTGTGAAGCCCATCCTCCTTTCTGTGCCTTGAGTAATAAAGGTTTTTCTCTTTGATCTATGAGTCTGGTGTCTTTTGACCATCTCCATGAAATTTCAGCAGGCTAACAATCTGTTAGTTGCTAGTCAGGTGAATTCTTATACCTTTCATTCTTGACAAAGCCTTCCCAGTTTCATATGGTAGAAGAATGTGTTAGGTTTATGACGAGGGAGACAGAGAAAGTGATGCAGAGTCAGTTATGGCTCCGTTCACATTCTATACCTGGCAACAAATGCCTTGAGTGAACACAGGTTCTGTGATCACTCAGGGATCCCAAAGGTATCCTCAAAGCCAATACTGTTCATGAGGATAGTGGCAGTTGCATTGTGTTGACCAACTCCAGTAAAAAAACAACTCCTGCTAGAAATAAAATTTATCTGTAGAATCTTCCCACACTTTTATTTAGCAACTTTTCTGGGATTGCAACATTAGCTCCCCACTGGACTCTGGAGATTTATTGCATCCCATCAGTGTCATGTCCATTAATGGCATGACACACGAGTTCTGGAACATCCATTCAGCAAATATGTGCCTGGTAAGTGAACATTCCCTGTCTGGGTTCCCTCTTCCCCCAAATCCCACATTGTTCTCTGACCCTCATTTCCAAAAAAACTTTAAAAATATCTGACCTTGTGAACCAATTCTTTCTTTCTTAGAAAACTGATCACCTCTAAAGAATTAGGACGGAATGAACAAGATTTGAGACAAGCAGGAGAATCTCAGCATTAAAGACTCAAAGTTTGAGAACAGACATAACTGGTATAAAAATGTGAATATGTGACCTTTCTCATCCAGGGCACACTGCCTTGGAGGAAGGCAATCAAAGGACAATTGTATAACATGAGAACAATTTTAGAGGTTTTGCCTTAAAAATATCTACACAAAAGGAGGCTGGGCCAAGGACTCATTCTCCCAGAGTCCCTTGATCATGCATATATTCTTGACATGATCAAGGTCTTCTTGCTGTCCCATCAGCTCCATTTTCAATTTGCTAGACTGTGACCTCTTTCAGTGGTACCACAACTGCTGTTTTTGCTTATCAGCCTTATATTAATAAGGGCTTATTTCCCTAAGAATATTACATCTTACACCTCCTCTCTTAAGAAATCTGGCACAGATTTTCCTGGGGTTATATGGGAGGACATTTGGATAGTGCTATACAGTGTAACACTCAAAAACAGGGGAGAATATACTATGGCCCACAACCTAGGAAGAATTTTTACCTGTGAACTTGAACTTCATTAACTGAAATGAGAAGAATTCCATTTTTTTTCATTAGTAGACATATATTATCAAAAAATATACTCAATTATTACTGTATTTTGAATTTCATCAATAAAAACTTTATGGACATTTGTTTTCTCTCTTGTTGAATAAGTAATTTATATAATATTTTTGTTTCTTGGTCCTTGAAGCCAAAACTATATACTATCTGGCCATTTACAGAAAATGTTTGCCCACGCTGCTCCGATATAGATTCCAGGTGGAACTGGAATCTTGCTGCCTGATTCTCTTCTACTCGGGAGTGAGGTCACTGCCTTCCATATAGTCCTGCTCCAAGCTGAATTGTTGGGAACAGATACAGGTTGTGTTTAATGTAAACAGAACACACAGGTAAGAAATTTTACTCTGCTTCTTTAAACACAATTTTTCACCTAAAAATATTTTCTTCATCAGCCATTGCCACCATGGTATCATAGGAGAGTTGTTGATGTTTCCTGGGCTTCAGTTGCCTTACCTGTTCAAGGCCATAGTGATAAACAGGCCAGGTGGTCTGGATCCTCTCAGCATCCATAAATATATTCATTAGCTAATCTGTGTTCTAAGAATAGGTAGTTAAAATAACATAATCCAATATATTGAACTATCATATCACTATTTAAAAAATATCATTGGGGCTTCCCTGGTGGTTCAGTGGTTGAGAGTCCGCCTGCCAATGCAGGGGACATGGGTTCGTGCCCCGGTCCAGGAAGATCCCACATGCCACGGAGCGGCTAGGCCCGTGAGCCATGGCCGCTGAGCCTGCGCGTCCGGAGTCTGTGCTCTGCAACGGGAGAGGCCACAACAGTGAGAGGCCCACGTACTGCAAAAAAAATAAATAAAATAAAAAATATCATTGAAATATGAAAATATTTTGACATATAATTTTTTTTCTCCAGAACAATTCTTTAAGTGATATAGTGATATAGAAACACTCTTAAATACTGTGGGTAAAAGAAGGTGAGTTTGGCCCATTTTTATTAAAACTATTCTAACATTTACTTAAACATTTCAAAATGCCCAAACATAGGAGTTTGGAAGATGCAGACTTGTATATGTTATTCTTTCCAGGAAGTTAAATAAAATTATAAAGACTGGAAACATAGCTTGCTAATGGTTTGTCCTGTTTCCTGGCATTAAGAATATGATATGGTTTAATCCTTCTGTGATGGCATGGAAAGGACAAACGAAGCACAATTTACGTCAGGGGAAGGATTTTTGAGGGCAACAAAGACTTGTTTAACCTGCTTCTCTGTTACTGTCATAATTTCCCACAGCTGGATCTTTTACTGTCAATAAAAAAACACTCATTCCCAAGGCAGGTATCTTTTCTGTCTTCATGAACTCCAATTAGTCTCTCTTTATTTTCCCTTACATTTGGTACTACTAGGGCAGGCTGGTACTGTTCTCTGAAATATTCTTGCTACATTTAAATTTTTTTCTTGGCAAACTGGCTTTTATCATAAGTTATAGTCACTCAGTTCTAAAAAGAAGAGACAGTGTACTGTCTTTCCCATCCTGCACCTCTGTCCTGCCCAAAGACCAAATAAATTAACACCAGAAAAGTATTAACTATAAATTATCTAAATTCTGTTACACATAAGATGACAAACTATGGACAAAACTTCTTGCTAAAAAGAGGAAGATGGAATTCTCATTTTTTATTGTTTTTCTTCTGCACTGTGTTTGTTTTCCATTGGTGCAAAACAAGTCAGCATAAATTTAGTGGCTTACAACATCACCAGTTTAATATCTCACAGTTTCTGTAGGTCAGAAATCTGGGCATGGTTTCAATGGTTTCTCTGCTCAGGGCTGCAATCAAGGTGTTGGTTGGGGTTGGAGTCCTCATCAAGTTCACTGGTTGTTGAGTTCTCAATTTTCCTTGTAGATGTTGGTCAGAAATTACTCTCAACTCTCTGGGTTTCTCCAAGTTTCTTGACACATGGCCATTTCAGGCAGCAACCATGCATCAAATCTTTCTTACGCTTTGAATCTCTGACTACTTTTCTTTCTGCAATCAATCAGGGAAAACTGTTTGCTTTTAACAGTATCATGTGATTAAATTAGGCCACCTTGGTAATCCTTTATCTTAAAATTTAATGATTTGTGTCCTTAATTACATCTGCAAAATCTCATTGCAGCAGCATGTAGATTGGAGTTTGATTGAATAACTGGTAGACTGTGTGTGTATATCAAGGGTCTGAAACTGTGGAGGGTCATCTTAGGGTTCTGCCTACCACATGTACTATTACACATGCACATAGTACATAATAAGTGATATTTAGAGAGAGTAAAGAAATTGAGAGACTAAAGAATGTTACAGAGCAAAAATAATGGGAAAACCCCCAAAAACTAAACCCAAATTTCTGTCATTAGTCCTTGGTTTGGCAAGTGTGGGGAAATTTTCAGTGATAACCTCTTTGGAAAAATACCTGACTTGGAGGAGAATGTTTCTAAGAATGTCATGCTAACTGGGAAAGTGCCATGTGTAACTCTGATTAGGGAGTTTTTTTGTGGGTCAATGTAATTGAGGCTCCCAACCATTTTCGCCAGTCTTGACAGGGTTCTTCTCAATGCTTAAAATAGCATAGTCAACTGTTGGAGAAAAGATGGATTTTCTGCCTTTAACAGTTTGGCTGTTGTTAATTTCTACAAAAGGTATAGTTTTCTGTCACAGTGCATACATTATGTCAGGGAATGAAGTTGTAAGTGCTTAGTCTTGTTGGGGAGTCCTAAGGTCCACCAGCTCAGCATCTTTCCAATATCCCCTTTATATGCCTGAGCTCTTTCCTCGCTTACTTTGTGATTCTTATCCCATTCTTACACTTAGGTTTCTTCTTAAACATCTCTTCCAAGAGATGCCTCCCCTTATTCCCTCATTTGATAATTGTTAATCATCTTGCTAATTGCGTTTACTTGCTTTGTCACCATTTCCCCTCTAGAACGTAAGCTTCCTGACAGCAGGACCTTATCTGTCTCATTGTCTGCTGTATCCCAGTGCATCTTCCCAGTCCTCTACCCCATACTTGGCACTACAAAGGACCACCATTCTGGAGACTCTCAAAAGAAGGTGTTTTCAGAATGGCTTTCCCCTGGCAACATCAGGGGACATTTAGGACAAATTAATCTCCTAAATGAACTATTGCAAACTTACCACTTTTCTGAGAACTTTGAAGGAATGGCTTCCAATAAAATAAAATGCAGACCCGTGAAAGAAATTTTGTGCATCAAATGTGAATTTGTGACACCCTTAAGTTAGCTTTCTGAAATTGAATCCTTTCTTGGGTCTTTGAATGAGGCTGATTTTCTGCTTCAATCTCATTCTTGAGCTTTCGACTAGTATAAACATGTTCTTGGATAACATCTCCACATGAATGACCCTCCAACATCTCTAAAGCAACACATTGAAAATTGAAGTCATTCCCTCCTGCAAAGATCTTCCTCTCTGTATACCATCTCAATGAAAGGAAACACCACTGCTCAGTTTGCCATAGAAGAAGCTACCAGTCATCCTAGACCCCATGCCCTCATTCAGCCTACACTCCCAGTCCACTGTCAAAGCCTGTCAATTATTCCAATGCTCATTGGCTCTAAATTACCTTCAGAATAAAGTTCAACCTGCTCAGCACATAAAGTGCTGCTCCCTACCTACCTCTCCAAGATTGAACTATTTGTAATTCCTCAAATACACTCTTATTCTTCTGGGCTCTGTTCATGCTATTATCACCACATGCAATGACTACTCTCTTCCTCACATGCCTAGCTCTCTCCTACTTATTCTTCTACTTATCCTTCAAAATCAAAATCAACTGTTACCTCCCCTCCTCTGGTCCCTACCACTAAATGGGTTCAGTCCCTTTTCTATGCTTCTGTAGTCCCCTGTACATATATTTCTTTTATATCATTTTTTTTATGCTTACTGAGATGTGTTGTTTGGCTGTTTTGCTTCCTCCGAAGAGAATAAAACTTGAGGTTAGGAATTTCGTGTTGTTCATCACTGTGTTCCTAGCTTCATGAATAGTACCATTTCTTGAATGAATGTGTGAGTGAATTAAATAGGTGAATATTGAGAATGCATGCTGAGTGACTGTTGAAATTGCAGGTCAGTTGTTCAGGATGCTATAAATATTTCCTTATGTTATGGAGGTAAAAAAAAAAGACCTTGTAGTCGAGATGTTCAAATAAAACACAGTGAAACAGAATTGCATTCCCAATGGTATATAGTCATTAAACTTTTTAGGTTTCTTAGTTTTCTATTTGTTTATCCAAATGAATATTCCTTTTTCTTTAACTATGGAGAGTAACATGGTTTTCTTCATTTTGTAAAGGAGACCAATCATTTATAGTACAGGGAGAGTCCTTTTTGACTTTGAAGATGATACGGAATGGAAAGCATGTAGGTTGTCCCAAATTCCACAGGTGTGTGCCACGTGAGCCTCCGTTGATGTGGTTATGAAGTGTGGCTTCACAAGTCTGTATCCACAGTACCTTAATATTGAGAAATATAAACACATGTTATTAATTTAAGTAGCTTTCCATTTTGGCTTTAGAGGTAGTTAGACAAATTTCACTATGTATTTCAAGAAGAGGAGGAAAAATTAGTATAAATTGCTCAACTGCATCTCCACAGTATAAAAGACATAGGGAATTTGTTCACCATCTACTCATTTGATCAATTCAGACAACCAAGATCTACTTCTTTGACCTGAGTTAATAAACTTGGTAGTCTACATTGATCAGATTAACTGGAAATCACTTAATCCTTATTTCAATTTATTTTGCATAAAAATGGCAATAGAAAGCACAAGTAAAACAAATCTTTACATAATTAACAAAATAGGCCTTCATTAACTATTTATGAATTCTTGGCAGAGGAAGTGTCTTAGTCCTGTCGGACTGCTATAACAAAATATCATAGACTGGGTGGCTTATAAATAACAGAAATTTATTTCTCACAGTTTTGGAGACTGGAAGTTTGAGATCAGGTTTCAGCATGATTGGGTTAGGGCCCTCTTCTGGGTTGCAGACTTCTCATTATATTCTCACATGGTAGGAAGGGGGCAGCTCTGTGAGATCTCTTTCATAAGGGCACTAATTCCACTAATGAGGGAATTCCACATTCATGACTTAATCACCTCCCAAAGACCCCACCTATTATACTATCACTTTGGTGGGTTAGGATTTCAAGGTATGAATTTTGGGGAGATACAAACATTCAGGCTGTAGAGGTAAGCAACGAATCTGAAGTTAAGAAAGCTTGTAAATCAATCCCCTATCCATCTTTTATTAGACAACAACAAAGGACTATATTAAATATGTGATCTATGTGTTCTGATTTTGATAATAATAGTTTCAAATGAAAACACACATTTTCATGATGATTCATATAAAGAAGAAATATAGATTGGTTGAGTTTCCACCTGCATTTCTTCATAAGGGAAAAAAAGACCATGTAAAAACTATAATCATGGGAAGCCTTTTATATAGGTAGAGTCTTTTTGGCTTATGTATATAGATTTGTAAAGTCATAAATGTTTTGATGAACTTGAGGTTTCTTGGGAACCTCAAACTTTTTTTAAGGCAATTTAAAATTACATCTTATATTGGGCTTAAAGAGGTCTAATAAATAGGACTCTTATAACCTACATAAATCGTGAACCAATTAAAAAAACAAATGATTCAAAAGATGTAGACCTCTAAAAATGTCCTCAGTTCCTTTCATTCTTTTTTCTTTATTCTGTTCTGTGGCAGTGATTTCCATCACTCTACACACTACTATATATAAAGTATAAAACCAACAAGGACCTACTGTATAGCACAGGGAACTACTCTCAATATTTTGTAATAACTTATAAGGGAAAAGAATCTGAAAAAGAATATTTACATATATATATATATATATATATATATATATAGAACTGAATCACTGTTCTGTTCACCTGAAACTAACATGACATTGTAAATCAACTATACTTAATAGTTGATTAAGTATAGTTAATAGTATAGTTAATAATCAATAAAAAATCCAATAAAAGTAAAAACTTAAAAAAATTTAAAAACACAATGTACATACCTTAATTAAAAAATAGTTTATTGCTAAAAAATGCCAAAACAATTATAATTCTAACATCAAAGATCACTGATCACAGATCACTATAACAATTATAACAATAATGAAAACGTTTGAAATAACACAAGAATTACCAAAATGTGACAAAGAGATATGAGGTGAGCAGATGTTGTTGGAAAAATGGCACTGATAATCTTGCTTGACACAGGGTTGCTGGGAATTTTCAATGTGTAAAAGTAAGCAGTATCTGTGCAGCATAATAAAGTGAAATTCAATAAAAAGAAAATAAAACAAAACAAAAAACCCACAAAAGACGTTGACCAAATTTTATCCTTTTGTTAAACTACTAAATCTGTTTTTGTAGAATGTGATGGCCAATAACAGCAGGACTGGAAAATCCCAAGCTTCCTCAACTGGGACAAGATCCTCTAAAACATGGAGCAAAAATGCACAGATGAGAGTGCATGCTTCTTGCAGGCCTTATACTTACAGGATGGACAGTTCAGGAAGAGCCTGAGAAACTTGTGTCTAGTTTCACCTTCCAAATTCAATAGTCAGATTAAGCACGATGCTCCCTTGAGGGCTGAATGAGGGCATAGCAGAGACACTTGGCTGATATGCACATCAGTGGGGCATACTTCACGTGGAAGGAGTGGAGTAGTAGTCCATCATTTTTAATGTTATATGTTCAGTTAAATTTACTCACTAATTATATCATGATACATAAAATAAAATTGGTTGTCTTAATACTTTGTTTCGGGCCATGTTGAATTTCTCTGTGTTCAGCAGCCATGGCCCATGGGCCCAGCCGCTCCGCGTCGCGTGGGATCCTCCCAGACCGGGGCACGAACCCATGTCCCCTGCATCAGCAGGTGGACCCTCAACCACTGCACCACCAGGGAAGCCCTTTCTCTGTGTTCTGATGGCAATGAAGCACTGATGATTTCTGAAATGTATTTCCCAAATCTTCTTCTTTTGCAAACATATTCAATTGAAACAGACTAAACACATTTCCCCAAGTGCCTACCTTAAAACTTATGCCTGAAGGGGATGGTATGATTATCAAAAAATTATCATCTATGACTGTGGGCATGTATTTCAAAAGCTAAGATTATATTTTACACCAAACTTACAGATGGAAACTAAAAGCACAAATATACAGGTATGTTTATATATGCAGATACTTGGTATTCAGTGAACTAAATATTCAAATATTTGTCAAATTTTTCCAGGTTTTGTCTGTGTGTGTGTCATGAGAACATGACTATTTGTATCACATGCCTGAAAAGAATAATTATTTTGACAACTGAAATTTTCATCCTCACCAACATTCTATGTGCATTTTATCAAGATTTAGTAAATTGAATAGTGTCCAATAGACACTACTGGATTTTAAAAACTAAATATATAAGGAATTGCACTACATGTATAACATCTAAGTCTCCTTCTTCAGTGTGTTCTCTGATTGTAGATTTAGAAACCAGGAGATTTGAAGATGGAAGGTTACCAGTGAGTAGTTCATAAGGACCAGAGGTTCATCACCAAGTTAACTTGAATTAATTAGAAAAATGCTTTTGTTAGTTTTAAAAAGGGATTTTAAAGATTAAACTAACATGTAGCCACACCATTTCATTAATATGACTTGTCCTATTGAATTTCTACTGAATAAATAATTCTAAGATTGATGTTTTAGCTTAAATATGTTTTAGCCACCTCTGTAATAAACTTTCATGAATTGACTTCTCCAGGTACATTTTATTTCCTGGGTGCACAGGAAACATATATATATATATATATATATATATATATATATATATATATATATAAGAATCTGAATGAAAACAGTTGCAGACTGCATTTCAAAATGAAGCATTGTCCTTAATTTCTTTTATCCTTTGCCACTACCCACATAGCTTTCATTATTTAAAGGGCACAGAAAAAACTACTGCTTATATGAATTAGCAGTAAACTTTTTTTTTTAAGCAATACATGTTTAATCAGAAACAGAGGCTAATTCTTTTACAGGCTTGTGTTGTGGTCTACTGACTTCCTGAAGAGGCATGAATCAAACCACTAAGCCACATCATAAAATACTTTATTTGCTTTGAGGTATCAGTTATTATTATTATGAGTGAAATGCACTCAGAAAAACATACATGTTAAAAGGCAACTTCATCTTATGTTCCCTGAGTGTGAATTTCTGGTTGTCCTATAGAACAATGAGCTTCTAGAGGCTGAGTTTATGCAGTGTAACAACAAAAATTAGACATCTAAGTCACGCTCAGTAGTAGAAAAGTTAAGTAATTGGACACCTGGGAGTACTATTCTAGGGTGTCTTCTTTTTAACTATTATTTGAACTTGAATTCATAGTCTGAATACATGGTAACTAGGATTGAAGCAGTGCAGAAAAAGCCCTTGATTTGCCTCTAAAAAATAAAGCAAGGGGACTCTGGGTCATCAGAATTTGTAATCTGCTACCTATATCCAGTTTCAATGTGTAAACAAAGTAATGGATCCTGCCTATTCTATGTTGTTTATGTTGTTGTATATATACATAATGTCTACTCTTCCTCTGGTTGAAGAGGTGGGAAAGCTATTAACTATATTTCCCAGACCTCCTTGCAGCTGGGGTTTGGAAGCAATACAGATTCACCAAACTGCCTGACTCGCTTGAGATTTGGAAGGTGTATATAAGGCAGAAGCCATTCTCCTGCAGCTTGTAGCTATTGCTGCTAGCCAGCAAACTCACAGATATAGGAAGTCTTTTAATTTCAGTTTTCCAGTGTTCATTCTGCAGCTCCCAGTGTGCCCAGAAGCAGAGACAGAGATGGCAGCTTTTTTTTTTTTTTTTTGGGGGGGGCCTCACCATGCAGCATGTGGGATCTTAGTTCCCCAATCAGGGACCGATCCTGTGCCCTCTGCAGTGGAAGTGTGGAGTTTTAACCACTGGATCTCCAGGGAAGTCCCAAAGATGGTGGCATAGTGATCATGCCTTCCAATCTTGGAATCACGGCTGCCAATAGCCATTCCCCAGCTTCTTGGATGTGGAGAAGACACTGGAGCAATGTCATTTGTGCTTCCTCCTTCCAGCACAGCTCCAGTGGCAGCTTTAGTGGGTTCATTTTGATTGTTCCTGAAGTCATTCCAGGATTCCAAGCCTAGAATCTGTTTCTTGAGCCTTTCTGACAATTTTGTAAGCACAAGATTCCCTATTTTAAATCTGTCCCAGTTTAAAACACTTAGGGTAGTTTCTTTGTCCTGCACAGAATTCCTCCTATTGCATTAGGTAAGCAAATAAAGAAGTGAATGTTTGGAATATAAAGTTCTATTTCACTTTTAATAGTGCTCAATAGTATTTCTTTAAAGTTATACCTGCACTTCCTTCTTCACTAAATAATGAAAGACTTGTATGCCTAAATCCCAATTTACAATCCAATAAATTAGAGAGTAAATTTTCACAGTAAAATATATTTGTTCCTAACAATATACAATAAGGGTTAATTTATATTTGACTATTTAAGATATAAATCACTGATGTCTTTGAAATAGCCTTAAAAAGCAGATACAAAATTTCAGGTTCCAGGTATATTGTGGTGAGAGAAAGATGCAGCTGTGCTTAAAAAAAAATAGAATAATACTCAATGAATATAATAAGAGCAGTGCAGTGTTGTGTTTTTTCCTGCCTGGATAGTCAAAGAGTTTATAAAGTCTGGGTGAGCAGACAGTTCTATAGACATAAGTTCTCCATGGAAAACTCCTTGGATCCTGTTCAAGACCAGTGCTGTCTGAGCTCCATTTAAGTGATGGCTCAAAGCAATAGCCAGCCATGGATAAAGTACTGGATTGGACACCAAGAACCCAGACTAACTCAAGGAAAGTCTCATGAGGATCACTGGCCCTAAAATAAATTGAATATTCTTTGTCTTCTGGTTTGGTTTCCATGGTAATTTGTGTTTCGGGGGGAAGCCTGTCTCTTCCTGGCCAAATTATTTGTACAGTTCAGTCGGATCAGCCATTTAGAGAGTTCAGCTGACTGGATGGTTTGTCTTTCTGGCTGGCACAAAGTGCTGGTAGGATTGGCTGGGTGAAAAGTATTGTTATGTCTGAGTCAGTGCACTTTCTGGTGATGCTGGGCAAATTTTGCTCACTGTTGGTCGATGGGAAGAGATGGCATGAGCAAAGAAAATTGAGTGGATAGGTCATGGGTGAATTTGAATATTTCTTAATCCAAATTCCTTGCAGTTATTTAATGATAAGCTTGTAATCTTTCTTGTCCTCCCCACCCCTGCCACCCCTGAGAGCAGGCAAATGATTAACCAGATTGGTATGAGTGCCTTCATCACGTTTACGTTGCTTTCATAGAAGTGGAGAAAGGACAGACAATAATAAGATTTTCTTTACTGAAAAAGTGGTTTATGATGCATTTCTAGGATATTTCAAGTCAATTCAGTTTAATTTACAAAAATATATTGTACACAAAATCAGTGCAGCTTAAAAGGACGGACATGGGGCATTAGTACAGGCACTACAGGTGTCTCTACCCTTAGGGTCTGGAGTGGTTGTTCTCAATTGTGGCTGTGTGGTAGGATCATTTGAGAAGTTTTTAAAAAATACTCCTTCCTGGGCTCCCCTGCAGACCACTTAAATCAGAATATCTGTGGGATTGAGCTCAGGTGCTAGTGTGCTTTTAAAGTTCTTCAAGTGTTACTAATATGTAATCAGAGTTAGAACTATGTTTAGTGGAATAGAAATACAATATGTGACGAATGCTGAAATTTATGGCTTAAATTAGGTTGGTATCAAGCTTTTTAGCCCACTAACATTATTTTTTTCTTGAGACCATCTTTTACAAACACACAGCATCTATTAGCCCTCACACAAAGTCCCCTTTAGAATTTGTCACCATGGCAATTTGCACTCATCCTTCCGTAATACATGTAATCACATGTGACATTACAAGTCATTATCTGTGTTCCTCGGTAGTATGGAAACACAGTGGGAGTAAAGATTGTGTTGCTCTATTACCTAACACAGTGCTAGGAACATAGTAGATGGTCAACAACTATTTTTTAATTGAATGAATAAATTATTTTTCTAAGTAAGTTACTAAGTAATGATTTTGCTAAGTAAGCTACTGAACTCATGTAGTCTATTATTTATTACTAATGAGGTTCTCACCTATATTCTAGGTCATGAATCTGTCCTGAAGATGTTATCAAGAGCATAAGAAACAGATCTTCTATGAAAGTTCAGACTTAGAACTAGTACTTAAAGTTACTTTTGTGCGTTATCCTTCAGGCAGGCTGGCCTCTCTCCCACAACGGGGAAACTAAGAAAGTTTTTGTGTCTGGAGTTTTGTTTTTTGCTATTTGATTTTCATTGAAAATTTTAAAATTATTCCTTTTCATTTTTCCAATACCATAGTGGAAAATATTACCTCAATTATATGCCAAGTCAAAGTGTCTTCTTAATGAAACTTTAATTTCTCCATTATCAAACTGCCTTTCTCATTCTCCTTTTGGCACTATTCTAAAATTTGATTTGTGCTAAAAACTCATTTCTTTCTCGTTGGTTACTAGGAGACAGCATTCTGTGAGCTGTGTGCCTCTTCATAGCTGAAGGCAAAAAGCTAGCTAACTCGGAAGCAGGAAATAATTAGCAAATTCACACATTATCCTTCTGTTTAGACTACAAATCCAAAGCCTTCATGTTAACAGGATACTTTGTCTTTTGATCGAAGGGGTTCCCATTTAAAAAAAAAATGTAGTTAGAATTTGGCTCAATGTTCAAAATATCAAACTCCCCAAATCCCACAATCTGTTTAAAAAAAAACATCTCTGTTGAAGACAGAGTAGACTATTAGCTAAAGAAACAATGTGTTTGAATTTTAAACAGAAGATAATCATTTCCAGGCACAAATACACACACACACACATATGTACATATATATGACAATAGAAATATTAGATCCATGACAACTAATAATACATATGCAGATGTGTAACTGGCTAAAAATAAGGAAAATCAAATTTATTAGAGACAGACATGTATATGCAAGCAGGCTTGATATGTGTGCGGCTTTGCCAAGTTGAAAACTGTTTAATAATAGTATATATTCTATTAATTCAAAAAGTCTCCCAAAATGGAGGTCACTATGATCGACTGTATAGACACCTGCTCTGGAAACAGAGGGAGTCAAAACAGGGCTGGCATCCAGGGAGCCCATGAGTGGCCTACGACTCACTGTGAAATCAAAGATGAAGGTGATATTTCAAGGGGAAGGAGAAAACATTCTCTAACATAAAAAAAACAGTCACTTTTACACTGCATACCTCCCCAGTAAATAGTCTTTAAGGAAGACAACAAAATTGAAATTCTTAGCTGCTAACACTACTTAAATGTTTCTAATATATTATGAAGGAATGGATTATCTAGAAAATTCCCCCCATAGAATTCTATGATTTCTTAAGCATATTTCCTATTATAAGACAGTTTGGCATACTGGGGAAGAACCCAGACTCTGGAGCTGGAGTGCCTAGGTTCAAGTCCTTCTTCTGGCTTTGAAACTATAATCAGACCTCACTTTTTAAGGTTTTAGCCTCCCCATCTGTAAAATGAGGATAATGAGGGTTTTTCTGAGGACTGAATTAATATTTACAAAGACTCAGAAGAGTTGGGCATATAGTAAGGACAGTATGTGTATTTTATTAGATAAACAAATGATTGGAGGTTCATAATATATACCTCCCTGACTCAGAGAAACATCTGAAAATCCTCTTGATTTTGGACAGAGCCAGTCTGTGGTCGGGCCAGGGCAGTTCAGAGAGCACAAAGATGCCTTTCATACTTTCCCAGAAGAAATATTTCCTGGAAGCAAGAATTACATGGTTTGCTCTGTAGCGTGACATCAATAAAAAGCTAAGCCTTGATAAGGAGCATCCCATAACTGTGGCAAATGGAAAGATGGAAGGAATAAGGCACTTTCAAAAATGCCTTAGAACATCCTATTCCTGTGCTCTTTCTTGCTGCCTACTCCTTACCTGCTCAGGTTCACCCTCTGTGAAAATTTTCCTATTCATCCCTCCCTTACAGATGGAGCCAGCCCCTCTCTGCCTCTGACCCCACAGAAGTTCATTCCTCTGAAAGCCAGACTCATCACATGGCATCAGGGTCATCTAGTATCAGGAGATGTGAACTCAAAACAACCCCTCTTCTGAGCCCTGGTTTTTTCCCTCTCCAACTTCCTGAATAGTTATTCCAAGCCTTCACCAACCCTAGTTCCCTGCCATCTCTGTTTCTGCTTTCACCAGATAATAAAGGCTTGATTGTCTTTAACTTAATGGCTCCTCTTCCTCACACTCAACTGTACTTGTCCCTTTGTGAACACTATCTGAGCAAAGACGTTTTATCACTATCCCTGTTAATACCACCCTTTGGTGTTCTACCTCATATTTCTTGGTACCGTCACTGTCTTGGGGAACTTGTTCCAAAAATGATGCCTTCTTTTCTGTATCTTCTACTTCTTATTCCCCATTGATGTTGTCTTTAGTTTTGATAAAGATTTCTTTTTTCACCTTCTAGAGGAAATGGTTCCTAGACTCAGTTTCCCCATCTAGCTACTGTCCAGATGTCTCTATACCTTCTCTTCTACTGACATTATTTACTATTGTACTTTGGTCTCACACCCACCATTCTGCTGACATCTTTCTAGAAACCCTCATCAATGCCCTCCTAAGTGTTATATTCGATGGGAAATTTTGTTTCTCTTCTTCCCTGACCTTATTTATGATATTAGTCTTGTTTACCACTTTCTTCTCCAACTTTTATTTTTATGTGAATTGTTTTCTACTTCTCTGGTCTTCTCAGTGTTCTTTGGAGCTTTATTTTTATTTGTCCATACCTTAAATGTTAGGATTTTCCAGCCCTTTGTTCTTAGTCCTCTTTTCATGTTATTCCACAAGGGTAATTTTATCCCCTTCCATACTCTTGTCTACATTCAGTTGCTCATAACTCTCAAATTTCTTTCTCTAACTAGCTCCTTCAGTTGAGCTCCAAAGGAAAACATTTTGTTCCTAGCTGGATATCTCCACCTGTTGTCCCATTACTAAACTAATCTTCTCACCTAAAACTTACCCTTCTACCATCTTTTTGTGATCCTAGACATTACCCTCACTAGCCGCCCTCTACTTTACATCCAGCATCCATTCAATCCATCATCACAACTCTGTCATAGTATCAACTCATCAACTCGTGCCATCTCTTGCCTCAACTCTTGTATATTTCTCTCTGCTGTTAGTCCCATTCTTCGCTGGTCAGTTCTCCACTTTGTGTCAGATTACCCACAGGATAGAGTAAAACTTATTCAGTTGAACTTCATTAACCTGTGTACATGCAGGATCACACAGTACTCCACACGTAACTCCATAATAGCAATGATCTCATCACATTGTAATTGTTTTTCACATGTGTGCTCTCCATTATACTTTAAGCGACTTGAAGGTCCATGAGCCTTCATCTCTGTTTCCTCAGCTTTGGCCAGAAACACAACTAGGTGAGAAGAAAACTGGTGGAGTCATTTGTAATATTTTAGAGATGGCAGGGACTTCTTTGGGAGGAAGGGGAAAAAGAAAACAACTCAGAAAATTTTGTTGTGTAGAAGGTTAAAGAGTGATTTCTCCCACATCATTTCTTCCATAGTGCAAGGCTGGTGCAGGGAGGAAAGCCTAACACATAAGGGAGATTCAAACCATGGTGTAGGGGAAGAATTAGAAGCTACAATTTTTCTTTATCAGAAAAATAAGGACTGTAGTGGTCATAGTTCTGTGGGTGGCTGTTGTGTGTGAGTGGGTGTGTTGATAAATCCAGTTTGTAGAAATATGTTAAACTCAACAAAACCATTTCTAATGTAAGACATGAGGATCAGGGAAAGGAAAGAAGGAGGTCAAATGAATATCATGATAGAGTGTCATCTCAGGAATGCTAAGAGAGCATAGAAACTTAATTAATTACACCTATCATGTTCTAGGGTATTATTAGATATAATGGAGATACAATGTGAGCAAAACTAACAAGCAAACCAAAACAATCAACAATAACAATAACAACAAGAAAACATTGCCTTTACATTCATGGTACTTGAAATCTAGTGGGGGAAGACTGAAATCAACTAAAAATCATATTAAAGAATGAAACATTACTTGGATAAATGTTAGGAAAAAGAGTTATGTGGAATTGGGAAAACAGAAGCAAGGAGTTTGCAGCTGGTTAAAAGAAAACTCCATTACAAAAATAGGTTCCCTGTAAACCAAAGCAAAAGAAATTGAAGAGGTTGAGTGTATCATATTCCTTGTAGGTTTTGGATGAAATTTCCATCAGGTCCATCCTGAATTCTTTCAGCCCCTGTATATGTGGGATGGGAGTTTATTTCATGGCCAATGTTGCTAAGAGTTGCAAGTGATTATTAAGGGGATAAAATATTTTCTGGATCATTTATTGCCTACTGTGTATCATTGACAGTGTATGCTGCTTTAACACATGTAAATAAATATCATCAGAACAAAAAGTCATTGAAGTTAATTAAGGGAGATTTATTTAAATCAAGACCTACATCTTCTGCAAGAGAAGAAATGATGCCATCAAAAACTGGTAAAATCTTGTGTAACTTTCTTCTCTCAGCTTATGAAAGTGTTTCATAGATTATTATTAATTCTAACACTGATAATATATTGGTGTTGATTGGCAGTGCACACAAAAAGATTCTTATTGAGAAAAAACACAAGCAGAAGATAGGCATTGTGGGACTGACATGCTGTCTGAGTTTTGGAATGTTATTTGGCACCTGGAAATGAATATGTAGATAAATCAGATTATGGAAACATTGAGATCAAAAATGTTGAAAATGGATGCACTGAGAAATTATAAAAATATCTAATATTTATTGAATAGTTTTATGTGTTAAGTAGTTTGACAATTTCTTTTTTTTTTTTTTTTTTTTTGTTCTTTCGGTGTGCGGGCCTCTCACCATTGTGGCCTCTCCTGTTGTGGAGCACAGGCTCTGGACGCGCAGGCTCAGTGGCCATGGCTCACAGGCCCAGCTGCTCCGCAGCATGTGGGATCTTCCCGGAACAGAACATGAACCCATATCCCCTGCATCAGCAGGCAGACTCTCAACCACTGCACAATTTCTTTACATTTCAATTTGTACTTTATTTTCATGTCTTGTGTAGTTATCTTCACTCATGATGGTGCATCTGAGAAATTCCACAAATGTTATCACTACATATTTCAGCTAATATTTGATAACTGCAAAGGGCACAAACATTCACACATGGAGTTTTACAACTCATACCACTCAAAATTAACTTTTAGTGTAAAATAGGAATATATTAGCAGAAAACCATTAAAGTGAAAATTGGAATATGCAACACAGACACAACACCTAATGAAGTATATTAAAAAGATCTAGAAATTCTGACCCTATTTGACCAGTATTGGAAATATGAGAGGGATAACTTCTGGAGATCTAATGTATAGCCTAGTGACTATAGTTATAACAATATATTGTATACTTGAAATTTGCTAAGAGAGTAAATCTTAAGCGTTCCCACCACACACAAAAAATGGTAACAATGTGAGGTGGTGGATATGGTAATGAGCTTGATTGTGGAAAATATTCCACAATGTATACATATATCAAGATATCACATTGGACACCTGGGAAAGCAGTGGAGGAGGAAAGAAACCCATGCACCACTGCAGTAGTGAGGGGCCCATGAAGGGGCGGAGCAGCACCACATAATCCCCTTTACATCTGAAAGAGCCTGAATTCAGTGATCTAAGCCACTGGTATTACAAGGTTAAAACAAAGCTGTGTGGCTGACAGGGTCTTGGTGCTCCGGCTGGGTGTAAGGCCAGAGCCTCTGAGGTGAGAGAGCTGAGTACAGGGCACTGGACCACCAGACACCTCCCAGTCCCACATAATATCAATCAGCGTGAGCTCTCCCAGAGATCTCCATTGCAACTCTAAGACCCAGATCCATTCAACGACCAGCAAGCTCCAGTGCTGGACACCCCATGCCAAACAACTAGCAAGACAGGAACACAACCCCACTGATTAGCAGAGAGGCCACCTAAAATCATAATAAGTTCACAGAAGTACAAACCTGCAGCCTGTGAAAAGGAGATCACAAATGCAGTAATGTAAGCAATGAGAAGACACAAAAACACACAGCAGATGAAGGTGCAGGGTAAAACCCCACCAGACCAAACAAATGAAGAGGAAATAGGCAGTCTGTCTGAAAAACAATTCAGCGTAATGATAGTAAAGATGATCCAAATCTTAGAAATAGAATGGAGAAAATACAAGAAATATTTAACAAGGAACTAGAAGAACTAAAGAGTAAACAAACAATGATGAACAATAAAATAAATAAAATTAAAAATTCTCTAGAAGGAATCAATAGCAGAATAACTGAGGCAGAAAAACAGATAGTGTCCTGAAAGATAAAATAATGGAAATAACTACCACAGAGCAGAATAAGGAAAAAAGAATAAAAAGAATTGAGGACAGTATCAGAGACCTCTGGGACAACATTAAACACACCAACATTCAAATTCTAGGGGTCGCAGAAGAAGAAGAGAAAAAGAAAGAGTCTGAGAAAATATTTGAATATATTATAGTTGAAACATTCCTAAATATTGGAAAAGAAATAGTCGATCAAGTCCAGGAAGCACAGAGAGTTCCATCCAGGATAAATACAAGGAGAAACATGCCAAGACACATATTAATCAAAGTATCAAAAATTAAATACAAAGAAAAAATATTAAAAGCAACAAGGGAAAAAAACCAAATAACATACAAGGGAATCCCCATAAAGTTAACAGCTAATCCTTCAGCAGAAACTCTGCAAGCCAGAAGGGAGTGGCAGGACACATTTAAAGTGATGAAAAGGAAAAACCTACAATCAAGATTACTCTACCCAGCAAGGATCTCATTCAGATTCCATGGAGGAGTTAAAATCGTTACAGACAAGCAAAAGCTAAGAGAATTCAGCACCATCAAACCAGATTTACAACAAATGCTTAAGGAAATTCTCTAGGCAGGAAACACAAGAGAAGGAAAAGACCTAAAATAACAAGCCCAAAACAATTAAGAAAATGGTAATAGGAACATACATATCAATAATTACCTTAAATATAAATGGATTAAATGCTCTAAGTGGAAGACACAGACACACTGAATGGATGCAAAAATAAGACCCATATATATGCTGTCTGCAAGAGACCCACTTCAGACCTAGAGACACATACAAACTGAAGGTGAGGGGATGGAAAAAGTTATTCCTTGCAATTGGAAATCAAAGAAAGCTGGAGTAGTAATTCTCATATCAGACAAAATAGACTTTAAAATAAAGACTATTACAAGAGACAAACAAGGACAGTAAATAATGATCAAGGGTAATACAAGAAGAAGATATAACAATTGTAAATATTTATGGAACAAATATAGGAGCACCTCAATACATAAGCCAAATGGTAACAGCCATAAAAGGGGAAATCGACAGTAACACAATAATTGTAGGGACCACACTTACACCAATGGACAGATCATCCAAAATGAAAATAAATAAGGAAACGCAAGCTTTAAATGATATATTAAGCAAGATGGACTTAATTGATATTTATAGGACATTCCATCCAAAAACAACAGAATACAGTTTCTTCTCAACTGCTGATGGAACATTCTCCAGGATAGACAGTATCTTGGGTCACAAATCAAACCTTGGTAAATTTAAGAAAATTGAAATTGTATCAAGTATCTTTTCCAATCACAAAGGCTACATAGCAATTACAGTAAAAAATCTGTAAAAAATACAAACACTAAACAATACACTACTAAATAAACAAGGCTAAACAATATACTACTAAATAACCAAGAGATCACTGAAGAAATCAAAGAGGAAATCAAAAAATACCTAGAAACAAATGACAATCAAAACATGATGACACAAAATTATGGAAGGCAGAAAAGCTGATCTAAGAGGGAAGTTTACAGCAATACAAACCTACCTCAAGAAACAAGAAACACCTCAAATAAACAACCTAATCTTACATCTAAAGCAATTAGAGAAAGAAGAACAAAAGTAATCCAAGGTTAGCAAAAGGAAAGAAATCACAAAGATCAGATCAGAAATAAATGAAAAGAAAATGAAAGAAATGATAGCAAAGATCAATAAAACTAGAAGCTGGTTCTTTGAGAAGATAAACCAAATTGATAAACCATTAGCCAGATTCATCAAGAAAAAGGAGAAGATTCAAATCAATAGAATTAGAAATGAAAAAGGAGAAGTGACAACTGACACTGCAGATATACAAAGGGACATTAGAGATTACTACAAGCAACTATATGCCAATAAAATGGACAATCTGGAAGAAATTGACAAACTCTTTGAAAATCACAACCTTATGAGACTGAACCAGGAAGAAATAGAAAATATAAATAGACCAATCACAACAACTGAAACTGAAGTTGTGTTTAAAAATCTTCCAAAAAGCAAAAGCCCAGGACCAGATGGCTTCATAGGTGAATTCTATCAAATATTTAGAGAAGAGCTAACACCTATTCTTCTCAAATTCTTCCAAAATATAGCAGAGGGAGGAACACTCCCAAACTCATTCTACGAGGCCACCATCACTCTGATATCAAAAACAGACAAATATGTCTCAAAATTACAGATCAATATCACTGATGAACATTGATGTAAAAATCCTCAACAAAATCCTAGCAAACAGAATCCAACAACACATTAAAAGGATCATATACCATGATCAAGTGGGGTTTATCACAGGAATGCAAGGGTTCTTCAATATATGCAAATCAATCAATGTGATAAACCATATTAACAAATTGAAGGAGAGAAACCATATGATCTTCTCAATAGATGCAGATAAAGTTTTCAACAAAATTCAAACCCATTTATAATAAAAACCCTCCAGAAGGTAGGCATAGAGGACACTTACCACAACATAATAAAGACCATATATGACAAACTTACAGCCAACATCGTTCTCAGTGGTGAAAAACTGAAACCGTTTCCACTAAGATCAGGAACAAGACAAGGTTGCCTACTCTCACCACTATTATTCAACATAGTTTTGGAAGTTTTAGCCACAGCAATCAGAGAAGAAAAGGAAATAAAAGGAATCCAAATCGGAAAAGAAGAAGTAAAGCTGTCACTGTTTGCAGATGACATGATACTATACATAGAGAATCCTAAAGATGCTACCAGAAAACTACTAGAGCTAATCAATGAATTTGGTAAAGTAACAGGATATAAAATTAATGCACAGAAATCTCTTGCATTCCTATACAGTAATGATGAAGAATCTGAAAGTGAAATTAAGGAAACAATCCCATTTACCACTGCAACAAAAAGAATAAAATACCTAGAAATAAACCTACCTAAGGAGACAAAAGACCTGTATGCAGAAAATTATAAGACACTGATGAAAGAAATTAAAGATGATACAAACAGATGGAGAGAGGTACCATGATCTTGGATTGGAAGTGTCAACATTGTGAAAAGGACTATATTACCCAAAGCAATTTACAGATTCAATGCAATCCCAACAAACTACCAATGGCATTTTTTCACAGAACTAGAACAAAAAAAATCACAATTTGTATGGAAATACAAAAGACCCCAAATAGCCAAGGCAATCTTGAGAAAGAAAAATGGAGCGTGAGGAATCAGGCTCCTGGACTTCAGACTATACTACAAAACTACAGTAATCAAGACAGTATGGTACTGGCACAAAATCAGAAATATAGATAAATGGAACAGGATAGAAAGCCCAGAGATAAACCCACACACATATGGTCACCTTATCTTTGATAAAGAAGGCAAGAATATACAATGGAGAAAAGACAGTGTCTTCATAAGCGGCACTGGGAAAACTGGACGGCTACATGTAAAAGAATGAAATTAGAACACTCCCTAACACCATACACAAAAGTAATCTCAAAATGCATTAAAGGCCTAAGTGTAAGGCCAGACACTGTAAAACTATTAGAGGAAAACATAGGCAGAACACTCTATGACATAAATCACAGCAAAATCCTTTTTAACCCACCTCTTAGAGAAATGGAAATAAAAACAAAAATAAACAAATGGGACCTAATGAAACTTAAAAGCTTTTGCATAGCAAAGGAAACCATAAAAAAGATGGAAAGGCAACCCTCAGAATGGGAGAAAATATTTGCAAATGAAGCAACTGACAAAGGATTAATCTCCAACACTTACAAGCAGCTCATGAAGGTCAGTATCAAAAACACAAACAACCCAATCCAAAAATGGGAGAAGACCTAAATAGACATTTCTCTAAAGAAGATATACAGATTGCCAACAAACACATGAAAGGATGCTCACCATCACTTGTCATTAGGGAAATGCAAATCAAAATTACTATGGGGTATCAGCTAACACTGGTCAGAATGGCCATCATCAAAATATCTGCAAACAATAAATGCTGGAGAGGGTGTGGAGAAAAGGGAACCCTCTTGCACTGTTAGTGCGAATGTAAGTTTTACAGCAACTATGGAGAACAGTATGGAGTTTCCTCAGAAAACTAAAAATAGAACTACCATACGACCCAGCAATCCCACTCCTGGGCATATACCCTGAGAAAACCATAATTCAAAAAGAGTCATGTACCACAATGTTCATTGCAGCTCTATTTACAATAGCCAGGACATGGAAACAACCTAAGTGTCCATCAACAGATGAATGGATAAAGAAGATGTGACACATATATACAATGGAATATTACTCAGTCATAAAGGAAATGAAATTGAGTTATTTGTGGTGAGGTGGATGGACCTAGAGTCTGTCATACAGAGTGAAGTAAGTCAGAAACGGAAAAACAAATGCTGTATGCCAACACATATATATGGAATCTAAAAAAAAAAAAAAAAAAAAAAAATTGTTCTGAGGAACCTAGGGGCAGGACAGGAAGAGAGACACAGATGTAGAGAATGGACTTGAGGACGCGGGGAAGGGGAAGGTTAATCTGTGATGATGTAAGAGAGTGGCATGGACTTATATATACTACCAAATGTAAAATCAATAGCTAGTGGGAAACAGCCACATAGCACAGGGAGATCAGCTCGGTGCTTTGTGTCCACCTAGAGGGATGGGATAGGGAGGGTTGGAGGCAGACACAGGAGGGAGGGGATATGCAGATATATGTATACGTATAGCTGATTCATTTTGTTATACAGCAGAAACTGACACACCATTGTAAAGCAGTTGTATTCCAATAAATATGTTAAAAAAAAAAAGGAAAACAAAAGAAAAATGCTAACACGTGGTGAATGTATAATAACCAACTATATAGTATAGGGAAAACAGAAGACTTTTCACTTCCTAAATTAAATATTGTTTAAAAGTTTAATAGAAACCATTTGTGACCAAAATTTTAAATAAAAATAAAATTTGAAAGCAAAAGAAAACACAGAAAACAAATAAATCACATTTTACACCTTAAATATATACATGTTTTCTTTGTCAATCATATCTCAATAAAGCTGGAAAATAAATAATAAAAATCCTGGAAATTTGGAAGAATCTATGCATATTAGTTAGCATGATGGATGGTTACTTTATTCAAATGGTCCTCAGGGAAAGAATCAGCAGTTCAATCCATCAGCATTGCAAGTTTTCGTGAGATCCAGCATGGCAAAAGATAAAGAATGCACACTGCTTAATTTTGTGTTGGAATAGGCCTTATTTTCTATGAAGGAACTATTTCTTAGCTGGATGAATGCTAGGTTAATCAAACACAGAAAACCTTGTTTAACTGTGAACACAAAGGGAAAGTTAGTGAAAATGTCTCTAAATTTCCATTCTCTCTTCAGGATAAAATGTGGAATTAGTATTTTTCTTCCATTTGAATTCACTGGTGACATAACACTCATGGTCTTCCCACCTCCACTTAAGAAAAAAAAAACAACCCAAAAACCCTCTATTCTTGTCAATGTGCTTCTCAGCCAGGAAAAATGACATTAGGAAAAACACATTGTACAGAAAGGGCAAAAATGGAAGTCTCAAAGTGAAATATTCTTCATGAAAAAAAATAGTTCTTTTATATCTGTTTGGTAATAAAAATACCACCCAGTGTTAAAAACATTTTATATTTAATTTTACTCACCACTGCTTTTTAAGAGAGTTGATAATACCAATTTCCTTGATGGATAGACTAAACTACAAATTATTGCTACCTGGATTTAGGAAATTTACTCCCTATTTTATGAATACATTTTTTGATATTGAAAAAGAAAAAACAAAAAGAGGAATAGGTCAATTTTTTCCTCCAGTAAATATGTGTCTTTCTTTGCTTCTTAAATGAAAAAGTATTTTATAACATTGCCAATCGTTTTTCACCTATGATATCTGACTTTTGTCCATGAATTTGCCAAGTGTCTAACGTATGCTGATACATGGGCTTCATTCTATTTATCTTCTCCAAATAATTAAGAGACACTTCAGGAGGAATCAAATCTGTGTTTCCTCCATTTTTTTTCTGCTCTGATAAGAAAAAAAAAAAAATCCAAAAACCCTTACTAAAGACAGTTGTAACTAAACCATTGGTGCTGTTATTCTGGTGCTTATTAAAGTGAAACTCGGTTTCCAGGCTACTCTTAAGTATTTTAAATTCCAGATTGGAGATGGGTACATATTTCTAATGATTTGTTTAGTCTGGTAATTATCAACCCTTAACATGGGCTGAACCAGCTCTCTCTGTGATTGGCGCTCTTATTATCTGTTACATTGTTATTAAGCATACATTTTCTTATAGGAAATGCTAGGGCAAGTTACCCTGGGCTTTTGAATTTGAATGTCTGCTCAACAGTTTAGTCATGTGAGCGAATTTGAGGTTTCTTGGCAGAAGCCAGATTTTCATCTGGTTCCTCCCTTTTTCAGAGTGGGTGATGTAGCTGAGTTCCTGCGGAGAGAAATGGACACTTTGAACATCCCAGAAGCCATCTCCTTTTCTGAAAAAGAGCAAGGCCTTGTTGGATAAACTGTCAATTTGGGGGGCTTCTCTGTTGATATATAACTCTCTGTGTCTCCAATCATTTGTCTTGAATGCCTAACATCTGTGATGGAGTCTATGGGCCCCAACTCTTGGTGCCTCAATTCAACCTAACAGCCATAAATATCTACCCTGGGCAAGGTACCCTTCTAAAAGCAACAGAAAGATAAGACTCTGACCTCAGTTAGATTACTGTTGAGGGAGAATAGGGTGGGGAAAAACTCATTGCAAAAATCTATGATAATAGATCTCCATCTACTAAGTACCATCTGCTAAGTGGAATATGAGGAGAAGTGTGAGGGAGGAATTTGACACTGGAGAAGGATTTTGACAAAGACAAGGAGAAAGACTTCTAGACACAGCAAACATTTGGTTTTAGTTCTCTATCAATTGACCCTAAGTTACATTTCCAGTTCTGCTGTTTACTATTTATGCAGTCATTTAGTTAGACAATGAGTCAAATGTGTGTGCATATGTGGATTAATTCTTACTGCGTGCTGGGGGAAATGAGCCCAACATTCATGAAGCTTGCAGCTTATCAGAGGAGAAAATCCCTGTCTTAAAGGGAAATGCTCAGAGAGTAAAATTTAAGTTGGAAAGTCACCGTTGTGAGGTGAGGTACTGTTTCAAGTATTGAAAGCAATGGACTTGAGATTTGTAGAAATGGACATGGCAAGAAAAGAGCTGTACACACAAGACTAGAAAACTCATGAGAGGGGTGGGCTGGGCTACTGACTTGCTTGCATTATTTGTTCGTTCATTGAACAATGAGGTGTTGATTGTGTATGAAGGGTCAGAAATTATTTTGGGCATTGGAGGCAAAGGAACTAGACAAACAATGACTTTTTTTTAAAAGTATCCCCAAACTGAAATGGGAGGCTGAGCCTCCAAAATCAACTCTTAACATAGAGGAAAGAGGAGCATTAGACTTCAAATGGAGATATAGGAATATGTACATATTAAGAAAACTGAGCTGAGTCTTAAAGGACTAGCAGATGTTAAAGAGCTGCACAGGATGAGGGCAGTACTTGGAAAAAAATCTTTGTGCTGTGAGAAAACATAAATTATTCAGCATATTTTTATGTGTGTTGAGAACTACATATAGGAAGAAGGTTGAGAGCAGCAGGCAAGTGAAAATGCTGTCAGGAAGAAAAAGTGGGGCTAGTGCATGAAGGGTTAATGAGGATGCAACACGTCAGTGTGGGGATGAGACACACAGTAGCAATATCTGATAAGGTATAGTTAAGGCTTGGAGAATGGCTGTATTCTAAGGCAGAAAACTATATGGAGAAAATATCTGAGGTTCAGACCTTAAGTAATATGCACAGATACTGCTGGAGAAGAAAACCAGGAAAAATAGCTGGGAATGGTCAGAAAGCAGAGAGAAGGCAAGAGAAAAGATTGTTAAGACTGTGTCATAGAAACCAAGGTAAAAGACCATTAAGAGAAAGTGTCAAATACATTGAAGGGATCCTGTAGAACAAAAACCAAGAGGTCACCCAATATGGCAGCAATAAAGTCATTGGTGACCTTTACAAGAGCAAACTTGGCGTGTTGTTGGAAATAGAAAGCAACCCACAGGGTGTGAATGGGGAAGTAGGTGGAGAGGAAATAGGTGTAATGGGTGTAGAAAATTCATTTGAGAAATTTGGCAGAGCTCTTGCCTGGCAATGAATGGTCAAAGAGAGAGCAGAGTTGATAGCTAAGTGAGGAAGCATGTTGTCATTTACTGTTATACATAAACCATGTGTTTCAGCCCAGATCGTCTAATCTCTGTCCCTGAATGTGTATTTGGCATTTCCTCTTCTGAACTACTGCTCAGCTCCCTAAATTATTTTTGCCCCTCCTCTCTTTTTATCCAAAGTGTATTACTCACTCAGTTTAAGATGATGTCCAGCATGGAGTAAGTGTTCAAAGTAAGTATTTAATTGATTGAACAGTTTCTTCTTTGCTTCATTGTGTTTGGATATTCTGCTAATATAAGTCAGTTCCAGGAGACAGAAGAATAAAAAGGATTAAGGGCATATTGGAAAGAATAAGCATTTCAGATCTCTCACACAGGAGAGACATCAAACCTCATCATATTAAAGGCATAAATGATTTTTTTTCCTGCTAGTTTCTGTGGGAGACACTCAACTAAAAACTGTAATTTTAGGCCAAATCATCCACTGAACAAATAAACAAAGAGAAACAACTCACCCCTCACAACCTACTCAAAGGGAGTAAATTCACATTCTGAGTTATGAATGTCTTAGGATAACACTTTGAAGATTAAGACATGAAAAAAAAAAGTTAAGACATGAAAGATCCAAATTTTCCCTCTATTCCTTCTAAAGAAATATCTAGAACTAAAAAATTAATAAAGTTTCCAACAACAGAAACAAATATTAATTTTGTGTTTCCTATATAACAGACATTATGTTAGGAGTTTCATGTATGCTATTTCATTTCCCCCTCACAGCAA
Organism: Pseudorca crassidens; assembly: GCF_039906515.1. NCBI lineage: Eukaryota > Metazoa > Chordata > Mammalia > Artiodactyla > Delphinidae > Pseudorca > Pseudorca crassidens. The sequence goes on along the minus strand of NC_090300.1, from coordinate 133,105,925 downwards.
TCCTGGAAGAAGGGTAATATTAGTATGAATTCAAAGATTAGTAAATTGAAGCTCAGAGGTGTGTAGAAACAGGTCTCAAGTGATCTTTAACACATATTGCTTCCCCATTAGCATTATTATATTGCATAATCATTTTGTCCCAAAGTTTGTATAAAAACTTGATTTTTCCAAAATGACTGCTTACTGTAAGCATTTAAAAACTAAAAACAAAACAAAACAAAAAAACAGATAGCTATTTGTGAGATAATACATTATGAAAAATATTAGAAATACCAACAACAAATAACACAAATACTAATGAAGATGCCACTTATATTTCATTTTATCACATGGTACTACAACTATTTTACAGATCGATCTTTTTCCTACATGGGTTCTCATTCAGTTATATGGAGCTAAGTGCTGGAAAATCCAGAATCTTGCTGGACTGCTCTTAATAAAAAAATTCTGGTTTGGAAGCTAGAAAAGGTTGAACATCACAAAATCTCTTTCTTTTGATTACAACTGGCCAGCCCTGATCATGCAAAACTATCAGAAGAAGACTGAGAATGGAAAATGGGAGCTACATCTTAGAGTGAAAGTTGGCTCTGAGGGTTTAGAATGTAACTCAAGGGTCCCTGGCTCTGGAACTCAGATGTCTAGCATAGCTGGCCAGCTCTGGAAATTTTCAGAGATTTCTGCCTGGTATGTTGGGGCCTGGCTGACTGGCTTTGGAGAGGCTGTGCTCTGGGTTCTCCCTGGTCCAGAGAACAGTGAGCATATCCAGCTGGCTCCTACATCTGGCCAAGTTGGCAGATGAACTGATTCTACCTTTGGAGGACAAGGAGTCAGAGAGGCTCATGATCAGCAAATCCAGGAATGAGCAAAAAACTGATAAATTAACTGATGGATTCCACTCACCAGGGGAGAACTGAGTAATGTAAGAGGATTTTGTTTTCACCGCTATGATTCAGGTACTGTTAGATTTTATGTTAATGAGTTTGGTAATTGGGTCTCCTTAAAGAATGAATGGGTTTAAAATCTCATTATATGGATGTGACAAAGCTTCTCTCCTTGACCAAACTCTAGCCAGGCTCCTCTGAGCCCTCTTCTAGAGTAAGCCTCAATCTTGGTCTATAAAAACTACACACCCTGAACATAAATGACTTCATCCACTTTCTATCCCCACACTGAAAGACTTAAACAAACACATAGTTTCTAAAAGCTCAAGGTTGAAAGAGAGTCATGGGCATATACACACTAACAAACGCAGTAAGGTAGATAGCTAGTGGGAAGCAGCCGCATGGCACAGGGATATTGGCTCGGTGCTTTGTGACAGCCTGGAGGGGTGGGATGGGGAGGGTGGGAGGGAGGGAGACGCAACAGGGAAGACATATGGGAACATATGTTTATGTATGACTGATTCACTTTGTTATAAAGCAGAAACTAACACACCATTGTAAAGCAATTATACCCCAATAAAGATGTTAAAAAAAAATAAAAATAAAAAAAAAATAAAAAAAATAAAAATAAAAATAAAAAAAAAGCTCAAGGTTGAATCCCTAGGGGGAGCCTAACCCCCCTTAAAATATCTATCTTAGGAAGCTCAAGGCTGCCAAAATAATCTACTATTTGCTCTAGCCAACACTTGATCATAGACCTCTGACCACCCTTTCTTCGAGCATTTAATAAAAAGTTGTGAATCCTTCCTCTGTCCCCTTGAGATGTGTGTGTATCTCCTGTAACTCAGGAGTCCTCAAGGAACTGAAAGCCATTCATTTAAAATGCAGTCATCAGGAAGGGTGAGGCCTATGTTTCCCAGTCTCTGTAGGAAGACAGAATGCTAACTTTGACAATTGCCATCTAGAAGAAACAGTTGGCCTAGTTGATATTTACACTGACCAACCACTTGTAGGTTTTCACTTCCCTTACTCTACTGAGCTCCCCACTCACCCCCTCCCTACTCCCTCATTCTCCATTTAAAACACCCAGTTACCTGTGTACATCAAAGTTGACTTCAGTTCACTCTGAACCCTCTTCCCTATATCAATAGTATATTTTGAATTAAGATCCAACCTTATCATTTTAACAAGTAGCCTGACTATTTATCTTTGACAGACACAAACATTAATCTTTAAAAAAAATAGCTTTAAAACAACCAAATACCAAAGTCTGTATATTCAGGAAAGTGAATTTAGGAGGAGAGATTTTTGGGGTGATTGTATTATGTAGTCTCTAAGATGGTCCTCAGCATTCTCCACTGTTGTAGTATTCATACCCTTGTGTAATCCCTGCTCACTGAATATGGGCTGGGATATATTGTCTTGCTTCTAACAAATAGAAAATGGAATAAGTGATGGGAAGTCACTTCTGAGATTAGGTTATAAAGGACTGAGTCTTCCACCTCGGAAGCTCTCTTGTTGTCTATTGGATGGCTCACTATGGAGGAAGTCAGTGAGGCAGCCCTGTTGAGAAGCTCCAGAGAGAAAACTCAAAAACAAAATCTCCTGAGTCCTCCCAACTACTATGTGAGTGAACCTAGGAGTGGATTCTCCTTTACTTGAGCCTGGAGACCACTGTAGCTCCAGTCACCACCTTGATTGCAGACTTGAGAGACCACCTGGCTAAGTTGTTTCCAGATTTGTGACCGATAGAAACTGAAATAATAAATACCTGTTGATTTAAGCCACTAAATTTCAGGAAAATTTGTTATGCAGCAGTAAGTAACTAATACAGTGACGCACATTTACCCAAGTGGTTTACCTAAATTTAGAGTAAACTACCCCTACCCATGCATGCAGATCTTACATTAATGCATTGTTTCTATAGATTATTGTCATATCTAAAGAAGAAATTATCAAGGCTTTTGTTTAGAGCAGAAGTTCCTTAACTCACTTCTCTGGTAATAGGGAAACACATATTTCTAGTTTTATTTCTTCTGGAGAGTTTCCATCAGTTTAAATATGTGCCATGAATATCCATCTTCAAACAAAATTCAAACTTCATACATTGGGGTCAGAAATTATTTTGGGATTCTTCTTAACCACATTGCAAAATTACTTCCTAAAGTCATGCAACTTTTGACTGAATCCACTTTTAAAATGCTTTGGGTGGTTTATATTAATTCTTCTATTTCACCTGAGATGTCAAGCTCAGATGAGAACTACCACTTCTGTGGGGATTTTCATTCTTCAGTTAATCTATGTATTGAATGTTTTTTCATTGAGCCAGCTGGGCTTGTGGTGGCTGAGTCCATCTTTTTATGTACAGAATTCCCCTATATTTGTCTTATCTCACCCATTTTATCACATCTTAGCCCCAGGGTAGATAACACCTTTGACTAAATTTCATTCAGACCTGACAAAAATATTCAAAATAAAATACATTATTTGCATGAGTCCTTTACATGTAGTTAAAAGTTATTTTGCCTAGAGGTTGATTATTATTAATTTTAGTGGCAACTTCCTCAATAGCCTTCATATTGTGAGAGTATTTTAAAGCTAAGTTTCTTCCCGCCACCACCCAGGGACAAATGCCATTAAATAGTGATCACAACTCCATTAAATTAGGTAGTCTTAATGTTAAGGGAATGTTAAAGAACCCATTGGTCATTCAATATTAGAACATAAGAAAAATAACAACAAAAAATCCTTACGCTAATCTGATTATTTGACTTGTCAAAGACTTTACCTACAATACTGCAATAACTTTCTGGAATGGATGCTATTATTGTTAGCATTTCACAGAAGAGGAAACTAAGGCACAGAGATGTTAAGTTACTCTCCCAAGGTCACATCACTAGTAAGTGGTAGAACTGGGGTTTAAACTGAAGTCAGGCTGGCTCCGAAATCTGTATTCTTACCCAGTGTATGATACTGCCTCTCAAAAAAAGGTGTGATTTTCTTTGTGCTCTATAAAAACAGGTGGAACCATAAAGTTGTTCAGAGTAAACAATGTTTGCTTTCTTCTTTTTAAAACCCTGTATTGACTGTAAGCAAGACCCTCAGAAACAACCTATGGTCCCTGACCGCAATTTTAGAACTACTTCCCTAAGCTATGCTTCCCTGAAAAGCATAATTTTCTCTACTATTAGGTCAAACCCTATATTGATGCTTGAAAGATGAAAAAGAATATTGTATTTTGTTGTATATATGTATATATATATAATGTGGATCGGGTTGTATATATGTATGCATACCTATGCATATATACATGTGTGTAGATACAGAATATTCACATATATATATATATATATACATGTTTATAGTACAGAATGAAGTTCTAAATTTCTTTTTTGTAAGTTCTCAATTTCTTTACCAAATCAAAAATCTAATCCACAATTGTGGTAGGAAAATAATGTTCCTGCTCCCTAAAATGTTCACATCCTAATCTCAACACATGTAACTATGTTCCTTTTCATGGCCAAAGGGACTTTGCAGATGTAATTAGGTTAAGGATCCTGAGATGAGGAAATTACCTTGTATTATTCAGTTAGGCCAGTTATAATCACAAGGATCCTGATAAGGGGGAAGCAGGAGCGTCCGAGTCAGAGAGAGACTGGAAGACGTTTCACTGCAGGTTTTGAAGATAGAGGAAGGGATCACGATCCAAGGAAAACAGGGAACTTCCAGAATCTGGAAAAAGAAAGTCAACAGATTCTCCCTTACAGTCTTCAGAAGAAACCAGCCTTACAGACATTTTGCTTTAATTCCAGTGAAACCTATTTTGCACCTCTGACCTCCAGAACTACAAGATAATGAATTTGTGTTGCTGTAAACCATTGTTTGTGGTGATCTGTTATAGCAGCAGTAAAAATCTAACACAACCATCTAAACAGGACATCTAAAATGTCCTCTAGAATTCATCTGGAATGAATTTTCCCATGTTGAAAAACTGAAGAGACCCAAATCTGTCTTGGGTGTCATCCTTGGGGTTCCTTATCTCCTTTATCTTGAAATTAGGCATCATTTTTCTCATGCTTATTTCTTTTTGTCTGAATTAAACTGTGATAGCTACTTGCAGGCAGTTGGTCTTTTAAAATATTCTGTATTTCCACCTTTTCAGTGCACCACGCCCATGTAGAGTATCCTACACAGCAGAATCTTGATCCATACTTGATTTATTGATCACATTTGCTTATCACTATTTTCTGAATTAAGATTCTTGTTAGTAATTTTCTGGAAAAATAATAACCACAATATAAACCAGAATGAAGTTCAAAAAATGATTGCCCTGTTTTTCCTTCTCTATTCCTGTGTTTTGAAACATTTAATTTAAATTTATTTTAATTTTTGTACAGATGATTCTGATACCAGAGCCATTACAGAATGTATGAAATACATGTTGAGAGAAAAATAACATAAAACAGATACTCCTTTTCTCCTGATATTTAAGAAAGAAAAATGGATTTGTTTCTGTCCAAAATTTCTGTGTTCATAAAAAATATTTTTGAAGCCCTCAATGCCTGTTTTCACCTTCCCATTGGCTTGTGTTTTCTACATATTTCTGAACCCTAACTTCATCCTTTTGCTATATATGCTGTTTATTTAGACAGCCTGAAAAACAGTGTTATCTAAGTTACATCAAAACAGGGTCTGTTATAAGGATATATCTTAAACAAGAACTTTAATGTTCCATTTAAATTTAAACACCTTCCAAAAGATGGCATTCTGATTTTCTAACATCTCTATTCCGGAAAAAGTATTTGTCTCTGAAAAATTAGCTTGTTTCTTTATAATTTATTCAGGGATAGTTCTAACCTGCACAAAACTCTGCTGATATTGAAAATGAGTTGGCATTTTCCTCCACAAAAGTTGAATTACTCATGATATTCTCTACCACACAAATCACACTTATATACACATTTTGCACTTTGAAAGGGAAGGTTTGTCTAAAAATGAGAACTTGTTTTTCACCTTAGCTATCAATGACTTGACAAAATCTCAATTGGATGTTTATAGTGTATTTTTTTGAATATTGATTTTGCAAATGGTGGTTGTGATCTTCATTTAGAAAAAAGACAGGCCACATAGGGCTCTTTTGGGGACAATCTGGTCACCTGACTTGCCCTCTCTGTACTATTCTCTTTTTCTCAGAGGCTGTGGGTATGCCAGGGTTGGTCTGCTCTGCAACGGGGCTATTCCTAATTGAGAAGAGGGTGGATCGAAAGCCCAGCACAGGGCCTTATGGTACAGATTACAATCCTTGATTGAAAATTTGCAAGGGAAGGCAAGTGAGTTTTAGGGACTGAACACCAAACCCCACCTCATATTCCCAACATCTATTCCAAGATACACAGTGGATGTTATGATGAAAAGTAATCACATGGAATTTGAGAAATCTAAAAATTTACAGTGTACATGCTGGTGAAACACTTGAACCAACTAGAAATACATATTGTCTAGCATTTGTGGAAATTTTGTGCAAAGAATACATGGTGGCCTTTTTGTGGATGATGTTATAAACTGTGCATTGGATATTGCCAGTGTATCCTACTACATGAATAGCTAGGAGCCGGGGAGGAATGTTTCAGCCTGCCCAGAAATGCAAGGAATATTTTCTAGGCCATATGGAAGAAACATACAGTTTAAGCTGTTCGAGGAGAATAATTGGGGCTCCTCCCACTAAGACTGGGGATAAAGTTTCTGGTCCATTTAGACTCAAGAGGCAGAGTGAAGACTGAGAGGCTTCTTCCTTTAGGGCAACAACCTCCAGCCCTGACACCTCTTGCCTCCCAGTGAAATAAAGTGCAGTGATGTCCCGGCTCCTATAGTCTGATTAACAACTGCTCTGCCTACGGGACTGAGAAAGCAAAGGATCAAAGTTAGAGTGAGTGGGAGTTTCGTTGTCACTTCAGGCTAAGAGAGAAACAAGAGAAAGGGGCTCCTGTTCTAGTTCTTTACTTACGACAATTTGTGTGTGTGTTTAGAGGGCCAGAAGTTGGGGCAGGGAGAAGACCTCAAGGATCTTAGATTAGTTATCCTTGATTAAACAATAGAAATAAACTCACACTTTAGTTGAGCAGCCTCAAGAAGACAAGAAACATTGAGAGTGAGCCATTGAATTGAGGACTATGGAATGCTTACAAGTGGGTAAAATAAACCCAACTTTCTATTTTGAAGGCATATGTTATATAATTTATTGGTTTACAGAAACTGCATTTGTGATATTTTAAGTTTTATTTTAATATGTCCTATTATCTATCTATCAATCCATCCATCTACCATCTGTCTATCATCTGCCATTCTCACTAACCAGACAGCCGCACAATCAGACTTTTAATCTTAAACAAAATAGAGATGGTTAAGACTTTCTCTTATCATTTGGTTATACAAATAAGAACTATTAAGGCATTTAGAAAAGTTTATCACTCCCTGGGAAATAATGTCACTTTTGGCTTTCTTTCTCAATTTTCAATTACAGGCTAATTGAAATAGAAAATGTGACATCTACAATGTAATTTCAAACCATTTGAGATAATTCAGATAATATTTTTAATATTAGCTTCCTTTATTTTTTCCTGAATTTAAAAATATTATCCAGTCTTCTCTCATTTTTCATGCAAGCACACACTCAGATATGAATATTTGCTGTTTAATACATCAATTGAATTGAACTTATATCTTGCAAAAATTCATTTGTACATTCTATCAAATTTGTACTTTTGTATCATTCTATCATTTGCAAATTCTATCATTCTATAAATGAAGTCAAGAAATATTTATCTAACAATGGAGAAATGAATGATGTTATAGTCAACCTGCAACTCAACTTTTTCCTCTTTTATTTAGATGACTTAATTCTGCAGAAATAATTTTGGAGAATTTTATTAAAGTGTAGTATTAACCACAAAGGTTTTAAGCAAAACATGTTCCTACCCAGACCACTGCATTGATGAAAGTTTTTTGGCTTAGTGGAGGACCCCACAGAAACCCGAATTGCTTCGGATGTTTTAATTTGCTGCCGTGCGTCAGTGTTTTTAATAATTTTCAGAGTGTTTACACTTTTACTGCAAAAGGATAAAGAACTCATCACACAGATAGTGTTTTGTAGTCCATCTCATCTGTATGTTTTAGAGCATTCTCAGGCAAATTTTTAAATTTATTGGGATTCTAAAACAACTTCTCATTATTATATATGAGATGACCTAGCACCTGCTTTGGGAAGTATGTGTGTTTATTTGGTGGTCGATTGAACCAAGTCATGAACAAAACACTGGAGTAAAACTTTAATTTCCTCTTTAGTATCTAGCAGCTGAACTCTCTTGTTGAGTAAAAATCAAAAGGGCTTCACACAGACAAGAACATTATTTAATTTTTTTTTTTTTTTTTTTGCTCAACAAGGGAAAAAGATTTTGTTCTAACTTCCATAGTCAAATAGATACATTCTTACTGAAAGAAACAATAAAATATTCTTAAAGAGGATATAGAAATACTGTGAATAAAAAAGATTTTTAAATGATATTACTAACAAAACCAGATAATTTTCACAAAATTAATAATACAAATTCTGATCTCAGAATTAGTTATGCACAAATGCAGTAAGAAGAACTATACTTAAGTCAGATCTCATAAGACCCACTTATAAATTTTCTCAAAAAAATATGGTTCTAGTTTTGTAGACCTAAACGTGCCCCATATGCACAAAATATAGTGCTCTATATTTTTGCAGTTCTATAATAAAATTTTTAAATAAGTTTTTTTTAAAACTGGACAAAGTCCATGTTTAACATTTAAGGTACTATTTACCATGGGAAAGGAAATAATTAAATCTATTATGGTATAGTACTATTGCTATACATCTTTCAAATAAAATTTCAGATCTTGAATTTATATCTTAGATTTTATACTTTTGATGAACTGTATTTAGAGATAATATGTTAAATATTTCACTGTCTGTAATTTACAAAGTTTCCAGAAGTTGAGAAATAGTTTCTATTCATGCATGTAACTCATGGCCCAGTTTTTAAGGCAAAAACCCAGAGAGTGAGCTAGATAGATTATGTTTTATCTTTAGCAGATGACAGAAAGGACAATGAAATATCAACAGATACACCTTGCAGTGATGGGACTCAGTCCTGCTTTCTGTAGCAAGCAACTTAGAGTGAGCGAAGGCTTGTATAGTGAGCAAAGGTCTGGTAGGTCAGAGTGCAAGTTACCTGGGAGCCTTGGTAATGATGAGAAGCTGCACGCTGCATTATTTTCATAGCTGTCATAGTTTCATGGCTGCAATCTTCCCACAGCCCAGAGTTTAGTGGGCAAGTAGGAGAGCTTACAGTTGACTAAACTGATCTATTTCTTAAAGAAGATGGCTTCTTCCCTAAATGGCTAAACATTTCATTTACATTCTGATTTTAATGTATATCTGATATATTTATGCACTATCTGTCCTCAATTATTTCAGAAAATCTAATTTTCAGTGGTTTATTCATTTCAGTGTTTTTCCTACTTTAAGATAATGGGATGAAGTCACCTGGGTCTCTTACAGGTGTTCCATAAACTCAGTCAGATGCCTATGCCCAGCCCTCACGTCTTTGAAGTTCTCACTTGCTGGTATCTGTGCACTATGCTCGTGTCTTTCTTTTCCTCACTCCAGTCAGGTCCTGCATTCTGAATCTCTTGACATCCCCCTCTCTTTATCTTCATTCCTGTTTTCCCATTTTAACCCACCATCCTTCTTGCACCTAGCTCTTCCTTTTTGGATAATGTCTTCTGTCTATACATCTTCTATTCTCTTCCCCACTGACTCTAATTTCCCAGAAATTCAGTACCAGCACAAGCTGGTGCTATGTCAGAAATCCTTCACCAAGTTTGCAGAAATGAAGACTCCCTGAATTTTATTCTCACTCCCCTCAGCTCAGCCTTTGCTAGTCCTGCTTTTATCCAAATGACCTGTATACCTCAGCCAAATACATTGGCTTTTGTTTGCAAGTCTCAGAGGCAGTTAACTTGCATCCATCTTAAATGAAAGAGGTTCTTTTTTTGTTTGGGTTTTTTTGTTTGTTTGTTTTTGTCTTCTCTCTCTGAAGTCTGTGTTTTTAGTGAGCAATTATTAAAGCTGGACAATCCAGCACCTTGGATTTTTGGCCTCCATGAAAAATTTCAGAAATAGAGGTAGCTACTTATTTTAACTAGTTAATAAAGCTTTCATATTTAGGGAAAATTTGATGTTATAGGAGTCTATAGTGTCTTTTACTTTTGCCTATTTATTTATCTATTTGAAATACAAAATTGGGAGAAAAAATCTGCTCTCACTTCAAGTCAGCAAATTTTGTTTGTCAACCAGTTGTATTGTTACTGGAATAGTGATTATTCTCATTCTTCTTGCTAAGAAACATCCCTCCAGATCAAAGCTTGGCTTGGCAACAGCACATGTTTCTACAAATTGATTGAGGTCAAAGTGTAGACAGTACTTGTCATGGTTGTATGGATCAGGTTTGTGACAGGGTGGAGCTTGACAAATTTAGCAGGTTAGGAAGCAGAGTGGATATAGTAAGTGAGGTAAATCTGTGAGAAAACTGGCAATTATCCAGTAAATATCTTACATAGACACTCATTTGAGCCTAGCTGGTTGTTGTTGGGTTGTTCGTATTCAAGTCAAGAATCAGTAGTTAGAAATGGGCTTGTATCAGTTATTCATGCTATACCAATGTGTACAACAAACAACCACAGGACTGCAGTGATGTATAACAATGAGCACTTATTTTTGCACATACTTTTAGGATTGGCTGGGTGGTTTTGCTGAACTGGGCCAAGCTCAGCTGATCTTGGCTGGGCTCACTCATTTATCTGCAGTCAGTTGGTGGGTCAAATGGGGTTTTGTTGGTTGAAGATGTCAGTTGATACGGTTGGTCTCTGCTTCATGTGGTCTCTCATCCTCCAGCAGGCCTGGGCTTGTTCTCCTGGCAAAGACAGTGTTCCGAGAGAGTGACAGTATATAAAGCTTTTTGAGCCCTGGCTCAGAAGTGTCCCACTGTCACCTTTGCTATGTGCTGTTAATTGGCCAAAACAAGGCCAGTCCTGCTTTAAGTACTAAGGGGATAGACAGCATGATAATTGGGAGGAGCTGAAAAATCACGTTACAATGGGTACAGGTCAAGGGAGGCCATTAATCGGGGTTAATGACACAATATACCACAGTATTCATCCCATAATCAATTACAAAGTAAAAAGTTACTGGGTAAAAATGTTCCCCCCAAATCAAATTGGACTGAAATAAATTAGAAAACAGAACCAAGCACACATCTCTAGAAAATCAGGCAGTGGGACTGTGAGCTGAGTGAGTCCAGAGTCCTTCCACTAGAATAGAACCCTTTAACACATTGCTTGACTGTGACGTGTGACAAAGTGATTTCTGATGCCTTAAGTGTGGTTCATCAGTTACAGCTACGTTAGGTGCTGTGCTTCTCAGTACCAGTTGGAAATTGGTGTTAATACTGACTTTACATGGCTAGGTATTCCGGATCTGAGTCAAACTAAGCTGTTAATCTGAAGGATTTAGATACAAAAGAAAGGGGGGAGGAAAATATTGACTCTAATTATAAGCAATGTGTTCTTTAAAGCTGAGAAATAGGCTTTTCATGTGTCTTTCTGTTATTCCATTTCAGAAAAAGGAAGCCAGGTGGTTATTACAATCTGTTTTTAAAAAAGGACATAAAAACATTAAGAAGAATTTGTGATGATAGGACAAGGAGAGAATGGTGGGCATGAAGAGTCAATGGGCTTATTCCAGAAAAGTGAACAAAGGACATGTGATACAAACATGTAAAGGAAGTTTTGAAAAAGACAAACACTCATTTCCTCCCTAGGTAAGAATTGAAAGAGATAGGCTCAACCTGCAATAAGGAAAATATAGAGTCAGGGCAAGCTATGTAATTAAAACCAATTGAACAGTATAACATGTAGATAAAGGTAAATTTGCAATCCCTGGCACTAGGGAATGAAAGACTAGATTCAAATGTCTACAGAGATTGTGTAGACAGAGCACAATTTGTGTGTCAGGCAGTTAGTTCATGGGATGACCTCATTTTAAGCAGTTTGATGATTTTTTGTATTTATACTGCGTGAATCTTTTTTACCCTTTAGATGTATCTTAGTAGAGGAAGTTTGTCTTTCCCCAAATAGTCTTGTGGTCAGCTTTATGTTTCTTTAGACAGTTCCTTTCTTCCAAGTTCTCTAGAATATCCAGTGGGTAATATTCTAAAGTTTGCTTATCTAGATTTCCATAAGAGGCTTTTATAAAACAGAAATGAAAGATATCAGAGAGAATATTATTACATCAGAGACTTACTCTTTCTGGTCAGTCATGCAGGAGATAGTTGGATCTGAATTCCAGCTTTCATTTTACAAGCTGTGTGACTAAGGGCAAGTTTCTTTAAGCCTAGGTTTCTCCAATTGTAAAATGGCAATGAAAATAGCAGTATTTTCTTATGTCAAATAGATACCATAGCAGAAGGAGCTACCTGAAATGCTTAAAAATAAGAACAGTAACTATCTCCTGTAATAGGAAGTCCTCAGTCAGGGTTACAGGATCCTTCTGATCCCAGGTTCTCTCCATTGTTCTGCCATCTATAGGGTTTTATTCCTTTGGACATTACAATATTTAAATAATGAAGTTGAGAAGATCATTTTCTGAGTTTCTCCTTTTAAGTGTGTTATAAGCTAAATTGTGTCTCCCTAAACTTCATAGGTTGAAGTCCTAACCCCTAGAACCTCGGAATATAACCTTATTTGGAGATAGGGTCTTTTTTTTTTTTTTCTGATAGGGTCTTTAAAGAGGTAATTAAGGTTAAATGAGGTCATTGGTGTAGACATAATCCAATATGGCTGGTGTCCTTATAAGAAGAGGAAATTAGGACACAGACACACAGAAGAAAGACCACATGAAGACACAAGAAGACAGCCACCTACAAGCCAAGGAGAGAGGCCTCAGAAGAAATCAATGCTGTTGACACCTTGATCTTGAACTTCTAAGCTCTAGAAATGAAGGAAAATAAAATTCTGTTATTTAAGTCACCTGGTTTGTGGTACTTTGTTATGGTAGGCTTAACAAAGTAAAATAATGCATGAGAGAATATTCCAGAAACCACTTTATTAGACTCTCCCTCACAAATCATTAGCCACAATTGTGTTATGTGTCCATTTCTAATTCACTCACTAGCAAGTTTGGTGAGATTATCATAACTAAATGAATGAAGTCTCATATCTTTGGAAGATAGTGGACACTAGAATAAAAGGTAAGTTTTGTTAGAAAAGAGAAAAATTATAGCAAGAAAGAATCAGCACCCAGCAATGTCTCTATATTATGGGTGGTTGTGAGGATTAGACTAGAAAACCAGTGTGAAACACTTACTATGGTGTCTGACAAATTAAATTAATTATTTTTTTTTCTATTATTGTTATTAAGCTTCATTAGCTGGAATTCACAGGATCAAGGCCTTGCAATTCTTTAGAGGAGAATGTATTATTATTTCAATAACACTTGTTTTGGGTAGGAATATATATTATACAACATTCCTTTGTACTGCAAGCAACATTACAGTATGGTTGCAACAGAAGTCTAATAAGAAATTATAATTGTATCAGTAATTTTGTTCTCTCATTTGAAGGAAGAATTACATAATTGTTGATAATTTATTTATATACAAATCTATAACCTTTATTAGAAAATGTTTTTTGCATTGAAATACAAACTTCATAGTGGGTTAAATGGTGATTCATTAAAGATATCTTCATATCTTTTCATATAAAAGACATATTCTAATTCTTTGAACCTGTGAATGTTACCTTATTTGGGGAAAGAGGTCTTTCCAAATGCAATTAAGGTAAGGATCTCGAGATGAGAAGATCATCTTGAATTCTCCAAGTGTTCACTAAATTCAGTGACAAGTGTTGTTGAAAGACACAAAGAGGAGTAGACAGACACACAGAGGAGTAGACAGACACATGGGAGATGTGAAGACAGAAAGTTATGGCTACAAGCCAAGGAATGCTGACAGTAGCAAGAAGCTGGAAGAGGTAGGGAAGGATTCTTCAGAGCTTCCATAGAGAGTATAGCCCTGCCAACACCTTGATTTCAGACTTCTGGCCTCCAGAGCTGTGAGTGAATACATTTATGCTGTTTTAAGCCACCAGGTTTGTCCCAATTTGTGGCAGCTACTTCAGGAAATGAATGGCAATCCAATGCCTGTTGACTTCAATTATTTTGCCATGTGCAATTTCTGAGCTATTATGGATTTTTAGAAACACTTTTCTGTAAGAAATTTATCTAGGAGAATGCAAATGCTGAAATCAAGTTGAGATACTATACAAGTATGAATCTGAATGTCTAATTTACCACATTTGTCATCTTCTCCAGGGCTGCCCTTCAAGAGGATGAGATTTTCTTTTAGATGTCAAATGTTTCACAGATAATCACATGCTAAATATACACTTTTATTGTCTGTGAGTGGGAAAGTACATTTTCACCCCAAGATAGTATTTTGTAAACAGTAATTTTAACAAAGTTATTTGGCTAACTGTGAGCCTCTGCAAGAATCTAAAGGTCATTGAGCTACTGACAATGACCCACCCCACCCTTTATTTCTGAGAGAATGAGAAAGAATGAATAAATATTGGGAGATGCTCTTTAAAAGACAATCGCAGCATTATGCTTAAAGAGGAGAATTTCTTCCATTACTGCCTTATTTTTTTTTTAACTTCCAGATAAGTTTTGTCTTGTATCATATATAACAACCAAAACTGAAATTCATTAAATAATTGGACAATTCTTATATGCAGTTTCCTGTATCTATGTGCATAACAAGATAAAAGTAATTCTCACCTTGTCACAATAAAACTTACCATTTGGGAAAAACAATAACAACAACTAAACTTTTAAATCAGATTAGGCACATACTGAAAAGTGGCAGACTGAGTATAGTGATTCCTAGGTAGTGAAAGATACCCCAGTTTGGAGATTTACAAAGAAAGGGCAGAAAAAAAAAAAGAATGGAAATGTCTAGAATCACTCAGTATTAAATTATATCAAATACATTGTTTTTTGTTTTTTTTTTTTTGATTTTACATGGCTGGCTTTTGTCTTTGGTCAGTTTAAAACCATTCTAGTGGGGGAAATAGTAGTGTTTTATCATTTGAAATTTGATTTTGGCTGTTTCTTTGTATTCATGCCCACATTCTACAGGCTATGAGCAAAATGTGTTCTTAATCAAGTGCGAAGTTCAACCTAAGAACAGCAATAATAAAGATCTCCTAAGGGTGTAGAGATAGTTTGTGATGATTAATTCTAGGGCCCCAAACACCCACATTGTAGAAACCTCTGGAAATTCCTACCATCAACATGGTCTTTTCACTTTTCTTCTAAAGAAAAAAAGAACAATAAAAAGATTTAATTTTTTCCAACTATTAAACTCTAGATAATTCACATATTAAAACCTTTGTTTCATTGCTTTCACTTGATTTTGTTAAGAAATAGTGAATTCTGGCCCTCTCATAGTAGTATTGCCGTGTTTATTCAAGTTTCTAAAGAAAGAGATTGTTCTGAGAATGCAGATGTCTAAGCAGTTAACATCACAAACTTCTTCAGTTGTCAAGGAAATTGGAAAACTTGAACTCTTCAGCAAAACTAATTTGCTAAGCTGCGCCTCTGTATTTGGATTGTAACTACATGCTTTCAGCTATTGATTTTATCTTCACTATCCTCGCATCTCTTTTTGATTCTGCTTTTATGCCTTGGTCTTCAGTGAGGTTGTATTGAAAGAGATCTGGCAGGTACCATCTCTAGTAGTTTTACCTAATTTAATTGCTTATTTGCAACAATGAAACTTGGGAGAAAATCAGAGCAAAATTCGTTATGACTTTGATTTTAATATTAGTTTACAGTGAACAGATATTTTCCTAATACATCTGTATCTAGATGTTGAGTATTGTGTAAAACCCTATTGTAAAGTAGATGCAATTTTTCTTTGGCTCCTTTTAAATAGTCAACCTGCCTCCCCAACTCCTAGTGGGAGTAAGGTCTTCATGTAGCTTACTCTCCACCTTATTAATTTAGCAAACACTAAATGCTCATCCTTAATGTATACTTGTGCTAGGGAAACTGCTGTGGGAAGTTCAAAGAAGCACGTTGGTTGAAACAGTGATGTAAACTATAACTCAAGAGATGATAAATCATGTAGTAGGTACAACTAGAGAAATGAGGAGAAAGCCTTATTTCTAACTAAAGTAAACTTTAATTAAACCATGCCTTTGGAGTTTCCTTCAGTAAATATGAAGCAAGGGAACAGGAGGAGGATGCCTGACAATGGCGAAAGGCAGCTGAAAATGTACGTAGGTGGGAAAAATATTATCCAGGAAGAGGAACAAAAATAACATGGCTGGCTTAGAGAATTGGGCTTGAAAAGTATATCCAGGACATGTCACAAAGGGCCTGGAGTACTTATCAATTATTAATTAAACAAGTGACATGAGTTAGTTTTCCTTTTTATTTTATATTGGATTATAGCCGATTAACAATGTTGTGATAGTTTCAGGTGCACAGCAAAGCAACTCAGCCATATATATACATGTATCCATTCTTCCCCAGACCCCCTCCCATCCAGGCTGCCATATAACATTGAGCAGATTTCCCTGTGCTATATAGTAGGTCCCTGTTTGTTTTCATTTTTAAATATAGCAGTGTGTACATGTCAATCCCAAACTCCCTAACTATCCTTTCCCTCCACCCTTCCCCCACCCAGTAACCATAAATTCATTCTCTAAGTCTGTGAGTCTGTTTCTGTTTTGTAAATATGTTCATTTGTATCATTTCTTTTTAGATTCCACATATAAGTGATATCATATGATATTTATCTTTCTCTGTCTGACTTACTTTACTCAGTATGACAGTCTCTAAATCCAACCATGTTGCTGCAAATGGCATTATTTCATTCTCTTTTTATGGTTGCTTAGTACTCTTTTCTTAAAAAGATATATCTAGCACCACTCCCAGATAATGTCACCCACAGCTTTATAAAATTCCATTGCCTCCTACACTTGTATCTCTAGTCCAGATGTCACCCCTAAAATCCAAGATTTATTTACTAGACTGCCCTGTCAGCATCTCCACTTGGATATGAAAGGATAAAAGTGTCCAAAACCAAATAATTAACTGTTAATCTTCTCAAAATTTATTCATACTCAGCCTTCCACCTCTCAAAAAATGGCACACACTTTTTCATGTGCTTAAATCATTTGTTTTATTCCATGGGAAATTCATTGAAATCTTTATTTAATGTATATCTACTTTTACCTAACTCACAATTGAAAGAATTATAATCATATTTTTCTCAATCAATAGCAGATAAGCAATGGAAAAGTAAAAATAGAAAAGGGTTTCCAGAGGAAGGCTCATGAAGAAGTCAAGAAGGAAGAGCTGGATTCCAAAGAGGAAGAGGGGTGATTTAAAATGAAGAAAAAGTATAAGAGTTAATGCTTGTTATTATGCTATTGCCATCAATAAAATGATAATTTATGTTTGGTAAACACTGTCTGTGGGGGTTGAATTCGGTTGATAAAGCGAATTCATCTCATCAAAATGGCTATGGAAAAAAAAAAGGCTATGAGATAAAAAAAATTGGGCACTTGAATGATGTTTAAGGTTTGAAAAGCATTAAATTTCAAGGAACTGCATCTTATTCTTTGTCAAAGCCCTCAAAATACAAACATTAATTTATTTCTTCATTTTACATTTTATCATTTGTGACTATCTACAATATATACACCTGGTTATGTGTCTTAATAGAAAGTGGCTTAAAAGGAAATCAAACCAATATCATTCTTCATCTTCCATAGTTTTTGATAATTCTATCTTTGTGTATTTTCATGACATGGGATAACAGCTTCAGTGCAAGTGGGCTGAAACTTCCTGTTGTATTTTACTTTTTCTTTCTAAAAATTTCTGCTTATACAACATCAAATTTCTCTTGTGCTCTGGATTTGTAAACCTGTGATAATTATCTGAGATGATCTAAGCTCTCAGCCAATGTAAAATTATTTTATACATATTTTGGACATGCTGACAAACTTCCTCTGTTTATTTTCAATTCTGTTCTTCATTACAAAAAGAACAATTTTTTGCATTGACCTTATGAGTTTTATAGTGGAAGTCAGTCTTAACTGTATGTGTTAATTGGATGATGGGGATCTTTTGCTTTTCTTTATATGCCATCTGGCATTTATCCAATACATTTAAAATTAACATTCCTATATAATCTCACTTACCATGTGTTTATTGAGCAACTAATGGTGTTGTGCCAGGAGCAATGGGAGGCGCAAAGGAAAATTGATCCATGGTGTTAGTATTTGGGTGCTTGAGTCTAGTGAATTAGAAAATGCACACAAAAAGCATAGAAAATTACCAAGTCCAGGTTGTAAGTGGTTAAACACTTGAATAAAGTGATGTAGCTAATAGAGATAATCCTATGATATGACAAGGTACAGTGAAATAATTTCAAGATTATCTCTTTTTAAATTATAGCCATAAAGTGCTCTCACTTAGAACCACAAACATTTCCTGTAGTTTTAAAGATTGTGAAATAGCTTATTTTTATTCTAATACGGTTACATGTGAAAGTAATAAAAAAGATTCAGTAAAAGAAGCAGAAAATTTAAAAAGTGTTAAAAAGTAATTCCTCACATCCTCTCAGTATAATGAAATATAAATAATCAATGCATTGAAGTCCTTTGGATCTTTCAATGTCTTGTTTTTAAATGTCATCATCGATGATGTTATTGTTATGCTTATAATTTGGACAATAGATTTAATTTCTGAAACAGCCAAAAATATTTTATTCCAAATAGTGAATAAGGTGAGTTTGGTGACAAAAATATAGTGTGATTATAAAGCACTGAGACTCATTTTAGGGTGGTTTAATGCAAAAAGCCTCTCACTTTCATAATTTATGAAATCTACTGTTTATTTAATGCTGGTCATAAGCCAGGATCTATGTATTTTCTCATCCAAGTCTTAACAACAATTTTGTGAAGTTGTACTATTATCTTTATCTTTCAGGGGAAAAAAAACTACAGAGAATAAATAGCTGCTAAGAAAGAGAAGTAGATTCCAGCTCAATTCTGTCCTTGTTCTAAAGCCTATCCTTTTCATTTTGATGATATAATGTCTTCAAATTGCAGTTAAAAAAATACCCCAAAAATCATTATTTGTGCTCTTTTATAAGATTTGTGATCTTAGGCAAGTCACTTAAATTCTCCAATCCTTAATTTCTTAGTTTTTCAAAAAGGAAAATTATGTCTACCCTGAACTTATCTGAAAAAAATTATGGTCAGGACTAAATGAGATAATTGCTAAAGAAAAAAAAAAGGACTTTGCAAACATCAAGACAAATTACAAAATGTAAGATAAGATGAGAAAAACTAGAAATAAAACATTTATTAACAATATTTTGAATAATGGCATTACTCATGGCATGCAATGATATAGCCTTTGGTTGCAACTTCTTTGAAAGGAATTGCCATTTGGATGTAGATGTCCTAATCAAAAAAAAAGTCTTATTATGTAGCTTAGAGTTACCAGCTAGGTTACATATGTTCACCAAAAGAACTTGCAAATTTAATGCAAAATATGGTCAATCTGATTATTTGTTTTCAAGTAGACCAAACACACAAGTAGCAGAATTTTTCACTCTCCAAGCATAGTATTAGCATCGTACAGAATTGGATTCATAGATATGTATATACATGGCACACACACATAAACACATATGCATGCATATAAATGGACAAATCACTAATGAATTGGAAAGAACACTTGGAAAAGTTGTTTTAAGCTTGTGACTAAGTCAGATGGGGCTGGCATCATAAAAAGAGACAGTCACTTGGAAGACTATAAGAACGAGATGGTGCAAGGCATACTGGACCTAGTTTCAGTACTCGGATATTGGTCCTAAGATCCCCACTTAGTATTCTGTGACTTGAACAATTCATTTAATCACAGTCAATCTCTTTTCAGCCCTTGTGAAAATAGCTTAATAATACTTGCTATTCTTGTATCACAGAGTTTAGAATTAATTTAGTTCCTAGAAAAGAGGTACTGTATCACCCATTTTGGCATCCTTAAAGTCTAGGTCATTACCTGTCAAAGATAGATGCTTGAGAAATGGAAATGAAAACAATTTATAAACTGTTGGTATATTAATAGTTTCCTTTATTCATTCAAATAAAATTGTCCAGGTATCTACTTATGCTGCCTGCCTGTTATAATAAGATTCTGGAATAGTGGATAATAATAAATTATTTCAACTCCTCTGAATACAACTCAAGTAGTCATTTTGATGTGATGCATTTAGATCATACATACGTCACCTATTTCTTGTGCTCAAACTGGCTAAAATGTCAGCACCATCAATTAATGGATGAGATTAAATTAGTACAATGCATATAATATAGCAGGAATACACATGGTTTTCAGTAAGTTATTACTCTTTTTAAATGAGGCCTATCATTATGTCATCTATTGATGTAAAAGTCACCTTATGTCTGAGTAGTGTGCTTGTCTCGAACATGATTATATTTATTCCCTCATGATTTTACAACTGGTCTAGCTAAATGCAATATTCTAAGGTTTACCCCTGAGCTAAATGTTCTGAATTGCATTTTCTCAAAAACAGAAATTGTCTAAAATCAGATTGTGATTATTAAATAACTTTACTTCAACTAAGGAGTCATGTTACATATGCAAATATGCTCTCTGTTTTCTTTAAGCATAATATTATCTGCCACAGGAAAGAAAAGATTCCAGATTTCCTAATTTTGAAAGGACAGTCTGCAAAATGATCAGAAAGTTCAAAATGCCTAACTCAATGTCGTTTACCTTGCCTTCTGAATAACTGCCTGTTAATTCCACGCAACACTCTTTAAAACATAAACTTTCCTGCAGAGTTCATCTAGCGTGCTATCTTTTAAGATTTAACAGTTGAAAACTTATTCTGAGCCCAACATCCAGGGAAGACACATAACCATGCTTTCTTTACAGACTTTCACAGACATGGAGGAAAAACTCTATTTTGGTTAGGGTAGAGGGTATAAGGCTGGAAAACAAAATGAATGCCTTTTAAGCAAAAAACCCATAGGATAGTGGTGAGTAGGAATCAAAATTGTCTTTCTCCTGGATGCAAGAGGTTATAAATTAACACTCAAAAATTTTGTTTCCAACTGAAGTTCACATACATTATTTCAGTCTGTAAGTGCCTAGAAAGGAAATGTTTGTTGCAGATTGGAAATGTGCTGGGAAATGGGAAAGACTCTTAATTTGGACAAAATTAATTTATTCAACAAGAATTTGTTGCCATCCAATGAGCTATGGCACAAGTGTCTTGGTTACTCTTCTGGATATTTATTGATTAAAAGTAACCATGTCAACACAAAAATAGGTCAGAAGAATCCTAGCCAATATGTTCCTGATGGCTTTATTCAAATCAGCTCTGGCACTTCACAGCCAGGGCTCTGTTAAGGTTATGAGTCTTCTTCCCTTATTGGCTGCATAATTGCTTCAGATAATGCTCAAATGAGTACTTATGCTAATATGCAGTGACTTTGGCACTCTCATATACTCTGAAGAGATAAAAATTTCCACTTTTCTGGAAAGAAATGACTCATTACTTATCAAGATTTCTTAAAACGTTTCTGACTCCTAACCAGGTAAATTCATATTTAAGAGTCTATCCTAATCAAAGAATTAGAGATATATGAAAGATGTGATCACATGTAAATGTTCAGAGAAATATTTTTTAGAAATAAAAAGGTGGAAAAGCCTTGAAAATTTAAATAAAGGGAGTTACAATAAAATGGTATTGGAGCATTTTTGCCACTATTAATCATCATTACCTGTCAAAGATAGATGCTTGAGAAATGAAAGTGAAAACAACTTATAAACTGTGGTTGTATTAATATTTTCCTTTATTCATTCAAATAACACTTTTTCAGGTATCTACTATGCTGCCTGCCTATCTTTATAATACTATTCTGGAAGAGTGAATACTAGTAAATTATCCATTTGTTTGAGTGAAAACAAAGTTAATGTCCATCGGTAAGGGAATGGTTAAATTAATTATGGCAAATCTACCTCTGGAATGTTATGCATTAAAAAATAACATATTTGAGCTATACCAGTTGACTCGGGGTGTCTGTGAGATGTTGGGAAAAGAGCAAGATTCAAAACATATTTATGGTAGGATTCTCTCTAGGTAAAACAGCTCAAAGAAAAAAGTCCTGTATATTTCTGTGTACACAGATACATCTATGTGCATAAATAGGATTATGTAGGCACAGAAAAGATAAAGAGAGATAACTACTGAGATACACTGTGAATTATTTTATGGCAGAGGAGAGCTGATAGTGAGTGAGAGGTACAAAGCAAAAAAAGAGGAAAAGAAAAAAAAACACTTAAACAGTCACATTTTAAAACATTAAGCAAAATTATACATGTTTAGTTAATTGCATAAAGAAAATAATACAATATTTTCACTTACTGTTTTGATGGCATTTAATACAATGGCGAATGCTTAGTATGTGAATGTATGATGAAAGAATACAAAATTCTGTTTGGGCTTCAGTCCCTAACTTCCACAGAGACCATTCTTATCATCGTCACCCCTGACTTCCATGTTGCCACTTTCAATGGACCCACTTTAAAAAAAAATTATTTTTGGTACTTTACTTCTAACACTGGACAAGAGTGACCACTTTTTCCTTCTGGAAAAATCTTCCTCTCTTGATTTGCTTGACTCCACATTTTTATGAGCTTCCTTCTCCTTTTCTGTTCTCTTCCTCATCTCCTTCACAGACTCCTCCTTTCTGTGTGAACTTAAAATGTCGGCATGTCCCAGGGGGGATACTAGGATCTTGTTTCTCTTCTTTCTACACACCGTGCCCCAGAGATCTAATCTAATCCTCTGGTTTGAAATTCTATCTAAATTGCTGAACATTTCTAAATCTTCCCCCAAATTTTCAAGTTGTATCTCTCCAACTATTACTTAACAATCTTCTCTCTTCTCATCCACCCTCTCCTTTGCACCCCCAAACTTCGGCTTTCTGATTGCTTTAACTGGCACGTATGCATGCACTCACTTGTATCCAACAGTAATCCAAGTGTTACCTTTGACTTTCTTCTTTTTCTCACATCCATCAGGCAGCAGGTTCTATTAAGTTTACCCCAAAGACATATCTTCAGTTTATCTACTCCTCTTCATCCTTCCTTCTGCCATCTTTTGTTCAAGTAGCTTTCATTGCTCTGAATATGATCACAATGGCCTCCTGATTTGGCTCTTGCTTTTACTTTTGCCCATTAATAGTCCATTTTTCACCCAGTAGCCATAGTGATCTTTTGAAAACGCAAGTCAAATTATTATACCAGACTGCTTATAGTATTCCAGTGGTGTCTCATTTCACATAGACTAAAGCCTATACTTTTTTGTCTGGCTTACTAAGCTTACATGATCCAGACTTTCTTACTTCTCTCACCTGATACCATTTTTCTCCTCATCCACTGGGCACTCTTAGCTGAACTAGTCATTTTCTGGGTTCCTTGAACATGCTAATCTAATCACTTTTCTCGAGCCTTTAATCTGGCTGTTGACCCTGCTTGGAGTGAACTTCCTCTTAATCTTCATATGGCTGTTTGATTCCTTCTTCATGGCTGGTTGATTCCTTCTTCCTATACCTCTTTAAAGAAGCATTCCTGACAATCCAATCTAAACTAGCCACCAGGACACACTCTAGAAACCCACCCTATTCTATTTCTCCAAACTGTACTTATCTCTACATGATATTTGTCTTTACTTATTTATTATCTGCCTTTATACACCAGAAGCTGTGTAGGGTCATTGCCTTGTTTGTCTAATTGACTATACTTTGCCACATAATGAGTATGTTCTCAGTAAGTATCTGTTGGATGGATGAATGAACAAGCATTGGATGTTTTAATCAATTTCCTTATCTGTGGTTAATCTGACAGTAGTACCTATATCTTCAAAGAGAAGAAACATTTATTGAATAATAACATGTGTCCTACAGCATGTTTTGGACTTTAAGTATTTTTATTCCATTAACCTTTCAAGACAAATGTGTGAAATGACTACAGTCCTCCCTATTTTATAATACATTAAAGAAACATGAGACTCAAAAAGATTAGGGGTCCAAGGCCACCCAGGTCAATATTTGAATATAAGTTTATTTGCTTGTTTTTTCTAAAATATCATGTAACTTCGTTGACATTTTACTGCTCCTCACTTACCAATATTTGGTCCTGCATAATCACTCAACCTGAAAAAAAAAATTTATCTGCTCCTTTTTTGTGGGTTTCAAGTTTGCCAGGAACTATCTTAAAGCTATCGTGATTTGGTCTCTACAAACTTGTGCTATATCTCTTACGTGTGTCCTCATTGTTTTTCCAAAATAGTTTTCTTCATTTTATGTTTACTTTTTTCGAAAGCGTCTCTTCTTTTCCAAACCAGCTCTATATTCTCTAAA
Organism: Pseudorca crassidens; assembly: GCF_039906515.1. Taxonomy (NCBI): domain Eukaryota; kingdom Metazoa; phylum Chordata; class Mammalia; order Artiodactyla; family Delphinidae; genus Pseudorca; species Pseudorca crassidens. The sequence goes on along the minus strand of NC_090300.1, from coordinate 133,081,425 downwards.
ATTATCTTTCCTCATTTCTGTCTCTAGAGCTCTCTGAAGCTTCCCCAGTCTTTGATCCATTCGTTTTCAAGAGTATGCCGAAGTTCAGGTCAGTCTGTCCTTGACCCTCTTCTCTTTTCCACACTTTTTCTCTTCATGTCCATTGCTTGAGTGATCAGGTCGGTGTGGCTAGCTTCCTGCCCTAATATCACCTCTAAACTCTAACTTTAAGGTGCCTTTTAGATATTTCTTTATGGTCATTCTTAATCAATCCAAACCAAACCACATTCATCATTTTTTCTCTTGAAATGACCTCTGCCTTTGACACTTCTGTCTCTCTGTCTTTTAAAAGTACTATCATTATTAATTTTTGTAATTGTCACTACTGTTCTTCACGCAGCCAGAGGATTCAGTGTGGTTTTGATAGCACTCTCCTTTTCAAGCAGTCTCAAATTCTTATGCATTCTACCTTTGTTTCTTCGATTTTGAAAGCTGAACATTTTCACTAACTCTAAGTAGGAAACGTTAGTCAATTTTAAAACTCTTTACTCCAACATTACCTTTCCTACTTCTCTTTGGGAGGTGGTACCTGACTTTTGTTCCTCACCATCTTGGATGGAGAAACATGAGTTAAAATGATCAGAAGATGACCTTTTCAGCTATAAGAACAAGGAACTCGTGGTTTAGCTCTGGAACTTCCTGTGTTCATTTCCTTTTAATGAGCCTTTCAAGCTTTATCTCTAAAACTATTTAACTTTGACCTTTTGCTTCTTTAGGCTGATAATTATGTAATTAACTTTGAAGTCATGTCTCACACCACAGTTTATCCGTTTGCCACAAAGACATTTGGATCAACATTCTTTCTACCTTTTCCTACCTTTTTGTGCATAGTTCAGATCTCAATCTGCCAATACAAACATCCTCCACATTTTTAGTTTAGCCTGAGGACAGAGGCCAAGGGAATGCCTCAAATCATAGACCTTTTGGCACTGTACTGAAATAATTTATTTCTGCTGACAAAATTAATAAGTGTTCATTATGGAACAATTGCAAAACACTAGAAAAATCACACGCACATACGCACCACGATGCAGCCTGAATTCTACAACACAAAAACCACTATTACTATGTCTTGCATTAGAATATGTGTGTTTGTGTAAATATACATATATTTGTATATATACATGTTTAAGTAAGAACACTCTATGCATGTTGTTGGAGTAGGTATGTTTTATTATTTTCCCATGTAAATAACTACACTTCCATAATGCTGTTTCAATGCTGCTTCATAGTTTGCTCTTATGTAATGATTTTGTAGGTGATTTGAAATCATTTCATTATTTTTGCGCTGTTAGATTGCGTCCAGTTTTTTTACTCATACAAACAATAGATAAACACTCTGAATTAATTAGCAATTCCTGATTAAATTTTACTCTAGTCTGTAAAAGGGATTTTAAAAGTAGTGCTTAAATTCTATTTTACAGCGTTGCCTTCTAAATGCAGTCTATAAAGAATTCATATTCAATTCCTTTTGTTATTTCAGGGGTTATGGGAACACTTTATTGAACTTTCTGGAAGTCCTCTGCTTGAATGATCATCATAACCAGAAACTTTTATTTAGTTTTAAATTGCAAACTATTGTCTCCTAGATAATTAATTAGAAAGCACTCTTACCCTAAGTTTGAATGTATGGAGATTTGTCATTTTCATTCTTTCCATGAACATATGCTAAGTGCTTAACACATTCAAGCACCATGCTGAAAGATGGGAATAAAGCAGGGGCAGAGACTTGTCTTAGTGAAGGGTCAGAAGAGGAAACAGTTGAGTAAATGGACACAGAGTACCATTAATGGACATCTCTAATGGAAGGTGGTTGGTGAGAATGTAAGCAGGGCAGTCATAGGCTAGGTGGCAGATGGAGACTTCAGGGAAATCTTCCCAGTGGAAACATCACTTGGGCTGAGCTTTAAAAGATGAATAAGAGTTAAATAGGTACAAAACTGAACTTGGTTGACAGTTATGATTTTCTTCCATGGAACTAAGTGTGGAATGAGTCACACTTTGTGCTCTTGAAGCAGGAAGGGCCAAGAGATTTTAAATGCATAGTGTGGCTCAGTTTATAGAGTAGATGGTTCCTCCATTCCTTTGTTGTTTGATAATGTGTGTGTGTGTGTGTGTGTGTGTGTGTGTGTATAAGCAGTAGTGATTTAGAAATCACATGTGTATATTTCACACATGTATTTAGAAATCACACGTGTATATTTTGTGTATATTTCACATGTGTATAATGCACAAAAGATTTTAGATCTCACTTTTAGATCTTACTATTCTTTTTCCTTTCTTTTAATAATGTAGTCAATAAAGTAAGTAGTTTTTTAAAATATTTCACATTCAGCAAACTGCTGTTAACAGTAATCTCTAGTTTATAGACTCTTTTACTTATTTCTAGAGATGTGATCCTTACGTTTTATGGTGAATATTACTTTGTTCCTCTTAATACCATATGAATTTAGGATAACATGAGAGAGAATGATAATACTTTGAAATTTTCAAATACTTGTTGAAACATTAGGGGTTTGTACTATTTTAAAAATCCCCATGAGGACAGGATACTTTCTATAATATTTCTCTATAATGTTATGTTTATGTAGATCAGGCAGTATAAGGAATATAACATTAAATTTATTGTGCTTTCAAAAATTATTGAACTGCTATTCACAATAGCCACGACATGGAAACAACCTAAATGTCCATCGACAGATGAATAGATAAAGAAGATGTGATACATATATACAAAGGAGTAGTACTCAACCATAAAAAAGAATGAAATAATGCCATTTGTAGCTACATGGATGGACATAGAGATTATCATACTAAGCGAAGAAAATCAGAAAGAGAAAGACATATACTGTATGATATCACTTATATGTGGAATCTAAAATATGACACAAATGAACTTATTTACAAAACAGAAAAAGACTCACAGACATAGAGAACAGACTTGTGGTCTCCAAGGGGGGGAGGGGTGTGGGTGAGGGAAAGATCGGGAGTTTGGGATTAGTACATGCAAACTATTATATATAGAATGGATAAACAACAAGGTTCTACTGTATAGCACAGGAAACTATATTCAATATCCTGTAATAAACCTATGGAAAAGAAAAAAAATATTCACCTGGAAAGGGCTTTAAAACTATACCTAGTAGTGCAGCTACTTTTTTTGTTGTTTTTAACATCTTTATTGGAGTATAATTGCTTTACAATGGTGGGTTAGTTTCTGCTTTATAACAAAGTGAGTCAGCTATACATATACATATATCCCCATATCTCCTCCCTCTTGCATTTCCCTCACACCCTCCCTACCCCACCCCTCTAGGTGGTCACAAAGCACGGAGCTGATCTCCCTGTGCCATGCAGCTGCTTCCCACTAGCTATCTATTTTACATTTGGTAGCATATATAAGACCCTGTCACTCTCTCACTTCATCCCAGCTTACCCTTCCCCCTCTCTGTGTCCTCAAGTCCATTCTTTACGTCTGTGTCTTTATTCCTGTCCTGTCCCTAGGTTCTTTAGAACCATATGTTTTTTTTCTTTTTTTTAGATTCCATATATATGTGTTAGCATACAGTATTTGTTTTTCTCTTTCTGACTTACTTCACTCTGTATGACAGACTCTAGGTCCATCCACCTCACTACAAATAACTCAATTTTGTTTCTTCTTATGGCTGAGTAATATTCCATTGTATATATGTGCCACATCTTCTTTATCCATTCATCTGTTGATGGACACTTAGGTTGCTTCCATGTCCTGGCTACTGTAAATAGAGCTGCAATGAACGTTGTGGTACATGACTCTTTTTGAATTATGGTTTTCTCAGGGTATATGCCCAGTAGTGGGAGCGCTGGGTCGTATGGTAGTTCTATTTTTAGTTCTTTAAGGAATATCCATACTGTTCTCCATAGTGGCTGTATCAATTTACATTCCCACCAACAGTGCAAGAGGGTTTCCTTTTCTCCACACCCTCTTCAGCATTTATTGTTTGTAGATTTTTTGATGACAGCCATTCTGACTGGTGTGAGGTGATACCTCACTGTAGTTTTGATTTGCATTTCTCTAATGATTAATGATATTGAGCATCCTTTCATGTGTTTGTTGGCAATCTGTATATCTTCTTTGGAGAAATATCTATTTAGGTCCATTTTTGGATTGGGTTTTTTGTCTTTTTGATATCGAGGTGCATGAGATGCTTGTAGATCCTGGAGATTAGTCCTTTGTCAGTTGCTTCATTTGCAAATATTTTCTCCCATTCTGAAGGTTGCCTTTCCATCTTTTTTATGGTTTCCTTTGCTGTGAAAAAGCTTTTAAGTTTCATTAGGTCCCATTTGTTTATTTTTGTTTTTATTTCCATTTCTCTAGGAGGTGGGTCAAAAAGGATCTTGCTGCAATTTATGTCATAGAGTATTCTGCTTATGTTTCCCTCTAAGAGTTTTATAGTGTCTGTACTCCTTTTAAGAAATGTAGAGATTCAGGTCCAGAGAGGACACATGTCTAATCATAAGGCTGATTGTTGGGAAAGCATGAAACTAGACCCTGTTTTTTTAATTCTGGTACCCTTCACAGCAATTCATCAATTTTCTCATTTACTGCCATCATTCGGTGTTATTCAATTAAGACAAAAACAAGATTGGAACACATTCTAGTAATATTTCCTTCAATGAAATGAACCGATTCCAATAACAGTAAATACTTTATCAAAATTCTAATTTTTATTTCTAATTAATTATTTCCAGAAAGGAATATACTTTCCTCTTAGCTTCCAGGAAAATGTGGCCAGAGATGAGAAACCTCACCCTCCAAGGACTCTACAGGTTCTTTCCATTCTAAAATTCCTGACTGCTTTGATATCTAGACACCTTTACCAAATGGGACTTGTACACTTATCTAGTGGTACTACTCTCAGATGCTGGAAGAAAGTTTTTTACTTTTTAAGGAATTGACAGGTCATTTATTCAACACATTTATTCAATGCACTTTAATTCATTCAATAAATATTCAGTAACTTTTCTGTGCCTGGTCTTCTAAGAACTTTTATTCTAATGTGGGGATCCAGACAGCAAACATTACATATAGTAAATAAGCAAATTTTACAGCATGTTAGATAAGGGCTAAGGAAGAATGAAACATAAGAGAGTAAAATGATACTGGAGTATGGATGTGGGCATAGTGGCTTCTATTGTTCACTGTGTCAAGCATTCCTATATAATGGTTTTCCACGCATTGTCCGATTTATTCCAGACAATCACCCTGCAAACATAGGAACAGAGGCACAGTGAGGTTAGTGACTAGTTCACACTGCTATTAAGGAAATAACCAGAATTAAAATCCAGACCCATGGCCCCTGTAGAAGAGATTCAATTTGGGGAAAGCAGGTACTCAAATAGAGACCTGCAGAATATAGTGGGATAAGTGGTGTAAGGCATATTCAAAGAACAAGGGTTGGCACACTACTGCCTACTGGCCAAATCTGGCCTGCCTCTTGTTTATGTAAATAAAATTTTATTGGAATTCAGTTGTATTATTTTCTAAGTCACAACTTTGGTGACTTATAATAGTATACATTTATCGTCTTCCAGTATTGGAGGTCAGAAGTCTGAAATCAGTTTCACTGGGACAAAATTAAAGTGTTGGCAGGGCCATGCTCCCTCTGGAGGCTCTAGGGAAGAATCCTTTTCTTTGCCTTTTCCAGCTTCTAGAGTTACATCCCTGGATTCCTTGGCTTGTGGTCCCTTTCTCCATCTTCAAAGTCAGCACTGTAACATCTAGCTTCAGTTGTCACGCTGCCTTCTGCTTTCTCTGTGGTTAAATGTCCTTCTGTTTCCTTCTTATAAGGACACTTGTGATTACATTTAAAGCCCAACCATATAATCCAGGGCAATCCCCCTTTTCAAGATCCTTGATTTAATCATGCCTGCAAAGTCCCTTTTGTCATATTAAGTTACATTCACAGATTCCAGGGATTAGGACCTGGATATCTTTGGGGACCCACCACATCAGACATGTTCATTTGTTAATGTGTTGTCTATGGACACTTTTTTGCTACAACAACAGAACTGACTACTTTCAATGGAGAACTCATGACCTAAAATATTTAAACCTGGCCCTTTACAGAAAAAGTTTGCAGTCCCTCACTCTAAAAATTAAGCACATTCCTTGAGGGAAGAGGAATTTCTGACATAAAAAAATACTGTTCCCTGGGAGGGAAAGTAATTAAGTCAAAATATAATTACATCAAAGTTAAAATAAATCAAAGTTCTCTTCACCTTCTGCTATACAGTACAAAGGCAGGGTCTTCAAGCAGAGGAAGATTTTCTTCTGCTGCTTCATGTGACTGAAAACTTTATTCTGACCCACTGGAGAAAATATCCCTTTGGGATTAAAAGCAAAACACTAATTTAGAGTCAGTAGAGTATAAATGTCTAAGCTGAATTGATGGCATGCACCAACAGAGTTTCCCAATGATATTTTGCAAAGCAATGAAGTAAAGAGCTAAGTGAAGTTCGTGCTTACACAAAAGTCTTCTTAATTAAAAAAGTTTTTTTTAAACTAGCATTTTGGACCTACATTATGTCAGTCTGTTATTGTACAAATGGAAATTTAAATTTTAGGTTTACATAATGTTTACCCTCTAAATATCACCATAACTGCCATAGAAGTACACAAGACATCTGGGAATACAGCACAGTTTTAAAAACTATAGTTTTTATAGTATTGCAACAATGCTGTTAGGAAACATACAATTATAACTGACCCAGAATTTGCAAATGCTAGCAAAAATACATGCAGGATTTTCGATGAAAGAAAATTGTTCATGTGGCTGAGTTCTGCGTAGAATCCCAAGATTTGTAAAGATCATTGAATGGTTAGGTCTACAGTGGAGAGAAAACAAAAGCCAACTCTTTATGTTTAGAATCCTGTTCCTGACTTCACTACTTTGGATTTGAATTTTTGTGCATCATTACTTTTCATCATTAAGCATAATGACAGCTTAGGGGTAGTAATAGCCAGTAAAATACCAATGTAAGTATTTTATTCACATTGAGACATTTAATCCTTCCAACTGGAACTATTATTACCACTTTACAGGAGGAAAAGTCTAGGGACAGGGACTAAGTTGCTTGGCCAAGATCACATCACTAAATTACATAAGACTAAAGATTCAAATCCAGTATAAAAGCTATCTTTTTACCCATTATACTGGGCTGCCTTTCACATGTACATTTATGCAAAGGAGCTCCTGATCTGAGATGCACAGGAGACAGTAAGTAGATTAGTGAGCGATTAGTCCTGTTAGACCAGAACAATTTCTTTCCAGAAGTTTCTGAAAATCCTCTAACAAGGGGTTACACACTTCTGTAATATACCAATATACCTATAATTCATTTCAGATTCAGCTTGTTAATTTAGGCTACTGTTCATCAGCTTTTAACTTTGGCTACATATTAGAATTTTCTGGAGAGCTATAAGAAAACCAGTGCCTGGCTCCACGCCAGGCCAACGAAGTCAAAATCTCTGGGGATGGGGCCTGGGTGTAGGGTTTTAGTGAGAGCTTTCTGAGCAATGTAGCCAGAGGTGAGAACATATTGTGCTTTGGGCCCTAACACACCTCATAGATGTAGTTCTGAGGTTGCAAATACTTTACCATCAATCACAGCATTACGTGTTAGAGATGAGAACACTTTCAACTACCTAATTATTAATGAAGACTGAGACACAGGGTGCACTTGGATAACGCTTATATATTTTGGATACGATAGGAAATCTCTGAGTGGTTTTTGATACCTTTAGCGTTTTCCAGAGCCAGAATTCTAAGACTTTTAACACAACTTTGCCATCATTGAGCTAGTTCCATGGAAAGAGATGGGAGGAATTCCTTTCTGGTGTACATTCCAAATCTTCCAATGTCTGCCAACCCAGAAGTAAAGGAAATATGTGTGTGGCTACCCCACTGGACTCCGCGTTTTTTTTGCACCAGCCTGATGTTACTTAATAGGCTGCCTGATCTGTTTCATTTCTATTAAAGAAAGGAAAATCTTCTAATTCTTAAGAAGGGCACAAGGATTTGGCCAAACATTTCCAGAGTTCTGATTATGACACTGAACAGATCAACAGACTCTATTCACTTCAAGCAATCTTAACATCCAGCTCTGCCATAAACTTGAACTTTTTTTTTCCATGATGGAATAAGCCTCAAGCAGGCCAGCCATGGAGGATATATGTTAAAACCGTTAAGGCTTATTAGGACAGAACAGCAGGCTTGTGAGATGTTGATGCTGCTGAGATTTTCCTCCAGTTCAGGCACACACACACACAGACACACACACACACACAGTGAGAAAGTTCAGCTGGATGAGTCTTCCAGTTTATTAATAGCAAGGGAAGGAATCATTGCATATGAATGCGTTAAAAAATGTATTTTTTCCCTTGAATTCAATGTTGTGTTTATTAATCCTAGAAGAAAGAAACACTGGGAGATGACATATGATGATCAAAGATATTATGTTTTTTCATCATTCTAATAATGAATCTTAGAGCCTTGTTGGGCTGACAGGCTGACTGGGCATCTACGTAAATTCCAGAGGTGTTCCTTGCCTTTGTCCTTGGAAACACGCTACAGTGGAGAGTTTCATTTGACAGCACCCTGGACTGTTGAGAGAACTAAGAGAAAGAGTTGACAACATGATCTAATAGATCTTTTGTGTTTCTTACATTTTTACTGGGTGGAAATAGTAAGCAAGTATTCAGAAGTGGTTCTTGTCCTTCAGTGGGTGAATAGAAAATGCCCATATTTGTACACACTTACTCTAAATATCCTTTCATGTGTGAATTTCCATTGTTGTGGACCAGTAGAAAAATCAAAGAACAGCAGAAATGCAGGGACTCTGGCGAGAAGTTAAATGCGGCCATAATAGCTCCTGGGGATGAGACCACTGGCCACTGTAAAACTCTTTGAATGGGAAGCTGGGTTTGTGCCAAAATATTTCTCTTCCAGACTTTCTCCATCTCTCAGTACTTTTTACTTGGCCTCTTTTGTAATGAAACAGTGACCACCACCTCTTTCATGGTCATCAGAGATTCTGGTATTTTTCAGAATACAAAAGTCATTACTATACTTAGGCCAACATTAATTTTAAATCAGGTTGTGGACATATCAGAGCCATGTCTTGAAATTTTGATATGGGCATATTTAGATGCTGCTTGACTTTATTTTTCCTTCTGACTCTAAGTCTAGGAGGAGGACAAGATGGCTTCTCATAGAGTTTTCTACAACTGTGGGATACACATGAGATTATATGGGAAAAAATGTGATGCACAACAAAGTTGTAGCCCTACTGTGATTACAAAGGCTAGTCAATCCAATAAAGCTGCCTTGTGTGACGGTCCTCGGTGTGATGGGCAGCTGAAATGATTCTATTTTCTTTTGCATTACACATTCTCAATGTCTAGTCCTCTTTTCACAAGCTTATAGCAGCTTTTGATTGCATTCTGACTCTGTCCAGGTGTCTTAATTCCTACTATACTACTTTGCTGAGATCATTCCCTTCCATCTAAAACACCTGCCCTTCCTCTGACAATTTGTGCTTCTTCATGACAATGAAAGTGCCTTCCAAGTCCACTGTTTCCAGTGTCATTCACATCTGATCAGTTCTTGACAGTGCAAGACTTTTATTTACCATTTTGGAAGTAATAGGTCATTTTGTGCATGTTTCCTCCCAGCCAGGTATCAGTGTCCTTAAAACAGGTCCTGAGACTTCCAATCCCCTCTCTCCTCCTCAGTGCACAGTGAATGCCACCTGATTCAGGATGACACACTAATTGCTTGGTGAATGAATCTGATATGCTTAGTATAATTTTTTGTATTTTATAGAGAACAATAGCAATAGAAGTGGGATCTGGGAATGCATATGAATTAATGCAAATTATTTATAGATCCATTGTTTAGAGTCTAAAAAAATAAGAAAACTTTCTGAAGAAAATGATGCTGTGAGTCCAAATAAGCCTTGTTAAGTTTCACAGTTGCTTATTTTGGAGGGCTCCTGAATACATGTACTCAATGATTATATATCCCTGACTGAGAATCTAAAAGAAGTCATTAGCTCAGAGATTGTTACTAGAAAATAATAAAGAAATATGTTAGACATTAATTGATTGATCTATTTCCAAGGACTTAATAAAAATCATCATTTTGAGCCCTTAGAATTGATTCGATTACTTTAAAGACATTTTTAAATTTTAATTTTAAAGATCATTTTAGAAAGATACTACTAATGAGGAAAAGTTGTGATAGAAGAAAGATATTTTCCTAACATTTATTTTTTAGGTACATTTGAAAAAATTATCCCCCAATGAAGAACCAGTTTTGTCCTTCTGAATATTCAATTATAGTTAATGACTAAAATGCCACATCTGAGAAAATGAGAAAAATTACTCAACAAAGTGTTAAAACATTAAGACTGGTAGAGACACAATACTGGGTGGGATTCCAGTGTGCATATTAATTCCATGGTCTGAGAGAATTAACATAGCTTCCCAAAAAATTCACATTTGTTTTCTGGGAGTAGTTATGATTAATTTAGTACCAAAATCAGTAGCTGCTTAATAGGTTTCTAAATTACTTTCTTGGAATTGAAAATCTTTCTTAAAACAACAGCAATTAATTTTATTTTCCATGTCCTGTAGCTAAAGTGAATATTTTGTGTGATATTTGCCATCCAAAAATATTTTTTCAAGTTTTGTTTCTTTCATTTGTGTTTAATTTCAATAGGTTGCTTGGAAGAACCAAGTATTTTAAAATAAAATACTTTGAGAGGGAAGAATTGGTTACCATGGAACTAATGACTCATTCATTCTTGATTTCTTGATATTTTATCTAGAAAAGAATCTGAGGACTATAATGTGTTGTATTAGTATATGTGTTTATGTCAGTTAATTTTATTGGCACTTGAAGCCCATATTTGTACATGCAAATAGAGCTCTGAACATGCAATGCATTTGACTTCAACATGAAAATATTTACTTGTGCATATAAACAAGTGAGATTTCCTACTCATAAGCTACAGTGTTATATACTTTCAATTTTAAGTTAATATACAAATTTCTTTCTAGATATAGAAGACATTAATTGCCCATATAACAAATTTTTAAAAATACTTTAAACCAGACTTCAAATTATGCTAAATGCAAATAAATAAATAAATAAATAAATACAGCCTGGACATGTCTAAGAAGAATATATTCAACTCTACAATTTTCAAAATAATAACATAATGTAGCATATCACAAAATAGCTTAGACTAGGAAAATAAAATATTCACAATATCAAGAATTGTGACCTTGTGAAAGAAAACATACTGGCTAGAGTAAAACAAAGATGTCAAAAGTGTAATTCTCATAATTCTTCCTATTTTCTATTTAAGGATGATGTCAAGTACTTCAAAATGTTCCTAAAGGTAGCCTTTTTAAATTGACAGGTGTAGGTGGATTTATTACCCTGAAAGCTAATCTAATATAATGATGTTAGATGATTATACTAGTGGTTAGTATTCCTTCTCAAGGAAAATTTCCACTTCTGAATAATCAACCTCCAATAGTGCAATGATCTGAGATGGACCTTGAATTTTTTCCATTGTCTCAGTAACATTTTTTAATGATTCCATTTGGTTTTGGGAAGAGTGAGTATTTTTGATGAGGCCATTACCTTCAAGAATCAATTGGCTGGAGGAGTTTCAAGATGGCAGAAGAGTAAGATGTGGAGATCACCTTCCCCCCAACAAATATATCAGAAATACATCTACATGTGGAACAACTCCTATAGAACACCTACCGAATGCTGGCAGAAGAACTCAGACCTCCCAAAAGGCAAGAAACTCCCCATGTACCTGGGTAGGGCAAAAGAAAAACGAAAGGACAGAGACAAAAGAATAGGGACGGTAGCTGCATCAGTGGGAGGGAGCTGTGAAGGAGGAAAGGTTTCCACACACTAGGAATCCCCTTCGCAGGCAGAGACTGCGGCTGGCGGAGGGGGAAAGCTTCGGTGCCGCAGCGGAGAGCACAGAAACAGGGTTGCGGAGGGCAAAGCGGAGAGATTCCCGCACAGAGGATTGGGGTCGACCAGCACTCACCAGACCGAGAGGCTTGTCTGCTCACACACCAGGGCGGGCGGGGCTGGGAGCTGAGGCTCGGGCTTTGGTTGGATCCCAGGGAGAGGACTGGGGTTGGCTGCGTGAACACAGCCTGAATGGGGTTAGTGTTCCACAGCTAGCAGGGAGGGAGTCCAGGAAAAAGTCGGGAGCTGCCGAAGAGACAAGAGACTTTTTCTTCCCTCTTTGTTTGCTGGTGCATGAGGAGAGGGGATTAAGAGCGCCACTTAAAGGAGCTCCAGAGATGGGCGTGAGCTGTGGCTATCAGTGTGGACCCCAGAGACAGGGATGAGACGCTAAGGCTGCTGCTGTGGCCACCAAGAAGCCTGTGTGCAAGCACAGGTCTCTGTACACACCTCCCCTCCTTCCGCAAGCCTGTGAAACCCACCACCGCCAGGGTCCAGTGATCCAGGGACAACTTCCCTGGGAGAACACATGACGTACTTCAGGCTGGTGCAACAACACACTGGACTCTGGCATCTCAGGCTGGCCCCACATCCGTACCCCTCCCTCCCCACAGCCTGAGTGAGCCAGATCCCCCAAATAAGCGGCTCCTTTAACCCCGTCCTGTCGGAGCGAAGAACAGATGCCCTCAGGTGACCTACATGCAGAGGCGGGTCCAAATCCAAAGCTGAACACCAGGAGCTGTGGGAACAAAGAAGAGAGAAGGAAAACACTCCCAGCAGCCTCAGGAACAGAGGATTAAATCTCCACAATCAACTTGATGTACCCTGCATCTGTGAAATACCAGAATAGACAACGAATCATCCCAAATTGAGGAAGTGGACTTTGGGAGCAACAATATATATATTTATTCCCCTTTTTCTCTTTTTGTGAGTGTGTATGTGTATACTTCTGTGTGTGATTTTGTCTGTATAGTTTTATTTTTACCATTTGTCCTAGGGTTTGGTCTGTCTGATTTTTTTTTCCATTACTTAAATTTTTTTTTCCTAATAATCATTTTTCATTTTAATAACTCTATTCTTTCTTTCTTTCTCTCTTTCTCTCTTTCTTTCTTTCTTTCTTTCTTTCTTTCTTTCTTTCTTTCTTTCTTTCTTTCTTTCTTTCTTTCTTTCTTTCTTTCTTTCTTTCTTTCTTTCTTTCTTTCTTTCTTTCTTTCCTTTCTACCTTTTATTCTGAGCTGTGTGGAGGACAGGCTCTTGGTGCTCCAGCCAGGTGTGAGGGTTGTGCCACTGAGGTGGGAGAGCCAAGTTCAGGACACTGGTCCACAAGAGACCTCTCAGCTCCACGTAATATCAAACAGTGAAAATCTCCCAGAGATCTCCATCTCAACGCCAGCACCCAGCTCCACTCAAAGACCAGCAAGCTCCACTGCTGGACACTCTATGCCAAACAACTAACAAGACAGGAACACAACCCCATCCATTAGCACAGAGGCTGCCTAAAATCATAATAAGGCCACAGACACCCCAAAACACACCACAAGACGTGGAACTGCCCACCAGAAAGACAAGAACCAGCTTTATCCACCAGAACACAGGAACTAGTTCCCTCCACTAGGAAGCCTACAAAACCCATTGAACCAACCTTAGCCACTGGGAACAGACACCAAAAACAACAGAAACTATGAACCTGCAGCCTATGAAAAATAGACCCCAACACAGTAAGTTAAGCAAAATGAGAAGACAGAGAAACACACAGCAGATGAAGGAGCAAGATAAAAACCCACCAGACCTAACAAATGAAGAGGAAATACGCAGTCTACCTGAGAAATAATTCAGAATAATGATAGTAAAGATGATCCAAAATCTTGGAAATAGAATAGACAAAATGCAAGAAACATTTAACAAGGATCTAGAAAAACTAAAGATGAAACAAGCAACAATGAACAACACAATAAATGAAATTAAAAATACTCTAGGAGGGATCAATAGCAGAAAAACTGAGACAGAAGAACGGATAAGTGACCTGGAAGATAAAATAGTGGAAATAACTACTGCAGAGCAGAAAAAAGAAAAAAGGATGAAAAGAAGAGAGGACAGTTTCAGAGACCTCTGGGACAACATTAAACACACCCACATTTGAATTACAAGGATTCCAGAAGAAGAAGAGAAAAAGAAAAGGACTGAGAAAATATTGGAAGAGATTATAGTTGAAAACTTCCCTAATATGGGAAAGGAAATAGTTAATCAAGTCCAGGAAGCAAAGAGATTCCCATATAGAATAAATCCAAGGAGAAACATGCTAAGACACATATTAATCAAGCTATCAAAAATTAAATACAAAGAATAAATATTAAGAGCAGCAAGGGGAAAAAAAAAAAGTAACACGTAAGGAAATCCCCATAAGGTTAACAGCTGATTATTCAGCAGAAACTCTGCAAGCCAGACGGGAGTGGCAGAACATATTTAAAGTGATGAAAGAGAAGAACCTACAACAAAGATTGCTCTATCCAGCAAGGATCACACTGAGATTTGACGGATAAACTAAAAGCTTTACAGACAAGCAAAAGCTAAGAGAATTCAGCACCACCAAACCAGCTTTACAACAAATGCTAAAGAAACTTCTCTAGGCAGGAAACACGAGAAGGAAAAGACCTACAATAGCAAACACAAAACACTTAAGAAAATGGTAATAGGAACATACATATTGATAATAACTTTAAATGTAAATGGATTAAATGCTCCAACCAAAAGATATAGACTGGCTGAGTGGATACAAAAACAAGACCCTTAAATATGCTGTCTAAAAGAGACCCACTTCAGATCTAGGAACTCATACAGACTGAAAGTGAGAGGATGGAAAAAGATATTCCATGCAAATGGAAATCAAAAGAAAGCTGGAGTAGCAATTCTCATAAATACAAAATAGACTTTAAAACAAAGACTATTACAAGAGACAAAGAAGGACACTATGTAATAATCAAGAGAACAATCCAAGAATAAGATATAACAATTTTAATATTTATGCACCCAACATAGGAGCACCTCAATACATAAGGCAAATACTAACAGCCATAAAAGGGGAAATCAATAGTAACACAATCATAACAGGGGACTTTAACACTCGACTTTCACCAATGGACAGATCATCCAAAATGAAAATAAATAAGGAAACACAAACTTTAAATAATACATTAAACAAGATGGACTTAATTGGTATTTATAGGTCATTCCATCCAAAAACAACAGAATACACATTATTCTCAAGTGCTCATGGAACATTCTCCAGGATAAATCATATCTTGGGTCACAAATCAAGCCTTGGTAAATTTAAGAAAATGGAAATCACATCAAGTATCTTTTCCAAAAACATTGTTATGAGACTAGATATCAATTACAGGAAAAACTCTGTAAGAAATACAAACACATGGAGGCTAAACAACACACTACTTAATAACCAAGAGATCATTGAAGTAATCAAAGGGGAAATCAAAAAATACATAGAGACAAATGACAATGAAAACACAATGACCCAAAACCTATGGGATGCAGCAAAAGCAGTTCTAAGAGGGAAGTTTATAGCTATACAAGCCGACCTCAAGAAAGAAGAAACATCTCAAATAAACAAACTAACCTTACACCTAAAGCAATTAGAGGAAGAAGAACAAAAAATCCCAAAGTTATCAGAAGGAAAGAAATCATAAAAATCAGATCAGAAATAAATGAAAAAGAAATGAAGGAAACAATAACAAGGATCAATAAAACTAAAAGCTGGTTCTTTGAGAAGATAAACAAGATAGATAAACCATTAGCCAGACTTATCAAGAAAAAAAGGGAGAAGACTCAAATCAATAGAATTAGAAATAAAAAAGGAGAAGTAATAACTGACCTGCAGAAATACAAAAGATCATGAGACATTACTACAAGCAACTATATGGCAATAAAAATAGACAACTTGGAAGAAATGGACAAATTCTTAGAAATGCACAACCTTCTGAGACTGAACCAGGAAGAAATAGAAAATATGAACAGACCAATCACAAGTACTGACATTGAAACTGTTATTAAAAATCTTCCAACAAACAAAAGCCCAGGACCAGATGGCTTCACAGGCGAATTCCATCAAACATTTATGGAAGAGCTAAAACGTATCCTTCTCAAACTCTTACAAAATATAGCAGAGGGAGGAACACTCCCAAACTCATTCTATGAGGTCACCATCACCCTGATACCAAAACCAGACAAGGATGTCACAAAGAAAGAACACTACAGGCCAATATCACTGATGAACATAGATGCAAACATCCTCAACAAAATACTAGCAAACAGAATCCAAGAGGACATTAGAAGGATCATATATTATGATCAAGCAGGGTTTATCCCAGGAATACAAGGATTCTTCAATATATGCAAATCAATCAACGTGATATACCATATTAACAAAATGAAGGAGAAAAGCCATATGATCATCTCAGTAGATGCAGAGCAAGCTTTCAACAAAATTCAACACCGACTTATAACAAAAACCCTCCAGAAAGTAGGCATAGAGGGAACTTACCTCAACATAATAAAGGCCATATATGACAAACCCACAGCCAACATCGTCCTCAATGGTGAAAAACTCAAACCATTTCCACTAAGATCAGGAACAAGACAAGGTTGCCCCATCTCACCACTATTATTCAACATAGCTTTGGAAGTTTTAGCCACAGCAATCCGAGAAGAAAAAGAAATAAAAGGAATCCAAATCAAAAAAGAAGAAGTAAAGCTGTCACTGTTTGTAGATGACATGATACTATACATAGAGAATCCTAAAGATGCTACCAGAAAACTACTAGAGCTAATCAATGAATTTGGTAAAGTAGCAGGATACAAAATTAATGCACAGAAAACTCTTGCATTCCTACACACTAATGATGAAAAATCTGAAAGTGAATTTAGGAAAACACTACCATTTACCACTGCAACAAAAATGATAAAATATCTAGGAATAAACCTACCTAAGAAGACAAAAGACCCGTATGCAGAAACTTATAAGACGCTGATGAAAGAAATTTAAGATGATACAAATAGATGGAGAGATATACCATGTTCTTGGATTGGAAGAATCAACACTGTGAAAAGGACTGTACTACCCAAAGCAATCTTCAGATTCAATGCAATCCCTATCAAACTACCAATGGCATTTTTCACAGAACTAGAACAAAAAATCTCACAATTTGTATGGAAACACAAAAGACCCCGAATAGCCAAAGCAATCTTGAGAACAAAAATGGAGCTGTAGGAATCAGGCTCCCTGACTTCAGACTATACTACAAAGTTACAGTAGTCAAGACAGTATTGTACTGGCACAAAAACAGAAATATAGATCAATGGAACAGGATAGAAAGTCCAGAGATAAACCCACGCACATATGGTCACCTTATCTTTGATAAAGGAAGCAAAAATACATAGTGGAGAAAAGACAGCCTATTCAATAAATGGTGCTGGGAAAACTGGACAACTACATGTAAAAGAATGAAATTATAACACTCCCTAACAGCACACACAAAAATAAATTCAAAATGGATTAAAGACCTAAATGTAAGACCAGACACCATCAAACTCTTAGAGGAAAACATAGGCAAAACACTCTATGACATAAATCACAGCAAGATCCTTTTTGACACACCTCCTACAGAAATGGAAATAAAAACAAAAAATAAACAAATGGGACCTAATTAAACTTAAAGGCTTTTGCACAGCAAAGGAAACCATAAACAAGACAAAAAGACAACCCTCAGAATGGGAGAAAATATTTGCAAGTGAAGCAACTGTTAAAGGATTAATCTCTAAAACATACAAGCAACTCATGCAGCTCAGTATCAGAAAATCAAACAACCCAATCCAAAAATGGGCAGAAGACCTAAATAGACATTTCTCCAAAGAAGATATACAGATTGCCAACAAACACATGAAAGAATGCTCAACATCATTAATCATTAGAGAAATGCAAATCAAAACTACAATGTGATATCACCTCATACCTGTCAGAATGGCCATTATTAAGAAATCTACAAACAATAAATGCTGGAGAGGGTGTGGTGTGGAGAAAAGTGAACTCTCTTCTACTGTTGGTGGGAATGAAAATTGATACAGCCACTCTGGAGAACAGTATGGATGTTCTTTAAAAAATTAAAAATAGAACTACCATACGACCCAGCAATCCCACTGCTGGGCATATACCCTGAGAAAACCATAATTCAAAATGAGTCATGTGCCAAAATGTTCATTGCAGCTCTATTTACAATAGCCAGGACATGGAAGCAACCTAAGTGTCCATTAACAGATGAATGGATAAAGAAGATGTGGCACATATATACAATGGAATATTATTTAGCCATAAAAAGGAACGAAACTGAGTTATTTGTAATGTGGTGTGTGGACCTAGAGACTGTCATACAGAGTGAAGTAAGTCAGAAAGAGAAAAACAAATACTGTATGCTAACACATATATATCGAATCTAAAAAAGCATAAAAAATAAAATGATCAGAAGAATCTAGGGGCAAGACGGGAATAAAATTCAGACCTAGTAGAGAATGGACTTGAGGATCTGGGGAGGGGGAAGTGTAAGCTGGGACAAAGTGAGAAAGTGGCATGGACATATATACACTACCAAATGTAAAATAGATCACTAGTGGGAAGTAGCTGCCTAGCACAGGGAGATCAGCTCGAGGCTTTGTGACCACCTAGAGGGGTGGGATAGGGAGGGTGGGAGGGAGGGAGATGCAAGAGGGAAGAGATATTGGGACATATGTATATGTATAACTGATTCACTTTGTTATAAAGCAGAAACTGACACACCATTGTAAAGCAATTATACTCTAATAAAGATGTTTTTTAAAAAAATAATCAATTGGCTTTTACATCTTCAATTTGGCCTCCGTTTCCCATCTGAACTCATTCTTACATTGACTTCTCATTAATTAGGAAGAAAGGAGACAGATTGCTTGTGCGAAGGATGACATGGCAGGAACAGCTCTGAACTGGATGTCATGAAAGTTGGGTTTCTCTTCTTCTACAAGTAAGCAGATTATTGAACTCCTTATACCTCAATTTTGTAAGGGAAACATTCTCTTCTTTTAGATTGGCTAAATTATTTCTTTAAGAAAGAGAGCTGAGACCTAAAGATTTAAAAGACCTGAATAAAATGTATTCAATCAGATAGAGGTACAGTCAAAAGTACAGACTCCACATTGCTTTGTGCTTACCTCTGCTCTCTAGCATGACTCCTGAAAGCTTCATGGCTGTGTTTCCTAGATAACTTTACTCATTCTCATTTGAACCATGACACATTATATCTAAATACACTATCTTTTCTACTAGTATGATTTTCTACCATTATTTCTACTAGTAAAAACTTACACTGTCTTCCCATACAAAATGAAATCAGTATCAATAGATCTAAGAAAGAAAGAAACATGTCAAAACAGCAAAAGCGTTTACAATTTATTGGCCCTGCTTCTTTAACATTTCCATCAATTAAAAAATTCTTATAGATGTGTATTTAGGGACATATATTAATGCAGAAAAATAAAATTTATTGGCATTTTGCTGTACATTAAGTGGAGAATGTTAACCTCCTCTTGGAATTACTCTAAGGTTGAGAATGTTAATCTGAAAGAAACCAGACTGAGAAGGAGGTCAGACTAGAGGACAGAACCAGAAAACAGTGTCATGAAGTTATGTAGTTATATTTGGCCGTTTGAATTAAAATTTGAGTTAGAAAACTATAAACCTATTTTAGAATTTAACTATTTTGAAGAAAAAGCAAAATAAAAAGCTTTCATTTTTTCTTTTTTCTCCTAGGGAAGTCCACTTAAATAAATAGTAAATATGTAAATGGTAAAACAACCACGATTGTCTTCAATAAAGTGCAATGGATCTCAAAGCACCTCTAACATTTTTAGGGGTTTAGGTCAGTGCCTTCTCCTTGATCCCCCCAAAAATTTTACTTTGATTTCTCTATTGCCCTATGGTTTCCATAGTTGTTTATCTCTCTGTAATGATGAAATTGATCACCAGTTACATAGTCTGATTACATATCATGTTTTTCAATGATTGACAGCTAAGAACAATTATAACAAAGTAATATCTTTGCATTTCTATTCTTTCCCTAAGTAATTTCATTTGGACTCATGGCTTTAATTAAATACTCCCTAGAAATGAATGACTCTAAACTCTATATTTAAGTTCTAACTATTCCCCTGGGGAGGTATCAGAATATCCAAGTGCCTGCATGTTGGTCATTTATCAGAATGTTAAAATCAATCTGTTCAAAACAGAACATTGCGGTAAATAGATAAGTGCTATTGTTTTATAATATATAGAAGTATTAATGCCAATGATCTGGCACAAAATGATATTCCTTTTTCCTTTCATAAAACAATCTAAATGTTAGTCTGATATTTTACTTTCACAATAATACAAAAAATGTGGCAATAATTATTATCCAAAACTGTTATGCATAGCAGAGTGAAGATTCTTTTCTTCCATTTCCTGTTTTCCTCTTATTATTTGAACCAGAGTTTATTATTAATTATAAGGGGAAACATCCGAAAACTAAATCCATCTCCCAAATGAACTGAATGGATTTACCTGACACAAAATAGACTAGAATCATTTGACCACAGATACCACAAATCTGTGGAGTTCCCACATTGAAAAAAAATATTTTTATCTATCAGCTTCTGCAACAGCAGCTTCATCTGCTTGCATGTTCTTTCTTCTGTTTTTCAAACTGGCTTCATTTAAAAAGCAGATTTAGAAATTTAATAGTAAAACCATTAGAATGGGAGAAGTCCCCTTAAGAAAACTTGAAAAAAAAAATGAAACATAAAAGGCAGAGAAAAAATAAGCAAGAACATACTTGGAAAAAGACAAACATGGAAAAGAGGAGTGGTGGATCATGGCAAAGCCTTTCCCAGTGTCATCAATACTCTACTTAGGGACAAAGGCAGTCACTTCAAGACCACAGCAGCTGAAGTCACCACAGGGCCACCTGTGAACTCAATAATACACACAATATCATTGTTAAAAGTAATAACGATAATACCATAACTGTTAATAATAGTATATCAATAGCTACTTAACCGAGGCCATGGAGAATACCAGACATGTGGCATGATATCAAAATTCATCAGTTAACTCTAAGAGATGGATACTGTGTACACTTTACAGATGAGGAACTATATTCCTCTGCTCCCTTGGTCCTTCTCTGTCTCACCTTCAGAATGACTCCCACAACCTTCAGTTTTCTTCAGCTCAACAAATATTTATCAGATGCTTATAATATAACACAATTACAGATGACACAATTACTTTTCTCTTAAAAGACTCATAATTTAGAGGGGCAGAGTAGCAAATAAAGAAAGAAAGTGTAAAAAAGAAAAGAGAAAGCGAGAGAAAGAAAAGGAAAGGAAAAGAAAGACTTAAAAGACAAGTGATCAACACAAAAAGCTATCTACAAAGTAAAAGTAGTTTGTGTAAAGAGTGATTAACATTTTGTTGGGCTGGGTTGGTTTGGTTCAGGTGACATTTAAACAGTGATGACTGAGAATGTATTAACTGAATTGTAATTAACCCTCAACAAGTAACTGAGGATGGTAATTCTTCCATTGTTAACATTTCTAAGCACCCTACCTGAGAGGTCCAGTGAGGTTCATGAAAGTCATTGAATGAATCAAACACTTGGCCAGATGTTCCTAAGTCACCATAATGATTCTCAGCTCCCTTGTGAATTGAGTAGTGCTGGAAAGGAAAGACCACTGAAGGTGAAAGAGAAGCCTCAGTGATGGTCTTCCCCCAGACTGTGATCTCAGTGATTTTGCCCTAATGGCCTTCCGCATTGGTAGCTATGCTCTGGCTCCAAACTTTGCCTTTGACAGCTCTACTATGGAATTCTCCCCTGCCCCCCATCATGATGAACTTACCAGCCCTGGAGTCATTTCCTTACTGAACTATAATTGCCATTTAATGTAATTCTTTCATCCCCTTTTAAAGGATTTTAATATTGAAGTCATATTTTCTCTTTTTTTCCTAGCCAAGTTTCTTTCCATTGCTTTCAGCTTTATTGTCTTTAGAAATCCTTTACATTCTATGACAGAGCACTAGAGGAAATGAAGCAAAGAGCTGAGTATATACCACCGGAAACCAGCCCAGAGTTAATACCTACACCATTTCTCTTGAGTGTATGTCTGATTTTATAACTTCATCCAGAGCACATGTGATGAAATGATTTGTGACTGATGGGAATGGAGAACTCCAGGATCCTTGCTCTCCCTCCACAAAAGGAGGTAGGAAGGGGCTCTCTGCACTGAGGCAATGGATGCATTTCCCAGACATTCAGGGGCTCTTGTAAAGTCTCCTGGAGGGCATCCCTGTTCCATTGCTGACGGGCTGACTGGCAGCGCAAGCACACAGCTGGCTGTCAATGAGAAAAGGTAGTGAGAAGAGAGGGAGTGGCCAAGGAAGGACAGAGAAGAGGGTAAAGCTCAGGAATGTGCTTTGATACCAAATCTGGTAGAACGATTCTAGATTTTACCATCATCTCAGAGGACATAGCTAGTCCATGATGGTTAGCACAACCTGTGAGTATGGTTAGCACAACCTGAGTTTTATTAGAGGTCATAACACACATTATTTAACAAATGTCAATGTATACTCTTTTGCTCTCTGACTCTGAAATAAATGTGGGGAATTCCAAGTTCTTTTCTATGCAAGCAACTGGAAGAAGTACCTATAGCTCTTAATGCAATAGAGGCAAATTGTAGCATCATAGGCTTGTGTCCTATGAAGCATGGTAGCTGCCAGTGTGGAAGATTCCAATCATCAGGTGTGTTTTTCTTTCACTAAGGGAGACTGATCCTTAACCAAAGTGGTGTCTTCTTCCTAGGAGGCTGATCCCAATCGTTTATAGAAATCAACATTTTTTTTTACAGCAACCACTAATTAGGAAATTCTGAATATCTTAATACATCTCTTCTACAGAGGGTATAATCTGAGCCTCTCTATTCTCATTCTATCTTCAGAAGAGACAGAGAACAGCAGGTCACCGTCTTTAATAAAACAACTTTATGTAGTTGCTGGAGATTATTAAGCCACTCATCAGCTTGGGTCTTTACTTTAGTATGGAATAATCATTGTAACATTCATATGAAGTCACAGCTTTGAACACCAGTCAAGAGTGTTAATTTATTTCTTTGGACTCTCCTCTCTAGTTGTCAGTATTTTCATCTTAAAGTGACAAAGTCATAGTTAGGAGACCATGCAATATCAGAAAAAGCAGATATTCTTTGGCTCTCTCCCCTGCCCCCAACCACACAGACATTTTCCTGCAGAGATGAAACAAAAAGTTAAATTGATAAATGAAAAAAGGGCAACCATCCCAGGACTGAAGCAACTTTACTCTTAAAGATGCTAGCTTAGGGCTTCCCTGGTGGCGCAGTGGTTGAGAGTCTGCCTGCCGATGCAGGGGACACGGGTTCGTGCCCCGGTCCGGGAGGATCCCACATGCTGCGGAGCGGCTGGGCCCGTGGGCCATGGCCGCTGAGCCTGCGCGTCCGGAGCCTGTGCTCCGCAACGGGAGAGGCCACAACAGTGAGAGGCCCGCATACCACAAAAAAAAAAAAAAAAGATGCTAGCCTATGTCTTGCCTCGTTTGTCATGCTTAAGAAATTTAGCCCTGAAAGATTGGCAACAGGAATCTTTCCTGAATTGCTCCATGGGTAGGAAAACTCAAGTCAGTTCAGAACAAATTTGAAGAAGAAAAGTCCTGTTTTTCTCACATTTTCAATGAATTAATTCGGTGAAATGTGCTGGATTTGTAGTACTTAAAAGTAATTCTCGGGCTTCCCTGGTGGCGCAGTGGCTGAGAGTCCGCCTGCCGATGCAGGCGGCGCGGGTTCGTGCCCCGGTCCGGGAGGATCCCACGTGCCGCGGAGCGGCTGGGCCTGTGAGCCATGGCCGCTGAGCCTGCGCGTCCGGAGCCTGTGCTCCGCAACGGGAGAGGCCGCAGCAGTGAGAGGCCCGTGTACCGCAAAAAAAAAAAAAAAAAAAAAAAAGTAAAAGTAATTCTCTCTCTCTCTAGGATATACATATTGATCTGAGGATGGTAAAAGTGGTGTTTCCTTGTAGCCTTAAATTGCTGTCCATTGGGTTGCAGTGGTCCTGTTACCAATCACTTTCTAGCTTTTACTGAAACTACAAATTATAACCCAAAGTCAGCCTAGCAGATGGCTTTCAAAAGTCATGAGAATAAAACAAAGACTGGAAAACTTGCATTGGGTGTCATCCTTCTTTTCACTCTTTCTCTCTCTGATGTGCTGTTCCCTGCCTCTGACCCATGCTCATCCCCATTGGATCAGCCCTAACTTTCTCTTTCAGGAACTCCTCTAGCACCTAAACATGATAGATACAGGACCACCCAAGTACTGCATTGTAATCCTAAATTGTTCCCATATATACAGTGGTCCATAAAGAGCAGGTAAAAAGAAGATAGAAAGAAGTTTGCTTATTAAGTCACCTTTAGTTCTTATATTTCTTGGACTCTAAATTGTCTTAACCCTTCTCATGTCACTGCTTATTGATTTTTTGGTAATTTACTATAAATTCATCTCACAGTTTCTTGAGACAGGGCTTTGATAATCCTAATTCAATGATACTAAAGTATAGGGTTAGATTTGAAATGCGTTAATATCTGTGATGTTCTACCTCTGGCTGGGTGCTTCTACAATATGGTTCAGTGTATAATTTCATCAGGATGATAATTTTCAAATATCATGGTAGTACCAGTATTTTACCTTAATTACCATTTATTATCTTCATATGACACATTCATAGTTGGGAGACAATGATTTTAATGCCTAAAAAATCCAACAACAAGTGTCAATTTTCTAATTGACATTTTTTTATTCATAAAGTATGTTCCTGTGTTTTAGGAGTGTATTCCTTTTTCTTATCACAATATATAACTCATGAAAGAAAAAGCATGTGGCATATGGGTATATTAATATTTCCTGAGTTTTCTTTCTTAAAAAAAAGATTGCTTGTGATAGCTCAAAATGAAATTTTGAAAGCTTACTAAATTTTAGTCAAGTAGCAGTTGGACTTGGTGTATTTTACTATGTACTTTAAAAAAATCCCAGGTTCAGGATAGCGTAATACATAGTTGTCAAAATTTTTAAACAAATAAACAGAAGAAAAAAGTGAAATATTATTGCCTAATTCTAGGAATAATAGGCCAAAGAAGGAAAGCTTTAATTAGCCAATTTTCATACAGCGCTGATTATATCCCTTTTATACATAAGATTACTGACCAAACATTGATGTCTAATAAGAGCCTATCAGAATTGAAGCAAATAGGTCTCATGAGCCGTGACCTACAAGGCTGTTTAGTGATGAGGAGAAGAACTCTGAGGCTTTATTTTGATATTGGCCCCTTTTGAAAGATGCTCAACACCACAGGGATTCATTTGAAGCAGCTGTAGGCCCTCTGCTTTCCCATCTGTTTGCTTGGACTTCTTGTATTTTGATCAACATGTCAAATTCATGGCTTCTGCTGTCTTCCTAGACAAATCTTTCATGACAAAGGAAAAACATCCCTGTCGTATCTCAGATCTCTTTTACTGAGCTTCAAAGGGCAAATGGTTAGGAGCCATATGGCAAAGTCTGCTTTCTGTTAGATCTCTTGTTGGTCATTTCCCCTTCCAGCTCTAAACGAGCATAGTCCAAGATTCCACTCAACAGTGAGCCACACTGAATTCCTGAGGATGTGATCAAATCAAAACCCTATCTATGTGTGTCTGGAAAATAAAAAATAACAGAGTGCTACCAGGGCTTGATTATAATTCTATGTGCATAGTCAAATTGTAACTGAAAGGCTCTTTCTTCTAACTATACCTTAAAAACCTGTGTCTCAAGTTATTAGTGAATCAGGTATATTATATGATTCTAAGTTAGGCATTTTTTGATTTCTTAATGGAGTTGTTTATAGTTGATATGAAACTTCCCACTTAGATCAAAAATTAGAAAATGTTTGAAGAACAAGGCATAAGAAACTGTCTCAATTATTTAAAATACTTCTTGATAATATATGTTTAAGCTTTGAACATATTTAAAGTAATTTATCAGAATATTTGTAGATGCTGAGCACAACTTAGAATAAAATTATATTATTTGAAAGACTTATATACTGATTTTAAGCAATTTCTTTCTTTTGCATTCCAAATGTTTAGTCGAAACAAGTCAGCTATTCCAAATGACATTTCAAATATATATAATACATAAGATGTACAATATGTAAGAAAGGGAAATAAATATTTGGCCAAATTTTCAGAAATCTGAATTTATTTCTTCAGTGTTACCTGATAGCCATCAAGTTTTCCACCATTATAGATTTCAGTAGCTTATTTGACATTTTCTTTCTTACTGTAGCCATAATATTACTATAGCCATAAATTTATTATTATTTTTTAATATGAGAACCTTTATATCTGGAAGGTCTAAAAGAGTTCCTGAACTTTTTAAACTCTATCCTTAGAATTTATTTTAGAATCTGTTAATTCAAATTTAAATAGGATTAAGCATGGTTATATTTTTACAGGGTTAAAAACAGTGGAATCCATTCTCTGCCTCTTAATGTTGAAGGAAATGCACTAAGACCTCATACAAGAGTGTGGAATCAATGATTTAGAGTGCTGGGATGGTCCAGAAGAAGAGCATCTTACTTTTGCTTCTTGGATGATGATCTGCAGCAAAGTTCCTTTTGAAATTATGTTGTATTTTGATACAGGCAATATTTGTCACCTGAAGTCCATCTCTCTCTTTTTTTTTTTCACTCCCCTCATCATTTCTAGTCCCCACCTTTGTTTCTAAACTTTTCATGCCAGTTTTATTGCTAGTTAGGAACCAGTGATCCAATAAGGCCCTTCTTTGAGGGCAGTTCTTCTTCCAGAAGTGGTTGTGTTATCTAGTATAGGTCCAAATCTATGATCTAAAAACCTTAGGACCAGATAAGTTTTGGAATTCAGAAATTTTACAACTTCAGATCCTGATAGGTGTCATGGTACATATACCCCTAACTTGTAATCAAATATACTCATATTTTTACAGCGAAATGTAACAACTAATTGGGATAAAGTTAATAAAGACTGCACATAATTTCAATTCAGGTTTTTCCACCAAATTAACTGGGGAAAAAAACCAAACTTTCAGTTTCTTAGATTTCAGAACGGCAAATAAATGATTACAGACCTATAAAAACATCACAAGGAAATAAAACCAATTGAATGAATTTGTGGGGTTAGAATATGAGACAGAGGTGGGTCTTCCCCTTCCAATGCATTCCAAAACATTGTTAGGTTTCTTCTTTTATCTACGGGGAATGAATACTAATGGGCACCTAACTTGTTCGTTTCAGGAAGATTAAGACCCTGTTTCCTAGGGCTTCTTTTCAAAAATTCTGAAAGCATGCTAACACCCCACTTCACCCCCAAATCCACACATATACACATCCATACAGAATCACACATTTCGAAGGTAAATGATAATAAACCTATTTTACAAGATACATTCTTGCAAATGACATTAAATGTTAATTTAAGTGTAGAATACAGATACCATGAAAAAAGCTCAATTTCTTTTAAATTGTAAAAGTATAATTGTATTTAAGAATGAAGATGTTTGATCTACTTTTTATTTAAATTTCCTTTAAGATAAATGCTAGGAGGGGAGCACTTTTTAAAAACTGTTTTTGTGGGAACAGAAAATGAATCTTTCTTTGACCCTTTTTGAAAGAAATTGATATTGGCTCTTTATATTGGCCAGTGTCATTGGGAGAAAAAGGGATGTTGCAGCTATGGAATCAGGTCATAAGAAAGTGGAGTGGAGAGCCCAGTTACCCTGGAACGAAAGCACTGGAAAACTGCTAAAGAGAACATCTATGTGCTTAGTCTGGTGTGGCCAGGGAAGCTAGGGGCACATAAAACAGGCCCCTTGTGGCAGGGCATTGGACACGTGGTCTTTTGAGGGCTTTTCCAGTACTATTTCTTGATTTCGAAGCAAAATTCAGGGAGGATGTAACAAAATCTAGTTTCCACTGTCCAAAATGAAAGATTTTTATGTCAGAGGTCTTTTGTTATGTGATTACTGATTTTTCCGCTTCTGAACTTTGTTTTCATTGATCAATAAGCATGAAGTGGAAGGAAGCCATCTATCAGTTCCTGCAGCTCTTCCTCCGGGACAGACATATCAGATGGGCAAGCCTAGAGCAATACAGTATCCCAACAATAGCACTGCCAATATGGAGAGCTAGCTTTCCCTCGGGCAAGAGATTCCCAAAACGGGTACATGGCACAGACTTCAGAGATGTTTGCTAGTGGAAGACCCTGAGTGGTTCAGAGACTTGAATCCTGGCATGTTTTATTTTAACTGAGGCTCCTGTTGGAGATAATTCTTAAATGCCTTGAGAAGTCCTATCATGTAGAGGAAGCCAATTAATTATAGGATCAAAGATTCAGATGAAGGGTGACTTGATCCAGAGGATATGAGTAATGTTTTTCAAATGGAAGTTTTGAATTACACTCATCTGTCTCCACCATCCCCCAGGTAAAAATATAATATGAAGTTAAATTTCTCCTGAAAAGATGACTTTATTTGTGCTTATTTTGTTACTAAATATTTCTGCTTATTCTTTTGACTCTAGTGCTATATAGCATGAGGCCAAATGCTACCTCCCTAGAAAAACTCTTTGTAATCTAGTAGGAGGTACACTGAGTGATGCCCTTCACATAAGACCCCCCAATTACTGTTCTTGCTATCCCAAATCAGGTTCAAGTCTAGCTCCCAGGATCCCTTTTCAATCAAAGAGCTACTTCAAATTTCCTCTTAAATAGAAATTCTGTGCTGGCTGGAAATAACCTTACAATATCTGCCATTGCCTTTATAAATTTTCCTGAGATGATTTTGTAGTCATAATTGTGAGAAAGAAGTTTAATAGTTTATTCCTTCATTGAGTCCAGAATATACTTGTTACTCAGGGCAGTTGCCAGCTCTCTCTAATCATCCTCTCATGTAGCTGACAATTTGATAACATTAAAAAAATATATAAAGGGCCATACGTTTGTGGAATTGGCAGGTAAACATTGAATTGGTAGGTTACCAATGGGAACTTTTGTATTTTCCTTCCGACGTTCTATGATTAATCTTACATTTCTTAGATTACAGGGATATTTAAGAACTAAAATCACTTTTGGACACATATGCAGTAGTGAAATCAATGCATATCAATTTGGCCACATAACCAGAAATCACAGGGTCTAAAAACTCTTTTAATTTTGTGTAATAAAACTGAGCATTTTTTTCCTCTTTGTAGTTTTTAATTTTTTTTTCAAGCGGAAATGCCTAAATTTTAAAAGTTTTGAAAACTGACTCATGTTGAGTGAATATCCGTCTGGATATTCACTGGATAGTCATCTGGATATCCGTCTGGATGTTCCTCCCAGATAGAGGAAACGTCAAGGCTCCAAGATTTGAAAATTCCTTGCAGCATCTCAATGAGATTGTGATGTCTTCTTGCCTTCACTTGTAACATGTTACCATCTAGATGTTCTATGGGAATACTGCCAGGACTAATTTCTGATCCAAGCATGAAAGAGTCACATAAGAGTAAAACTATTGAGGATAAATCTTTAATTCTGAGTAGCCTACACTTCATTAAAGTACTTATGTGTTAGAATTCTAGTGATGGTTTAAGGGACCCACAGCCTGAGGTTCACTCGTTTTCTGTGTTGCATTACCTTAACACTCTGCAGAACCCTCCAGGATGGATTCAGAATGTTTCTGATTCATCCCTCCAACTAGCACTCTTGATGAAAACTGAGAGATACTAGGCAGACACAAGATGGCAGTAGCATACCATGTAAACCTTTATGATTTGATCTCAGGGATTAGAGTTGTATTAGAAATCAGAAGTATTTTTTCACGGTTATTTTTATCCCTTTTGGGGGGGATCAGGGTGTGGGTCATGGACCTCTTTGAGAATCAGATGAAAATAAATGATGGTTTTTCGCCATCCCAACCACTGTATATGTATGTATATATAAATTACTGATGAAGCTCTTCCATGGACTCCTAAGGATAAAAATACCCAATTATAAGTCTGGTTCTATGAATGCTAACATACTGTCAATTTGAAAATAAATACACAAAAGGAACAGAACGATACAAAATGTTCAGAAATTTAAGTATCAAGGGAAAACAGACTCAGAAGTCCAGGCCCACTTTTATAGCATTTCATCTTCTGTGCTGTCTTTCTACGGAAGACTGATAAACTGGAAACCTGTAAACATTTGTATTGTTTCTTAGTACTTTCCACTATAAGAGTAGAGACACATCAATTAATTTGGTGATTATTTCTTTGTTATTGATGGGTGCTTTTTTGTTTGTTTGTTTTTTAATCCCATAAATGATCATTTTACAAAAGTTTGATTGTTTCCTTCTATGAATTATCTGAATTCAAAAAGCACACACAACTTTTCCTAGCTCCTAAAAGATGTAATTTTTAAAAATTATGAGCTTGTATTCTTTTATTGTTCTTATTATTGTTTTTAAAAATATAGCACAATATAATCTCTGTGGTCTAAGTTATCAACTAGTAATTCAGCAATTCAGATGTATAAATACAACCTAAATTTAAAAATATGTTTAAAATAAAATAAAATTTCAAGCAGAATAGCATATGGTTTCAATTAAAGTTTTGTTATTTGGCTCTACAAATCTTAGTAAAAATCCTGAGGAATGAGTTCTAAGTCTGGCACAGTTACAGATAAAGTAACCAGATTCCATGATTGGTTTGTGCAAACTTGGGAAAAAAAAGAATGGAGGGGCGGGGCACAGCTGATTATTCTAGAATTCTGATTCAGAGTTACAACTTTCAAGTTGGCAAGGAAGTACTGGCGATTTCCCAGAAGCAAGCAGCTACCCTGGATTTTACAGAACACCAGGGGGTAGAATTGCTCTTTTCAAGTTCTGCCCCAAATCAAAATTTGGAAAATTTTGTAAAGAGCAACAATTGTTGAGACACTAAATATCCACAAACTTTAAGGTGATAATACATGTAACAAAAGAAAAAATGTAATATGAAAAGCACATTATACTAGCTTCTTGTAATTTACATAAAGTGAATATGTTATGATAAGTTTTTTTAAAAAAACGTGTTTGATAAGTTACTAGAGGGTCACAGTGAATCATTCTCATATTTAAACAACTACTTGTGTTTTCTTATGAGTTGCAATAATGGTTATAAAATTTAAAGTTAGAAAAGATATACTCAACAAGTATCATTTTAGTATATAATTTTAGGTGAAATTTCATACAAAGTCTAAAATGTATATTGACACCAGATTTTCTTACCTAAAAATACAAATTTTGTTTATTACACAAATATATCAAAACATCTTATAATTATGGAAAATATAGCAGCACAATATGATGCGAGGACCATACACCTTCAAAACTTCAGTATTGGAGAATTATGTAATCTATAATAAATGTTAGTCATTCTAGTAGATATGACACAAGGACATTTTCCTAAATTTATCTGAAAGTTTATCAATCAATAAGTTTATTTATCAGATATCACCATGTAAAATATTTAAAAAGTTTTATACCTATTTTATTTTCACATGGAATGTTTATGAAAATGTAATTTATAACTGAATCACTTTGCTGTACACCTGAAAGTAACACAACATTGTAAATAACTATACTCCAATATAATATAAACATTTTTAAAAATTAAAAAAATGTTATTGGAAGTCAAACAATAAACTTAAAGACTGTAAAGAGGGTTAAATTTCTGAAACCTAAAAAATGCTCTCAAGTCCTCAATTTTGGAGTGTAAAGAGACAGTGTCCATCAGGCCTGGACAATCCTTTAGGTGATGTGAGCTCCAGGAAGCACCAAAACCCAGGGTTCTGGGACAGGAAGCAACTTCTGTCAAGGTGGTTGATGGCCACACAACATTCACCTAACTATTGGGGAAAGCCAACAGGGCATTTTTCTTTTCTGCAGGTCTGCAGCTACTTCCTTGACTTTTTTTTTTACACTTAGTTCCCTGACCAGGGATCAAACCCTATCCCCTTGCAGAGTCTTTAACCACTGGTACGCCAAGGAAGTCCCACTACTTCCTTGACTTTTGACTTCTCCAGGGCACTGGAGGTGGTAATATGGGCAGTCTCCAACCTTTTACCTCAGCATCAGGTTACTTGCTTTGCACAGCAGGGATCACAGAAAGATACGGTGTTTTCCTCCACCCTGCAGCCTGGTCAGTGAGTTTGGGACCTCTTTTGGCTATATTCTCACATGGGCAGGTGTTACTTCTGTCATCCTCTCCTCTTTCCACCATTTACTGCAGCTCTACCTCCATCACCAAGGGATGGAAGAAGAGTCTGAACTAAGAGAGGAAACAACCTCCTAGTGCCCACTTGTGCAAGCAAGTTTAGGATGCCTCTGTGGGCCCATATTGGCAAGGGGAGAGAGGAAAGCTTTTCCATTTGATGTTAGCATTTGCTCACAAATACACTTAAACACCTGAGAGGGGGCAATTCCACTTTCCTATTCCCGTCCCTCATCCCCAGTTACATGAGATAGAAATAATGTGTTTGCTTGGGTCTGTCAATAATCAGAGAGTATCTGAAAAAATCAAATATAATGTACTTAGAAAGATAGATTTAGTCTAATCAATGCATGATTTATGGTGGGGATAAAAGGTCAGAATATCTGAAAGATAGATTTAGAGTGATCAGTATAGGATACCTGTATATAGACTATCATATATAGAGAAGTGATAGCTTTGTTTTTTTTAATTTTTTTTAACAAAGGAGAATTTATACTTATGCATAGCAATGTGCTGGTTTGCTATTTGGTCTGTGGAATGTGAAGGACTTAAGTGAGGAGAAAGAGAATTAGAATTTATTGAGGATATACCATGTTCTACACACTATGCTATTCATTTTATTCCCTTTATGTTGTGATAGCTTCACAATAACTCTCTGAGGTCCCATCATGAAGCTCACAAAGGTTTGGTCTCTATAAGTAAGACTTTAGCTTACTGATTTTTCTTTCTCTTTCCTGTGTTCACCTGCTGCTTAAAAAAAAAAATTATAAAAAATCCTACTCTATGTTTGTTAATGTTGATGGTATAAAAGTCATGATCTCTCTCACGTGTGTTGGATCTTACACAAATGAATATATCTCCATTAGCAGAATTTCTAGTCAGTGGCTGAGAGGGAAATGATTTTAGGTGAGAGGAAACAGTGTGGGCCAGGATAACACTAACAATACCTGTATCTCTCTAGGCATAAATTATGTATGTCAAAAAGGAAGCCGTCAACAAAATGAGCAAGAACCTATGGAATGGGATAAAATATTTGCACATCATATATCTGTTAAGGGGTTAATATCCAAAATATATAAAGAAGTCATAAAAATCAATAGCAAAGAAATAAATAGGGACTTCCCTGGTGGCGCAGTGGCTAAGAATCTGCCTGCCAATGCCGGGGACATGGTTTCGAGCCCTTGTCCGGGAAGATCTCACATGCCACGGAGCAGCTAAGCCTGTGCACCACAACTACTTGAAGCCCGCGCACCTAGAGACCGTGCTTCACAACAAGAGAAGCCACTGTAATGAGAAGCCCGCACACCACAGCGAAGAGTAACCCCCACTTGCCACAGCTAGAGAAAGCCCACGCACAGCAATGAAGACCCAATGCAGCCAAAAATAAATAAATAAATTTATTTTAAAATAAGCGTAATTTAAAAAAAAAAGAAAGAAATAATCCAATTGAAAAATGGACAAAAGAACTGAAAGACATTTTTTCCCAAAAAGGCATACAAATGGCCAACAGGTACAGGAAAAGATGCTCAATATCACTAATCATTAGAGAAATGCAAATCAAAACCACAAATAAATACTACTTCATACCAGTTAGAGTGACTGTTATCAAAAAGACAAGAGATAGCAAGAGTTGGTGAGTATGTGAAGAAAAGGGAACCCTCATGGACAGTTGATGGGAATGTAAATTGGTGCAGCCACTATGGAAAATAGTATGGAAGTTCCTCAAAAAATTAAAAATAAAGCTACTATATGATTCAGCAATCTTACGGCTAAAGGAATTAAAAACAGTGTCTCGAAGAGACATCTGCACCTCCATGTTAATTGCAGCATTATTCACAATAGCCAAAATATGGAAACAGCAGATGTTGTCAACAGATGAATGTGTCAACAGATGAATGGATAAAGAAGATGTACGTAGTATGCATATTACTCAGTCATGAGAAAGAAGGGTATTTTTTTATTTGGGAAAACATGGGTAGACATTGAGGACATTATGCTAAGTGAAATAACTCTGATAGAGAAAGACAAATACTGTATGATACCACTTATATGTGAAATCTAAAAAAGCTGAACCAATAGAAACATAGAGTAGAATGGTAGTTACCAGAGTGGGAGGTAGGGAAAATGGGAGATGTTGGTCAAAGAGTAGAAATTTCTAGTTATAAGATGGATAGATTCTGGGCATCTAATGTACAGCATAGTGATTATAGTTAATAATACTATCTTACATACTTGAAAGTTGCTTGGAGAGTAGATCTTGAATGTTCTCACCACACACACAAAAAGAAATAGTATTTAGGTGATATGATTTACGTGTTACCTGATGCTGTAGTGGTAATTGTTTTAAAATATATAAGTCTATTAAATCAAGACACTGTACCTCTTAAACTTGCATATCATTATAGGTCAATTACATATATCTCAGTAAAGGTGGAAAACAATAAAGTAGGTGTGTCATGTGTCCACATTAACTGTTTGAACATGTTTTCTAACATCTCACAGATCAGTAACTAATATGATACAATTTTACCTATTCTAATAGTGAGGGCAACTTAATTAAAAAGAAAAATGGGGGCTTATCTTTTCTCTTTGAGCTTCTGTTCACTCTTCAGTCTCTGAATTCTGACTAAGTCTTTGAAGAATCCCCTTACATCCTAGTTGAGTAACTAAAAAATGTTCAGTTTCTCACTATATCCATGAGTTAACGTGAGTTAAGCTGATGTACAAAACACCCATAATGGTTTAACAGAGCCCAGAACCTTTTGAGATGAAAGTAATAGACTAGTGTTATATGGGTGTTCTGTTTGGATTTATATTAACAAAAAGTCTCAAGTAAGAGCTACAAAGGTACTTTTCAATTTTAATCCAGTTCAAAACTGCAACATCTCTGTTTAAGACTGAACATCTCCCTGAATTGTGTTTGCCAGATTTTATAGTTCTAAGAGAGAAAAACATTTACCAAAGATTCTTGGTAAACACTATTTAAATCATTTGGCTGTAAATTTTTCCTTGACATATTTCCAAAGTTTTCCTCCAAAACAAGCATTTCAAAATAAAAGAGAAGTATGTTTAAAATCATGAATAAAAATGAAAACATTTGAAAAAAATGTCTGGAGGTCTGAATTCAAATATGCTAATTAGTCTTATCAGTCCAATATCTTTTGCCAAAACAATCTTCTGCTTGATTTTAGTGTTGTTTTTCAGTGAAGATCAGTTTTTGGATATCTTTCATAAAGAACGAGAAAGAACAAGGAAAACAGAATAGAATGAAGAGCTATTTGCATATGATATTACAATGCATGGGATTATTATTTCATTTCAGAACCCTATATACAGATTTGGGTACAATTCTAAATGGAGAAGACTGTATATGGTTATTTCTACTTGAATTTTCATCAAACCTATTTTTATAATTCCACCATGGAATAGATTCTTTTATAAACACTACTTTCTTATTCTACCTGGATTCCCACACTCAGAATACTGGTATGTGTTTATGGATGTGAACAAAACTAACTAAATGCAATCTACAAAATTATGGGGAAGACATAGAGAAAGAGAAAAGAAAGCTCAAAGTAGTCATGAAGGTAAGTATGTAAGAGAATGTCCTTGTTCTTGGGAAGTACGTGCTAAAGTGGTCAGGGAATAAGGAAGTGTGATTCTGCAACTTAATCTTAAAGGTTTAGATTTATATGTATATATTATTATATTATTTATGTGTATATTTAAAGAGAGAAGAAGAGAGGAAGAGAGAGAGAATGAGTGAGCAAGTTGGCAAAGTGTTAATTGTTAAATATAGCTGGAGGAAGCAAGAAAGTTCTTTGTAAATTTTTAACAACTTTTCTGCAACCCATAAGTTATTTTAGGATAAAATATTAATGTATAAAATAGCAACATGAAAGAAAAATCATTAGGAGTTGAGAGTAGGAAACAGAAGTTCTATTGCATTTAAATGCTTTGACATTCAATTTCTTCAGAGATGTTCCCTTGGTGAATTAGAACTTTCTTATAGTTCTGAAGGCTAGAAGACCAAGATCAAGGTTCTGGCTAATCTGTTTCTGGTGAGAACTCTTTTCCTGGCCATCTCACTATGTTCTCATATGACCTTTCCTCAGTGATTGCATGTGGAGAGAGAGAGAGAGAAAGAGAGCTCTCTGGTGTCTCTTCTTATAAGGACACTAATCCTGTCAGAACACAATCCCACCCTTAGGACTTCATTTCACCTTCATCACTTCCTTAGAGACCCCATCTCCAAATATAATCCCATTGGGGTTAAGTCTTGAAGATATGAATTTTGGAGGGAAACAAACATTCAGTCTATAACAGTCACTTCAAAGAAAACCAGGTTCTCAGGAAACATAGAGAATCAATGCTTTATACTATATGCTAAATTGTTCTTATGGTGTAGAGTACAATTATATGGGATAATATTCCTGACTCCAGCCCATATTTCTCTCAGCAAAGCATCATCCTATATTTTATTGTGATGCTATTTTCTCAAAAGTCTGTAGCAAGTGAAGTACACCACATGGTTTCCTTATTCTTCCTTTCTACGACTTGGTTAATATTTTTGTTGTGCTAACATAATATGGAGTATCATCATGATATATTATGGCTTTTATTTCCTCAGTGTTGATTCCATTTATATTCTGTTTTGTGTTAAGAATTTAGTCATCTGGGCATTATATAGGCTGATTCTAAAAGTTGGAAAACATAAATTGCAATTAAATTGGTATGTCTATGTAAATAACATTTACAACAGTGTCAAGTGGTGTGATATAATTATGTCTCCTTTTCTACAATGACAACCCCATTGTTACTGCTAGGAGAATGTTCAAATCAATTCTCATTTCTTACTGAGTTTCAAATACTCAAAATCATGACCCATTTTTGTTTTCTTCATATTTTTACCATGCTGTTTTTACTACCTGGGATTTCTAAATGCTTTTATTTTGTTTTGTTTTTCTTGTTGGAATAAAGAAACATATGTTTTCTTTGTCATGTCATCTAGCTTTTTGCTCATTATATCTATTGCTTAAAATCCATTCAATTTTTCCTATAGAAGGTCACTGGCTTCCTGTTTTAATTTGGACCAGTAATTTGATATGTGGACCATAATTGCTTATGCAGATGTTTGTTTTACTTGGAGTTTTGGATTGATCTATTTTATTTCAAGTTTTGATCATAGTCTTGATTTTATCTCTTCTCTCAGTCGTGCTATCTATTCTTCAGAGTTTGTTTGTTTTGCCTGGAGACTTTTCTGCTGAAGTCCATGTTCTTATGATCTGTCTGAACTTGTTACTTTCTATTTACACAACTATCATCCTGGGTCAACAATTCATAAGTTTCTGGGTTGTTGAATTCACCCCTTTATTGATCTAATGTTGTCTTTATTTTTGACACTCCCCCTCTCATTTTGCTGCAGTATATTGTATAAGTTAAGGTTCAATCAGAGAAGCAGAGCCAACATAGAAAAAAGAATAAATTATTGGGATCAGACCACATATAATAGTGGGAGCTGGCAAAGAAGTCTATGGAAGACTGTTGCCGTTGTGTCTGGTGGTGGACCTGAAGTTGTCATAGGTCTACAAGGTTGGTAGTTAGGGAAAAAAGTTGGATATGGAGTAGAAGAGAGAGCAAAAACAAACTGGAACCTATGAGAAAAAATTGGAATCCACGAGGAAAAACTGGAACAAACGTCTGAGTCTTACCTCCTCCAACCTTGATGATATGAGTGTCCTACACTAGGAACAGATACTCTCCACCTGGGAACAGCATCTATACCTGAAGCTAAGGAAGAGATCTGGAAGGATCTGAAAGAGCTGTAGGTGTGGCTGCTTCTGCATTCCACAAGGTGATTCAGCAGATCAGCGACAATGTATGTGAGCTGCAAGGTTCCTGACATCTGCTAATGACCTACAGAGATTAACAGTCACTACTTGGCTTCCGCTGTCCAAATCTTGTGCAATTTCTCTATAGGCCTACCCTAATCCAGAAATAAATAGGAAACAGAATTCTAGAAGACCTAATTCTAGCTTAACTAAGTTGACACCATAGAAAGATACCATAGTCTTCCCCTTATCAACTTGACATTCTACTTGTGTTTTTTTTTATTTAACATCTTTATTGGAGTATAATTGCATAACAGTGGTGTGTTAGTTTCTGCTGTATAACAAAGTAAATAAGCTATACATAAACATATATCCCCATATCTTCTCCCTCTTTTGTCTCCCTCCCACCTTCCCTATCCTACCCGTCTAGGTGGACACAAAGAACTTGAATTTTTTAACTTCCAAATAAAGACATAGAAAAATCATGTTTCTTGCTAACAACAGAACA
Organism: Pseudorca crassidens; assembly: GCF_039906515.1. Taxonomy (NCBI): domain Eukaryota; kingdom Metazoa; phylum Chordata; class Mammalia; order Artiodactyla; family Delphinidae; genus Pseudorca; species Pseudorca crassidens. The sequence continues at coordinate 133,042,571 of NC_090300.1, read as the reverse complement.
CATGATAACCATCTCACGAGAAGAGAAAACAGTATCCCTCTAGCCATCTTTGGATAAAGCTCTTTTCTTTTCTAGATTTCACATTCCCTCTTAGAAGCTCTGAGCTTAAATGTTGAAATATAAGGTTAATTATTATTAATTATTTATATTTTATGTTAGTAAGGGAATGAGAGAATAATATTTAAATTTTTAAAAAAATTTTAAAAATCAGTTAATATATACACTAATATACTCATATTAACATAATGAAGAATAGTCATAACAGTATAGTTCTAATTTCTTCAACTTATGCTCTCATTGTGCATTTTTGAAGGTTAGAATGGAATTACTTGTCTTCCTTGTCATAATGTATGCTCTGTAGAAGGAAAGACTATATTGGAATTGTTTATTACTTTATCCCCGAGGACAACAGCTGACACAGAGCAGACATTTAGATAGCATTTGATTAGTATTGGACTGTTTGTGTATGTGTGTGTTTGTGCTTATGTGTAAATGTGCACATACCTTGATTTTCCTGGGTGTTTTAAGAAGAACAGCTTTCAAGTTGAATGCTGCCTGAAGAAATTTATCTACTGTACAGATATGATTTCACATGCAATTTCCCAACATCTACACTAACAAATGTCCCCTCTTGCTCCTTTGTGCCATTTTGGTCTCCAGCTAAAGCCACTTGAAGTTCTGGTGTATGAAGATTTCAAGACTGCTTTAATGTGAATTCCCCTTCATAAATATTTTCTTTTTTTTTTTTTTGTTCCTTGGAGCTACCCAGTGAGGTACCCAGAGCAGCTACTATTATTTTTCTAATTTACAAATAAGGAAAGACTCAGAAAAGAAGTTGTGTCATCGGTGGTCATAAGAACTCAAATTCAGGTCTTCTATTAGTCCAGTGCTCCTAGCACTATAGCACATTGATATTTCACAATTTTAAATGTTTACTAATGGACTGAACTTTAATAACACACTAATGGAAACATCAAATGGATTTCTTCTTCCTACAGCTGTGGTTTTGAAACCACATAATATTGCTCAAGGGGCAAACTAAATGTAAGTTTCTCTGCTATAGTTCAGTCATATGACACATGATTAGAAACATATAAAAATTACTAATAAAGTTAGTGACTGAAAGCATTTCTAGACATTTGGCATGACCCATTTTAGTGTTGCAAAGTGTTTTTGATTTTTGGTCTTTATTGTACAGGATTTGGCTATTTTTCTGGCCCCTTTGTCACCAATACTGACCCTCTGGGTATATGCTTCAGAGTCCCTCCCTCACATCTCTGTGGTTTAGAAAACCAAAAGTGGTATCTCATTTTCTCTACTAAAGGACCTTTTTCAACATTTTGAAATGTTGATGACATTTACGGAACACAATCCTGGAAAAATAGCCATATGCTTTGGGTTTGTCAAATTCTTACCCAAAGCAAGTGTTCAATATGCAAAGAGAGATTTTAAAAATTCCAGCACAGTCATTTTTAATTAGTGGACATTCTTTGTCAGGAAGGTAGGGCTTCACATTTCTTCAGGTATGAAGTTATATATGAATATCTTCTGTGTCTTTCTACTTAAAAAACAAACAAATAAATAAAATCTCTTCATTTTATAATTAGACTAGAGTGAACTTAGCTTCAAATTCTGATACTCAGATAGAACAAGTCATCATTCTATTAAATCTGTTCCTCATTACAAGGGGTATCTATTACCTGAATAAATGCTTTCAAGATATTTTTCCATGGCATGCCTTTGCCATGAGCCAGGCACCGTGGCATTGTACACCATTACCAGATTATCCAAAGGAGCTCAGAGGGTTCATAACACAGTGATGATTTTCTTTATTCTGAAATTTCATTCACCATCTCTACAAGGTAGTACCTAGATAGACTTTTGCTTCATGGGTTTCTATATTTTCAAAATTAAAGGATTGGATCTTTCTTATTGGCTGAACATCCAGAAGCAAAAAGAAAAGTTCATTAAACAGGCTCCAAAACACAAGTTTGGACCAAAACACTTAGTACTAAATCCTATTGTGGTTATAAAACCAGTATTAAGTGTGGGTTGCCACTGGGAATCTGATTGTTCCTGCTCATGATAGAATTCTGGAATATATACTAATTGTGTGGTTTTGCCCTCCCTGGGCTCCAGAATCTTGATTGTAACAGTCAGGTAAACTATTTTCTGTAATCAACATCTCATGTTGAGTTAGTAAGCCTTCATCTTCTCTGTGGTTTGATCCCTATTGCCTCAGCAAAATCATTGCATTCTATTTGCCCTAACATGAGTCATTTCCTTGTCTCAAGGCCCTTATTTTAAGTCATGTATGCATAACTATGTATGCATTTGATCAAAGTTTCCTCCCAGTATGATTTTAAAAATCAATCTCTCTCAGGAGAATTTCTGCTTCAGGAAAGATAGAGTATATGTACTCCTACTAAGTACAACTGAAAACCCCAGACATTATATATAAAACAAACGTAAAAAGACTTTGAAAGATGAAGAGAAGGCAGACTAGCTAAGAATCTTGAAACCCAAAGAATGACATGGTGATGAGTTCGTGTGTTTTCTTTTTGCCTCGTATATCTCAAACTTGGAGCTGAAGAAGCTGGAAACCCAGAAATGCCAACAGCTGTGGAAATAAAAATCCCAACAAAAGCCTGCTTTTTGTAGCCAAAGGACCAGGAAAAGGGCAGACTTGCAAGAAAGAAAACTTTTAGATAATAACTGCTCTGCTCTGGCCAAACATCATAGAGAAAACTGTGGACTTACCCCAAGCCCAGGCAGCAAAGGCCAAGTGAGGGGCCTAGATTTCCACTCTTGTTTGATTGTGGAAAGGTACCCCAAACTCTCTCTGGGGTGGTGTCAGATAAGGCTGAGTAGGAAGTTGTAACTTTAATCCCTACTCAGGGAAATGAGTCACCCTTGTTGGGCTTTCATCCTCACCTGGAAATAAAGAGAATCTCTCCACTTCCTTTCTAGAGGAGAGACAGGACTTTCACCATTGTCCACATTACCTTCTCTGTGGTGTCAATGGAGGCCACATGAGAAGCAATAAAAAAGCACACTACTCTTCTCAGCCAGGATGATATCAGGGGATGTCTAGTAGGGGAGGTGGAACTCCCACACTCATCCAATAGTAACAAGGATTGCCTCTCCCCCTTGGGTGATAATGGAAGGTAGATGGGGAACCTGGACTTCTATCCCCACCTGGCAGTAACAAGTAGACATTATCTCCTGTCCATGCAGAGACAGCCAGCTAAAACAGGCTTCAATAAGACCAGAGTCTCATAACATAATACTGAAAATGTCCATGATTTAATAGAATACCACTCATCATGCCAAGAAACAGGAACATCTCTAACTGAATAAAAAAAGACAATCCATAGTAACCAATACCAAGACACTGAAGATATTACAATTATCTGACAAAAATTTCAATATAGCCTTCACAAAATTTCTTCAACAAGCAATTACAAACACATTGAAAATAGAAAGTAAAAAGTACCAGCAAAGAAACAGAAGCTATAAAGTAGAGCAAAATGAAAATTTTAAAACTGAATAATATAATAGCCAACCCCACCTCAAAAGAAAAAAAAAACCCAAAAACCTCAATGAATGGGCTTTATAGCAGAATGATGAGTTCAGGGAAAAGAATCAGTAAACTGGAAGACAGAGCAATAGAAATTACCCAATCTGGTATTATAAAAAAGATTAAATATTCATGTCATCAGAGTTCCACAAGGTGAGGAGAAAGAAGGTGGAGATAAAAAAAAAAAATCCAAAGAAACAATAACTAAAAACTTCCCAAATTTTGCAAAAACCATAAATGTACAGATTCAAGAAACTAAGAAACAGGTTATCCAAACATGATAAACTCAGAAACATTAACACCAAGTTATTTCATAGTTAAATTTCTGAAAACTGAAAGTAAATACAAATCTTAAAAGCAGCCAGTGAGAATTGAAATCTTACCTATATGAGAAAAACAATTTGAACAACTTTAGATTTCTTAGCAGAAATCAGTGGCACAGCATTTTTTTTTACATGCTGAAAGAAAAGAATTGTCTACCCAGAACTCTATATGCAGTGGTCATTCCCATTAGAAATGCAGAAAAAATTATGACATTTTCCAAGGAAGGAAAATTAAGATACATTCTTTATCAGCAGCAGACCTATCCTAAAAGAATGTCTCGATAAAGCTCTCTGTATTAGTTTGGGATACCATAACAAAATACTACAGACTGACTGACTTAAACAACATTTATTTTCTCATAGTTCTGGGGCTTGAAGTGTGAGATCAGAGAGCCAGCATCGTCAATTTCTGGTGAGGTCTCTCTTCCTGCCTAAAGAAGGTGGCTGCCATCTCACCATGCATGCTCACATGACCTCTTTTCGGTGGAGAGAGACAGAGAGCAAGCTAGAAAGTGATTGGTAGTTCTTTGGTGTCTCTTCTTATAAGGTCACTAATCCTGTCATATCAGGACCCCACACTTAGGATCTCACTTAACCTTAATTACCTACTTAGAGACCCTATCTCCAGATACAGCCACACTATGTGTTAGGTCCTCAATGTATGAATTTTAGAAAGACACATTTCAGTCCATAGCATTTTCTAAACAAAAAGAAATGGATAAAAGAAGCAAACTTGGAATATCAGGAAGGAAGATAGAGCACGTTACAAGCAAATATATAGGTAAATAAAATACATTTTACGTCTCCTCTTGAGCTTTCTAAGTCATGATTGATGGTTGAGGCAAAAATTATAACACCGACTGATTCAGTTGTTCTAAATGCATAGGAAATATTTAAAAAATTATATTATAAACAGGGGAGGGAAAAGTGATGTAAAGGGAGGTAAGCTTCAACACTTCACTTGAACTGGTAAACATTCAACATTAGTAGAAATGATGTTATACAGATATATACTGTAATACCTAGAGCAACCACTAAAAAGTTATCTCAAGATATATACTAAAAGTCTTGATAGATAAATCAAAAGGAAATTCTTAAAAATTGTCACATTACCTATGGGAAGACAGGTAAAAGAAAACAGACAGAAAATAAAACAAGACCTAGATGACAGACTTAAGACCCAAAATATTAATAATTACATTAAATATACCAATTAAAATACAAAGATTCATAAGGTAGATGAGAAAACATGACCAAGGTACATTCTGTCCATAAAGTACTCACTTTAAATATAATAATATAGGTAGGTTAAAAGTACAAACATGGAAAATATATGTCATGAAACATTAATTAAAAAAAAAAAACACAAGACTGGCTATATTATTATCACATAAAGTAGATTTCAGAACAAAGAAAATTGCCAGGAGCAGAGAAGGGTATTATATAATGACAAAAGAGTGAATACACCAAAAAAGTTATAGCAATCCTAAATGTGTATGCTTCAAACCATAGAAGTGCAAACTATGTGAAACAAAAGATGATAGAACAGAAAAGATAAGTAGACAAATTCACAGTTTTGCTGGAGACGTCAGCACCCTTCTCTCAACAATTGATAGACCAACTAGACAGAACATCAACAAGGGTCTAGAAGAATTCAACAACATCAACTTTTAAGATCTGACTGATATTTATAGAACATTTCTACACAACAGGAGAAGAAAACATTTTATAAATGCCCCTGGAACATGTATCAAGACAGATCATATGCTGATCTAAGCAAACCTAGACAAATTTAAAAGAATTAAAATACAAAGTGTGTTCTCTGATCACAATGGGATCAAACTAGAAACCAATATGATAAATATAAAAAGGAGAATCTCCAAATACTTGGAAACTAAACAGTGCATTTCTATGTAATCATTGGGCTAAAGGGGAAGTCTCAAGAAAAATTTTAAAAAACACAAAATGAAATGAAAATAAAAATATATCACGTTTCTGGGACATAGCTAAATTAATACTGGAAAGAAAATTTATAATACTAAATACACACATTGTAAAAGAGGAAAATCTCAACTCTTGTTCTCACCTCACAAATCTAGAAAAAGGAGAGCAAAATAAACCTGAAATAAGCATAAGGAAGAAAATAATCAAGGTAAAAGTATAAACTGATAGAATTAAACACAGAAAATTAATAGAGAAAATTAATGAAACAAAAGCTGGTTCTCTGAAAAATCAAAAAATTGACAAACCTCTAGCAAGATGAACAAAGGAAAAGAAAGAGAGAAGACATAAGTTGCCAATTATCAGGAATGAAATGAGGATATCAGTACAAAGCCTACAGAAATCAAAAAGAACACTACCAAGAATTCTATTTACAAAAATTTGTCAACTGAGGTGAAATGGACAAATTTCTCAAAGAGCACAAACTGTCACAACACTCCAATCAGTAGTAAATAATTTGTGTGGCCCTGTAACTATAAAGGAAAGTTAATTGTGACTAGATCAAATTTGTAACTAAACTCCTAAAAAAAAAGAAATCTCCAAGCACAAATGGTTTCCAGAGAATTCTACTAAATTTTTAAGGAATTAACATCAATTCTACAGTCTCTTCCAGGAGAGAGAAGTGAACATTTCTTATTTTTCTAATGACATTTGTATTCCTTGATACCAAAAACAAAGAGAATAACACTAATAAAACTACAGCAGACCAATATCTCTCATGAATAGAGATGTAAAACTCTTTATGAAAATATTATTAAATAGAATTCAGCAATATAGGAAAATAATTCTGCACCATGACTAAGTGGGATTTATTCCTGTAATGGGAGGCTCATTTAATATTTGAAAACTAATCGATCTAATTCAGTATATTAACAGGCTAAAGAAGAAAAATCACAAGATTATATCATTAATGCAGTAAAAGCACTTGGCAAAATTCAACACCCAATCATGATAATAATTTTCAGAAAAAATAGGAATGAAGGAAACTCTATAAACATGCTAAAGAACACCTATAAATCACTTCCATCTACCAGCACATTTAATGGTAAATGCTGAATGCTTTGCTCCTAAGATCAGAAATGAAGCAAGGACATTCACTTTCACCACCACTATTCAATGTAGTGCAAGAAGATCTAGACAGAACAATATAAGGCAAACAAAGGAAATAAAAAACATGTGTTTCAATAGAAAGGAAAGGAAGAAGTAAAACAGTCCCTATTTGTAAACAACATGACGGTCTACATAAAAAAAAGCCAAAGAATCTACAATCAACTCTCCCCAACCCCAAATAAAACTCCTAGAAGTAATAAATGAGTTCAGAAAGGTCACAGAATACAAAATAAACATAAAAATATCAATTCTATTTCAGTACACTAGCAATGAGCCCATGAATTAAAAATGTAGTGCTGTTTACAATTGCTCAAAAAAATGAAATGAAATACTAAGTTGAAAATTGAACAGAACACCTATAGGACTTGTATGATGAGAGCTATAAAACACTGATGAGAGCAAGCAATGAAGATCTAAATAAATGGAGAGACATACTACACTTAATGGATTCATAGATTCATGTGTTCATGGATTGGAAGACACAATATGATAAACATGTCGATTTTCCCCAAATTGATATATGGGTTTAATGCAATTTCTATCAAAATCCCAGTGAGGCTTCTATGTAGGTATAGATAAGACTATTCTAAAATTTTCATAGAAAGCAAAAGAACTGAAATAGCTAAAATAATTTTAAAACAGAATAAAGTGAGAAGAATCAGTCTACATAATTTCAAAACTTTAAAATGTAGTCATCAAGATCATTTGGTATTGGTTAGACACAAAGACCAATCCATAGTGACTGTTGGAGTCCTGATTTTCACATCTACCATGGTTTTGAGGCTGCTGGTTCTCAAGGCTACTGCAGAGTTACAGGAGTACGGGTGGATGGAAATAAGACAAATTAGGAAGATCACACATTTCAACTGTTCTCATTGGGATCCACCTTTTTTACATGAACAGGCTATAGATGATTGAAAACCTTTGGTTAATTTCAAAAAGTTGTGAAAATGTTGATTCAGAAGATTTCTGCCAGTATTCTCATAGCTTTTATAGAGAAATTGATTTTCAGAGGTCTTTATGCTGCTGAAAGTGTTTCCGCCTTTGAAATTTTAATTACTCATGGAAATCAATTCCTGTTTCCCTACATGGACATAAAAATACATATCAGTTTTACATTATATAAGTGAATTCACCTTATATAAGGGTTTTGTTTGCAAGTATTAGAATAGTAATGGAATATGTGGGAAGACCTTATGCCATAATTGCAAGTTGGTATCAGTAATAATTCATTAGCAATTGGTCTTAAGCTTTATTTCTTCTATGAGTTTTGGAGTTAACAGTGTCTGTATTGCTTAAAGATGACAAGATGTCTAGAGAAGTGGGGTGAGAAAGTGCAGGAATAACAAACATACCCATCAGAAGTAGGTATATTAAGAAAGGAGAAATAGGTCACACACAAAATCATAAAGATGATAGGAACCCCTCCTTTAAAAAAATTATATGTTCCATTTTTTGGTCTATTCTTTCCTTTGAAGGTCATTTGCCAAGCTCATCCTCAAGGATATAAAAGTTACACAGAGTAAAAACTCAGTTAGTATGCCAGAAATGTTAATTGCCCTCTAAACCCACATTAAGTGTCTCCCTTCCTATGGAAATACCAGTAATACTTGATTGTTCCCTTTAGAAAAGTGAAAAATAGTTATTGATTGCTGATATAAACTATTTGGTTCACTCTCCTTAACTTCTCATTTTCTCTCTTCTTTCAAATGCTTGACATCAAATTCAAAAAATAATTTTGGACTATTTTAAACATTCTGGAAGATATAGAGATATTCTAACAAGCAAAATGTATTCAAACAGATATTTGCAGAACGTATGTTAAATACCAGTTTTATCTGAAACTACTCAGTCTTTTCCTTCCCGTCTTGTCAACTGCTAGCCTAGTGCCACAGAAATTCAATTAGAGAGACCTCCAACATCTGTGTAGTGCTCAGATTCTGGGCTCTGCTTATCTCTGCCTGTTTAATTTGGCTGCTCATTTCTTTATACTCTCTGACTTCTAGTCAATTGACATCTCTTACTTTTAATTTTTTTAGATTCCGTGTATATGTGTTAGCATACGGTATTTGTTTTACTCTTTCTGACTTACTTCACTCTGTATGACAGATTCTAGGCCCATCACCTCACTACAAAAAAGCTCAATTTTGTATCTTTTTATGGCTGAGTAATATTCCATTGTATATATGTGCCACATCTTCTTTATCCATTCATCTGTCAAAGGACACTTAGGTTTCTTCCATTACCTGGCTATTGTAAATAGAGCTTCAATGAACATCATGGTACATGACTCTTTTTGAATTATGGTTTTCTCAGAATATAGGCCCAGTAGTGGAATTGCTGGGTCATATGGTAGTTCTATTTTTAGTTTTTTAAGGAACCTGCATACTGTTTTCCATAGTGGCTGTATCAATTTACATTCCCACTAACAGTGCAAGAGGGTTCCCTTTTTTCCACATCCTCTCCAGCGTTTATTTTTGTAGATTTTTTGAGGATGGCCATTCTACCTGGTGTGAGGTGATACCTCATTGTGGTTTTGATTTGCATTTCCCTAATGATTAGTGATGTTGAGCATTCTTTCATGTGTTTGTTGGCAATCTGTACACCTTCTTTGGAGAAATGCCTATTTAGGTCTTCTGCCCATTTTTGGATTGGGTTGCTTGTCGTTTTGATATTGAGCTTCACAAACTGCTTGCATATTTTGGAGATTAATCCTTTGTCAGTTGCTTCATTTGAAAATGTCTTGTTTTTGATCTTAGTGGAAACAGTTTCAGTTTTTCACCCTTGAGAATCACGGTGGCTGTGAGTTTGTCTTATGCAGCCTTTATTATGTTGAGGTAGGTTCTCTATGCCTACTTTCTGGAGCATTTTTATCATAAATGGGTGTTAAACTTTGTCAAAAGTTTTTCTGCATCTATTGAGTTGATCATATGGGTCTTATCTTTCAATTTGTTAACATGGTGTATCACATGGATTAATTTGGATATTTTGAAGAATCCTTGCATTCCTGGGATAAACCCACTTGATCATTGTGTATGATCCTTTTAATGTGCTGTTGGATTCCTTTTGCTAGTATTTTGTTGAGGATTTTTGCATCTGTGTTCATCAGTGATATTGGCCTGTAATTTTCTTTTTTGTGACATCTTTGGTTTTGGTATCAGGGTGATGGTGGCCTCGTAGAATGAGTTTGGGAGTGTTCCTCCCTCTGCTATATTTTGGAAGAGTTTGTGAAGGATAGGTGTTAGCTCTTCTCTAAATGTTTGATAGAATTCGCCTGTGAAGCTATCTGGTCCTGGGCTTTTGTTTGTTGGAAGATTTTTAATCACTGTCTCAATTTCAGTGCTTGTGATTGGTCTGTTTATATTTTCTATTTCTTCCTTGTTCAGTCTCAGAATATTGTGCTTTTCTAAGAATTTGTCCATTTCTTCCAGGTTGTCCATTTAACTGGCATATATTTGCTTGTAGTAATTTCTCATGATCCTTTCTATTTCTGCAGTGTCAGTTGTCACTTCACCTTTTTCATTTCTCATTCTATTGATTTCAGTCTTCTCCCTTTTTTCCTTCATGAGTCTGACTAATGGTTTATCAACTTTGTTTATCTTCTCAAGGAATCAGCTTTTAGTTTTATTGGTCTTTGTGATTGTTTCCTTCCTTTCTTTTTCACTTATTTATTACCTGATCATTATGATTTCTTTCCTTCTGCTAACTTTGGGGTTTTCTTGTTCTTCTTTCTCTAATTTCTTTAGGTGCAAGGTTAGGTTGTTTATTTAAGATGTTTCTTGTTTCTTGAGGTAGGATTGTATTGCTATAAACTTCTCTATTGCAAGTGTTTTTGCTGCATCACATAGGCTTTGTGTCATTGTGTTTTCATTGTCATTTTTTTCTAGGTAGTTTTTGCTTTCCTGTTTGATTTCTTCAGTGATCTCTTGGTTATTTAGCAGTGTATTGTTTAGCCTCCATGTATATGTATTTTTTACAGATTTTTTCCTGTAATTGATATCTAGTCTCATAGCGTTGTGGTCAGAAAACATACTTCATATGATTTCAATTTTCTTAAATTTACCAAGGCTTGATTTGTGACCCAAGAAATGCTCTATCTTGGAGAATGTTCCATGAGCACTTGAGAAGAAAGTGTATTCTGTTGTGTTTTGTTGGAATGTCCTATAAATATCAATTAAGTACATCTTGTTTAATGTGTGATTTAAAGCTTGTGTTTCCTTATTTATTTTCATTTTTGATGATCTGTCCATTGGTGCAAGTGGGGTGTTAAAGACCACTACTATGATTGTGTTATTGTTGATTTCCCCTTTTATGGCTGTTAGCTTTTGCCTTATGTGTTGAGGTGATCCTATGTTGGGTGCATAAATATTTACAATTGTTATATCTTCTTCTTGGATTGATCACTTTATCATTATGTAGTGTCCTTCTTTGTCTCTTCTAATAGTCTTTATTTTAAAGTCTATTTTTTCTGATATGATAATTGCTATTCCAGCTTTCTTTTGATTTCTATTTGCACGGAATATATTTTTCCATCCCCTCACTCAGTCTGTAGGTGTTCCTAGGTCTGATGTGGGTCTATTGTAGACAGCATATATGCGGTTCTTGTGTTTCATCCATTTAGCCAATCTATGTCTTTTGCTTGGAAAATTTAATACATTTACATTTATGGTAATTATAGATATGTATGTTCCTATTCCTATTTTCTTAATTGTTTTGGGCTTGTTATCATAGGTCTTTTCCTTCTGTTGTGTTTCCTGCCTAGAGAACTTCCATTAGCATTTGTTGTAAAGCTGGTTTACTTGTGCTGAATTCTCTTAGCTTTTGCTTGTCTGTAAAGATTTTAATTTCTCCCTCGAATCTGAATGAGATCCTTGCTGGGTCGAGTAATCTTGGTTGTAGCTTTTTCCCTTTCCTCAGTTTAAATATGTTCTGCCACTCCCTTCTGGTTTGCAGTGATTTTGCTGAAAGATCAGCTGTTAACCTTATGGGGAATCCCTTGTATGTTATTTGTTGTATTTTCCTTGCTGTTTTTAATATTTCCCTTTTTATTTAATTTTTGATAGTCTGATTAATATGTGTCTTGGCCTGTTTCTCCTTGTATTTATCCTGGATGGGAGTCTCTGTGTTCCCTGGACTTGACTGACTATTTCCTATACCATATTAGGGAAGTTTTTAACTATAATCTCTTCAAATATTTTCTCTTGCTTTCTTTTACTCTTCTTCTGGGACCCCTATAATTCACATTTTGGTGCATTAAATGTCCCAGAAGTCTCTGAGATTGTCCTCAATTCTTTTCATTTTTTTTTTTTTTTATTCTGCTCTTTGGTAGTTATTTCCACTCTTTTATCTTTCAGGTCACTTATCTGTTCTTCTGCCTCAGTTGTTCTGCTATTGATTCCTTCTAGAGAATCCTTAATTTCATTTATTGTGTTGTTCATCATTGTTTGCTTGTTCTTTAGTTCTTCTAGGTTCTTGTTATATGTTTCTTGTATTTTCTCCATTCTATTTCCAAGATTTGGATCATCTTTACTATCATTCCTCTGAATTATTTTTCAGGTAGACTGCCTATTTCCTCTTCAGTTTTTGGTCTCGTGTGTTTTTACCTGGCTCCTTCATCTGCTGTGTGTTTCTATGTATTCTCATTTTACTTAACTTACTGTGTTTGGGGTCTCATTTTCACAGGCTGCTGGTTTGTAGTTCCTGTTGTTTTCTTTGTCTGCCTCCAGTGGCTAAGGTTGGTTCAGTGGGTCATGTAGGCTTTTTGGTGGAGGGGACTATTGCCTGTGTTCTGGTGGATGAGCCTGGATCTTTTCTTTCTTGTGGGCAGGACCACATCCCATTGTATGTTTTGTGGTGTTTGTGACCTTATTATGATTTTAAGCAGTTTCTCTGCTAATAGGTTGGGTTGTGTTCTTGTCTTGCTAGTTGTTTGGCATAGGGTGTCCAGCACTGTAGCTTGCTGGTCGTTGAGTGGAGGTGGGTCTTAGCATTGAGATGGAGATATCTGTGAGAATTTTCACTGTTTGATATTACATGGAGCTGGGAGGCCTCTGGTGAACCAATGTCCTGAACTCAGCTCTCCCACCTCAGAGGCACAGGCCTGACACCTGGTTGGAGCTCCAAGATCCTGTCAGCCACATGGCTCAGAAGAAAAGGGAGAAAAAAAGAAAGAAAGAAAAAAATTAAAAAATAAAATAAAGTTATTAAAATGAAAAATAATTATTAAAAATAAAAAAGAAGAAAAAAAAGAAAAGAGAGCCACCAAACCAAAAAACAATTCCATCCATGATAAAAAATGCTAAAATCTATTAAAAAAAAATACAACAACAAGAAAAAACAGGCAGACAGAACCCTAGGACAAATGGTAAAACAAACCTACATAGACAAGATCTCACAAAGGAGCATATACCTACACACTCACAAAAAGAACAAAATGAAAAAAAAAAAAAACATATATCATTGCTCCCAAAATCCACTGCTTCAATGTTGGGATGATTTATTGTCTATTCTGGTATTCCACTGATGTAGGGTACATCAAGTTAACTGTGCAGATTTAATCTGATGTTCCTGAGGCTGCTGGGTGAAATTTCCCTTTCTCTTCTTTGTTTGCACAGCTCTTGGGGTTCAGCTTTGGCTTTGGCCCTGCCTCTGCATGTTGGTCTCCTAAGGGCATCTGTTCTTTGTTCAGAGAGGACAGGGTTAAAGGAGCAACTGATTAGGCAGCTCTGGCTCACTCAGGCTAGGTGGAGGGAGTGGTATGGAATTCGGGTTGAGCCTGCTGCAGCATAGGCCAGCATAACAATGCAACAGCCTGACATGTGCCGTGTGTTCTCCCTGGGAATTTGTCCCTGGATCATGGGACCCCGGCAGTGGAGGGCTGTACAGGCTCCCAGGAGGGGAGGTGTGGATGGTGACCTATGCTTACACACAGGCTTCTTGGTGGCTGCAGCAGCAGCATTAGTATTTCATGCCCGTCTCTCTTGTCTGTGCTGATAGCTGTGGCTTGCACCCATATCTGGAGCTCATTTAGGCAGTGCTCTGAATCTCCTCTCCTCACACACCCAGAAACAATGTTCTGTTGCCTCTTAGGCAGTTCCAGACATTTTCCTGGACTCCCTCCCAGCTAGCTGTGGCTGAGTAGCCCCCTTCAGACTGTGTTCATGCAGCTAACCCCAGTCCTTTCCCTGGGATCTGCCCTCCGACTCAGCTCCCAGCCCCCGCTAGTCCTGGCTGGTGAGCAGACGAGCTTCTCAAGCTGGTGAGTGCTGGTCAGCACCGATCCTCTGTGCGGGAATCTCTCCATTTTGCCCCTGCACCCCTGTTGCTGTGCTCTCCTCCATGGCTCTGGACGTCCCCCCCTTGTGTAATAAATCACCTGTTTTCATGTTAATCTGCTTTGAGGACCATGAATTTGTAAACACTCTTTGCAAGTGTATTTAAGGACATGCAGGTTTTACATCAAATCACAGTTTTGAAAGAATGAAATACAAGAAGGAAATGAAACTTAATTTTAGATGAGATATAATTACCAGAGTACTACAATTTTACTTTTGTCTGGAAATTGATCAAGAAACCAAAATGCCTGAAAAAACTTTTAAAATATTAGAAAGGTCTTAGGAAGGCAGAGGTGAGATGTTTCTCACAGAGTGTGTGAGGACATTTACAGTAGGTCCCAGGGAATAACATAATTAGTACTATTAATTTTATTATGTTTTGATTTGTTCTGTTGTTGGTTCTGGCTTTTTGTGTTCATTTTTTTTTTTTTCTTTCTTTTTTAAATTTGTTTGGTGTTGTTTTAGTATTTATTATTATTATTTTATTTATTCTTTTGGGATCTCTGTATTATAACATACTTTTTATTTTTAGTTATTTTTATATACTTCTATTTTTACTTTGCTTTTCTGTTTTTCTGAATTCTTATCCCTTATTTTTTTATCTTCTTTTTCTTTAATTTATTTTTTATTTTTGTATTTCCATTTCTACTTTGTTTTATGGTTGTCCTTTTTCTCCCCTTTTTATTTTATTATTTTTAAAATTATTTTTATTGGTTTGTTCTGTTTCCTTGCCTTATTCTTCAGTTCACACACTGCTTTGGTTTTGTTTATAGGTTAGATGTTTTTGTTAGTTTTAATCATAATTGTTTGGTTTCATTTTTGAGTTTTTCTCTTCCTCTGGTTGTTCTCTTGCCTTTTGTTTTATTGGGTTCTGTTTTTGTTTCTTTTATGTGTATGTGTGTTTCCTTGTGTCTGTTTTTGTTTGTTTGATTTTGTTTCTACCATTTCTCTGGGGTTTTGTTTGTCTTTCTTTAATATATTTTCTTTTTTTATATATTTGTATTTCTACATAGCTTTTCTGTTGTTCTATCTTCTTTTCCCTTTTTCTTTTTTTTAAATATCATTTTTGTTGTGCTATTTTGTTTCTTTGCTTCATTCTTCACTTGGCACTCTGCTTTGTTTTGTTTTTGTGTTTTTTTCAGTTTTGTTTTTAATTGTTCAATTTCATTCTTGGGTTCTTTTGTTTGTCTGGTTGTTCTCCTTCTTTTTGATTTATTTGGTTCTGTTTCTATTTCTTTTGTGTGTGTGTATGCTTCTTTGTTTCTGTTTTTGTTTGTTTGACTTTACCTTTCACCATTTGTCTAAGGTTGTGTTAGTCATTTTTTTTTTAATCCCCTTTTTTGCTGGTATGATCGACTTGTGGGTTCTTGGTTCTTCATCTGGAAGTCGGGCTGGAAGCTCTGTGGTGGAAGCACCAAGTCCAGGACACTAGATGACTAGAGAATTCCAAGCCTCAGGAAACATTAATTGCTGAGAGCTCTCACAGAAACCTCTATCTGAATACAAGACCCAGCTCCATCCAACTGTCAGCAGCTCCCAGTGATGGACACTTCACACCAAACAATACAGGAACACAAACCCACCCATCAGTACACAGACTACCTAAAGTCACACTACTAAGCTCACAGACACCCCAAAACACACCACCCGACATGGCCTTACTCATCAGAGGGAAAAGACTCAGCTTCACCCACCAGAAAGCAGGCACCAGTCCCTCCAATCAGGAAGCCTATGCAAGACACAGGACCAGCCTCACCACTGAGGGCAAAGAATAGAAGCAAGAGGAACTGTGACTCTGCAGCCTGGGGAAGGTGACCTCAAATACAATAAATTAGACAAAATTAGGAGACAGAGAAATATCTTGCAGGCAAAGGAGCAAGATAAAAACCCACAAGACCAAATAAATAAAGAGGAAACAGGCAAACTACCTGAAAATAATTCAGAGTAATGATAGTAAAGATGATCCAAAATCTTGGAAATAGAATAGAGAAAATACAAGAAACTTTTAACAAGGAACTAGAAGACCTAAAGAGAAAACAAACAGTAATGAACAACACAATAACTGAAATTAAAAATACTCTAGAAGGAATCAATAGCAGAATAATTGAAGCAGAAGAACAGAGGAGTGTGGTGGAAGATAGAATGGTGGGAATAACTGCTGCAGACAGCAAAAAAAAAAAAAAAAAAAGAATGAAAAGAATGGAGGAGAGTCTCAGAGACCTCTGGGACAACATTAAGCACACAAACATTAAAATTATAGGCATCCCAGAAGAAGAAGAAGAAAAGAAAAGGTCTGAGAAAATATTGGAAGAGATTATAGTCAAAAACTTCCCCAGAACGGGAAAGGAAATAGTCAATCAAGTCCAGGAAGCTCAGAGTCCCATACAGGATAAACCCAGGGAGAAATATGCCGAAACACATATTAATCAAAGTAAAAAAAATATTAAACACGAAGGAAAAATATTAAAAGCAGCAAGGGAAAAGCAACAAATAACATACAAGGGAATCCCCATAAGGTTAACAGCTGATCTTTCAGCAGATACACTACAGGGCAGAAGGGAGTCACAAGGTATATTTAAACTGATGACAGCAAAAAACCTACAACCAAGATTAGTCTACCCAGCAAGGATCTCATTCAGATTTGACAGAGAAATCAAAAGCTTTTCAGACAAGCAAAAGTTAAGAGAATTCAGCACCACCAAGGCAGCTTTACGACAAATTCTAAAGGAACTTCTCTAGGCAGGAAACAGAAGAAAAGGAAAAAACCTACAAAAAAAAAACCCAAAACAATTAAGAAAATTGTAAAAGGAACATACATATCAATAATTACCTTAAATGTAAATGGATTAAATGCCCCAACCAAGAGACACAGACTGCCTGAATGGATACAAAAACAAGACTCACTTCAGACCTAGGGACATATACAGACTGAAAGTGAGGGGATAGAAAAAGATATTACACACAAATAGAAAGCAAAAGAAAGCTGGAGTAGCAATACTCATATCAGAAAAAAACAGACTTTAAAGTAAAGACTACTACAAGAGACAAGGAAGGACACTATATAATGATCAAGGGATCAATCCAAGAAGAACATATAACAATTGTAAATATCTATGCACCCAACATAGGAACACCTCAATACATAAGGGAAATGCTAACAGCCATAAAAGGAGGAATATACTGTAACACAATAATAGTAGCCTACTTTAATACCCCACTTACACCAATGGACAGATCATACAAACAGAAATAAAATAAGGAAACACAAGTTTTAAATGACACATTAGACATGATGGACTTAATTGATATTTGTAGGAAGTTCCATCCAAAAAACAACAGAATACACTTTCTTCTCAAGTGAGCATGGAACGTTCTCCAGTATAGATCAGCTCTTGGATCACAAATCAAGCCTTGGTAAAATTAAGAAAATTGAAATTTTATCAAGCATCATTTGCAACCACAACACTATGAGACTAGATATCAATTAGAGGAAAAAAACTGTAAAAAATACAAACACATAGAGGCTAAACAACATGCTACTAAATAACCAAGAGATCACTAAATAAAACAAAGAGAAAATCAAAAAATACCTAGAAATAAATGACAGTGAAAACAAGACAACCCAAAACCTAAGGGATGCAGCAAAAGCAGTTCTAAGAGGGAAGGTTATAACAATACAATTCTACTTCAAGAAACAAGAAAAATATCAAATAAAAAAACTAACTTTATACCTAAAGCAATTAGAGAAAGAAGAACAACAACACAAAAAAATCTGAAAGTTAGCAGAATGAAAGAAATCATGAAGATCAGACCAGAAATAAATGAAAAAGAAATAAAGGGAAACAATAGCAAAGATCAATAAAACTAAAACTTGATTATTTGAGAACATAAAGTAAATTGATAAACCATTATGCAAACTCATCAGGAAAAAAAGGGAGAAGACTGAAAACAACAGAATTAGAAATGAAAAAGGAGAAGTAACAATTGACACTGCAGAAATACAAAGGATCATGAGAGACTACTACAAGCAGCTATATGCCAATAAAGTGGACATCCTGGAAGAAATGGACAAATTCTTAGAAAAGCGCAACCTTCCAAGACTGAACCAGAGAGAAATAGAAAATATGAACAGACCAATCACAAGCACTGAAATTGAAACTGTGATTAAAAATCTTCCAACAAACAAAAGCCCAGGACCAGATGGCTTCACAGGCGAATTCTATCAAACATTTAGAGAACAGCTAACACATATTCTTCTCAAACTCTTCCAAAATATAGCAGAAGGAGGAACACTCACAAACTCATTCTATGAGGCCACCATCACTCTGATACCAAAACCAGACAAAGATGTCACAAAAAAAGAAAATTACAGGCCAAATACATTGATGATCATAGATGCAAAAATCCTCAACTGAATACTAGCAAACAGAATCCAAAAGCACATTAAAGGATCATATACCATGATGAAGTAGGGTTTATCCCTGGAATGCAAGGATTCTTCAATATATGCAAATCAATCAATGTGATGCACCATATTAACAAACTGAATAATAAAAACCATATGATAATCTCAATAGATGTAGAAAAAGATTTTGACAAAATTCAACACTGATTTATGATAAAATCTCTCCAGAAAGTGGGCAAAGAGGGAATCTATCTCAACATAATAAAAGCTATATATGACAAACCCACAGCCAACATCATTCTAAATGGTGAAAAACTGAAACATCATTCTAAATGGTGAAAAACTGAAACCATAAGATCAGGATCAAGACAAGGGTGCCCATTCTCACCACTATTATTCAACATAGTTTTGGAAGTTTTAGCCATGACAATCAGAGAAGAAATATAAATAAAATGAATCCAAGTTGGAAAAGAAGAAGTAAAACTGTCACTGTTTGCAGAAGATATGAGAGTATATATAGAAAATTCTAAAGATGCCACCAGAAAACTACTAGAGCTAATCAATGTATTTGGTAAAGTAGCAGGATACAAAATTAATGCACAGAAATCTCTTGCATTCCTATACACTAACAATAAAAAATATGAAAGAGAAATTAAGGAAACACTCCCATTTAAAATTACAACAAAAATAATAAAATAGCCTAGGAATAAACCTACCTAAGGAGGCAAAAAACCTCTATGCAGAAAACTATAAGACACTGATGAAAGAAATCACAGACAATACAAATAGATGGAGAGATAGACCATGATCTTGGATTGGAAGAATCAACATTGTGAAAATGATTTTACTACCCAAAGCAATCTACAGATTCAATGCAATCCCTATCAAACTACCAATGACATTTTTCACAGAACTAGAACAAACAAATTCACAACTTGTATGGAAACACAATAGACCCCTAATAGCCAAAGCAATCTTGAGAAAGAAAAACGGAGCTGGAGGAATCAGGTTCCCTGACTTCAGACTATGCTACAGAGCTATAGTAAGCAAGACAGTATGGTACTGGCATAAAAAACATAAATATAGATCAATGGAACAGGATAGAAAGCCCAGAAATAAGTCCATACACATACGGTCACCTCATCTTTGACAAAATTGGCAAGGATATACAATGGAGAAAAGACAGCCTCATCAATATGTGTTGCTAGTATAACTGGACAGCAGCATGTTAAAGAATGAAATTAGAACACTTCCTAACACCATACACAAAAATAAACTCAAAATAGATTAAAGAAATAAATATAAGGCCAGACACTATACAACTCTTAGAGGAAAACATACGGAGAACACTCTATGACATAAATCAGAGCAAGGTCCTTTTGACCCACCTCCTAGAGAAATGGATATAAAAACAAAATAAACAAATGGGACCTACTGAAACTTAAATTCTTTTGCACAGCATAGGAAACTATAAACAAGATGAAAAGACAACCCTCAAAATGGGAGAAAATATTTGCAAACAAAGCAACTGATGAAGGATTAATATCCAAAATATACAAGCAGCCCATGCAGCTCAATATCAAAAAAAAAAAAAAAACAAGCAGCCCAATCCAAAAATGGGCAGAAGACCTAAATAGACATTTATCCAAAGAAGACTTACAGGTGGTGAACCAACACATGAAAAGATGCTTAACATCACTAATCATTAGAGAAATGCAAATCAAAACCACAATGAGATGTCACCTCACACTGCTTGGAGTGGCCATCATCAAAAAATCTACAAACAGTAAATGATGGAGAGGGTGTGGAGAAAAGGGAATCCTCCTGCACTGTTGGTGGAAATGTAAATTGATACAGCCACTATGGAGAACAGTATGAAAGTTCCTTAAAAAACTAAAAATAGAACTACCATATGACCCAGCAATTCCACTACTGGGCCTATATTCTGAGAAAACCATAATTCTAAAAGAGACATATACCATAATATTCATTGAAGCCCTCTTTACTATAGTCAGGAATATGGAAGCAACCTAAATGTCCAACGACAGATGAATGGATAAAGAAGATGTGGCACATATATACAATGGAATATTACTCAGCCATAAAACAGAACAAAATTGAGTTATTTGTAGTGAGGTCGTTGGACCTAGATTCTGTCATACAGTGGAGTAAGTCAGAAAGAGTAAAACAAATACCATATGCTAATGCATATATATGGAATCTGAAAAAACAGTACTGGTGAACCTAGTGGCAAGGCAGGAATAAAGATGCAGATGTACAGAACTGACGTGAGGACACAGTGGGTCAAGGAGAAGCTGGGATGAAGTGACAGGGTAGCACTGACATACACACTATCAAATGTAAAATGGATGACTAGTGGCAAGCTGTTGCATAGCACAGGGAAATCAGCTTGATGCTTTGTGACAACTTAGAGGGGTGGGATAGGGAGTGTCAGAGGGAGCCTCAAGAGGGAGGGGTATGGGGATATATGTATACATAGAGCTGATTCACTTTGTTTTACAGCAGAAAGTAGCACAATATCGTAAAGCAATTATACTCCAATAAAGATACAAAAAATATAAAATAAAATAATAGAAAGGGAAAAGTCATATGTAACCATGATAATATGTCTTAGTCCATTCAGGCTGCTATAACAAAAATTCCATAGACTGACAGTTCTTTTTTTCTAACTACCAAATTTATCCTTATTTCCTTGGGTGGGAAATGTGCATGTTTCTTCCCACCCAAAGAATACACCCAACTTCTGATTAAGTTACTGCATCCAGCTCAAAATCCAGGATCTCTGGGTGATGTAGAGTCTTCTCCATGCACCAAATGGGGCTTTATTTTTTATTTTTTTTCCTCTTTATTGGCCTGTCAACTGAAGATACAAACTAAATGCCTCTGCCTGTCCCCACACCAAATATACAGTGGAGGAAGAAGGGTAGGCTATTACGTCAATGATCTCATAGTAGTTACTACTTCTTGGTCATATTTTGCAGAGAATACATTAAAACATTCCCTATGAAAGATTATGGATTAGGCCTCTATTTCTCCTTGAGAAGACTCTCATGTCCACTGTTCTCCAGGGCTCCTGGTTTCATTTCTAGAGCTTCTTTCCTCACCCATTTCCTCCATGGCATCACTGGAAGTGAATATTGGGGATTCTGGTGAGGGCTGACCAGCTTTCATAGCTAACTCCTTGTTCATCCCAGCTAGGAATCCAAGGGTTAAGGTTGTGCTTTAGTCACTGGCTTTTAGAGTCCAGGCTCATGTTTCTTTGTCAATACAACACTTTCAAAATCTTAATAGGCTTCAGAAATATTTGCTCCTTGTTAGTTCATTGTGCCTATAATCACATTCAAAATTCCTTCCCAGGAGAGAAGCGAACATGGCAGCGCGTTGGTGGCTTTGGTGCGTCTCTGCGACCGTAGCGGTGGCACTGCTGCTCGTTTACGGGGTTCCCTCAGCCTCTGCCCAGAGAAAGAAGGAGCCCAGGCTGTTCCAGACATTGCGACTGCAACTGAATCTATTACACAGACTGATGACAAGTGGTATGCAGTCTTAGACATCACTAACACCTTCTGTGCCATCTTACTGATATTTGAGGATCAAGATGGTGTTATCTGAAAAGGTTAGTCAACTGATGGAATGGACCAATAAAAGGCCTGTAATAAGAATGAATGGAGACAAGTTCCGTCGCCTTGTTAAAGCCCCACCGAGAAACTACTCCGTTATTGTCATGTTCACTGCTCTCCAACTTCATAGACAATGTGTCGTGTGCAAGCAAGCTGATGAAGAATTCCAGATCCTGGCAAACTCCTGGCGATATTCCAGTGCATTTACCAACAGGATATTTTTTGCTATGGTGGATTTTGATGAAGGCTCTGATGTATTTCAGATGCTAAACATGAATTCAGCCCCAACTTTCATCAACTTTCCTGCAAAAGGGAAACCCAAACGGGGTGATACATATGAGTTGCAGGTGCGTGGATTTTCAGCTGAGCAGATTGCCCAGTGGATTGCTGACAGAACTGATGTCAATATTAGAGTAATTAGACCCCCAAATTATGCTGGCCCCCTTATGTTGGGATTGCTTTTGGCTGTTATTGGTGGACTTGTATATCTTCGAAGAAGCAATATGGAATTTCTCTTTAATAAAACTGGATGGGCTTTTGCGGCTCTGTGTTTTGTGCTTGCTATGACATCTGGTCAAATGTGGAACCATATAAGAGGACCACCATATGCTCATAAGAATCCCCACACAGGACATGTGAATTATATCCATGGAAGCAGCCAAGCCCAGTTTGTAGCTGAAACACACATTGTTCTTCTGTTTAGTGGTGGGGTTACCTTAGGGATGGTGCTTTTATGTGAAGCTGCTACATCTGACATGGATATTGGAAAGCGAAAGATAATGTGTGTGGCTGGTATTGGACTCGTTGTATTATTCTTCAGTTGGATGCTCTCTATTTTCAGATCTAAATATCATGGATATCCATATAGCTTTCTGATGAGTTAAAAAGGATTCCAGAGATATGTAGACACTGGAGTAATGGAAATTGAAAAATGAAAAACGTGTGTGTGAAAAGAAGAATGCAATTTGTGTATTTTGTATTACCTCTTTTTTTCAAGTGATTAAAATAGTTAATCATTTAACCAAAGAAGATGTATAGTGCCTTAAGAAGCAATTTTCCATCAAAATCATGAAGTATTTGGATATGATTCTCCTCTTAACCTTCCCTTCCCAGTAAACTTTGTGGAATATTTAATTTAGTGGAATTAAATATTTTTTAAAAATTTTAAAGCTACTACTTCATTTTAGTTACAACAAGGTTCAAAACTGCTTTAGTTAACTTTTGACCATCTGATTTTTTATTATCTTATCCAAAGTTGTGTGGGGCAGTTCTGATAACAACATCAAGAATCCATTCTTAACTTTTCCATCTTTGCATGGATGTGTATACTTTGCACATCTTTCCTTTTGGGCAGAGAAATCATATGTGCTATGTGTCTTCTGAAAATGGAACACCATTCTTCAGAGTGCATGTCTAGACTTTAGAAAAAAAGACTAGCCAGTCCTCCTCCATCTTTCCTCCTGAAATGCAGTGCAAACTATGCTTCTTGGTAGCTGTAGACATTAAGAAATATCTCTAAATGCAGGATTATGATTTCTGCATGAGTGTGGTATTAACTACCTGTATTTGGAAAGATTTCAGGCTCATTCTGTCTCCCTAGTTTTCTTTTATTTAAGGTGGGCGCCTTTCTAATAAAAATGTAGCTTAGTGCTAAAATCAGTGTAAATTTTAAATGGTCTAAAACGTTTCTGCAAATTAGAGCTCATCACTTATTTCATTTGTACCTAAGAGAAAAAGCTAGGTTCATCTGGTTAAGTTGATATCTGTATTACAGTTGCAACATATTTCATTAACCCTTGTGTTTAGGAAAAGGACTCCCCTAGATTGGGAAAATAAAATCGTGAAATATTAAGCTGTTGCCTGTGAATAGAAAGTAAATGTTTCTTGAAAGCTGTTCTGGTTTTTGCTATTATTTTAGCCTTCATTTTCTCACTTTAAGTGGAGAATAAAGTAATCATTTGAAGAAGTTTTGAGTTTTATCTTTTTTCTGTCAGTGAAAATAACCGTATGTGCTAACCAAATTTCTGTGAAGAATGGAAGTTGATGGTTATCATTAGATCTAGCTATAACCTCCCCCATAGTTATAAAGAGTATCCAGAAATGCCACTGTTAATGGAAATATGAGAATTCTGATAATGAAAAAAAAGTTTAATAAATCTTAGAAGTATTATTACATTAAAATAATACTGTGACTGCCTGCTACTATTTACCATCTAATAACTCTCCCACGTGGTCTGGAAGTCTTATATAATAGAGGTTTGAAGAAAGAGATGGATATAATTGCCTAAGAAGAAATGTTGTATGTGGGGGTTTTGTTTTTGTTTTTGTTAGTAGATTTGGTGGGTGAGGGGATATTTACTCTCTAGTGGAGCCTGTTTTTGTTACTCCACTGTAAATTGTATGATTCTGGATTCCTTATCTGCTGTTCTTGTACTTGTCTCAGGCCAAGTAAATTTATGCTGTGATTCTTATGAGACTTGTATGAATACACCCTGATTTGTACATACTAACCGGGGGAATATTACTGCCATGTAAAATGTATAGCTCCAGATAATTTGCAACGAACATTGAAAGAATGACAGTTTTTTTTGTATTTGTTTTGTCTCTTAAGAGCACATTCTTCTTCTTTAAGGAGAGAAGTTGCATTCTGGCTAAAATCTGTAGAAAGCAGATTTACTACACTTAGAATAGTGTTACTTTTGTGGAAATGTTGAAATTAGCTTTCATCTGAAGTGCCTTAAGTAGACTCTTAATTAACTTTTCTAGCAATTGTTTAAATATTATTTGTTATGCATTTAAAAATACTATTTAAAATGACACATTGTAGTGACAAAGATAACCAAATGTCTGGCTGTTTGCTTTTTGATCATATCAATAAACTTTTACAATCTAAAAAAAAAAATCCTTCCCAGACATGGTTCTTAAGTCTGTCTTACAATTTTGCTTTCTCTCCCTCATGCCTGTTTCTCCAAACTTAGTAGGTGCTATCTTAAAACCATCTACAACAAGCTGGCGTGGGAAAGCAATGCCTTTAATTGGACTTTGCCACATGGCTGCTTCTTTTTTTCTGAAAAGTCTAAACATATCTGGGGAGCAATTCTCTGTGGACTCCAAGAGCTGCTGACTTTTCCAGCCCTGCTACTTTTTGGTCAGTTATATATGAGCTAATCCTGTTCTTGAAATACTTTGCTACGTGTAGCATGAAAAGCCAACACACACTAACACTTGGGCTTCTTCCAACAATTTTCTTAGGAACACAGTTCTAAGAACTCTTCTGATTTCCAACTTATCTCTGACAAGAGTTTAACTAAATATTTTGACACTGCATAGCGTAGGTCCCCAACTTCTTAGCCTCATCTTTTTTTCTTACTCCCCAACTCCTAAACCCATGCTGTCTATTTTAGTTTTTTGGGTTTTTTCTATATAAGAGTATTTCATTTCAAGGTGCCAATTTATAAGCTGTGATAAAAAATATGCTAAATGTGTAATGGCTCAACACAAGAGATTATTATTTTCATCCCCATAGTAACACTTCCAGGTATGTATTTCTGATTATTGGGCAGTTCTTTTCTATATCATGACTCAAGGACCCAAGTTTCTCCCATCTTCTGTCAGTTACTGGGACCATAATCATTTTTATCTAGTTTATAGAAGGAGAAAGAGAGCATGGAGAATGCACAAGGTTATGACCTTGGTCAGAAAGTGGCACACCTAATTTTCATTTTGTTGATATGAACTAGTCACAAGGCCATAACTAGCTGCAAGGTGGTCTTGGTAATGGAGTTCATATAGCTCCATTAATCAGCTACAGCAGTATACACAGAAGTGGAGAGGCAGTTTTGATGGACAGCTAGCTGCCTCAGCCTCTTTATCTAATTAATATTTTTATGTATCTGTATAGATTACAAAGCACCTCTTACTGTATAATGTGAATATCCTAGTAATTCTGTAATAAAAGAAAAATTATCTGCAGAGAAATTAGTAATTTGCCCAAGGTCATATAGTTATTAAAAGTGAAAGTTTGGATATGAACCCAGTAATTCTCTTTTGAGAAACTGGTTAGAAAAAAACAAAAAAAAAAGCAATAAATAAAAAGAAATGACTATTCAACATCATACAAAATTTGAAATTAATACCTACAAATCATTTAGTAAATATCTAATGAATTTTTGATCAGTATCACATGGCCACAAATCTGAGACCATTTAATATTATATTTTTCTGACAATAATAAGATTATAGAATCTAATCCTATTAGTGAATTTAACATGGGTATATTTTTTCTTTCATAGCTTCAAAATTGACCAGAGTCTTCAAATATAACTCTTTTTCTTTTAAGAGAAAGGAATAAAATGACTTTTTTGTGAATGAGAAATCACAGTTCATATTTGCCAATCTCTGAATAATAGATACATTTAGCGGTTTATTTAAGACTTCAAAACCAATTTTTCTAATGTTCAGTGTATATTAGGAAATTGTTTCTTATTAGACAATCATTTATTCCTCTCCCTTTTTTTAAAGTCATTGAGAAATAACTGTTTGAAAGGAGGCTCTGTACCAACTCTTCGAATATTGAAAAGACATAAAAAGAAAGTTCAATGAAGATACATTTCCATCTTTTTTTTGTGCTTTTAAAAAATCAAACAAATACAGTCAGCATCATGGAGGGAATTTTATTTGTTTTCTTTCTGCCTTATCTTTTTCTACTTTAAATCTATTACACATTCATAGAATCATAAAATTTTAAATTGGAAAACAGCTTTGAGATCATCTCTCCCAATCTCTCATTCAACTTCAGTAGAATTTAATGTAGTTATAATAATCTTAATATAGTTTAAAGAAATTAACTTATAGCATACAGACTTTTTTCTTTCATAGATTATGCAATTTGAGTTTATTACTTCAGTCAAATTATTTTTAATGATAACTTTCTAACTTTCTTGGTGGGGCAAGGAAAGTTCTGATGGTCTGCCACTCCATTGGACAAGGTTATTAAAACTGGCTTTTCATTTTTGTGGGAAAGGTTTTATGAATTCTATGATTTTTCTTAGTTTTTATTATTGCAAATGATCTGATATAGACTTTAACCATGTGGAAGTAATGTTTTTTAATTTAAGAGCAAATATATTTAATGAGCTGCACAGGGACACCATTTTTGGTGGTGTTACCATGTCTCAATAATTACTGCTGACTAAAAAGAAAGGAAGATGAAAATGTTAGCCCTTTCTTTGCACAATCTTATTGACATAATGACATTTGCAATTACTATCATAAATTCCCTGCTTTTAGACTAAAACTCGCTATTTGTAAAAATTAAAATTCTTCAGTGAGCAACTATGGTTTCTGTAGGCTAACACAACTTTACTTAGATATTGTGGGTTTGTCTAATTGAACATACTGGATTAGGCAAACAGTTAATCAACAAGTGTTGTGTAATAGTATCTTTGTTAGCCTGACAATTTCCTGTACATAGTAAGATTGATCTTAGATTTTTAATATCAGGGATGCTTTGAATTTGGCCATCTGTCTCCATATAGGATGTTAGATAAGTTTTATTTGATATGCATTCCCACTTTATTAGAGATTTATTATTCTTGCATTTTCCTTCAGTGAATTGGGGAAAATAAATTTATTCAAGTTATGTAACAACAGAATAGCCTCTGTATTGGGATTTGTGGCTCACTGTCTAGAACATGGTCTAGACAATAGCAAATTCCTCAATTCTGAACAGGCAAATGTAAGTTGCCAACTTGAAAACTGATTATCTGAAACATTATATTTCATATTTCAAGGTTGCATTCCATATGATTGCAATAAAATGTTGGACATAGAAACAGAATTCTGGTGTTCTGATTCCATGATCTAGCTATGAGTTTGTGCTGCTTGGATACAACCCAGAAGAACGAAGTCTGCTCAGAACACAACACCAACTGCTTGACTGCAAGCACTAGACTGTGTATGCTTCTTTCCTGTTTGTTAAACACCAAAGTGAAAAGCCCAGTACACAATGAGTCAGATTCTTCCAGTGTATTGGTCATAGTCTCAAAGCTAGCTTGACCATCTTGGTAATAAAATTAATTGTTACAGGCCACCAAGATGCTAAAGAGATCATATATTGAAAGGTATGGCTTCCAAAGTTACATAATTTTCTCCCCAAATAATTAATGCTAATAAACCAATCAAAGTCATGTAACCCCTGAAGCAGTACACTTTTATACCCAATATTTTGATAAAATATGCCAGTTCTTACATTCAAGCAAAGAATAATTTAAAATGACTTTTGTCTATCAAATTAGAATTGCTGATGAAGCAAGGTATTATCACCTTTACCTTTTCCTTCTGATTTCTACTGGAAGCATTAAGAAGGATAAAACCCATGGTAAGAGGGAATAGGAAAGGAGCCATCACTGCAATTGAGATGTTGATAAATGCCTACACAGGTGAGATCAATAGAAAGTGAGATGGTTAACACCACAGAGAGCAGGACAAGGAAGCATCACATACTTAGCAGACCTTATCAGGTGGGCCAGGTGGGATGCTTATTACAGAAGACTTGGATGAAAATATGTGTACAGATTGAAATTTTAGTGCCCCTATAATTTCCTATCCTACACAAGAATGCTATGTAAGGCAGGACTTCTGAAGTGGATTCTATAGACAAAATGAACCTGAGGTCATATAAAGGTGTCTTAGCTCAGGCTGCCACAATAAAAGTCATAGACTTTTATGGGTGGCTTAACCTTCTTACAGTTATGGAGCCTGGAAGTCCAAGATTAGGGGACAAGGATTATTGTGGTGAGACTTTCTGTCTAGCAGAGAGTCGCTTTCACACTGTCTTCATAAGGCAGAGAGAAAGAGATCTCTTGTGTTCCTCTCCTTTATGTCTTCCTTATAAGGCTGTAGTCTTGTCAGAATAGGTCCCTCCACTTGTGACCTTACTTAACCTTAATTACCTCTTAAAGACACTCTCTCCAAATACAGTCACATTGGGGGTTAAAGCTGCAACATATGAATTTGACAGAGGGGTACAAGTCAGTCCATAGCAGAAGACTAAATCTGTGACTGAAATAGACAACCCTTGAGTCTACGTGTGCTCAGTATGCATTTAACCCTGTCATAGTCTAATGATATACTTTATTTCTAGAGGTTTCAAAGGTTCATAAATATCCTTGAGTGAGTCCCTTGTCTTTCATTCTGAGAACTATTGAGAGGAATACCCAGGTTTTACCCACAGAATGTGAAATGTGGTTCATTTTCTAAGAATAATCACTTCATTTTTAACCTAACACATGTGTCCTTTAGAATTCATCCTATAAACAGGAACACTAAATGTATTATGGGAAGAAGGGTTTTATTATGGAAATTAAAGCTTACAAACATGTAGAAGGATGTGGACATGTGAAGATCTGGAACAGGGAGATGAAATTCAGCAAAAGTCACTAACAAAGAGAGCCTGTTGTGGGTGGACTGATCAGAAGTTGCAGAAAAGTTCCAGAAAATGCACATGTCTGGCTACAGAATTGGGACTTTATATAAGGGCCAAGTGTTTGAGGAGATGTTTGTGGAAGCTACCACCTTGATGTAGCTCAGAAGTTGACTTGAGCCACTGTTGGTTGATGAAAACATTAAAATGATGAGTTAAAATTGGAGCCCAGTCAACACTCTGCAACTTTCTGTCACTTTGTTCTTCACAATCACAACCTTCCAAAATTATTGGTTTATTCACTCAAACAAGCTCCTCTTTTATCTAACTTAAATCCAGAAACACGTGGGGAAAGGGATTCTAAGGTACATAGATCCCAGTCTCAGCTAAGGATATATGTTGTGGATTATTGTGTAATTATTGAAAGATGAAAGTACAATACTAATTTCAGTGGATCTCATAAGACCATTTCCAGGATCAGCTGAGATTTCAAGATACAGAAATGGACAATGCACAAAAAACTGTAGTAAGGTCAACAAGGATGAGATTTAACATAGCTTGTTAGGTTTGGCAATTTGGAAGCCACTGGTGACCATTGAAAGAATGATTTCATTAGAGCCGTGGTGAGCAGAAATCTGATGCAGAGTAAATTAGAAGTGAGGAAATAGAAGTGTATAGTCTATATATACACATAAACAAATGTATGTATAAAATATCTACAGCTATAATATAGTTCAGGAGCTCAGAGGTTATTGTCTATTTTGTTTACTACCACACTTGCAGTCCCTAGTGTCAAGATGAAAAGTCAGAGATCTTAATCAATTGTAATTTGGCAAGTTAACCAAATAGGCTGACATGTAATCAACTAAAAAATTGAGACATTTTATAACTAAGAAAGGAATTTGTAGGTGACTGGCAGCCTCTACAACAGTGACTGTGGCAATTTACTTCCATTTTCTGAGACTTAGTTAATATTGATAAAATTGGAAAGATAACATCTTCAGGAAATGTAAAATGCCTGGCACATGGTAAGCACCACATAACTTGAGCTTCTTTCCCTTCTTCCTTCCTCATTATGAGATTACTCACAATCACGTTTGGAAATGAGCTATTCCTGGAGAGTCTCAGCTTTTATTTTATTTTTGGGTTCCCTATGTCATTAAAGCTTCTACATTTTCTCATCTTTTCTTTTGAAATGGTACCTCTTCTACAAACTGTGATTGAGTCTCTGGTTCTGGAAGAAGTACCTTGTAACCAGAGATCTCTTTGTTCCTCTTTAAACCTGTCACAGTGTTGGCCTGGTGCAGGAATCAATCACAACCCTTTCACTCAACAGGGCTTTCAAGCTGCTACTCCAGGACTCTGAACTGCTCCCTCATTGCCCATTCTCCTGCTCTACACACTGCAATATAGCCTCTCTAGAACAAACACTCTCTCCTCCGGGGTTTCCCTCTATCCCTGAGCAACACAAACCAGCCCTGCTCTTGTTGTTTTTCTTCAAACCCCACAGCAGCCCTCAATGTTCTATTTCGAGAACAGACACTGTCTTGTACACAATTAATGACTTGGGACATTGAAAGACAATCACTAGCCTTGTCTAACTAATTTACTCCCTGTTCACCAAACATAAGAGATATTCTCATCTCATCTGTACACTCTTTATTTTTAAATTATTTTTATTGGAGTATAGTTGCTTTACAATGTTGTGTTAGTTTCTGCTGTACAGCAAAGTGAATCAGCTATATGTATACATATATCCCCTGTTTTTTTGGATTTCCTTCCCATTTAGGTCACCACAGAGCACTGAGCAGAGTTCCCTGTGCTATACAGTAGGTTCTCATTAGTTATCTATTTTATACATAGTAGTGTATATATGTCAATCCCAATCTCCCAATTCATCCCACCTCCCCTTCTCTCCTGGTATCCATACATCCATTCTCTACATCTGCGTCTATTTCTGCTTTGCAAATAAGTGCAGCTGTATCATTTTTCTAGATTCCATATAAGCAATATTATACAATATTTGTTTTTCTCTTTCTGACTTACTTCACTCTGTTTGACAGTTTCTAGGTCCATCCACATCTCTGCAAATTGCACAGTTTTGTTCCTTTTTATGGCTGAGTAATATTCCATTGTATATATGTACCACATCTTCTTTATCCATTCTTCTGTTAATGGACATCACTTGTACCCTCTTACCTCACTTATATTTGCTCTGTAATTCTTCAATTCTGACCTTCTTCCCCATCTTTTATACTATCTTCTATGCCTTTATATTGAGTATGGATACTCTTGAAAATCCTTCACTTTTCCAAGAATGCTCTTCTCTCCTTATGATAAATGAAACCTGAGAATTCTCCAAGAACACCAGAAACATCCTGCTCTGGGAGGTTGATCATTCTTATACACCCGACAAACTGAGGAGAGAGGTGAGATTGTCAGCATTCTCCTGGCTCCCTACTGCTTCTTCCAGAATATCATTCCTTCACATTGAGATCTTTTACTAACCTCTGCCCTTTCTCACTACTGTCATCTACTAACTTTCTGGTCACTTCTCCTCAAATTCATGGGTATTTGGCAACTGGTTTCTTACAAACTTGCTCTTCATCCCAGCTTCTGCCAAAATCTTCAGGGATTTCAAAAAGTGAACATCTCATACCAAGTAGCAGCATGATTTCTGGGTTTTTGGTTTATCACCACAGGACCTTTACTCCAATCCATTTCAAAGACACCATTTAAAAGAGAAAATAAAGGCAATTCTCACTACAATCTGAGTAATATTTCAAATCACATTAAAATTTGAAACACAGAATTATAGAGAGAAAGAAGAATAAGTACATAAATTGTTTACTCTTCCTCCTTTTTGGTTGAACATAAAACCAGAATTCCTACTCCTTCCCTATGAATTAATCCACATTTGCAGCTGAAATGTAGGTGGTGTTCATAGTTATTTTAGATGACTCAGTTCCCTAAATCTTGTGATTCTTATTTCTTTTTCTTCACTGACTTTTGTTCCAAATTTCTTTAGTCATGGAGAAAGTTCTTCATATTCCAAGGACCAAAAAATCAGAAGGAAGAAAAAAACCAGGATGGTAACTGTCATGCAATATTTAAAATAAATGCCAACTTGACTTCCTACTTTTTGCTGAATATTTGTAATTCATTTTTAGGATTACTATCATTTCAGGAGGCTTCACAAAGCACAGAAGAAAATGAAAGAAAGGAAATACTTTGTAACAAAGCAATTTTGTTTGATTTTGGGGGACAAGTTAGTCTTGTCTTAAAAGTTTGGGTTTGTAAACATGAGAACCAATTCCATAAAAATTTCAAAACCAAAAATTTGTTTCCATAATGTTTTGCTGTCTTGATAACAAGAACTTGACACTTCAGTTTGGCTCTTGGTTTAATATTTTCTTATATATTGCCTGCCAGTGAAAATAATTTGAAGTGCCATGTATAATTTTTACTTTTGAAATGAAGTCTTATTTGGTGAAATTTTTATTTTTTTGAAGATGGACAAGCATCTTCTCTGTGGTTAATAAGCCTGAAACAGGAAGAGATTCTGATTCAAATAATGACAGTGCACAGCTTGGCCAAAAGACAGAAAACTTTAATATATTTCACATTCCATGGCATACTAATTTAAGACAAATCACAATTTCAGTGAGCTTTTGTTCCTCCTTTGTAAAATGTAGAAGAACATTTTACCTGCTAGAAGAAAGAGCTGATTATAAAGTCTCTTTCATTCCCAAATATTTTTCATAAACTGTAGAAAAATCACTGTGCTAGATTTTATGGCTAATGTGGACGTGAGTAACAGACAAGAGAGCAACAGTATAAGCTGATGTGAAGAGTATGGCATATAGAATAAAAAGCTGAATCCATGTTCCAATTCTATCATTTATTAGCTCTGTGACTATTACAAAAAAATCAACATTTCTCAGTTTCTTCATTGGTTAAGTAGAGACAGAGCTGTGTGAGAACTAAGTATAATTGCCTCTAAAATCATTATTTGAACTAGAAAACATTCTACAAATGTCTGAATTCCAACAGTGCTTAAGATAACTGACCACATGAAGCCTTTAAAACAATTGGAAGGACATTTGTTTCTTTTTTAAAGTTTACTTAGGTATAACTGACAAATAAAATTATAAAGTGTACAACATGTTGATTTGATATACATATATATTGTGAAAGGATTCCCACCCTTGAGTTAATTAATACATCCATCACTTTGTATATTTTTTGGTTGAGGCCACTTACATTCTACTTTGTTAGAAAATTTTAATTATACAATACAATATTATCACCTATAGTCATGATTATACATTAGATCCTCATAACTTTTTAATCTTATAACTGAACGTTTGCAACATTTTACCAACATCTCCTTGTTTCTCCCAACTCCCAGCTTGACTTTACTTTTTAGATTCCACATATAAGTGACACCATGCAGTTTCTTTCTTGTTTTTTTCACTTAGCATAACGCCCTCCAGTCTCATCAATGTTGTTGCAAATGTCAGGATTTCCTTGTTTTTTAAGACTGAATATGAATAATATTCCATTGTGTGTGTATGTATAAATTTATGTAAATATACGTATACACAATGGAATATTGTTCAGTCACATATATAATATGTATACATATATGTACACATGTACATCATATATATATATATATGTAATATATATGTCTTGTTTTCTTTACCCATTAATCCTTTTATGGACACTTAGGTTGTTTCCATATGTTAGCTATTGTGAATAATATTGCAAGGAACATGTAGATAGAAATATAACTGTAAGACAGTGATTTCATTTCCTTTGAATATATAACCAAAAGAGGACTTACTGGGTCATATGGTAGTTATATTTTTAATTTCTTGAGGAACCTCCATACTGTTTCCATAGTGGCTGCTCCAATTTACATTCCCACCAACAGTATAATAGGGTTCCTTTTTCTCAACATCCTTGCCAGCATTTGTTTTCTCTGTCTTTGTGATGATAGTTATTCTAATAGATGTAAGGTGCTATCACATGGTGGTTTTGATTTGCATTTCTCTGTTGATTAGTGATGTTGAGCACCTTTTCATGAACATGTTGCCCATTTGTATGTCTTATTTGGAAAAAAAAATCTGTTCAGGACCTTTACCCATTTTTTAATTGGGTTATTTATTTATTTATTTTACTATTAAGATGTATGAGTTTGTTGAATATATTAGATATTAACTTCCTGTACATTCTTAGCTCTTTTGTTGAAAATTAATTGACCATATATATATGGTTGTATTTCTGCACTCTATTATGTTCTATTGATCTATTAAGTCTGTTTTTATGCCAATACCATAGTGTTTTGATTACTGTAGCTTTGTAATATAGTTTGAAATGGAAGTGTGATGCCTCCAGCTTTGTTTTTCTTTCCCAAGATTGCTTTGACTATTAAAGATCTTTTGTGGTTCCTTAAAAAATTCAGATTTTTTTTTCTATATCTGTGAAAAATACCATTTGAATTTTGATAGGGATTGCATTGAATCTGTACATCACTTTGGGTAATATGGACATTTTAACAATATTAGTATTTCCAATCCATGAACACAGAATATCTTTCCATTTATTTGTGTCTTCTTCAATTTCTTTCATCAATGTGTTATAGAATTAGTGTATAGAGCTTTCACCTCTTTTGTTAAATTTATTTCTAGGTATTTTATTCCTTTTGATGCTACCATAAATATGATTGTTTTCTTAATGCCTCGTTCTGATAGTTTGTTGTTATTGTATAGAAACACAACTATTTTTGTGTATTGATTTTGTATCCTGCAACTTTCTTCAATTTGTTTACTTGTTGTAACAACTTTGTGTGTGTGTGGAGTCTAGGTTTGCTATATATAAAATCACATTATCTGTGGAGACAATTTTCCTTCTTTCTTTCTGATTTGGCTGTCTTTTATGTATTTTTCTTGCCTAACTACTATGGTGAGGACTGCCAGTACTGTATTGAATAAGACTGGTGAGAATGGGCATCCTTGTCTTGCTCCTGATCTTAGTGAAAAGTTTTCACTTTTCACCATTGAGTATGTTGTTAGCTGTGGATTTGTCATGTATGACCTTTATTACACTGAGGTACATATCTTATATACCCATTTTGTTGAGAGTTTTTACCATAAACAGATGTTGCATTTTTCAAGTGTTTTTATCTGTGTATATTGAGATGATCAAGTGATTTTTATCCTTCATTTCATTAATGTTCTGTATCACATTGATTGATTTGCATACGTTGAAATCATATGTATCCCTGGAATGAATCTCATTTGATCATGGTGTATGATTCTTTTAATGTACTTTTAATTAGGTTTTCTAGTGTTTTGTTGAGGATTGTTGCCTCTATGTTTATCAGGGATACTGACCTGTAATTTCCTTTTTTTGTAGTGTGCTTGTCTGGCTTTGGTATTAGGGTAATGTTGTCACTGTAAAATTAATTTGAAAATGTTCACTCCTATTCAAATTTTTTGAAGAGTTTGAGAAGGATTGGTATTAGTTTTTCTTTAAATATTTGGTGGAATTCACCAATGAAACCATCTGGTCTTGGCCTTCTCTTTGTTAAGAGGTTTTTGATTACTGATTCAATCTCCTTACTAGTAGTTGATCTGTACAAATTTTCTGTTTCTTTAAGATTCAGTCTTGGTAAGTTGTAATGTTTCTAGATTTATCTATTTCTTCTATGTTATCAAATTTGGTGGCATGTATTTGTTCGTAGCAGTTTCTTATGATCTATAGTATTTCTGTGTTATCAGTTGTAATGTCTCCTCTTTCATTTCTGATTTTATTTGAGACTACATTTTTTTCTTAGTCTAGTAAAGGTTTTTCAAGTCTGTTTATCTTTTTTTAAAAAAAGTAGTTCTTAGTTTTATTGATCTTTTCTATTGTGCTTATAATCCTTATTTCATTTATTTCTTCTCTGGTCTTTGTTATTTCCTTCCTTCTACTAACTGTGGATTTAGATTGTTCTTCATATTCTTGTTCCTTGAGATGCAAAGTTAGGTTGAATTCTTTCTTTTTTTCCCTTAATGTAGACTATTATTGCTATAAACTTTCCTCTTAAGACTGCTTTTGCTGCATCCCATAGGCTTTTGTTTGTTGTGTTTCCTTTTTCAATTGTCTCAAGAATTGTAAAAAAAGTTTCCTTTTGATTTCTTCTTTAAACTATTGGTTGTTCAGGAGCATGTTGTCTAATCTTCATGTATTTGAGAATTTTGGAATTTTCTTCTTTTCTTTCTTTTTTTTTTGCAGTACATGAGCCTCTCACTGTTGTGGTCTCTCCTGTTGCAGAGCACAGGCTCCAGACGCATAGGCTCAGTGACCATGGCTTATGGTTCCAGCCGCTCTGCGGCATGTGGGATCTTCCCGGACCGGGGCACAAACCCGTGTCCCCTGCATCAGCAGGCGGACTCTCAACCACTGCGCCACCAGGGAAGCCCTCCAGTTTTCTTTTTGATTTCTAGTTTCATAACATTTTGGTTGGGAAAGAGGTTTAATATGATTTCCATCTTCTTAAATTTATCAAGACTTGTTTTGTAGCCTAACACTTGATCTATCCTGGAGAGTATTTCATATGTGCTTTAGAAAAATGCTTATCCTGCTGCTGCTGGATGAAATGTTCTATATTTTTCACTTAGGCTTATCTGGTCTAACATGTCATTTAAGTCCAATGTTTCCTTATTGATATTCTGTGTGGATGATAAATCCATTTTAAGTGGATTATTAAAGTGCTTTATTACGTTGATTAATATTTATTTCTCTCTTCAGATCTGTTAATATTTGCTTTATATATTCAGGTGCTTCAGGGTTAGGTGAAATAAATATTTATAATTGTCATATCCTCTTGATTAAGTGACACTGTTATCACCATATAATGATCTTGTCTCTTGTTACAGTCTTTGGCTTAATGTCTATTTTGTTTGATATAAGTATAAATACCCCTGCTTTCTTTTGATTCTTATGTGCATGGAATACCTCTTCCCATCCCTTTACTTTCATTCTATGTGTATCTTTAAAGCAGCAGCTGGGAACATTATGATGTTAGATTAGCCCTGATCAGAGAGAAACTGAAGATGGGCGTTTTTGCTCACTCACTCTGTGCTGAGGCAGAGGGAATAGTCACTGGGAGTGTTTGTGTGCTTAAGGAGGACCTCTTTGTTTGTGTGGCCCCTGGGGACTCATGAATGCTGAGCTCCCATTAGCTCCCAGAGGTAGGTGGTTTTGGAGCCAGTCCCTTGGGTGGTCTCCATAGCAGTTGGTGTGCCAGATGTGTGGACAAACTCCTTTCAGGGTTATGCTGGAACTTGGTTTTACTGGAGTAAGCCACAGACAGAAGTGGGAGAAAGTACCCATTGACTCTTTTGGGCTCCAGCGAGGATCACAGCCAGCACTTAGACGTGTGCTAATTAGAAGCTGGACCCTCAGGCATCAGCTTATAAAGCATGCAGTCAAACCCTTTCCAGGGAAAAAGTGGGAGATGGGTGTTTTACCTGCTCATGCTGAGCTAGGCCTTGATGGTATAGCCATGGTGAGTGCTCATGTGCCTATTAACAACTGATTCCTTACTTGTTATAGTCTCCTGGGACTCATCAACACAAGCCCTGTGGGCTTTCTGAGCTAGGTGATTTGGAAATATGTCTCATAGGTGTCAGTCTTAAAAGTTGGGGTGCAAGATGTTTGGTTCAACCCTTTACTTCTTAGAGAGAAGCTGGGAGTTGAAGGCTCCCTCCTGATTGTATGACACTGTGCCAAGGGTGGGGTTTATGGTGAAAGTGTTTCAAGTTTTCCTTTCCATTTTCAATGTAGATATTTTCTCATCACCCAATGTGTCAGAGTCACTCAACTAGTTCCTGGATTCCTTTCAGAGGTAGTTCCTCAGTGTGTGACTATATATTCTATGAGCAGTTGGAGGAGGGAAATTTAGGACCCTCCTATGTTGCCATCTTTGTGATATGGAAAGGCAATATTAATATAGATGAAACGAATGGGCAATGGGAGGCAATTAAACTCAGAAAATGCTGATCAAACCATAAAGAAATTACTGAAACATGTTTTATAACTGTATGAACTTTAAACCACCTAGACCCAAATCTGGCCATCAATATCTGTCTAGTTCCAATAGATAGAATTCATTTATGGCCAAATTAATATAGGTGATTTTTTTTTTGTTGTTGTTGCTGTGTATTGGCAAGTACTTGCAAAGTGAACTGTAGGATATTTTGTTCCTTAGAATTTCTGTCAATTTCAGAATAAGGAAATGAATCTGAAGAATAATACAAGTGAACATTTCCAAATATTAAAAAAAATAGAAAACAAAAATGTGATTTGCACTTTATTTAATTTCCTGTTGTCATCACATGAAGAATTCTTCAAGTTCTATAAAAAGGGAAAAGGAGTAAACATGTTTCTTATATTTAATGATTTTGACCCAAGTTGACAAATGTTTTTGAATATCAATTCAAAACTATATGACTGCCAGCTATTGTCAATTACTCATTGCAAAATGAGTTTAGTGGGCAGAAGGAGGATTCCAAGCCTCACAGTTGGAGTATTATATTCAGGCTATGTCTGTAAAACAAGACAAGGCACACATTACCTTGGAATATCTAACAGTCTGGTATTCTCTACCACCTTAAAAACACATTGGAATATTAAAAAAAATTAATCTGGTATCAATCATATTGTTTGAAGTGGTCTTCAGTTCAATACTGAATGGAAATGGAGATCTGGTTACTATGTGTAAATCCATGGAAGGTTTGATACCAGTGTAAAACAAACATTTTGAGTCTGCTGTTTCATGCAACAATGATTAAAGCCTTAGACATGTGATTGGCACATAGTAAGTCTTCAAGGAACGTCAGCTATTGCACTACTTTCACTAAGGACTCAGTCTCAGAACAGCATGCAGGAAAGGAGAAATGAGCTATTATCACACAATTCTACATGCAAGTAGAGAAGTCACAGATTTATTTTTAATCCGTAGTTTAAAAAAAAAGGTCATGGTTAGAGACCTTCAGGATGGTGGAGGAGTAAGATGTGGAGATCACCTTCCTCCCCACAAATACATCAGAAATACACCTACATGTGGAACAACTCCTACAGAACACCTACTGAACACTGGCAGGAAACCTCAGACTTCCCAAAAGGCAAGAAATTCCCCACATACCTGGGTAAGGCAAAAGAAAAAAGAAAAAGAGCCAAAAGAATAGGGACAGGACCTGCACCTCTGGAAGGGAGCTGTGAAGGAGGAAAAGTTTCCACACACTAAGGAGCCCCTTCACTGCGGAAGACAGGGGGTGGGGGGGGGGAAGCTTTTAGAGCCATGGAGGAGAGCACAGCGATAGGGGTGTAGAGGGCAAAGTGGAGAGATTCCCGCACAGAGGATTGGTGCCAACTAGTACTCACCAGCCTGAAAAGTTGTCTGGTCACCCACTAGGGTGGTTGTGAGCTGGGAGCTGAGGCTCTGGGTTCGGAGGTCTGATCTCAAGAAGAGGACTGGGGTCAGCTGCGTGAACACAGCCTGAAGGAGGTTAGTGCACCACAGCTAACCGGGAGGGAATCTGGGAAAAAGACTGGAACTACCTAAGAGGCAAGAGACCATTGTTTCAGAGTGTGCCAGGAGAGGGGATTCAGGGCACAGTCTAAACGAGCTCCAGGGACAGGTGTAAGCCACGGCTATCAGAGTGGACACCAGAGACGGGCATGAAATGCTAAGGCTGCTGCTGCAGCTACCAAGAAGCCTGTGTACAAGCACAGATCACTATTCACACCTCCCCTACTGGGAGCCTGTGCAGCCTGTCATGGCCAGGGTCCTGTGATCCAGGGACAACTTCCCTGGGAGAACACACGGTGCACCTCATGCTGTTTCAACATCACACTGGCCTCTGCCACCGCAGGCTTGCCCCACATTCCGTACCCCACCCTCCCCCCATCAGAGTGAGCCAGAACCCCCTAATCAGCTGCTCCTTTAACCCCATCCTGTCTGGGTGCGGAACAGATGCCCTCAGGCGACCTACATGGAGAGGCAGGGCCAAATCCAAAGCTGAACCCCAGGAGCTGTGTGAACAAAGAAGAGAAAGGGAAATCTCTCCCAGCAGCCTCAGGAGAAGTGGATTAAATCTCCACAATCAACTAGATGAACACTGCATCTCTGGAATAACTGAAGAGACAATGAATCATCCCAAAATTGAGGCCGTGGATTAGGGAGGAACTGTAGGCTTGGGGTTTGCTTCCTGCATCTAATTTGTTTCTGGTTTTATGTTTATCTTAGTTTAGTATCTAGAGTTTATTATCATTGGTAGATTTGTTCATGGATTTGGTTGTTCTATTCCTTTTTTCTTTTTTTATATACATATATATATATTTTTTTCCCTTTCTTTCTTTTTCTGAGCATGTATGTGTATGCTTCTTCGTGTGATTTTGTCTGTATAGCTTTGTCCTAGCGTTCTGTCTGTCCATTATTTTGTTTTTTTTTTTATTTTTAATATAGTTTTTAGCACTTGTTATCATTGGTGGATTTGTTTTTTGGTATGGGTGCTACCTTCTTTCCTTCTTTCTTCTTTTTTTTATTACTTTAAATTTTTTTTATTTTAAATAATATTTTTTTATTTTAATAACTTTTATTTGTTCAAAATAAAATTAAAAAATATTTTAATTACTTTATATTATATTATTTTATTATTTTAAGAATTCTTTAAAAAGGTTATTAAACATTTTTATATTAATATTTTTATTTTAATAATTTTTATTTTATTATTTTTTCTTTCTTTCATTTCTTCTACCTTTTATTCTGAGCCATAGGGCTGACAAGGTCTTTGTGCTCCAGTGGGGTGTCAGGCCTTTGCCTCTGAGGTGGGAGAGCCAAGTTCAGACATTGGTCCACCAGAGACCTCCTGGCTCCACATAATATAAACCAGCGAAAGATCTCCCACAGATTTCCATCTCAACGCTAAATCCCAGCTCCACTCAACGACCAGCAAGCTACAGTGCTGGACACCCTATTCCAAAGAACTAGAAGGACAGGAACACAACCCAACCTGTTAGCAGAGAACCTGTCTAAAATCATAATAAGGTCACAGACACCCCAAAACACACCACTAGATACTTTCCTGTCCAGCAGAAAAACAAGATCGAGGCTCACCCACCAGAGCACAGGCACCAGTCCCCTCCACCCAGAAGCCTACACAAACCACTGAACCAACATTAGCCACAGGGGGCACACACCAAAACAACAGGAACTACAGACCTGCAGCCTGCATAAAGCAGACCCCAAACACAGTAAGTTAAGCAAAATGAGAAGACAGAGACACACACAGCAGATGAAGAAGCAGGGTAAAAACCCAGCAGACCAAACAAATGAAGAGGAAATAGGCATTCTACCTGAAAAAGAATTCAGAGTAATGATAGTAAAGGTGATCCAAAATCTTGGAAATAGAATGGGGAAAATACAAGAAATGTTTAACAAACACCTAGAAGAACTAAAGAGCAAACAAACAATAATGAACAACCAAGTAAAGGAAATTAAAAATTCTCTAGAAGGAATAAATAGCAGAATAACTGAGGCAGAAGAATGAATAAGTGACATGGAAGATAAAATAGTGGAAATACCTACCACAGAGCAGAATAAAGAAAAAAGAATGAAAAGAATTGAAGGCAGTCTCAGAGACTTCTGGGACAACATTAAATGCAACAAGATTTTAATTATAGGGGTCTCAGAAGAAGAAGAGAAAAAAAAAAGGGACTGAGAAAATATTTGAAGAGATTATAATTGAAAACTTCCCTAATATGGGACAGGAAATAATCAATCAACTCCAGGAAGTTCAGAGTCTCATACAGGATAAATCCATGGAGAAAAATGTCGACACATATTAATCAAACTATCAAAATTAAATACAAAGAAAAAAATATTAAAAGCAGCAAGGGAAAAACAACAAATAACATACAAGGTAATCCCCTAAGGTTAACAGCTTCACTTTCAGCAAAAACTCTGCGAGACAGAAGGGAGTGTCAGGACATATTTCAAGTGATGAAAAGGAAAAACCTACAACCAACATTACTCTACGAAGCAAGGATTTCATTCAGAGTCGACAGAGGAATTAAAAACTTTACAGAAAAGCAAAAGCTAAGAGAACTCAGCACCACCAAACCATCTTTACAACAAATGCTAATGGAACTTCTCTAAGCAGGAGACACAAGAGAAGGAAAAGACTTACATAAACAAACCCAAAACAATTAAGAAAATGGTAATAGGAATGTACATATTGACAACTACCTTAAATGTAAATGGATTAAATATCCCAACTAAAAGACATAGACTGGCTGAATGGATAAAACAACAAGATCCATATATATGCTGTTTACAAGAGACCAACTTCATACTTAGGGAAACATACAGACTGAAAGTGAGGGGAAGGAAAAAGGTATTCTGTAAAAATGGAAATAAAAAGAAAGCTGGAGTAGCAATTCTCCTATCAGACAAAATAGACTTTAAAATAAAGACTATTACAAGACACAAAGAAGGACACTACAAAATTATCAAGGTATCAATCCAAGAAGAAGATACAACAATTGTAAATATTTGTATACCCAAAATAGGAGCACTTCAATACATAAGGCAAATGGTAACAGCAATAAAAGTGGAAATCGACAGTAACACAACCCTAGTAGCAGAGTTTAACACCCTACTTTCACCAAAGACAGATGATCCAAAATTAAAATAGATAAGGAAACACAAGCTTTAAATAATACACTAAACAAGATCGACTTAATTGATATCTATAGGACATTCCATCCATAAACAACAGAATACACATTTTTCTCAAGTGCTCATGGAACATTCTCCAGGATAGATCATATCTTGGGTCACAAATCAAGCCTTGGTAAATTTAAGAAAATTGCAATCATATCAAGTATCTTTTCTGACCACAATGCTATGAGACTAGATATCAATTACATTAAAAAATCTGAAAAATTACAAACACATGGAGGCTAAAAAGTACACTACTAAATAACCAAAAGATCAGTGAAGGAATCAAAGAGGAAATAAAAAATACCTAGAAAAAAATGACAATGAAAACATGATGACCCAAAACCTATGCAATGCAGCAAAAGCAGTTCTAAGAGGAAAGTTTATAGCAATAAAATCCTACCACAAGAAAAAGAAAAATCTCCCATAAACAACCTAAATTTACACCTAAAACAATTAGAGAAAGAAGAGGAAAAAACCCAAAGTCAGCAGAAGGAAAGAAATCATAAAGATCACATCAGAAATATATGAAAGAGAAATGAAGGAAACAATAGCAAAGATCAATAAAACTAAAAGCTGGTTCTTTGAGAAGATAAACAAAATTGATAACTCATTAGCCAGACTCAACAAGAAAAAAAAGGAGAAGGCTCAAATCAATAGAATTAGACATGAAAAAGGGGAAGTACTGACACTGCAGAAATACAAAGGATCATAAGAGATTACTACAAGCAAATATATGCCAATAAAATAGACAACCTGGAGGAAAAGGACAAATTCTTAGAAAAGCACATCCTTCCAAGGCTGAACCAGGAAGAAATAGAAAATATAAACAGACAATCACAAGCACTAAAGTAGATACTGTGATCAAAAATCTTCCAACAAACAAAAGCACAGGACCAGATGGCTTCACAGGCAAAATCTATCAAACATTTAGAGAGGAGCTAACACTTATCCTTCTGAAACTCTCCCAAAATATAGCAGAGGGAGGAACAATCCCGAACTCATTCTAAGGGACCAAAAACCAGGGACAGATGTCACAAAGAAAGAAAACTACAGGTCAATATCACTGATGAACACAGATGCAAAAATCTTCAACAAAATACTAGCAAACAGAATCCAACAGCACATTAGAAGGATCATACACCATGATCAAGTGTGGTTTATCCCAGGAATGCAAGCATTCTTCAATATATGCAAATCAATCAATGTGAAACACCATATTTACAAATTGAAGTATAAATACTGTATGATAAT
The DNA here is from genome assembly GCF_039906515.1 of Pseudorca crassidens. Lineage (NCBI taxonomy): Eukaryota > Metazoa > Chordata > Mammalia > Artiodactyla > Delphinidae > Pseudorca > Pseudorca crassidens. Next base: position 132,997,726 of record NC_090300.1, on the reverse strand, counting down.
CTCAATAGTTGCAGAAAAAACTTTTGAAAAAATTCAACACACATTTATGATAAAAACTCTCCAGAAAGTAGGTATAGAGGGATCTTACCTCAACATAATAAAGGCCATATATGACAAACCCACAGAAAACATCATTTTCAATAGTGAAAAACTGAAACCATTTCCTCTAAGGTCAGGAACAAGACACAGGTGTCCACTCTCACCACTTTTATTCAACATAGTTTTGGAAGTCTCAGCCACAGCAATCAGAGAAGAAAAAGAAATAAATGGAATCCAAATTGGAAAAGACGTAAAACTGTTACTGTTTGAAGATGAAATATTACACATAGAGAATCCTAAAAATGCTACGAGAAAACTACTAGAGTTAATCAATGAATTTGATAAAGTAGCAGGATGCAAAATTAATGCACAGAAATCTCTTGCATTCCTATACACTAATGATTAAAAATCTGAAAGATAAATTAAGGAAACACTCCCATTTACCACTGAAACAAAAACAATATAATACCTAGGAATAAACCTACCTAAGGAGGCCAAAGACCTGCATGCAGAAAACTATAAGACACTGATGAAATAAATTAAAGATGACACAAATAGATGAGGAGATATATTATGTTCTTGGATTGGAAGAATCAGCATTATGAAAATGACTCTACTACACAAAGCAATCTACAGATTCAATGAAATCCCTATCAAACTACCAATGGCATTTTCACAGAAATAGAACAAAAAAATTCACAAATTGTATGGAAACACAAAGACCCCAAATAGCCAAAGCAATCTTGAGAAAGAAAAATGGAACTAGAGGAATCAGGCTCCTGGGCTTCAGACTATACTACAAAGTTGTAGTAATCAACAGTATAGTACTCGCACAAAAATATAAATATAGATCAATGGAACAGGATAAAAAGCTCAGAGATAAACCCACACACATGTTGTCACCTTATTTTTGATAGAAAGTCAAGAATATATAATGGAGAAAAGACAGCCTCATCAATATGTGTTGCTGGGAAAAATGGACAGCTACATGTAAAAGAATGAAATTAGAACACTCCCTAACATCATATACAAAAATAACCTCAAAATGGATTAAAGACATAAATGTAAGGCCAGACACCATCAAACTCTTAGAGGAAAACACAGGCAGAACATTCTATGACATAAATCACAGCAAGATCCTTTTTGACCCACCTCCTAGAGAAATGGAAATAAAAACAAAAATAAACAAATGAGACCTAATGAAACTTAAAGGCTTTTGCACATCAAAGGAAACCATAAACAAGACGAAAAGACAACCCTCAGAATGGGAGAAAATATTTGCAAATGAAGCAACTGACAAAGGATTAATCTCCAAAATTTACAAGCAGCTCATTCAGCTCAATATCAAAAAAACAAACAACTCAATCCAAAAATGGGCAGAAGACCTAAATAAACATTTCTCCGAAGAAGATATACAGATTGCCAACAAACATGTGAAAGGATGCTCAACATCACTAATCATTAGAGAAATGCAAATCAGAACTACAATGAGGTATCATCTCTCACCAGTCAGAATGGCCATCATCAAAATATCTACAAACAATAAATGCTGGAGAGGGTGCAGAGAAAAGGGAACCCTCTTTCACAGTTGATGGGAATGTAAATTGATACAGCCATGATGAAGAACAGTATGGAAGTTCCTTAAAAAACTAAAAATAGAACTACCATATGACCCAGCAATCCCACTCCTGGGCCTATATTCTGAGAAAACCATAAATCAAAGAGTCATGTACCACAATGTTCATTGCAGCACTAATTACAATAACCAGGACATGGAAGCAACCTAAGCATCCATCAACAGATGAATGGATAAAGAAGACGTGGCACATGTATACAATGGAATATTAGTCAGCCATAAAAAGAAACAAATTTTTTTTTCTTGCGGTACGTGGGCCTCTCACTGTTGTGGTCTCTCCCGTTGCAGAGCACAGGCTCTGGACACGCAGGCTCAGCAGACATGGCTCACTGGCCTAGCCACTCCGCGGCATGTGGGATCTTCCCGGACCAGGGCATGAACCCGTGTCCCCTGCATTGGCAGGCAGACTCTCAACCACTGTGCCACCAGGGAAGCCCCTAGAAACGAAATTGAGTTATTTGTAGTGAGGTGGATGGATCTAGAAACTGTCATACAGAGTGAAGTAAGTCAGAAAGAGAAAAATAAATACTGTATTCTAACACATATATATGGAATCTAAAGGACAAAAAATGATGAAGAACCTAGGGGCAGGACAGGAATAATGAGGCAGACATAGAGAATGGACTTGAGGACATGGGGAGGGGGAAGGGTAAGCTGGGACGAAGTGAGAGAGTGGCATGGTCATATACACACTACCAAATGTAAAATAAGTAGCTTGTGGAAAGCAGCTGCATGGCACAGGGAGATCAGCTCAGTGCTTTTTGACCACCTAGAGAAGAGGGATAAGGGGGATGGGAGGGAGACTCAAGAGGGTGGATATATGGGGAAATGTGTATATGTGTAGCTGATTTGCTTTGTTTTAGGACAGAAACTAACACACCATTGTGAAACAATTGTACTCCACTAAGGATGTTGAAGAGAAAAAAAGGTTGTGAAGATCAATCCAGATTAATTTCAGAATCAATATTATTTACATTTCTACATTTTTCAAAAGTCAAATTATACAGTATCTTACATATATCATAGCTAGGAATGTGTGTTGAAACAAATAACTCAAAAGAAAAATATATATATGTTTGTGCATATATTATCTATGTCTGCCTATCTATCTATCTACCTATCTATCTATCTATCATATCCTTGAGTACATTTAAGAGACAGAAACTGTTGAGCTACTGATACAGCATTTTGTTTTATTTTTACAACTTATAAAATAGTTCTGTTACAAATTCAATTCAAAAAGTTGATGGTGTAGCCATGATAAAATCCATTCTTTCCTGTACTGCATATTTTACTATTATATGAAACCAGATAAATTATTGGGAAAAATTATTCTTTAATGACCTACATTTTATGATGTGGAAAAAATGTTTTGTATAAAAGAAAAATAGTCTTCCTAAATGATGGCATTCCATTGGAACAAAACCACAGGAACAATATATATTTCGGTGCAAATAAGAATTTAACCTTTGGGTTTCCCTGGTGGCGCAGTGATTGAGAGTCCGCCTGCCGATGCAGGGGACATGGGTCCGTGCCCCAGTCCGGGTAGATCCCACATGCCGCGGAGTGGCTGGGCCCGTGAGCCATGGCCGCTGAGCCTGCGTGTCCGGAGCCTGTGCTCTGCAACGGGAGGCCACAACAGTGAGAGGCCTGCGTACCGCAAAAAACAAAAGAAAAAGAAAAAAAAGAATTTAATCTTCATGTTGTTAACAGTCTTATTCCCCATGTAAATAATTAGATAGCCCATTAATCAGTAGCAGTATCTCTACCTATTTGTTTCTTATATCAACCACAACTGGTGTATTAGTTTCCTACAGCTGCCATAGCAATGTACCACAGACTAGATTGGTTCCTTCTGAGGATTCTATTTTGGGGGAGTATCTGTTCAATGTTTCTGTTAGAAATTCAGAAATAGCAATTTAAAACCACCAAATTAATAAATAGTATCTAGTAAGAGATTATTGTGCATAGAAAAACAGTTCATGAACTGGGAGCTTCCAAATTCAAAGACTAATATGAAGCTCAGAGGCATGAAGTTACATGACTGGTTTTAAAGTGAAAATGAGGAAGTTATTAACATTTTTAACAATTGGTTATAACAAGGGGGGTTCCTAAATGGCAGGGGATTGGTTAGAATGATTATTTCATACCAATTTTAGGAAGATGACTTAAGTTTCTTTAATGATTGTCAGAGGCATTTACAAAAAATAACCTAAGTTAAGTTTCCTTTATGTTCATGAAAAAAGCTAGATTTAGTTTTGCTTACATGACTTAGGTGGTTTTGTCTGTTCAGGGAAATCTCAATTTTGGTCTCTGTTTTTTATTTAATTTTAATACTTTGCTCCTAGTTACTGGTGAAAGCCAGCAACATTTGGCCTTCCTTGGCTTGTCTACTCCAAACTGTGTCCCCATCCTCACATGACATTCTCTCTGTGTCTGTCCTCACATGGTCCTTATAAGTGTCCTTATAAGGGCGCTAGTTATACTGGTTTAGGAACCCATCCTACTCCAGAATGACTTCATTTTAATTTAACTGCAAATGCAAAACTTATTTCCAAATAAGGTCAGATTCTAAAGTACTGGGAATTTGGACACCAACGTATCTTTTTTGGGGCGTGGGCAGTGATTCAACACATAATTGCAAAAGTTTTGATTGGCACTGGTGTCAACTCTTCCAGGGATTTACACTGGGGACTTAATTGTAATTTTAGTTTATTTATTTATTTAGTTTTTGCTTCTTAATTTCCATTTTTGTCTCCTTATATCATGGAGAAAAAAATGGAGGGTATTTTATTCCTATAGATGATTAAGTTATAGAATTTGGCTTCTTGAGGAAAAATAGGAAGCATAGATTATTGCTACTCATTCCAAGATATGTCTTCCCAGATATGGGTATCAGAATGAAGAGTTGAGACACAGCATGGTGTGAATAAGCCTTAGAAGGAAATGAAGTGAGTCCAACAGAGACTTCCTGGGAAATAGCATTGTCAGTGCTAACCCAGGTGCCAGTATGGAGAGCCAGAAAGGAGATAGGAGGGACAATGCAGATTTCAGACAAAGGCACAAGGGCCTCATGGTTATGAATAAGCCTGAAAGAATAACCTTTTGTAAAGGTAGAATTTGGGGGATGAGAACCAAGTAAGTAATTGCACTCAGCTCTTAGGACATTATTGGGTCAAACAATGCTGGCAAATAAAATAGGAACTTAGAAAAATTCTGAAATTACAACAGGCAGGCACATAAGCCCTATAAAAAGTCCCAAAAGATTAAAAAAACAGGATAAAAGTCAAGAGATTGACAAAACAGAAGTGAGAGGTAAACAACTTGGACAAGCTATCCTGTCACTAAAGAATGAGTTATGTGAAAAAAGAATGCATTCATCAGTCTAGATAGGTCAAAAAGGTGAGCAAAAGGGGGACCACAGATAATGAAAACTTATTGCCATCCCAGACAAGAAGCTACAAAGGCAGGAACCAATTCCATCCTGAAACCTGCAAATGAGAGCTAGCCCAGTGGGTTCACCTGCTGGAAAGACAAGGTCAATCTACAGGTACTCGAGGGCTTGCTGGAGGTGGAGATAGGAACGAGGATGAGCATGTGGAGTCCACACTGCTGTGGTAATTTTCATTCTGGCAATTAACCTGAGCAGTCTGGTTGACTCTTCATCTGCAGGGTGAGGTTGGGGAATGTAGTTTGAATGAATCCATGAGGATTCTCAAAGAGAGTAGAAGTAGTTTCTCTCCCCAAATGAAAAAAAGGAACACATTCCCACCAGGCAAGAGTGCACTAAAATTAGTAGCCTAGGGCTTCCCTGGTGGCGCAGTGGTTGAGAGTCTGCCTGCCGATGCAGGTGACTTGGGTTCGTGCCCCGGTCCGGAAAGATCCCACATGCCGTGGAGCGGCTGGGCCCGTGAGCCATGGCCGCTGAGCCTGTGTGTCCGGAGCCTGTGCTCTGCACCGGGAGAGGCCACAACAGTGAGAGGCCCGCGTACCGCAAAAATATATATATATATATATATATATATATATATATATATATATATATATATATATATAATAAATATATATATAATATATATAAATATATATATATTTATATATTATATATATATATTAGTAGCCTAATTTTGTATGCAGGTGTGATGGTGGCTCTCCCTCTTCTTGAGGATAGGCTTAAGATAGTAGGAAAATACAATGAACCGTATAGAGATATAGGGTAGCTGATGTGAAGCTTCCCACCCGATACTCCAATCTCCAGCTAGCAGCTTCTCAGGACTCCCTGACACCCCATTAGCCTCATCATCTACCTGAACATGGTTCCAACTCACAGCCATATGAAGCATATGGTTAGGTCTTTGGGCAAGATGGCTTAGAGGTTGAGAATAGGTAGATATCTGGATTTTACTGAGGTAAAAAATGCCATGTATTGCCTTCTTTGATTAATGGAACACATGAAAATTATTGAGGAAGTATAAATGTAAGAAGAAGCTGTGTCAAGGAAAAATAATTTGCAACATTAATTTCAAATATAATTTTATTTCATTCATTTTAAAAAATATTTTATGTATTTTTTTTTGGCTGCGTTGGGTAAGTTGAGGCATGTGGGGTCTTCCTTGAGACGTGCTGGAGTCTTTCATTGTAGCGCAGGCTCTTTGTTGCAGCCTGTGGCCTTCTCTCTAGTTGTGGCATGTGGGTTTTCTCTCTCTAGTTGTGGCACATAGGCTCCAGCGCACGTGAGCTCTGTAGTTTGTGGCACGTGGGCTCTCTCACTGAGGCGTGCGAGCTCAGTAGTTGTGGCACATGGGTTTTGTTGCCCAGCAGCATGTGGTGTCTTAGTTCCCCGACCACGGATCAAATCCATGTCCCCTGCAATGGAAGGCAGATTCTTTACCACTGGACCACTAAGGAAATCTCTTAAATATAATCTTAAAAGTTGATCTTTTTTCGAATGGAAGAACAAAGGGTGGAGTGGGTCATGTATGAGCTCTCTTGATATGTATCTTAGAACATATATGCAAAATCCATTACTTATAAAACATTTCTGAGCCTGAGAAAGGTTAAAACAAAAAAAATCAAAAAATAAATTCAATGCTATTGCTGTATGTATATTAATAAATTAGCTTGACAAGGAGGATTAAAGAAATAAAGCAAAAAGCAAGTCAGTTTCGGTGAGAAATAACTATTACTGGTCAATGAACTGATTTTAAACTTTAAGAACAACAACAACAACAAACAACTTTAACATACATTTGGCATAAAAGGAAGGTCATGTATGCATATATGTTTCTATGAAAAGTGTCTCCAAAACTGATAATCGTAGTTAAATCAGGGACTCAAGGAAAAACTGAGTGACAGTGGTTCAGAAATAGGAGGAAGATATATATTTTACTACGTCATTTTATACATGTTCAGTTTTATACAATGAACATGTATAAATCTATACAAATTATTAATAAAGCTAAAAAATTGAGTGAAAGTAGGGACGTTTAGAATGCTACCATATTATGATGACATTTACGCATATTTTCAAAAAAATCTTACCTGTTGAAAATGATGCATATTGAATATGTGTAATATCTATGTAATTCTAAGCACAGAAAATGAACTCAAGGATGCAGAGCAAAATTATAGTACTGATATCTCAGACTTAGATGTAAAGGGAGAAGAGAGGGGAAAGATGATTAAAGAGAAATTTGGTATTATCTACAGGATTTTAATTCTTAAAAAATTGATTGACAGTGTGTGAAAATGTTACCATTGGTGATTCTAGATGGTATGGATATGTTTATTTGTTTTAGTAAGCTTTGTGTATTGCTGTATTTTTAAAGCATTTGATAGTTAATATAGTTGACGTTACCCCCTATGGACCCATGTGGGAATATCTTTGAGCCACATCCCCAGTATCAAAATTAGGGTTATGCAGGCCATAACCTTTCTATTCTGCATACCTATCGAGAGATTTGCTCTCCAGAATGGCACTATTCACCACTGCTCCTATATCCCTGAATTTTTACCAGTACATGACATTATCTAGTCTTTGTCTAAAAGGTGCAAAGTAAAATCTTGTTTTCATTTACATTGTCTCATTACTATGACACTAATCATCACTTAATGATTTTAAGCATCTCTTTATGTGCTTTTCTGGTTTCTTCTAAAAATAGTCTGCTCTGCCCATGAGTTTTGTTTTTTTTCCCTCCAGGGGCATCTTTATTTCTTTGTTGATTTGTAGAAACCTAGCCTATAATATTTTACAAATTTCACATATATTCTGCCCTTTGGCCACCTGCCTCTTATCTTGTCTATTCTGTGAATCATTGACTAGAAATCTTTACTTTCTTGTAGCAAAAATGATCATTTTTTGCTTTATATTTGTGTTTTTGGTATTTTTTTTAAAGATATCTTTTCAGGACCTTGCCGCAAAGATATGCTATGACTTTTTCTCTATAAACTTACTATTTTACCACTTTCATTTAGGTCTTTAGTGGATCTAGAGACCACACTTGCATATGATGGTATGTAAGAATCCAGGTAATTTTTCTCTGTTTATAGTATGAATCCTCCTTAAATTGAGATCTGATTACAGCTATAAGTTAAAAAAAAAAAAAGGATTATAACAACATTGACAAAAATATGGCATTTTCCATAAAAATCTCCTGCAAAGCCAAAATAGGTACAGAACAAAAAAAGGGGATTACTTGAAAGATTCAAACAAATGTACACCCTTGCCAAAATACCATTAGCCAAGCGTCACTGTTTTATATTTGATATTCTAGAATTATAGACTATTAGGAAAACCTCAGACTTAGCTAGCAGAAGCTGTTGGCAGGCATGAGGTTTCTCTTGTATCTAATGGTTTTCATGTGGAGGTTGACTGATAGCTGGAAAAGGAAAACCTCTTTCTGATAAGGTACAAACAATTGTTTCAAGCACTCTGACTTCACCTTGACCGTTTCCCAGTGATTTATTCCAATGCATAAATAGCTTCAGCTTAGACAACCCTTCACCCCTGGCTCTCTGGCCTCAATTCCTTCACTATTTATATCTTTAGAGGCTGGCACCACTTGTTCATGTAACAATGCAACAATGACTCCTAAACTGAGATCTTTTTATCTTCTGCCTAACCTCACAAAAAATGCTGACGTTCAGAGTGTAGTACAGTAGACAGACAATCCATCAAGTCCGTCGTGCTGGCCGACTGGCTGACTTCTGCGTGGATGGAATTCAAAGACTTGCCAAATAAATAAATATAACAAAAAACACATCCAAAATTAGACATACCCCTAAATAAGTTATTATAGGTAATTTGCGAAGAGTTTTCTTCTCTCTCCCAGATTGCCTGCTGTTTAAGGTCAATACATTATGCCTAGCAGAGGCTAGCATCGGTTCATTCCACTCTGCCTGATGCACTTCCATGCCTATCACAGCAAGCCTAATGTAATCCGTTTGGATTTATTGAAGGATTTCTGTGACAAACCTGCCAGAGCTTCTAGCCCTTTTTTCACAACCACTGTTATCTCCTCTTTGAGTCCTGAGCACAGTTTATCTTTCCTCAGAAAGACAGATATGGAGGCTCTTAAGGGGTACACACTCTCTAGCCAAGGATGAAAAATCAAGTCCAAACACTAACTCAAATGAGGATTTATTTTGCAAGTTCTCAGCTACTGGGTCAGTCTGTCTGATTTCTAAATAGTTCCTGCTTTTGTTAAGGAAATTTCCTGCTTTGAAGAAAACAGTAGAGGGTAGGAAAGCTAGGTGGGATGAGGGGCAGAAACTTGGATTGGAAATAACTGATAAAGAGATGCCTTTCCTTTCAAAGCCAACCAAAAGGAAGCTTTTGTTGTTGTAAAACTAGTCTAATGTCAATTAAGCTTAAAATGATTTACTTTTAGGAGAATACAAACCAAAGGAATTTGCTAAGAAGCTTTAACAGTTATAGCTCTATTAAAAAAAAAGATAAATAAATACACCCCTGTTGTATAAGTTAAACATGAAATATTTCAGCTCTAATTCTAGTTGATCCTAGAGGCGCATGATCAAGTGTGGACCTTGGATGTCGCACACTGAAGTTTAACTCTTTCTCTACACAGACCAGGACAAAATTTAGTAACAACACACACATCTGGGGCTCAGAAGTCTAACAACATTTCCTGTCTTGAGCATTGCCAGGAATTGGAATTGAGGACTAAACAGTTTCCAAACGTGTCTGAATGGTTAAATTAACATCACAAAGCACCAGCTTGAAAGCAGATATAAATCCTACAAGTGAATCTCCTGCCACACCTCAGTGGATTAACTTGATTTTTAAAATTACTTTTTCCCTTTTCACATGCAAGAAAACTGTAACACAGAGAGGTGCAGAGAGCAGGCTGGGTCCATGTTATTCTATTCACCCTACAGATGAGAAAACTCAGGCTTAATGAGGTTAAATATATTGCTCAAGTTCACCTATCTAATGTTTTTGGTTTTTTGGAGACTATGAATATATCTAGTTTAATAAAGATGTGTCCCAATAGCCTTAACTATCAGAAACTTCCTTCTCTGAGCACAAAGTGAAGGCATAGGACTGTCCTTGCAGGCTGACATTTGTACAAGCTAGAGCTGACTATTGCTGGCCCTTCAGCTGCCAGCTCTTTCTGCCAGCGTTGCTGGGTCATGAAGGTGTTTTGCCAACTTATAATAAGTGACTGAACTAGATCAGAAGACAGCTAAAGAAAGTCTAAACCAGGGAAGTGGTAACAGGAGCAGAACCGAGTTAGATTTGAGAAGTGTTTTGGAAACAATATTTGGGACTGACCAGAGGTCAGCTTTCATCATACGCTCACATCCTCTTTGGGAAATATCTTGTGGTTTGTGGGTATCAGCTCCAGAGGTACCACTTCATATTATTTACACTCATATGATCTATAAGTGAGTGTTTAAGAAATAGTTCCCAGTCATATTTGATCTATAAGTATTAATAATAAACTTTCAATTGTTTTCTAGATGCATAGATTTTATGACCAAACTAAACAATGGCTGGATTTCTGCTTTAGACAAATGAAATATCAGAAGACTAGACTATATGCTCCCTGATGTGTCTTAGTGATATAACTCTTGATGAACACAGCCCTTGACAAAGCCTACTAGCCACACCACTGTTGCACTAGTCCGGCTGTCAGCTTTTTTTGTTGTTGTTGGCAGTTACTAGATTATTCCCAAAGTGTTCAATGACTTTAAAAGCCATTCCCTTATCATGTAACCATTACAGTTATAACACAGCAAACACACTCTACTAGGACTATCTTGTTGAACATTAATTGTGCAATCATTGTAAAAATCAAGACACCTGTGGAGGTGAGTGTTCCCTTCATCCATCCTCTTTTTAGCAGCATCTTCATCCTCCTATTGAAAAAGAGCTTCTTACATGTGACATCATCATTATACAATTAATTATACAATTAATCTTCATTATTCTCGGATTTTGTTATTACAAATTTTAGAGCATACAAGCCCAAATATTAAGAACTGACTCTATTTGTTTTATAGATAAAAACAGGATTTTCTGTTTTGCAAAACAGATTTCTAAAACTGTATCATAGAATAAGTACTATTAAAAACGGTTGAGGGCTTCCCTGGTGGTGCAGTGGTTGGGAGTCCGGGAAGATCCTGGCACGTGGATCTTGTATGCTCTAAAAAGTCCCCCCACAAACACTGAAGTAGCAAATACTGAACTATTGCTTCTAAGGGATATACAAGGTTAGATTCTCCCAAGCCTCTGCACACAACATTGTCTTCAGCCTAAACACCATTTCCACCACTATCCTAGAACGTTTCTTTCTTAAGCTGAAATGGTGCAAAGTGAAAAAGCAATTACCTTAGGACACATCTTGCTAATGTATGAACAAAATAAATCAAGATAAAACACAGATGCTCAGACACAGTTTAGAGCTATGGCAGCTTGATGCTTAGATGCTGAGTGTAGTTCCAGGGAAGGAGCTTGGCGATGCCACTCTCACTGCTCTAGGCATCGGTTATGGTGCTGTTGGCCACAGGTTCAATGTTAATGAACCAACAATATGGCACATCCAGAAAAAGGAAGAGGAAATTTGTGATCTGTTTGTGAGGCCACAAGAGAAAGAGTGAAATTAACACCCAGACGCAAGATAAAGCACGGGAACCAAGGAAAAGTGACCTAATCTGTGGATTTGTGACCTGATCACCAAGAAAAAAGTGTAGTGGACAAGTCTGCTGTGAGGCTGAAAGCCAAAGAAATTTCTGGCTACGTCATGTCACCCATGGTCACAGTAAACCCTCCTTGACTAGTACTGGGAAGCTTGCACATTTCAAAAGGTGTTTATGTTGTGAAATCATTGAACTTGCAGGAGGAACAGATTTTGCAGATCAGGAAAATGAAGAAGAATTTAAAAAAAAGAAAACCTCCTCTGCATTAAGAAGAAAGAGGGTTTTGTGAAAGAGCAAGTCTTCTACTCTGATGAGACAGGCTAGTTTCAGGAAGATATTGACAAACAAATAATATGCAGGTTTCCCCCGCTTTTCAAAGTTCACTTTATTTAAATAAATAAATAAATAAAATAAAAACACAATAATGCAAAAAAACCAAAACATGGCACTAAATAGAACAGGAAAAGGGCAGTTGTTTCCTGAAACAGAGCTAAAACACCTTGTTTTCCCTCAGCTGGGAACCTTCGCATCAGGTGACTCAATTCTTTGTCACTCAGTGCACATCGGCGAACGACCATGAAAGATCGGTAGGTATTGAGTTGGAGTTACAAATAAATTTGAGTGAGCAGGCAAATTTGTATTTAAATTTAACTGTTTAAAATGGCATCCAAGAGTAGTACTGAAGTGCTACCTAGCCCTTTATGCTAGGCACTTTATGCCCCTTCGCTTTTACAAAAGGTCTACATTAGTACCTCTTTTGGTTAGCTGAAATAAATCTGAAGAGGATTTTCACTTTTATGAAAAAAAGGTGAAAATAGGGTTCAACTTTTGTTTTGCAGCAAGCTGTTCAAAGCATGCACCCAGAGCCGCGGAGCGGCTGGACTCGTGAGCCATGGTCGCTGAGCCTGCGCGTCCGCGGAGCCTGTGCTCCGCGGTGCCTGTGCTCCGCGGCCGGAGAGGCCCACGTACCGGAAAAAAAAAAAAAAAAAAAAACACAAAAAACGGTTGATTCCGTAATAAAATAAATACTACAACAAATACATAATTTAAAAAATTAAAATCACCCAATTTCATAAAACACTGGGTGAAAGAAAATTAAACTTTTAAAAACTAATTTCCTCTGCTGAATTGCTCAAAGCTGTTGAAATAATAATCTGTAAAGACAAATTGTACTTATCTTTGTCTGAAGTCTTTTTAATACCTGTGTGCTGTGGAATAGTAAAAAAGATTTCTCAATACTTTTTGTGGACAAAGCATCATTTTAAACACTTTTCTATATTAACACACTTGATCTTCACAGTGACACTGTGAGGATATGGCTTATTTATTAGACCATTTTCAAGATGAGGTAATTAAAGCAAAGAAGTGTAAAGCATCTTGCCCAAAGCAACAACTAGCATTGATTAGAGCCCCAAAAAACTGGCTTTATTCTGTACTCTAAATATTATATTTTACTAAACATTTTTAAGAAAATAATGTCCTAAACATGAAGGATCAAACATGGATCTTAGAGCTCAAAATTCAAGGTCTTTTGTAATTTGACCTTGACACATCTGTGCAGGTCAAGGACAGGTCCCTTTTCCCTTAAACAACTTCACTTCAGTAAAACCATTCATTCACTGACCAAGTCTCATGCTTTCTGCCACTGCCCACCTGCCACACTCAGGTGCTAAGCATCCTTTTCTCCAGCAATTCAATTCCAATTACTCAGTGAAACCTCTCCAGACCTTTCCAACAAAGAGAAGGGGAAAAAACAACTAATATCTGTTGTGACACCTTATTACTGTCACTTGTTTTAATTGCAATGTGGAGAATGGCTGGAAGAGGGAGTGGAGTGTATGTAGGGATTTATTAGGTTCAGAGATTTGCTTAGTAGCCCTATCTTGAGTATATATTCTGATTTTCTAACCATACTCCTTGAAGACTGGGGTAAAGGATTCTGTTTATTTCCCCTGTAAGATATGGAACCATATTTTAGTGATAGGAAAATCACTGCCCATAAAAATGTAATACACATTTTGTTATTGTATATATTAGAAAGCCAAAATAAAGTGAATATATGTTTTAACCAAAAAATATGCTTACATATACAAGTGTCTGTTGAAGTTTTTAATACCTCCTTGAAAATGTAGTATTTAACTTGGAAAGAAATAAATGATCAATTGAACACTTTCTTTCTTTCTTTCTTCTTTCTTTCTTTCTTTCTTTCTTTCTTTCTTTCTTTCTTTCTTTCTTTCTTTCTTTCTTTCTTTCTTTCAACAATAAACATGAAATAATGCTTGTTAAACAAAATATAGTGGAAAAAAGAGTTCTTAAGTGTGTGTCATTTGAAGCTAAGCATGAGCTAACAGATTTTGAGTAATCTTTCACCCTTTCATGTAAATAGAAAAAAGATATATTTTAGAGCAAGTCAGAATTGGACACCTGTAATTTTCATCTGCTTTTGGAAATAAGCCAACTATAAGAGAAGATATTGAAAAAGACTTGGATAGTGATCAAATTTGCATCCACAACAAAGGCATATACATCTGGCCAGAATTTAAACTTAATAAAATTTGATAAATGTCTTTTTCCTTCCTGCATTTAGGAAGAAGTGGCAGTTTATCATCCATAAATATGTATTTGGCTCATTTTTCTCACTTTTATTGTACATGTAGAAAATGTATACTTCCAGTTGAGTAGACAGAGGCACTTCTTTTACCTAGCATGGATTGGTCTTTATTCTGGATGTGAATTTCCCTTCACTAAGATGAGACGCACCATGAAACTTGGTGTCAAAGAGGTCTGGGTTCCAGCTGTACCTTCCAGATGAAGGTCAATGAGATAACTCCTAATCCCTCTGTATTAGTGCTCTTTGTTGCTGAAATAAATTACTACAAACTTAGTAATTTAGAACAACACAAATTTATTCTTTTACAATTCTGGAGGTCAGAAGTTCTAAACTCAAAGCATTGGCAGGGCTGCATTCCTTCTGGAGACCATAGGGGAAGATCTAGTCCCTGGCCTTTTCCTGTCTCTGGAGACCACCTGCCTTCTTTGGCTCATGGCCTCATCCTTCACCTTCAAGTCCAGCAGCACAACATCTTCAAATTTATCTCCCTTAACCTCTGCTTTCATCACATCTCCTTCTCTAATTCTTCTTCCTCTTTCTTTTATAAGGACCTTTGTAATTACACTGGGCCCCCCCAGCTAATTCAGAATAATCTTTCCATCTGAAGACCCTTAAGTCACATACATTTTTGCCAGGCAAGGTAATATATTGACAAGTTCCAGTGATTATGTGGATATCTTTGGGAAGACATTATTCTGTGTACTAGACTATCTGAGTCTCCTTTTCATCATATATAAAATGGGCACCATAAACAGTTATTCACATACACGGTTGAAATGAACTCAACATACAACTTGGCAGATAGAGGACACTCAATTCCACAGAATTATTGTGTGAGAGTATGTGCAGTGATGGTTTATTTATCTTACATTGTCTCAGAATAAAGTATTCTACTGATAAACACTTTCTATATGTTTAATATTTTAAGCTCTTAATTTTATATATTTATTGTAATGATTTTAAAAGGGGAAGCTTTCTAAGTTATATTACCATTTCTCTTAGTCTATAACATTGTAAAGAGAGGATAAAACTTTAGAATCAAATAAACATGGGTTTAATCTGTTCCCTCACTTATCAGCTGGGTGGCCCTCAGCTACTTACTTAACTCCTCTGAGTTTTCTTCCATTTTTGAAAAACAGAAATAGTAGCATTTATGCCTTAGGGAGGATTGAATTAGGAAAGAAAAATCTATATTAGTTTCCTAGGGCTGCTGTTAACAAATTACCACAAACTTGAAGGTTTAAAAAAACAAAATTTACTCTATCACAATTCTGGAGGCCAGAAGTCTGAAATCAAGACGCTGATAAGGTCATGTTCTAGGGGAGAATGTTTCTTCCAGCTTCTGGTGTTCCTTGGCTTGCGGTAGCATAACCAGTCTCTGCATCCGTCTTCTTTGTGTACTTTCCTGTGTCCTCTCTTCTTATGAAGACATCAGTTATTGAATTTAGGACCCATCCTAAATCCAGGATGATCTCATCTTAAGGTCCTTAACTAATTACATCTGTAAAGATCCTATTTCCATCTAAGGTTACATTTTGAGATTCTAGGTGGATATGAATATGGGGGAGGCACTGTTCAGCTCACTACAATGTCTTTAACACAAAATGTTTTCTTTGTTGTTTTCCTTTTATTATCTAAATCTTATTACCTTGAATCATAGCACTCCACACTTTATTTATTCAATAAATAACGATTGCAATGGACTCAATGATTATGTCCTATAAAATTCATATTTTGAAACCCAAATCCCCAAAGTGATGGTATTTAAAGTTGGGGCCATTTAGAGGTAATTAAGTCATGAGGGTGGAACCTACATAAATGGGATTAGTGCCCTTATAAGAAGAAGCCAAGGAGCTAGCTAGTTTTTTTCCCCATCATATTAGGAACCTGGAAGAGGGCTCTCACCAGAACCCAACCTGGCTGGCACTCTGATATTGGACTTCCAGCCTCCAAGACTGTGATAAATAAATTTATGTTGTTTATAAGCCACTTAGTTTATGGTATTTTGTTGTAACTGCCTGAACAGACTAATACACGTAGTAAGTACCAGCAGCTAAAGGCCCTGTGCTCAAATTTTCTTAATTTTTCCAAAGCTAAATTACCTCAGATTACTCCTTTTCTCTTGCTATTTTTCATGTCCTTCATTGCCCTCCGATTTCACACCCCTCCTTTCCAGATTTTGGTTCTTGCTCTCTTAGTCTGTGAACCTTGTGTTGCCTGGAGGAATGTGTCTGTTCCACACCTCACATGGGTTCCTTGGCTAAGTATGGCCTCTGGCTTAGTTTTTATAACAGAATTTCTTCTCCTGTCATCAGCCCCGCACTAATTATTAGGTCCTATCTTAACCTCTTGGGCTGGATTCCTGTCTTGATATGTATAAAGAGAGATGCAAAGAATTAAACATACTGGTGATTTAGAAAGGGAGTCTGAGAGGTGAAAACACCTGGAAGAAGGGTTATAAATGTAAGGGTACTCATCACAGGGAGCATCAAATGTAGGGACCCAGAGAGGGGACAGAATACTGTATGTTGAGGGAGGTACAGGTGTTGCTTTTGGTGCCATGGAAGTAAATGAGGTGAAAGCAACAGGCTTGTGCAATTTCATGAAGACCTTTATATGCTGTGTGAAGAGGAATGTCACCTGCCATATCAGTAAAGAAAGGATTTTGCTGCCATCAAGCCCTCAGCCAGTGGAACTGCCCCCGACTGTGTACTCTGAGGAGACTTAGGATGGGAAAGAACAGAATACTGGTCCTAGATAATTAAGGTTCACTAGATAATTAAGGTGCATATCAAAGGAAAGATTTCAGTGAGCCCAGACAATTGCATCTTCTCATACATAGACAAGTGCTAAATTCATTAACTTGAGATGTCTGGTTTTCTTTAATTAACAGTAATATTTTGATGTTCTGGCTACGTGGGTTTGTTTGTTTGTTTTTGCAAAAACTTCTATATATTCTGGCTCCTTCCATACCTCTTTGGAGGAGTCCCTCAGAGCTATCCGAGAGGTTGTCTTCCAGGATTAAGTCCTCAGGAAGTCTGCCAAATAAAACATAATTCTCAACTATTAGGTTGTGCTTTTTTTTTTTTTTTTTTTTTTTTTCAGTTGACAGCTATGTGCATTGACAGACTCAGGCAGCTCCTTGACCTGCTGAAAGAAGTTTCCCTTTGATGGTCTCCACCTCTCAGTAAGCCCTTGGAGGTGTTAGCTGTTTTTTTGTACCTAGTGGCCAAGCAGGTATATAATCAGAAAATCTACAGCAAGAGATTACTTTGGAAAAGGGGCTACCTGATACAGATTACTGTAGTATTGCTGATGAGAAATGTTGACCCAAAGCTAACTATTGGAATGAAATGGGGATTCCAAGCATATGAGACCTGCCTTTATGCAGGTCTAGCACTTGGAAATCTAGCACTTGTGATAGGCATTAAACAAGTACTTATCTAAATATTTAACAAACTCCTTGATTCTAAGACATATATTGCTCTTTCTTCTGTTGTAACATCTCTGAAATGACAAGGCATCTTATGATCACTGATGGCCTGCCAGTAATTGTGATGTAGTAGTTATAATTAATTGACTATGCAAAGACATTAAAAATTCCAGAATGGGTGACAGCATCCAGGAACAGGCAAGAGTGAAACACTTTTTTAAGAGACACTACACCATCAACATTCCTGATGACACAGAAAAAGTTATTGTGTGGGCAAATATAGACACCAACCATTCTGACTTGAAAAGTATTTCAAATTATTTGGGCTCTGAGTGAATATAAAGATGTTTTATAAATACTTTAATCAATGTCTTTGTTCTTTTCTACTTTTGCAAAAGAGAGGGGAATATTATAAAAAAGATAGGTGTATATATGGCTAAAGAGGTCTTTTAATAAGTATAAAATCAAAATTCCAAGTTATAAAAATGGAAATGCCATAGTTTAATTGGTAATGTTTTTTTCTAAATAATGTTTCTCAAAAGGAATAGATTTCAATTTGATGAAGCACGGCAATAATGATCACAATTGCATTTGTGTTGTAAAGAGGTATAGAATGAAATGAAAGTCTAAAATGGAGAAATAATAAACTTAGTCTTATAATTTAAGAAGGGTTATCCTGAGGACGTGGCATTAACATATTGATTGCAGACTTCTGGCTTCCAGAACTGTGAAAGAATAAATTTCTTATTTTAAACTACCAAGTTAGTGGTAATTTGTTACAGCAGCCACAGGAAATTAAATGCCTAGGGTGAGAAGAGAAGCAGGACTGGGTTTGAATGAGAAACTCCAACATGTAAAATCCTCTATAAATGGAAAAGTTGACAAAGAAGGAAGAAATTAACAGAAAAAGAGAAGTGTGGTGTCATGAAAGCCAAGGATAAAATGCTTCCAAAGGGAGGGAGTTGACAACTGTATCAAAAATTGCTGAACTATGAAGTAACATGACTCTAAATAGTGATCCTGGATTTAGCTACATGGAGGATATTAGGACCCATATAAATATAAAACAGGATGTGTAACAGGAATTAAGTTTTACAGAGTATCTCCCTGAGTATTATTCCCTTCCCCTTAGTAACAACTCATGTTTATGACTTACTTATAACAAATAAAATGTGATGCTTTGTGACTTCTAAACTAGTTCATAAAAGATTACTCTCACTTTGCTTGTTGGAACTCTTGTGCAGGAGTCTTGAGCTGCTATGCTGTGAGGAAGCCCAAACAGTCCTTGCAGTGAGACCATATGGAGAAGGAGAAAGCCTGTAACTACATGAAAAGAGGTTTTAACCAGACTCCAGCTGACTGAATATCATAAGAGACTCCAAACCAGAACCAACCAGGTGAACCCTTTCTCCTGACTTGAAAGAGCTGGAGAGAAAATAAAGTATGTTTCTATATTAAGCCACTGGTAATTCATATGGGAATAGTAATCAAAACATGGGATAAACAGTTAAGTGATGAAAGACAATATGCTTCCATAGTATGAATCTGTTCAAAATAAGCAAAAAAAGAGAATTTCAGAGCTGCATTGAATCATTTAATTTTGCTGAGACAAATTTATACTTGAAAAATTTTCATACCAAAGTTTCTGTCACATTTCATTCTGGGATGTATCAGAAGGTTGTTTTATTTTCTCATAAAATTAACAGTGGATAGAACTTACACACACAACTTAATATTTTTTTAATATCTTTATTGGAGTATAATTGCTTTACAATGGTGTGGTTGTTTCTGCTGTATAACAAAGTGAATCAGCTATACATATACATATACCACCATATGTCCTCCCTCTTGCGTCTACCTCCCATCCGCTCTATCCCACCCCCCTAGGTAGACACAAGGCACCAAGGTGATTTCCGTGTGCTATGCGGCTGCTTCTCACTAGCTATCTATTTTACATTTGGTAGTGTATATATGTACATGTCACTCTCTCACTTCATCCCAGCTTATCCTTCCTCCTCCTTGTATCCTCAAGTCCATTCTCTACATCTGCGTCTTTATTCCTGTCCTGCCCCTAGGTTCTACAGAACAATTTTTTTTTTTTTAGATTCCATATATATGTGTTAGCGTACTGTATTTGTTTTTCTCTCTCTGACTTACTTCACTCTGTATGACAGTCTATAGGGCCATCCAACTCACTACAAATAACTCAATTTCATTTCTTCGTATGGCTGAGTAATATTCTATCCTATACATGGACCACATCTTCTTTATCCATTCATCTGTCAATGGACAATTAGGTTGCTTCCATGTCCTGGGTATTGTAAATAGAGCTGCAATGAACATTGTGGTACATGTCTCTTTTGAATTATGGTTTTCTCAGGGTATATGCCCAGTAGTGGGATTGCTGGGTCATATGGTACTTCTATTTTTAGATTTTAAGGAATCTCCATACTGTTCTCCGTAGTGACTGTATCAATTTACATTCCCACCAACAGTGTAAGAGGGTTCCTTTTTCTCCAAACCCTCGCCAGCATTTAGTGTTTGTAGAATTTTTGATGATGGCCATTCTGACTGGTATGAGATGATACATCATTGTAGTTTTGATTTGCATTTCTATGAAGATTAGTGATGTTGAGCTTTCTTTCATGTATTGGTTGGCAATCTGTATGTCTTCTTTGAAGAAATGTCTATTTAGATCTTCTGTCCGTTTTTGAATTCAGTTGTTTGTTTTTGTGATATTGAGCTGCAAGAGCTACTTGTATATTTTGGAGATTAATCCTTCATCTGTTGCTTCATTTGTAAATATTTTCTCCCATTCTGAGGGTTGTATTTTCATCTTGTTTATCATCTACTTTTCAGTGAAAAAGCTTTTAAGTTTCATTAGATTCCATTTGTTTGTTTTTTTTTTTTTAATTTCCATCTCTCTAGGAAGTGGGTGGAAAAGGATCTTACTGTGATTTACGTCATAGAATGTTCTGCCTTTGTTTTCCTCTAAGAGTTTTATTATGTCTGGCCTTACATTTAGGTCATTAATTCATTTATTTTTGTGTATGGTGTTAGGGAGTGTTCTAACTTCATTCTTTTACATGTAGCTGTCCAGTTGAACCATCACCACTTATTGAAGAGGTTGTCTTTTCTCCATTGTATATTCTTGCCTCCTTTGTCAAAAATAAGGTGACCGTATGTGCGGGGGTTTATCTCTGGGCTTTCTATCCTGTTCCATTGACCTATATTTCTGTTTTCATGCCAGTACCAAACTGTCTTGATTACTGTTGCTTTGTAGTATTGTCTGAAGTCAGGGAACCTGATTCCTCCAGCTCTGTTTTTCTTTCTCAGAATTGCTTTGGCTATTCGAGTTCTGTTGTGTTTCCATACAAACTGAGAAAATTTTTGTTGTAGTTCTGTGAAAAATGCCATTGGTTTTTGATAGAGTTTGCACTGAATCTGTAGATTGCTTTGGGTAGTAAAATCATTTTCACAATGTTCACTCTTCCAATCCAAGAACATGGTATATCACTTCATCTGTTGGTATCATCTTTAATTTTTTCATCAGTGTCTTATAGTTTTCTGCATACAGGTCTTTTGTCTGCTTAGGTAGGTTTATTCCTAGGTATTTTATTGTTTTTGTTGCAATGTAAATGGGAGTGTTTCCTTAATTTCTCTTTCAGATTTTTCATCATTAGTGTATAGGAATGCAAGAGACTTCTGTGTATTAATTTTGTATACTGCTACCTTACCAAATTCATTGATTAGCTCTAGCAGTTTTCTGGTAGCCTCTTTAGGATTCTCTATGTATAGTATCATGTCATCTGCAAAGAGTGACAGCTTTTCTTCTTCTTTTCTGATTTGAATTCATTAATTTATTTTTCTTCTCTGATTCCTGTGGCTAAAACTTCCAAACTATGTTGAATAATAGTGGTGAGAGTGGGCAACCTTGTCTTGTTCCTGATCTTAGTGGAAATGGTTTCAGTTTTTCACCATTGAGAATGATGCTGGCTGTGAGTTTGTCATATATGGCCTTTATTATGTTGAGGTAAGTTTTCTCTATGCCCACTTTCTGGAGGGTTTTTATCATAACTTGGTGTTGAATTTTGTCAAAAGCTTTTTCTGCATCTATTGAGATGATCATATGGTTTTTATCCTTCAGTTTGTTAATATGGTGTATCACATTGTTTGATTTGGGTATACTGAAGACTACTTGCATTCCTGGGATAAACCTCAACTGATCATGGTGTATAACCTTTTAATGTGCTGTTGGACTCTGTTTGCTAGTATTTTATTGAGGATTTTTGCATCTATGTTCATCAGTGATATTGGCCTGTAGTTTTCTTTTTTTGTGACAGCTTTTTCTGGTTTTGATATCAGGATGATGGTGGCCTTGTAGAATGAGTTTGGGAGTGTTCCTCCCTCTGCTATATCTTGGAAGAGTTTGAGAAGAATAGGTGTTAGCTGTTCTCTAAATGTTTGAGAGAAATCGCCTTTGAAGCTGTCTGGTACTGGGCTTTTGTTTTTTGGAAAATTTTTTAATCACAGTTTCAATTTCAGTGCTTGTGATTGGTCTGTTTATATTTTCTAGTTCTTCCTGGTTCAGTCTTGGAACATTGTGCTCTTCTAAGTATTTGTCCATTTCTTCCATATTGTCCATTTTATTGGCATATCGTTGCTTGTAGTAATCTCTCATGATTCGCTGTACTTCTGCAGTGTTTGTTGTTACTTCTCCTGTTTCATTTCTAATTCTATTGATATAGAGTATTCTCGGTTTTTTTCTTGATGAGTCTGGCTAATGGTTTATCAATTTTGTTTATCTTCTTAAAGAATCAACTTTTAGTTTTATTGATCTTTGTTATCATTTCTTTCATTTCTTTTTCATTTATTTCTGATCTGATCTTTATGACTCCTTTCCTTCTGCTAATTTTGTGGGTTTTTTCTTCTTCTTTCTCTAATTGCTTTAGGTGTAAAGTTAGATTGTTTATTTGAGATGTTTCTTGTTTCTTGAGGTAGGATTGTATTGCTATAAACTTCCCTCTTAGAACTGCTTTTGCTGATCCCATAGGTTTTGGGTCATCGTGTTTTCATTGTCATTTTTTTCTAGGTATTTTTTGAGTTGCTCTTTGATTTCTTCAGTGAGCTCTTGGTGATTTAGTAGTGTATTGTTTAGCCTCCACGTGTTTCTATTTTTTACAGATATTTTTTCTCTACTTGATATCCAGTCTCATAGCATTGTCATCAGAAAAGATAACTGATGCAGTTTCAGTTTTCTGAAATTTACCAAGGATTAGTTTGTGACCCAAGATATGCTCTATCATGGACAATGTTCCATGAGCACTTGTGAAGAAAGTGTACTCTGTTGTTTTTGGATGGAATGTCCTATAAATATCCATTAAGTCCATCTTGTTTAAAGTATCATTTAAAGTTTGTGTTTCCTTATTTATTTTCATTTTGGATGATGTGTCCATTGGTGAAAGTGGGGTGTTAAAATCTCCTACTATTGTGTTACTGTCGATTTCCCCTTTATGGCTATTAGCTTTGGGCTTATGTATTGAGGTGCTCCTATGTTGGCTGCATAAATCTTTGTGTTCCCGTGGATAAGGCTGGATCTTGTCTTTCTGTTGGGCAGGACTGCATCATGTGGTGTGTTTTGGGGTGTCTGTGAACTTATTATGATTTAGCCAGCATCTCTGCTAATGGCTGAGGCTGTGTTCCTGTCTTTCTAGTTGTTTGGCATAGGGTGTCCAGCACTCTAGCTTGAGGGTCATTGAGAGGAACTGGGTCTTAGCGTTGAGATGGAGATTTCTGTGATAGCTTTCGCCATTTGATATTACGTGGGGTGGGAGTTTCTCTGGTGGACCAATGTCCGGAACTCAGCTCTCCCACCTCAGGTGCTCAGGCCTGACAACCAGCTGGAGCACCAAGACCCTGTCAGCCACATGTCTCAGAAGAAAATGGAGAAGAGAAAGGAAAGAAAGAAAGAAAAAATAAATTTATGTAAATAAAAAATTAAAAAATATTATTAAAAATAAAAAATTACTTTAAAAAAACAGAACAAAAGAAGAGAGCAATCAAACCAAAAAACAAATACACCAATGGTGACAAGCACTAAATACTATAGAAAAAAAAGAGAAACAACAACGGACAGACAGAACCCTAGGAGAAATGGTAAAAGCAAAGCTATACAGACAAAAATCACAGAAAGAAACACACACACACACACTCACAACAAGAGAAAAAGGAAATAAAATATTATATAAATATAAAGAAAAAAGGAAAAGAGCAACCAAACCAAATCTTTAAACAAATCTACCAATGATAATAAGCTCTAAATACTAAACTAAGCTAAACATAAAACCAGAAACAAATTAGATGCAGAAAGCAAACCCCAAGTCTACAGTTACTCCCAAAGTCCACTGCCTCAAATTTGGGATGATTCGTTGCCTATTCAGTTATTCCAGAGATGCAGGGTACATCAACTTGATTGTGAAGATTTAATCCACTGTTCCTGAGGTTGCTGGGAGAAATCTCCCTTTCTCTTCTTTGTTCGCACAACTCCTGGAGTTCAGATTTGGATTTGTCCCTGCCTCTGCATGTAGGTCACCTGAGGTCATCTGTTCCCTGCCCAGACAGGATGGGGTTAAAGAAGCAGCTGATTAGGGGTCTCTGGCTCACTCAGGCCAGGAGGAGTAAAAGGTATGGCATGTGGGGCGAGCCTGCGATGGCAGAGACCAATGTGACATTGCAACAGCCTGAGGTGCACCATGTGTTCTCCTGGGTAAGTTGCCCCTGGATCACAGGACCCTGGCAGTGGTGGGCTGCACAAGCTCCTGGGAGGGGAGGTGTGGATAGTCACCTGTGCTCGTACACAGGCGTCTTGGTGGCGGCAGCAGCAGCCTTAGCGTTTCATGTCCATCTCTGGTGTCGCGCTGATACCTATGGCTCACTCCTGTCTCTGGAGCTCATTTAGACTGTGCTCTGAACCCCCTCTCTTCGTGCACTCTAAAACAATGGTCGGTTGCCTCTTAGGCAGTTCCAGACTTTTTCCCGTACTGTCTCCCGGCTAGCTGTGGCACACTAGCCTCCTTCAGGCTTTCTTCATGCAGCTAATCATAGTCGTCTCCCTGGGATCTGACCTCTGAAGCCTGAGACTCAGCTCCCAGCCCCCACCTGCCCTGGCGTGTGAGCACACAAGCCTCTCAGGCTGGTGAATGCTGGTTGGCACTGATCCTCTGTGTGGGAATCTCTCCACTCTGCCCTCTGCACCCCTGTTGTTCTGCTCTCTTCCATGGTGCTGAAGGATCCCCCACGACCATCCCCTGTCTCCACCAGTGAATGCACTTCCTAGTGTGTGGAAACCTTTTCTCCTTCACAGCTCCATCCCAGAAGCGCAGGTTCCTTCTCTATTCTTTGTGTCTGTTTTTCTTTTTTGTTTTGCCCTACCCAGGTATGTGGAGAGTTTCTTGCCTTTTGGGAAGTCTGAGGTCTTCTGCCAGCATTCAGTAGGTGGTCTGTAGGAGTTGTTCCACCTGTAGGTGTATTTTTGATGTATTTGCGGGGAGGAAGGTGATCTCCATGTCTTATTCCTCTGCCATATTGAAAGCGTTAATTTAATTTTTAATTTTCATCACATACATAACATCATTCTTGAATTCGGGTTGACAAAACATAAAAAAATATTTTTTTGTACCAATCCCAAACCTAAATGGATGTTTATGCTAAATCTATAATCTCTTATCAAAATCCATTGAGTCTAAACATAATTCAAAATTCAGTTAAAAAAATATGTAACTCTTCTAACAGGATCTAAGGTAGTACCTCCCAATCTAATATAATAAAGTGATATAGCAAAATGTATTATATTCACACTAGTTTGGATAAATATAGACGACAAGTGACTTCATATCAGTTCACTGGTTTTCAGCCAAAAGAATTTGAAAAAAGATATGGTTTTCATGAAATTTTGGATTTTGGAATCTTGAATAAGTGATTGTGAACCTACACTTGTCCCCTCTACCCCTCCCCACCACCATAACTAAACAACTGAGCCCTAGTGTTGAAAACACATGTTTGTTCTATTATAAATTAATCATCAGCATACTCAAGGGGGCCCTTGAAATTGCTTGGCCGTTCCAAGTTTTTCTGGTCTCTCAAAATTTCAATCAAACTGTTATTCTCTTTGTTTTTAGTAGTTGACTCCATGTCGTAATTTCTAATGAAAATAAAAGCAATTAAGAGGAGACTTTCTCATGTTTCTGATACTGAACATGACTCTTGCTATAATAAAGACATTTCCTATATCTCCTACTTAAGGCCAGTTTTACCTTATGCTTTTAATCCTATTCCCATCTACCTTCACAGGAATTTTATGCTACCGATTTGTCCTTTTATATATTAAACAAGATAACTCTTAGTTTTCTGTTTTGATTTTTGATTACTAGATGAGTGATGGTGACCTAGATAACCCTGGAACATTGAAAGATAAATAAACTTATGAGATTAAGTTTGTTTATGTGTTTGTGAGTAGTTTGTATGTAGGTGGCTGAATGGATAGAGCTGGAACTATCAATTTATAAGTTATCTATCAAGGTTATTGAAAATTTTGACTTTTGACAAGAGGGAGCATATAGAGTGAAAAGCGAAGAGGATTTATATATGGGTCATGAGTTAAATAATCAGGAAGTTAGGACGCTTTTGAAAGAAACTAATAAAAAGTGTCCAAAGAGGAGGAAAATCAAGGCACCACACTCCATACAGAAATTATACACAAACCTTCCAGAAATTTGACTGTAAAAGGGAAAGTTAGAGCTATAGAGTTGTAACTGGAGAAGAATGAGGGGAATATGTAAGGATTGTTTTTATTTATTCTTCTAATGTGGGAGAACACTATCATATGTTTACAAATGTGTTCCTTTCAGGGAATCATGAAGTCCTAATTATGGTTATGGTCATAAAACTGATTATGTCCTATTATTAATTATGTCCTATTAATTAGTCTATAATTATAGTCAAGAAAGCTATTAAGTCCTATTAAATCTATTAGGCTGGGAGATTAGAAGTTGAATAAATCATATTTGTTGCCCTCAAAATTGTCACACACAAGTGAACTTGCTATCTAGCATTTTTGTTACAGAATTTTGTCACTGTACCTGTATGATTTTGGGTATAAATGCCCCTAAAAAGTGGTAAGGGAGAGAAAATTGAAGACATCTTAAGAAAAGAAAAAAAGGAGCAACATAGTTATAAACATTGTACTTCATTGTGTGATTTATGATCAAGGTCTAAGACACATTTGAAGTTACAGACAATGAAAAGGAAAACAATATAAAACAAGGTGCCAGATCAGTGTGGTTATCTCAAAAGAGTCTCCAAATGGACAGACTGCAAAAACCTCAAATCTTTTCTATTAGAGTTGTATGATTCAGGACATCCTCTTAAAATATTATTTTCGGCAAATAGATTATTAATAAGTGGGATTTTAAAAACAGTTTCATTATAAGAATCGCTTTATGAGATAAAATATAATATAGAAATCACAGGACTCAATATCATTACCCAATAGAACCCCTTCTAGTGAGGTGTGTACTCTGAATTTTTCCACCGTCTGTCTGTGGGATAGTCTAATACATTTTAAAAAATATATTACTGATCTCTGCTGACCTTAGACTTTTTTAATAATGTGTTACAAACAAAAACAATTTCAGGAAAATTGTTGTATGCAAATATTTCCCAGATTTCATAAGTGAATGTTCAAAATGTATGTTTTAATTTATTTCTTAGTTTGACAAATATTGCTTATCTTTGAATTTCAAACCTTCTGGAGTGAGTGAAATAATGGATTTCTTTTTTGTTATCTCTAAGGAAGGATAATTACCGTGTAATATATGATCTGTTTATTGTTTCTATGGATGTTATCTAACCTTAAAAGTGAGTGATCAGCATGAAGCAAAGCAGATGCTGAAGTATCTGGTTTGTGTCTGTAAGTGAGTGTCCAAGAGCTATAATGTCCTCACACAACTGTGGGTCATCATCATGCCCACGGGCATTCTGTAAAGAGGCCCTTTGAGGCTGAAATCATTATCAGGCAATTATTTGGGAACTTTGAGATTAGAAAACAAAAACACATGAACTTTCTTATGTCTTTCATTTGGATCGTTCTGCATCATGCAAACAAAAACATAGAGACTGCAATGAATGATTATACCCAATTAAAGTATAAAACATTTAAGCTTTAGTTACAATGAATTGCAGATTTTATAGAAATTAACATTGAATTTTGTTTTCAAAGTTGATATGAATTTCACTTTTTCACTTTGTTAAGTTACTTGGGCTGGAACTGTGTTTTATAGACGTTGGTATAGGGTTCTCTATAAGTATATAACTCTGATAGAATGTTAACACTGTATTATTGTATTATAATGATCTGTTTCTGTACCTGTCTTTCCACTATGAATTCTTCAGGGTATAATTTCCATCTCGTTGTATCCAGGTGCCTCGTGCATGTCTTGGCAAATACTAAGTCCTCAATAAAATTCTTCAGTAAAAGATAAGTGTTTTATGTATCTGTCCATTATAAATACATATCACATACTAAATAAATAAATAAATAAATAAATAAATAAGAAAGAGGAGACCTTTTCATTTACAATATATTTTTCATGTCTCTCAGGATCTGGAATGAGAACATACTTAATAAAATATATTTATCCTACATTTTACTTAATTGTAATGTTTACATTGCTTTCCTCATACCCAAATTCTAAAATAAACCTAAAATCAGTTCTTATCTTACAGTTGTATCAAGTGTAAATGTAGATTCATATATGTCAGCAAGTCAGTGGATGTCTAGAAAATAATTCATAAAAAAGTGTGTTTACAACTTTATATTTAACTTCAGTGAATTGTTAGTGTGAGTTTTCCTTAGTGCATTTCTTATGAAGTATGAGAGAGTAAATCTTCTTACAATTTCATATTTAAAGCTTGAGCTGTCTTAAGAACTGCTCTATATAATAATTAAATATAGCGTTAGGAGACATCATTACTACCTATTGCCTTTCACGGAAGATGTTAGTGAATTCAAACTGTGGATTTGAACTTATAACTTAATTCAATGATTATGTCTTTCTCAGAATGCCTTTACAGATAATATGCTCTATAGTACCTCGTAACAGTTTTTATTAATTGAGATATGACTTACATACATTTACAGGCACTACTGAACGGCTTGGTTAATTTTTATATTTGTGTATACCCATGTAATCAATGTCAAGAACTTTGACCAACCTTGAACCACCCAGATCAAGGTCTAGAACTTCTCAAGAACCCTAGAAGGCTTCTATGTGTCTGCTCCCAGTCAGTTCTCCTCTCCACTATTGCACTGGAATAAACACACTGTCAATTACTTAAGTCAATTTTGTACTATATACGTGACCAAGGTGTTATTATAAATCTGAATTGCAGTTTTAGAATGCATAAGTAGAACAAACTCAGAAACTAATACAGACCAGGAACCCCTCTTTCTTTCAAGCATCTACTATTTCTTGACTCATTCAATATACAGCCCAAATCAAATTTTTTAAAAAGAAAATCTGTTTTTGAACTATCAGAGGATTTCTGCTTCTATTTCCTGTTTATCATGCAATGAAAATCTCATCAGTTATAAGTATCAAAAAGGGTCAGCCCCATGATGATGCAGAAAGACATTGTATTTCTAGATGGTTTTACTTTTACTAACCTTATGAGTGTGCTCTGTAAAGATCCCATAAACAAACAACAGAGTATGTTTTAGGTTTTATCACACTTCCATGACATATGTAAATAGAGATCAAATAATGCATTGTCTGCTTTGAAAACTTTTATTGGCTTCCTTTACACACCTGATTAATTTTATCACCAATTCCCTACTTTGGTGCTCCTATTACACTTGACTGGAGGTAATAGCACCTTTCTCACATTGCTCTATATTTTCAAATTTATTAGGAATTAAATGTAACTTTATTTATTTGAAATCATAGTCAGGTAAGCATTTTCTTTATTCCTCTTGACATCTTGCTGGCTATCATTTTCTAAGTGTTTACATTTAATCTATAGCTAAACAATTAATAACAAATCAGGTATATTGGCATCAACCCTTAATAAAGATATCAGTCATTCCATCTACATAATACAAGACACAGATTCATCATTTTTGCTCATTATACTCATTTGCAATAATATCTAACAATTTGAGGAAATTAGTTTTCAAAGCAAATGATGGGCCTAGAAAAAAGTAAAAAAGTTCTTTAAGAAGTAGAAAAAAAAGCTAGTAACAATACCCCATAACTTTATCCCTAGGACTAGTTTATTTTAGAATTGTATACAAAACCAACTAGATGGTCTGTCTCCCTCATGCTTATTCTTTTTCTCTACTTTTTCTTCATACAGGGGTCACTTAGTCATCAGTCTTCCTATTTCCATATGGTCTTTTTTCACATCCTTCCTTTTCCTCATTTCTTCAAAAGAGGAGTGAGATATTCAGCTGGGGAAATGGGAAAAGGAACTGTGATGCTAGACAAGCTCCTTTTACTAGGGGTTACAGCTCATTCAACAGATGCTCTGCTCTCTGCTCTACCCTATGGGATTTGTCTTTGGGGGTAAGTCTTGTGGTTGAACAGTTGTGCCAGCAGGCTACACTCCTCTCAGATCTAAACTTATATTTTTCACTAAGCATTATCACTAATAAAGGTAATGTATCATTTTGACTTTCATCTCTGCAATTCCTATGTCATTGCCACAATTGATTCTGAATGCAGATAGGGAAAGAGATATTATTTGTTAACTCTCCCCAAAAGTCACAACAATTCTTTTCTTGCATTTTCAATTTGTGTCTTTCCATTGACTTCCTCTTTTGTTACTTCTAAAAAATGTAAGTATGTGCTAGTGTACTATCAGTCCTACTATATTCTTTATATCTCTCTTTTTTCCCTCTTGTCTTTCTTTAGCATGAACCTTCTCAAAATTTATTTTGTATTTGCTCTTTCAATAGTTAAATCTCTCTGACTCCTCTAATTTCACCAAAACTACTTTTGGGAAGGTCTCCAAAGTTCCCTAAACCCTGTATCTTTTTATTAGTCATCATCTTCCTAGATAAAAGCAGGTTTAAACTTGGTTATAGAATTCCTGATGAAAAAGACAATATATCCAGTTCTATAAGGGTACATGCTTCCGAAAAAGTACTACAGTCTAAAATCAGTTTCCCATTCTTGGCTTTGTACAGAAAGCCCTGATAATGTAGTGAGCTCTTGTCACTTCAACAAGTACACTAACCCTGTAGAGTCTCTTGATAAAGGTGAGACAAAAGCAATCAGTGAAGGAGATTCTTCAGGTGTAGGTATGTCTCTGGTGTACGTAACAACTTAGAATACTGAAAGAACTAGATGAAGGAAGTGACGCTTAAGCAAGCATTTAATAAGTACCTCTTTGTTAGTCAGAATTTTGAGATTTGTCCTTTCTGAAATAACCAAGATTATCAGCATTCTGTGCCCCTGAATGAAGGTAATTGATCATGTTTTATAAATTCAAAATTTCATATTTTTATTCCTTAACCATCTTTTGGATTACTTTACATTCTGAATGTCTAGTGGTTTCCTATTTATCCTGCCAGTACATTACGTCCAGAAAGTTTAAAAGAGAACTTTCACCTGTGTCTCTCTCTGCCTTGAAACAACTTTGCTTGATATTTTTATCTTTTTTTGAGCTGGGAGATTTAATATTTCAATCACTTTTGATCCTCATTCATCTTTCATTATGCAGTGTTATAGAAATGTGTTTGATTTACAGCTACAAATGTGATGGGTTGAAAAGACAGAGACTGAATTTAAAGTTGAGAGAGGGCTATCAAAGATGGCTGTGAAAGATACTGAGGTTATTTGTCAATGTGAGAATGATAGAAAGTCTCAAATGATTCTTAGCAGAAACAGGGAGAAGTCAATTGAAAAGAGGAGAGGGGATAGTTTGGACCAGCTGCTCCAGCCATGGAATAAAAAAAAAAATCTTTCTGTGGGTGATTTTCCTAAGATTTATACTTCTGCATCTTCCTTTTCATAACATATTAGGTAAATATGAGGTTGTGAATATAAGGGAAAAAGCCAAAGATGCTCATATGCCAACCCTGATTCTACAGAATCAGAGTCCTAGAGGTTCAGATATGGTACAGCCCAGCTGTTCCATGGGGTCTTACAACTTAAGCCATATTGGTACAGCCATATGATATTCTTCTTAATTTTAAATTTAACATCGTGGATATTATATATTATCTGTTGCCTCCATAAAACTACAGCAATGACATTTCAACAGATCTAAAAGAAACTCATTAGTAATCCCTTTTCCAATTGCCCTCAAATAATGAAGTCTCCATTGGGAATGGACCTAAATCTTCTGGTAACTTTAAAAAAAAAACAAAAAGAAACAAAACAAAACAAAAAAATGGAAAACAACAACAAACCTAGATGTTCTTAATATTAGAAAGTTGTCAACACAAACCATTTTTTTGAAATCATTTGAATTATTGACCGATGTTGTTGGTCTTTCAAAGTATATGTATCAGCTTTGTGGCTTTATTTTTCTCTAGAAAAGCAATAATATTGTATATTATATTTTCTAGAATGAAACATGACTCTATGTTAAAGAATTTAACAAAACTGGATTTCATATTCCTAGTCTTGCTTGCTTCAGTGTTTGTTTTGATTTTAAAATTAATGTACTGTCTAGAAACTGATGAAGTCAAAAGAGAAAGTTTCATAACTAAAGCAAAACAAATATATGCATCAGAGATTTTGATAGTACTGTGGTAGAGTGTTGTCAAAAAAGGAAAGTTTAAAATTCATATTTAAATTTATTTCAACTCAGAATAGAGTGACTGACTACTTCTTTCTGGATTATTTACACTGATAAAGTTTCAAGGAAAACAAATTGCAATTAATTTAATTAACACAATTTCAAACCAACTTCTTTCAGTCAACATTATTAATGTATTTTAAAAAAGAAAAGTAAACTATTGACCAATTCTTAGGAAATTAATGAGTTTGTTGACAACAGTTGATTTCAAAATAGGTCCAAATAACTTACCAGCCAAATGGAAGGAACTAATTCAAATACCTTGGTATTTGAGGATTTGGGAAAAGGCTTGGAAAATTTGATTGAACTTTCTTATTTCCTCTACACATTTCTTATCCTTTAAAGCACTAAAGTTTTTTTTTGTTTGTTTTTTTAATAGATGCCAAATTCTTGAAGAAAAATTCAGTTCTTATTACTCATGCATATGATTTTTAATCAATTTGAACCCTCTAGGGATTGCTATATATATATATATATATATATATATATGAAATAAAACCATTGTTACAACTACTACACACTATTTTTCCCCCTGGCTAGGATTAATAACAATTCATCCATGCTTCCCTTGTATAACTGTCATTTATTGAACTGATGACTCAAAAATTTCTCTATGTGGAGAGGTTTAGTTCTGCTTGATAAGAGTTCCTCTGCAAAACAATGGTTTTGAAGTCATGAATGTTTTCATATAAACCACAATCTTAAATAAAACACAAAACTCTGCCAATCAATCACAAAACACAAATCTAGATAAGCAATAATTTATATTATTAAAACTGTAAGATTTAATTTTATATTACTTTAGAGATCTCACTACATACTTTTCTGACTATGGATATAATACATAAAGACTTTGGAGACTTACAATTAAAGTTTGAAGAGAGTGATTTTTTCTGTCCCAAAGTACTCTTCCAGGACAAAATGAAAAAATGAATTTATATTTATTAGGCTTTTCAGGAATATGAAAAGTTATTGTCATTGGCTGCATGGTCTACCAGTTTCCCATTAGTTAATAAAATTGCTTCTGTAGAAGCCAACACATAGAGATAAAATCATGGGGTCAAGAGTCAGAATCTTGGAGGCTAATCCTGTCCTTATCATTTACTGACTAACTGACCTTAGGCGAGTTGCTTAACCTGTCTATTCTCCCACTTTTTTTTTCTTCTCTAAAATCATCTACCTCCCAAGCCATGATGATTAAATGAGATAATGCACATGCTTGGCACATGGCGAGCACCAACTCTATAATAGTTATTATTATTACATCACAATCTAACTGAAATTAACATTTCTCCCTAAGTGAGAAATTAAAATTTTAGCTGTGATGACACATTAATAATATATTCATGTGGATAGCAATTTCCTCATTTTGTCATTTAACTGTCATAATAACTACAAGTCATAAAAAAAAATCATCCGTTAGACTCCTAACATCTTAGTACATCAAACAATGACTTTATGTCAAGAATACTAGAAATTACTAATCACAAACAACCTTTAGATATTAGCTGAATATTTTACATAAAATATCATGTTTTTAAAAGTTACTTTAATATTGGGTAGTTATTTGGGTACATCATTTTGCAAAAGCCATTAACAATGCAGAGAAAAAAGTATTTTTAAAATGTGTTTTTAAAAGTATTGATAGCTGATGAGACAGTGAGGAACTACTGAGAGATAATTATAGGGAAAGCAGGAATTCAGATATGAGAGAAGGACACATAGGAATAAATCAATTTTTGCTCCAAGGGTGGCAGATTTGGGCTACATATTTGGTGGTCTTGAACAGAGAGGGGGAAAAGATCAAGGTCCTAGGCCCACCAAGGTAGGAAATATATTAACAACCTTCGCATAATTAAGCTGGGTCTGTAAAGGTTTACACACTCGGAGTTATGGTGACCTGAAGTAAATTCCTACCAAATCTCCATTTCTTGTGGACTTTAGAGAAGTCTCGCTTGATTCTAAATTAAGTATAGAGGATAAAGAAAGGTGAAAAAACAGTATCTGTGAATTTTTTATCCCACTCTGGGATTGAGTGTTTCCAATATCCTCAAACTATAAACTTGAATTGAAAAATTTTCAGACTGACAATGTCCCCAGAAGCAGAGCCAAATCCTCTTGAGGAGACCAGCTTCATCTAATCCTTAAAGAGCCCCATGATTTTTTTTAAATAAGTGTATCCTTCTAAAAACACCGGTACACAAGAAAATAAAGCATCATTACAAGTCATAACAGAAAAAAGAAAAGAAAAGAAGCAGCAGAAATAGACCCACTCAGGTTTCAAATATACTGGCGGTGGACAACATTGGAATAGCACAGTTGAAGAGATAATTAGTAATCTAGGATCTAAGTAAAAAAAAACCAAATTGGTGTACATAGAGCCAAAAAGATGGAAAATATGGAAAACAGGTTAAGAGATATGGTGGTGGTCAGTAAGTTCCAACATATGTTTAATTGTAGTTCAAGAAGAAGAGTGGAAAGGAAATGGAATAGGTGCAAAATTTTGAAGTGTTACAGTTGAGAATTTCCCAGAAGTGATGACATATACCATCCACAGATTCAAAATCCCAGTGAGCTCCAGGAGGATAAATAATAAGAAATCCGCACTGAAATACAACATGGTGGCACAGCACGACATTAAACACCAGAAGGGAGTTCTTCAAAACAGCCAGAGATAAAATGGCAGGTTTCTTTCAAATGAGAGCTGATTAGGTTGTCAGCTGATTTTTCAACAACCACAGCATAACTGAAAGAAAACTTTCATTCTAGAATTCCAGACTTTGCAAAATAAATTTCAAGAATAAGGAGTAAATGAACATGGGTGGACCTAAAGATTATTGTATTAAGTGAGGTAACTCAAGGGCTTCCCTGGTGGTGCAGTGATTAGGAATCCGCCTGCCAATGTAGGGGACATGGGTTCGATCCCTGGCCCGGGAAGATCCCGCATGTCGCGGAGCAACTAACCCCGTGCACCACAACTACTGAGCCTGCGCTCTAGAGCCCGTGAGCCACAGCTACAGAAGCCTGCATGCCTAGAGCCTGGGCTCCACAACAAGAGAAGCCACAGTGATTAGAAGCCTGCGCACTGCAACGAAGAGTAGCCCCCACTCGCGCAACTAGAGAAAGCCTGCACACAGCAACGAAGACCCAACGCAGCCAAAAATAAATAAAAATAAATATAAAAAAAGAAGTGAGGTAACTCAGACAAAGACAAATATGTGATATCACTTATATGTGGAATCTAAAAAAATGATACAAATAAACTTATTTACAAAACAGAAATAGACTCACAGCCATAGAAAACAAAAGGGAAAGTGGGGTAGGGGAGAAGAGATAAATTAGGCATTTGGAATTAACGTATACACACTACTATATATAAAATAAACAACAAGGGCATACTGTATAGCACAGGGAACTGTATTCAGTATATTGTAATAGCATATAATGGAAAATAATCTGAAAAAGAAAAGAAAAAAACAAACTATATATATATATATATATATATATATATATATAAACTGAATCACTTTGTTATCCACCTGAAACTAACACAACATTGTAAATGAACTATACTTCAATTAAAAAATGGTCATTAAAAAAAAGAGTAAAGAGTAAATAAAAACAGAGAAAGGGAAAAAGAGAGAACAACAAAAACTGAGAATTTGTTAAAACAAACTGAGAATTTGTTAAAAACTGAGAATTTACTTCAGGTAGAGGAAAATCACTTCAGGTAGGACAGTGAGCTTGGATGCAGAGTTTAGAGGCTAGAAAAATGCAAAGAAAATGGTAAATGTGGGTAAATCTGAGTCAGGGTTTCTCAGCACCAGCACTATTGACATTTTGAGCTGGACATTCTTTGTTGGGAGGAGCTGTCATGTTCATTATAAGATGTTTGGCACGATCCTTATTCTCTACCCATTAGATGCCAGCCAGTAGTACCTCTTACCTTCCCCAATGCCTCGGTTATAACAATCAGTAACCATCACTAGACACTGGTCAAATATTCCCTGGGGGGCAAATAGCTTCTATTGAGAACAACTGATTTAAAAAAATATTCATTTATAAAACAATAATAAATAATGTTAAAAAAGATTGAGTTAAAGCAAACAACAATAATCTATAAATCAGGAATGGAGAAGGGATCTGATAGAAGAGGAAAAAATAAAAGTAACAAGAATAACACAAAGGAAAGGATGGGAGGAGAAAAAAATCAACATAGAACAGGCAGAAGACAGAGTAAACACCAATTAAGATGGGAGACTTAAGTATAAATAAATCAGTAATTACATTAAAGGTAAATAGAACAAATGATCCTATTAAAGGCAATGTTTTACAGACTAGATAAGGTAGTAAAATTCTAACTACATGCTGCTAATCAGTAACACATCTAAAGCCAAAAGACATGGACAGTTTGAAAGTGAAGAAGGAAAGAAAAGATGTATCTTGAATAAAGGAACCAAAGAAACTTTGTGTAACTATGATCAGACAAAACAGTTCTTAACCATCATGAATTAGTTAACATGTCTACCTTGATTGTCTCACATCTGTGATGCAATGGAAAGAGTTGGCCTTTTGTTGCCCTTTCTTGGTGTGTTTGTTCAGTTTGTTTTGCACATGTAAATCCAGAAAAGAAGCACTGTGAGGGCATAACAGGATTTTACTGTAGCCAGGAGCAAAACTGATAACAATGGAGGAGCAAAACACTTCCAGCGGGTTTTACGCCAAACACAGGCTGGCTTTCATCTTACTGACAGAAATAATAACATTTTAGACAATATCTATTGAAACTCCTTTAACGAGAAAGCAGGGCCCCTGGTTTGTCTTGAAAACATTCTTAATTAAAAAATATACAACTGTGTTAACTAGCTTTTGATGACTCTACAATTATGACCTTTCTCTCTTACTTAGCTTTGCATTTCTCTCTCTCTTTCACACACAATAATAAACAAGAACAAGCATATGGAGACATTTTGTACTCCCTTAGAAAGAAATCTGAACCTGTTTAAAAAATTGTTTAGTGTAACCCCACAGAATCATCTGCTTAATTTTATTTATTTTGGCAAAGTTGCTGTCACAGATGTTCATTATTACACAACGAAAACACGTTCAGAGTGCTGAGGGGTTGTGCGTAAAGCAAAGAATCCCAGTAAAATTTATAAGGGAGCTGATGTGTGACCTGGTCATGAGTTAGTAAGTGTATATTAACAACTTTAGGAGTCTGGTTTCGTTTTAGAACACTGAGGTAAATTCACTTAACCCTATTAGAAGCTGTTGAGATAATTGAGCCATAGTGTTAATGGAAGGGGGTTGGAATTGCACCTAGGTAAAAAAGCCTTCAAAAGGAGGTTTTGGAGGATCTGGGGAAGATAAAATGCCCAGGCTGCTCTTTTATCACTTTCTCATGCCAGTGTAGCTTCACTTCAACTTGGGGAATTTGGACCTTGAGGTTAGTGTCTCTTCACACAGGGAATTCTGCATGACCTTGTCAACTCTCAGAGCAGTAGGATAAACGGCCCAGAGCTCTCAGGAATGGCCATGTTTTGAAAATTCTATAAATAGACTCTGTGGTTAATTATTAAGCTCTCAAGGCTGTCTAGTAAGTGAACAATGAAACTACCAACCTGAAAAAGCTAATTCCTATGCAGTTTCAAAGCCTCTGAAGTTTGGAACAGCTTCCTTCCTCATACTGTTATTGACGGAGCTCTCCTTCTCTTCCTGTATTATTGAAAGTGCATGTTTCTTTTTATATCTTCACATTACTTGCATTGCTAATAAAAGTTCTGTATATACAGGCAGCATCCCAATTTAATGAATGCATCAAAATTACTTTCTTACATATAGATATAATTTTAATGAAGACCTACTCTTCAGAAGTGGTCATTCTGAATAGACACGTTATATTATAAATTAGTGCATTTGCTGAAATGCACAGTTTCAGTTACACATTCTATTCTATTTTCTTTATTCTGATTTTACTAACAAATCCTTCTTTTTTGTAAACATTAGCTCTTTAGTCCCTAAAGGAGGTTGTCTCTACCATTATAAACTCCTTGGACCTTTGTTCTCTTCAAAACTCCCCAAACCTCAATTCAATATTTTGTAAAAGCCTATTACATTTTAAGACCAGCTTATATTATTTTCAGATACAATAATCCAAGAATGATAATACTAAAACAACAATGTCTTTGTTTAAGAGACTTGCCCCTACATAGCAGGGCTGGTGAAAGCATATGTTAAAATTCTCAGTAACTAGATCAGGCAACCACTGTTACTATAGGCTACCTGCCAGGACATATTACACTTGTTATATGGAACCAGACATTACAATGGTTTTCATTTAGATGAATTATGCTTTGGGGACTGAAAATAGGTTTAGGCTCATGAAAATATTCACTCTCTCTCCAGTATGAAGAGGTTACCACACTCATTTTATCATTTCAGTTGTCATTTCTCATATTTATCCTAGGACTAAAATTGTGTTGTCCTCTCTTATAAAAGATGATACATTCTTTTATGTATTTGCTCTGAGTTGTGTTTCCAGAAATGGTGATTGCTACCAAGTTAATTCTGCAGTTATCACACTACATGAAAGGCAAGCTTATGTCTTACATCAAAGAAGTACTTTAATTGTGTTAAGTGTGTTTAACAGCCATGATACCTCGCCCCTTTTTGTCTCCTGATATGTGTGTATTTTGTTGTCTAATATTCCCAGAGAATGAAAGACCTCTTGTGTATATCAATTGAGAAATGAGGTGAGTCATCAGGAATATGAACAATAATATTTAAAGTCTTTGGTAGAAGGTATTTTTGTGATCAACTTTTTATAGATAAGATGTGTGAGACTCGGTGGGTATTGTTAATATCTTAACTCTTTGTATTTAACTGACAAAGGCAACAAGATACACATGGAAAGAAGGTAAAAATAGGCTGAGATCTGTATTTGCATTATGATATTCTTTTCTTTTTTTTTTTAATTTGGTTGCGCCGGGTGTAAGTTGCAGCATGTGGGCTCTTAGTTGCAGCATGCAGGATCTAGTTCCCTGACCAGGGATTGAACCCGGGCCCCCTGTATTGGGAGCTTGGAGTTTTAACCACTGGACCACCAGGGAAGTCCCTATTATTTCTTGACATTCAAATAAATTCAACAAATGTACACAGAAACTTTCTTTTGTTTCAGGCCCTATTTTTGGCAATGGAGATAAAAAGATTCAGCCTGCAGGGGCTGACAGGCTAGTAAGGAAGTTAGCCAGCTCTCCTGGGTTCATTACACATATGTGAACTTAAACTTCCTAAAAGCAGAAATTATTGTCTGTTTTGTTCACTGATAGGAACATTTACAAATGGGCCTTGTAGTTAGTAAATATTTGTTGAGTAAAAGAACAGATGTAGACATACTATATGCTAATATTATAAACCACAGGATTTATTATATTGCAGATATGATTGAGTTTATTCCTGGGAGCCGTGAGGATGAACACTGAGGAAGACATACCCCAGTCACCAGTTTAGCTCCATTGAAGCAAGGGTTTAGCATTTATTTGACTTGCCTGGGATTTTTAAACATTTTAACATGCCTTTTGGTTAGCACTTCTAAGAAATTATAGGCTCTGGGCATGATATACCTTAATAGATAAATGAAATTTTAATCTTGTTATTGCTATTCAAAGTCATCCTTGTTAAAACTGTGCTCTTGTTTTTCACAGTTCAAGACCAAATGTAGACTTGAAAATTAGTCATGCAGTAACCACCAGAGGCACGTCTGCAGAGCGTGCCAAAGGGAAGAGGCAAGAGAGACACAAAATGTGCCCTGGAATATGTCAGGGTGTCCACAGCACAATACTCTGCTAAACGAAAGCATTCCAGAAAATGATTATGTGATGCCGCGTTCGTAATAAGAAGAGAACAAGCAGGGGAGGCAAAGGGGGTAACTTAAAGCTTTTTTGTTTTTTTTTCTTTTTCCCACTATCTTCTCTTCTGGGAAAATGCAAAGCACAGCCCATCGTGGGCAAAGTCAAAATCATAGTAGTGACTCATCATACAGCACAAATATGCAAAGTGCAGAATATCGTTCCAAGCATTTGCATTATATTTGAAGAGTAGAGGCAATGGATTTAGAATAGTATGTGCTAGAGAAGGTCAAAAATGAATTTCAAAATAGAAAAATGACACACACACATTACATAACACTGGAGGTTTACTTTGCATAGAAACTTCAGAGATGCATTAGAAATGCTTGCAGATTGGGAGATAAAAAGGACCCTGTTAATTACTATTATGTGGGATACAGCTCTGCTGATAGCATGTGAATAATCATTTTCTGGCTGTCCTCATTCAAGAATAACTCATGCAGTGGGACAGAAAAACTGGTCATCAGTGAATTGTGTCTCAGTTAGCTATGCTCAAGAATGTTCCAAAGTTTTGAAAAATATCAGTGTACTGAGTATACTTAATTATTCTTCTGACAAGTTTAATCAGTCTCCACCCCTCCCCCATCTCTCTTCTTTCTCACACATGGAGTCTCCATATCTTTCTTCTTCTCAGTTTGAGCATGCAATAAAAAATATAGTTTATGTCTCTCTAAGAAATTTAAGATGCCATCCATTTGCCATTTCTAATACACACTGAGATGATTTGACAGCAAAAGATAAGACAACATTATGGAAAACCTCTTCTCTTTTCTTTAAAAAATTAACTTAACATTAATATTGTAAAAAAAAAATGTATTTAAAGCATGTTTACAGTGAGTGAGAAGAGTGGAACCAGGGACAGTACTCCACCTGCCAGGCTTTCTTCATCAGATACAAAGCCAGTAAATGTTTCATGTGATTTGTCAAGTTCAACAAAATTTAGGGACATGGCCTGAATAGCAACACAAATATGGTTACCAGATTTAGCTAATAAAAATACAAGATGCCCAGTTAACTTTGAATTTTGATTAGCAAAGTATATTTTTTTAGTATAAGCATGTCCCAAGTATTGCATAGTATCCTAAGTATTGCATGAGACATACCTATCCTGAAAAATTACTCATTGTTTATATGAAATCCAAAGTTAACAAGGTGCCCTGTGTTTTGTCTGACAAACCAGAACTGAAACACACAATGGAAGAGGCTGTTCTCAATAATAGTGATCAGATTATTCCTTGGCAAGAGGAAGAAGATACCACACATGAGAGGGTTTGTAGAATGATTAGGCCAGTACTATGGCAGATTAATTGATAAAAAGCTGGGTTTTCTATAGAGAGACTGTCTACAGAGCTCAGTTTGCCCCAGTGAAAGTCTGCATGCAAAGACACTTAATTATAAAAAGTCATTTTATTTAATAAATACTTATTGTCTACCCATTGTTAAGCACTGTAAAAACAGCTTGTGATGTCTCTTAGGAAAAAAATTTAGAACTGAGATGCATGCATGGGCCACATAAACTGACAATGTGATGGTATTCAGTTTGTCAGTTTATAAATAAACACATTTCCCTCTTTCCTGTTTCTTCATTGTTGAATTTGATTCATATAAGCCTCTGTATAATTTAACTGCCCATCTGCATGGAAATGTAGGATGCGATGTTGCTTCTGCATCTCACCAGCATTCTTTTTATTCTTTGAATTTCTAGAACTCTTATAGACTGTACCACATTATTCCTTTCTTACTTATACCCTATCATAGATGATTTTGATATAATTGTTGCACATGTATGAGTTTCCTCACAAATAAAATAATAAGTTTGAAAATTATTTTGCTTTCCTTTAATAACTTGTGGTATTTACTTTACCGAATAAAGAATAAGACTTGAGAAAGATTTCAATGTGCTTGAAAATTTACTCAGAAACTGTCAAGGGAATTGATACATCCCTTAATGTTTACTTCTAATTATTCCTATGAGAAGAACAAGAAGCAATCATGGATAATAGAGATTTTCCTTTTGTTATTCATCTTTAATCTTGTATTCAGAAGGAACCATACACATTCTTTATAAGTTGGACTCTTAGAGCAGTCTGGAACCCAGTAAGGAGATGAAAAATTACATTGCATCTGTTAAATGAGTTAATATATAATGGTGGTTCATATTGATTTTTTTTTTAATTTTAATGGCATCAGCAATGATTTAAATACCCAAAGGAAACAGGTTTTACCACCATGAAGAGTTATCTTATAACCAAAGCAATAACCTACTGAATTTGGCATAAGTTGTGTAGGTCTTTTGTGCAGATCCCTCATCACTTGCTTGTTTGGTGACTTCCTATAAAATTGGCAAATACACATGTATTTTTTGTTTTCTTTCGGCCCTGATCACCATATCTTCACTTATTTATTTTGTCCTGCTTCTAATAAAATATTGAATTTTCTTTAAAAAGTAGCTCATTTTGAATGCTTTCTTCAGGGCAAATTTCATTCTGCTCATTGTCTTTTGACCTAAATAACTCTTTAATGATAGGATCATCAATAAACTGCCTTCACATTTCATAAATCATTCGTTAATTTCATTTAAATTCATTTTTGTGAGAGGAACCAAAAAGCCACCTATGTTGATTAACACAATTAAAAGAGAGAGCAACTTGAAACTTGGGGAGACATTTTGGAGGAAGCTTTGGACCCAAACACAAACAAAAGGAGATAAATCCTTTGCTGTGGTTTTAAGTAGTGTGGCGCCAGAGCAACATGATAAACGTGCTGAGATTTACAGAGGCCCCAATTAGAGCCAAGATATCTTAATGCACTCTTTGGCATCTCGGAGCACACATACTCTATATGAAGGACTTCGAGATTTATGATGTGAAAGCAGGCTACCATATGCACCACAGATCTTTCTTACTTAGCACTTTCCTCCAGCATTTGTACAGACATGCTCTTTTGTTTTGATCATTCCTTTCTTAACTATTTGTGGACTATGTATTGCTTATTTTCCCAAAACTTTTTCATGGATTTTCTTCTCAGTCTAATCTTCCAATATACATTTTAAATAGAACAGGGAAAGATATTTATGCCTATTTCATTACTCATAACAGGAGTTCTTATATGTTACTAACCTACCTGTGATGTTTTCCCCTATCACACAGAATGTAACTATTTTTGAAGGAGGGTGGGTTGGGAATGTGGGGAAAACAGGTATGTTACTTGTTTTTTTTTCTGGGTAATATTTACTGTTGCACTAATTTTCACTAAGGAATACACTGCTTACGGAAGAACATAGATTGAATCACATAAAAATAACTTTTGAGACCACAAAGTTGTGTGATAACCATTTCAGTTAAAAGGCACTCCCAAACACAAAATGATTGAAAACCTAGAGATTACTTCTGAATTGAGTCTGTTTAGAATTTTATATGGCAACCAATCAGGGTGCATGCTAATCTCTATTGAGTATATTAGGTGTTAAAAATGTCATTAAAGGAGGAAAGCTATTTCAATATGGATGTAGCTTGATGGTTTTTGAAGGATTTTACTGTTTTACCATGATTAAAATCATACTGAATTGAAAGTAATTTTCCTTAAAACTATCTCTAATATATTGACCTCATGTGGACTGGATTTTATATCTCTTAAATTTGAATGGTTGGCATTTATTTAAATTTAACACAACATGCTAGTTTGAGAAAGTGTCTCTTATGAGTGGGTTCACAAGGACTCCTTGCATAATATTTTATGATATTTTTATGATTTTATGAAATTTTATGAATTCTTAAAGTTATATTTATAACAATAAATGCATTGGAAATTATTTTCATTGTTTATTGAGTTGTAAAACTCATGACATTTTGGAAGTGAGTAAAACATGAAATCAAATTTATGAAAGTTACAGAAA
Organism: Pseudorca crassidens; assembly: GCF_039906515.1. Classification (NCBI taxonomy): domain Eukaryota; kingdom Metazoa; phylum Chordata; class Mammalia; order Artiodactyla; family Delphinidae; genus Pseudorca; species Pseudorca crassidens. The sequence continues at coordinate 132,953,182 of NC_090300.1, read as the reverse complement.
TAATTGATATTGCATAAATAAACCAGTCTTATATTTCATAATTTTAAACTGTATTCTTTAGATTGAGTTGATATTTCATCGCATTGTAATAATTCTATATCCTTATGAACTGTAATTCACTATTTATTTACATGTCATAAGGTGTTAATATTTATTTTTGTGATATAATCCAAAATTAGTGCTTTAAAATGAGCATGTGGCTTGCAAAAATAGGCTAAAGGGAACCCATTACACACATATTTTAAAATATTTTTGTAGATAAATTTAAGGTATCAAGTATTTTAATATAATACCATTATTTTAGGTCACAGTCTTAATATATATTTAAAATATGTTTTCTTCATTATAATAGACATTCATGTTCATAGAAGAAATTGTCTGACATTTTACAAAGTAGAATAGGAATTTAGGAATATTGCTATGCAATTTAAGTGTAGAATCCTCCTAGGTTTTAACTTTTTCTACAAGGTTTTATACTCGTCTTATCTACACTGAAAGCAACAGCAATTCTTTTAGAAACTCATTTCAATCTAGTTTTCTCTAATTATTCAATTGTTTTCAGTAAAATGACTTTTTAATAATTATACTTAATCTGTTCATGGATAAATTAATTAATGTACATAATTAAAATAACAGGCATGAATAGAATAAGCAGGTTTAAGAAAACCATGATGGACCTGGAAGCTAAAACTCAAGTGGAGAGGGTGGCAATGTGCAAGCCAACTATCATAGGATATTTTACAGGAGAAACAGAGACAGAAGCAAATTGGTTAAGGAGAGTTCCATTAAAAGAGCTTTTGTGGAATTAAAAAATATGAAGAAAGTAAACATGTCATTTTATAAGAATAAATACTTAATATTTTTGATATTTCTTTTCAGATGTGTACAGCTATACTTAGCTGATGGTTAACGTGTTTATTCTGCCAGGCAGTAGGCTAAATAATTTATTTTACTTAAATATCAAGACAACTAGATACTGTTCAGGAATACCAGTTTGAAGCCTAATTAAACAGTAGCTGAAGTTGTAGTTGAATAATACTTGTTTCCTAGAGAAAGGTAAAATGTTTTCAACAGGAATATTTCTTAGTAACCCTCATATCTCCAAAAATCATCATTAAATGTAGGCTTACTAGATCAAATTAAAAGTCATTTTGTTTATTGTTGTAATATATTTATTGCTATCATCATTAGATTATATCAAATTATTATTAATATTATAAGGAAATATTGACAATGATTTCAACATATCTGATCCAGTAAATAAAATCCTTTTTAGAAAAAGTAAATATTGTAGAAAGTTGGAAATGCGTTGAAAAGCATAAAGAACAAAATAAAATGGGTCACTTATAATTTCATCATCCAGTTATAATAATGATTACAATTTGGGTGCATAGTCTTGTAGTCATTTCTCTGTGTGTGTGTGTGTGTGTGGGTGTGTGTTAGCAAAACATGATTATCATATGCAGACAATTTTGTTACATCACAGTTATCATTGTTTGGTGGGGGATGAGAACCTAGTTCAGTACTGTACAGTGTTTAAAAGCTCAAGTTTCTGGACTGTGACTGCCTGATGGATGACGTTGTGGTTCCATCACTTGACCCTGGTAAATCAAAGGGTCTCCTAAGCCTTAGACTCCTCATTGCCAACATGAGAATAATAGCAAAACCTGACTTATAGATTTAAATGGGAGTGATTCCTATGAAGTATTTGGTTCAGGGAATATTAATTTTTTCTTATTTGCTACTTAGTGAGCCACTATTTTTACATGTTTTAGTTAAACAAGCACACTGGTGTTTCACAGAAAATTCCTTTATAAGTTAGGGGAACATATATATGTTGCTACACTAATTTTTTAAAGATTATAATTATTCAACTTTTATTATAGTAATTTACATAAGGCAATTAAATCATGAAAGGAGAAATTTCATAGTAAAGATAAAACAGAGGTAACTACCAACTGAAATAAGAAAATGGCTTCTAGAAAAAATTAAATTATAAATCCTCTATTTAAATGGACTTTCTTCTATGCTGCATTTATTCTTTTTAAAGGATTATATGTTGCCCACTAGGACAAAAGATTATATCTTGAGTATTTATAATCTGAATTTTCAGAATGTGATCAAGATTTTCAACTGGTTACTAAGCCTGTGTTGATAGAAAATGTAACAGGTTAATGGGGCATAAAACATTGTTTAAAATTGTCATTCCTGGTCTAACACGGTGGTTAATATTTTACCGACTTAACGTGTTTTTCCTGTTCACGCTTATTGAATCCCTTAAATCCCACGATTCAAAGAAAGTAATTAACTGGAAGAGTTCTTACTTGCAAGCATGTCACTTCTGGGAATTAATACCTTTACAATAATATCTATGTCATTTTTTACACTGACTAGTATTACTGGACAAGGATGAATCATACAATATCCATTAAGTTTTAAATGTCTCAATAATGTATTATAGAACCAAAGACTTTCATTTTTCTCTAAGATTACACAGTGAAATCCTCTTGGTTATAGTTTGAGTCTGTGAGAACCATGACAAATGATGGTTTTCAATTTCTTCTCCATCTGAAAGATCATAACTAAGCATGTGATTTGCAAAGACATCTTTCCCTTTCGAGCTTCTTATCCTTCTGAATTTCTTCAGTCCTGTGGGCCCATTGCTTCTTTAAAATGTCCCTTTTCTCAAGTGTTTTATGAAATAAGAAAGATCTAGAAGCATTATAGAAGCATTATAAAGCACTGGAAACTTTAATACCCTCGACCATGTTGATTAATGCTCAAGGATCCAAAAAATATTATTTCGTTTGTTTATAAAATTTTTAGTTTGGAAGGCTCATGTGGGCTTACTATGATCAAAGTCCAAAAATCTCTGAAGCAGTAATGGGCAGAGAAGGGATCTCAGTGATAAAGCCTTTGATTACCAGCATGCCTGTATCTTTGATTAATAATCTTCTAAACTGTATGCCTCTTGAAAACTGAGACATTTTATTTTTCTTTGTATTCTGAATATGTTGCCTAACCCATAATATTAGCTTGATAAATATTTGTTGGATATGTGAATGAGAAAATATATTCATTTTCTAATCCAGCTTTCCATAGGAATAAGTGATATTTTCAATATCTTGACAAACAAGTATCCAATTATATTTAGATTTAGAGTCATGAATCTTATCATTCCACAATTCGTCCATTTTGCTTCTGGGTAGAATCTTCTTCTCTCTTCACTATTTTCTGGGAAATCTTAAGCAAGGAATTTAAATGCTTCCAGAGTTATTTTCATTAAATGTACATTTATTATATGATTGTAATGCTGACTTCAAGACTTTTAAAAGAACTACATTATTTAACATATAGGAAAAATTCGAGTGTAGCTTTGGGCTCATTATTTGTGCTCAGTATATTGTAGTTCAACTTCAAATGGATTTATTTCTTTCACTCAATCAGTTGCCTAACACAAATGTTCATATTTGGACCATGCCATTCTTGTACAACTTTGTATTTTTCCTGGACTTTTCATTTGACTTTGTTGTTATTGAGTAACAGGGATCTATGCCTTTAAGTTTTGAAAACCAACAGGCTATTCTTAATCATACAGTTTGGGTAATGAGTCATTTTCTTCCTGAAGAAAATTTTGGTAAAGTAAAATTTTACATATTACTTCCTGTTCAAATTATTCTGTGATTTCCTTTCATATCACTCTTCAGTTTGGCTCATTCTCTCAGATCCATAACTTCTTTCCTGCTTCCTATTTTGTTTTTCTGGATTTTAAATTTAAATTTTAAAAAATAATTTTTTTTTTTTTTCAGAAGGGACTCATGGACACTAGGACCTTGCAGCCTAAAATGTTTTTTTCTAAATTCCTTTCATAGTTGGTTGAAAAGTTTCCTATATACAGAATTCTAATTAAGTACATTTTTTGAGATATTTAATGCTTTTTTTCCCAGCATATCATGGTGTAATAGGAAGTCTGATACCCATCTAATACTCTTTCCTCTGCAGTTTGTTTTTTTCCCCCCACTGGAAGAAATTTTATGATTTTCTTTTTGTGCTTGGAATTCTGAAATTTCACAGTTCTCTCTTACAGTTTGTACCTCTTTTCATTTTTCTTGTAGTTGTGGAGTTCTTCAATTTGAGTCTTTTTCTTAGAGATTTTTTTTGTATTATCTCTGTGGTTATTTGTACCCATCAACTGCCTCTCCTCTTTCTTTCTGGTCCTCCAGTGGTCTTTGACATTCTGGATATAACTGATTGGCATTTATTTTTTAAAATATTTTCCATTTCTTAGTGTTTTAAATTTCATATTCTGAAAGATATCCTTGTCTTTATCTTCCAGATTGTTAATCCAGGATTGCCCAATTTATTAGGTATTCTTATTGATTTGTTTCAATTAATATTGGCAATCATACTTTTAATTTCCAAAACCTCTTTCTCATTTATTGTTCTTTTTTATGGCAGCTTGTTCTTATTTTAGGCAGGCAACATCTCCCAAATCTCTCTGAGGTTACTAACATGGATATTTTTTAAAAATTATTTTTATTGTTCTCATTTTGCCATTTCTCCTGTGATCACTGGTTTTCTCTGTTTAGATTTTATAACTGGTGAATCTCAGTGTATCACTCACTAATACTGACAAGTTAGCTGCTAAGCTGATGAATCTCTTTGTCAGCTGAGTTTGCTCTGCAGATTCATAGATCTGTTGCCCTAAAGGCTCCTCTTGTGTGGACAGAATGCTGACTGTGAGCCAGTCCAGTTGCCAGGCAAGCCTCTGTTTAGGTTAAATTTGCTCTTGAGAGCAGGCATGCTGACAATGACTTAGGATGAAGGACTTGACTTTGGGGGTGGAGTATGCTGATTTATTTTGTTATGGGTAGAACGGCTTCTCCTTCCCTCTCGCCAACACCCAGCTTCATTGAACAGATCTAGAGCCATCCCCTGCTGCTTTCTGCCTCTCCTTTCAACCACAGTGACTGCCTTTGTGGACCATCCAAGAGGATCTTCTGCTCAGATGGAAGGTGAGATCTTCAGCTGGGAAGACAAAAAACTATAGTCAGCTGCTCCATGCATACTGAGGAGGGAGTGACAGCTGAATGACACAGCAGTTCTGTAAATGGGTCTTTGCTTAAATTCTGTCAAGGCCACCTAGAGCTCTCTGCTGCTTTCTGTACTGCATAACTCCAGAGTTACAGCCACTTAGCTTTATTTTTTCACCACTCCATAAGAGCTCCAACTGCTTGTAACCTTCACCCATGCATATATTAAGATGTGACTTCTTTGATATGGATTACACTTCTCTACAACCTTATCTCCTTACTGTCTTCTAAAATTTTATTAACATTTCTTATCAGCTCAAGGCAGATGCCTTTTCCACTTTTAGCATTCTTAGGGGTTTATTTACTTATTTGTAATATCCTTTATTCTCATTTCAATAGCACATTGGAAAAAGATTATTCAGCATACTGTATTAGAAAATGGATTATTTTATAAATATAATTTGGCTGTAGACATAATTTCAGACTGTTGACAACTGCAATCAGTCCATTTTTTTGACAGAAAGAGATAGTAATCAAAGAAAGTTTAATAGAGGGGGGGTTACTTCCAACAGTTTGGACAAAGTCCAAGGAAACCAGTTTAAGGTGGAGTAATGCCCTGACACTAGAAAAGGTCAGGGGGGTAGGTGTATTCCCCAAGCCTTAAGGGACACTAAAGTGGCAAGAGGAAAGAGTGGGTATTAGAACTCAGAAGAATAACTAATGAAAATGTTGTCTTGTAGGAGCTGTGGCCTTTGATAGAGGGATAGTCAACCCACCGAAGGAAATGGGAAATAAATTCATCTCACTCCTTTTCCCCTTTCCTCTGATCTGTTGGCAATTCCCATGAACTAAACCCAACTGGTAGCTAGAAGGTGAAGAGAGCTTGTTTATGTCTTTTATATAGGTCAGGCTCCTAGGTCACAAAGGGTAGAAAAAGATGAAGAGTGGGTCTGGACAAATAAATGGGAATTATACAGCAGGGCTCACCCTTTTGCATTCACTCTTACATTTGTCCAGATGAAATGCTATGTACCCAACCCAAGGATCACCCACATTTCTATTAGCTATGATGATGACAACTTAGTGATCTGCCCACCTGAAACTTAAACAGAAGATATCGCCTGTATGCTCCTATAAGGTAGGAAAGTGAGGGGGAAGGGAAGGTGAAAAACATTTTATTTCTGTAGTCCTCATTTCTGATGCTAGTCATGAGGGCCATTTCTAGGTAATTCTAGATTCCTTACTTTACTACTTTTTTTGTTTTGTTTGTTTTGTTTTGTTTTGTTTTGTTTTACATCTGCCAGGATCTCAGCTGTATGGAAGTCTTTACCTGATGAGATGATCCTGCCTAATCAGGGTCCATGGTGGTCCTGTCTTTATTGTGTTGCTACAATTTCTATTGACCAGGATTCTTGGGAAAGAATGTACCAAGAAGCACTCCAGTCAACGCCCTGGGTTTCACAAATAGTCCTCCTTGTTCCAACTGTTTAGCATGAGTTCAATTTCACCTTGGCGATTAAGATCAATCACTTCGGTTGATAAGTGACCTTCTTATCTATTTTACGGGCTCAGTTATATGAGGACCCCTGAGAAACAGACAAATAGGCAAGATAAAAAGAAAAGATTACAAGCAGAGATGAAAGGAAACAGACTCACAAACTTAGAAAACAAACTTATGGTTACCAAAGGAGAAATGTTGGGGGCAGGATAAATTGGGAGTATGGGATTGACATGTACATACTACTATGTATAAAATAGATAACCACCAAGAACCTACTGTATAGCACAGGAAACTCTGCTCAATATTCTGGGAAACCTAAATGGGAAAATAATTTGAAAAAGTATAGATAGATATATGTATACGTATAACTGAATCACTTTGCTGTACACCTGAAACCAATACAATGTTGTAAATCAACTATAGCCCAATATAAAATAAAAGTTAAAAAAATACAATAAAGTGCTTAAAAATGGAAGGAACTGAAATTATAGGGAGCTATGAAATATTTAGGTTAGTTATTCAGTATGGTCCTCATGGATTATGTGAGAAGGAAGGAAGTAGGAGATAAGGCTGGGGAAGAAGCTGATGTAAATTATTTATATTTCTCCTTTCATTAATATGTACAAATGACTGGTATCTGAACTTTCTTAGACTCTATATTCATGAGAATAAGCCACAAATAGATTTTCTCTCTTATTATTTGTTCTGATAAGCAATAAAATTCTGAATCTTGCAATAGTTAATATGTTTATAGTTAGAGATCTATTGTATTCATCTTATAATTTACCTATTATAAACTTTAGTTTTAATTGATACATCATTAAATTTAGTGATACTTGATGGCTTCTATACATAAAATCATGTTATATGGAGCAGATGAATTCTTGACAATTTACAGTAAACCCTTTAATTTATTGTTTTAAAGAATTCCACTAGATTATTTCAAAATTTCCGCCCACTTTTAGCTATCTTTTATCTCAAATACAATCACTGAAGACAAAAATAAAATGTGTCATTTTTGGAGAGACATGAAGATTGTCCAAAGTTTTTCATATTTTCATTACAAAAGAGAGTGAGCAGAGTCTCTAGGGCCTGAAGCCTGGACATTTAGCCATGTTTATGTTCTTAAACCCAGCTCAAGAGCAAACAGTTCAAGTACATACATGACACATTGCTAAATTTTTCTTGGCAAGGTTGCAGAAATGGTTTTAGCCACTGGCATATTATTTCATTTTTATTTTTTCTTAGCATCACTGATGGCAAAATATGCCTATATAACTGTTGCATTTTTGTCCGTTTTCATTTCTTATATGTGGAAATATATTTCAGGCAGATAGAGCAGGCTTTAGTCTATCAAAGAAAGAAATAAATAAACATGATCCTGGACTGAGTGCTGCAGATTGAGTTTTCTATTCTCTGCCTGTTATGCTAGAGCTGAACAAACAGAGCTCAGCAACATTTTATAGCCAGCACTTGCATGCATATTTACACACACACACATACACATACACATAGATTTGCATATAGTTAATGTTCAGTGGCTGAGCAGAAACAAAGAAGGAGAAAAAAGCTTAACTATGAAATTACAAGCGTCAGGAATAATTCTCAAGAAACAGAGATGTTTTTCTAACCAGTTGTCCATTCAGCACCTTCAGAATTTGGAGGTATAATTTATATAAACCAGTTCTGTTCTCTCTTTTCCCCGAACGTCTGCAGCTTGTTTGCGTTAGTGAAATTAACAAGGAAGCCAATGTAACATTAGCTCATTACTACTGAGCTCTCTTCTCTTTAACCATTTCTTTTCTCCTTTTCACTCTATACCATGCATGCCACCCAATCTGAAATCTTTCTAGAATAAGTTGAAATATTTATTTTAATAGCACAGGGAGATCAACTCGGTGCTTTGCGACCTCCTAGAGGGGTGGGATAGGGAGGGTGGGAGGGAGATGCAAGAGGGAAGAGATATGAGGATATATGTATATGTATAGCTGATTCACTTTGTTATAAAGCAGAAACTAACACACCATTGTAAAGCAATTATACTCCAATAAAGAGTTAAAAATAAATAAAAATTTTTTTAAAAAAAGAAAAATAAATAGAAGATTTCTTCAGAATATATTTGATTATAATTTTTTACCTTGGGAAAAAGTATTACATAAATATTTAAAATATTCTCATCTAATAAATAGCAACATAATATTAATGTTAGCATGCATATTAATTCTCTATTTTTAATTTTGTCTAAGAATACTTGTATATTCTATTAATATGCAAGTTATGCATCCCTGGAATTTATACTATTAAATAATTTTAAATGAAATTCTTGGATTATGTTCTCTTTCTGGTTAAACTTTCATGTCCTCGATTAACTTCTTTTCTAATTAGAAGTTATTATGAAATATATCAGTTTAACGAAACCACAAATAACATTAATTAAATAACCATACGTATTAGCTGAGAAAATTTCAGAAATATTTCTGAGAGAGTTACAGCTAAGATCAAATGAAGTCATTTCCATTTCAAATTCTTTTGACATTCTGGATACTACAACAATGTCAAACTAAAACTTGAATATTTTTCAATATCTTTAATAGTACTGTAATGTAATAATAGAATACAAGTAGTTTCAATATTATTAATAGTAACTTAAGGTAATAACAGCAATGATTGGTGAAGAAAAGAGACCTCAGAAATGACCTTCCAATATTCCTGCTGGGACTCTTTGAATGTCTGCTGATTCTCAGGTCTGTCCATTTGCTGCCAGTGTGGAAATTGTGATTGAAACATTTAATCTCAGTTTCACAGGCACTTGGAACAGAGGGACTAGACTAGGTGGGTATGTGAGTGAGTGCGTGTATTGTCCCACCTCTTTGTATATGGTCCACTTTAGAGAAAGATAACATAATGAAAGGAGGGCTACTCTTTGCCATTCCTACGTTGCTGCCTTCTGAAATAGTAGTGAGGCAGCGGTGAGAAGAGTCTGGATGCTCTCCACTGACTTCTGGAAACTTCCACCTCAGTACTCTCAACTTCCAAGTGTGAAGCAAGGGCTTTGAGTGTCACCTGGCAGTTCTTGGAAAAACTGATGTACTAAAATATTTTTTTCTCTTTCAAGCAAACATTTTAAAATTGGGTTTATGTCTATTATTTATTGTTTGTGCAAACTTCAGCCATCACACAACTCTTGGCTGCACACCGGCCCTGGGGATTGCATGAAACCGTACCCTAGTGCACTGAGTGATTGGTGTTCATTCACATTCAGTCTCCAGACCTACTTCACTTTTCAAATGTGGTAGGGAATAAATGTACTCCTACCACAACGTCTAGGATAAACTGATAAACCTTTGCTTATTCTGGTGTGTATTGGAGCCCGGCATCCTTGGAAATCATTCGAGCATTGATTTTTTTGTTGTTGTTTTGGCGGTGCAGCATGGCTTGCGGGATCTTAATTCCCTTGCCAGGGATTGAACCCAAGCCCTGGGCAATGAAAGCATGGAGTCCTAACCACTGGACCACCAGGGAATTCCCTGAGTATTGATTTTAAAAGACCAACTTTTAAAGCAACCACAGACATTAAAGAGAAGTGGAGTTTATGCTCACTGAAAAATCAGTATTGCCACCGAATTGTGATTTGATGATCATGTATACTATTTTCATACATTTTATATCTTTCACATAATGTAATTTAATTAAGAGACTAGCCAAAGCTATTTTCTTTTACAATTTCTGGAACAATCAATCTAAGTTTGAAAGAATAGCATTCTTTACCTGAAACTATCACAATTATCTTTAGCTATATCTTTAGCAAATACACATATTTTATTATATTTAAAATTTTTTGATAATGAGTAAATGACCTGTTTAATGTTTTATATGCCTCAATATGACTTTCAATGTCCATATAGTAAAAAAAATTAATAAGAACTAACAATATATAGAACTTACTATATATTATTTTTTTCTGAGATGATTTAACATATATATTAATTTATTCAATCCTCACAACAGTAATATGAGGTAGGCATGACTGTTACTATAGTTTATCAATGAGTAGTTTAGCCATAGAAATATTATGTGAATTTCTCAAGTTTCACAACTAACGAGCTGCAGAACTGCAGTTCCAAACCAGGTTGTCTGATACCAGTATTTATGTTTTTAATGACTGCTGCAAAGTTTCACTACAGAGTAAAGGTTAACATAAAACAGAAAATTCATTACAAGTGCTTGGTAAAACAAAACAAAAAGAACACACTAATATGGGTTTTGTCCCACTTAGGCCTTTGAATAATTTAATAGCTGTGTTTTAAAAACAGAAGGTATGCAGTCCAAGATCTATTATGATACTCTAACAATTACAATATGATTTATTGTGCTGGGTGAAATGGTAACACACACATGGAGCCTAGACTGGCCAGAGGAAGGGTAGGTAGGACTAGCCTGTAAAGGGGACTCTGGGAATGGGGGTAGTTTTCCAAGCAGAATTGGTAAAGCCCTGAGGAACAGAGAACTAAGGCATTTTTGAAAATGTGAAGAAACTGGAAAGCAAGGCCCACAGTACAATGGTGGAGAATTTAGGTTTTGGACCTAGACTTTTCTGAGATCAAATAAAAACATCATTTTCTAATTGATATGACATTATGTGACTTGGAAAAGATGACCTCACTTTTGAAGTGACCAACTTTTGAAAAGAAAAGGAAATATGACTTATCTTGAACAATCTTAGGGAGAATTAAAAGTGAATTGGTGTGTAAAGCATCAAGGACAGTATTTGGTACATAACCAATTTTTGATGAGTGTGCTCAAATTCACTGTGGCTAGGCTGTAGATAGTTGATGGGAAAATCTTTGAGAGGGGTGGCTTGAGGATTCAGCCCATGATGGCCTTGTAGCCCAGAATTTGGACTTTGTCCTAAGAGTAATGGGGAGAATCTGAAGGGCTTTAAAGTAAGAAGTTATACTATCGAATTTGCATTCTGGAAAAATTTAATATTGGGATACAGTCATGTAGTACTATAAAATGAAAAATACTTTATTGTGTAAGGTATTTTGAAGATTGAATAAAAACAAATATTTGGACAGTGGCAACAACAAAAACCAATATTCTTTAGAAATGTGCAATTTATTTATTTTTTCCTATACATAGAAACATCCTGGCGTCACATAAGATCTTTAGAGACCCACCTATATACAAAGGATGTCTCTGGACCACCAAACCATTACATAACTTATTCATAATTCTTAGAAAAACATATGAACCTTCCAGTTGCTGACATATCCACATGTGCAGAAAAATAAAAATCACATGTGTAGGAGATGGTCAGAAATTTTGATTACTCTTAAACTCAGTATTATTTGTGATTTTTATGTACTTTGATTGTTCTTGCCTGTTACTTATTATCTTCTGTGATTGCATTCAATAAACGTTTGTTGAACCAACATTTATGTGGAAATCACTTCATTTTTATACTTACTGTCACATTTTATTGATTCTATTCATGTGTTGTCTTACTATGTAATATAAAATTGTATGTTCCCTGTTGGATTACTTGTTCTTTCTTATCTCATTGTATAGAATATGTTCCCAATAAACATTGCTGACATTGCATTTCTTATGTGCCCACATCGTATTTCTATGGGTTGAAAATTAGTACATTTTTCCCTCTACAACAAATAACTGCCAGTATTTTTCAAAAATACAGTCAGAGGACAAACTATGTAGGAAAAATCTAGGGAGAGAGGAGTCTTTACTACAAATGAAGATTCCTGAGCCTTACTCCAGATTTACTAAATCAAAATGTTCTGAGTACATTCTGGATTCCTAGAATGTGCATTAAAAAAAAAAGTTTGGGGATTCTTACATGAATTCAAGTTAGAAAACCACTTCAGAACATGTGTAAAATTCTTTTCTGTCGAAATGAATAGAACTGGACCATCTCAGTGTTGCCATTTCTGTAAGTATTACTTGAATGGTAAAACAATATCCATGAAAAGAGTATCTTGACTTCTGCTAAATTAATCTGAAAAACAATCTCATGAAGCATTGAGGGATAAGCAGGTGCTGTAATCTGCATGTTTGTTTTCCCCAAAATTCATATGTTAAAATTCTATCGCCCAATGTGATGGTATTAGGAGGTGGAGATTTGGGGAGGTGAGTAGGTCATGAGAGCAGAGCCTTCATAAATGGGATTTGTACCCTTATAAAAGAGGCTCCAGAGAGCTCCGTTGGCCCTTCCTCAAGTGAGATACAACCAGAAGTCTGCGACCTACAAGAGGGTCCCTCACTAAACCATTTGGGCATTCTGATCTCAGGCTTCCAGCCTCCAGAACTGTGAGACATAAATTTCTATTGTTTATAAGTTACCCAGTCTGTGGTCATTTGTTATAGCAAATAAATTAAGACAGCTAGTAATGTATACAATAAATTAAGTAACTTCTGTAAGGACAGAGATGTGATGATTTAAACGTTATCACCCTGAAATGTATGCTCAAATGATACATACTTGGTTCTATCTAACTTAGTATTTTCTTTTTTTATGTGATTTTTAAAAAATAAATGACATAACATTTCATGTGACCCAAAACTGGGAAGGAGAGCTAATTTTTAAGAATCAAGATTCAAAAGGCTATCCACAGGCTGAAATATGATTGAATATATCACAATTAATCTTCCAGTGTAAAATCTCATACTAGATTAAAAACATCCATTATATAAATCCAGGATGTGGAAAGAGCTGGACTAAAGATGGTTTATTTGCAAAAAGTAGATGCCTTTTAGTTGATTGCAAGCTGTATATGAATCGATAATGTGAAGCAGTTGCCAAAAGTGAAGAAATTCTTTTTACTTTAATTATAATGTTTCAGCAACTACAAAAGTAAGTAAAAATTATTGTAATGCCATCATCATTACACAATTTTAATTGTTTTGTATTCTCTTCCAGGTGTTGAGCACATACAAGCCTAATTCAAATAGCTTAATCATAATACACACATCATTATTTAAACATTGTTTTTCTGTCTAATATCATATCATAAAGCTAATGTGATCTTAAGCTTCATTAATTGTAGTACAATGATGAAGGCAAGGAAAATCACAGTGGAGTCTTGTTCCATGCATGGCCCTGGCAGACAGCACCACATCTGGAGATGAGGTCCCAGTGCATGGAGTATGGAAACATGGGGCCAATGACCTGCCAGGAAAAGAAGATTCTTAGAGAATCATGAAAGCTGTTTTTATGTACTTGAAGGTGCCTTTTGTGAAAGAGAGATTACCAAGGACATTTTGTTATTTTCCCTGTTTGTCTCTAGAGAGCACAATCAGGATCAGTTGAATTCAATTCAACAAGTGTTCATTGATTCTCTATTGTATTTCAGGCATTGGATTTGGAGTTCAGGGCTAAATGGACAAGGAAGACATACTATCTGCACTCACTGATCTTAGAGCCTAGTTGAGAAACAAGCATGAGACTCCTTGTCAACACCTTTTAAAGCTCCTGAAATAAATTTCCAAATCACTTTCCTAAAGTATTGCATCAAATTTCTCTCCCACCAGGATTATGCATGAGAAAACTGCTTCAACACATCCTTATAGAAATATTGTGTATTAACTTTTTTCCTAGTTTTACATGAAAATGGTATATCATTTAAATTTTTTTCATCTTTATTATGAGTAAGATACATTATTTTCAAATATTTACTAATAATTGTCTAGGATATGAATTGGTTGATCATTTTCTTTTCCCTGTAATCTATTGCAGGACACTGCAAATTTTATATGTTAAGTGTAATTATAATAATATCTCCTAGTTTTTTGGGAGTTATAAAACTTATTGAGGATCCTTTCTAAATAAAGTTTTTATCATAGTATTTTCCCTGTCTCTTAATAAAATAATATACTTTGAGGACTTTTGAAACAGTAAAGAGCTATGCATTTTCAGTATTTTCATAATTGCCAAAAGTCTATATTCAATACAGGATCATACTATATGTTTTTTTTTTATAGCAAAATTTTATTAATAGACTAAAAGTGGAAGTAACACCAAACTGGTGAATGTATAAACATACTGTGGTTGCCCATACAATGAAATATTATTCAGCAAAAAGAAATGAAGTACTGATACATGCTACAACACAAATGAATCCTGAAAACATACTATGTGAGAGCAAATAGTAACAAAAGACTGCACTTTATATGATTCCATTTTTATGAAATGTCCAAAATATGCAACTCTATTGAGATAGAAAGTAGATTAGTGTTTACCTAAAGGCTGGGAGAGTCAGTGGTGGGGTGGAGGGAGGGAGGAGAAGAGGAATGTGAGCTACTGAATATGAAGTTTTTGGAGGACTGAAGAAAATATTCTAGACTTATGTTGTGGTGATGGTTTTATAATTCTGTGAATTTAATTTAAAAATGTACACTTTCATTTCAAATAATGCAGACCATTATCTGAAAAAAATAAACACATATTTAATATTTGAAAGTTTGCTCATTTTCAATTCTAAGGGACCCTTCCAGCAATAAAGTTTGTTTCTATGAAATTTCTCAAGTTGGCCATTATAATTTTAAATTGTCAACAGTAAACTTATGCCATTTAAATGATAAGTATACAAATATGGGTTAAAGTAGAAATACATATATAAACTAGCAGTTGGTCCTAGAAGAGGCACAGACTAAAATTTAGACTGAAATAGGCACATTTAAACCATTGCTAAAAGTTGTCTTGAGACGCTCATCTTAATTGTAGTTTCAACTGTTCACCCAACTAATTTTCACTTTGTGTCAGAAAGCATTGTTAAAGAGAGATCTTTCTCAGATTCAGATAGTCACAGACAAAACAAAACATGACTATAGAAAGTCTATAAATTTTTTTTAAGTGACCTGAGGTAGCTGGACTGAGGAATGCTGGTATAAGAAATTTTCATTCACCAGATTTGGCTTGAGGAGTGGGTTTATTGGAGTTTGTCTGTCTTCTTTCCTATGTGGTTTCCTTTTATAGACAAATAATAAAAAGAACAAGGGCAAAGAGAAGCAATGAGTGCCCTTTACACAAAGGAGTTTTCTCATCTGATTTGATAATCAAAGGATTTTTTAAAGGCTTTTTATTTTTTTAACTCAATCCTGTTTTTATAAAGGTTTGTTTGTTTGTTTGTTTAAATCCAAGGACATAAAACTTACTCAGCATTTGAAGCGATCTGCTACAAAGAAAAATTGAAACTTGGACCCAACAAAAGTAATTAACTATAATCATAATGTTGTGAGAGGCACTCAAGCCAGATGCCCAAGGGCTTTTTGCAAGAGAAGTGCTGTTTCCCTGTTAAAGGTCTTGGGCAGCTTGATTGGTTCTCTGTGGTCCTCCAAGATTGCTAAATCATGGCTTTCAAAAAATAATACTTAAACAACTTGATAAGTTTTGAACAGTCTTAGAGTTAATCATGTGATACTATTTATGGAAAAGTTGAACATCTTGATGCTTATTTATTTTTTACATCTTTATTAGAGTATAATTGCTTTACAATGGTGTGTTACTTTCTGTTTTATAACAAAGTAAATCAGTTATACATATACATATGTTCCCATATCTCTTCCCTCTTGAGTCTCCCTCCCTCCCACCCTCCCTATCCCAACCCTCCAGGTGGTCACAAAACACCGAGCTGATCTCCCTGTGCTATGCGGCTGCTTCCCACTAGCTATCTACCTTACATTTGGTAGTGTATATATGTCCATGCCTCTCTCTCGCTTTGTCACAGCTTCCCCTTCCCCTTCCCCATATCCTCAAGTCCATTCTCTAGTAGGTCTGTGTCTTTATTCCTGTCTTACCCCTAGGTTCTTCATGACATTTTTTTTTCTTAAATTCCATATATATGTGTTAGCATATGGTATTTGTCTTTCTCTTTCTGACTTACTTCACTCTGTATGACAGACTCTAGGTCTATCCACCTCATTACAAATAGCTCAATTTCATTTCTTTTTATGGCTGAGTAATATTCCATTGTATATATGTACCACATCTTCTTTATCCATTCATCTGATGATGGACACTTAGGTTGTTTCCATTTCCGGGCTATTATAAATAGAGTTGCAATGAACATTTCGGTATGTGACTCTTTTTGAATTATGGTTTGCTCAGAGTATATGCCCAGTAGTGGGATTGCTGGGTCATATGGTAGTTCTATTTGTAGTTTTTTAAGGAACTTCCAAACGGTTCTCCATAGTGGCTGTAACCAATTCACATTCTCACCAGCAGTGCAAGAGTGTTCCCTATTCTCCACAGCCTCTCCAGCATTTATTGTTTCTAGATTTTTTGATGATGGCCATTCTGACTGGTGTGAGGTGATATCTCATTGTAGTTTTGATTTGCATTTCTCTAATGATTAATGATGTTGAGCATTCTTTCATGTGTTTGTTGGCACTCTGTATATCTTCTTTGGAGAAATGTCTATTTAGGCCTTCTGCCCATTTTTGGATTGGGTTATTTGTTCTTTTGTTATTGACCTGCATGGGCTGCTTATAAATTTTGAAGATTAATCCTTTGTCAGTTGCTTCATTTGCAAATATTTTCTCCCATTCTGAGGGTTGTCTTTTGGTCTTGTTTATGGTTTCCTTTGCTGTGCAAAAGCTTTGAAGTTTCATTAGGTCCCATTTGTTTAATTTTGTTTTTATTTCCATTTCTCTAGGAGGTGGGTCAAAAAGGACCTTGCTGTGATTTATGTCATAGAGTGTCCTGCCTAAGTTTTCCTCTAAGAGTTTGATACTTTCTGACCTTACATTTAGGTCTTTAATCCATTTTGAGCTTATTTTTGTGTATGGTGTTAGGGAGTGATCTAATCTCATACTTTTACATGTACCTGTCCAATTTATCAAGCACCAATTATTGAGGAGGCAGTCTTTTCTCCACTGTACATTCCTGCCTCCTTTTTCAAAGATAAGGTGACCATATGTGTGTGGGTTTATCTCTGGGCTTTCTAACCTGTTCCATTGATCTATCTTTCTATTTTTGTGCCAGTACCATACTGTCTTGATTACTGTAGCTTTGTAGTATAGTCTGAAGTCAGGGAGCCTGATTCCTCCAGCTCCGATTTTTGTTCTCAAGATTGCTTTGGCTCTTTGGAGTCTTTTGTGTTTCCATACAAATTGTGAAATTTTTTGTTCTAGTTCTGTGAAAAATGCCAGTGGTAGTTTCATAGGGATTGCATTGAATCTGTAGATTGCTTTGGGTAGTACAGTCCTTCTCACAATGTTGATTCTTCCAATCCAAGATCACGGTATATCTCTCCATTTGTTTTTATCATCTTTAATTTCTTTCATCAGTGTCTTATAATTTTCTGCATACAGGTCTTTTGTCTCCTTAGGTAGGTTTATTCCTAGATATTTTATTCTTTTTGTTGCAGTGGTATATGGGAGTATTTTCTTGATTTCACTTTCAGATTTTTCATCATTAGTATATAGGAATGCCAGAGATTTCTGTGCATTAATTTTGTATCCTGCTACTTTACCAAATTCATTGATTAGCTCTAGTAGTTTTCTGGTAGCATCTTTAGGATTCTCTATGTATAGTATCATGTCATCTGCAAACAGTGACAGATTTACTTCTTTTCTGATTTGGATTCCTTTTATTTCCTTTTCTTCTCTGATTGCTGTGGCTAAAACTTCCAAAACTATGTTGAATAATAGTGGTGAGAGTGGGCAACCTTGTCTTGTTCCTGATCTTAGTGGAAATGCTTTCAGGTTTTCACCATTGAGGATGATGTTGGCTGTGGGTTTGTCATATATGGCCTTTATTATGTTGAGGAAACTTCCCTCTATGCATACTTTCTGCAGGGTTTTTATCATAAATTGGTGTTGAATTTTGTCAAAAGCTTTTTCTGCATCTATTGAGATGATCATATGGTTTTTCTCCTTCAATTTGTTAATATGGTTTATCAAATTGATTGATTTGCATATATTGATGAATCCTTGCATTCCTGACATAAACCCCACTTGATCATGGTGTATGATCTTTTTAATGTGCTGTTGGATTCTGTTTGCTAGTATTTTGTTGAGGATTTTTGCATCTATGTTCATCAGTGATATTGGACTGTAGTTTTCTTTCTTTGTGACATCCTTTTCTCGTTTTGGTATCAAGGTGATGGTGGCCTCGTAGAATGAATTTGAGAGTGTTCCTCCCTCTGCTATATTTTGGAAGAGTTTGAGAAGGATAGGTTTTAGATCTTTTCTAAATGTTTGATAGAATTCGCTTGTGAAGCCATCTGGTCCTGGGCTTTTGTTTGTTGGAAGATTTTATTCAGAGTTTCAATTTAATTGCTTGTGTTTGGTCTGTTCATATATTCTATTTCTTCCTGATTCTGTCTTGGCAGGTTGTGTATTTCTAAGAATTTTTCCATTTCTTCCAGGGTGTCCATTTTATTGGCATAGAGTTGCTTGTAGTAGTCTCTCATGATCTTTTGTATTTCTGCAGTGTCAGTTGTTACTTCTCCTTTTTCATTTCTAATTCTATTGATTTGAGTCTTCTCCCTTTTTTTCTTGATGAGTCTGACTAATGTTTTACCAATTTTTTTTATCTTCTCAAAGAACCAGCTTTTAGTTTTATTGATCTTTGCTATTGTTTCCTTCATTTCTTTTTCATTTATTTCTGATCTGATTTTTATGATTTCTTTCCTTCTGCTAACTTTGGGGTATTTTTGTTCTTCTTTTTCTAATTGCTTTAAGTGCAAGGTTAAGTTGTTTATTCAAGATGTTTCCTCTTTCTTAAGGTAGGATTTTATTGCTATCAACTTCCCTCTTAGAACTGCTTTTGCTGCATCTCATAGGTTTTGGGTCATCGAGTCTCCATTTTCATTTGTTTCTAGGTATTTTTTTATTTCCTCTTTGATTTCTTCAGTGATCACTTCGTTATTAATTAGTGTATTGTTTAGCCTACATGTGTTTGTATTTTTTACAGATCTTTTCCTGTAGTTGATATCTAGTCTCATAGCTTTGCTGTCAGAAAAGATACTTGATTCAATTTCAATTTTCTCAAATTTACCAAGGCTTGGTTTGTGATTCAAGTTATGATCTATCCTGGAGAATGTTCCATAAGCACTTGAGAAAAATATGTATTCTTTTGTTTTTTGATGGAGTGTCCTATAAGTATCATTTAAGTCCATCTTGTTTAATGTATCATTTAAAGCTTGTGTTTCCTTATTTATTTTCATTTTGAATGATCGGTCTATTGGTGAAAATGGAGTGTTAAAGTCCCGTACTATGAATGTGTTACTGTCAATTTTCCCTTTTATGGCTGTTAGTAGTTGCCTTATGTACTGAGGTGCTTCTATGTTGGGTGCATAAATATTTACAATTGTTATATCTTCTTCTTGGATAGATACCTTGATCATTATGTAGTGTCCTTCTTTTTCTCTTGTAATAGTCTTTATTTTAAAGTCTATTTTGTCTTATATGAGAATTACTACTCCAGCTTTCTTTTGGTTTCCATTTGCATGGAAAATCTTTTTCCATCCCCTTACTTTCATTTTGTATGTGTCTCTAGGTCTGAAGTGTCTCTCTTGTAAACAGCATATATATGGGTCTTGTTTTTGTATCCATTCAGCCAATCTATTACTTTTGGTGGGAGCATTTAGTCCATTTACATTTAAAGTAATTATCGATATGTATGTTCCTATTCTCATTTTATTAATTGTTTTCGGTTCGTTATTGTAGGTCTTTTCCTTCCTTGTGTTTCTTGCCTAGAGAAGTTCCTTTAACAGTTGTTGTAAAGCTGGTTTGGTGGTGCTGAACTCTCTCAGCTTTTGCTTGTCTGTAAAGGTTTTAATTTCTCCATCAAATCTGAATGAGATCCTTGCTGGGTAGAGTAATCTTGGTTGCAGTTTTTTCTCCTTCATCACTTTAAATATGTTCTGCCAGTCACTTCTGGCTTGCAGAGTTTCTGCTGAAGGATCAGCTGCTAACTTCATGGGGATTCCCTTGTGTGTTATTTGTTGTTTTTCCCTTGCTGCTTTTAATACATTTTCTTTGTATTTTATTTTTGACAGTTTGATTAATATGTGTCTTGATGTATTTCTCCTTGGATTTATCCTGTATGGTTCTCTCTGTGCTTCCTAGACTTGATTAACTATTTCCTTTCCCATATTAGGGAAGTTTTCAACTATAATCTCTTCAAATATTTTCTCAGTCCCTTTCTTTTTCTCTTCTCCTTCTGGAACCCCTATAATTCGAATGTTGGTGCATTTAATGTTGTCCCAGAAGTCTCTGAGACTTTCCTCAGTTCTTTTCATTTTTTTTTCTTTATTCTGCTCTGCAGTAGTTATTTCCACTATTTTATCTTCCAGGTCACTTATCCGTTCTTCTGCCTCAGTTATTCTGCTATTGATCCCATCTAGAGAGTTTTTAATTTCATTTATTGTGTTGTTCATCATTGTTTGTTTCATCTTTAGTTCTTCTAGGTCCTTGTTAAATGTTACCTGCATTTTCTCTATTCTATTTCCAAGATTTTGGATCATTTTTACTATCATTATTCTTAATTGTTTTTCAGGTTGACTGCCTATTTCCTCTTCATTTGTTAGGTCTGTTGGGTTTTTATCTTGCTCCTTCATCTGCTGTGTGCTTTTCTGTCTTCTCATTTTGCTTATCTTACTGTGTTTGGGGTCTCCTTTTTGCAGGCTGTAGGTTCATAGTTCCCGCTGTTTTTGGTGTCTGTCTCCAGTGGCTAAGGTTGGTTCAGTGGGTTGTGTAGGCTTCCTGGTGGAGGGGACTAGTGCCTGTGTTCTGGTGGATGAGGCTGGATCTTGTCTTTCTGGTGGGCAGGTCCATGTCTGGTGGTGTGTTTTGGGGTGTCTGTGGACTTATTATGAGTTTAGGCATCCTCTCTGTTAATGGGTGGGGTTGTGTTCCTGTCTTGCTAGTTGTTTGGCATAGGGTGTCCAGCGCTGTAGCTTGCTGGTTGTTGAGTGAAGCTGGGTGCTGGTGTTGAGATGGAGATCTCTAGGAGATTTTCGCCGTTTGATATTATGTGGAGCTGGGAGGTCTCTTGTGGACCAGTGTCCTGAAGTTGGCTCTCTCACCTCAGAGGCAAAACACTGACTCCTTACTGCAGCACCAGGAGCCCTTCATCTACACAGAAAAAGAGGAATAGGGGAAAAAATCATAAATCTTGCTCTCAAATTTTACCTCCTCAATTTGGGATGATTTGTTGTCTATTCATGTATTCCACAGTTGCAGGGTATATCAAGTTGATTGTGGAGCTTTAATCTGCTGCTTCTGAGGTTGCTGGGAGAGATTTCCCTTTCTCTTCTTTCAATGCTTATGTATTTAAATGAGATTTGGGAAGTTCCTCTTACACTCTTGTAGCCTCGAGGTCAGTGATGTGCCAAAGCACAAACTGCAGCAGTGGTCTGCCTCAAGATCATACAACAGAACTTGTGGTGTCATTCAGAGGCCTGAGCAGTGGGAGCTGTAGTCCTGACTCCAGCAGAGGCCTGAGGCCCAGTCGGTCCTCAGTAGGGAGCTGCAGAATGGGCACTGAGGCTCTTTCAGCACTGTCTGTGGCCTTGGGTTGAGGCACAGTAACCTCAGGAGCTGTAGCAGTCCGTTCAACCTGAAATTCCTACTCATTTGTGACCTTTTCTCCATACTATGTGTTTTGAACATTTAATTGGTTGCAATGGTATCATATTGAAATTTTATACAAAATAAAGTTTATGTAATGTAAAATACAAACTTTATCTATGTTATTGAATCCCACTATAATGGCTTTTTATTTGTGCATGCAGAGAGAGTGAGAGAACCCAAAAAGAGAGTCCTCACCAGACATAAACTCTGCTGGCTCCTTGACTTGGACTTCCAGACTCCATAACTGTGAAACAATAAATTCCTGTTGTTTAAGCCACGCTGTCTGTGGTACTTTGTTTTGGCAACCTGAGCAGACTAACACAGGTGCTATCACAGGATGAAATACTGTATTTCCTCTAAATTAGAAAAACTACAAACAAAGCATCTAAATGTTCTTGGTTCAATAGAGCATTGTTTGTCCAGACTCTGTAAATAAACACATTTTCTTGTCATTTGTCTTTCCAAATGACATATATTTTGTAAGCTGCAGTATTATTTCAAAAAGAGAGAAAACACGCACAAATATTTTCAGTTTTCTTTTATGTTATGTTACTGCATGAATATCGTATGTTATTTTACACATTACGTTGGCAGTACAACTTTCTTTTTATATAATTATATACATTTATTGGTAATGATGATACTCCAGAAACATTCATGTACATTCATGGAGAACACAAAATTACTGAAATTAGTATTAAAATTACGTTATAAGATTTCCAAAGGGTTAGCAAAATAAAAAGTTAATGTATTGATTGATAAGTAGGAAAATTAAATTGGGCAATCTGGACTTAATGACAAAATATATTTTCACTAAGAATGATTCAGTACAAAGGGGAAAATAGGGGGAGGGATAAATTAGGAGCTTGGGATTAACAGATACACACTTCCATATATAAAATAGATAAACAACAAGGTCTACAGGGAAGTAGACTCAATATCTTGTAATAACCTATAATGGAAAAGAATCTGAAAAAGAGTATATATATATATACTCTATATATATATACCATCTGAAAAGAGTATTGATATATAGTATATATATATATATATATATATATATATATATATATATAGTGTATATATATAGACCACCGACTCACTTTGCTGTACATTAGAAACTAACACAATATTGTAAACCAACTATACCTTAAAAATTTTTTTTAATTAAAAAAAGAATGATTCAGTGAAGAATTTATATCTGCTTGATAACAGTTATGATTGTGTCCTTTGAAAGAGAAAAATATGAATATTTACTGCACAGTTATCTATTTTATGACTGGGGTGTTCTTATCTTTTATCCTCAGGTTTACAAAGAGTGGGATTCAATAACATAAATCAAGTTTCTGTTTTACATTGCCTAAATTTTACTTTGCATAAAATTTCAGTATGATATTATTGCAACCAATTAATATTCAAAACATATAGTATGATCCTGTATTGAACATAGACTTTTGCCAATTATAAAAATACTAAAGATGTATGTTTCTTTAATGATTAAAAAGTCCTCAAACTATATTATTTTATTAAATCCTCATAATCATATGTTATGTCACATCTCCTACTTAAGGAAACCACTGTGTTGCAGTTTTTAACACTCTATCCAACATTTTCATTTTATGAAGCTTTTGTTTTAAAGGTTGTAAGAGTTTTACACTAATCTAATTTAATTGCATTATTTTTATAAAACATCAAATGTTGGCATTGTATTACCACATAATTTCATAGAATGTCGATCTTCCCTTTGCCACCTCCATCCTCTGTGGGTCAGAAGTTTGGGTTGGAACAGAAAATTGTAGTCATCTCTTCCTGACCAGAGATCCCTCAAAGCCAAATTTCTTTGAGCTATTTCTTTGAATTTAACTTTCCTGAAATAAGTATACCATAGTTTCAGTTAGGAATATGTTGTACTGAAAGTAACAAAAAAACATGACTTTTGTGGCTTAAACAAATAGGGATTCATTTTCTCATATAACTGGACAGAGGGATGTGTGGCTTTGGTTCGACTCTTCATCAATTCCGTAGGCAGTGCCTCTAGAGTTCTCTTGGATACAGATGGCTACTTTCAAGGATGAAACATGGGAAGTGATGCTCACGTCTATGCTATTGTCTCGAGAGAAATAAAAAGTTTTCCCAGAACTTCTCCATACATTTCTACTGGGATTTCATTGGTCAGAACTGGGTACCGTGGCTACCTGTAAGCAAGAAGAGAGGCTGGGAAAAGAGTAGGGACGTCAGTGTTAGACTTAGACCAGTGTTCCTTAAAGAAAGTCCTTTTGTTTTTCTGGGTGGGATAATTCTTCAGTTTGCTAGATTGTCTCAGACCCTGATAATCAAATGTTAGTAGCTCTTCTCAGTCATTTTGCAAACCAAGAATACCTCCACAGTAGGCTAACCACTCCCTAGGAGTGTGGAACTGTCCCATTTGAGACTCACTAGATTATATACATTGTGATCTATCATCTAGACCTTTGTTGGCTTGAATTAAACAAGGGTTTGGAAGGAAAGAAAAAGAAAGAAATACATACTGGAGAGGCAAAATTATCTTCCACATCAACCATAGTCACAGATTTTGTAGATTTCTAAGTCAAGTTATAAAATTTAAAATTATAAAATTTTAAAACATTTCATGTAATTTACCTATTTAGCATAATTAGCCTCCTCCCTTCATCTCTCTACCAATGTCTTCCTTCATTTTCTTTCTTTCTTCCTTTCTTTCTTCCTTCCTTCCTTCCTTCCTTCCTTCCTTCCTTTCTTTCTTTCTTTCTTTCTTTCTTTCTTTCTTTCTTTCTTTCTTTCTTTCTTTCTTTCTTTCTTTCTTTCTTTCTTTCTTTCTTCTCTTTTCCTTCCTTCTTATTTCCCTTCCTCATTCCCTTTCTCCCTCCCTCCCTCTCCCCTTCCTTCCTTCATTTCTTCCTTCCTTCTTTCTTTTCTTCCTTTCTTAGTTCTCTTTTGTTTTCTCTGGTCTCTTCCTTTCCCCCTGCTTCTCTTTGTTTCTTTCTTTCTGTTATCCAAGCAGGCTTATCACTTTTGACTTTTAGGAAAAACAGTCCAAACCAATTTATTTTTCACCTTTTAATTTTTATTCTCTGGTAGAAAATATAAATTATAATTCAGCCTTGCTGTTATCAGGAACTTCTTCCATTTTTCTTACATATTTCTTGGTGATCTACTGCTATCATGAAATGAGCACTTGGTGTTAAATTCTGCAATCTGAACTCAAAAAGGTTTGGGTTTTTTTTTTCCCTTTCTCCCTCTTTTTTTCCCTGTCCTTCCCTCTATGAACACTTGATCCTAGAGACTACTGGGTGGAGCAGAAGAATGTGGGTATCATCTTGGGAGTTGGGGGGAGATGGAGTGGCCCAGAGCATGGTGTCATTGTTGACTGGTGGGAGGATCTGATGGGTGGGCTGTCCTGCACCATGGCCCTGGTGTGGGTGTCAGACCCCAGTTCAGGGCCAGTGTTGCAACAGAATGAGAACTACTGTCCCACAGAGAGTCAGCTTGACCAGGGAGGCAAAGTCCTAAGAGGGAATGGAGGGGCATGCAGAGGGAGTGAAACTGAGCAGGACCTTGTGGGGTTCCTGGACACAGAAGCCTTTGAAACAGTTGCCAATCAGGGAAGGAAGGGGATGCAGAGACAAGGGAGGAGCAATCAAGAAACGATAATACATTCTTGGGGCAGGCTTCTGTTTCCACCTCAAGGGATACACATAACAATATCTTTGAGCTATTTACAGAGTTAAAACTCTCAACAAATGGAATATGTTAGCATTCTTCATTCTAGACAAGATCACAGTTTGATAACCTCAAGAAGCTCATCAGGAGACCACCTGAGGCCAGATTAAAGGAATGCAGGCCCTGCACACACCCTGATTCTTATCGACAACCCCACCCTTGAATCATTGCTATAAAACTCCTCACCAAATCCTCCTGGGTTGGGACACACAGTTTTTCAAGGCACAAGCCCTCTGTGTCCCCCTTTAAATGGCAATGCAATAAAACTATTCTTTTCTATTTCACCCAAAACTGTCTCTGAGATTCGATTTGGCACTGGTGCACAGAGACTGAGTTTTTGGCATCAGGAGTGGCCAGGGAGTGAGCACAAAATCTGACCAGTATGAAGAAAGCCTGGCCTTTAATGCCAGAACACAAGATGCCCCATTAAATTTGAACTTCAGATAAACAATGAATCATTTTTTAGTATAAGTATGTATATAGATGTATATGTGTTATAGGTATGTTTGGGGGCATATTTATACTAAAAAACAATTCATTGTTTGTCAGAAATTTAATTGAACTGAGCATTCTGTATTTTATCTGGCAACTCTACCAGGAGGTAATAGACTTCCATTTGGCAGGCCGCCCATACTTCCAGAGCTGGGAGAGAAGTAAATCTGTATGGAGATAGGATCATGGCAAAGGCAGGAAATAGTTAAATGTAGGACATTTTATAAATAAGTAAATATTTAAGCATAATGAGAGCCAGTTTTCTCATTATTGGTAAAGGGAATTGCATTCATGGAAAGAAAGAAAACTAGAATGAACCCAGTGAGGTTGGATTAAAATTAGTTATTGATATGAATTCATAGTTTTCAAGATTTATAACTGAATATAGAAATAAATATAGATGTAAATGCATGTGTGTGTCTGTGTCTGTGTGTGTCTGTGTGTGTACATTTCCTCTAACTCTGTCTACTTAGAACTAAAGCAATAACACCCCAACAGCAATGAGAACATCCTACACCCAGATCTTGGATTCTCCACTAAAAGGAACCAAGGATCCTTAGAGAAATGACTGATTCCAGGACTGGGGCAGGGAAAATATTAGATGAGCTTGGAATACCTCTTTGGACCAGGAATGTTGGGAATACCTCAAAAGAATAAGAAAGCAGTTTGAAAGCTGTGTCAGCTGAAACTGTTGACCCAAAAGGAAACAATTTAAAGATCAAAGTAAAAAATAATTGTAAAGAATTATAACCAATTGAATAAAAATTGGAAACCATGAGGTATTAAAGGTGTTAAAGGTGTAAACAAACAGAAAATTTGTAGAGGAGGACATTCACTTCCCCCAAAACACTAACAACAAAGGGAGAAGAGTATGTTGGAAAGGCTTGGTGGATATCACCTTAAGCAAGTGGCAAAAATAATAGAACATCAGTAATGGGACAAACCAAAATTGTGCACAGTCTTATAGAATAAAATGAGAACAACACACCGTCACTTAAGTGTTATGCCTGCTAGAAATGCATAATCTGAAGCTAATCACAAGAGGACAACAAATAAACCCACACTGAGAGAAATTCTACATATGCACATGCTTGTAATCTTCAAATGTTCAAGATCATGAAAGTGAAAAAAAGATTGAGAAACTGTCCCAGACTAAAGGGAATGAAGAGATGTGACGACAAAATGAAATGTGTGGCTCCAAATTGGACTTATTGCTATATAGGATATTATTGAGATAATTGGTAAAATTTGGTTGGGTTATAAGAATGAGCTGGTGATGCTGAAAGCTCATCCTCTGTGCATTGTTGCTGAATTAAATCTTGGAGACAGTTTTGGGTCAAGTAGAAAAGAATAGTTTTATTGCTTTGCCAGGCAAAGGGGAACATAGCAGGCTCCTGCCCCCAAAAAACTGTGTGTCCCAACCTGGGAAGATTTGATGAGGAGTTTTATAGTAAGCCTTCAAGGGTGGGTTTGCTGATAAGATTAGGGTGTGTGCAGGGCCTGCACTCTTCTAATCTCTTCTCAGGTAATCTTTTTGATGAGCTTCTCTGGTTCCTTTAATCTCATCTCAGATGGTCTTCTGTGGTATAAAGAATGCTTACATCTTCCATTGTTGGGTTTTAATTCTATAAATAGCTTAAAGATATTTTTATGTGTGTCACTTGAAGTGGAACCAGGACCCTGCCCCAAGGCTGCACTATTGTTTCTTGGCTGCCCCTCCCTTGTATTTGCATCCCTACCCTTCCCAGATTAGCAACTTTTTGAATATACCCTTTGGAGCTCAGGGAAAGTCATTGGGCTGGGGTCTGTCTCCTACAAGAAATGGGAGCCACAGAAAGGCTTCTGTGCCCAGGAGCCCCACAGGGTCTTGCTTGGTTTCACTGGTAGTAATGTATCCATGTTAAAGTTCTGATTTTTATGGTTATATTAGGAGTACATAAAAAAGAACTTCCTTTCTTTCCTTCCTTCCTTCCTTCTTTCTTTTCCTTCTTCTTTTTTTTTTGTAGAAAATACACACAAATACAATTTAAGTATTTGAATGTAAAGAAACATCAGACTGGGCCTTTTCAAATGTTTCAGAAAAAAAAGTAATTTCTACTTTAAGAGAAACTTTTTGTTTTGTAAGTCTTCAGTAGGTTTGTGATTTTCAAACTTTAAGAAATATTACATTTTATATTATATATTAAAATGTTTTAGGTGTTGATTGTTGTGATTATTGTATTATAATATTATCTTGGATAGGTGAAGAACAGAAGATTTTTAGGGCATTGAAAATTCTCTGCCTGTACGATACCATAATGTTGGATACAAGACATTATATAATGTCAAAGTCAAAGACACAAAGAGCGAACCCTAATGTAAACTATGGACTTTGGGTGATTATGATGCATCAATGTAGGTACATCAATTAAACCCACAATGTACGTTCAACAAATGTAACACTCTAGTGGGGGATGTTGATCATGGGAGGCTATGCATGTATGGCTGCAGGGGGCATAAGGGAACTCTCTGTCTCTTCCCCTCAATTTTGCTGTGAACCTTAAATTGCTCTAAAACAAATAGAGTATTAATTTTTTAAAAAATGTGCTTGTGTATAGGCAAAATTGTATTAACTGGAAAGCATGAGACATGATGTTTTGGTTAATTGAACTTCGCATTAACCAAAAGTAAAATGGAAATTCCCTTCTCTTTCAGTATTTGTTTGGCATATTTCCAACAATAACAGTATGCTGCACTGCCTTAAGGTGTCAAGGGAAAGGCACTTGTGATAAACGTATTTGGCAATCTATCTGTCTCAGAGATTTTCACCCATCAATGTCCTTACTAGTCTTTCCCTGGAACTACTTAGGGTGGAACAGACTGAGCTAAATCTGTGATTCTTAAAAAAAGATGTGGTTTCTAAAGTTCCTTTCAGGAACAAATCCTTGGCATTGGCTAAGGCAAGAGAAAATCTGGCTATCGTTCAAGGATTCAGAAGTTCTGGTTTTCTTATCAAAGTGATGGCTAAAGTGTTCTCCCATCTCAATTGCTAAAAGCTTCAGGCCTTACAGACATTTAGTCCTCTTCTAATTCCTGTAATAGAAAGTTCTATATGCCTTAGGCTATTTGGTGTCTGTACCTCAGTGTCTTCATTGTAAAATGAAAGTTATATTGATAGTACTTATTTCACAGAATTCTTATGTGGACCATAAGAATAAAGTATATGGATGGAAAGAGCTTTGGTAAGAAGTGGCACACTTTGATAAGTAAGATTAGTTGATGGAAATCACTGATAGTATGATTGCTTACTTCATTTTTTCCCATTGAGCACATCAAAATCTTGATTTTGAGTTAGTCAGGATCCATCCAATATCTGAAAGGGGTCATTCTATAAAACTCAAAGAAAACAATGGAAGGACTTTTTTTGGTTATGACTGCACATGTTTCACAGAATGAGAACTGCATTTCATTTACTAAATTCAGAATAATAAATGACTGATGATTGCATATAAGAAGGCAAAAATAATGTATAATGGGGTGTTGAGTTTTTTTGAATTCCTCCTATCTCTTCTTGGTAACCCCCTAAACATGGAATAGCTAAGAGAATGCCTGGTCTCTATTCTGGTTCAGCTGAATCATTCTGTTGCTTCCCTGACTGCCTTGTTTCTTAAGGGCTATATCAGTCTACACTGAGCTGTTGCTTCCTCCCATCAGAGCTATTAAAAATTACAGAACTAGTTCTCATTCTCCGTTGGTTATTTGTCAGTTTCATTTTAAAGTAACAAAGTCTGTATTCATTATGTTGCAAAGGGGAAATTCACTCTGCCCCTACCCTGACACTAGTTATTATTAGTCTAGGAAAGCACAAGAGCGTCTCTTTGCTAGGGTTGTCCCAAGAAAATGTATTTCTTGCTAATATGGAAGATCTGTGGTCCCACAATTCCCTGCACTGTTTTGCACTGGCTTTCTGCTATAAACTGGCTGTGGGAAGATTATCTTCCTCATTAAGGACCAGGATAGAAATACATTTCACCCAGTTGGAAGCATACCACCACCATCACACTGCTCCTCGTCATTGAGATTTTTACTAGGTTATCACAGTGCAGAATTTAACTGCTTTTTTTAAATAATCCATGTTATTAGGGCACAGTTTCACATATACTGATCCTTATTATTAATTGTCTATAGTATTATGGATAATTACATGGGTAAGGATAATAGGACAGGGCAATATCTCTCTCCAGAAAGCATTTAAGGCTGTGAGAACATCAAGTCACTATTACTGCTGGATAGCTAGCATTTTTCAAGTTGTCTTTTGTCAGGAAACAAGGCTTATGTTTTTAAGCCTTTGTATCACAGAGACCATCCCTTAGGAAGAGAAAGTTTTTAAGATTAAGAAATGACACTCTTCATATCTCTACAGTGCTTCACTGAATTCTTTGCTCATCACTCAGCCTTTTCACAACATTGCCCTCATCACTCAATGATCACTGGGTAAATGAGTAAGTTTTATGTCATCCACTCCCATCCCCTTCATCCCCCAAAAGAAACATCATCAAGTACTAATGCCAATGTTAAGTCAGAAAAGTCAGAAAAGCAGAAATTCTTTGTACAATTTATAGTCATCATTATATATTCAATAACACACAATCTTTTTTTTTTCAAACTGAACTTTTTAAATAATTTGTTTCAGTTTGAATTCATTCTATTGGGACTATTATAATAGAATATCTGCAAAATTTAAATGTTGAAAAGTTGAATTAAAGTAATAAGACTTGGTTTCAAAGTTTATATAAATGCTACTGATAAATCTAAATGACAAAATTATTCTAAAGAAGCCAATATAAAATTTTCTGTCAAGATCACATTTGACATGTGATAAGGGAAACTTGATAAGCAGGAACTGAACAGGAAAGAGCTTATTTTTCACAGATAATAAAAACCCAGAAGTGGGGCATCCAGGACCAACAAGGGAACTGTCTTATGCTGTCAGATACCTTTACTCTGTCCAGTTCTCTGGTCAGCCCTACTTTGTGTGTCCTGTATCCACAAGCTTCTCTACTTCAGCACATTGTGACTATGTTCCACGGCAAGAGAAAAGGGCAAACGGGCAAAGACCAAATAGTAACTGCCAACTGACTGCCTTTCTCACTAGCATTATAGGAAATCACTCTCAAAAACTTCCCTCTAAATCTTACTGGCCAGATGCATGGCATATGGCTGCCCTAGTGGCATCAAATTCTGCAAAGCTAAGTATTTTTAAATGGGTATGTTGCCATCTCACAGAAAAGAAGAATTCTGAGTAAAAAAAGCAATTGAGAATGGACATTAGGCAAGATATTAGCAGTATTGGCCACAATAACTTAATAAATAGATTCTCATAAAAATAACAGTCTCTTTGACACTGATCTTGGCAATGATTTTTGGATTTGACAACAGAAGTATGGCAACAAAAGCAAAAGTAAATGAATGGGACCACATCAAACCACATCATTTCTACACAAAAAGGAAGCAATCAACAAAATGAAAAGGCAACCTATGGAATGGGAGAAAATATTTTCAAATCATATAACTGATAAGGAATTAATATCCAAAAAGATAAGGAGCTCATACTACTCAGGCACAATCAAGACCTGGTCTACAGGCAGCCCTCAGGAAGAGGAGCTTCTGGCATTGTTAACAGATAAGTTGATAGAAGTGGAGGCAAGAGATTTATAACAGCATAACAAGCACTTGTCATGACTGAGTTCTCCGTAGCTGGAAAACAGAACAAGCCATGGAGGCCCTAGGGGTCAGGCAGGGCCAAAGGGATCTGATGGCAGAGGGGAAGCATGTCAACTGGTCCTTACAGGGCACCTTGCATGGATGCTATGAAGCAGCTTTCAGATCTCATGGAAGGGGAAAATTGGTCCTACCTGCTGAAGGACTGAGTCCATTGGTCAAAGTTTTCATGTTTTTCTGGCCTCTTTTCAGTTTTCTTTTTTTATTTAATTTAATTTTTATTTTATATTGGGATATAGTTGATTTACAATATTGTGTTAGTTTGTGGTGTACAGCAAAATGGTTCATGTATAACCATGACCATAATTCATAACCATAATGAATGTATATCCATTCTTTTTAAGATTCTTTTCCTATATAGGTTATTACAGAATATTGAGTAGAGTTCCCTGTGCTATACAGTAGGTCCTTGTTGATTATCTATTTTATATATAGTAGTGTGTATATGTTAATCCCAAACTCCTAATTTATCCCTTTCCCCTCACCTTTTCCCTTTGGTAAATGTAAGTTTGCTTTTGAAGTCTGTGAGTCTGTTTCTGTTTTGTAAATAAATTCATTTGTATCATCTTTTTAGATTCCATGTAAAAGTGATATCATCTATTTGTCTTTCTCTGTCTGACTTAACTTCACTTAGTATGATAATCTCCAGGTACACCCATGTTGCTGTAAATAGTATTATTTCATTCTTTTAATGGCTGTGTAATATTCCATTGTATATATATACCACATCTTCTTTTTCCATTCCTCTGTTGATGGACATTTAGGTAGCTTCCATGTCTTGTCTATTGTAAATAGTGCCTCAATGAACATTGGGGTGCATATATCTTTTTGAATTATGGTTTTATTCAGATATATGCTCATTGGTAAAAGTTTATTCATGTTTTTCTGGCCTCCTTTCAGGTTTCTGACCCTTCCCCCATCCCTCAAATTCTTAGTTATCTAGTTCCTTGCTGTTTCTCTGCAGCTGAAATCTGTTCCTTCTCACATCTTTGCCCCCAAAATAAAATGGCACCAATATCATTTTTTATTCTGATAGTACAATGCCGCAGACACAGTGTGCCTTCATTTCAACAAAGCATTGGATAATATCTCTTCTGGTAGTTTCACCACAGTCTCCAGCACTGAAACTCCATGTTTTCTAGTTTCTTGTGGACATATTTTCCAGTTATATTGGAAGGACTTTAATCACCGTGAGAGTAAAGATTAGTTCCATCAATACTCCAGCTGCTCCTGATACCACCTAGGACTTTTCCTGAAGTCTGCATTGAACTATCAATATAATAAATGTTTAGTCTAGTTTGAGTAATTATTCATTTGAAGAAGAAAATACTGCCATGTAATGAAACTCAAATGAAATATTTTGAGTTCTGTAGATATCTTCCTTGATAACGTTTTATAATTCCAATGCAATAATGCAGGATGATAATTAATTTTGCCAGGATTGTATCTTATTGGAGGAAAGACTTTTAGCCACTTTTTCCCATACATGCTCTGCCTATGGTGGCCTATTTCTTAACAGCTCTATCTCCCTATCGCCCATCTCCCATCCAAGGAAAGAGACTAATTTGATTATTCAAATTCAGAGATTCTGATTGCACATAATTATTAGTGGGCATTGACACTGGGTGTATAATCACTGGATATAGCTATAAAGTGAGGAGTTCAGTCTCCAGGATTTCTTATTGTCATTTGCTTTTTTTGTATTGTGTAGCAGAATTGGTAAGCAAAGTCAGGGATTCCTCTTCAATTTTGGTGGCCTTCCTCTGACTCTCATTCTGTGTTTGGGTGGGTGAATGGACTACTGTATCTTTCTGTTTCATGCCTGCTGATTTAAACTGTGGAGGTCTTAGGGTGAAAGAAATGTTTAGGATGTTCCTTTTAGACCTAAAGTCTAAGCTGGGAGCTTCAATTTATCATTTGACCAGGGCTATTTGTTGTATTAGGATACAGCAACCAACAAAATGATACTTTTTTATTCCTGTCCTGTTTTGACCCTTGGGTATCCTACTTAATAACCCTGTGGGAGGAATGCTTGGTTGTAACGTAGGATAAGCTTTCCTAGTCTCTTGTATTTGTCAAGGTTCTTCAGAGAAACGCAATCATAGTAGATTTATTATGAGAAATTAACTGTTGCAGCTATGGAGGCTGAGAAGTCCTATGATCTTTTGTCTGCAAGCTGAAGACCCAAGAAAGCCAGTGTTGTAATTTAATCTAAGTCTGAAAGCCTCAGAATCAAGGGAGCTGATTGATATAAATCCCAGTCTGAGGGCAGGAGAAGATAAGATGAGATGTCACAGCTCAATTAGTTTGGTAGGAAAAAAGAAAGGAGGCAAATTCCTCCTTGCTCCACTTTTTGTTCTATTTAATTCCCAGTGGATTAATTGATATCTACTCACATTGGTGAAGGTAATCTAGTCTACTGAGTTCACTCATTCAAATGCTAATCTCTTTTGGAAATATCTTCACAGACACACCCAGAAATAATGTTTAATCTCGATACTCTGTGATCAATCAAGTTGACACATAAATTTAGTCATCATATTTCCTGACTCCAAAATAATTATAATATCATCAAAATTTATCCCTGACCTCTAAGATACCTTAGAATATTTAATG
The DNA here is from genome assembly GCF_039906515.1 of Pseudorca crassidens. Lineage (NCBI taxonomy): Eukaryota > Metazoa > Chordata > Mammalia > Artiodactyla > Delphinidae > Pseudorca > Pseudorca crassidens. The sequence continues at coordinate 132,918,445 of NC_090300.1, read as the reverse complement.
AGAAGTTCTGTAATCAGTTATTTATAGGCCTATGTCTATGTTAGCTTCTGCTATATGAGGATAAAAAATGCATTTAATTTCTCAGGCAGGTGGTATGATGTTACATACAGAAGTTATTTTTTTCAATGAATGATAGTATAATTTTAAGTATGTCATTTCAAAACATATTTTTAGATATTTGGAGCTTCTTTTAAGGGAGCATTTAATTGAGCATGTACTATATACCTTAAAAGGCATTATACTCATTTAGAGATGAGGAAATTGAGGCTCCAGGAGGTTATGGAGTTTGTCCAAGTGTCCATGCTGAAAAAGTGGCAGAGTTGAGATTCCAACAAAGGTATGTGCAACTCCAGAGCCAGCTCCTGGCTTGCACCACTGCCTCGTACAGAGTGGGAGTGGGGGAAAGTTCCACTTATCCTTGGTCAGACAACATTATCTCATGTGACTATCAGTTTTCCTGGCTCTGAACAACAACTTGGCTAGTCTTAGTGATGAGATATTTTTGTTCCAGTGACTGTCATGAAAGCATAGTTAACTAAAAAATAGCCTTATGAATAATAATTGTCTCTTTCATCATGTTGTTTATTTACAAAAGATTTGGAGTAAGATGAGGGGGGCTGGGGCACTGTCAGGAAATTAAGAAAACCAGAGGAGACAAGGCGGGAACACCTGGGAGGAAAAAACTGAATTCCAGCTCTTTATTAAGAATATATTTAAAAATATATATTATATTAAGTATGTATTAAATGTATTATATTAAACACTTATTAAATACATTATATTAAATACATATACTATAATATAATGTGTTATAAAATATAATAAAATATTGTATTATATTATTATACATAATAAAAAGGAAATCTTTGGTCTCATGCTGGCCATTTCTATATGAGAGAGAACAAAGCCTGAGTGTCTCTAGAAGGAATGACTATGGAAGGCTGATTAGAATATTCAAAGAAGAGAATAAAAGCCAGTTTTAACCTATGCTTTGTCTTGTGTAGTCTTAATCACAACTGGATTTAACAACTTTAGAATATACCGCTCTATAGTTAAGACCAACTAATGAAATATAGAGGATTGGTTTTTACTGTTAATTTGACCAAGTCTTCTTAGTTTAACTTTTCGGAGTCATTCTAAAGAAGCAGAAAAGCAAGGGAGTAGCAGAATGTTGTTATCATGCTTTTATTTTGTTAATGACTGAGATAAGTTTGAATATTTTTGTTTCTAGTCTACAAAGAGATTGAAACAATTTATTTGATTGCAAACAATAAAATTAAAAAGTTTAAAAACATAATCCAGGACCATGGAGAATAGAGTTAGAAGTACAAAGAATGGATCAGGAAAAGTTTGTGTAAGGATAAACATCATAATTTCCTAAATAGTTACTGAAATTAGGTCTACAGATTTAGCTCTGAGATTTCTGGCAGCCAAAGAAGAAATGTTATGCTGTTCAGGGAGAACATTCATCTAGTTGTTAACAAGACAACAATATCCGAGCCCTATTATTTGTGCGGATACGTAAAGTTTTCTCAATGAATGCTTATGACGTGTAATCTGCAGCCAGTTGTACTCATGTGTCGCCCCCAGGGCTTTATTTCCCTCTTCTATGAAATTTTCCCTGGAACAAATTTTCACACCTCTGGGTACCACGGAACACAGCACAAACGGGTCAAAGTCACCAGGTCCCATTTGAGATCATGTTCTACAGAAACTATTTATCCGGTGATAACAGAACAGAAAAAGATTGTTCTTTGTCTCCGTACTTTGTTTCTGTACATTTTCTCCTGGAATTCTAAATAAGTATAAGCTATAATCTCCCCCCTTTTTTGCTGGAATTACAATGTGATGAAGTCTTACCTATTAATTTCATCTTCAAATGCATGAATGCATGACTTTTTGAAGTGATGGTATTTCTGTTCTTTTGAGGGAACATTCATATTTGAAATCTCTCTAGCGCTAAAAAACATAGCAAAAGGAAATAAACTGGTCCTAGAATATTCTACATTTTCCTGGGGGAGTAGGAAGAGGAGAGGAAAACACGTGCCAAAGAGAAAGATATCCTTATTTACAGTTGGGTAGTTAGATTATAGGAATTCCAGGGCATCAGGAAACAACCCCCCCCCCCGCCCCCACCCCCCCCCCCCCGCCGCCTTTAAATTCTTTAAATTCTAAAATACTTCTTAATAACTGAGAGTTCAATTCTTTTCATTCGGTTGATATCTCATTGGTCTTCTAATCACTAACACTTTAGTGTGACTATGTTGAAGATTATTCTCAAGCCAGAGAACTTGCTCAGGAAATATCTTGGGTATAATGAGGAACAAATGACACATTAAATATATTTTGGATGGAAAGAAGTTGGAAAAAGAGGGTTTCAAATCCAGTTTATTGCATAAGAGTTGAACCCTTAATTATAGGACAACTAAGCCAGGGGTCAGATTAGTATCTAATTCAATGTCAGATGTATGAATAATGAAAACTGCTGTAATTACTTCATGCACTCTTGTAAGACTTGTCTTATAAACAGATTTGGAAATTTTGGACCACCCCTAAACATTTCTAGATGCCCTTATAAAAATCTATTCAGTTTTTATTTTTAACTAGATGTAGACATCAATCAATGAAATAAATAGTGGAGTGTATAACCTATATTATTGATCTTAAGTCAAGGTTACTTTCCTAAAAAAGATACACTACAAATATTTTCCTCAAAAAAAAAAAAACTTAAAAATAATGTTATGTTACATTCATTTTACTTGATCTGAAAATGACTTCTTCTAGCTCTCTTGTCAGGGACATCTAATAAATATAGTGAGTTATACGTAGTATGTTCTCTTTTCTAAACTCAAAATAAGGATAGGCTTCCATAAGTCTTTTCCATGTTCTTTAATAACAAACTGTATTATATGAAAATTCTATCTAATATGGAAGATGGCTGATGATTGATAGTTCACACACAAAATACATTTCACCCAAAGCTTTAATCGTGTGTATGTTGCCTGTGTAATATAGAAAATTATGGTATTATATGTCATTATAAATACAAATTAAACACAGGCTTTAACAGTAAGTAATACAGTCATCTGGCTTTTGTTAATAATTTTTGATAACCACCTAATGGAAATAAAACAAAGTTTCAGAAGTGCAAATGGTGTGCAATTTTGACAGAAGTTTCTTTTTTCCTTTAGTGGGCCCACAGCTAAGTCATTGATAGACAAGCCCATGGGAGACAAATTAGCTCATGTAGACAAAGTGAGAGAGTGGCATGGACACATATACACTATCAAATGTAAAATAGATAGCTAGTGGGAAGCAGCTGCAGAGCACAGGGAGATCAGCTTGGTGCTTTGTGACCACCTAGAGGGGTGGGATAGGGAATGTGGGAAGGAGGGAGATGCAAGAGGGAAGAGATATAGGAACATATGTACATGTATAACTGATTCACTTTGTTATAAAGCAGAAACTAACACACCATTGTAAAACAATTATACTCCAATAAAGATGTTAAAAAAAAATTAGCTCATGTAACTCATATGCTCCAGGAGTTTTCCCACAGTACCACTGGGTCTGTGGGAAAAGATAATTTGGACAAGATAATTTACCACATCTCTGAGTGTCCAGTTCCTAAGGGTACATTCATTTTGCCTTCCCAGAATCAGGTTGAGGTCTGAAGTTCTGTGTTTATGATCATGAAGTATATTTTGGCTAGCAGAATAAGAGAAAGAGTTGGGTTTTCAGTAAACTCATCCATTACCTTGACTTCAAAACTATTAAATTGATACTACCTGATGAAAATAACCAACTTCAAATGATGGTAGAGGCTAAAATACAGTTATACCATCAGAGATCTACCTGTGACAGGAAATAAAACCCAAATCATCTAAGCATTTCCATGTAAAATGATAGTAAAAGAGAAATATATAATTTTGGAGTCATTATATGAAGAAATATATGAAACAATTTGGAAAAACTTGCAGATGAACTTCATAGCCTAGAAATATTGAAAAAATTAAGAAAAAAATGGTATTTTATGCATGCATAAAATATGTGTAGGTACTAGTCTATTTTATCATTTACAACCATAAAATATACACAAATCTATTATAAAACATTATGGTTTATCCAACTTTACACACACAAATATTTATAGTCCATGGCACCATTCACAGTCAAGAGAAATTTAAACAAATGTAAAGATACACCATTAAATCATAACTACATAAAATTAACTGTAGTTCCTACTATACCACTGTAATAATTTTGTAGCCACTCCTGTTGAGGTTGCAGTGAGCTCAGGTGTTTTGAGTATCCACTTAAAACATCATGTGATGCTAATTATATCTGCATGTACAGTTTGTCTCTCCAGTAAATTGTATAGCTCAGTAAAAAGTGATCTTTTGTGGTTCTTGAGTATTTTTCATCATGTTTAGTGTCATACCGTAAACCTTGAATAACACTCTGGGACCCATATGAAGTGCCACTAGTCATGTTGGAAGTGCTCCCAAGAAGCAGAGAAAAGTCTCAACATGACAAGAAAAAGCTGAATTGCTTGACATGTGCCATAGATTGAGGTCCACAGCTGAGATTGCCCACTATTTAAAGATAAATGAATCCAGCATAAGAACCACTGTAAAAAAAGAAAAGGAAATCTGTGAAGCTGTTGCTGCAGCTACTCCAGCAGTTGTAAAACTTTGCACTTTTTGAAAAATACTTTTTTATCTTGTATCAAAAATACAGCTTTATTTGGGCATAGGATTGCTATGAGAAAAGCATACCTATAAACTCTAATATGATTTGAGAAAAAGTGAAGTCATCATATCACAATTTATAGCAAAAGGAAAGTGAAGGATCTAAAACTGGAGAATTAAATGCTGGCAAAGAATGGTTTGATAATTTTAGAAAGAGATTTGGCTTTAAAAAATTGTCAAGATAACAGGAGAAGCAGCTTTTGTTGACCAAGAAGCAACAGATGAGTTCACAGATGCCATTAGGAAAATCATTGAGGAGAAATCATATCTGCCTGAACAGATTTTTAAGGCAGACAAATGTGTCATATTCTGGAAAAATAATGCCACAAAGGACACTTATTAATAAGGAAGAGAAGTGAGCACCGGGATTTAAAGGAGAGGATAACTCCACTGTTTTGTACACATGCAGTTGGATTTATGATTAAGACTGCCCTTTATCTATAAAGCCACTAAGCCCCTAGCCTTGAAGGGAAAAATAAACACCAGTTGCCAGTCTTTTTGATGTACAAGAAGAAGGCTTGGACAAAGAGAACCCCTTTTCTGGATTGGTTTCCTTGATGCTTTGTCCCTGAAGTCAAGAACTATCTTGCCAGTAAGAGATTGCCTATTAAAGTTCTTTTGATATTGGACAATGCCCTTGGCTACCCAGAGCCCCACGAGTTCAACATGGAAGATGGCAAACTTGTCTACTTGCCCCCAAACACAGCATCTCTAATTCAGCATCTAGATCAGGGGGTCATAAGGATCTTTATGGCTCATTACACATGGTACTCTATGGAAAGGATGGTCACTGCAGTAGAAAAGAAACCCGATAGAACATCATGAAAGTTTGAAAGGATTACACCATTGAAGATGCCATCATTGTTACAGAAAAAGCCTTGAAAACTATTAAGCCTGAAACAACAAATTTCTGCTGGAGAAAACTACATCCAGATGTTGTGCATGACTTCACCGGTTTTAGGACAGATGCAATCAAAGAAATCATGAAAGATCCTGGAGATGGCAAAAAAAAAAAAAAATGTGAGAGGTGAAGTGTTTCAAGATAAGTACCTTGGAGAAATTCAAGAGCTAATAGACACCACACCAGAGGAATTAACAGAAGATGACTTGGTGGAGATGAGAGCTTCTGAACCAGTACCAGATGATGAGGAAGACGTAGAAGTAACAGTACAGGAAACAAATTGGCATCAGACAGTCTGGCAGAAGGGTTCTGATTATTCAAGACTGCTTTTGACTTCTTTAACGACATGGAACCTTCTATGATATGGGCACTGAAACTGGAAGAAGGAATGGTACCATATAGAAACACTTGTACAGAAATGATAAAGCAAAAATGTCAGCCATAACGGATGACGTATTTCTGTAAAGTTACACTGAGTGTGCCTGCCTCTCTCCCACCTCCCCTTCTATCTCCTCCACCTCTTCCACCTCTGCCACCCCTGAGACAGCAAGAACAACCCTTCCTCTCCCTCCTCTTTCTCAGCCTACTCAACATGAAGACAATGAGAATGAAGACCTTTATGCTGATCCACTTCCACTTAATGAATAGTAAAGAATCACCATGCCATCAAGTTGGTAAACTTATCTCTTGTATATGTATGTGTTTTCTTGCAAAAACCTAATACCTGTACAGCAAGAACTGTATGAGAAATTTTTGTGTCATAATCATCATTATTGCTTAAGTATTCATCATATAGAACACTGTGCATATGACTTGTATTGAAGTAGATAGTCTATCTTTACATAGGGAGAAGGGATGCGATATTTAAAATAAAGTTAATAGTGTATTGGGACTTCCCTGGAGGTCCAGTGGTAAAGAATCCGCCTTCTAATGCAGGGGACACGGGTTTTTGATCCCTGGTCGGGGAACTAAGATCCCACATGCTGCGAGGCAACTAAGCCCAAATGCCACAACTACTGAGCTCGCGAGCCTCAGTGAGAGAGCCCACATGATGCTGCAAACTACAGAACCCACACACCCTGGAGCCTGCGTGCCACAACTAAAGAGAGAAAACCCACAGGCCGCAACTAGAGAGAAGCCCGTGCCACAGCGAAAATCCCACACCGCAATGAAAGATCCTGCATGCTGCAACTAAGACCGGATGCAGCCAAAAAAGAAAAGAAAGAAAAAAAAGTGTATTAGTTTTCTTACTATTTAATAATTTTGCTTTCAGGGAATTACATTACCATACAGTATGCCTCTCTCTCGTAATTGGAGAAACTGCATATTAGCTTGTCATCACAGGTGAGTGGTTTTTAAAAAATGTAACATTTCCAATATTGTATGATGAGTATGACTGTAATACTGAATGCCATAAAAATTTTATAATGATTCATTCATTAGTGTATAGGCTAGAATACTGTGAAGCAATTGTATTGGTCATACTACACTACCACATAGCAATCAAATTGCTGCTTCTTTGTTGTCAATGCATAAATTATTACACTGGTAAATAAATATGAATTTCTTTTTCACATCATCTTTTCATTTTAAATGGCTAGTGTTAGTAATAAATATAAAATCTACAGTGTTTTGTATCATGTAGGACACTACTGGTGTAGGTATTGACAGAACTACACTTTGTTAACAGTCAATGAAAATTTATGGTATCAATAAATACAGCATAGTACTATAAATTGTTTTTTCTTATGATTTTCTTAATAACATTTTCTTTTCTCTGGCTTACTGTATTTTATGAATACAGTATATAATACATTTAATGTGTATTAATCAATTGTTTTGTTATTGGTAAGGCTTCTGATCAACAGTAAGCTATTAGCACTTATGTTTTTGGGGAGTCAAACATTATATGCAAATTTTTTGACTGTGCAGGGGGTCAGTGCCCCTAACCCCCACGTTGTTCAAGGGTCAACTGTAGTACTTTAAAGGGCCAACAAATAAAGGGTGACACAAAAGCCTAGTTTTAGAAAAGTATATTTCCACTGAATTTGTCCATAGGTTCCATTGGACCTTGACAATACAGGGTTCTATAACATTTCATTCTAGTTTAAGACAACTGCAATCACACACTCCAGGTCATCAAGAAGACAGTACAGTAGTCCGCCTTATCTGCAGTTTTGCTTTCCTCAGTTTCAGTTACTCATGGTCAACCATGGTCTGAAAATACTAAATAAAAAATTCCTTATATAAACAATTCATATGTTTTAAACTGCATGCCATTCTGAGTAGCGTGATGAAATCTTGCACTCTCCTGATCCGTCCTACCCAAGATGTGAATTATCCCTTTGTCCAGTATATCCTGCTATTCAGTCACTGAATAGTTGCCTAGGTTATCAGATCTACTGTCTTGATATCACAGTGCTTGTGTTCAGGAAACCCTTATTTTACTTAATAATTGCTCCAAAGCACAAGAGTAGGGATATTGGCAATTCAGATATGCCAAAGAGAAGCCGTGGGCTTCCCTGGTGGAGCAGTGGTTGAGAGTCCTCCTGCCGATGCAGGGGCACGGGTTCGTGCCCCGGTCTGGGAAGATCCCACATGCTGCAGAGCGGCTGTGCCCGTGAACCATGGCCACTGAGCCTGTGCGTCCGGAGCCTGTGCTCTGTAACGGGAGAGGCCACAACAGTGAGAGGCCCGCGTACCGCAAAAAAAAAAAAAAGAAAAAGAGAATCCGTAAAGTGAACTTTCTCAACTTAATTAAAAAAAACAACAAAAGTCATGTGCTGAGGTTGCTAAGCTCTATGGTAAGAATGAATCTTCTATCTGTGAAATTATAAAGAGGAAAAAAATTGTGCTAGTTTTGTGTCGAAATTCAAACTTCAAAAGTTATAGCCACAGTGTGTGGTGAGTACATAGTTAAGATGGAAAAGGCATTCAATTTATAAGATATTTTGAAAAAGAGAGACCATATTCACATAACTTTTATTACAGTATATTGTTATAATTGTTCTATTTTATTATCGGTTATTATTGTTAATCTCTTATTGTGCCTAATTTATAAATTAAACTTTATCATAGGTATGAATGTATAGGAAAAAACATAGTATATATAGGGTATGGTGTTATCTGTGGTTTCAGGCAACCACTGGGGTTCTTGGAAGGTATCCCTGCAGATAAGGGGGGAAGTACTATATTAAAATATTTTTTAAAGTGTTGGTGTAATTGTCTTCATTGTTACTTACTCATGTTTTTGGCTTTTCTCACATTTGATTTTGTTTCATAAAATTTTTTTCAATATAAAACAAACCAAGTTATTCTGTGAATGGCAGCTGACAAGAAACTTGAATCCTGTAAAATGCAGCACAGTGTCATGCAATACTCCATCTCTGAGCCACAGTCTGGGTTTGGATCTTCAGTGTCTCTTGCCTTGTCCATTCCACTAAGCGGGCTCTTTTCCATCCAGTCACCCCTGCTCCACAGGTTGCCATATGGATTTTTCAAAATGTAAATACAGGCAAGCCTCATTTTATTGTGTTTCACTTTATTTTACTTTGCGGATATTGCGTTTTTTACAAATTGAAGTTTTGTGGCAACGCTGCATCAAGCAAGGCTATTGGCGCCATTTTTCTAACACCAGTATTTTTTTTTTTTTTTTTTTTTTTTTTGCAGTACGCGGGCCTCTCACTGTTGTGGCCTCTCCCGTTGCGGAGCACAGGCTCCGGACGCGCAGGCTCAGCAGCCATGGCTCACGGGCTTAGCCGCTCCACAGCACGTGGGATCTTCCCGGACCGGGGCACAAACCCGTGTCCCCTGCATCGGCAGGCGGACTCTCAACCACTGCACCACCAGGGAAGCCCTAACACCAGTATTTTTAAATTAAGGTATGTACCTTGTTTATTAGACATAATGCCATTGCACACTCAATAGATTACAGAATAGTGTAAATATAAGTTTTGTATGCATGGGGAAACCAAAAAATTCAGATAACTCACTTTATTTCAATATTTGCTTTATTGCGATGGTCTGGAACCAAACCTGCAATGTTTCCCAGGCATGCCTGTGTACTCATGTCACTCTTCTTCAAAAAGTTTTCAAGTGATTACTTATAACCTAAAAGATAATAGAAAATTTTAGATTGGCTTACTGGGCCCTTTAGGCCATGGACTCTGCCTACTCTCAGCTTCATCTGCTGCTACTCCCTTGATCCTCTCTGCATTTGCTGTGCTAAGAGGGTTGGCACCTCCCCCCCCAAATAAAAAGACATTATGTCATGATGCTTCCTTAGCAGGGGCAGTTCTTTCTTCTTGCTGTTTGGTGAACTTCTGTTCTCCCTTCAATTTTAAATGTTAACTTTGCCAATTTACCAAGAAATACCATTAGGTATTTCTTTTTCTCTTTCTGTTTCCTTACGTGTAACCCTATTAGACTGCCAGTTATAATTGTTTTGAACTTCTTACTAATTCAACACTTTCACATAGAGATGCTTTAATACTTCCTTGCTGAAAGAATGAGAGAGAAACAAATAGCTGCTTAGCAAACATAAGGACCAGGAATGTCATATTGCTGTCTTCCACCAGGCTACTGAAACCTTCGCAATCACACACATAATATAATCGATACCCTCATGTGACCAAAAAATTCTATGACCAGATCATTGTCCTACAATGGAATGTCTTCTGAAAAACAGGTTATCTACAGATAGTGCCCTCTAGTTTGACAACATTTTAAACCTTAATTAACCTAACCCTTTTATTACATACATGAGAGAAATCAAGCCCAGGGAGATGAGGAAAATTTCCTAAAATAACAGCTGAAGTGAGAGGTGGGACAGAACTAAACCAAACTGTCCAGATACCCAGTCAGATATTCTTTATAATAATATAGTGAGATTTTTACTATGCAAACAAACCAAACAAAAAGAAAACAAACCCCACCCACCAATGGTTTTTATATTATTTTTTTCTATCTATTTATCTATCTATCATCATTTATCATCTATCTATTCTTTGTTTATTCATTTATTAAATATTATCAAATACCAAATATCACTATGTTCAAGACACCATGCTAGGTGTTATGAACACAACAACAAATAGCATATAGATTCTGTCCTCCAAGTATTCATGCTTCAGCTCTTACCTGTCTCCTTTCTCTTCTCCTTCAGTTTTTCCTTCCCTCTACCTAAGGAGACCCTGTTAGATGGGTCTTCACCTAAATACTCTAAGTGAACTGAGTGATGGAAGAAAAGTAGCATAGAATTGGGCATCCTTAGAGCCAGAATGTGGTTCAGACTCTATCTCTAAGCCTTGAGGCCTTAACAGTCACTTCACCTTTCTGAGTATTGTTAATTAGTTCACAGGTCTAAGCAGTCATTGTGATCTCTACTCCACCTCTGCAGAGGCCACTTTGAGAAGCAAATGATGGAGAGGATGCATTTCAAAGCCATTGGTTTTAGAACCATGTGGGTTGGGTTTGAATTTCTGCTCTACTAATTATTAGCTGTGTGACTGTCTTCTCATGTTCAAAATGGGGTTATATTAGCCACCTTATCTTTGTAAGGATTAGCAATATTGTAAGTAGAGATCAAGGCCTGACATTTAGGACATTATCAATAACATAATTCTTGTTCTTATTCTCAGATATGTATGTTTTGGGACACTTTATGCATCCTAAACTTTCTGTAGACACCTAAGAAATTATTTTTCTGCCACACAAGCTATCTAAAGTCTGCCATTTGTGAGATGACCTTAAAAGTCTCCTTAGCCTGCACAAAAGTGATATAATGATTTTCTCCCATAATTCCACACCTTTGCTCCAAAGGTCAGCAAGAATGCTGGGTGCACAGCAATGGCTAGGAGACTGAAGCTATGTGAAATGAGGGTTACTCTGGAATAAATTGTCATGTTCAAAAAATAAAGAATGAGTCAGCCCATGCCTCATTCCACAGGAAGGAGATTTGTTGCAGCAGAAAACATGTGGAGCTAATTTTGTTAGAAAGGAAATATTAACATCTTGAATTCCACAGAAAGACTCCTATGCTTGGAGTTTGTTGGATGATTTACAAAGCCCCATTATAGCTCTGCATACATGTAGTGGGTACATTATAAAAGGGCAAATCAAGGATGACTATTGTTGCAGTGAATGTTTGTAATATATATATATATATATATATATATATATATATATTCAAAACCATGTTCCACATATGTAAACTTTACTGCTACGGAGCCTAGGGATTTTTAAGAGAATTGAAACAAGAAGTGATATTTACATAATGTTCTTTTGAGTTCCATTTTGGCCAAATTTTGAAATCTGATTTTAGAATAGCATATATTTGGAATGGAGTCAGAAGAGTATAATTCTACAATATGGAAGTCAGATGTAGTTGGAATAAATCGATCTTTCATTAACTTAGTTTCCCAATTGACTTCTAATTTTTTGAAATTCAGAACTTGAAACTTGCTTTTTGTAATGGCTCCTGAAATTACTATGAATTTTTATAGTTACTAGATCCTCGTCTTTATCACTTCTACTTTCTTTTATGTTTGACGTAGGAATAATAGAATTTGTTTCTGTCCAATTCTATCTGTAGACTTGTCCCCAGCTTCTGTTTTGCTCTGCTTTTTGTTTGGGGACTTTTCTTCCCCTTCAGCCTTAGACAAAATGTATTATTCTTCAGGTACCATCCCCTTCCTTCCTTCCTTCCTTCCTTCCTTCCTCTCTCCCTCCCTCCCTCCTTTCTTTCTTTCTTTCTTTCTTTCTTTCTTTCTTTCTTTCTTTCTTTCTTTCTTTCTTTCTTTCTTTCTTTCTTTCTTTCTTTCTTTCTTTCTTTCTTTCTTTCTTTCTTTCTTTCTTTCTTTCTTTCTTTCTTTCTTTCTTTCTTTCTTTCTCCTTTCTTTCTTTCTCTTGCAGGTGTTCCTAAAAGGATCCTTAAAGACACGATATTAGAACAGATAAATAAATAAGGATTTTAGAGTTAACCAAATCAGGATTAGTATGCAGTACTTTAGTTCATCTCCAAAAGTAGTTATATAAAAAGAAAATTACCTAATTTATGTTATATCTCCCAAAGACTTTTCTGCATATCTGAAGACCTTAGCATTCTCTTATGTAGATCCAAAGTAGTTAAATCTTTTACTGGAATATATATATATATATATATATACATGTATATATACATATATATTTTCTTCAGGAACACATTTTGCATTTGCAAAATGCTTCTTTGCAAACACTTTAATATTAATTTTGTTATAATCAAGAAACATATCTTTCTAAAACATTAAAATTCTAGAATATTATTTTTTCTTAAGTTTCTGAAATTTAAAATTTAAAGATTTTAGAAAAACATATTTAAATTGATTTATACAATGGTATATATGTACATATATATTATATACAGCTATATACACACAAGATACACACACACATACATAAATGATTTAAAAATTCTCACAACCCAAATAAATAGTTTTAAATCTATAATTATATAAATCACAATAAATTGTGCTTAACTGAATTCTCAAAAGCACCTTAAAATGGCTATTTTTTATTAGTTTTTATGAATCAAGCAATACACTGTGTCCTTCCCACATACTAACTCATTCATTCCTCACAAGAATCCTAAGTCCTATGAATTCTTATTTGTACTAAACTCAGGTTCACGGACAAAGTAGCTCGAGGTCATACAACTTTTGAAAGGCTGAGCAAGAATTACATTAATTCTTTGATACTAATCACTGCACAGGCTTTTTTGTTTGTTTGTTTACATTAACTGTCTTATCCTAATCAAAGACATTCAATGGAAAATGTTTTCAGGAGCTCAAATATAAGAGCAATAAGCTCCTATAGTTTACATCAATAATACATAATGAACAATGAAATAGAGTTATTTCTTATTTTAAGCAAAGAATAGAAGAATATTATTTCATGAAACAGAAAAATAGTATTGGGTTTAGTACTTTTACAGATGGAAACATTGATGGTATCTCTCAAATAACAATTGGGATTTAGGCAAAAAAATCAAACCATGATAGGTTAATGGATACAAGGAAACGGTCAGAAGAGCTGAGAGTGAGGCCACCCAGAAATTAGCAACAGCAGGAAGCTGTTATCATCCTAGGACTAGAAGGGCAATGAGAACAAATGGCATTACCAGAGTCCAGAAATCACGGCTGCCTCACAGTTGCTGGAATCATAATGGATGGGCTGTAGTCAGGAGTGGGGGCCAAGGAGGAACCAACTACAACCAGAGACACCACAGGAGCAGAGGGAAGGGGAAAGATCTTGGTTTCTCGTTCTTCTAGCACCCCAGTCATAGGTTCCAGACACTCATTGCAGATCCCACCTGGAAGCTAGAGAGCAAGGGCTCCAAAATAAAAATAAGTAAAGAAAAAGAAAAAAAAAAAAAGATGGGGAGTTTCCTGTAAAATGCAGCAAAACTGAAGAAGGACAAGATAGACATCTCAGAGAGGACAGTCCAACAATCTTCCCTCCTTCTTGACCCTCCAAAATTTAATCAGATAATTTGGGATAAATCATTAAACTACTATGAAACTGTTTTTTTTTTTTAATTTTTGAAAACAAAAATATTACATGCTATTACTGCCTCACAGGATGATTGAGAGAAGGAAATTAGGTGGTGAGTATGAATTCTTTACCTATATGGTAAGGCCCAATATAAATACAAACTTTGACTACATTTATATGCAACAAAGCACGAAAGTTCTTCCTCTATGGATAAATGAGTTGTTGCAAAGATTTTTAACACAAAAGTAAATATATCCTAGAGGTGAAATTCTAATCCACGTTATTGGGGAAAGGTTTTATGGATGATTACATAGCACTTGTGGAAGGATAAAATTATTTCTGATTAATGCTGGGATTTAAGGTTTTATATATATTTATTTACATTTATATATAATTATATATATATATAACTAAATATATCTCTATCAATCATCTATCTATCTATCCATTTATCTATCATCTATCTATCTCTGTAATTAAACAAGGAGGTGATTAGACTGAGGTGGCTCTAACACCTTGGTAGCCTATGTAAGCAAACAAAAACCTAAGCCAGAGTCAATGCACTTGAATCTGAAAAAATGAAACTTAGAAAAAATAGTCACAAACAGCCAAATAAACTTTCCCAAATGAAACAATTGCTTATGCTATAGCCAATCAAATAATTTTCTTCCTTTGCTTCAGCTTCTTCTCTATAAAACCTCACCACTAGCCCTTGTTGATGGAGTGTTCTTAGCTACCTTTGGCTTGGCACTGCCTTATTCGAATCGATGTATGCTCAAATAAACTCTTGAAAGTTTTAAAGTTTATCTTTTATCACATATATATTCTTTTATATGTACAACATATATAAGTATATATATATACTTTTATATATATGATGAAAATAAAGTAAAAAAATATAAAATATATGTAATATATACATATTTTTTACTTTGAGACCTAATAAAATGTTAAAGTTTTATTTAATATAATATAATAATTTAATATTACTATTTTGGAGAAGAAATTGAGGTTCTTGGTAAATGACATGCAAATTTTGATGTCCCAACTCAATTAAGGTAAACCATCTTTGACAACATTTGAATAACTGTAAAACACTTTCTGGACAATTTGTACTGACACTATGCAGGCAATACTCAAAAATGCATAAAAAGTTGATTTGTTTAAATTGATAGTATCAATTGAGGATGTAATGAGAGCTTGAAATGTATTTTTATGAGAATCACAAGGCCTTCTAGTAATAGCAAACTTTATCCACCACGAATTATAAATACTAGTTAAAATCAAATGTCATGAAGCAGCTTTTCTCTTTTAAACATAGTCAAATATATTTAAACATATAAAAACACTTTTAAAGTAAAGAAACAGCTCACGGTGCCCTCAAAATGACTGTCTGAGCCCCAAATCTTGACTCCTGTAGAAGAATCAAAATGTCAGTTTTGCAGTTGACTCCAGTAGAAGCTAAAAGGATACCATTTCATCAAAGAGTTGTGTTGGCACAAGGGTGTAAGTGAGGAGCGAAGTTCTAGAGATGGGAAAGTCAAGGAAGCAGAAGAGCCAAATAAGAAGAAAATATAAGTTCAGGGATGCTGTGGTATCAGAGAAGAAAATGAGGTCAAGGCTAAGGGTCCTCAGACAGAAGCAATTGAGAGGGAATTATACTGCACATGGAAACAATGACAAATGGGGAAAGAAATGAGCAAGGTTGAGGAGGGGGTGGAATCTTCTGGAAGTATCAGCATCTACTATAGTGTGACAGAGAGGAAACCTTCAGAGAGGAGCAAGAAAAATTTACTGAATGGTGAGGGAAGTTCCATCAGAGGTACTTAAACTAGGCAAATATCTGCATGAATCCACCCTTTGTAGAGTGGACTGTTTCTAGTTTTTATCTCTGGATAGTGGAATTTGAGGTTAATTTTTATATCCTTCTCCAGGTTTATTGTCAAACTTTTCTTTTTTTACAATGAACAAGCATTACTTGACTAAGGTGAGAAACTTGCAAATTTTAAAGGTAATATATATCTTTTTATATATTACATAATTAAAAGTTATATGTGCACTTAAAAATGGCAGGAAGTAGAACAAAGTATCCATTATGACTATCTCTAAACATTGGGTAAAATTCTCTTTTTTAAACGTTTCTTTAAATTCCAAATTTTCTATAATCTTTAGAACACTTGTGTTCCCTAAGATAGAAAAAAGAAACCCTAAAATTTTATAAAAGAAAGTGATGCAACTAAAAGAAAGCCTCACAATATTGATAAAGTATTTTCTCTGACCTACCAATACAAAAGGAGGGGTTAAAATCCTCACTCCTCTATTAACTAGGTTTTCCTGAATAGGAAACCAAACTTTCATTATCGTGAAGGTTACCACTTATCACCAAGTAGAAGATTACACTTTTCTCAGACCACTTATACCCTTAAACTCTGTTTTTATACGAGTATATATATAAGTTTAAAAAATTCTCATTAGAGTTGGCCTTCTGTATCTGCACGTTTCACATCCCCAGATTCAACCAACTACAGATCGAAAATATTCCCCCCTCAAAAAAATTACAGAAAGTTCCAAAAAGCAAATCTTGAATTTACTGGTTGGCAACTATTTACATAGCATTTACGTCGTGTTAGATATTGTAAGTAATCTAGAGAAGAATTAAAGTATATGGGAGGATATGTGTAGGCTATATGCAAATACTATGCCATTTTACATGAGATTTGAGCATCCCTGGATTTTGATATTCACGGATACCAAGGGATGAATGTACTAAAAAATTAACCCTCTTACCTCTGTGTAGTCATTCCCTATTCAATACTCCCCCCATTACCTGAATCTAGGGACAATTAGGCAATGATTAATCTAATTTCTATCTCTATAGAATTGTCTATTATAGATATTTCATATAAAAAGAATCATACAATATGTGGTCTTTTTTAACTGCCTTCTTTCACTTGACGTGAGGTTTTCAAGGTTCATCCAGTTGTAGCATGTATCAATACTTCATTTCTTCTTATTGCTAAATAATTTTCTATCATATGGACATACCACAGTTTGTTTATTGATTGCTCATCAGTTGTTGAGCATGTAAGTTACTTACACTATTTTACTATTATGAATAATGCTACTATGCACATTAGTACACACGTTTTTGCTTGGATTTCTATTTTTATTCCTCTTGGATATATACCTATGAGTAGAATCACTGGATCATACAGTAACCCTTAGTTTAACATTTTGAAAAACCGACAAAACTGTTTTCTAAAGTGGCTACATCATGTTACATTCCCAGAAGCAGTGAATGATTATTTCATTTTCTCCACATTCTTGCTAACACTTGTTATTGTCTGTCATTTTTTGTTTTTTTCTATAGCCATCCCACTTGGTTGTGGTATATACTCCTTTTTACATGTTTTGAGATTCAGTTTTCTAGTATTTTTAAAGGATTTTTGCATCTATTTATATTAATATTTATAAGAGTTATTGGCTGTAGTTTTCTTCTGATGTCTTTGGTTTTGATAACTGGGTAATACTGGTTACATAGCAAGACTTGGAAACTGAGTTTAGATTTTCTGGATTATATATATTATTTGCAAGTATTTATCTCATTTTGTGGTTTGTTTCTTCATTTTCTTTATACTATTCTTTTGCAGCATGAAAGTTTTTAATTTTCATGAAGTCCAAATTATCATTTTTTTTTCTTTCATTCTTGTGCTCTTAGTATTATATCTAAGAAGGCTTTGAATAACCCAAGGTCATGAAGATTTGTACCTATATTTTCTTGTAAGAATTTTATAGTTTTGGATACATTTTGATATGATCCATTTTGAGTTGATTTTTGTGTATGGTGTATGGGAGCTGTTCATCTTCATTGTTTTGCATGTGGATATCCAGTTGTTCCAGCACCATTTGTTGAAACAATTACTCTTTCTCCCTTTGAACTGTGTTTGCATCCTTGTTTATAATAAATTGATCATGAATGTAAGAGTATATGTCTGCACTCTCAATTAGATACTATTAATATATTTGTCTGTCCTTATGCCAGTACCACTCTGTCTTGACTACTGTAGCTTTGCAGTAAGTTTTTAAATTGGGAAGTGAGAGAACAAGAATTTTATTCTTTTTGAAGATTGTTTTGGCTGTTTTTGAACTTCCATATAAAATTTAGGATAAACTTGTCAATTTCCACATATAAATCACTTGGGATTTTGGTACAGATTGTATTGAATTTGTAGATCAATTTAGTAAGTATTGCCATTTTAAAAATAATGTTTTCAATCCATAAACGTAAGTTATGTTTCTAATTATTTAGATCTTTCTCAGTTTCCTTCAACAATGTTTACTAGTTTTCACAATATACATTTTTAACTTCTTTTGTTACATTTATTTTTCATTATTTTATTCTTTTTGATGATATTGTAATTGAAATTATCTTTTGCAATTTCATTCTAATTATTCATTTCTACTGTATAAAAACACAGAAATACAGTTGATTTTTCTGTATTGATTTTGAGTGTCTTCTGTTAAATTTGTTTCTAAGTATTTTATTTTATGCCATTTTAGATGGAATTTTCTTTCATTTTTATTATCCATTACTAGTATATAGAGTATGGAAATACAATTTATTTTTGTTTATTGGTCTTAAATTCTGAAAACTTGCTGAACTCATGTTTTAGTTTTAATAGTTTTCTTTTTTTTTTTTTAGTGGATTCCTAAACATAAATTTTTAAAGAAGGGTTGTGAAGGCAGAGACTGCTAGTGTACACCAATATCTATTTTATTTTCTCTGCATGAGTTCATGTCTAAACTAGATTTCCCAATTCTCTTACACTAAGTGTGGCCATTAGACTGAGTTATAGCCAAAAGAATGTGGGTAGACATGATATAGGCTATTTTCAGAGAGTATATAAATTTTTCCAAGCCATCCTGTAATAACCTTCCTTCCTTTGCCAGCAACTAATGATGAAGATACAGTAAAGAATTCTGAGGTCTGAGAAAATGGCAGATGGTGTAAAGGAGCCAGAATCTAGATTAACTACATGGAGTAGACCCTTCAACTTTTCCATGGGCTGAATTGTACCTCCTCCTCAATGTGTATGTTGAAGCCCTAACTCCCAATGTGACTGTATTTGGAGACAGGACTTTTACGCAATAATTAAGATTAAATGAGGTCATGAAGATGGGTCCCTAATCCAATAGGATTAGTGACCTTATAAGAAGAGGAAGGGAGGAAGATCTCTCTGTCACAAGAGGACACAGAGAGAATGGGGTCATCTGTAAACCAGGAAGCAAGTTCTCACCACAAACCAAATCATCCAGAACCTTGATCTTGGGCTTCTAACCTCCAGAATGGTGAGAAAATAAATTTCACTTGTTTAAGCCACTCAGTCAGTTTGGGCTGCTGCTTTACACTGGGTGGCTTATAGACCACAGACATTTATTTCTCACAGTTCTGGTGACTGGGAATTTAAGATCAGGTTGCTAGCATGGTTGGCTTCTGGTGAGGGCCTTCTTCTGGATTGCAGTCTTCTTGTATCCTCACATGATAGAAAGTGGGTGAAAGCACTCGCTGGTGTTCCTTTTATAGGGAACTAATCCCGCTCATGAGGGCTCTACCCTCCTGACCTAATTACTTCCTAATCACCCCACCTCTTATACCAACACATTGGAGGTTGGAATTTCAGCATATGCATTTTGGGATGAAACAAACATTCAGTCCATTGCACAGTCTATGGTACTTCTTATGGCAGCCCAAGGTGACAAATACTGAGTTTGGTACCAAGAAATGGGATGCTACTGCAAAAAATGCCTAAAAAGGTGAAAGTGTTTTTGAACTGGGTAAAGGGTAGATTCTGGAGGAGTTTTGTGGTGCATGTTAGAAGAAGTGTAGATTGCTGTGAACAGAATGTTGATAGAAATACAGATGTTAAAGGCCATTCTTGTGAGGTCTCAGAAAAATGAGGAAAAGTTTATTACAAATTACAGGAAAAGTCATCCTTATTATAATTGGCAAAGAACATGACTAAATTGTGTTCTAGCGTTCTGAGGAAAGTAGAACTTGCAAGCAGTGAAATTAGATGCAGAGCAGAGGAGATTTCTAAGCAACATATTGAAGATACAGCTGGGAATCTTCTTTATTGCTCATTGTAAAATGTGAGTGGAGAGAGATGGATTAAGGAGGAAATTGTTAGCCAAAATGCCCCAGAACTTAGAGATTTGGAAAATTATCAATCTATATATATTCAAAAATTGAGAAAGATTGTTCTGAAGAGAACACTAAGGGTGTGGCTGAACAACCATTTGATAAAGAGATTATAGATGTGACTAATGGACAAAATCAGCTATCTCTGTGGAAGCCAGGAATAGAGATGGAGTTATGCCAGCAGAATCACTGCCAGCTGGGGCTAAAATGGACAGAAAAAAATGACATGAAATCAAAGAAGGTTATTAGACTTCTTAGCTCTTACAGGATTGGAACAGTTATTTGGCTGCGAATGTGTCCTGTTCCTCAATAAAAGGAAAGAATGACCCCAAAGGCGATTCAGAGATCATCAAAGCTGCCTCACAGGTTTCATAGGGTGAACTATCGCATAAGTATTAACAGGCCAGATGGCCTTCAACTGAATCCTTGGGGGTGGGACCACCCTGAAAAGCTTTGCAGGTGGTGCTTTCCAACAGAATTGGAGGGCAGAGTCCCGGGGTATAGAATTACTGCCCTAGTGGTTTCTGAAGGTGGGACCCCACTGCTTCAGTGGGTAGGGAGAGCAAAACATTGATCAAAGAGTGTTGTTCTTTTTTTTTTTTTAACATCTTTATTGGAGTATAATTGCTTTACAATGGTGTGTTAGGTTCTGCTTTATAACAAAGTGAATCAGCTATACATATACATATATCCCCATATCTCTTCCCTCTTGCATCTCCCTCCCCCCCACCCTTCCTATCCCATCCCTCTAGGTGGTCACAAAGCATCAAAAATCTACAAACAATAAATGCTGGAGAGGGTGTGGAGAAAAGGGAACCCTCTTGCACTGTTGGTGGGAATGTAAATTGATACAGCCACTATGGAGAACAGTATGGAGGTTCCTTAAAAAACTGAAAATAGAACTACCATCTGACACAGCAATCCCACTACTGGGCATGTACCCTGAGAAAACTGTAATTCAAAAAGAGTGTTGTTCTTAATCCTTAAGATCTAATGGAATTTACCTTGCAAGGTTTTGGACTTGCTTGGAACCTAGCAGCTCTTTCTTCTTTCCAATTTCTCCCTTTTGAAATTGGAATGTCTATCCTATGCCTGTCTTACTATTGTATTTGGGAAGCATATAACTTGTCTGGTTTCTCAGTTTCACAGCTGGAGATGAATTTTGCCTCAGGATGAATGTACCTCAAGTCTCATCCATACCTGATTTAGATCATATTTAGATGAGACTTTGGATTTTAGTCTTTAGAATTGATGCTGGAATCAGCTAAGACTTTGGGGGCTGTTAGATTGGAAAACATATAATTTTCATGTGAAAAGGACATGAATTTTGGAGACCAGGGATTGAATGCTATGGAATGAATTATGTCCCCCCAAATTCATATGTTGAAGCCTTAATTCCCAATGTGACTGTATTTGGAGATAGGGCTTTTAAAAGGTAATTAAAATTAAATGAGGTCATAGGGGTGGGTCCCAATCCAACAGGATTTGTGGCCTTATAAGAAGAGGAAAAGAGAGAGATCTCTGTTTTTCTGCTGCATGAGGACACAGCAAGAAGGCAGCCACCTGCAAGCCAGGAAGAGAGCTGTCATAAGAAAAGAAATCAGCCACAATCTTGACCTTGAACTTTCAAACTCCAGAACTTTGAGATAATATATTTCACGCAATCTATGGTACTTGCTATGGCAAACTTAGCTGACTAATGCATCCTCCTGTGGTGCCAACCTGCTTTAGATCATGATATAAACAGGCCAAAAATTATATTGCTTTTAGCCAGTAACAATTGGAATAGTTTGCTAAAGCAGCTAATCTGCTCTGACTAATATGATAAGAGAAGAAAATATGTGGAAAAAGAGTAGTAACAGGATACCTGGTAGCTGCCAAGAACACAAGGAAGCAAGAGATTTACCATGACATTTATTCTTTCTTTCTTTTTTATTGAAGGATAGTTGATTTACAATGTTGGGTTAATTTCAGGTGTCCAGCACAGTGATTCAGATATATATACATATATATATATATATATATATATGTGTGTGTGTGTGTGTATGTATATATAACTTTTCTCTTATAGGTTCTTTTCCAGATTCTTTTCCCTTAAGGGTTATTACAAAATATTGAGTATACAGGGCCTATACAGTAGGTCCTTGTTGATTATCCATTTTATATATAGTAGTGTGTACATACCACAGGATTTAGAAATGCAGAATATTATTACTCAGGTTCTTTGATAAAGAGACAGCCCTTATGTTACTTCATGTAACACTGTGAGGAAAAATATTATTTTATATTTTTTTATTGAAGAATAGTTGATTTATAATATTGTGTTAGTTTCAGGTGTACAGAAAAGTGATTCAGTTATTTATATATATATATATATATTAGATTCTTTTCCATTATGAATTATTACAAGATGTTGAATATAGTTCTCTGTGCTATACAGTAAATCCTTGTTGTTTATCTATTTTGTATATGGTAGTGTGTATCTGCTAATCCTATATTCTTAATTTATTCCATCTGCCACCCCCCCAAGCTTTCCCCTTTACTAACCATAAGTTTGTTTTCTATGTCTATGAGTCCATTTCCGTTTTGTAAATGAGTTCTTTTATATCATTTTTTTTAGATTCCACATATAAGCAATATCATATGATATTTGTCTTTCTCTTTCTGACTTACTTCATTTAGGATGATAATCTCTAAGTCCATCCATGTAGCTGCAAATGGCAATAATTCATTCATTTTATGGCTGAGTACTATTCATATATATATATATATATATACATATGTATATATACACACACATGCGTATATATGTGTGTGTATATATATATATATATATATATACACACACACCACATCTTATTTATCTGTTCCCCTATCAGATATTAGGCTGCTTCCATGTCTTGGCTACTGTAAATAGTGTGGCTATGAACTTTGGGATGTGTGTATCTTTTTGAATTAGAGTTTTTGTCTTTTCCAGATATATGTCCAGCAGTGGGTTTGCTGGATCATATGGTAGTTTTATTTTTAGTTTTTTAAGGAACCTCCACATTGTGTTCCATAGCGGTTGCACTAATATACATTCCCACAAAAAAAATTAATTTCAAAATTCTTCAAGAGCTTCCTTGGTGGTGCAGTGGTTGGGAGTCCGTCTGCCAATGCAGGGGACGTGGGTTCGTGCCCCGGTCCGCGAGGATCCAACGTGCCACGGAGTGGCTGGGCCCGTGGGCCATGACCACTGGGCCTGCACGTCCGGAGCCTGTGCTCTGCAACGGGAGAGGCCACAGCAGTGACAGGCCAGCGTACCGCCAAAAAACAAACAAATAAAAATTCTTCAAGTAGTATGTCCCAACCTTGTGAAATGCTGAACTAGATTTAGCAATAATGGGTACAGGTAAGCACCAGCTTAGTTTGTTTTTTAATAGTTGTCAAAACAAAAAAATTGAGCGTAAACTATGAACAGAAGGATGTATCCTAGCAAGCACATTCCTGATTTGGGGAATGAAACAAAAGCAGAATCATTACAGTTGGTGGAGCCATAGCACACAAATTCTTAAATTTGACGTTCATGCCTGATAGAGTCCATTTAAACCACTGTTGCAGTCTTGAGTTGGAAATTTTGCTTCATTTCTCAAATAAAAGAGTTTATTTCCAATAGTTTAAAGAGTGGGGGGTATGTATGATATATTGGAGACATTACATATCTGTGGAGGTTTTCACATTAACATTTTGCTAGAGAAAAACCTGTTTTGTTTATTAGTCCTGACAGGCTCGGCTATACTGCAGTAACAAATACACCCCCAAATCTTAGCAGTTTACATATCCAAGTTTAGTAGGCAGAATAGTGGCCCCCCAAGATGTCCACATCCTAATTCCACAAACCTCTTGAATATATAACCATGGCAAAAGGGGATTTTCAGATATGATAAGTTAAGACTCGATATGGAGATATTATCCTGGAATATTTTAGTAGGCTGAATATAATTGAAAGTCCTTATAAGAGGGAGGCGGGAGGGTCAGAGTCATAAAGAAGTGAGGAAAGAAGCAGAGGTTGGAGTGATGAGGCTGTGAACTAAGAAATGTGGGCAGCCTTTTGAAACAGCAAGGAATGGATTGTCCCCTAAAGTCTTCAGAAAGAATGCAGATGGGCCAACATCTTGACTTCAGTTCTGTGAGCACAATTTAGACTTCTGACCACTAGAACTGTTAGATATATTTTTTTTTTCACCACTAAATTTATGGCAGTTTGTTACAGTAACAATAGGAAACAAATACAGCAAGTTTATTCTCATTAACATCACAACATAATTGCAGCTCTGATTGTTTTTCTCCTAGCAGTGATCCTGGGATTCTGAATCTCTTTGAATCAGTAATTCAGTCTTATGAACAGATTCCTAGTTTGCTGCAGAAAGCAGAAGATGACTGACCATTTCCATAGGAGGCTTGTATGAGCCAGAATAAGTTTCTTCCAACACCCTTACCCCCGCCTCCCCCTTGCTGGCCAGAATTCAGCCATATGGCCCAAATCTAACTGTAAGAGAGTCTGGGAAACCTAGTTGGCACACAGAAAGAGGGAACTGTTCAGTGAATACACAGAATTTTTCTAGCAGTCATGTATAAAACTATTTCTTCTCAAAATCTTTTAAAGGTTTTCACATAGCTTCTCAAATGTCATGTTGGAAGGGAGATGGCTGATACCGATAAGAATATTGTTTTTTGGACAAAATTTATATTTCCTCTCTAGATTGTCATAGGATTCTTTTTATAGTTATCTTTTATTTTTACCAAAGAATGATTTCAGAAAGGATATATTTTATAGATATTTGCACAGAAAGAAGTCAATTATTTAAATTGAATTGTATTGCCGTTGATATGATATACATGTTTATATATTAATATATAGTTTTTAATTCATAAATTTTATTCCTTCAATTATTTCAGATTATTTCCTCTTTTTCTTGCTTTTGTTTCTAAACCAGGATCACTTACATTTCTCAAAAATCAATCTCTATGCTGTTCACCTGAAATTAACATGAATTGTAAATCAATTATACTTCAATTAAATACATATATAATAGAAGAATTTCCACTTGAGTGTAAATTGAACACTAACAATTCATTGTTATAAATTGAGAAAAATTTCATGTTCAATCTCGTTTTATTATTTCAACATTTGTGAGTATTTAGATTTCTTAAATCATGAAAGCAGAGCTCTTGTTATTTTTATTAATTATGATTTAATACAATTGGCAAGCTACAAAGTTTAGTTCAGCATGTCTAAATTTAGGTAACCTTCTCCCACTGATTTTAATGCATGTGCCAATTCTTTTTCTCTGAAGCATATGGATAAATATTGAAGCATGATTTCAAAAGAGTCATCCAACAATCACTTATTAGAAGAATTTTGGTTTTGACACATCCTGTTTTTTCATATGGTATATATTATAGAACTTGAAATCAGTGTTATAATGATTATTACCTCTTGCAATCAAGGGAGGTATTTACATAATAAAAAGCCAGGGCTTTAAAAAAAAGTCCTAAAGCACTTAAATAAAACAAATTTTCAATAATTTTGCAATTTTACCCTACATGGAATCATTTTTCAGGGTGACTGAAATAAAATCAAAGCAAATATTTTGATAATAGTATGAGTAATATCTATTCCTCTTTTATTTCTACAGATTGATCTATTTAGTCATTATGGTTTTTATTAACTAATGATTCATCATAGCAAATGGCAAGAATCAGGTTTAATAATTTTAGACCTTTTAATATCCATAATAATGATACAGTGAAATTGATAAAATTAATAGTTGCTTGAATATAATAGTTTATAGTCAATCAGTGTTTTACAATTTCCAAAGCACTTACATATCCATTATGTCATTTTATTTTTACAACTACTCTATGAGAGAGATAAGAAAGATGTTAGAACCTTAGAATCATGGCCAAAGAATTAAACAACCGAGAAAAGATCATAAACAAATTATAGATTTTGGAATAAAACTGCTTTTGTTTATTACAATAAATAAATCCCATTAGTCTTTGGCAAAAGTATACTAAGATAATTATATACAAATACATAAAGTAATTTTCTAAGCAAATGCCACTACTATAATAGTTGCTGCCAAACAATATTCCCAATTTATCTTGTTATTCTGATTTCACTGTTACTGCTTCCTTGCAAGACAAAGTTATCTGTCAACTGAGCTCATCCCTACTTTTATGTCAAACTCCAAGAGGTTCAAATTAGCTCAAATTGGATTATATGTTTTGTATACCTTTATTTTTAACTTTATAAGAAACCACCCAACTGTTTTTCCTAAGCAGTTACACTGTTTCATCTTCTCATCAGCAATGTATGAAAAATCCAGTTTTTCATATCCCTACTAATACTTGGTGTTGTCAATCTTTCAAATTTTAGACATCTTAAGTGTTTTACTGTTAACTCATTTAGGTTTTGATTTGTATTTCTCAGATGAGTAATGATGCTGAGCATATTTTCATGTGCTTATTTGCTCCTTGTATATTACCTTTCTTGAATTGTCATTTAAAATCTCATCTATTTTTTAAAAACTGTGTTTGTTTCCTTATCATTGAATTTTAAGTACTCTTTTTATATTACAGATACAAACACTTTGTCAAATATATTTGATAAATATTAAAAATATTTCATCCCAGTCTTTGGATTATCTTTTCATTTTGTAACAGCATATTACAGAGGGCATAAATCTTTAGTTTTGATTATGTCTAATCAAAATTAGACAAAATTATGTCTAATAGTTTTGATTTGTCATTTTGTCGTGGTCTTCTTTTCTGGTTTGTATGTCCTCCCTAAGACATCTTTAAAAGATTTGACCAAAAAGGAAATGGTCCAAATATAGAATACTTAAATCAGCAAATATTTGAGCCTTGGTTTCTTGGTAGAGATTTCAAAAAAGAAGATATGCACAGTAGCAAATGTTTAATATGACAATAACTTAATCCTTTGTTTCTTTTCAAGTAAAATCATTTTCACAAACAATTTATACTGCTATAAATGTCTGTGTTTATTTGTATAGGAAGTGTTTGTTTTTCCAAGAAAGTGAACTTTCATCTTTTCTCATATGTGCCATGAAGAACTTGAAGGTTTCTTGAGTAATGGAAGCATTTTGGTGCTTTTTTGATTGGCTCAGATTCAAATATTATACTGTACATTGCACATGCAAGCCATCCCTCTTAAAAAATGAAGCAGTCAGCAGACAGCAAGATCCAAATCAGAATAATGCCATGCCTGCAACGTGCTTCACAACTGTACACACACAAGCTGCTGTGATGGCTACCGAGTACAGTACATGGTAGCAAAAGTTTCCAGATTTAATTTGTTTACTAGAAAACATGACAATCATCCATTTTCAACAATAAAATTGTCTTCTTGTAGTATCTATCTTTTCCAAATCTTCAGAAACTTGGCTACATTTCAGATAAACATTTCAGATATGTATTTTTCAGGAGAGAAACCAACTCCAAATCCATCCTGTTTAGGAGTATTACAATGAAAACAAATCTCTAAAATAAATAAAAATGACATTTCTTCCGTTATACTGACTCCTCCAATAACACTTTTTTGGTTGTTTGTTTTTCTATTTATTTGTTTTTGTAGAGTATAGTTGGACCACCAAGGGAATCCAATATGCGTAACATTTAAAATACTGAAAATAGGGCTCAACCTCATTCCATAGCCCAAAATGGAAACAAGTTTGCCAAGGGAACTTATTTTTAGTGATTTTGTTCTCTTCCATGTATTAGAGAGGCAACCTGTAGGAAATTAAGGTCCCTTCTCCCTCCAAATAGTGGGTAGATATTTTTCATGTGGACCCGTAAATGATTAGTATGAAATTTGTTAGGACCTAATATTTCCTAAGGGTATGGTGATTTGATAATAATGGAATTTTGGGGGTGATCATATATTATCACATCACACTGATATTAAATTTTCTATAAAATATTGGGTCAGCCATATATTCTTATTGGATGATGTGAAGCAGGAATTTTATTGAGGTATCTATGGATTATTCTGGCTTAGCCGCCAACTGACCTGGATTTAAAGAGGGCTAGGTTTCTGGAAGATTCTTTCTATAAGAATTTTAGGAAAAAACACTGGAAGTATAAAATGTGTACCCATAATAAAAGGTGCTTAGCAGTGGACCCATTCTGATCTCTATAATATTACTTTATTTTTCCCTTTCTTTTGCTATTGTTAAATGAAATCAATGTGAAATATTAGACATGGAGCCTGATATACCCCAAAACATTCACACTGATGCCATATGTTCTACTTTTCCTATGATGAATCAAGAACCCATAGTGAAAAAGCAGCCTTTAAAATTCTGCTAAAACTTTTCACCTTCAATAATTTTCTTATTCATCAAGGGCAGATGAATTATTGCTTTTATATTTATATTCTTCAGTTTTCTTGGTGATTCTTCTTGGTTTCTCAGGCTTCCTTTTACAGTCTCGGTGTTTCTTAGGCACAATACAAAGAAAACAATTAGCCCGGTTTATCTAGTAACTTCATATTCCTCTTTGCAAAGTATTTGAAATATCTGTTTAGCATTTTTATAAAATATTTTAATTAAAATATTAATGTTAATATATGTTCACTTCAAATTCAGAAACAATAAATTATACATACAGAAAACATTAACTATCTGTTTACCACATCCTGCTACAGAAATGTGAACATTCCCAAACACTAAAGTTTACTGTCCTATAGAACATTAAACAAATGTCTCATTTGAAAAAGAAAAAAGAAAAAAAAAAAAACTATCTCAAGGTACCCTTACTAATGAACTATTTAAGTTCCTTCCTCAAAGGATTGTTGAACCAGCTTTACCATATTATGGGTTCTTTCATTAATGAGTTTGTTACATTATTTTTTCCTTCAGAACAAATATCAGTTTGGGTTTGCATACTCATATTTGATTAATAACCCAGTCTTCATTAAATGGTAAGTTTCTTGTGAGTAAGAATGGTTTGTTTCCTTCATATCATATTCCCAGCACTTACCACAGTGCCAGACACATAGTGGGCATGTAACAAATATCTTTTGAATGAATGAATAAATGAATGAATGAGCCCAGCACGTCACACTTGATTCTTTAACCCCTTCAATGTCTTTCTATTGCTGTTAGAATGAAAATCAAATGATTTTTCAAGCTCTATCAAGTCTGTTATGATCTTGGCTCCTGTCTTCCTTTTCAACTTCTTATGCTACTCTTTGTTCACTAGGCTCAGATGTACCATGTACTCTCTTACTGTAGGGATTTTGTTTATGCTCTTTTCTCTGCTTCTAATTTTCCTATGAGTGTAAACCATATGTCTAACTTACCAGCTTTGACCCTTGGATCCAGTGCCCCTCTCAAAGACACATTTCTTTACCACTCTCTCTTAAGAATTTCCATCTCCCCTAATCATTGTTTCTCTAAGACCTATTCATTTTTACAATTTTGAATTACTGATTAGTTTGTTTTCAGAAAATGAAGTTGTCTAGTAAGGAGCTGACTAGATGGGCTTGAATACCAGGTAGGAAATCTGAAATGTGAAATTAGGCTCAGGAAAGGAATAAAGAAGTCCAACATCTAAATGATACTTAGAGGAAAAGTCATCCATAAAGAAGACAAAGGAAGAGAAATCCAGGACACGATAAATCAAGATATAATCTTGCAGCATCCAAAGAAAAAGTCACTCACAGGATTGAAGCTGAGTGTTACATCCTGGAACATGATGATCACACCAAGGTACCACCAACCTGAATCATATTCCCTGGCTAAACTTCACTACATCATCTTTTAGAATTGCTCTTATGATTGTTTATCATGTTTGCCTTTTCATTTTCCCATCAAATATTCTTTGGAAATGAAGATTTCTCAGTGTGAACCAGTCTGTGTAGACACCAAATCCTTTTGGAAGTGTATCTTTCATTACTGCTGTAATGTCAAAACTACCATAAATATACAGGAAATTCTCTATTATCAATATTTTACCCTAGAGGTAAATTTAAAAAGGATAAAATATTCTTGTATAAAGACTTTACCTTTCATAAGAGCTTATATTAATGTCTGTTCATGAATTTAGTAATGATAATAGCAGTAATAATAATAAAAATAAAATAGTGGAATGTGAATTATCTGAATCTAGTGGTATCTTTTTAATATGTTTTCTATTTATAACCACCATGGAGTCAATGAGAATCAATTTCTTCTTTTATTTAACCAATTAGAATTTTGAAAATTTGATCTTGAGTAAAATATTTATCATGAAGAAGCCAAAGGAAAACAGAATTTTCTGCAACCCAAATTGAGCTGATTTGGTTGTTGCCATATCAATTGACCTTCTTCCCTTTCTTATTACATTAATATTACAGCAGCAGTTATAAAGAAGCTAATCTTAGTTTCCTAAATGCAAATTTTGCAAGTCACATATCTTTGCATGGGCACTTGGTAAATTAAAGCTTAAATCCTGTCATCAAAACTAATATTTCTATGGCTTCTCAGAAATAAAATTGTCAAATTATTTTTGGCTTCATGAAGGTTTCTGTGTGTGCTTATTGCTAAAAATAAGGTCAAATATTTAAAAGTTTGGGTTTCTTTTTAAATAAGACTTAAACATAAGAAACACAATATCTTTACTAAACAGCTACAGAAACACAACCAGCCATCACTGTTAAATTAGTTTGAAAACTAGGCTTGAATTTACATATTTGGGAAATCAAAACTCATAGAAATAGTAACTATGCCAGGGTAAGCTATGGCAGGTCTGTGTATCTTCTTTTCTTTCCACATAAATTTACAAAGTAAGTGCTAAGTTGAGGTAAAGGACAGACACATGATAAATTAATTAAAATTATATTAGAACATTCTTATGTGTTCATATCACAATAGAAAATGTGTTTGCTCCCTTAGAGCCTTAATCTCCAAAAATTTACTCCTTAAAATTAGCCTTTACCATTTTTTTTAATTGCTTAGAGCCAGAGTTTGTTTGGAACTTTTCACGTGCTTTATATCCCTACATTTCTTCTTAGCAGAAGTAATCAATGTATCTAGAACACTTGCCTTCTGAGAATATTAATTCTGAAATAGAAATAAGGTTAAACTTTTTAGTTCTGCTTAACTTTGAGACAAAGAAACTTGAAATTTTCCAACTGTGGTAATTGGTAGAACACTCTCCTTCAGACTTTGGAATGAGCTCCAGAAAGAAGAGCCAAGCGTTTTTCTTCTATTTTTCATATCGATATAATGAGCTTAGGTGATAAGGTCTCTGAAAATACTTGGAGAGTCCTTGAATCCATTAGATTTCCCATGCATCCTGGCTTTGTAATTTTCATGGTTATGGTACATTTTCAAGCCTGTGGATTTGCCGGGCTGGCCAGCTAAGTTGATGATTGTGTTTTCTCCCTCATTGTCTAAAAGACTGGAATGAAGTGCACACTTAATGAATGTATATTTATTCTTTTCTCCTTAGACTGAGAGACGTTTGTAGAGTAATGCTAAGTCTTTCACCCTCCATGAAGATTTGTGTTTTCTAGAAAGGAAAATCATGGTTAACTAAGTCTCATTGTCCTGTAATTTATTTAAACTCACAAGCATGTTATTTAAGGATAATTCTCATGCTTCATAGAGCCAGTACCAATCCACTGGAAAAAAAGGTGGACTTTATCATTGATGCTTTCCAAAAACAAAGTAATGTTTATATATTCAGGCCTAGCTAACTTTGAGGGTGAATGGGAACTAAAATGTCAACTGTATTTTTTCAGGGAATGTATTCCCTGAGTAATAATGATAATGATAATAATAATAATGTATATATAAAACACTCACACACACATATATAGCATTAAAATTGTCTGAAATAGAAGAAAATCTGTTATACATGTTCTGCTACAGTTGGCAAATATGTAGAAACATATCTTAGCATTTTCAGGACATTTTAAAATGTGCCTGAAGTTGTCATCAGTTTTCCAACATATAATATACCTTTTCTTCAAAAAAAAATTAAGTTTTTTTTTTGTATTCTCACATACATATCTTTTAAAGCTATTATAACAATTTTGCATAATTGTATTTAAATGACTGCAAAGGACTCTATGGTATTGACTAAATGCAGAGAAGCTTTAACTTGTACCTGAAGCGATACTTAGGATAAAAGTGATAAAAATAATTTTGACTTTTCATTTCCTTCCACAGAATTCTTGGAAAGAAATGCGGTGTTATAATTATGTGAATTTTGACTTTTCGAGTCTTTAACATACATTGACTTTTCCACATTATTCTTTAAATGCCATATTCTTATAACGCTGATTTTAAAGTGGGATAAATCTCTCTAACCTCAGCAGCTACTAACATGTGCAATTGAAGAAAGTTATTTGTAGCTTCCAATTATACCACATGCATCATTAACAGATAATAATACACAAACATTTCATACTTTCCAATCATTTGAACCAGTTTATTTTTTCATTAGTAAAATGCCAGTGTGCCTCATATCTGCCAACTCCCCATCTCTGGAAAATATCTGTGTTCAGCCAACTTCACCTCACAAAAGTTTAACAAGAAATTGCAGAGCTTGACTGCTTTGAAAGACTTCAGTGTTCTCTGGTGTCTTTTGTGGATTTTCTGCTTTTAACATTTAACATTTTAACATTCTTCTTGAAGACAGAACATGTCAATAGAGAATTAAATTTTTTAAATATACTATCAAAATTTTAGTATGATACCTATAGCTTTCAGCAGGTAGTCATATCTTGCTATTAATTTATGGATACAGGGACCACAAAAGACCTTGTAATTGTACCTTATTCCTTATAAGTAATGGATATTAGAGGAGGAAAACATAAGAATTTTCCCTGTATTTAGATGCTTGAAGTCAGAGTAACTGCTATGGCCCCCATCACTCTTATAAGATCAAGACAGGTTTTTAAAATAATGGCAATAATGTAATAAGTTGTAACACCCTGTCCAGCTGAGATACTTTTGGAAGACAGTTCACATGTTTAATAATGTTAACTAAAATAATCTGATCTTGAAAATTTCAATATCATTCCTCCTAATGATATTAGTTGGTCTTTCTAACTTTGTTTCCTTCCAGATGCCTATTTATACTAAGGAGCATTGCTTTTATTTAAACTAAGGAGACTTGCTTAGGAGAAGAATTTAACCAACTTGCCCTAGTCCCACTCTTCCTCATGCAGTTTAGTGCTTAGGAATAATATGATTGTTGTTTTATTTATTTATTTTTATTGCTGCTATTTTTTTTGTTTTATTTTTGATTGCTCTGTTTTAATTCATGAAATACCTTGATAGAAGTATTCATGTCATAAGGGCCTACTGTATAGCACAGAGAACTATACTCAATATTTTGTAATAAGCTATAAGGGAAAATAATCTGAAAAAAGAATATATGTATATATATATATATATGAATCACTTTGCCATACACCTGAAACTAACACAACATTGTAAATCAATTATGTTTCAATAAAAATAAAAAAAATATTTTAAAGTATTCATGCCTAACCCTCAAGCACTTCAAGGGATTTATTTTTTTCTCACTAAACCTAAAACTCGTGTGTGTGTGTGTGTGTGTGTGTGTGTGTGTGTGTGTATTATAGGAAAGAAGTCCTCCTGTTAAACTGCTGTTTTGCTAAAATATACTGACCTAGCAGCATAAAATTATACTTCCCCCAAGGAAAAAAAAAGATTTTGAACAATCAGTGGTCTATGGCCCATACTTTTAGAAACAATGTATTATTAGTGATTCTATAGAAGAGTGTACTTGTGGTTTGGCAATCTTCATACTTCTCTGTTTCCTATTAGTACTAGAACCCCTAAGCATTAACCAGAACACATGTTCACCCATCTTAAGACTATATTTACCAGCCTCTGGTATGATTGGTATGATTATATGACTAAATTCTGGCTGATGGTTTATAAACAAAAATAACGTGTGAAACTGAAGTGTCATGTCTGTAAAAGATAGCTTCTAACTCTTTTTTTTTTCTTTCCTCTTTCTTGCTGTGGGAGACTATCATTGAAGAGGTAGACAAATACCACCCACTAAGAGGGTGACAGAACAACCAAAATGAAGGAACTATGATCCTTAGATGATGTGGAGACACCGAGTGGTGTCTATAAGAGCTAGATAAGGTTAGCCGATATTTTAACTTACACAATTTTTTTTAATGGTGAAAAATTCAAACACAAAGAAAAGTACAGAGAAAATACAATAAACATTCATGTATGTATCACCCAGAATTACCAAAATTTAACTTATTATTAAATTAAATAAAACACTATAAATATTTTTTTTCTTCCCTTCTTAGGTGTAATTGCTCTTTTGAATTTGGTGGGTATCTTACCCATTTCGGTTTTGGCAAGTGTACTACAGATATATGTATCCAACAAAAACATAGTATTTGTACTGCATTCAAAAGTTTTATACAAAAGATATCATATTAGATACTGGAATCTACAACTTTCTTTTTTTCACCCACTATGTGCTTAATTCATTTACTCTTATCATGCTTATGTATGTATTTTAATCTCTTTGCCATCCATTTGTGTGTGTTTGTGTGTGTTTGTCTGTGAGTGTGTCTTTACTTATCTTGCTTTTCTCTTCTTTTCATAAATACTTTCTTACCTCCTTAATGGAAATCTATTGATAGGATTGAGTTTTATTCTAGCATATTTTTTTTTATTGATTTGCAAGTTACATGTACACATTCTTTCAGAGGTTACTTTAAAAATACATGCATTACTAATAAACTCTAAGATAAATTTTAAAAATCTCTATTCTACTTTTGAATAACATGATAGTTAAAGCAATTAAGTATATATTTTTTATTCATTGTATTCACCTTGTTTTATAATTAATAGTTATTTAGATTCATCAAAAGTATTCATTGATTTCTCTCATTACCATTAATTCCTTTTTTTTTAAAAAACATCTTTATTGGAGTATAATTGCTTTACAATGGTGTGTTAGTTTCTGCTTTATAACAAAGTGAATCAGCTATACATATACACATATCACCATGTTTACTCCCTCTTGTGTCTCCCTCCCACCCTCCATATCCCACCCCTCTAGGTGGTCACAAAGCACTGAGCTAATCTCCCCGTGCTATGTGGCTGCTTTCCACTAGTTATCTATTTTACATTTGGCAGTGTATATATGTCCATACTACTCTCTCACTTCGTCACAGCTTACCAATGCCCCTCCCTGTGTCCTCAAGTTCATTCTCTATGTCTGCATCTTTATTCCTGTCCTGCCCCTAGGTTCTTCAGAACCACTTTTTTTTTTTTTAGATTCCATATATATGGGTTAACTATGGTAATTATTTTTCTCTTTCTGACTTACTTCATTCTGTACGACAGACTCTATGTCTATCCACCTCACTGCAAATAACTCAATTTCACTTTTTTTATGGCTGAGTAATATACCATTGTATATGTGTGCCACATCTTCTTTATCCATTCATCTGTCAATGGATACTAAAGTTGCTACCATGTCCTGGCTATTCTAAATAGAGCTGCAACGAACATTGTGGTACACGACTTTCTTTTTTTTTTTTTAACATCTTTATTGGAGTATAATTGCTTTACTATGGTGTATTAGTTTCTGCTTTATAACAAAGTGAATCAGTTATACATACACATATGTTCCCATATCTCTTCCCTCTTGCGTCTCCCTCCCTCCCACCCTCCCTATCCCACCCCTCTATGTGGTCACAAACCACCAAGCTGATCTCCTTGTGCTATGCGGCTGCTTCCCACTAGCTATCTGTTTTACGTTTGGTAGTGTATATATGTCCATGCCACTCTCTCACTTTGTCACAGCTTACCATTCCCCTTCCCCATATCCTCAAGTTCATTCTCCAGTAGGTCTGTGTTTTTATTCCCGTCTTACCCCTAGGTTCTTCATGACTTTTTTTTTTTCATAGATTTCATATATATGTGTTAGCATGCGGTATTTGTTTTTCTCTTTCTGACTTACTTCACTCTGTATGACAGACTATGAGGTGAGGTCCATCCACCTCACTACAAATAACTGAATTTCGTTTCTTTTTATGGCTGAGTAATATTCCATTGTATGTTTGTGCCACATCTTCTTAATCCATTCATCTGTTGACTTCTTTTGAATTATGGTTTTCTCAGGGTATATGCCCACTAGTGGGATTGCTGGGTCATATGGTAGTTCTAATTTTAATTTTTTAAGGAACCTCCGTACTGTTCTCCATAGTGGCTGTATCAATTTACATTCCCACCAAAAGTGCAAAAGGGTTCCCTGTTCTCCACACCCTCTCCAGCATTTATTGTTTCTAGATTTTTGGATGATGTCCATTCTGACTGGTGTGAGGTGATACCTCATCATAGTTTTGATTTGCATTTCTCTAATGATTAGTGATGTTGAGCATGATTTCATGTGTTTCTTGGAAATCTGTATATCTTCTTTGGAGAAATGTCTATTTAGGTCTTCTGCCCATTTTTGAAATGTGTTTTTTGATTGTTTTGATATTGAGCTGCCTGAGATGCTTGAAAATTTTGGAGATTAATCCTTTGTCAGTTGCTTCATTTGCAAATATTTTATCCCATTCTGAGGGTTGGCTTTTTGTGTTGTTTAAGGTTTCCTTTGCTGTGCAAAAGGTTTTAAGTTTCATTAGGTCCCATTTTTATATTTTTGTTTTTATTTCCATTTCTCTAGGAGGTGTGTCATAAAGGATCTTGATGTGATTTATCTCATAGAGTGTTTTGCCTATGTTTTCCCTAAGAGTTTTAGAGTGTCTGTCCTTACATTTAGGTCTTTGATCCATTTTGAGTTTATTGTGTGGTGTTAGGGAATATTTTAATTTCATTCTTTAACATGCAGTGGTCCAGTTTTTCCAGAACCACTTGTTGAAGAGGCTTTTCTCTCCATTTTATATTCTCACCTCCTTTATCAACAATAAGTTGACCATATGTGCATGGGTTTATCTCTGGGCTTTCAAACCTGTTCAATTGATCTATATTTCTGTTTTTGTGCCAGTATCATACTGTCTTGATTACTGTAGCTTTGTAGTATAGTCTGAAGTCTGGGAGACTGATTCCTGCAACTCCGTTTTTCTTTCTCAAGATTGCTTTGGCTATTCAGGGTCTTTTGTGTTTCCATACAAATTGTGAAATCTTTCATTTTATTTCTGTGTAAAAATGCCATTGGTAGTTTGATAGGGACTGCTTTGAATCTGTAGATTGCTTCGGGTAGTATAGTCATTTTTACAATGTTGATTCTTCCAATCCAAGAACATAGTATATCTCTCCATCTGTTTCTATCATCTTTAATTTCTTTCATCAGTGTCTCATGGTTTTCTACATACAGGAATTTTGTCTCCTTAGGTAAGCTTATTCCTAGGTGTTTTATTTATTTTTTGTTGTAATGGTAAATGAGAGTGTTTCCTTAATTTCTCTTTCAGATTTTTCATCATTAGCATATAAGAATGCAAGAGATTTCTGTGCATTAATTTTGTATCCTGCTACTTTACCAAATTCATTGATTAGCTCTAGTAGTTTTCTGGTAGCATCTTTAGGATTCTCTATGTATAGTATCTTGTCATCTGCAAAGAGTGACAGCTTTACTTCTTCTTTTCTGATTTGAATTCATTCACTTCTTTTTCTTCTCTGATTGCTGTGGCTAAAACTTCCAAAACTATGTTGAATAATAGTGACAAGTGTGGGCAACCTTGTCTTGTTCCTGATCTTAGAGGAAATGGTTTCAGTTTTTCACCATTGAAAACAATGTTGGCTGTGGGTTTGTCATATATGGCCTTTATTATTTTGAGGTAAGTCCACTCTATGCCTACTTTCTGGAGAGGTTTTACCATAAATTCGTGTTGAATTTTGTCAAAAGCTTTTTCTGCATCTATTGAAATGATCATATGGTTTTTCTCCTTCAATTTGTTAGTACAGTTTTTTACATTGATTAATTTGTGTATATTGAAGAATCCTTGCAATCCTGGGATAAACCCCACTTGATCATGGTGTATAATCCTTTTAATGTGCTGTTGGATTCTATTTGCTAGTATTTTGTTGAGGATTTTTTCATCTATGTTCGTCAGTGATATTGGCCTTTATTATTATTTTTTTTTCTTTGTGACATCTTTGTCTGGTTTTGGTATCAGGGTGATGGTGGCTTCATAGAATGAGTTTTGAGAGTGTTCCTCCCTCTGCTATATTTTGGAAGAGTCTGAGAAGGGTAGGTGTTAGCTCTTCTCTAAATGTTTGATAGAATTAGCCTGTGAAGCCATGTGGTCCTGGGCTTTTGTTTGTTGGAAGATTTTTACTCAGAGTTTCAATTTCAGTGCTTGTGATTGGTCTGTTTATATTTTCTGTGTCCTCCTGGTTCACTCTCGGAAGGTTGTACATTTCGAAGAATTTGTCTATTTCTTCCAGGTTGTCTACTTTTTTTTTTTTTTTTGGCCGTACGTGGGCCTCTCACTGTTGTGGCCTCTCCCGTTGAGGAGCACAGCCTCCGGACACGCAGGCTCAATGGCCAAGGCTCATGGGCCTAGCTGCTCCACAGCATGTGGGATCTTCCTGGACTGGGGCATGAACCCATGTCTCCTGCATTGGCAGGTGGACTCTCAACCACTGTGCCACCAGGGAAGCCCCAGGTTGTCCATTTGATTGGCATATATTTGCTTGTAGTAATCTCTCATGATCCTTTGTATTTCTGCAGTGTTAGTTGTTACTTCTCCCTTTTCATTTCTAATTCTATTGATTTGAGTCTTCTCCCATTTTTTCCTGATGAGTCTGGCTAATGGTTTATCAATTTTGTTTATCTTCTCAAAGAACCAGCTTTTAGTTTTATTGATCTTTGCTATTGTTTCCTTCATTTCTTTTTCATTTATTCCTGATCTGATCTTTATGATTTCTTTCCTTCTCCTAACTTAGGGGTTTTTCTGTTCTTCTTCCTCTAATCTCTTTAGGTGTAAGTTTTGGTTGTTTATGTGAGATGTTTCTTGTTTCCTGAGGCAGGATTTTATTGCTATAAACTTCCCTCTTAGAACTGCTTTTGCTGCATCCCATAGGTTTTTGGGTCATCATGTTTTCACTGTCATTTGTTTCTAGGTATTTTTTGATTTCCCCTTTGATTTCTTCACTGATCCCTTGGTTATTTAGTAGTGTATTGTTTAGCCTCCATGTGTTTGTAATTTTTACAGATTTTTTTTCCTGTAATTGATATCTATTCTCATAGTGTTGGTGGTCAGAAAATATACTTGAAACAATTTGAATTTTCTTAAATTTACCAAGGCTTCATATGTGACCCAAGATATGGTCTATCCTGGACAATGTCCTATGTGTACTTGAGAAAAAAGTGTATTCTGAGTTTTTTTGGATGGAATGCCCTATAAATAACAATGAAGTCCATCTTGTTTTATGTATCACTTAAAGCTTATGTTTCCTTATTTATTTTCATTTTGGATTATCTGTCCATTGGTGAAACTGGGGTGTTAAAACCCCCTACTATAATTGTATTACTGTTAATTTCCCCTTATATGACTGTTGACATTTGCCTTATGTATTGAGGTGTTTCTTTGTTGGGTGCATACCTATTTATAATTGTTATATATTCTTCTTGGATTGATCCCTTGATCGTTATGTAGTGTCCTTCTTTGTGTCTTGTAATAGTCTTTTTTTTTAAGTCTATTTTGTCTGATATGAGGATTGCTCCAGATTTTTTTGATTTCCATTTGCATGGAATACCTTTTTCCACCCCTTCACTTTCACTCTGTATGTGTCCTTAGGTCAGAAGTGGGTCTCTTGTAGACTACATATATATGTGTCTTCTTTTTGTATCCATTCAGTCAGTCCATGTCTTTGGGTGGGGCATTTAATCCATTTACATTTAAGGTAGTTATTGCTATGTGTGTTCCTATTACCATTTTCTTAATTGTT
Organism: Pseudorca crassidens; assembly: GCF_039906515.1. NCBI lineage: Eukaryota > Metazoa > Chordata > Mammalia > Artiodactyla > Delphinidae > Pseudorca > Pseudorca crassidens. The sequence goes on along the minus strand of NC_090300.1, from coordinate 132,878,104 downwards.
TTTGGTTTATTAATGTAAGTCTTTTCCTTCTCTTGTGTTTCCTGTCTAGAGAAGTTCCTTTAGCATTTTTTGTAAAGCTGGTTTGGTGGTGATGAATTCTTTTAGCTTTTGGTTGTCTGTAAATGTTTTGATTTCTACTCGAATCTGAATGAGATCCTTGCTGGGTAGCGTAATATTGCTTGTACGTTTTTCCCTTTCATCACTTTAAATATGTCTTGCCACTGTCTTCTGGCTTGCAGAATTTCTTCTTAAAGTTCAGCTGTTCTTATGGGGATTCCCTTGTATGTTATTTGTTGCTTTTCCCCTGCTGCTTTTAATATTTTTGTTTGTATTTAATTTTTGATAATTTGATTAATATGTGTCTTGGTGTGTTTCTCCTTGGATTTATCTTGTATGGGATTCTTTCTGCTTTCTGGACTTGATTGACCATTTTCTTTCTCATGTTAGGGAAGTTTTCTACTATAATCTCTTCAAATATCTTTGAACTCCATTTCTTTTTCTCTTCTTCTTCTGGCACCCCTATAATTCAAATGTTGGTATGTTTATTGTTGTCCTAGCGGTCTCTGAAACTGTCCTCAATCCTTTTCATTCTTTATCTTTATTCTGCTCTTTTGTAGTTATTTCCACCATTTTATCTTCCAGGTCACTTATCCGTTCTTCTCCTTCAGTTATTCTGCTATTGATTCCTTCTAGAGAATGTTTAATTTCATTTATTGTGTTGTTCATCATTGTTTGTTTGCTCTTTAATTCTTCTATGTCCTTGTTAAATGTTTCTTGTATTTTCTCCATTCTATTTCCAAGATTTTGGATCATCTTTACTATCATTACTCTGAATTCTTTTTCAGGTAGACTGCCTATTTCCTCTTCATTTTTTTTTAGTCTGGTGGGTTTTTACATTGCTCCTTCATCTGTTGCATATTTTTCTGTCCTCTCATTTTTTTTTAACTTACTGTGTTTGGGATCTTCTTTTCACAGGCTGCAGTTTCATAGTTCCCATTGTTTTTGGTGCCTTCCCCCAGTGGCTAAGGTTGGTTCAGTGAGTTGTGTAGGCTTCCTTTTGGAGAGGATTGGTGCTTTTTTTCTGGTGAATGAGCCTGGATCTTGTCTTTCTGGTGGGCAGGACCCCATTCGGTGCTGTGTTTAGGGGTGTTTGTTTCCTTATTCTGATTTTAGTCAGCCTCTCTGCTAATGGGTTTTAGTGTGTTCCTTTCTTGCTAGTTGTTTGGCATAGCGTGTCCAGCACTGTAGCTTTCTCATCGTGAGTGAACCTGGGTTTAGCATGGAGATGTAGATCTCTGGGAAAACTTTCACTGCTGAATATTACGTGGAGCTGGGAGGTCTCTGATGGACAAATGTCCTCACCTCAGCTCTCCCACCTCAGAGGCACTGGCCTGACATCCGGCCGGAGCACCAGGACCCTGTCAGCCACACAGCTCAGAAGAAAACAGAGAAAAAAAGAAAGAAAGAAAGATAGAATAAAGAAAGAAGGAAAGAAAGAAAGAAAGAAAGAGAGAAAGAAAGAAGAAAATAAAATATAGTTATTAAAATAAAACAATAAAATTATTAAAAATTAAAAATAAAAGAAAGAAAGAAGAGAGCAACCTAACCAAAAAACAAATCCACCAATGATAACAAGTGCTAAAAAATCTATATTAAAAAATGAATAAATAAATAAATAAGTAAACAGACAGAATCCTAGGACAAATGGTAAAAGCAAAGCTATATAGACAAAATCACACAAAGTCCACTCCCTCAATTTTGGGATGATTCTTTGTCTCTTCAGGTATTCCAGAGTTGCAGAGTACATCAAGTTGATTGTGGGGATTTAATCCACTGCTCCGTAGCTGCTGGAAGAAATTTCCCTTTCTTTTCTTTATTGGCACAGTTCCTGTGGTTAAGCTCTGGATTTGGCCCTGCCTCTGCATGTAGGTTGCCGGAGGGTGTCTGTTCTTTGCTCAGATAGGGTGGGTTAAAGTTGCAGCTGATTAGGGGGCTCTGGCTCACTCAGGATAGGGGGAGGGTGGGGTATAGAATGCAGGGTGAGCCTGTGGCAGCAGAGGCCTATATGATGTTGCAACAGCCTGAGACATGCCATGTGTGCTCCTGGGGAAGTTGTCCCTGAATCATGGGCCCCTGGCTGTGGTGAGCTGCACAGGCTCTCATGAGGGGTGCTGTGGATAGTGACTTGTGCTTGCACACAGGCTTCTTGGTGGCTGTAGCAGCAGCCTTAGCCTTTTATGTTGGTCTCTGGTGTCCACTGGTCTCTGGTGGTCACAGATAGCCACGGCTCATGCCCTTCACTGGAGCTTGTTTAGGTGGTGCTCTGAATCCCCTCTCCTCACACACCCCAAAACAATGGTCTCTTGCTTCTTAGGCAGTTCCAGACATTTTCCTGGACTCCCTCCCAGCTAGCTGTGGCACACTAGTCCCCTTCAGGCTGTCTTCACGCAGCCAGCCCCAGTCCTCTCCCTGGGATCTAACCTCCAAAGCCTGAGTCTCGGCTCCCAGCCCCCACCCGCCCTGGCAGTTGAGCAGACAAGTCTTTCAGGCTGATGAGTGCTGGTCAGCACTGATCCTCCATGTGGGAATCTCTCTGCTTTGCCCTCTGGACCCCTGTTGCTGTGCTCTCCTCTGTGGCTCCGAAGCTTCCCCTCCACCAGCCCCAGTCTCTGCCAGTAAAGGGGCTTCCTAGTGTGTGGAAACATTTCCTCCTTCACAGCTCCCTCCCACTGGTGCAGGTCCCGTCCCTATTCTTGTGTCTCTGTGTTTTCCTTTTTCTTTTGCCCTACCCAGGTACATGGGGAGTTTCTTGCCTTTTGGGAAGTCTGAGGTCTTCTGCCAGTGTTCAGTTGGTGTTCTGTCTGTGTTGTTCCACGTGTAGATGTATTTCTTATGTATTTGTGGGGGGAAGGTATTCTCCACGTCTTACTCCTCCACCATCTTGAAGGTCTCCACTGACCATTAATTCTTATAGTCTATATTCTTCTGAGTTAAACCCCTTCTTTACACGTTAGTACTTATTTCTGTGGCCCAATAATATTGAGTCCAGCCATGGGAGGCCATGTGAGATGCTCATTATGCAGTTTTCTTCTTTAAACACACACACACACACACACACACACACACACAAACCAATTAAAATTAAGTGAATATTTTTAAAATTAATATTTATTGAATAATCACAAGACTTATAGAGAAGGTTAATTTCAGAGACCTAAATTCATATGAAGCAAATTTACCCCAGGTTAGATAGAAAACAACTGCTGTTAGAGTGTGCTTATAAAATAGAAACATATCTTTAATAAGAGGTCAAGATTGTAAGAAGGGAGAAAGAAAGCTATAACAAAGTAATTCAAAAAAAATTTCTGTTTCTCATTTTCTTGAAACACAAGGCTAAAATAATATTTAACGGAAGTATCTAACCTAAATCCTCCATACAGCTGTTTAATTTAATTTTATTCTTTTGACTATATCATTTCATTTTAATATAAATTCTTATCATTTAAGTGACTCTCCCCTCCATGTCTGAAATGAAGAAATACGTATGCTTGTTGTGATGTCAAATTGATTGTGTAATTGTTTTTATTTACTTATTTATATCTTAAAAGATCTTCTTGTTAATCTACTGCTCTGCATTCAGTTGGATTGAGATCAATGCAGTTTCTAGTACAAATTATCCAAAAAATTATAGCTCTTTAGTGGAGATCAATGCTATTTTCAGCTTTAAGGTTGCAATGAAGAGAAGGGAAGATTATATTAATACTTTGGATTAAGGATACTCAGTTATTTCTAACTACATACAAAAAGGAATAGTTTGTCCTTTAAGTATCAATATTCACGTTTTATAGCACACACAGGTAGATATATAGTCACATATGGTCTATTTATATTATTAAGGCTGATGAGTTCACTCATTTTTAAATTTATAAACATTCAGACCTTGTTCCAGTGACAACTTTTCATTTCATCTGTGTTTATATCAAATAACAATTATCTAAAGCAGAAATTTGGGAATCATCCTTGTTATTCTCCACCTCTTACTACCATTCTCTCTGAATGGTCAGTAGGTCAGGACCACTATAGAATGCATGTCAAAGAGTGTCTAAAAAAATAAATCTGGTGTGACCTGGACAATACACAGTATAATATGATTAAGTGCATCATAAAATATTAAAAATTTACATATGTGCCATGCCATGAAAAAGAGTTTTAAAGCACTGGATACTTCCCATATGGTGACTCCTAAAACCAGAAACACTGTATCTTTTACCATTAAGAGATGGGAGGGGCTTCCCTGGTGGTGCAGTGGTTGAGAGACTGCCTGCTGATGCAGGGGACGTGGGTTCATGCCCTGGTCTGGGAAGATCCCACGTGCCACAGAACGGCTGGGTCCATGAGCCATGGCCGCTGAGACTGTGCATCCGGAGCCTGTGCTCTGCAATGGGAGAAGCCACAACAGTGAGAGGCCTGGATACCGCAAACAAAACAAAACAAAAGAAACAAACAAAAAAGAGATGGGAGGAGAAAGGAAGAGGAGACAACTTGGAAACTATAGGTGGAGCAAAAGAGGTGATAGTTAAATGAATTCTGCCAATGCATTTTTCTCCAACTCCAGATTTCCCAGGGCCAGGGGAAATTTTATAACATTTTTAAAGAGAAAAAGAATTATTTCTTAGAACTTTTTCTTTTTGTTTGTTCCAAAATGAAAGTTGATTAATGTAATAGGACAGTAGACAGCATTGGGAAATTTATGTGAAGCAGAGTTCCTTATTTTAACCTTCAAATAAAGACAGATGAAGAAACATAACTTTTAATTAAACATTCTCAGTCACATGGCAAAGAGTACTATGTATTCATCATTCTACTTCCTCTTCCTGGGCACAGGAAGACTACAATTCTCAGGATCCCTTGAGTATATATTGTTGTCATGTGACCAAGTTCTGACCAGTTTTGTGTGGGAGATGTTGAAGATGTTTTCAAGCACTGCCTTAAACAAATAATTCAGATGGTACTCTCATTTTCTTTCCCCCTCCCATAGTGACTTTGGAGGCTACATGCACAAAATGACATAATTAGACAATGGAAGCAGGCTGGTTCCTGAGTCACTGATTGAAGAAGAGGAGCTGAATAAAACTCAGAGATCCATACCACCATATTGGACTATGGCATGAACCAGAAATAAACTTTGATTACAAAAAGCCAGTGAGATGTTGAAACATATTTGTCCTTGCAATATAGTCTATTCTGCCCTGGCTAGTACAGAAAATATATTTAAAAAAATGAAAATATGTGGCAAGAGTGAAGAGGTAAGTGCAAGTGGTGAAGATTCAGGTATTAGAGGCTTGGAAGCTGGTGATTACTATTTTACAGTAAGAAAATATTAGTAATACCAAGATATGCAATTGCTTACATAATTACTTCTAATTGCTACAAAATTAGGAAACCGTAGATGGATAAAATGAATGCATTTTATGAAATTTGATAAATTATTACAAAAAATAAGTTCAGAATTAGTAAGTTTATGGGCATAAAGGTAAAGAAGTAGGGACAACACGAGATTTTACCCCTTACAGCATTAGATTTCTAACAACAAGGGATGGGCTTACAAGGACTTTGTTATGTTATCATGTTATGGTCATTGTTAGATAAACTCTCATGGAGAAAAGAACAGACTGAAGCTGTGGTGTGGAATACAACTCAACTGAATAAAGGAATTGAGGAAAAGAGAACTTAGGGGTATTGTCTTTTTACCCATTGTACCAGATAATCTTAAGTAAACACCATTCAGTTGAGAGATAAGCATTGTGATGACAATAAGAAATTAATTATTCTTGAGATTTAATCAAAGAAAGAACCATGGATGTGATTTCTAACATAGGGAACTGACTGGAAATAAATAGGGCAGAAGCCTACTAAGTTTTGGACAGAAATATATTACCCTAGAAACATGACTATTTATTATCTACAATAAGTTTCCATTATCAAAAGGCAGGCACCTCCTAAAGAATTCTCATTTCTGATGTGGACAAGTAAATTAATGGACAAGGAATAATTTCCCAGAACCTGGAGCCTAGGAGGACATGGATAAAAGAGTTTCCTCCTCAGAGAAAGGAAGAATCTCCCCCAATCCCAGAGTAAAGTACTTTCATAATAGCTACCCTTTGAAATTTCAGTATTTCTATCAACCAATGACTACTGTATATCTTCCACTTTTCTCCTTTCTGTTTACTGAGGACATTCTCTCCCTGTATCAGGTATGTGCCGGCAAACAACTTATTTTAAATGATAGGTCATCGGGTCAACATGGGCCGTAACCAGAACTGTGAGAGATTACTACACAATCCCAATGATCTTGGTCTTTAGAAACATGCATTGGCAAGATAGGACTGGAGAGAACTGACTCCTCTGGGAGCTGGCAAGTATGTTCAGTCCTTGGAGAGAATAAAAGAGCTTGGCGACAAAGAGAATGAACTATTGGGGAGGCAGTGTTTTAGGTTTTCACCACATCATATACCTGAATCTGGTCTACAGGATGTGGAGGGACCCTAACACTGCGTCTCCAATAGTTCATTATTCTGCTCATCAAACTGTAGGCCAATTCCAGACCTGGACCTTAAAAACATTTCATATGATTCTGCAGTCCTACGATGTGTTTGGAGACTTGTTTTCTAGGTGATAGAGCTACAAGATTGTTGGAACATTGGTAGACATGGTGTATATTTAGTCCATATATTGTACATATTAAGTATATATGCAGGTATACCTCATTTTATTGCATTCTGCTTTATTGTGCCTCACAGATATTGTGTTTTTTACAAATTGAAGGTTTGTGGAAATCCTGCTTTGAGCAAGTGTATTGGCACCTTTTTCTTCCAATGGCATTTGCTCACTTCCTATCTCTGTGCTCTGTGTCACATTTTGGTAATTTTCACCATACTTTAAGCCCTCCACCAGTGAAAAGACTACAACTCACTGAAGGCCCAGATAATGGTTAGCATTTTTCAGCAATAATGTATTTTAAAATTTAGGTATGCGCATGGTTTTCTTAGACATAATGCTATTGCACACTTAATAAACTACATAATAGGGTGAACATAATAACTTTTATATGTATTAGGAAATCAAACAATTCATGTGACTTTATTGTGATATTTGCTTTATTATAATGGTCTGGAACTAAACCTGCAATAGATAGATAGATAGATAGATATACTATCTCTATATATACTTATACATACTCCTTTGTGATATAAACATATCCCTATTAATTCTCCATTAAGAAATACTACTTGTAGCAAGCAGTTCCAAAATGTTTGTACAGTGTGAAATATTCCTGAAGACAATATTTTTATAATACTAACCGGTGGGAACTTGTGGAAAGGGTGATCCTGTTAATTTTTTCCTCTGTAAAATGTGCATAACAAGATGTAACTTTCCTGTTGTTTGGAAGACTAGCAAAGATGTGTGCAAAACACCAAGGAGAAACCGTGACATATAGAAATGATTGATAAGTATAAGCATTAGTAGTGATGCTATTTTATGTTAAGAATGGAGAGAAATCATGAAGAGTATATTATTTTTCAAATGGTGCAAACGCTTGCTTATCAAATGGAATATTAAGTTCAATTGTTGCTAATATGTGACACTCATAGAATATGTCATTTGACAATTGTCTTTCCCAGAATTTCACATCCAAATGGCAGAAAAGAAAGTAGCATGAAAGGAAGTGACAGCAAGAACAGAAATATAGATCAATAGAACAGGATAGAAAGCCCAGAGATAAACCCATGAACATATGGTCACCTTATCTTTGATAAAGGAGGCAAGAATATACAATGGAGAAAAGACAGCCTCTTCAATAAGTGATGCTGGGAAAACTGGACAGGTACATGTAAAAGAATGAAATTAGAACACTCCTTAACACCATACACAAAAATAAACTCAAAATGGATTAAAGTCCTAAATATAAGGCCAGACACTGTAAAACTCTTAGAGGAAAACACAGGCAGAACACTCTATGACATAATTCATAGCAAGAACCTTTCTGACCCACCTTCTAGAGAAATGGAAATAAAAACAAAAATAAACAAATGGGACCTAATGAAACTTAAAAGCTTTTGCACAGCAAAGGAAACCATAAACAAGAAAAGACAACCCTCAGAATGGGAGAAAATATTTGCAAATGAAGCAACTGACAGAGGATTAATCTCCAAAATATTCAAGCAGTTCATGTAGCTCAATATCACAAAAACAAACAACCGAATCCAAAAATGGACAGAAGATCTAGATAGACATGTCTCCAAAGAAGATATACAGATTGCCAACAAACACATGAAAATATGCTCAACATCACTAATCACTAGAGAAATGCAAATGAAAACAACAATAAGGTATCATCTCACACCAGTCAGAATGGCCATCATCCAAAAATCTGCAAACAATAAATGCTGGAGCGGGTGTGGAGAAAAGGGAACTCTCTTGCACTGTAGGTGGGAATGTAAATTGATACAGCCACTATGGAGCACAGTATGGAGATTCTGTAAAAAATTAAAATTAGAACTACCATATGACCCAGCAATCCCACTAGTGGGCATATACCCTGAGAAAACCATAATTCAAAAAGAATCATATACCACAGTGTTCATTGCAGCTCTATTTACAATAGCCAAGACATGGAAACAACCTAAGTGTCCATCAGTAGATGAATTGATAAAGAAGATGTGGCACATATATGCAATGGAATATTACTCAGCCATAAAAAGAAACAAAATTGAGTTATTTGTAGTGAGGTGGATGGACCTAGAGTCTGTCATACAGAGTGAAGTAAGTCAGAAAGAGAAAAACAAATATTGTATGCTAGCGCATATATATGGAACCTATAAAAAAAATGTTCTGAAGAACCTAGGGACAGGACAGGAATAAAGACGCAGACATAGAGAATGGACTTGAGGACATGGGGAGGGGGAAGGGTAAGCTGGGACGAAGTGAGAGAGTGGCATGGACATATATATACTACCAAATGTAAAATAGCTAGTGGGAAGCAGGCACATAGCACAGGGAGATCAGCTCAGTGCTTTGTGACCACCTAGAGTGTTGGGATAGGGAGGGTGGGAGGGAGACGCAAGAGGGAGGGACTATGGGGATTTATGTATACGTATAGCTGATTCACTTTTTTATACAGTAGAAACTAACACAACATTATAAATAAATTATACTCCAATAAAGATGTAAAAAAGAAAAGGAAGTGACAGGATGCGTGTTCAATAGTTTTGAACAGAAAGTGAGATTTTTGTCTCACGCTGGGAGTATTTGGGGGCTCCAACTCACTTGGGTACAGTTATGGGGCTCAAATATGTAACAGGATGAAGTGGATGGGAGGAGGAGAACAAAGTGGAGGATCAGGGACCTGCAGTGGGTGGACTGAGCACCCTCTTTGAACTTTTAACACTCGCTCTCTGTCTTGCTCTATTGTACTATTAGGAGGGCTTCCTGTTCCATATCTTAAATTTGAAACTGATTTGAATCCAAAGTTTTACAGCATGTAGTTATTTAAGAAATTGACTTGAGGCTGAGCCATCTGGCTGTTATCTTCTTAGTGTCCATTTTTCTCATTATTTTTCGCTGTCTGACTTACATCGTGCAGTCTTCCTTTGATTATTTCTTTTCTACCATTATTACTATCATTTTAATGGTTTAGAATTTTAAAAATAGTTCTTAAAATAACCTTTGATTAATCTGTTGACAATATACCACCTGAATCCACAAATAGAATTAAATAATCAAGAAACCAAATTATACTGAGATAGATTTCCTTTTAACAGTCTGTAGATAAGAGGAAATTACTTAAGCACTTTTGAAAATAATAGATATCAAACTCTTGCAAAACAACATTTTTGTCAGCTAATTGTAAATGAAATGAGAAACATATGGATTAAGTTTCCATCAGAAACACACACAGCATTATTTGTTGGGAAGAAGTCTTTTTTTTATTTTGCCAATTTCAAAATATTTGAAAATAATTTGAGTGTTTTCAAACATAAAAAGTCACAGGATATTTATTATTTTACAAGCAAACAAACAAACAAACAAAAAAACCAGAAGAAAACTATCAAGTGATTTCTACAGATATAATTATCAAGTGAATAAAGTTGTAATTTTGATAGCCCTATGGATTATTTCAAATGAAATTACCTGGAGGAAAAGAACATTATGTTCTGAAAACCAGAAGCATGTTGGAAAACTCAGGAAAATATTAAGAACCCAAGGTATGAAACTATGCTGCTTAGTCTCAAATATAAAAAGGGCAGAATCTCCCAAGTAATTTAAAAATACATCTCATATTACTTATAGCATTATTGAATTTAATATGAGAATAAAATATATGATATATCATTAGTTTCAAGTGGTAATTAACCAATTTTCTCTTATGTCTTATAAAATTAAACAAGATTCAATCAGAATTTGATTGGAGCTACTGATAAAAATACAAGGTGATCATATTGGTCACAACTTTGGGGTTTAGTAGTAGAAACTCCAGTTAACCTGTCTTAGACAAAAACATTATTATTTTTTTTTAAAGAGAAGAAATGTGTTGGATCACACAATTGAGAAGTCCAGATCTTGGGCTGATTTTTGTCATGGCAGGGACCAGAGACTCACTTCCTGATTCTTATTTCTCCTCTCCATGTTGGCCTTTTACTCAAGCAGTATTTTAAAAAAAGGCTGTGTAAAGCTCCTAGCCTCCAGTTTCCCAAGGTAATAACATCTAGGGAAAACAAACACCTCCTTTGGTACAGTTCTAGAGAAGAGCTTAAGATAGGACAATGCTGCTGAGTGCTGTGTTCATCTATGCAGCTGTGCCTCAGTCATGAATGAAAGCATGGTGACACAGGGAGGAGCAGCATCAGTGCCATCCCAACCAGATGGATGGAGGGTGGAGGCATTTGTTTCTTAAAAGAAAGAGTGAACAGTTCCAAGTTATATGAGAAGGGATATTGAACAGACAATAACCTCAGAGCTTCACAGGGAGGGATATTTGATTTTCTTACAATACTATCTACAATTTCTATTTTTTAAATTAATTAATTAATTAAGTTTTTGGCTGCATTGGGTCTTCGTTACTGCGCGTGGGCTTTCTCTAGTTGCGGCGAGCGGGGGCTACTCTTTGTTGTGGTGCGCGGGCTTCTCATTGCAGTGGCTTCTCTTGTTGCAGAGCACAGGTTCTAGGTGTGTGGGCTTCAGTAGCTGCAGCACACAGGCTCAGTAGTTGTGGCTTGTGGGCTGTAGAGCGCAGGCTCAGTAGTTGTGGCACACGGGCTTAGTTGATCCGCAGCATGTGGGATATTCCTGGACCAGGGATGCATCCCGTGTCCCCTGCATTGGCAGGTGGATTCTTAACCACTGTGCCACCAGGGAAGTCCCCTATCTACAACTTCTATAGCACCACTGGCATTATTCACTCTTCTGATGCAGTGTACTGTATTAATCATTGTTCTAAAATACAACAAAAATGAACGATTTACTGTCCCCTGTTTGGTAAATTGCTTTTTCCTTCAAAATTCTAGTGTGTTTTAATTGAGCAGAACTAGAAAAAGTGGACTCTGGGAACTCTTTCTTAGATCCTTTTTGTTTTCCTTTAAGATTGCTTTACCATTTTCTTCCTTTTTCTCTCTCTGTCAGTCAGTAAGGCTGAGGTAAGAAGCCTGGTCCTGAGTAATGGTTCACATGGAAGGTCTCCTGCAACAAGAGGTTTGTGGCTGGGGCAGACAGGCAGAAGTTTCAAAGAAGGAAAATGTGGACAGAGTGACTGAGGCCAGCTCTGCTTAGGCTTAAAGAGAAATCTTTTTGGTTTCTTTTCTGAGCTAATCTCGTATCAGAGTGGTAAGATTCAAGAGCCAAGATCAGACAGATGGAGGCAGGCACAGGGGAAAGGAGCCCAGGAAATAATCCGATCAACAGCTAAAAAATGTGAAATGAGTTGCAGAAGTTCATGCTATGCAATGAGATAAAACACTGACTGTGTAGGCTTTTGGATACAGCCCTGGTTAGTGATAAAGTCATTCCTCTGTGTTTATATTCTCCTACCACTCTTGTAATAAGAACAGGGCTGGTTGAGGATTCTGAGATCTTATCATATTTGTACCTTCTTTGATGACAGAAAGATTAGCCATAGAATTTACCCTCTATGTGGTTTCACAAAGGGGGAAAAAAAAAAGATCTCCATGGAAAGAGCTAGAATATATGGCAAAGGTAATGAGATTTGGTTTCTGAGTCACTATATTCCATGAGTGTTATTAATAAAACAGATATTCCTAAATTCGTTCTCCACTTACAGCAGGGAGATACCTAATCATGGAAATTAAGTGCTTTTTAAGTCTTGAGTATTTTCATGCACTCTGCAGTAATTAAGTCACAGAGAATGGTAATGAAAAACTGAAGTACAAGTCAAATCCCTACTAACCAGACAAGCCATCAAAATTATTGCCATTATAATCAGGGTAAGGGATGATGTGTTTTAAAAGCTTGGCATTATTTGAAAACAAAAGATCAAAATCATGTACTTGAAAAAAGAAACCACAGTATGCTGTTTAAATTGAAAGGAAGGAAGGAAGGAAGGAAGGAAGAAAGGAAGGAAGGAAGGAGGAAAAAAGAACTCTTAATTATAAAGAGGTTTTTTTTTTAATCATAGAAAAATCAGGGTATATATTAATTATTCAATTTGTTTTGTGGCTTCTTGAACAATTTAAAAAGGAGCACTTTTCATAGTGAGAAAGAAATTATCGGTAATTAAAAATAAAAACTAAGGGATGTTTTCAGATATTTTTGTTAGATTTTAAAAGAATTCTATCTACATAATATTAAATAATTTAATCCTCTGCACTTATATTACATTCCATTTTAACAAACTGTGCAAACAATATCATTGTTACTGGTAATTAACATACATATCCCATTTATATTTTCATTTGTATTACTTTCATAGAGTTAAGCAGTATTTCTGTAATTCCTATTTTACTTATGAGTGATTCAGGAAATATTTACTTTGCCTAAATAGGAATAGCATCATTATAAATATTTGTTAGTCATTGAATCACCATTTTCATCTTTATTTCATGAAAGTCTTGTTAATAGACATATATCAACACTTAAGCACTAATTACTCATTAGTGTTACAAATACTTTTCTAGTATAGTGTGTATAGCTGCATAATGAGGTAGATATGACAATAGTATTTCCTAACACTTTAACACTTTTTTGTGACAGTCATTATTCTAAATGTTTTACATGTCTGAGCCCATTTTATCCTTATGGCAACCTAAGGAAGTAGCTATTTTTATCCACTTTTGACCATGAAGATGCTGAGCACTAAAAGGTTAAGTACTGGCTGAAGGTCATGCAACTGAATAAAATCCCACTGTTTTCTTTGATATGCTGTATTTTCTAAAGCTGTTTTGAACATGTATTACAAGGATGCTTGAGTCTGTGACATGTAACTGCAATTCTTTACGACAATCTTTGTAACTAATGTATGTTAAGCAATTGTGACATAAAACATACTAGTATTGCTTTAGAAAGAATAACGTCCTAAAATTGAGAGAAATGGGGAATAAAAAAATATTTTCAAAATGTATACATAAATTATTTTGTCAAACTTAGAATTGAAATAACACCATTTAGTTGAGAACTCACAATCATTCAACAGAAGTCTATTAGCCATCTCTCTTGCTGATTTTTGGATAAAGCCTACATATGAAGTTGCAGCGTATTATTTTCGATAGAGAAAATTCCCCTTAGAGATGGAAAAATTAAGTTTAATTCTTTTTCTTTTTTGTCTCTCACAGTCCCTTTTTATTTATGCAGTTTTTTTCCTGTTATGAATGCTTCTTTTGTGATATAACTCAAGTAATAAAAAAGTTCTTTGATTGTTTATTAAAATTCCCCATCCCGTTGGAATAGTAAAGATGGAACCTGTATATGGATAGGGCTTATCCCACCCTCCTTATTCAGCTCTGCTACAGACAAGGAAGCCAGCAGTCAGGGTCAGAAACCAAGTGGCTGATTTGTTTTCTTTCCTTACCTTATAATTCTACTGTTTTTCTCCATTCTTGGCATCAGAGGTGTCTGTCCCCATAAAGGTCTGTATACAGGGAGTGAGAGGAGGGGCCAATGTCATACTCCTTTGGGCCTGAAAATAGTTGGAAGCTGACCCCTTTTCTCCCGTAGACCCTTTCTTGTCTTCCACTCCTCACCCTCCAAGTGAGAGATGATTCCTTCTCTGGCACCTCATTTGCTTTTTTCTCAGTCTCTGAGCATCTGGCAGCATTTCTGGTTTGTCTTTAACCAAGCCTGTTTGCCCCTTCAGGCAGCCCTCTTGAATGAGCACACACTAACACACACAAACACGCACACACATACACACACAAGCACACACTCCTTCAGTATTGATAACCTGGGAGTGGACTTCCCTAATCAGCCACTACTCCTTTGGTCCATCTGTCAACAGCTGTCCTGCCTGTCTCTCACCCTTTAGATTTTTTTAGGTGGAGGCTAACCTCAGTTGATCCTGTCCACCAATTATAAAGAAACACTTCTCAAGGTCCCTGAGTTGTTCTATTGAGATACTCTTTTTAAGTTCAAGATACGGGAGGGTACCCCCACTCCTTCCCTTTTCTTCTCTCCAAAGTAGTCATATTAAAAAATATATCTTTGAGGTTTCAGTGGTCTTGGGGCAAAAAAATGGCCATGCAGTTCCTCTTTCTGCATTGGGCAGAACTTTTCAAAGAAAACTTCTCTCAAAATCTAATTCTCTCAAATAGAAGTAGGGGGAAAATTATCATCAGGTTTTGGCCACCAGCTTTGTAAATTCTGCATAATGTCTAGGAAGTCCTTTGGAATGTGATATTGCCTCTTGGTATTTCAACAAAGTATTTCAGGATCATAATACATGCCACATATATGTGTATATATAATTTTGGTGGTCAAATATCCTGCAGCCCTGGTCTGGTCAGGATTTGAACTAAGCCTTGGATCAATCACATTAGTGTAGATATGGCTGAGCACAAGCCCCTGCTCCCCAATTCAACTTTACATACTGGTCACAAGTGCCTCTAGGGCACACACCTTGGCAGGTAACAGCACCTCACATAATCAGCATCTGTCTTACTGAGAAATGCAGCAATGCAGCAAATATAGCAATAGTATTAGTTAGCTTTAAGGTAAGTTTATCTTACATGGTTAAGGAGGTAAAAACAGTGGATGAATAAAAGCCAACATTCAACTCTGATAATATCTTCTGAAATGTAACCATGATGACTAGGTATATAGATAGAAACAAGCAAAACCGAGTTTCTCTTCCTAAAATAGCATTGCTGTGTATATACGTATATGTGTACACATACGTGCATGCATTCCTAAAAACAAGGAAATAGAAGACTCTTAGTCAAACACATATGATGTTAACAAAAATTATCAGCTCCTTTTTCTTTAGAGGACTAGAATCCTAACTCAATCTAGCTCACTTGAAAGGAACAAAAATTATTTTTGAGCAGTCAAGGTGTAGCTCTTCACACCTGGTTAGAAGCAGCAGCTCAACTGCTATAATTGGGACTCTTCTGCTCTCCCTGACTATTGATCAGCCTTTCTTGTCTCTACATTTTCTTGTAATTTGGTCTCCTTATTTTCTCCATATGGACATCCTCTCTGCAACACCAAAACCTTACATGGGCTGGAGATATTCCAATAGTGTATAGTAGGGGAGGGGTTTGCTAAGGAAAGTGGAGGCAGTATGTATGAGTTGCTAGGGCTGCCATAACAGAGTACCACCAGCAGGGTGGCTTAAACAGCCAAAGTTTATCATTTCATCATTTCAGCAGCCAGAAGTCTGAAATCAAGATGTCAGCAGATTTGATACCTTCTGAGGGCTCTGATGGAAAGATCTGTTCCAGGCGTCATTCCTTGGCATATAGGACGGTCACTTCCTCCCTGTGTCTCTTCCCATTGTCTGTCTTCTATGTGCATCTGTCTCTGTGTTCAACTTTTCCCTTTTTATAAGGACACCAGTCATGTTGGATTAGGACTCACCCTAATGAACTTATTTTAACTTGATTATCTATGTAAAGATCCTAACTTCAAATAAGGTCACATTCTGAGGTACCAGGGGTTAGGACTACAACATATCTTAGTTTTAGGAGGACACAATTCAACCCATAACACACTGTCCCTTTAAAAATTGAGAGGGCATCAGAATTAACCCTGAGAAGACAAAAATTTTTTTGAGTGGCTTAAATAACAGATATTTATTTTCTGAAGTCTGCAAGTCCAAGATCAAGGTATGGCCAGGTATGTCTTTGAGAAGACAAATTTTAACTACCATATTCCACTAGACACACATACACACATTTACTACATGGCAAATATGCAAAGGAAAACAATTAGGGAAGGTGTCATCATCCTCCTTCTTTCTCTTTCTCTCCTCAAATATGTAGACACACTTAGATTTCCCTTATATTTGAACTTATAAAATACATATATCTAAACTCCTTATATTTTTGTATATCTAGATTGTTTTCACTCATAAGAAATCCTACTACTTGATGATGTTCTGTGCATGTGTCTCCTGATAATTTTGTTTCAGTTGACCTTAAATGCTCTCTTTCAGTCTTTTAGAAGAAGAAATATATCTAAAAGTAATGGTTCATTGTAATTATTTATATGATAAAATGATCTTATGGCATCCATTCTAATCAAAACAATAACTTATAAATAGAACAGCAATATGTATTTCTTTCCTATATCCATCTACACATTTATTCAAGAGTTTTTAACTTAGAGAGACATCAATACCTCAGTTGAAAAATAATTACTTCAATACAATCAAAGAGATTTTTTTCACAGAAATCTCACCACATATATTAGTCAGGTTGGTATGTGGTCTTCTTTCGTGCTACCTCCTTAACAGTAAAGTCCAGATCTTCTTTATCAATCATAATACATTGACTTTTGCTTTACCCTTAATAGAATTAATGAAATAAATGACAATTATTCATCAAGTAAAACAAAATAGCATCCTTATCTTTATTTTCCCTAAAAGAAAAAGACAGAAGGCCATTAAGAGATGATTTAGAAACACACACACACACACACACACACACAGACACACACACACAGACACACACACACATACACACACAGTGTTTAGAATCTATTTTCCATTCAAATAAATTACGATTTATTCTGAGATTCTGTTGGATCTTGTTTTTAGCTCCATTGGAGTATAATTGGCAAAACTGTAGGATATTGTTGTACATTGTGGCGATTTTATATATATATATATATATAAAATCAAATATATATCAAATATACACATATTTATATAAAGAATTTCCACTATCGAGTTAACTAACACATCGTTTTTTTTCACTTGTTTATTTGTTTTGTTTTTTTTTACTTTTTTTTTTTGAGTAAGAAATTCTAACAATATGTGTTGGCTTAAAACTTAACCACTTTAGGATAAGTATATAATATAATTAAATATAATATGAAGTGATTTTTTAAAATTTAGTAGTTGTATGTTCACTGATTTGTTGTTGTTGTTGCAAACTGTCTTTCCGAATAATACTTTTCAGAACACAGCTCCTCCTGGAGCTGGTATAAATTATTTGGTGCCAAAAGATATGTCCCCACAGCATCCTGTGATGGTCACATTACTTCTGGATGTTCACATCATCCCTCCTCACACAAAACTGTCCCTGGAAAAGAGCCATGACAGAGATTTGAAAACCAAATGTGCAGGCTCTAGTACTTTCTACCGATGAACTAACACAAATTAGAATGAATGCTCTAAAATTATCTTTCTATGCCAAGATTCTATTATCCTCCTTCATTTATCTTCATAGTTTAAGACTACATTATGTCTTCAGTGCTTTTGTCTCACAATTAGCATTATCATCCTATTTGGAATTAGTTATTGGTAGCCTCAAAATGTTTGATGCTATGATTTAGCAGTTTAAATGGATCTAGACTTTCATTTTCTGGAATCAGTTTTATCATTTTGATCTGGAAGCATATTACATTGTATGAAATATAAAAGAGGCATAGCCCGTCTCTTTGGCGAGGACAGAATTAAAGATATGACATTAAGGGGCTTCCATGGTGACGCAGTGGTTGAGAGTCCGCCTGCCGATGCAGTGGACGTGGGTTCGTGCCCCGGTCCGGGAGGATCCCACATGCCGCGGAGCGGCTGGGCCCGTGAGCCGTGGCCGCTGGGCCTGCGCGCCCGGAGCCTGCTCTCCGCGGCGGGAGGGGCCACAGCAGTGAGAGGCCTGCGTACCACAAAAAAAAAAAAACAAACAAACAAACAAAAAAAATATGACATTAAGTCTGTCCCTTAAACATTTTATTAAACCACTAAAGACATTAAAAACGTAGGAACCTAGAATTCTCAGAGATCTGAGACCCAAATTCCATCCATATTGTTTTCCTGGATGTCTCATTTTGGAATACAGCTAATGGTTTATAGGCAATATTTCCCCTCTGTAAGATGGGAATTATAATAACTGTTTACATTGTGATGGAAGGAATTATGTACAATGTCAGAAAGATACCTGTTTCATAATAGTTTCCTAAATATTCATTTTCTTTCTTTTCATTTGTAATAATAGACAAAAGGAAAAATCATCCTAAAAGAAAAATCATCTAATAATGGGAAAACTCATTAGAAGTGCTTACATAGACTTCTATTTACTCTGTCACTCGGTAAATAATGCTTTGATATTTAATCACAACCACAAAGTCTTACACCACTCACAGATATGAAAGAATGGGAAATGAATAAAATGTAGAAAAGAGGAACTAACACTCTCAATTAATTCCACTGTATGTTGAAAGAATTTGAATTTGGAAGAAATACATACAGTATATCATAAAATATAGTTTTGCTATTGTTCTATTCATATTAATTACTGATTAAGTATATGGCTTTGATATGAGTATCAATGACATTGCCAGTTTGTCATAGAAGTATCAACATAGATTATTGACCAATGATTTGATACGTTTCATGTATATGTACTTGATCTTTGGATTTACCATTTAGTATTCACAATCTGTGAAACTGTTTATGGAAAAATTATAAAACTTATCTATATATCTTCACAGACTTAAAGAAATTTTAGAAAGTTTGAAGAAAAAACTAACACATATTATTTTAAAGAAATGTTTTAATACTTTCTAAGGCATGGAATATAAATAACAACTCATTATATTACTATATAATATTCACTGAGCTTATAGTACTAAATATATAATCATATTAAACACATTGTTTTCATACAAACAGACGGTTCCCAGGTGCTTAATAATATGAACTTGTATAAAAGAATAAATATTTATTTTAAAATATTTTCCCCTAAACTAATTTTGGGGGAAACTCTTGTAGCACACAATATTAGGAAATGTCTATGCAAAATGTATTTTAAGATAATTAAAACATGCAAATGTATCTTGACAAATATAATATTCAAGGTATAAAATGACTTAAAACATTTATTTTTGTATTTATTATAGGAAGAAATGACCAGAACAAAAATCATCTTCTTTCCCCCTAATAATAAATCTATTTGATAACTGAAATTTTCAGGCAAGTAATTTTCCTCTCATTTAACATAAATGAGATTTTGTCAATCTCTCATTCTCCTAAAAGTGAGAAAGAAACCCAAAACTGATAAGAATTTCTAAAGAGTAGAAATTTGATTTCTGTGCTAGTAAAGATGGAGGTAATCAAAACTGTAAAAAATGTGATATCACTTTTTCAAACTTAAGCAATACCTTTGAAACGCAAGTACTGTAATTGATGAATAAAGAAGAATGATTAAAATATAGCATATATTAGATAGCTGAGTCCATACCAACTACTATAATTCACTACCTAAGCTTAAAAAGTAGAAAAATAGTATGATTAAATTGTTAAAAATCCATTTCTATGTATAGACACGTTTTTAATAATAGATTCTCTAAGTATCTTACTCCTCTGGTTTTAGCTCAGACAATGATTAATTATTTATATGAGTTGCTGTTTGCAGCTCAACCTTATGAAGATTTCATGATAAATTGCCATATTGGTCCAAATTAATGGCTTGTATAACCAAGTATTTTGTTTCTGAATGACACCAAGCTACAGTTAATTAAGATGGGGAACAAAATTGGCCGTAGTAGCTATCCCTGGAGAATCCTGTTTATGTTTCTTTCATACAGAGATAAATTCCCTCCTTAGTTTATTTTTCTTAAGCCAGTTTCATAATCATGTCAAAATATTTTTCATAACCTTGTGATTTTTCTGTAAAAAACACTTCTGTGTGAACACCTTGCACATATGCACATACACACACACTGGCCCTCCTTTGTTCACACTTTTTGCTCTCTTAAAAAATATATATATAAATACACATAGACAGACTAGCATGAGTTTTCCATGACTATCTGCCAATGATTAATATTTGCTTAAGTATTTTTTTCAATTCATTACTGGAGTTTCAATGGGGCTTCTTGGTAGGAGCTCAAGAGCTATCTCATAGCAGTTTCTACTAATTAAAAAATATATATATGGATTCTGTCTTAGTCGGTTCAGGCTGCTATAACAAAATATCGCAGACTTGGTAGTTTACAAACAACCAAAATTTAGTTCTGGAGGCTGGAAATCTGGGAACAGTGTGCCAACATGGTCAGATGAGGGTTAGGGAACTCTGGTGGAACCCTGTTATATGAGCACTAATTCCATTTATGAGGACTCCACCCTCATGAACTAATCAACTCCCAAAAGTCTCACCTCTTAACACCATAACTGTG
The DNA here is from genome assembly GCF_039906515.1 of Pseudorca crassidens. Classification (NCBI taxonomy): domain Eukaryota; kingdom Metazoa; phylum Chordata; class Mammalia; order Artiodactyla; family Delphinidae; genus Pseudorca; species Pseudorca crassidens. The sequence continues at coordinate 132,857,263 of NC_090300.1, read as the reverse complement.
GGCATTAGGATACCAGCATGTGAATTTTGAGGGAACACAAACATTCAGACAACAGAAGATACATAGATAGAGAAAGACTGCTAGTTTTTTACATAAATGACAAGGATGGGAAGAAGGGCATCAGGAAAACTTTCCATGGGAACTGACTCTTGAATGACATGTTTAAGGAAGTGTAGGGTTTCACCAGGTAAATAAGGGCAGTGGGTCCATGTGGAAAGAACAATAAGAATAATGTTATGGAACCAAAGCCATGTTCAGGAGAGTGCATTTACTTTAATTGACTAGAATATAACGTGCACTTGTGATATGTAACTGGAAATGTAGGCTAGATAATAAACTTATTCAAATGCCATCTTTACTTGGGTTTTTCAAACTTTTAAAACTGAGAATTGCCCTTTACCTTGTAACGCAGAACATGTATACATACAGCTATCGTTTTAGAGACAAGCAGCCCTTGCTTTGCATGGTTCTTGTTTGAGTTTTTGTTTTTGTTGTTGTTTTTTTTAACATCCTTAATGGCATATAATTACTTTACAATGAGTTACTTTCTGTTGTACAACAAAGTGAATCAGCTATATGTAAACATATAGCCCCTTATCCCCTCCCTTTTGTGCCTCCCTCCCATACTACCTACCCCACACCTCTAGGTGGTCACAAAACACTGAGCTGATCTCCCTATGCTATGTGGCTGCTTCCCACTAGCTATCTATTTTACATTTGGTAGTGTATATATGTCAGTGCTACTCTCTCACTTTGTCCAAGCTTACCTTCCACCTCCCCGTGTACTCAAGTGGATTCTCTATGTCTGAGTCTTTATACATGACCTGCCCTTAGGTTCATCAGAAGCACTTTTTTTTATAGATTCCATATATATGTGTTAGCATATGGTATTTGTTTTACTCTTTCTGACTTACTTCACTCTGTATGACAGATTCTAGGCCCATCCACCTCACTACAAATAACTCAATTTCATTTCTTTCTCTGGCTGAGTGATATGCCATTGTGTGTATGTGGCACATCTTCTTCCTCCATTCATCTGTGGATGGACACTTAGGTTGCTTCCATGTCCTGATTATTGTAAATAGTGCTGCAATGAATATTGTGGTACATGTTTCTTTTTGAATTATGGCTTTCTCAGGATATAAGCCCAGGAGTGGGATTGCTGGGTCATATGGTAGTTCTATTTTTAGATTTTTAAGGAACCTACATACTGTTCTCCATAGTGGTTGTATCAATTTACATTCTCATCAAAAGTGCAAGAGGGTTCCCTTTTCTCCACACCCTCTCCAGCATCTATTGTTTGTAGATTTTTTCATGATGGTCATTCTTTCTGGTGTGAGGTGATAGCTCACTGTAGTTTTGATTTGCATTTCTCTAATGATTAGTGATGTTGAGCAACTTCCCATGTGTTTGTTGGCAACCTGTATAACTTTTTGGAGAAATGTCTATTTAGGCCTTCCACCCATTTTGAATTGGGTTCTTTGATTTTTGATATTGAGCTGCATGAGCTGCTTGTATGTTTTGGAGATTAATCCTCTGTCAGTTGCTTCATCTGCAAATATTTTCTCCCATTCTGAGGGCTGTCTTTTCATCTTGTTTAAGGTTTCCTTTGCTGTGCAAAAGCTTTTAAGTTTCATTAGGTCCTATTTGTTAATTTTAGTTTTTATTTCCATTTCTCTAGGAGGTGGGTCATAAAGGATCTTGCTGTGACTTATGTCACAGAGGGTTCTGCCTTGTTTTCCTCTAAGAGTTTTATAGTGTCTGGCCTTGCATAGGTCTCTAATGCATTTTGAGTTTATTTTTGGGTATGGTATTAAGAAGTGCTCTAATTTCATTCTTTTACATGTAGCTGTCCAGTTTTCCCAACACCACTTACTGAGGAGGGTGTCTATTTTCCATCATATATCCTTGCCTCCTTTATCAAAGGTAAGGTGACCATATGTGTGTGGGTTTAACCCTGAGCTTTCTATCCTGTTCCGTTGATCTTTATTTCTGTTTTTGTGCCAGTACCGTACTGTGATGATTACTGTAGCTTTGTAGTATAGTATGAAGTCAGAGATCCTGATTCCTCCATCTCCATTTTTCTTCATTAAGATTGCTTTGTCTATTCAGGGTGGTTTGTGTTTCCATAAAAATTGTGAAATTTTTCATTCTACTTCTGTGAAAAATGCCATTGGTAGTTTGATAGGAACTGCATTGATTCTGCAGAGTGCTTTGGGTAGTACAGTCATTTTCACAATGTTGATTCTTCCAATCCAAGAACATAGTATATCTCTCCATCTGTCTGTATCATCTTTAATTTCTTTAATCAGACTTTTAAAGTTTTCTGCATACAGGTCTTTTTTCTCTTTACATAGGTTTATTCCTAGGTATTATTTTCTTTTTGTTGCAATGGTAAGTGGGAGTGTTTCCTTAATTTCTCTTTCAGATTTTTCATCATTAGTGTATAGGGATGCAAGAGATTTCTGTGCATTAATTTTGTATCCTGCAACTTTACCAAATTCATTGATTAGCTCTAGTAGTTTTCTGGTAGCAACTTTAGGATTCTCTCTATATAGTATCATGTCATCTGCAAACAGTGACAGTTTTAATTCTTCTTTTCCAATTTGGATTCCTTTTACTTCTTTTTCTTCTCTGATTGCCGTAGCTAAAACTTCCAAAACTATATTGAATAATAGTGGTGAGAGTGGGCAACCTTGTCTTGTTCTTAGCTTAGTAGAAAAGGTTTCAAGTTTTCAGCATTAAGAACAATGTTGGCTGTGAGTTTGTCATATATGGCCTTTATTTTCTTGAGGTAGGTTCCATCTATGCCTACTTTCCTGAGAGTGTTTATCATAAATAGGTGTTGAAATTTGTCAAAAGCTTTTTCAACTATTGAAATTATCATATGACTTTTATCCTTCAATTTGTTAATATGGTGTATTATATTGATTGTTTGCATATGCTGAAGAATCCTTGCATTCCTGGAATAAACCCCAATTGATCATGGTGTACAATCCTTTTAATGTTCTGTTAGATTCTGTTTGCTAGTATTCAGTTGAGGATTTTTTCATCTATGTTCATCAGTGATATTAGTTGGTAGTTTTCTTTCTTTTTGACATCTTTGTCTGGTTTTGGTGTCAAGGTGGTGGTGGCCTTGTAGAATGAGTTGAGGAGTGTTCCTCCCTCTGCTATATTTTGGAAGAGTTTGAGAAGAATAGGTGTTAGCTCTTCTCTAAATGTTTGATAGAATTCTCCTGTGAAGTCTTGTGGTCCTGACCTTCTGTTTGTTGGAAGATTTTTAATCACAGTCTCAATTTCAGTGCCTGTGATTGGTCTCTTCATATTTTCTGTTTCTTCCTGGTTCAGCCTTGGAAGTTTGTGTTTTTCTAAGAATTTGTGCATTTTTTCCAGGTGGTCCACTTTATTGGCATATACTTTCTTATAGTAATCTCTCATGATCCTTTGTATATCTGCAGTGTCAGTTGTTACTTCTCCTTTTCATTTTTAATTCTGTTGATTTGAATCTTCTCCATTTTTTTCCTTCATGAGTCTGGCTAATGGTTTATCAATTTTGTTTATCTTCTCAGAGAACCAGCTTTTAGTTTTATTGATCCTTGCTATTGTTTCCTTCATTTCTTTTTCATTTTTATCTGATCTGAACTTTATGATTTCTTTCTTTCTGCTAACTTTGGAGTTTTTGTTCTTCTTTCTCTAATTGCTTTAGTTTTAAGATTAGGTTGCTTATTTGAGATTTTTCTTGAGGTAGGATTGTATTGCTATAAACTTCCCTCTTAGAACTGCTTTTGCTGCATCCTAGAGGTTTTGTGTCATTGTGTTTTCATTGTCATTTGGCTCTAGGTATTTTTGATATCCTCTTTGATTTCTTCAGTGATCTCTTGGTTGTTTAGTAGCATGTTGTTTAGCCTCTATGATTTATATTTTTTACAGTTTTTTTCCTGTAATTGATATCTAGTCTCACAGTGTTGTGATAGGAAAAGATACTTGGTTCAATTTCAATTTTCTTAAATTTACCAAGGCTTTATTTGTGACCAAAGATACGATCTCTCCTGGACAATGTTCCATGAGCACTTGAGAAGAATGTGTATTTTGTTGTTTTTGGATGGAATATCCCATAAATATCAATTAAGTCCATCTTGTTTAATGTGTCATTTAAAGCTTGTATATCTTTCTTATTTTCATTTTGAATAAATTGTCTGTTGGTGAAAGTAAGGTGTTAAAATCCCATACTATGATTGTCTTACTGTCAATTTCCCCTTTTATGGCTGTTAGCCTTTGCCTTATGTATTGAGATGTTCCTATGTTGGATGCATAAATATTTACAATGGTTATATTTTCTTCTTGTATTGATCCCTTGATTATTATGTAGTGTCAATCTTTGTGTCTTGTAATAGTCTTTATTTTAAAGTCTATGTTGTCTGATATGAGAATTGCTACTCCATCTTTCTTTTGATTTCCATTTGCATGGAATATCTTTTTACATCCCCTCACTTTCAGTCTGTATGTGTCCCTAAGTCTGAAGTGGGTCTTGTTTTTTCATGCATTCAGTCAATCTGTATCTTTTGGTTGGAGCATTTAATCCATTTACATTTAAGATAATAATTGATACGTATGTTTCTATTACCATTTTCTTAATTGTTTTGGGTTTGTTTTTGTAGGTCTTTTCCTTCTCTTGTGTTTCCTTCCTAGAGAAGTTCCTTTAGCATTTGTTGTAAAGCTGGTTTGGTGGTGCTGAATTCTCTTAGCTTTTGCTTATCTGTAAAGATTTTAACTTCTCCATCGAATCTGTGTGAGATCCTTGCTGGTAGAGTAATCTTGGTTGTAGGTTTTTCCCTTTCATCACTTTAATTATGTCCTGCCACTCCTTTCTGGCTTGCAGAGTTTCTGCTTTAAGATCAGCTGTTAACTTTATGGGATTCCCTTGTGTTTTATTTGTCGTTTTTCTCTTGCTGCTTTTAATATTTTTTCTTTGTGTTTAATTTTTCATAGTTTGATTAATGTGTCTTGGCATGTTTCTCCTTTGATTTTCTTGGATGGGATTCTCTGCTCTTTCTGGACTTGATTGACTATTTCCTTTCCCATATTAGGGAAGTTTTCAACTATAATCTCTTCAAATATTTTCTCCAGTCCTTTCTTTTTCTCTTTCTTCTTCTGCAACCTCTGTAATTTGAATATTGGTGTGTTTAATAGGTCTCTATGAGGACAGCCTATTGAGGCTGTCCTCAATTCTTTTCATTCTTTTTTCTTTATTCTGCTCTGTGGTAGTTATTTCCACTATTTTGTCTTCCAGGTCACTTATCCATTCTTCTGCCTCAGTTATTCTGCTATTGATTCCTTCTAGAGAATTTTTAACTTCATTTATTGTGTTGTCCATCATTGTTTGTTTGCTCTTTAGTTCTTCTAGGTCCTTCTTAAAGGTTTTTTTATATTTTCTCCCTTCTATTTTCAAGATTTTGGATCATCTTTACTGTCATTACTCTGAATTCTTTTTCAGGTTGACTGTGTATTTCCTCTTCATTTGTTTGGTCTGGTGAGTTGTTACCTTGCTCCTTAATCTGTTGCATATTTTTCTGTCTTCTCATTTTTTTTTTAACTTACTGTGTTTGGGGTCTTCTTTCCACAGGCTGCAGGTTTGTAGTTCCCATTGTTTTTGATGTCTGCCTCCATATGTTGAGGTTGGTTCTGTTGCTTGTGTAGGCTTCCTGTGGACGGGACTGGCGCCTGTGTCCTGGTTGGTGGGACTGGATCTTTTCTTTCTGGTGGGCAGGGCTGCATCTGGTGGTGTTTTTTGGTGTGTCTGTGAACTTAGTATGATTTTAGGCAGCCTCTCTGCTAATGAGTGGGGTTGTGTTCCTGTCTTGCTAGTTGTGTGGTATGGGTGACCAGCCGTGGAGCTTTTTGTCCACTGGGTGGAGCTGGGTCTTTAGTGTTAAGACAGAGATCTCTGGGATAGGTCTCACCAATTGATATTACTTTGGGCCAGGAGGTCTCCAGTGGTCCAGTGTCCTGGACTCAGCTTTCCTACCTCAGAGGCTCAGGCCTGACACCCGGGCAGAGCACCAAGACCACTCATCAGCTACACAGCTCAGGCAATATCTCTCCAACTCAGGCAGTGCACCAGGAGGTGAGAAAGGCTGCACACATCTGCATGGTTCTTATTGTTCTATAGGTAAGAAATCTGACACAGGTCTCATGAGGCTAATATCTGACCAAGTTGCTGTGTGTTGGCAGTAATGTCTTTCTTTTTGGAAGCTATAGGAAGGCAATCTCTTTTCTTGCTTTTTCTAGTTTCTGGAAATCGCCTATACTCCTTAGCTTAGGCACCTACTTCCATCTTCAAAGCCATCAATGGTGGACCAAGTCCTCACTCTACCATTTTTTCTGGTTGTGTTACAACAGGAAAACTGAGAAAAGTTTATGCTGTTGAGACTTGCATGGTTATATTGAGCCCATCTGGATAATATTTTCCCTATCTCAAGTTTCTTAACTTTAAATACATCTGTAAAATTCTTTTTGTCTTGCAAGATAATCTATTTATAAATTGTGGGAATGAGGATATGGACATCATGGCAACATGGATCCATCCAGTACAGTTGCCTTTTGTTCCCCTAAAATTTACCTGTCCACATGCAAAATTTATTCACTGAACCCTTAATTCCTCAAAGTCTAACTCATGGAGTATCAACCAAGTGTCTAAAATCTCATCCAAATCCCAAATCTCATCAGTTCAAAGTCCCAAATGTCATCATCTAAATGACCTAATTTAGGTATGCGTAAGGCTCTGAGTATGAACTATCCTTGGGCACAAACAATTCCTTTCTATTTGTGAATCTGTGAAATTAAAAACACATTAACTGCTTCTGAAATAAAATGTTGGACAGGCATAGGAAAACATTTATAGACATTCCAGTTAAGAAAAAAGGAGAAAACTAAAGGAAAAAAGGAGATACTGGTCCTAATAATTTCTAAATCTAGCTGAGGAAACTCCATTAGATTTCAAGGCCTGTGAATAATTTTCTATGCTTTTCAGCCCCTCTTTTCAAGCTCATGGCTTTCTACTCTGAATCATCCTTTTCATGAAATATGACAGGTGTTTGCAGCTAAGTAGTTTTACTAGCTTGTTTCCTGCCAGTAGAATTTTAAGGATCCAATAGCCTTCTTTCATTTCATACTTTATACCTTTTAGTCCAAACTGACAGTGTTTCTTGTAGTATAAACTTCACAAGAACTTTGTGGATCTACTATGTATGTCATAGAGATTCATTCCATTACACAAGAGACTCTTGCACAGATACTTCTTAGATAGTTCTCTATTTTTGGCTTCCCTTAGATAATTGAGGAACAGCACCCTTAAACTTCCAAGATGTTCTCTGGTGTGATTGAGGGGATCTGAGAGGCACACTCAACCTATTCAAAGAGTCTTATGTGTGACTGAGTATTGTGACCTTTTAATCTTCTGGGAATACTAGCAAAAGTTTGTTAGAGACACACCCTCAGATTTTTCTTTAGATCATATATTCCTGACAATGAATCCCTTAATTTTAAGCTTTTTTTTTTTTTTTTTGGCAATTTAGATAGGCTGAAGATTTTCCAAATCATCACCTCTTGGTTCCTTTTTGTTTAACTATTCTTCTCCCAATTTATCTCCTTCCTCTTGCATTTTATTATAAGCAGCCAACAGAAACCAGGCTGCTTCTTTATCCCTTTGCTTGAAAATCTCTTCAGCTAAATATTACTTATAAGTTTTATTTATTTATCACTTATAAGTTTTGCTTTCCACATAACTGCAGGAAGATAATTCTGCTAAGACTTCTGCCACTATACAAGAAGGAGAACCTTTCCTCCATTGGTCAGTAATGTGTTACTTATTTCCTTTTGAACCCTCACCAACAGAACTTGTTATGTTCATATTTCTACTAATAGTGTGTTTGTGATGATTTAGGTATTCTTTAAGACAATCTATATTTTCTCTACCATGCTTTTCACTTCTTCTGAGTCTTCCCTGGCAGAGTCACTAATACTTATACTTCTACTAACAACATGTTTAAGGCAATCTAAGCTTTTTTGAACATGCTCCTGAAAATTCATCAGCCTCACTCTGCTCAATTCCAAGACATTTTGACATATTTTTACATATTTGTTACAACAGTGTCTCACTCTCAGGTATTGAAATCTGTCTTAATTTTCTACTTTTGCTATAACAAATTCCCACATATGGAATGGTTTTAAAAACACAAACATATTATCTTATAGTGAGTAGCACTCTTCCTTGCAATGCTCTCTAAATAGAGTGAAGGTTCTCTTTGTTCCTTTAAGTTTCAGCTAATGCTCACCTCCTCTAAGGAAGAGAATCAGTAGTGATTTTTCTTTTCAGAATTCAGTTTTGCTCATAGACTGCAGTATTCAGCACTATGTATTCTGTATTGTGCTGTGTCATTATTTATCTTCGTAATACATGTCAAGTTATCTTAAGAATACAATTAGATATATGAGGACAAGAACTTGTGGCATTCCTAGCATTTATTATAGTGTTTTTATATGATAGCCCTATGATTCCATTTTTGAATGATAATGCAAAGCATGACAGATAATAGGAGAATTAAAGAAGGGAAGTTTGTTTTATGTAGTGAAACATTTAGAAAGCCAAAATACTTCAATAACATTGAGACATATTATTCTAAAACCTGTGCATTTTCCACTATACTATAATTTTCCTTTTATGCAGATTTTAGAATAAATTGATAAATGATGCACATACTATTTGTACCATTACATTAAATTTCTTAGGTGATAAGTATGTTTCAATAAGGAATAATTAATTGTAGAAACATCATTCATGGTGAAATCAGTGGAAATACAGTAATATTGTGTTTGTCAAAGAGAACAATTATTCTAATTGGAAAAGTAGTCACATCAAAAACAGCTGAATTAAATCACTACAGTGAAAGAGCACTCATCATTTAAATTCCTTTCTCTAAACATTCAATACATTCTGATGAGTATTTTTTTGCCTTAGATTGAGTATTTTTTGAAGTTTTTATAAAAGCACATAATCAACCATAGGCTGTACCTAATGAATAGCAAAGGTATTCCCAAAATTTAGAAAGAAATTATAGTATTCAAAAGTAAATTTTTGAAAATCAGTAATTAAGTGGGTGATTAAGGAATCTTGGTTCACATGCTTCGTTATTACATGAGAAGCAACAAAGGAAAAATTGGGCCATTAAAGTGTACCAATCAGAATGCATCATAATGAAATATTGAAAACTAGGAGTCAGAGAAGAAAATTGATAGTGCCCATACAAATACTTAGAGAGGTTTAGAGAAACCCCAAGTCTCTTCTGTTTTTTTTCTTTTGTCTCTATAGCAGAAGAGCCCTGGCAATGAGAATAAATATCAGGGTCCCATTGTTTGATCTTGTGATCTGCTGTAACCAGGTGAGTTATAAAACTCTCTCATGGGTTCTATGTCCCCCAAATCTTCTGACTAGAATGTAGATTACAATATATTCTTCCCTTGTAAGAGAATGTGCTGGGTGAGCATAAGTCACCAAAACCAACCCCTTGCAGTTTTATTTCTTGTAAATTAATGCATTTACATTGACTTCTATAAAATAGTCTCTCATAAAATTTTTTCTGCATCAACTTATTGCCTACAAGCAACAGAAATCATCTCTGGTTAACTTTTGCAGCAAAATTATTTCTTAGAATATTGGGGAGACATGCACAGAAGTGATATGAAGGCTGGGGAACCAGATCATAAAATGATAAGTGATCAAAGGAATTTAGATAGGACACTTCTTTTAGATGCTCACTGGCATCGTAAAATTCTCAATGATGCCAGCACTGCTGTTAGGAATCATTTCTTAACTGCTTATGGACCCTGTTTTCCCCATTCCAAAGGCAAATTCTAGGCAGTACCATCTGATCAGCCAAGGCTGTCAAGAGGTAAGGAGAGTAAATATCTCAAAAGTTGGAAGTCTCTTTGAATGCTGAACAAACAAAAATTACAATTGTCCATGAAAACAAGGCAGATCTGCTATAAAACTGTGGCAATCCTCAACTGTTTGGATTTGTATAAAAGGCGAGAGACCAAACAATTTTCATTTTAAAAAAAATGTTTATAAAATGAGCAGTTCCCAGTGACCTGAGGGCTCTTAAATATCATGTAATACGATACTTCTTTAACCTTCAGCTGAATACAGAAAGGGTAATAAGGACAAAGATTTTCCCTGAAATAGTACATTTTATTTGTTTGGTGGGGTGATGTGAAACCCTTTGTGAGAAAAATATTTCTTGTATTGACTACTTATCTTTCAGTACTACATCTACATATTTGATCTACAGAGGAAATAGACCCAAATAATCTAAACATAACCATTTCTTTTAAATAAAATATATTATTGACTTTCGTATTATTTTCTGATGTAATTAGTTGAAGTTTGTTTAACCATTCTTCATATAACATGCTGTTGACTCCGTATTCCTGATCTTTCCATTCCCCTTTCTCTCTCTCTCTCTCTTTCTCTCTCTCTCTCTCTCTCTCTCTCTCTCTCTCTCTGTCTCACACACACACACACACACACACTTATGATTCTGAAAAATGAAAATAAATATTGGATAAGATCTGACAAGTGCATAGTGTGGAGGGGCTAACATTCTATATTTCTATAAATGTCCTAAGATTACTTAGACGTTTTTGAAAGTTATGTAACACTATTCACTCATAGTGAGCTTTTCCTCACCTTTTTTTTTTTTCTTAAGTGGATTCTTATTGAGTCATGACTCTTTTTATATGTACTGTTGTCTTTTTCTGAGTCTGTGATGATAAATGAACCTGTGAAGTATATCTCTAGTGTGGGGAGCACTCAAGATGTGGATACTGAACCTGAAAATAAGTTTGGAGACATTCTTTCCCCCAATACTGTCATCTGTAAATAAATTAAGCAAATCATCATTGTCTTCATCAACTCTTGATTTAAAAAAATATGAACAGACAAGGTCAACCATAAAGTTCTGGGACACATCCTTTAAAGTTTCTATCAGATGATAGTATGAAAGACTCTGATGGATGCATTTTGGAAGTGCAGATTCATAAAGTTTTGGGTAGGTATTCTCAGCTAGTGAAGAGGTGTCAATATCTCAGACAGGGATTTAAAATATGCACATTTCTTTCACATCCTAGGGGACAGAAAGTCCCTCAGAATCTGTATGACTTACTCGGAATGAGAAACGGCTTGGTCTTAGATCTTTTTTTCTATGCAAATATATTCATTTATCTAAGTGGTCAAAGTCTTATGATATGTCAAATCTAATCTTAAAGTCAATAGTATGTGGTGAGAACAAAATCGTCTTTTCATCAAATTAATATTTTTTATGAATCCTCAAAGAGTAGTGAGGATTTTCCCTTAATTTAGGGCTAGGTATAAACTTCAAATTAAAATTAAATGTGTATGATTATTCTTCACCTCTAATGGAAAATTATCTCATTGATTTTTAACCTGAGGACCTCTCATTCTGTTTTATCCTTCTTTTGAGAAAGATGTACATCTTTATGAAGAAATAATTCTTTACACTGGAAAACTACAAGCATGATGATAAATGACAACTGACAGTCATGTTCAGAGTTGGAGAATATTAGGGAATGGTGGGGACTGTGGTAAACAGAAGAGCATATTCTTTTCTTGTTGAAGAGCCATTACATAGATCCAGCCAATTGTTGTCATACAGGAATGTGAGCCCCATGTTGCCAGATCTTTCCATTTTTGCAGCAGAAGCCAGAAATCTGGATTTTTATGTGAAATTTCTTGTTTTAAATGTTGGTATCATTTTTTAAAACAGTATAGGAGCCAAATAAAACAAATCCATAGGCCATGTTCAGCTTTCAGGTTGCCGGTTTGAAATTTCTATTCTAGAGACATTGAGCTGGAGCCCAACTACAATAACAAACTGCCCAGTAATTTTCCTCCCTGAGGACCTGTGGCTCTTAACAGAAACAGAACCTTGATAAACTTTCCCTGGCAGCCCACCCTCATCCATCCAGATTCCGAAGGTGGTAAGCCTAATACACTCCCTTAGGGAGTCTCACTACATAGAATCTCACCATTAACTTTCCCACAGGCCATGAATTCTTCAAGAGGGAGGAAGCTTTTGTTCATGAAAAAATCATACAGTAATTGAGGCAGCTTAATTGCTATGAATGAGCCTTACTTTACCAACAATTCTACAATAGTGTTTCCAACATTTCTTTCCTCAAATTTTAAGAGATGACTCCTTTGAAACACTGACTTTTTTTTAATGTTAAGAGTGAGAGATAATACTTGATCTCTTGGCTAAACAGTCCTGACTAACTCAGAGGAAGAATTCATTCTTTACTGTTAAAGGCATACTATAGTGGAGAACAGAAACCCACTGATAAACTGTTTCAAGATCAGGAAATAGTTACCGAGGTTCCACTAAGTGCTGCAAAGCTATAGATGCAGAAGCACCCACATGTGATGTGGGGAGCGAGTGTCTGTCAAAATCCGACATGCATAAAAGAACTAGTCAATATTGGCACATAAAATTCTGAGGTCCTGATCCTCTTGGGTGGAAGTGACATGTAGGCCTATTACCTAGCAAGACACTGTGGGGCTCCTGGACACAAAAGCTTTTTTGTGGTCCCTATTTCTTGATTACAGGAAATAGGCTTCATTCAGCCTCCATGACCTTTCCTTAGTTCCAATGGGCAGATTCCAACATTTGCTAATTAGGGAAGGAAGAGAAAACAGAGACAAGGGAGGAGCAGTCAAAAGAAACAATAGTGCAGCCTTGGGGCTGGGTCCTGGTTCCCTCTCAAGGGATACACATAACAATATCTTTGAGCTGTTATGAAAAGACTGAAATCCCCACTAGGTGGGAGAAATTAAGGGTATGGTGCTCACAAGCACGGAGACTCCAGACCTGGTTGGAATTAGAACGTTGATGATGCTGACTCCCACTTTTCTCACCACCAACCAATCAGAAGAATGTCCATGAGCTGATCATGCCCTCTTTGAACCATTACTATAAAACTCCTCACTACCCCCTCCAGGTTGGGACATATAGTTTTGAGGACATTAGCCACTATGGTCCCCTTTGTCTGGCAAAGGAATAAAGCCATATTTTTCTACTTCACCCAAAACTCTGCCTCTGAGATTTATTTCGGTGTTGGGGTACAGAGGTTAGATTCAGCTTCAGACCCTATCTGAAGTCATTTTACACCTGAGACCCGAGGCCACTGTAATGTGTCACAGATCCTCTGGACCTCTGGCCCTCCTTTGAGGATGCTCCAGAGACAGGTCTGAATGAGTACCTCTGTCATTGCCACATTCTCAAATCTCCCCACTCATGCCACTTCCATAAATCCCAGTGAAGAACTTGGACCACACACACATCTAAAAATAAAATTAAAAGGAGAAACCTAATAAATGTCAAAGAGTTACATATGCAAGATAACCTTTGAGGTGATCAAATCTGGAATTATAATTTTGGGCTGGTGTCATTTTAGGAAAACAATTCTGAAGTTAATGTAATAGTAATAACTATTGTTTACAGAGTGGGTAACTATATATGTTAGGTATTATTCAGATGTTATTTTGTTGAATCCTCACAAAAAAATGATCAAGGAGAATTATATGTGTTGGATGTGTCACATGTGTTACCTATTTATTAGTCACCAAAAAGTTAAATAATAAGAATGGTATTATTATTAGACTTAACACTTGAGGACAAAGAGGCTTAAATATTTTGCTTAAATTTACCTTGCTGGTTAAGAGACCAAGCCTGGATTTGAACCCTACCTCTGTGAAAAGTGGTGGGTATTCTCTTTGCTGGAGTCTAAAACAGTTAGTTTCACCCAGTGGTTTTGTTGCCAGAGCTGCTCCAAGTCTTTGCTCAAAACCCATCAAACCCCACCTTTATGTTAACCCCAAGGAGTTAACATAAATCTTTACATTAAGGGATCCAGAAATAAGAAAGGAAGCTACAAACAAACAAAAAAACCCCATGAAGCCAGCTGGGACCAAGATGACAATGTTAATAAATCTGATCTCCAACCGACCCTGAGTCTCATTATACACTAATTTTACTACGTTAGCATATTAAATGACACACCTACTGGTGGCCATGACTGGACATTAAGGACCATAAAAGGATAAAAAAGGGGGTGGCACTGCACTCCCTCGGAAAAAGCCCTGCCTCTTCCCCATAGACTAATGCATATGCCTCCCAATCATTAGCCTCACTCCTCCTCCCTTTCTCTTTACTCTTTAAAATTAAATCTCTCTACCTAGATGGGCTAGAAGGTGCTCTGTAAACTTAGTTCCCCCTTCTCCATTTTTTTGGCCACTGAATAAAGCTGGTGTTGTGTTGATCTCAACCTTGATTTCATCTACTGAAACCACAATGGAAAAAAAAAACCCTCCTCCGTGGATGCAGAGACTGGGCTGGGCTAGGGTCTGAGCAGGGTCCAAATGACTCAATTTGGTAACAGTTTCTATTTAAGAAGCATTTAACCAGTGTTCTAATTGTCTCATATATTCATGTATAAATTAGGCATAATTTTGGGCACAAGTAACAGAAAGTTTAACAGTGGATTAAACAACACTGTAATATGTTTTTTGTTAGAAGTCAAGTTGAGACAGAGACTAGCATCAGAAGTTTTCAGAGGGAGTGTTCTCAGAAACATCACCTTAGGAGTTCTGAAGAAAGCAAGACTTTGAGTAGAGGAAGAGTTGGGCTGTGGTTAATTTATAACAAGATGTCAGCTGAGCTTGTGGGGAACTCCAAAGATGGATGGTTTTTCAGAGATGGTTATCCTGTGTTGAAGGGAGACACCCAGATATTTATACTCCCACATCAAACAGGCAGTGGATAGGGGCTTCTCCAGCAAGAGGGCAGACAATTCCTCCCTCAGCAAAGAGGTGTTCTTCAGCTGATACAATTCTGGAACAGGGCTTGACAGCTGAGGGATGTCAGCTCATAATCTTTTTAGCAGGTGGAAGAATAAATCCTTCAATCTTGAAGGGGAAATCTAGGCATCCCATAACCTCATTCACTGTAAACAAACCTCTTTATTTTCTCTCATATGACAAGAAGACTAGATATTAATAGTTGCTATGGTTTAGGTTCACCCATTCAGTGATGTCAGGACTTCTGTATATCTGTTTCTCTTGGTCTTTCTTTATTCTTGCAAGATGGCAACTCCAACTCCAGCAACAAGATAAAAAAGAAAATGTGATCATGATTCTCATTATCTGATCATGATTCTCATATCTAGAAAGTTAAAGTCCTCCAGCAGATGTACCTTTAACTCTTATAATTCAGATTGGTCACAGAGCAAGGGAGATTGGCAAATTTAATAGTTCTCTGAAGGACACAGGATTATGCTGATTGACTTAGATTAATTTTATGAGGCTGGGAATATTGTTGCCTGATGTCATTTATTAATAAGGGAAAAGCAAATAATTGATATATTTTAAGCAAAAAAATATAGTATTTCCTACAGGTGATTTTATTCTTAATTTGTAACAACATTGATCCCTAAGCAGAACATGCCTTACAATGATATACAGGGCATCTGAGCATTTGGGTCAGGAGAGGAAGAAGTTGAGGCTTGGAAAAGAGCTTATTAATACTCCCCTTAAACTGGTGCTTTTCTCAACTCAATCCCTCTGAATCTTCAGAATATGATAGAAGATGAATAAAGTGAGGATGGAAAAGAGAATGGGGATAATACACCGAAGTTAGGTAAGAATTCCAACTTTATATATAGTACGTAACAAAAAGAATGACAGAAGAAATCCAGTTACATCTAATGAAAACTAAACTGTGCTTTCATTTATATTAATATCTGTTTGCAGCATCCAAAACATTAACTTCTTATTAATTGTTTCTCAGTGCTGATGTTTATTGGTATTTATATTGGACCAAAGCACAACTGCAGAATATTAGCTTCATAAGGTTTATAAATGGGGTCATAGAGTCCTGGTAAGTTAGGGCTGAGAGATACCTTGGAAATCATCTAATGCAAACTAATCATTTCACACACAGGAAAATGAGATCAAGAAGGGGATAGTTGCTCAAAATAAATATAGGTATGAACTTTCAAAAAAATCCCGTTTTTTTTTCTATTCTGTTAAGCAACAATGATGTGTTTTGCTGGTCTTGGACTTCTCTCTGGGCAAGTTTTGAGCAGAGTGTGATTGTCATACACACACACACAAAAGAAATGATTCATTTGTATTCAGGAAAAAGTAGATAGTTTAAGTAATTTTAAAAGATTGAAGTCTACTTCGCAAGCCAACAAAATCAAACATTAGAAGTACTACCTTTTGACAAACTAATTATTTTAAAATAATGCTTGATGATTGTTATTAAATTCACAGAACAATTAACATGTTTCTGAATCAGCAAAATAAAACAGATATTTCAGCAAGCATCTATTTAACTTGGTGATGTCCCAACTGCCCAAATCTAAACAGATTTCAATGGCAAAAGTTGTTTAATGGGCAAACTTACCCAAAGAGAAACATTTGTTTCATCTGTAGTGAGGAAATATCCATCTACTATTAGGTTAGTACAAAAAGCCAAAAGTTTTGCAAAAATTTCCACTGGCTGGTTGTTGCTTGTGATTCAAGTGAAGGAATTATTTGAAAAAAAAAATTCAATGGGGGTGGGTCAATCACTTAGCAATGCTACTTTGGCAAAAATTTGCATGGGTATTGGGTAGTTCAAAAAGTGAGTAACATTTTTCTGTTGCTGGAAGTGTTACATTTGGGAGTATAAATAGAGCAGCATGAGGGAACTGGCATAGGTGAATAGTGTTATCGAAATAGCAAAATCATTTGCGATCATGACTATTGTCAGATAGACTCTTAAGATGTGTGATTTTTTTCGATTCACTTTCATCTTACATTAATTAGCAAACCATCCAAATTACTACTTTACTTCTGCATTCATTGTTTCAAAAATATTGTATTAAATCTGATCAAAATTTATATCATAAAAATTTATGTTTAAGAGGGGATTTTAGAGAGATTGTTGGTAAGACCTCCTCATTTTACAAACAGAGGAACAAAAACCAGATGGGATAAATGATGTTGTCAAGACCACAGAGCTAATTAATGACAAGTTTCTATATTCTTTTATTACACTGCATTAGTCTATAAAGAGAGACGGACACTCCCTCTGTCTCTATTGCCTTAACATAGTCTACAAAATTGGACTAGTCGTTGAAACAACATGGCTTTTCTTTTTAGAACAGGACAGTGAATGAGGGACAAACTAAGGGACAGCTATTAAGAATTCACATATATCTTAAATATCTATCATAGACTCACTCCCCAGCTAAGCTCAAATTATACAACATAAGTGTAAACAGTGTCTGGGTATGCAAAGAAAGCTCAAAGCCAAGTGCCCTCACTGCCTTCCAACAAAATCTCACCTATGGACGTCCCTTCCCCCATACAGAAGAATTACTGTTTTCTACACCATCTGAATTCACGTCTCTCATCTTTGTTGCCTAAACTAGGAGTCAAAATACACGTGGGGAGACCTTCAAGATGGCAGGAGAGTAAGACGTGGAGATCACTTTCCTCCCCATAAATACATCAGAAATACATCTACATGTGGAACAAATCCTACAGAACACCTACTGAATGCTGGCAGAAGACCTCAGACTTCCCAAAAGGCAAGAAAATCTTCACATACCTGGGTAAGGCAAAAGAAAAAAGAAAAAACAGAGACAAAAGAATAGGGATGGGACCAGCACCTCTGGGAGGAAGCTGTGAAGTAGGAAAACTTTCCACACACTAGGGAGTCACTTCACTGGTGGAGATGGTGGTGGGCAGGGAGGAAGCTTCAGAGCCATGAAGGAGAGTGCAGCAACAGGGGTGCAGAGGCCAAAGCAGAGAGATTCCTTCACAGAGAAGTGGTACCAACCAGCACTCATCAGCCTGAGACACGTGTCTTCTCACTCACTGGGGAGGGTGTGGGCTAGGAGCTGAGGCTCAGGCTTTGGAGGTCAGACCCCAGGGAGAGGACTGGTGTTGGCTGCATAAAGACAGCCTAAAGGGGGCTAGTGCATCACAGCTAGCAAGGAGAGAGTCCAGGAAAATGTATGGACCTGCTGGAGAGGCAAGAGACCTTTGTTTTGGGGTACACAAGGAGAGGGGATTCCTTCCCAGTGTGCCCACAGAAGGCAGAGCACTGCCTAAATGAGTTCCAGAGATGGGCACAAGCCACGGCTATCAGCTTGAACCCCAGAGATGGGTATAAACTGCTAATACTGTGGCCACTGCCACAAAGAATCCTGTGTGCAAGCACAGGTCACTACCCACACCCCGCCCTGGTAGCCTGTGCAGCACACCACTGCCAGGGTCCCAAGATGCAGGGACAAGTCCCCCAGGAGAATGCACTGCACTCTTCAGGCTGTTGCAATGTTGTGCCGGCCTCTGCCACTGCAGGATCACCCGCATTCCAATTATGACTACTCTACTCCTCCCTCTCCCCTTCCTGAGAGATCAAGAGGGCCCTAATCAGCAGCTGTCTTAGCCCCCTCCTGTCTGGGAGGGTAACAGACTACTGAGGGTGGCCTACAGGAAGAGACAGGGTCAAAACCAAAGCTGAACACCAGGAGATGTGTAAACGAAGAAGAGAAAGGGAAATTTCTCTGTGCAGCTTCAGGATCAGCAGATTAAATCCCTACAATCAACTTGATAAACCCTGCATCTGAAGAATACGTGAATAGACAATGAATGTTCCCAAAATTGAGGTAATGGACTTTGGGAGCAACTGTGGACTTGGGGTTTGCTTTCAGTGTCTAAATTGTTTCTGGTTTTATGTTTATAATAGTTTAGTATTTAATGTTTATTATCAATTATGGATTTGTTTACTGGTTTGGTTGCTCTCTTCCTTTTATATATATATAAAATTCCATATATATATATGTATATATATATAATTTTTCCTTTTCTCTTTTTGTGAGTGTGTATGTATATGCTTCTTTCTGTGATTTTGGCTGCATAGTTTAGCTTTTACCATTTGTCCCAGGGTTCTGTCTATTTGGTTATTGCTTTTATTTATTTATTTTTGTTTTAGTTTTTGTCTCTTCCTTTTCTTCTGAGCTGTGTGGCTGGCAGGGTCTTGGTGCACCGGCTGTGTGTTGGGCCTGAGCCTCTGAATTGGGAGGTCTAAGTCAAGTACACTGGACCTCTGGACGGACTGGCTCCACATAATATCAATTGGCAAGAACTCTCCTAGAGATCATCTCACACTAAGAACCAGTTCCACCCAATGGCCAGCAATCTCCAGTGCTGGATGCCCCTGCCAAAAAACTAACAAGACAGTAACACAACACCACCCATTAGCAGAAAGGCTGTCTAAAATTATACAAAGTTCACAGCACTCTAAAACACCCCACTGGACGTGACCACACCCACCAGAGGGAAAAGATCTAGTCCCACCCACCAGAACACAGACACCAGTCCCCTCTACCAGAAAGCATACACAAGCCACTGAACCAAACTCACCCACTGAGGGCAGGCACCAAAAACAATGGGAATTATGAACCTGCCACCTGAGTAAATGGAACCCCAAACACAGTAAGTTAAAAAAAATGAGAAGACAGAAAAATATGCAACAGATGAAGGAGCAAGGTAAAAACCGCCAGACCAAAAAAATGAAGAGGAAATAGGCAGTCTACCTGAAAAAGAATTCAGAGTAATGAGAGTAAAGATGATCCAAAAATCTCAGAAATAGAATGGAGAAAATACAAGAAATGTTTAACAAGGACCTAGAAGAACTAAAGAGCAAACAAACAATGATGAACAACACAATAAGTGAAATTAAAAATACTCTAGGAGAAATCAATAATAGAATAACTGAGGCAGAACAACAGATAAGTGAACTGGAAGATAAAATATTGGAAAACACTGCCACAGAGCAGAATAAAGAAAAAAAGAATGAAAATATTTAGAACAGACTCAGAGACCTCTGGGACAACATTAAATGTACTAACATTGGAATTATAGGGGTCCCAGAAGAAGTATAGAAATAGAAAAGGTCTGAGAAAATATTTCAAGAGATTATAGTTGAAAACTTCCCAAACATGGGAAAGGAAATAGTTAACCAAGTCCAGAAAGCACAGATAATCACATACAGGATAAATCCAAAGAGAAACATGCCAAGACACATATTAATCAAACTATCAAAAATTAAATACAAAGAAAAAAATTTAAAAGCAGTGAGGGAAAAGCAACATATAAGATACAAGGGAATCCAGATAAGGTTAACAGTTGATCTTCCAAAAGAAACTCTACAAGCCAGAAGGGTGTGGCAGGACATATTTAAAGTGATGAAAGGGAAAAATCTACAACCAAGATAACTCTACGCAGAAAAGATCTCATTCAGATTCGACAGAGAAGTTAAAACCTTTAGAGAAAAGCAAAAGCTAAGAGAATTCAGCACCATCAAACTAGCTTTACAACAAATGTTAAAGGAACTTCTCTAGGCAGGAAACACAAGAGAAGGAAAAGACTTACAGTAACAAACCCAAAACAATTAAGAAAATGGTAATAGGAATATACATATCAATAATTACCTTAAATGTAAATGGATTAAATGCTCCAACCAAAAGACACAGACTGGCTGAATGGATACAAAAACAAGACCCATATATATGCTACCTACAAGAGACCCACTTCAGGACTATGGACACATACAGACTGAAAGTGAGGGGATGAAAAAAGATATTAAATGCAAATGGAAATCAAAAGAAAGATGGAGTAGCAATACTCATATCAGACAAAATAGATTTAAAATAAAGACTATTGGGTTTCCTTAGTGGTGCAGTGGTTAAGAGTCTGCCTGCCAATGCAAGGGACATGGGTTCGAGCCCTAGTCTGGAAGGATCTCACATGCCGTGGAGAAACTAGGCCCATGAGCCACAACTACTGAGCCTGAGCTCCACAGCAACAGAGGCCACGATAGTGACAAGCTGGTGCACCATGATGAAGAGTGGCATCCGCTTGCTGCAACTAGAGAAAGCCCTCACACAGAAACGAAGACCCAACACAGACAAAAATAAGTAAATTAATTAATTAATTAATTTAAAAATAAATAAATAAAATAAAGACTATTACAGGACAAAGAGGACACTACATAATGATGAAGGGATCAATCCAAAAAGATGACATAACAATTGTAAATATTTATGCACCCAACAGAGGAGCATCTCAATATATAAGGCAAATGCTAACAGACATAAAAAGGGAAATTGACAGTGTCACAGTACTAGTGAGGGACTTTAACACCCCCACTTTCACCAATGGACAGATCATCCAAAATGAAAATAAATAAGGAACACAAGATTTAAAAGGCAAAATAGACCAGAGAGACTTAATTGATATTTTTAGGACATTACATCCCAAAACAACAGAATACACTTCTCAGTTGCACATGGAGCATCTCCAGGATACATCATATCTTGGGTCACAAATCAAGCCTCAGTAAATTTAAGAAAATTAAAATCATATCAAGTATCTTTTTCGAACACAATGCTATGAGACTAGATATCAATTACAGGAAACAAACTGTAAGAAATAAAACATATGGAGATTAAACTTTACACTACTAAATAACCAAGAGATCACTGAGGCAATCAAAAAAAATACCTAGAAACAAATCACAATGAAAACACGATGACCCAAAACCAATAGGATGCAGCAAAAGCACTTCTAAGAGGGAAGTTTATAGCAATGCAATCTTACCTCAAGAAACAAGAATATCTCAGATAAACAATGTAACTTTACATATAAAGCAATTAGAGAAGGAAAAACAAACAAACAAACAAAAAATTAGCAGAAGGAAACAATCAAAATGATCAGATCAGAAATAAAGGGAAAATAAATGAAGGAAACAGTAGCAAAGATTGATAAAACTAAAGGCTGGTTCTTTGAAAAGATAAACAAAATTGATTAACCATTAACCAGAAAAAAAAGGAGGAGACTCAAATCAACAGAATTAGAAATGAAAAAGGAGAAGTTAACAACTGATACTGCAGAAATACAAAGGATCATGAGAGACAACAACAAGGAACTATATGCTTATAAAATAGACATCCTGGAAGAAATGGAAGAATTCTTAGAAAAGCACAACCTTCTAAGACTGAACAGGGAAGAAATAGAGAATATGAAAAGACCAATCACAAACACTGAAATTGAAAGTGTGATTAAAAATCTTCCAACAAAAACCCAGGACCAGATGGCCTCAAAGGTGAATTCTATCAAACAATTAGAGAAGAGCTAATGCCTATCCTTCTCAAACTCTTCCAAAATATAGCAGAGTGAAGAACACTCCCAAACTCATTCTACAAGACCACAATCACTCTGACACCAAAACCAAACAAAGAAGTCCCCAAAAAAGAAAACTACAGACCAATAACACTGATGAACATAGATGCAAAAATCCTCAACAAAATACTAGCAAACAGAATCCAACAGCACATTAAAAGGATCATACACCATGATCAAGTGGGGTTAATCCCTGGAATGCAAGGAATCTTCAGTATAGGCAAATCAATCAATATGATACATCATATTAACTAATTGAAGGAGAAGAACCATATGATCATCTCAATAGATGTATAAAAAGCTTTTGACAAAGTTCAACACACATTTATGAAAACATACTGTCCAGAAAGTAGGCATAGAGGGAACCTACCTCAACATAATAAAGGCCATATGTCACAAACCAATAATCAAAATCATTCTCAATGATGAAAAACTGAAACAATTTCCTCTAAGACCAGGAATAAGACAAGGTTGCCCACTCTCACCACAATTATTTGCATAGTTTTGGAAGTTTTAGTGAAAGCAATCAGAGAAGAAAAATAAATAAAGGTAATCCAAATCAGAAAAGAAGTAAAGCTGTCACTGTTTGCATATTCGCTGATACTATACATAGAGATCCTAAAGTTGATGCCAGAAAACTATGAGAGCTAATCAATGAATTTGGTAAAGCAGCAGAATACAAAGTTAATACACAGAATTCTCTTGCATTCCTATACACTAATGATGAAAAATTTGAAAGAGAAATTAAGGAAACACTCCCATTTACCATTTCAACAAAAATAATAAAACACCTAGTGATAAAACTACCTAAGGAGAAAAAAGACCTGTATGCAGAAAACTCTAAGACACTGATGAAATAAATTAAAATGATACAAACAGATGGAGAGACATACCATGCTCTCGGATTGGAACAACCAACATTGTGAAAATGAATATACTACCCAAAGCCATCTACAGATTCAATGCAATCCCTATCAAACTACCAATGGCATTTTTCACAGAACTAGAACAAAAAAAAATCACAATTTGTATGGAAACACAAAAGACCCCGAATAGACAAAGCAATCTTGTGAAAGAAAAACGGAGCTGGAGGAATCAGGCTCCCTGACTTCAGACTATACTACAAAGCTACACTAATCAAGACAGAATGATACTGGCATAAAAACAGAAATATAGATCAATGGAACATGATAGAAAGCCCAGACGTAAACCCACACACCTATGGTCACCTCATCTTTGAGAAAGGAGGCAAGAATAAACAATGGAGAAAAGACAGCCTCTTCAAAAAGTGTTTCTGTGAAAACTGGACAGCTGCAGGTAAAAGAATGAAATTAGAACACTCCCTAACACCATACACAAAAATAAACTCAAAATGGATTAAAGACCTACATGTAAGGCCAGACACTATAAAACTCTTGAAGGAAAACATGGACAGAACACTCTATTACATAAATCACAGCAGGATCCTTTCTGACCCACCTTCTAGAGAAATGGAAATAAAGATAAAAATAAACAAATGGGACCTAATGAAACTTAAAAACTTTTACCCAGCAAAGGAAACCATAAGCAAGACAGAAAGATGGCCTTCAAAATGGGAGAAATATTTGCAAATGATGCAACTGACAAAGGATTAATCTTCAAAGTATACAAGCAGCTCATGCAACTCAATATAAAAAAAATAAAAAACACAATCCAAAAATGGGAGGAAGACCTAAATAGTCTTTTCTCCAAAGAAGATATACAGATTGCCAACAAACACATGAAAGGATGCTCAGCATCACTAATCAGTAGAGAAATGTAAATCAAAGCTACCTGAGGCATCACCTCACACCAGTCAGAATGTCTATCATCAAAAAATCTACAAACAATAAATTCTGGAAAAGGTGTGGAGAAAAGGGAACCCTCTTGCCCTGTTGGTGGGAATGTAAATTGATACAGCCACTATGGAGAACAGTATGGAGGTTCCTTAAAATCTAAAAACAAATTACCATATGACCCAGCAATCCCACTAATGGGCATATACCCTGAGAAAACCATAATTCAAAATGAGACATGTACCACAATGTTCATTGCAGCACTATTTACAATAACCAGGATATGGAAGCAACTTAAGTGTCTATCGACAGATGAATGGATAAAGAAGATGTGGAACATATATATAATGGAATATTACTCAGCCATAAAGATAAATGAAATTGAGTTTTTTGTAGTGAGGTTGATGGACTTGGAGTCTGTCATATAGAGTGAAGTAAGTCAGAAAGAGAAAAACAAATACCGTATGCTAACACATATATATATAATTCAAAAAAAAAAAGTTCTAATGTACCTAGGAGCAGGGCAGGATTAAAGACACAGAGTTAGAGAATGGACCTGAGGACATGTGGAGGGGAAGGTTAAGCTGGAATGAAATGAGAGAATAGCATTTACATATATGCACTACAAAATGTAAAATAGCTAGTGGGAAGCAGCTGCATAGCACAAGGAGATCAGCTTGGTGCTTTGTGACCACCTAAACGGGTGTGAAAGGGAGAGTGGGAGGGAGTCTCAAGAGGGAAGGACTATGGGAATATATGTATACACATAACTGATTCACTTTGTTACACAGCAGAAACTAGCACAACATTGTTAAGAAATTTTACTCCAATAAAGTTGTTAAAACAAAACAAAACAAAGCAAAACTATTTAACTAATAATCAAGGAAAACAAAAATATGAAAAAAATAAAATATTGGTGGCCCAGAGGCCATGTGAGCCACACAGGTGTGTGTTGTTTGGCTCATAAAAGACTTCAAAATTTAAATTAGAATGACTTATCTTTAATACACATTATTTCCTGTTATTAAAAAAAAAAAATTGAAGGATCTTTTCTACCTGGTTACATGTGGAGAGAACCTAATAGGTCTTCTGTCCTTGTACCACACAGGCCCATTCTTTTTGACCACCAATTCCCATGGCCCATGTTCCAACAGTCTATGCAAATTAAATCAATACTAGCTTCCATTCTTTGCCCTAGTGACTAAGGATTCAGATATTCTGTCTACAGAAAAAAATGCTTCATTGTACCAGCATCATTTGGGATTAAGAGTGATATGTGTGACATCATTTAATTCTATATAACTCAGATATATTTCTATTAGACATGAAATTAAAATAAAGGACTTGACCTAAGGGTAAGACAGCAATAAAGACACAGACCTACTAGAGAATGGACTTGAGGATATGGGGAAGGGGAAGGGGAAGCTGTGACAAAGTGAGAGAGTGGCATGGACATATATATACTACCAAACATAAAATAGATAGCTAGTGGGAAGCAGCCGCATAGCACAGGGAGATCAGCTCGGTGCTTTGTGACCACCCAGAGGGGTGGGATAGGGAGGGTGGGAGGGAGGGAGACACAAGAGGGAAGAGCTATGAGAACATATGTGTATATATAACTGATTCACTGTGTTATAAAGCAGAAACTATCACACCATTGTAAAGCAATTATACTCCAATAAAGATGTAAAATAAATAAATAAATAAATAAATAGAAGTAATATTCACATGCTAGGAAAAAAAATAAAGGACTTAAAGAAAAGGAAAAAAAAAGAATTTATATATAGGAGAGAAAACAGAAATGCTATAAATATAGAGGTTTACTGTACTTACCAGAGAGGAAAATAACATAATTTAATAGACATTTAAAATGGAACTACATGAAACCCACTTCAATAGTTGAAATTCATATTGTCAATTTTGAATTATCAAAGTATTTCATTATATGTATATTACATATTGTACATACCTAAAATCTTCAGGGACAAAAAGACTACAGGGAGAATTTTAAATCTAAGTAGGACAAATTTTGCATACAACTTCTAGAACTCCGAAACAAAATTTAATTTGGTAATGTGCAAATATTTCTTGGAACTTCTGATAGAAAATGCTGTATTGATATAATTAAAATCAATGCATTGTATAGCATATAGTTGAATTATATTTTATTAAAGTGATTCTAATATTTAATTCAAATTTCACTTCTTTTAACTCCAGTTAGATGTAGATGAATCATGATAGTAATTAACTCTTATTCAAATAAACTTGTTTTTTCCTTTAAAATTTATAACTAAAATTTATTTTCAATCATAAAGTCATCATAGAAATATATTTCTTTGACTTAGGTACCTACAATACAGGATGTTTGTGATATTTGTTGCTCATCCATCATTATTTTATTGTGAAATATAATGTAGGTTCTAGCCAAACTTGACAAGTAGAAAACATTACCATCTCAGTTATTTTAAATGCAATATTTCATGATCTTTGTTAAGTATTGAGTTTATTAATCTAATGGGTAGAGCCCTATAAAGGTACTGATTACAAAAAAATCTCCTCCAATCAAGATAGAACTAGAAATTTTCATTTATTCTCATTTTCCTGTCCCTTTCCCTTCTCCCCAAATTAGACAAAACTTGACATGATTCATTCTGCATTTTCCTTCAATTTAAATTTTTCTTTCTTGCTTTTTAAAATTATAAAACAATTAAATCAGAACACTCTAGTGCCATTCTCTCCTATTTTCTGTTAAATTATTTCGCAGATTATGTCTTTCATAGTGACAAGAAGAATCATAGTGGAGAGTGGGGAGCTGTTTCTTGTCTCTCACATTCTTTATGATTGGTCTCTACTGTCTGTTGGATAAGACACAGGCATCTCAAACAACACCCATCCTTGGCATTAAAAGAAATCATTTTACATTAAAATAGTTACAAGTTAATTCTCCAATATTATAGATAAAACTTTGATATTATTTTAATCAAGACTTAGTCATGGAAACTGTTGCTGCAGAAGACTTGAAGGGTAACCTGATAGTCCAAGAGCAATGTGACCATGTGACAAGCCCAGTGCCAACATCAAAGACCAAGATATTGGTGCTGCCACTTGTAAAATAGTGTTCAAGTTCTCTATATCACCCAGAGAAAAGTAGAACAATAAAAAATATAAAGGCAAAGACAAAAAAGCTGAATGAGTGTATGCCTTAATAAAAGTTACATGCCTGAAACTATTTATTTAAAAAATATACTTAATGTAAATGTATTTCCATTGAAAATCTTGATACATTTAAAAATTACTGAGTATATTATAAAAACAACTTACACATATTATGGATTTATGCATTATTTTTTGTAATATTCAGGTAAGTTACCCATATTTGATCATTCAGTAACTGGTCCAGTAAATATAATCATTATATTTATATTTGTCTGTAGAGATAAATGAATTGGAAATGACACTATATTGTGAAGGTATAGCCATGGAACAAAAGCTATAGGAATGACTTATTCCTTGTAAATAGGTGATAGAGTAATTTTCTATAAAACGACTTAGACTCAAACATGGACATGTGGAGTAATTTTTTAAGCACGCTGGCATATCTATGTTCTATGTTTTCTACCATTATAGTCCTGGTAAAATTTAGATGCTATTGGATGATACTATTGAATTAAAATGGCTAAATCAATGTAAAACAACTATATCACAACACTAAAATTATACTAGAGAAATATCTTTTTAGTAATATAAACTTACGGTATATTTAGTTTAATGTTTTTTTCTTGATTTTCCCTCATACCTCTACTTAATCTTTCTTTAAAAAGTTCACCATTTAACTTCAGACAATTCTACAAAGCTACAGTAATCAAAACAGTATTGTAGGGTGGACCTTTAAGATGGCAGAGGAGTAAGACATAGAGATCACCTTCCTCCCCACAAATATATAAAAATACATCTACATGTGGAATAATTCCTACAGAACACATACTGAATGCTGGCAGAAGACCTCAGACTTCCCAAAAGGCAAGAAACTCCCCATGTACCTCAGTAGGGTAACAGAAAAAAGAATAAACAGAGACAAAAGAATAGGGACGGGACCTGCACCAGTGGGAGGGAGCTGTGAAGGAGGAAAGGTTTCCACACACTAGGAAGCCACTTCACTGGCAGAGACAGAGGGTGGGCAGGGGGGAAGGTTTGGAACCATGGAGGCGAGCACAACAACAGGGGTGCAGAGGGCAAAGCAGAGAGGATCGCTTTGCTGCACAGAGGATAGGTGCTGACCAGCACTCAGTAGCCTGAAAGGCTTGTCTGCTTACCAACCAGTGCAGGTGGGGGCTGGAAGCTGAGGCTTGGGCTTCAGAGGTCAGATCCCAGGGAGAAGACTGGGATTGGCTACGTGAACACAGCCTGAAGTGGGCTAGTGCACTATAGCTATCCAGGAGGGAGTCACAGAAAAAGTCTGGAACTGCCTAAGAGGCAAGAAACCATTGTTTCAGGGTGCACGAGGAGAGGGGATTCAGAGCACCACCTAAATGAGCTCCAGAGATGGACACAAGCCACAGGTATCAGTGCAGACACAAGAGACAGACATGAAATAGTAAGGCTGCTGCTACAGCCACCAAGAAGTCTGTGTGCAAGCACAGGTCACTATCCCCACCTCCCCTCCCGGGATCCTGTGCAGTCTGCCAATGTCAGGGTCCCATGATCCAGGGACAACTTCCCTGGGAGAACAAACGGTGTGCCTTAGGCTGGTGCAATGTTACATTAGCCTCTGCCACCGCAGGCTCGTCCCACATCCGTACCCCTCCCACCTCCGGCCTGAGTGAGCCAGAGCCCCTGAATCAGCTGCGCCTTTAACCCTGTCTCGTCTGAGTGAAGAACAGGTGACCTACACGCAGAGGCAGGGCCAAATCCAAAGCTGAACCCCGGGAGCTGTGTGAACAAAGAAGAGAAAGGGAAATCTCTCCCAGCAGCTTCAGGAGCAGCAGATTAAATCCCCACAATCAACTTAATGTACACTGCATCTCTAGAATACACAAATAGACACCAAATCAGCCCAAAATTGCAGTGGTGGACTTTAGGAGCAACTGTAGACTTGGGTTTGCTTTCGGTATCTAATTTGTTTCTAGCTTTATGTTGATCTTAGTTCAGTATTTAGAGCTTATTATAATTGGTAGATGTGTTTATTGATTTGGTTGCTCTCTTCCTTTATATATATATATATATTTGTTTTGTTTTGTTTTACTTTTTCTCTTATTATGAGCATGTATGTGGATGCTTCTTTGTGTGATTTTGTTTGTATAGGTTTGATTTTACCATTTGTCCTAGGGTTCTGTCTGTCTGTTCTTTTTTATTTTTTTTTAGTATAGTTTTTGAACTTGTTATCATTGTTGAATTTATTTATTAGTTTGGTTTCTCTCTTCTTATTTTTATTAATTTTTTTAATTTAATAACTTTAAATATGTTATTTTACTTTATTTATTTTTTCTCTTTTTTTTCTCCCATTTCTTCTGAGCTGTGTGGCTGACAGGGTGCTGGTGCTCCAGCTGAGTGTCAGGCCTGAGACTCTGGGGTGGAAGAACTGAGATTAAGACATTGATCCACCAGAGACCTCCCAGCCCCATGTAGTGTCAGTTGGTGAGAGGTCTCCCAGAGGTCTCCATCTCAACGTTAAGACACAGCTCCACTAAACGACCAGCAGGCTACAGTGCTGGACACTGCATGCAAAACAACTAGCAAGACAGGGACACCAACCCACCCATCAGCAGAGAGCCTGCCTAAAATCATAATAAGTTCACACACACACCAATACACACCAATGAAAGCAGTCTTGCCCACCAGAAAGACAAGATTCAGCCTCATCCACCAGAAAACAGGTACCACTCCACTCCACCAGGAAACCTACACAATCTACTGAACCAACTTTACCCAGTGGGGGCAAAAACCAAAAACTACAGGAACGACAAACCTGCAGCCAGTGAAGAGAAGACCCCAAATTCAGTAAGTTAGACAAAATGAGAAGACAGAGAAATACACAGCAGACAATGGAGCAAGGTAAAACCCCACCAGACCAAACAAATGAAGAGGAAATAGGCAGTCTACCTAAAATAATTCAGAGTAATGATAGTAAAGATGATCCAAAATCTCAGAAACAGAATGGAGAAAATATAAGAAACATTAAACAAGGACCTAGAAGAATTGAAGAGCAAACAAACAATGATGAACAACACAATAAATGAAATGAAAAATTCTCTAGAAGGAATCAATAGAAGAATAAGTAAGGCAGAAGAATGGATAAGTGAATTGGACGATAAAATAGTGGAAATAACTACCACAGAGCAGAATTAAGAAAAAAGAATGAAAAGAATTGAGGACAGCCCTAGAGACCCCTGGGACAACATTAAAGGTGCAAGCATTTGAATTATAGGGGTGCCAAAAGAAGAAGAGAGAAAGAAAGGGAATGAGAAAATATTTGAAGAGATTATAGTTGGAAACTTCCCTAATATGGGAAAGGAAATAGTCAATCAAGTCCGGGAAGCACAGAGAGTCCCATATAGGATAAATCCAAGGAGAAATACACCAAGACACATATTAATCATACAATCAAAAATTTTTAAAAAAGAAAAAATATTAAAAGCAGCAAAGGAAAACAACAAATCACACATGAGGGAATCCCCATAAGGTTAACAGCGGATATTTCAGCAGAAACTCTGCAAGCCAGAAGGGACTGGCAGGACATATTTAAAGTGATGAAAGAGAAAAACCTACAACAAAGATTATGCTACCCAGCAAGGATATCATTCAGATTTAATGGAGAAATTAAAACTTCTACAGACAAGCAAAAGCTAAGAGAATTCAGCAGCACCAAACCAGCTTTACAACAAACTCTAAGGGAACTTCTCTAGGGAGGAAACACAACTGAAGGAAAAGACCTACAAAAACAAAACCAAAACAATTAAGAAAATGGTAATAGAAGCATACATATCAATAATTACCTTAAATGTAAATGGATTAAATGCTCCAACCAAAAGACATAGACTGAATGGATACATAAACAAGACCTGTATATATGCTGTCTACAAGAGACCCACTTCAGACCTAGGGACACATACAGACTGAAAATGAGGGGATGGAAAAAGATATTCCATGCAAAAAGAAATCAAAAGAAAGCTGGAGTAGCAATTCTCATTCTAGACAAAATAGACTTTAAAATAAAGACTATTAACAAGGGACAAAGAAGGACACTACATAATTATCAAGGGATCAATCCAAGAAGAAGATATAACATTTGTAAATTGTTATGCACCCAATATAGGAGCACCTCAATACATAAGGCAAATGCTCACAGCCATGAATGAGGAAATTGACAGTAACACAATAATAGTAGGGGATTTTAACACCACATTTTCACCAATGGACAGATCATCCAAACTGAAAATAAATAAGGAAACACAAACTTTAAATGACACATTAAACAAGAAGGACTTAACTGATATTTATAGGACATTCTATACAAAAACAAGAGAATACAATTTCTTCTCAAGTGCTCATAGAACATTGACCAGGATAGATCACATCTTGGGTTATAAATGAAGCCCTGGTAAATTTAAGAAAATTAATATTGCATCAAGTATCTTTTCCAACGAAAATGCTGTGAGACACAGTTTTAATTACAGGTAAAAATCTGGAAAAAATACAAACACATGGAGGCTAAACAATACACTGCTAAATAGCCAAGAGATCACTGAAGAAATAAAAAAGGAAATCAAAAAATACCTAGAGAGCTCTTCTGGTGGCGCAGTGGTTGAGAGTCCACCTGCCAATGCAGGGGACACAGGTTCATGCCCCGGTCCGGGAAGATCCCACATGCCACGGAGTGGCTGGGCCCGTGAGCCATGGCTGCTGAGCCTGTGTGTCCGGAGCCTGTGCTCTGCAACCAACAGGAGAGACCACAACAGTGAGAGATCCATGTACTGCAAAAAAAATAAATAAATAAAAAACCTAGGAACAAATGACCATGAAAACATGATGATCCAAAACCAACAGGATGCAGCAAAAGAAGTTCTAAGAGGGAAATTTATAACAATACAATCCTACCTCAAGAAACAAGAAACATCTCAAATAAACAACTTAAACTTACACCTAAGCAATTATAGAAAGAAGAAAAAAAAAAAACCTCAAAGTTAGAATAAGGAAAGAAATCATAAAGATCAGATCAGAAATAAATGCAAAATAAATGAAGGAAATGATAGGAAAGATACATAAAACTAAAAGCTGGTACTTTGAGAAGATAAACAAAATTGATAAACCATTAGCCAGACTAATCAAGAAAAAAAGGGAGAAAACTCAAATCAATAAAATTAGAAATGAAAAAGTACAAGTAACAACTGATACTGCAGAAATACAAAGGATCATGAGAGGTTACTACAACCAACTCTATGCCAATAAAATGGATAACCTGTAAGAAATGAACAAATTCTTGGAAAAGCACAATGTTCTGAGACTGAACCAGGAAGAAACAGAAAATATAAACAGACAAATCACAAGCACTGAAATTGAAAGTTTGATTAAAAATCTTCCAAAAAACAAAAGCCGAGGACCAGATGCCATCACAGGCAAATTGTATCCAACATTTAGAGAAGAGCTAACACCTACCCTTCTCAAACTCTTCCAAAATATAGCAGAGGGAGGAACACTCCCAAACTGCTTCCATGAGGCCACCATCACCTTGATACTAAAACCAGACAAAGGTTTCACAAAAGAAAACTACAGACCAATAACACTGATGAACATAGATGCAAACATCCTCAACAAAATACTAGCAAACAGAATCCAACAGCACATTAAAAGGATCTTACACGATGATCAAGAGAGGTTTATCCCAGGAATGCAAGGATTCGTCAATATATGCAAATCAATCAGTATGATGAGCCATATGAACAAATTGAAGGATAAAAAACATATGATCGTCTCAATAGATGTAGAAAAATCTTTCAATAAGATTCAACGCTGATTTATGATAAAAACCTTACAGCCCCACAGCCAACATCGATTTCAATGGTGAAAACCTGAAACCATTTCCAATAAGATCAGGAACAAGACAAGGTTACCTACTCTTGCCACTATTATTCAACATAGTTCTGGAAGTTTTAGTCACAGCAATCAGAGAAAAAAAGAAACGAAATCCAAATCGGAAAAGAAGTAAAACTGTAACTGTTTGTAGATAGCATGATACTACACATAGAGAATCCTAAAGATGCTACCTGACATGTACTAGAGCTAATAAATGAATTTGGTAAAGTTGCAGGGTACAAAATTAATGCACAGAAATCTCTTGCATTCCTATAACTAATGATGAAAAATCAATAAAAAAATAAAATATGTGAGGAAGAGTCATGCAAATAAGGCAACAGTTAAGTAACACCTCCCTCCCTGCTGTTCCTGCAGAATTCACTGGAGAAAACTCACTGGTTACTCATTTATTGTAGAGCTTCAGAACATCTAGCAGGGCAGAATATTAGTCCCTGGGAAAAGAGTCCTGACCTCATGACTGTGGTGCTTCTCAGCTGCAAGATTTCAGAAGAGCCTGCCCTCTCCCACAGCCATTTGATAGGACAGAAACTTTGCTCCTGTTGTAGCTTGCCAGTCCATCTCCTGGCACAATCAGGATTAGGGGCCATGCCTTTCAGATGACCCGAATTGACTGCCTTAATCACATGGTTGAAGTGAGATCACACTGAGCTCTGTGTGATGCCAAATATTTTTCTTTTTTAAAAATTATTATTTATTTTATTTTTGGCTGCATTGGGTCTTCATTACTGCACACGGGCTTTTCTCTAGTTGTGGCGAGTGGGGGCCACTCTTCATTGTGGTGCATTGGCTTCCCATTGCGGTGGCTTCTTTTGTTGTGGAGCAGGGCTCTAGGTGCAAGGGCTTCAGTAGTTGTGTCTCACGGGCTCCAGAGCACAGGCTCAGCAGTTGTGGTGCAGAGGCTCAGTCGCTCCATGGCATGTGGGATCCTCCTGGACCAGGGCCCGAACCCGTGTCCCCTGCATTGGCAGGGGGACTCCCAACCACTGTGCCACCAGGGAAGCCCCCAAATATTTTTCTGACTGGCTAAGGGGAAGGACTCAGTCTTGGATGGGTTAAGCCTTACCTATCAAACACTAATAACCACTATTCCACATGAATGTGGAGGTTATCAATTACACATTGATTTGTCAGGTAAATGATCTCCCTATATAGTTTCAGTCTTTTTTTTTTTATTGCTTCACTGAATTATTAATGTGGCTATTTATTTCTCTCTGGTTTATATTTCTGAAGGATACTATTACTCAAACATGAGAAGTTTATTTTCTTCAACCAGATTATAAAATCAGGAAAAGGTAATTTTAATCAATTTATCTAAAGATCCTCCTTGTTTAAGAAAATGTTTGAATTGTAGCAATTTTTGCTTAAAATTTAATTTCTATTAAAGAGTCTTATTTGTTTATCTGTACCTGAGTCAGATACCAGCTATTTATCATTCTTGCTTTTTCTTCCTTTCAGATGCTTGGTATGACTCCACCATTCTGCCTCCCATGAAGTGAGGTGTGGTCACATGATTGAGTTGGTTCAATAGAATGTGGACCTCCATCCTTGGTTCACAAGAATCTCCCCCCGTACCCTAATTCTACATCTCTACCCAAGCCTACTAATCAAATGTAAATAAATGCTCAGGGTGTTCTCAGTATTTATAAAGTATATGTTGAAGATGGTAGAATTTCCTTCAACCTATGGTCCCATATAACTCTGTGGCAGAGACTTTCACAGCCAACTGCTAATGTAAACTTACACTAGCAATACATAAACTGCATAAAAGTAAAACCATTGCAATTTGGGGTATATCTGTTGGGGTATGGCAGCAGAGTCCCTTGAACTACTATGCGTACTCGTTATAACTTCAGACGTAGAAGTCCCTGAGAAAGTATAGACTTAAAGTCATAATTTTTAAAAAATAGATATTAAAATATTTTAAAATTACATACTTAAGGGGACAACTTTCTGATAATGAATTAAGCATTGCATTTAAAACAGCAGTGTTATTCTATATTTTTTTTAATGCCACATGGTTTTAACATTTTTAAAGGGTTGTTTAAAAACCAAACAAAAAAATCAAAGGAAAATATGTGACAGAGACTATTATGTGTCCCACAAAATCTATCTGGTCCTTTACTGAAAAAGTTTGATGACACCTGCTCTAAACTGTCTGCTATGCATATAGTTATTGCTTCATTAAAACTCATTGGATTAGTAGGAGGACTTTACTGATATTGAGCCTAGGGGATGTATAAATCAAAGGGTATGTGGAGGTGTAGGTTGGAAGGTGATTTTGTTATTATAAACATAAAATTTATAACCCCCAAATTTCAAGCAGCTTGTGGTTGCTTCTGTTTTGGTTATAATGGTAGACAATGGATAGTTTATTATTTATTATGTTCAATTTTAGTTAGAAGAAGCAGCCATTTCCCAACATATTCCATTTTTGGAGGAAACAGTAGTCCAGGTAAGAATTCAAAGTTTGGGTGAAATATGCAAGTATTAAAATTGATAAATATGAATTTTGACATTTCTAGAAGTGATAAGCTTTCTAAAAAAGAGCATTGTAAAGATAACAATAAAATCAAATATTTATATCATGAATCAGCAGAAAAATATTTGAGTAATCACAGGTGAAGTTTATCATAGAAAATTACAAAATTCTTAATTACCATTTTTGCATTAATAAAATAATAATTTTATTCATTATTGTGATCAGAAAGCAATAATCTTAGCTTTTCTCTTCTAGTTCTGAAAGATTAAAATCAAGTTTATGATAAAAACTTGATTTGCAGCATGAGGAATAAGTTACTTTAGTTCTGTGTAATAGATGTTAACTAAGTATGTGAGAAATGTAATGTAGCTTGTATTTACTTGTCATTTTTCCCCTTACACATGCCTTTGAGTTAATGTCCTTTTTAAAATTATTACTGAGATGTAAGTGGCGTATAGTATTGTATTAGTTTTAGCTGTACAACATAATGTTTTAATGCCCCATAGAACATACCAAACCATCCTAATGCTCAGTGACTCAAAACAATAAGCATTCACTGGGTTCACTGTGGGTCAACTGTTTAGGTTGGTCTGTGCTGGGAGAATCGTCACATGTAAGGGTGTTGGCTGGCTGCTGGATTATCCACCAGCAGCTTATCTAGGATGGCTGGGAAAAGATAGCTCTGTTACACATCTCCCATCCATCCAGTATCTGATCTAAAGAAGTTTTTTTTTCTTATTTAGGGCAGAGATTTAAGAATGAACAAGCCC
The DNA here is from genome assembly GCF_039906515.1 of Pseudorca crassidens. Taxonomy (NCBI): domain Eukaryota; kingdom Metazoa; phylum Chordata; class Mammalia; order Artiodactyla; family Delphinidae; genus Pseudorca; species Pseudorca crassidens. Next base: position 132,820,741 of record NC_090300.1, on the reverse strand, counting down.
GGTCCAGAAAGAGTGCCACGGCAGAAATAAACACCAGTATACACCACATTGACTATTTTACAATGGGCCAAAGGAATGACTGATCCAGAATCAAAGTGGAAAGATATACTAATCCAAAGAACATACATAAGGGAAGGGGTGTCATTAATTAGGACTGCTATGCAACCAATATGTCAGAAACAGCCAGTGTACTTCATATTCTTACTATTTCTACATACACGTTTTTCTCTAAGTCACCGACCACAGTCTACCCAATGCCCCCTCTGTTGAAATGTTTTTTAAAAATTATCTCTGATTGAGTTTATTGGAGTAAATTTTACATACAGTAAAATACATCCATTATGAGTGTACAGTGCCTGAACTTGGAAAAATATATACACTCATTTACATATGTAACTACTACCCCATCAAGTTATAGAAAGAACATTTCCATCATTCAAAAAAGTTTATTCACAACTGTTTGCAATAAAAAAAACAATGCCCTCGATCAGGTAACGTTGTTATAACTTTTTTTTTTTGTTTGAAGAGACTTTGTTCTTTAGAGCAGTTTTAGGTTCACAGCAAAATTGAGCAGAAGGTACAGAGAGTTGCCATATATTCCCTGCCCTCACACAGGTATAGCCTCCCCCATTATCAACATCCCCATCATTATGACATGCTTGTTACAGTTGATGAACATTTCTTGAAACATTATTATCACCCATAGTTTACATTAAGGTTTACTCTTAGTGTTGTACATTCTATAGGCTATGACAAATGTATATGAGATGTATCCATCTGTATGGTATCATGAAGAGTAGTTTCACTGCCTTAAACATCCTCTGTGCTCTATTTATCCCTCTTCCCCTGCCCCTCCCCACACCTTATCCCAAACCCCTGGAGATAACTGATCATCTTACTGTCTCCATTCTTTTGCCTTTTCCTGAATATCATATATTTAGAATCATACAGTACATAGCATTTTCATATTGGCCTCTATCACTTAGTAATATTCATTTAAGTATCCTCCATGTTTTTCATGGCTTGAGAAAATACTAAACATTAGTTTTTCTGTTTGAGTAATATATATATATATATATATATATTCCATATATATATGGAAGCATTCATTTTATGTGCTTGTGTGTCTGGTTTCTTTTGTTCAGCATAGTGTTTTGATATCTATTCATGAATCAATTGCATATATCAGTAGTTTCTTTTTTTTATAGTTATTCCATTTTATGAATATATGACGCATATACAAGTTGTTTATCTCGTCAGCTGTTGATGAATTTTGGATTATTTCCAATTTGGGGATATTATGAATAAAAAAGCTATAAACATTTTTATACAGGTCTTTTGTTGGATACATTTTTATTTCTCTTAAGTAAATGCCTCAGAATGGTTTTACTGAGTCATACAGTACAGGTATTTTTAACTTTATTAAAAACTGTCAAACTGTTTTCCAAAATGAATGTACCATTTTTCACTTCCAACAGAAACATATAAAATTTCCAGTTGCTAAACACGTTCTCCAACAGAAAGAAGTTATGATCTATTGACTTATGGTTGATATTTTTTAAAATTTAGCCATTCTACTCATTGTGTGTGGTGTGTTTTTGAGGAATATTTTAAAAACTCAACTTTACTGAGGCATAATTTATGTACAATTGAATGCATAAAGAGTGCAGTTTGATGAGTTTTGCTAAATGTACATATCAATGTAATAACCACAATCAAGAAATAGAGTGTTTCTGTCTCCCCCAAATGTTCCTTTGTGCTTTCTTGCAGTCAAACTTCTCCACTCCTCAACCCAGGCAACCACTGATCTGATTTCTGACACTGGAGATTGGTTTTGCCTGTTGTAGATGTCATATAAATGGAATCACATAATATATGCTTTTTTGTGTCTGGCTCCTTTTGCTCAGCACAATGCTTCTGAGGTTTTTCTATGCCATTTTGAGTATCAGAAATACATTCATTTTTATTTCCAACTAGGGTTAATGGCATGATTATACACAATTTCTTTTCCATCATAGTTATTCCATTTTATATTTTCCCATTGCTCCAGAATCTCTCTAACACTTGAGATTGTTAGGTTTTTTTTTTTTATAGCTATTTTAGTGTTTGTGTAGTCATAGCTCACTGTAGTTGTAATTTCCATTTTCCTAATGACCAGTGGTATTGTGCATCTTAATTTTTATTTATTTGTCACTGCATATTTTCTTTCTCATTTTTAAAAAAATTATTGAGGTATAGTTGATTTACAATGTTGTGTTTAATTTCTGCTCTAGAGCAAAGTGATTCAGTTATACATATATATATTCTTTTTCATATTGTTTTCCATTATGGTTTATCCCAGGATATTGAATATAATTCTCTGTGTTATACTGTAGGACCTTTTTGTTTATCCACTCTATATATAATATTTTGCATCTGCTAATCCCAAACTCCCAATCCATCCATCCCCCACTTCCTTACCCTTGGCAACCACAAGTCTGCCTATTTTCTTTTGTGAAATATCTTAAATTTTTTGCCCAATTTTTGAAATGCGTTGTTTGCTTTCTTATTATTAATCTATAAGAGCTCTTTATAAATATTTTTTCAATGTTTATTCAGTTATTTCATAATGAGGAATATTTCACAATTAAATTGCTAAGTAAAATTCAGGTTGTACGATTTACAGTAAAAACTAAACTATGTGATACATGCAAGAAAATATTGATAATATAGTGAAATTAACATGCCTTTTTTTTCTTTTCTAAATTTTTCATTGTTACATAATGACCATGGAGAATTAAAAAAAACACACATTGTTCAAAAGGAAATGCAATTGAAGACATTTAGGGTTTTTTTTTTTAGCTTTATTGAGGTATAATTAATATACAAAAAACTGCACACATTTAATATCTATGTCTTGATGAGTTTGGGCATATGCATACACCTGTGATATCATCACTATAAGCAAGTTCCTGAGTAACATGTCTATCACTTCCAAAAATTTTCTTGTGTTCTTTTGTGTTTTTTCTTCTACTTTGTTTTTCCTTTGGTGAGAACTGTTAAATGAAATCTATCTTATAAAAAGTGCACAATACCGTATTGTTTATTATAGCGACTACATTTAACAGCTGATCTCTAGAACTTATTTATCTTGCATCACAGAAAGTTTATACCCATTGAAAAACAATTCCCCATTTCCCCTCGCCCCAGCCCCTCGAAACCACCATTCTACTCTCTGCTTCCATGAGTGTGACTATTCTAGATCCCTAATGTAAGTGGTATCAGGCAGTATTTATCCTTCTGTGTCTGGCTTATTTTGCTTAGCATAATGTCCTCAAGGTACATCCATATTGTGGCAAATGGCAGAATTTGTATGTTAACTACGTGACTCTGCAATCTTGCTAAATTTATTTATGAGTTACAGGAAATATTATGTAGATTATTTAGAATTTTCTACATACACATTTATTACTTGCAAACAAACCTTTATTGTTGCTATTTATTTATTTTACCTTATTCCACTGACCAGGTCTTTCAGCTCAGCACAGAGTGAAAATGGTAAGAATGGACATCATTGCCTTGTTCGTGATCTTAAGCAGGGTGAGTGCAGTCTTTCATTACTAAGTATGATGTTAGCTGTAGAATATATATATATTTTTTCTGTTAATAAACTTTATCAGGTTGAGAAAATTTCCTTCTCTCATCGACGATGAACACAGTATCTACGAACAGCTTGTATTCATTATATTTTTGTTTCTCTTTTAACTTGTTTCTTTATTGATAAAGTCTCCAATTCTTCTCCATGTGGTTCTTCTTTTGGTTTCACTTGGGATCTCTCGTATAGTTGCGGTAACATGGTATCTGGGGTGGACGTAATGGATGACTCATTTAGAACGCTTAGACAACTGTTACTCTTTCCCTCAATACATGGTCTTAGGGCATTTCCATATTGTCTCTCCAGTGGGGTAACTGGCACCTTGCATGGTGGCTCAGGGCTCTCAAGAGCTGAAAATTGGAAATCAAAAGATTTCTTAATGTATAGGTCAGGAATTGGTGCATCGTTCTTTCTGGGCATGGACTACACAACAGTTCAAACTATGGGAGGCTGGTTCATTGGGAGCCATCTTTGGAGAAAAGTTACCATAACATGCTACTGTACATTTGGTTAGTAATAGCTTAAGTATTTTCCTTAGCTATTTCTGTAATATGAATTTCAGATAACATCTCTTAAATATGATCTAACACTCAAGGTTGTAGATTTCAGTTGGCATTTCTACTTATGTACATCACTGTGATTTTTCTGAAGTACTTAAAAGTAAATTACAGAAGGTCTATAATCACAGATCCTTACTTTTACTAATTTAAATTTTGTGTAAATTAACATAAAATAGTAAAACTATAATGCTAAACTACTAGAAAAAGATATTTGAAACAAATATCAAATTAATTAATTTATACAAAAGTCTACATGAATATAAAAGATAAACACTAAGCCTCTAATAAAAAAAGGAAAAATTGGGAGAATCAAAAAATGTTCAATTGTTAACATGAATAAGAAAGCAAAAATGCTGAATTTTAAAATAATGTTATGTTTACAAAAATAAGAACAAACAAACTGACAAAAAAGACAAGCAAATATTTCTAAAGCAAAACTCTGGACCTAGCTTTGCACTGCAGAGGGTTTCTGCAGGTGTTTGTCTTCAGGGAATCTGTGCAAAATAGACACTGTGTCATAAAAGGAATTCTTCCCATGAGTATAACTGATTTTTATTGAAATAAATACAAAAAAATGTATTGGTAAACAAGCTAACATAATTGATAAACATTGTATTTGTAGAAGTAAAATTTGCTATAAAATGTTGTAACTAAAGTCATTTCTTGATTACTTAAAGATTATTGTTCAATTGTGAATTAGTCAGTCTGGGACCTTGTTCTCCAGCCCACTTTTAGTTCTTGCTCATGCTGTTCAAACTCTCTATATGTCATTTATTATGCTTTCTCTTCCCTTCTCTGGACATCTAAATTGAATAGTTAAAGTTACCCGCCATAACTTTCCAGCCAAGTCTTCCTTGAGTCTATTGGTTGGTAGTCAACACTGCTTTCTTCCCACTCAAGTAACTAGCAGTTGAACCACTCACTTTGGATTATTAGTCATCTCTTACTTGTATTTCATTGTTATTTTTCTACTGAGATTTTCTCATTGAGGTTCTTAATACCCATGTAACTAAATATGAAGCCTTGTATCCAATGTATCTCCCACATATTTCAAACAGTGAAAGCATATTGTAAGACTAAATATTTCAGGACTTCCGTGGTGGTGTAGTGGTTAAAATTCCGCCTGCCAATGCAGGGGACATGGGTTCAATCCCTGGACTGGGAATATCCCACATGCCACAGAGCAACTAAGCCAGTGCACTGCAACTACTGAGCCTGCATTCTAGAGCCTGCGTGCGAGCCACAACTACTGAAGTCCATGCACATAAAGCCTCTGCTCCACAGCAAGAGAAGCCACTGCAATGAGAAGCCCACACACCACAATGAGAAACCTGCACACCGCAATGAAGAGTAGCCCCTGCTCGCTGCAGAGAAAGCCAGCACACATCAATGAAGACCCAACACAGCCAAAAATAAATAAATAAATTTATTTATTAAAAAAAAGAGAAAATGAACTTAAAAAAACTATAAATATTTGTTAAATTATACTGAATGCAATCTAAGGTTTTAAGTTTTTCTGTTAAGTTTATTGACATATTTTCACTAACTTCTCAATTAGAAGTCAGTAGTTCAAAAAATGATTTTTAAAATAATTTGAACATGTCATAGTCTGATCTTCAAATAGTCAGATACAAGAGAGTGTCCACATACATGTACACACACAAGCCATCGTGCACTCTTCACATTGAAAAACAATAAAATATTTTATGTGTCACTTAACCAAACCATATATTGTATTCATTTAAAACTGTGTTCTACAAAAGGCAGTGTTTTCATACTCACTAAAATAATAACATCTGCTAATAATTCTTAAGACCTCAATTCCATTTGGCATCACTATGTCATTCAGCTCCACAAACTCCATAAATTTAGAGGTTGAGCTGAAGAGAGCACTTAAGTCATCAAGGCTTAACAGGTAGCTTTGGGAGAGCAGGGAGTGTGTCTGAGAATTACTGTATCCTTAGAAGTTAGCAGCAACAGTATTGCATGAGTACTCTAGCAAATTTTATGAGCCAACGATTCATTGCATTAAAGGGTCTGCTTGGATATTTGTAAACATTATTGAATCATTTTCTCCACAGTTTTTATATAATTCAACAACTGTCATTATAACTCAGCAAAGTTGTTAATATAATGGATAAAATCTATCTGAAAAAAAGTCTTCATTCTGATCACTTATGCAAAAGTTTCCATAGAAAGAACTTCAAATAACTTTTTATCTCTGAGTGGAAAAAGAACCTTCTCAAATCCAAACTTTCTTTATAACAATATTTTTTTTTGTTGATTTTTCTTTTAATATAAAAGCTGAGGCCACAAAATGGGAGACACCAAGTGAAGCAGAAAACATTTCTAAAGCAAATATAGAGCAACATTTTAACTTACGTTCATTTTAAACAAGCAGTTACATTTTGTGGGAGACCAATGTCAAACCTATACAATCGTTAATGAGGTGCCATGATAGTTTCATGATTCTAGTAGCAACAAATAAGGTCAAAAAAGGAAATTTCTGGCAGAGTCAAGGTGTGAACTTCAGTCTTGAGATAGTTGCTGGACCTTACTCTCAGGACACATAAAGAGAAACACCCAATAAAAACAAAACTTGGTTCACACAAAGCCAGAAAATTAATATTATTAAATTACTATAGAAAATTATTATTTGCTGTTGTACCATTGGGTCTTTACCATTTATTATTCACCAGTAACATGTACTTGGGTTCAATTTTTGTCCTAGAAGTGAAAATCTGCATTATGTATCAGCAAGTTTCTTTGATTACTGACAGTGTTCAAAAGTCCTTGATGGCATGTGTGTATATGGGTGGATAGGTAATATTTTAACTGAATTTCAAAATACTGCATTTGGGGTGGAAATTCATATTTGGGAGGAATGAAGTATTTTTGAATATATGTTTAATTATGACTTAGATAAATTTAGAGAACAAGGAATCTTCAAAATATTAACCTCTTTGATTCTTCTCTCCCTTCTCTTCCTCCACTGTTCTGAAACTCAAGGCATTTCAACCTTTCAACTGGATCTTATTTTCTTTTGAATGGAGAGCATGGTACAGGTAAGCCATCAATTGCATTATTGCACACTAAATACTTTTTAAAAGCATTGTAGGAACTAGCTATTTCAAGAACTATTATTTATCCTAATTGATCCCAGCTGAGCTTGGAAGGGAGTCTGGCACAAGAGCCTTCAACTACTTGCCAAAAAGTTGTCAGATTTGATAACTCACACCACTCTGAACTTGGCTCAGAGAGGTCAGTTACAGAGTGAACTCTAAGCTCCCCCCGATATCCAATCCTGCTGAAAAATGCAGATACGCTGCCAGCTGACTTGCAAGCCACTAGATTTTCAACTTTGTTTTAAGAGGCTCATGTGTTCTTGGAACTGGGGATGGACTGCTAGCAATAAGATGTTCCCACGTGGAGCCACAAAGCAGATGTGACTGTCTTGTGTGCTGGGAAGCATCTGTTTTTGTTAAGACATGGTTTAGAAATTAGCCTAAATATTTAGGATGAACTGGGGGTATAACAAAACCTTCAATTATGCTTCTTTGAATAACCGAATGCACCCATGAATTTGTATTTTTACACTGCATTAATCTTCTTCACACAAAATTCCTCATGTATAGATTACACAAAGGCTGTTGTTATGCTACATTATCAAAGCTCCAGCTGAATCACCTTTCCAGTTCATTTATAACATTAAGTTGTAAGCACCGTGAAGGAAAGAAAGCAATATTTGTCTCTCCCTTGTTACAGCTTCTTTGCCTGGCACAATCCTCAGGTTCATGTTGAGCCCTCAAGAAATATTTGTTGGATGAATAAATAAATGAAGAAACAATTGTATGAATGAAGAAACTAGTTAATCTATTTGAAAACTTTTCTTTTTCTCTTAGCTCAATAAACTTCCTCAACTGATGGGTGTGTTAACTGACCTTATTGTGTAATCATTTTGTGATACATACCATCACGTTATACATCTTAAATTTACACAATGCTATATGTCAGTTATCTCAATAAAGCCGGGGGAAATACAACTTTTTAAAAAAAATAATAGAATTCCTCATTATTGTCACTTTTGGAGATATTTTGGTACATATATATCATTTAAACCATATATATCCAGCAGTCTGTTCAAATTCTACAGATTTCTGAAATTTCATATTATTCATGGAGAATTTTTTAATGTTGTCCAGAAATTGGGGAAAAAAATTATATTGAAAGATTTTATTTCTTTTCCATTTTCTAATTTATGGATATGTGCAGCAGCTTCAAATTTTTACCTTCATATCTGAAATCTGGCTTTATATCATGATGGATTAAAGATGGCCACAAATTCTGTGTCCTTACTAATTGAGAGGAGGGATCTATTTTCTTTCTTCTTGAATCTGGATGGGTTCTGTGACTGATCTTGACAGTAGAAGGCATCAGAAATGACATGGTATAACTTCAAGCTTGAACTGTAAGAGACTCATACTTTCTTATGTCACTGCTGTTGGTATGCCCCCTTTGGAAGTCAACTGCCGTGTAAGAAGTGTAGGTGATGAGCATCTTGTGAGGAACCCTAGACTTCCCAAATGGAGAGGAAGAGAATACATGAAGGAGCTCCTGGGTGCTAAATATGTGAGTGAACTTCTTGGACCTCCAGCATAGCCAAGGGAGAGAGCGAATGATGCCAGTACCACGTGGCACAGATTGTCCAGCCCATTACTTTTGAAATTCCTGATCCATGTACCATTAGCAACTAAAGTGATTGTCATCTTAAGCCACTAAATTTTGAGGTATTTTGTATACACTGCAGTATATAACAAACTTGCACTTTCATCATTAAGAATATTATGCTTCTAAATATAATAGTTGAAAACATACCAAGTATGCTCATAATATATACTTTGAGAAAAATGAGAAACATCTCCATATTATAACTTTTTTCAGTATAAGCCCTCTGGAGATAAGCCATACTTTCTAGTATGTATCTAACTCATGTTAACTTTTTACACTCATGGTTAAAAATAAAACTGATTGAATCATTACCATGACATTATAACACTTCATACTCAAATGTTCAACTTTAGAAAAATGGCTTTTAAATTTAGATGTTTACTAGAGTTTTACTAACATATTTTAACTTGAATATAGATATATTTGATTTCAATTAGTTACATTCTCTTTCCCATAAACAAATACCCCAGGTCTCTGAGTTATATGTAAAAATTTTATTCAATAATGTAGTCCCCCCCACCTAAAAATTGCAAAACACTTTCCACTATTTGTCTCTATGACTTGTTATGAAATTATTCAACCAACTATTGACTTAGCGATTACTATAATACAGATAGGTTAGGCTGAAGCTATAGTAAATGTTATATCACACCATGCTCTTTTTTTCTGTATTAGTAAGTGTTTGAGTTCAAGTGTAAGCAAGAACCCAAACAACAATGAATTAAACATGATAGAAGTTTATCTTTTTCTTATAAAATTCCAAGCAGCTATGGCAGCTCCACTCAGCAAAAGTTAAAAGGAGCCTGAGTTCCCTCTATCAGGTGGAATTCTATTACTTCCTGGGATGCTGTACTTACCTTCAGGGTTTACTGTGGACCAGTGAGAAGGGAAAAGACTGAAGGGAATGGCGCACTCTTTCCGGTATGGATATTACCTGAAAGGTGAACTCATAACTTCGACCCAAATCCCAACATGACTAAGTTAGTCACATGACCACACCTAGATGCAAGAGGGCTTGAAATATATATATTTTTTATTCTGGGTATCTATTTGTAGAGCCAACATTTTTATTACTATGGGAAAAGAGAAGTGTGGATATTTAGATACAGCTAGTGTTTGTCACATTTTAAATCACTTATTCATTCCTTTATGATCATCCAGTGAAGAACAGATTTTTTGACTTCATCAGCAATCCTAGTCAAAATGATTAAGCTGAACACTAACATAACACTTGTCTTTGGTAAACATATTTTTAATTATTCTGACTTTTGCTTTCTCAAATTTCTCTACTAATCCACGCACTACACCAATATGGCACAATAACTGTGTCTGAATAATATTCCAAGTACCACCCTCTTTCCTCCATCCTCAGACAAATTAAAATAAAGATATATCTTTGTTTAAAAAAAACTTATTCTTTTTTAAACTTTATTGCAGCATAATTGCTTTACAATGGTGTGTTAGTTTCTGCTGTATAACAAAGTTAATCAGCTTTACGTATACATATATCCCCATATATACTCTCTCTTTCATCTCCCTCCCACAGTCCCTGTCCCACCCTTCTAGGTGGACACAAAGCCCCGAGCTGATCTCCCTGTGCTATGCAGCTGCTTCCTACTGGCTATCTATTATACATTTGGTAGTGTGTATATGTCCATGTCACTCTCTCACTTTGTCCCTTCTTCCCCTTCCCCATGTCCCAAAGTCCATTCTCTAAGTTTGCATCTTTATTCCTGTCCTTCCCCAAGGTTCTTTACAACCATTTTTTTTTTTTTAGATTCCATATATGTGTGTTAGCATATGGTATTTTTTTTTTCTCTTTCTGACTTACTTCACTCTGTGTGACAGTCTCTAGGTGCATCCACCTCACTACAAAAAACTCAATTTCATTTTGTTTTAAGGCTGAGTAATATTCCATTGTATATATGGGCCACATCTTCTTTTTTCCATTAATCCATCAATGGATACTAAGCAACACTTAGGTTGCTTCCATGTCCTGGTTATTGTAAATAGAGCTGCAATGAACATCGTGGTACATGATCCTTTTTGAATTATGGATTTCTTAGGGTATATGCCCAGTAGTGGGATTGAAGGGTCATATGGTAGTTCTATTTTTAGTTTTATAAGGAACTTCCATACTGTTCTCCATAATGGATGTATCAATTTACATTCTCATGAACAGTGCAAGAGGGTTCCATTTTCTCCACACCCTCTCCAGCATTTACTGTTTGCAGATTTTTTGATGATGGCCATTCTGACTGGTATGAGGTGATACCGTATTGTAGTTTTGATTTGCATTTCTCAAATAATTACTGATGTTCAGCATCCTTTCATGTCTTTGTTGGCAATCTGTATATCTTTGGAGAAATGTCTATTTGCATCTTCTGCCAATTTTTGGATTGGGTTGTTTGTTTCTTTTATATTGAGCTACATGCGCTGCTTGTAAATTTTGGAGATTAATCCTTTGTCAGTTGCTTCATTTGCAAATATTTTCTCCCATTCTGAGGGTTGTCTTTTCATCTTGTTTAGAGTTTCCTTTCCCATACAAAAGGTTTTAAGTTTCATTAGGTCCCATTTGTTTACTTTTGTTTTTATTTCCATTTCTCTAGGAGGTTGGTCAAAATGGATGTTGCTATGATTTATGTCATAGAGTATTCTGCTTATGTTTTATTCTAAGAGTTTTATAGTGTCTGGTCTTACTTTTAGGTCTTTATTCCATTTGGAGTTTATTTTTGTGTATGGTGTTAGGAAATGTTCTAATTTGATTCTTTTACATGTAGCTGTCCAGTTTTCCCAGTGCCACTTATTGAAGAGGCTGTCTTTTCTCCATTGTATGTTCTTGCCTCCTTTATCAAAGATAAGGTGATCATATGTGTGTAGGTTTATCTCTGGCTTTCTATCCTGTTCGATTGATCTATATTTCTGTTTTTGTTCCAGTACCATACTGTCTTGATTACTGTAGCTGTGTAGTATAGTTTGAATTCAGGAGCCTGATTCCTACAACTCCATTTTTCTTTCTCAAGATTGCTTTGGCTATTCGGGGTCATTAGTGTTTCCAAACAAATTGTGAAATTTTTGTTCTAGTTCCATGAAAAATGCCACTGGTAGTCTGATGGGGATTGCATTGAATCTGTACATTGCTTTGAGTAGTATGGTCATTTTCACAATGTTGATTCTTCCAATGCAAGAACATGGTATATCACTCTATCTGTTTCTACTGTCTTTAATTTCTTTTATCCGTGTCTTATAGTTTTCTGCATACAGGTCTTTTGTCTCCTTAGGTAGGTTTATTCCTAGGTATTTTATTATTTTTGTTGTGATAGTAAATGAGAGTGCTTCCTTAATTTCTCTTTCAGATTTTTCATTATTAATTAGCATACAGGAATGCAAGAGATTTCTGTGCATTAATTTTGTATCCTGCTAATTCATTGATTAGTTCTAGTATTTTTCTGGTAGCATCTTTAGGATTCTTTCTGTATAGTATTCTGTCATCTGCAAACAGTGACAGTTTTACTTTTTCTTTGCTCATTTGGATTCCTTTTATTTATTTTTCTTCTCTGATTGCTTTGGCTAAAACTTCCAAAACTATGTTGAATAATTTTGGCAGGAGTGGGCAACCTTGTCTTGTTCCTGATCTTAGGGGAAATGGTTTCAGTTTTTCACCATTGAGAATGATGTTGGCTGTGGGTTTGCCTTATATGGCCTTTATGATGTTGAGGTTGGTTCTCTCTATGCCTACTTTCTGGAGGGTTGTTGTCATAAGTCAGTGTTGAATTTTGTCAAAAGCTTTTTCTGCATCTATTGAGATGATCATATTATTTTTCTCTTTCAGTTTGTTAATATGGCATATCACATTGATTGATTTGCATATATTGAAGAATCCTTGCATTCCTGGTATAAACCCCACTTGATCATGGTTTATGATACTTTTAATGTGCCATTGGATTCTGTTTGTTAGTATTTTGTTGAGAATTTTTGCATCTATATTCATCAGTGATATTGGCCTGTAGTATTCTGTTTTGGTGACATCTTTGTCTAGTTGTGGTATCAGGGTGATGGTGGCCTCGTAGAATGAGTTTGGGAGTGTTCCTCCCTCTTTTATATTTTTGAAGAGTTTGAGAAGGATAGGTGTTAACTCTTCTCTAAATGTTTGTTTGAATTCACCTGTGAAGCCATGTGGTCCTGGGCTTTTCTTTGTTGGAAGATTTTTAATCACAGTTTCCATTTCAGTGCTTGTGAATGGTCTGTTTATGTTTTCTATTTCTTCCTAGTTCAGTCTTGGAAGGTTGTGCTTTTCCACGAATTTGCCCATTTCTTCCAGGTTGTCCATTTTATTGGCATATAGTTGCTTGTAGTAAACTCTCATGATCCTTTGTATTTCTGCAGTGTCAGTTGTTACTTCTCCCTTTTCAATTTTAATTTTATTGATTTGAGTTTTCTCACTTTTTTTCTTGATGAGTCTGGCTAATGGTTTATCAATTCTGTTTATCTTCTCAAAGAAGCAGCTTTTAGTTTTATTGATCTTTGTATCATTTCCTTCATTTCTTCTTCATTTATTTCTTATCTTATCTTTATGATTTCTCTCCTTCTGCTAACTTTGGGTTTTTTTTGTTCTTCTTTCTACAATTGCTTTAGGTGTAATGTTAAGTTGTTTATTTGAGATGTTTCTTGTTTCTTGAGGTAGGATTACATTGCTATAAACTTCCCTCTTAGAACTGCTTTTGCTGCACCCCATAGTTTTGGGGTTGTCATGTTTTCACTGTCAGTTGTCTCTAGGTATTTTTTTAATTTCCTTTTTGATTTCTTCAGTGATCTCTTGGTTATTTAGTATTGTTTAACCTACATGTGTGTCTATTTTTTACAGATTTTTTTTTTCTTTAATTGATATCTAGTCTCACAACATTATGGTCACAAAAGATATTTGATGCATTTTCAGTTTTATTAAATTTACCAAAGCTTGATTTGTGATACAAGATATGATCTATCCTGGACAATGTTCCATGAGCACTTGAGAAGAAAGTGTATTCTGTTGCTTTTGGATGGAATGTCCTATAAATAACAGTTAAGTCCATCTTGTTTAATGTATCATTTAAAGCTTGTGTTTCCTTATTTATTTTCATTTTGGATGATTTGTCCATTGGTGAATGTGGGGTGTTAAAGTTCCCTACTATTATTGTGTTACTGTCGATCTTCCATTTTATGGCTGTTAGCATTTGCCTTATGTATTGAGGTGCTCCTATGTTGGGTGCATATATATTCACAATTATTATAGCTTCTTCTTGGATTGATCCCTTGATCATGTAGTGTCCTTCTCTGTGTCTTGTAATAGTCTTTATATTAAAGTCTATTTTGTCTGGAATGAAAATTGTTACTCCATCTTTCTTTTGATTTCCATTTGTATGGAATATCATTTTCCATCCCCTCACTTTCTGCCTGTATGTGTCCCTAGGTAGAAGTGGATCCCTTGTAGAGAGCATATATACGGGTCTTGTTTTTGTGTCTATTCAGCTAGTCTGAGTCTTTTGGTTGGAGCATTTAATCGATTTACATTTAAGGTCGTTATTGATATGTATGTTTCTATTACCTTTTTCTTAATTGCTTTGGGTTTGTTAATCTAAGTCTTTTCCTTCTCTTTTATTTCCTGCCTAGAGAAGTTCCTTTAGCATTTGTTTTAAAGCTGGTTTGGTGGTGCTGAGTTCTCTTAGCTTTTTCTTGTCTGTAAAGGTTTTAATTTCTCCATCAAATCTGAATGAAATCTTGCTGGTAGAGTAATCTTTGTTGTAGTTTTTCCCTTTCATCACTTTAAATATGTCTTGCCACTTCCTTCTGGCATGCAGAGTTTCTGCTGAAAGATCATTGTTAACCTTATGGGGAGTCCCTTGTATGTTATTTGTTGCTTTTTCCTTGCTGATTTTAATATTTTTTCCTTGTATTTAATTTTTGCTAGTTTAATTAATATGTCTTTTCAATTTTCTCCTTGGATTTATCCTGTATGCGACTCTCGGCACTTCCTGGACTTTATTGACTCTTTCCTTTCCCATTTTAGGGAAATTTTTAAGTATAATCTCCTCAAATATTTTCCCAGTCCCTTTTCTTTTTCTCTTCTTCTTCTCGTACCTCTATAATTCAAATGTTTCTGTGTTTAATGTTGTCCCAGAGGTCTCTGAGACTGTCCTCAATTCTTTTCATTCTTTTTTTCTTTATTCTGCTCTGAGGTAATTATTTTCACTATTTTATCTTCCAGGCCACTTATCTGTTCTTCTGCCTCAGTTATTCTGCTATTGATTCCTTCTTTAGAATTTTTAATTTCATTTATTGTGTTGTTCATCATTTTTTTTTGTTCTTTACTTCCTCTCGGTCCTTGTTAAATGTTTCTTTTATTTTCTCCCTTCTATTTCCAAGATTAATCTTTACTATCATTACTCTGAATTCTTTTTTACATAGACTGCTTAT
This sequence comes from Pseudorca crassidens, assembly GCF_039906515.1. NCBI lineage: Eukaryota > Metazoa > Chordata > Mammalia > Artiodactyla > Delphinidae > Pseudorca > Pseudorca crassidens. The sequence goes on along the minus strand of NC_090300.1, from coordinate 132,805,366 downwards.
TTCCTCTTCATTTGTTTGCTCTGGTGTGTTTTTACCTTGCTCCTACATCTGCTGTGTATTTCTTTGTCTTCTCACATTTTTTAACTTACTGCATTTGGTGTCTCCTTTTCACAGGCTGCATATTCATAGTTCCCATTGTTTTTGGTGCCTTCCCCACTGTGTAAGTTTGATTCAGAGGGTTGTGTAGGCTTCCAGCTTGAGTGGACTGGTGTCTGTGTGCTGGTGGATGAGGCTGGATCTTGTCTTTCTTGTGGGCAGGACAGCATCTGGTCTTGTGTTTTGGTGTGTCTTGAACTTATTATGATTTTAGGCTGCCTCTCTGCTAACGGGTGGCATTGTGTTCCTGTCTTGCTAGTTATTTGGCATGGGCCATCCATGCTGATAGTTGAATGTAGCTGGGTCTTAGTGTTGAGATGGAGATCTCTGGGATATTTTTCACCATTTGATATTACATGGGTCCAGGTGGTCTCTGGTGGACCAATATCCTGAACTCGGCTCTCCCACATAAGAGGCTCAGGCCTGACTCCCAGCTGGAGCACCAAGACTCTGTCAGCCACACGGCTCAGAAGAAATGGGAGAAAAAAAAAAGAAAGGAAGACAAATAAAATGAGATAACATAAAAATTATTAAAATAAAAAAATACTAAAAATAACAAAGCAATAAAAAAAAGGAAGAAGGAAAGAAAAAAGAGAGCAATGAAACCAATGAACAAATCCACCAATGGTAACAAGCACTGAAATTATACTAAAAAAAAAACCCAAAACAGACAAACAGAACCCTAGCATAAATGGTGAAATCAAAGCTTTTGGGAAGTCTGAGGTTTTCTTCCAGCATTCAGTAGGTGTTTTGTAGGAGTTGTTCCACTTGTAGATGTATTTTTGATGTAGTTTTGGGGAGGAAGGTGATCTCCACACTTACTCCTCCGCATCTTGAAGGTCTTCCCTTAACTTATTCTTTAATTACCAAAATATGCTGTACTCTGTTGGTTGGGTGATATTTAGTGAAAATAGGTTCATCTCTTTGTAAAAAAAAATATTAATTTAGAACCCCTTAAATGGTCAACCGATTTATTGACACTATATTATACAAGTGGCAGATAGTTTTTTATTAGAAATAATCTTTGGCTTTCTTTCATTATATCATGCAATAGATGTGTAAAGCAGGCCCTGATCATTAATTCCATCCAGTATTATCAGGAATTATCCACTTTTATTTTGAGCTGTTTTCTCTCTCTCTCTCTCTCTCTCTCTCTCTCTCTCTCTCTCTCTCTCTCTCTCTGTCACCTATCTATCTTTAGCCATAGTAGTGGGAGGAAGCCAATCTTTAGGACAAAACACTTTTTATCCATACTGGTCTATTCTCAAGATGAATCCCTTAAAAAAAAAAAAGTACATTCCCCAACTCAATTGGTGCTAAAGCAGCAACACCCATGATAAAACCTGGTCTTCCACCCTCACCCTGCAGTAATGAGGCAGCACCCTGTTCCCCACAGAGCTTGTTGGTAGACCTCTGGCATCACTCTCCTTCTGTAAGGGTGAAGTGGTACTTCTCCTGCACAGAGACCTTGGACAGAAGAACTCTGATATCCACCCCAGCCCAGGAAGAGGTGCAGCCATCTGGTGCAGCCTGTGGGTGGTACTCTGCACAAAGGAGAAGGTGCATATACAGGTGGATGGCACTCTGAGTTCTATCATGGCCCTGTCGTGGTGAAGTGTTGTCCCCCTTCTCCCTAACCAGTGCTGGGGAGACTGGGGTGGAGTCCTGTTGCCTGAGTAACACACAAGTGCAGGAGACCAGTTCACTGCAGGAAATTTATGAAATAAATTGACATTTGATAAGCAGCCCACAATAGTGAGCCAGAACGTATATTTTGAACTAAAAAGGTTGACCACCTGCTTAAATAAAGGATATAAACAGGAAACTTAGCCTCATAATATTCAAATTGTCCAAGATATAATCCAAAATTACTCACATACCAAAAGCTAGGAAAATCTCAAATGAGAAAAAACAACAGAATTTAACGCTGAGATGATACAAATGTTAGAATTATTGGACAAGAATTCTAAAGAAGACGTCATAACATTTTTTTAAATAGTAATAATATATACAGTTCAGAATAAAAACATAGAAAATATAAGTAAAAAATAGAAGGTAGGGCTTCCCTGGTGACACAGTGGTTATGAGTCCACCTGCCAATGCAGGAGGCACAGGTTCGTGCCCCAGTCTGGGGGGATCCCACATGCCACGGAGCAGCTGGGCCTGTGAGCCATGGCCACTGAGCCTGCACATCCAGAGCCTGTGCTCCACAACAGGAGAGGCCACAACAGTGAGAGGCCTGCGTAATGCAAAAAAAAAGAAAAGAAAAAAAAAAAAAGAACATATAAGAACCAATAGAAATTTTGGAACTAAAAACAATACGATATCTAACTTTATGGGCTAAATAGCAGAATGCAAATGTCAGAGGAAAGAATCGGTAAGGTTAAGGTAGATTAATAGAAATGACTTAATCAGAACAATACAGAACAAACACACAGAAAAGAACCCTGAAACTCAGGCACTTCTGGGGCAATAACAAACGATCAAATAGTTTCATCATTGTAGTCCTAGAATGAAAGGATAAAGAATGTGGGGCTGAAAATATATTTGAAGAAATAATGACTAAAAGCTTGCTAAATTTGGTGAGAGACATATCTACAGATTCAAGAAAGTCAGTCAATTCCAAATAGAGTCAATCTGAAGAACTCCATGCCCAGACATATCATAGTCAAGTCTATGAAAACTAAAATAATAATTTTATTATTCACTTGCCTAATTTGGTCAGAAATAATGCTAGAAAAAGCTATTACATGACATTTAGTATGCTAGAATCCCAGCAGAAAAACAAAACCATAGACAGTTTAAGCAGTCCAAATAACAAATAGCAACTGAAAAAGCTATGCTTTGGGTTTTGTTGGTCAATATTTGACCCAGCTGAACAGGGCAACTAATTCATGAAAAATAGCTCTTTTATTTTAGAAATCAGTTTGATATCACCACAGATTTTGTATTTGCTCTTATTTTCTGATAAGAAATATTACCTTTATGTTCAAAACTCCAGTTTTACTTATTCTTGTTAATCTCATTTCCTCAAATGTTATAAATACTCCTTCGTCTTTAATGTTTGAAACTCCTTTAGCACTCTGAATCCAATTAATTCATGTATTTTAATGTTTGGGATGTTGTTCTACTTTAATAATTAACTTAAATAATAACTTAAATAATTATAGTTTTATATATACTATGGATCACTTTTTAGGAATTTGTTTCATTTTCAAACATATTTCAATTCATTGATAGTAAAGATGGACAGTCACTAAAACTAGTCATGCTTTTTGAAATAACATGGTGAGTAAATAATGATGAGTATCAAAGAAACAAAAACCTTGAGACCTAATCAGTAATCATTTCAGAAGAGAACATAATTTATTTTGATAGTAACTTTTATCAGAAATAACTACACCCTCTGACAAAGGATTTGGCTTTATCATGACCTTTTTAACAACTCTTTTACATCCAATAGTTGTCTACTTCTGGCTTGAGAAATCTCAGAATTAAAGCAAAACAGGTATTCTCTTTTATTTTATCTGATCTCTTTTGTAGGCATCTAGAATAAAAGTTTCAGCATATACCTGAATGTTTGTGTGTGTATAGGTTTGTATCTTGGTTTCAGCCAGTGAATTCAGGAGCCCAAAATAATTCTGCAATGTTAATAACTGTTTGAAAGGAAATATTTCCAGTTTTTACACATACAACAACTTTCACATAGCCAGTTTGGTTTACCATTTATACTCTGAGATTTTTAGAAAAATACATTAATTTATATTCAACATTATATATTCAATACAAATTTTTAGAGAATCGTTATTAGTGTTATTATGTAGGTTCTAATATTCCTTTTCTTGGCCAATTTTGTGTAAGAATTTCTTCCACATCTACTCTGTTAATGAAAATGACTTTTCTCTGATGGTGAAAATTCTCGTTACCTCTCTGTTGGAGGCCTTTTTTTCCATCTAGGTAAGGAAGAGGTGTCTGAGATTATTTACTCATGGCCATCATTTTCATACACTTCTTTCATCATCAATCTTTTCTGTGATTTTTGTCATAACGTTTAGTCTCTTCATATCCTGGCAGTCATCAATCTACAACCTCCTAACATTCTCATTTCTTCAGTGCTTGCTGTACTATTTTTCTCTCCACTCCAGTCCTCTTATTAGCTTCATTGTCTAAGTAAATGATCTTTCTAGCTTGCTGGCTCAGAGTGATTCAATCTCTATCAAACCAAGGTCTCTCCATTTTTTTTTTTGTTATCTACAAACATAAATGTAACCTTGATTGAAATCATCACATCTTTATTTCCTCTCTGTCTACAATTTTGAATGCTGAAATTTCTCTGCCTTGAAAATGAAGAATTGCAGAAAAATAGTTCTTTTGTGTGTGTGTGTGTGTGTGTGTGTGGTATGTGGGCCTCTCACTGTTGTGGCCTCTCCCTTTGCGGAGCACAGGCTCCGGACGCGCAGGTTCAGCGGCCATGGCTCACAGGCCCAGCCGCTCCGCAGCATGTGGGATCTTCCTGGACGGGGGAATGAACCCACATCCCCTGCATCGGCAGGCGGACTCTCAACCACTGCACCACCAGGGAAGCCCCAAATAGTTATTTTTAATACACTTTATCTGTCTCACTTCCATAACCCCATTAAGTCTGTTCTTTTAAAATCTTAATTCTAACATGCACTGTTCCTTTATTCTCCAAATCCAAAGCCTGCTTCTGATATCACTTTCCTTCACTGCCAGCCAGGATGCCAAAGGCAGCCATGTCATTTACCACACACAGCCTCCAAGAGGACCAATACATAGGCCATATCACTGTGACTACATTGACAATCTTTTAGGATACCACTGTCTGGTTTTTTACATCTGCTCTCCAAATTGCAGTTGATGATAAAAACAAACAAACAAACCAAAAAGAAAATGTTCAAAAACATGCTGACCACATCTACTTCAAATTAATGTTATTCTCATCATTCCTCATTTAAAAAAAAAATCATTAGTCTTTCCTTTCACCAGGTGATACAAATGGACTCTCAAACTAACTTCCAATTCCCCTTTTCCCAGAGGAGCCAATTTCCTTCATCCTCAAAAATAACGAAATCATATGACAAGAATTATTTTACCTCCACTTATCCATTCCATAAGCATATAGTGAGGAACCTGCCCTGTGCCAAGTACTAGAGATAGAAGGATATTAAGCCAGCTTTCATCTGTCACAAAGTCCATTTCTGGAAGGAGAAACACATAAAGTGTAATTTTGAGTTAGTACGTTAGAAGTTATACCTGTGGTTCTTCTTTCTCTCTTTCCTAATTCTTTTTTTTCCCTTTCTCTTCATCTACTGTTTTGTTTCCTACTTAGTAGGAACAAATGCCTCTCTTCTTCCCAATGCTGTCCCCTTAAGCAACAAATATATGCCATCGTCACACAAATTCTTGCCTATTGTAAGGGCTTTCCTCTTTCACTTTTTTTTTTTTTTTCAAGTCTATAATCATTATTAAGTCCTAAGATGAAAATTGTCTTCCCTGGGTCTAGTTATTTCTTGACAATTTAAAAATAATTTTCCCCACTCTGAGTATAATTTTTTCATTATAATCTTAAAATCCACCTTTCTTTCTGTATACAGTTTTATTTGTTTTTCTTACCTCTTTACAAATTGCTAATATAGGAGATTAAAGGAAAACTACTCATTTAGCACAATAGATACATTCTCCAGATTTAATTTTTCAATTTTTCCCTCTGCTTACAAAATTTATACACACTCAAGGATAAGAAAAGAGATATGTAGTGTTGAAAGTAAACAACAGTCATTAACATTTTTCTGTATAGTCTCCTAATTTTTTCCCTGTGCCGAAGCAACACATACTTATTTCTTTAATCATTTTCTGTTTTTCTTTTTTTTTAGTTAAAATATAGTCGACCTACAATAATCTCACTTGCAATTCTCCATATTAAAGTACCAGCCCCATATCTTACTTTGCCTTTTAGCAGAGTATTTTTGATAGTGGCAAGGGTGAACTGGACAGAGTTATCAGATTAAATGTTAAAGAAACAGTTACTGGGACACTTTACATTTGTAATAAGTTTACTATTTATTTCATTCTGATATTTATTACTACTTATTTGATTTTGATGAATTTTCTGTTAACACTTAGCTGGATTGTCTTGCATATTCATCTCTACTATATATGCATATGTAGATACCTTAGACAGCTGGAATCGATTTTAGTAGACTTCAGAAATTTATGCATTCAAATCTTCCTTAAGTTAAACTAATTTAATGAGTAGAGTTGAGCATCAGGATTGAGGATGACTCTCCTGAAACTTCATCCAGACAAAATTTGGATTGTGGAGATTACTTTCCTATGGGCTATTTCTCTAGGGGTAGATGCCTAAATGAAGGGAAAAAAATTCTTTATCTTTTATTGCAACACTTATAATTCTAAACAACAACTTATAAAACATGCTTCAAGAAAATTTCAGACACATCAATAATTATGCACCAGCTTTAATGAATGAATGAGAGTAAACTGTCACTTTATTTTCTTTAAACTTAATATGTTTTAGAGCAGTTACTTTAGACCAGATTGAAAATGATCCTTCCATGACCTATACAACAAGTCTGGGTATTCACCTAATTTGGCGGAGTGAGATTATAGAAGTAATTTACTCTCTTCAATTGTAGAACTAAGCCTACAGATGCCAAAGAAGACACACTATTTAACTAAAATGGCCTTTTGGAGTGGAGGAAGCTTTTATCTAATTACATACAATTGAATTTTATAAATGTTTAAATTAGCCTTGACTACCACATATCTGGGCAATAATCCATCCTATATTCTGAGTGACTGAAGACTGCTTGCTGAGAAGCAAAATGATAGTTTTATCCTGGCAAAATTAGCAAAATAATGCCATAAAATGCTCTCAGATGATGTCATTATAAGGTTAAGTTCAAATTATCCTCGTTTTAACAATATCCTTTGGGAGTGGGAAGAAAAGGGTCACAAAGATTTCCTTAGGAAACTCTGAGCTGAGCTATCAGGACCTGAAATAGATACAGGTTTGAAGATATAAAACATGCCATGGCTTCTATAACAGGGTAAATAGTAACATTTTTCTGTATCAGTGACTGACAGAATAATTTACTTGAGTTTAAGTCTTAGAAAGTTTCATCTGCATTTTATATTGTCAAGAATTCTCCTTAAGATTCTGAACTATGTCACAAACCACTGATAACTTAAAAAGATCCAGGAGAAGCTCTTCTACCACCAGAATTTTTCCTATTCTGTCTGATTTGGTGATCCTCGATTGCTGTTAAAACACAATCACCCTCAATCTATAGGTAAAGTTCCATAAGCATATGATATTAAGACAAATTGTTCTTAGAAAAATGTATTGAAAGTTAACAATTACAAGTGTTGCATAGGATGTGAGAAACTGGCACTTTCATATATTGCTGGTGGGTGTATAAAGTGGTATAATTACTTTTGAAAGATTTGTCCATTTCTTATAAAGTTAAACATACACTTATCCTATGACCATGCAATTTTACTCCTGGGTATTTACCCAAGAGAAACGCTAGTATATGTCCACAAGAAGACGTGAACAAGAATATGCATAGCAGCTTTATGCAAAATAGCCAAAGGCTGGATATAATCCAAATATTTATCAACAGAAAAGTTAATAAACAGATGGTGAAATAATGTTCCATACTGAAAAAGAATCAACTACTGATGCATACAACAAACTAGATGACTCTCATAAGCATCATGCTGACAGAAAGAAGATATTCACAAATTAGGATATACAATGTGATTCCATTTTAAAGTAAATCAGTGGTTTTCTGGTGCTGCAGGTGACAGAGTAGGCATTGAATGTAAAGATTTTGTGTAGTAGACATAATAGTGTACACATTTGTCAAAGTGCATCAAATTATACAAGTAATATAAGTCCATTTTAATGTATATAAGTTATATATATTATACATAATATATATCACATCCAAGTTGATTTACAATATTAGGAAATCAATTAGTATTATACAACATCAATAATTCTAATAAGAAAATCCATATGATCATTTCAATTGATACCAAAAGTAAAAGCAACTTTAATGCTCATTTTGATTAAAAAGCAAAGCAAAACAAAAGAAACCATGTATAAAGGTAAACTAGAAAGTTATTTTTTTAAAATATGGTTAAGAATAACTATGAAATCAACAGCTGTTAGTATTTAATTATGAAAGGGTAAGAATTTCCAACTGAAATTAGCTAAAAAAGAGGGAAGAAATCTCTCCATTAATAAGATACTTAAGTACTGGAAAGAAATCAGTATTTGCAAACATTTTGATTAATTCTAGAAAACTCAAGATAGCTAGATAAAAACACATAGAATTACACAAAGGTCCAGTTAGGGGAATAGAACAAATAGAGAGAATGCTGAAATTTCCTATATAAATGATGAGTTAGGAGAAAATATCTACACACAAATCAAATACAAATAAGAAGCATATCTTTACAGGATACTTGAAAGACATGTACAAAGAATATTATAATAATTATGAGTGTATGTTTATATAATATTTTGAATGACTTAAAATATGTTTTTTTAAGCTATTTATTGAAAGCCTAAGTATTGTCAAGTGTCCCGTTTTACCTCTGGATTAATTTACACTTTTTCTGGCAGGCAGGCAGGAAGAAATGAGGACTTTAGTACAACAGCTGTGAGGAACAGATTCTGCCAAGAACAGAAATGAACTTGGGAAAGGATCTCTAGCGACAGAGGAGAACACAGCCTGCGTCACCTTGACTTCAGTTTGAACAGAGAGCCCAACCACATAGTGTGTTGGACTTCTGACTTACAGAGTTTTGAGCTGCTAAGTTTGTGGTAATAAATTACACAGCAATAGAAAACTAATGTGACATTTAAATATTCCCAGTTAGAGTCCAGAGGAAACATTTTTAGTCTTAACATGATAAGTCTATTCATCTGGTAAAATGAAGAGTTTTTTTTTTTTTAAGTTACAAATAATATGAAGAAAAGTTAGAGTAAAAAAGAAAGTGCACCTTCAGATATTATAGATAAAATTAAAATTGTCTCATTCATTTACAGATATATTATGAAAGAGATTAGAAAGCCCATAGATAACTTCTGACTTTCTAAATTCTTAATAAATGATTTTAAGATTATCAAAATTCATGAGGCAGACATTTCTCACTTCATAAAATGTGCTTGAGAAACTACCTAGGAAATAAAATAAAATTAAGTCCTAGCCTTACAAAGATAAATTACAGTTAGATTAAATATTTAAGACAACAAAAAAATTAACCACAATAATCTAAGAGAAAATAAGCTTGAAATTTGCAGTGGCTTTCTGCATGAAAAACAATGCAAGAAAATGAAAACTTTCTGTATGGCAAAACTTAAAATTAAAAAGACAAATGAAATTTGGAAATATTTACAAGGAATATATCAGTAATATAAAAAAAGCTTTAAGAAATAATTGAGATAAAGGGGAAAACGTTGATGGACAGAATAGGATTCTCAGAGCAGTAGCAATGGAAATGGCTAGAAGAATGTTAGTAATAAAATAACGCAAGTAAAGTATACTTGCTTTCATTTATGAAATCGGTAAACATATTTTCAAAAATAATAATGCCTAGATAGCTATACTGTATGCAATTTGATCGAGTTTTAAAATGTTCATATCCTTTGATGAAGTAATTTAATTTATAGAAAACCTATCATAAGAAAATAATCATAAGTGTGAAAAATTATTTACCCACATATTATTTATACTAATATGACACTGGAAAGAATCTAAATATTTCATAGTACTGGACAAATAAGTTATGGTATAACTACTTGACAGAAAATTCTGTACAGGTTACAATATTTTATAAAAAAATAATTACATGGGGGGTATGCTCATAGTTTGTTAAGTAACAAAGTGAGATGTAAAACTCCATATGTATTAGGCAACTATATCTAAACAAAAGTAACTGGAAGGAAATGCCCATATATGAATGATTATTTCAGGATTTGAACACTACAGGATTTTTACTTTTTAAAAATCTATTCTTTGGGGTTTTCTTTCTTTCCTAGGTTTTATGAACTTTTAATCAGAAAAAAATTCTAAGTAAATTATTATTTTAGATGTTGCCTGAACTTTTGCTACTGAAATAGTGATGTGGTCCATCAGCATTAGGGTCACCTGAGGAGCCTGTTAGACATTCAAAGCCTAGGGGGTCAGGGAGGGGGAGGACATTTAAAAATCAGATGGTCCCCAGGGACCACGTTGAGATTCCTCCATTGTCAAAGAAACATTTTCTCCCCCCTGCTTCCAAACATTTCACAATGCTTATTGGTTTCCTCCATGTGTTTTACTTTAATATCTTTGTGTCTTAATTATTCCCATGTCTAAGCAGAGCAAAGCATTTTTTTAAAGAAAAACATATTGATATTTTGGCCATGACTTTTAGATAACAGTAATCTTTGTATAAGTCTCATATTTTTTTTTAATGACAACATTGATGATATTAGTAGTGGGCCTAATATTCTAAAAAACAAATGTGCTTTGAATGAAAACATAAGATGTCTTTGTAGGCCCATATTTAGTTCATTTATCAAGGAATGAAATGAAATCTCACTTTCCCCCAAACTTCATTTTCTCAACTGAAAAACTTTATAATTTAAAAAGTTGAAGGGCTCCATTAATTATCCATTACTGGGAATCCATAATATCAATCTGTGTGTTAAAATTTATGATTTAAATTTTCCATTAACAGGCTGCATCCTTGGCTTTTACAGAGAGATGTTAAAATGATTTAATCTAATGACAACCATAATGTTATGCAATCTAGCATAAATACAATTTCTCAAGATAAATACCTTCCTGTTAGAAAGAAGTCTGCATAATGAGATTTCGACTTCCTTTTATGAAACTGAGCACTGTTGAAGATAATAAATGTCGTGCCTTGAAACACTATATTTTATAGTTTTTGAATTTAGAGCTAATTCAGTACTACAAACCCAATAATTTCTTCATCCAGAATGTCTTGTACATATCTTTCAACACTTATATGCCTTTCCACTTCTTTTCTTTAATTTATGCAGATTCCTCATGTGTAAAATAAAAGAAACTGTATTTGAAATGGTGGGCTTTGAGAATTAACTGAGGTAATACACGCTCCTCAGGGTTTAACTAACTGACAGACACATAGTGATATTCTGTAAATAGCAACTGTTGTTACTATAAATTTCCTATGTTCAAAGTATTTTAAAATATAAGGCAACACAAATATTTGGAAGTAGATAAAAATACAAATATCATTATTATTTCTATAAAAGCTCTCTTAAGAAATTTTTAAAGAAACTCCCTCTAAATACTGCTATATATATATATATATTATTTTTTAAACATCTTTATTGGAGTATAATTGCTTTACAATGGTGTGTTAGTTTCTGCTTTATAACAAAGTGAATCAGCTATACATATACATATATCCCCATATCTCTTCCCTCTTGCCTCTTCCTCTCTCCCACCCTCCTTATCCCACCCCTCTAGGTGGTCACAAAGCACCAAGCTGTGCTATGCAGCTGCTTCCTACTAGCTATCTATTTTACATTTGGTAGAAAATCTACAAACAATAAATGCTGGAGAGGGTGTGGAGAAAAGGGAACCCTCTTGCACAGTTAGTGAGAATGTAAATTGATACTGCCACTATGGAGAACAGTATGGAGGTTCCTTAAAAAACTAAAAATAGAACTACCATATGACCCAGCAATCCCACTACTGGACATATACCCTGCTATATATTTTTAAACTTTTATAATATTTTGATATTGAAAAACACTTATCAAAACAGGCTTATTAGTTTCCTGGCCATTAATCTTAAAGCAATTTATCTACAAGTTACTAATTAATCACAAATCGGATTTTAACAACGTGTCAGTTCAAGGAGGGAGCGTAAACTAATGCTGCATTTTGGATTCATTATATACCATCCTAGGAATTAGAAGGCTGGTTTCTAGATTCAACTTTTCAACTTAGAGCCTTAATTTCCTCATCTGTACTCTGGCAAAATGAGGACAATTTCTTGATAACCTTCTGACTCAAAAATTTCAAAAAAATATTTATAACACTCTAATCTGAATTTAGTTCCTTAAAGTCAAGAATAAGGACTTTTATTTCTCTTATATTATTCAAAACTTTGGTTTTGGTCTGTTTCATCAAAGGTCTGTAGCTCATATCTGTTCAAACACCTGGTCTCTGAGTCATCTATTTTCTTGGGAAGCTGGAAATGTTGAGACAATATGACTCTAAATGGGGTATTTAGTAAAAAGCACAGACATTCTCCAGCAGGAAGCTAGATTAAGTTCATACAAGAAGATGGATTAAGTTCCTACAGGGAACTAGATTAAGTTCCCAATCAGAAACTTGCCTCTCTCTCTCTCTCTCTCTCTCATCTATCAATCAATCTATCATCTATCTGTCTACCTATTTTAATAGAGAATCTAACTTGCTCTACAGCCGGAAACCAGTGCATTCTAAAGAGAGAGACTGTGCTTGGCATTCACATATGCTTCTGTTTCTTTGAAATAATAATGAGATTAACATTATGTCAATGAGACCAAAGATGTCTGTCACTATTATTTGTCAGAAATTAGGATATACTGATGCATGAAAGTTCTAACTGCTGCCCAAATATTTCATTTTTTTTAATTGAATAAAAAGCAACATATTGAATTGCTTTGTTAATGAACGTATTTAGTATAAGCTGGAGACCACAGAATATATACTAACAGGATGGGGATTATATTTAGACCAGATGAAGTTTCTGGGTGGTCTTCCAAGTGAAGCTCAGTATAAGATCCATTGCAACAAGGTAATCTGAATGAGTTCATAAAAGCTGTGGACCAATATTGTGTGGTCTATATTACACTGAAAAAAAAAAACTTAATATTTTTGTAGAGATATATAATACAAGTATATTTATTTGGCATGCAAAAGTCCTGTTTATAAGATCACTTAATGGACTACTTCAAAATATTTCAGACTATGAATTTAGTCTAATCAAGCGTAAAACTTGGACTGAACTCAACTTCAATTTATATGAAAATTCAGTTCCAAAATTTAGGGACAGACCAGATATTGTATGTCATATTTATTCTCAGTTTTCTAAGAAAAGGTAACAAAATTGATGTAAATCTTTTCAAACAAATTTTTTCTATACCTCTTCTCATTAATATAACTTCTGTAAGATAATAGCCATATAAGTAAAAATAGATCTCATTATCATAGAAGATTTATTTTAATAAGTATAAACTCATACCATAACATTTATTTAAAGAATGGCTTACTAAAGATATATCATCACTTTGTTTTGTGTAAGATGATATTTGTGAAAATGTTTTAACATCATGAATAAGAATGTCTTATGCAAGTGGTATATTGAATTATTTGGCTGAAATTCTCCTTTAAATTAGCATTATTAGAAGACTTTTTGATGAGAAGATCAGAATGATCTTCAAATGCAGTTTTAAAGTTTTTTCCCTATTATTTACAACACACCAACATTACACAGAAATATAGCTAATATTTTTCAGGTATAACTGTAGTTTCAATGTCACTATTGCTGAGAAATAGAATTGCGTCTTCTGATTCCAAATTCCTTGATTCACCAAACCACAGGATGTACCCTCAGAATTGTCTCATATTAATGCAGTTAATTTAGAAAAAACAACAATGACAATAATTCATGTAATTAAATATAATTTCTAATTTGATATCCTTCCCTGATTAATTTGCCAAAGAGCCTCAAGTTTCAATCTGACTGTGAGGATATTTGGTAGCAGCATCATTTTTCTTAGTTTATCTGCTACAAAGTTGTGAAATTACATTTTCACATACAAAACAAATCATAATATTTTATATGTGAAGACACAACTTCACAACTTTTTGTGTGAAGTAACTGGCAAGAGTTAGTTGGAACACAAGTTACTGAAGGGCTTTTGGATATACTATATTATGACTGATGTAAAGATAAGCCATTAGATTTTGACTACATTATATCTTTGTCAATACTTATTCTTTTTTTCAAGAATTCCACAACTTGTTCACAGCTCTCTGAACTGCAGGATTTAGAGAACAGTAATCAAGATGATAATATTGACCATTTGTAATTAGATAAGATGTTTGAAAATGACTTTAATAATGATTTTTGTAATGATTTTAATAACTTAATGACTTTGCAGAAAAATATTTGAGAGAGTATTAGCTATACTCCTAAAAATATCAATCTAACACATGATGAATGCTGTTTTAACATCATAATGTTAATTTATAGTCCCTGCTAAGTAATGCACATTTAACAAAATGTGCTTGAAATTTCTGTTAGTACATTTCACCATTAGCTTATTTAGGACACTTTTCATTGCATATTTTATTTCTTAAATGTATTATGCATAATATACACAAGTGGAATAGTGTAAGTAATCTGTCAGGACCGAAAGTCATTTTACCATCATCAACTAATGGAATGTCTGAATCACCATGCCAACAATTTTCTGCCCAACAGGAGCTACTACACCAAGTAGAATTTAAGGAGAACTAATTAGCCCCAAGAGGCATTTATTAAATGTTAAGTCAGGTTATCAAACTTCTCTCATTCTCCATGAATTTGTGCTGCTTATTTTACATTCCATTTTTGCCAAGAAATTTAGTCAGTATAAATTAATTTTATACAATGATTTCAGTAAAGACCTTTGAAAAAGATAGTTATATAAAACAGCCCAGGGGCTTCTCTGGTGGCGCAGTGGTTGAGAATCCGCCTGCCGATGCAGGGGACACGGGTTCGTGCCCCGGTCCAGGAGGATCCCACATGCCATGGAGCGGCTGGGCCTGTGAGCCATGGCCGCTGAGCCTGAGGTTCCGGAGCCTGTGCTCTGCAACGGGAGAGGCCACAACAGTGAGAGGGCCGTGTACCACAAAACAAAAACAAAAAACAAAAAAAACCCCAAAACAGCCCACTTAAACAAGCTCCTAATTAACAGCATGATTCTTAATACAAAGAACAGTATCAAATAGCCTTAAGCAAAACAATTTATCAATTACACCAAACTTATTTCAGCTAGCTCACAGAGAATATTTTAGTGAAGCTGAAACTGAAAACATTTGGAAGCACATATGCATAGAGACGTAATTATTATTTACAATGAAATAGTTTATTCTAAATACATTTTATTATTTTATCTCTCCTAAACTTGATGTGGACCTAAACCACCAATTAGGATACAAAGTCAATGTGATTTCAATATGTGTTTTAAAACAATAAATTTGAATAACTCTCTTATTTATTCATTCACAAAAGTATTTGTATTGAAATAATATGGAACTACAGTACTCTATCTATCTATCTATCTATCCTTCATATACCTATCAATCTATCAGTCCTGTTGATGTTTCTGTGTGTGTGTGTGTGTGTGTGTGTTGTCTTAATTTGCTTTGTCTATCCTGATCCTATGCTGAGTCATGAAAACCCAGCCTAAGATTCAGGATGATGCTGGAGATGTTATCAATGCATGTGATCTTCACTTACTGTGGATTTTCTTTCAGAGTGGTCAGTATGCAGCTTGTGGGGATTATGCATCTAAGTGGGATGTTTGGCAGGGTGGTAAACAAAGCAGAGAAGATCTTGCATGCTCCACAAAGAAGTCCTGTGCATTCATGAGAGTATATGTATGTCACTTTCCAGAATTCAATTATTGTCAGTGTACTTTCTGGATATCTTTGGTCTAGCGAGGTCTGTTCAGAACTCACTCAAGTGTAGTAAATAAACGTCTTCTCTGGTTTGATTTAAATGTGACCATTTTCCTTATAGAATTGTGCCATGAGAGAGTTGATTCTAGGTAAAACCTCTTGAAATGATTTAACTGATACAGCAGCATACATCAGCCTTAAAAATATGTCTGATTTGGTGATATTTAATCATCAAGATTTCTATTCGTGTAAAGTATCAGTAATATCTCTAATGTGCATTGATTTAAACCTTACTTGTTTCCTTTCAAAAGGGTCTATGTATTCTATAATACACTACAAGAGAAGTGTGGCAGTTACATTCATTTTGCTTCATAGAGTTCTCTGTCCAGAGAGAAAATGCCAGCATCAAAGGGACAGTCATGAAAATGACTCCTCCAAGAACAAAAAATAACAAATTTCATCCTTTCATCCCTCTGTATTTCTAGTTTAGGAGGGACATGGAAAAGGACATGATCAGCAAAAGAACAGGTAGATTTGGGGAACTTCTGTGGTTTTTATCCTTTATAAGATGGCCGGAAATTTGCTTATGATGACATGTCTGAGCAACTTGCATGGCTTCAATTCTTTGATAAGAAATTATAAAATTATAAAGAAAATGGATCCCATTTTTTCCCTAGTAAGAAAATTTGGTCAAATAGGTCCTTCAGAGAAATTCATTTTCTTATCATTTGAAAATAACTGTAATACAATATGATTCGAAAGAGGCCTTGTGTTTTCCATCATCATTATAAAAATGAAGAGTAGAATAACCAAATTAGGAGACATTTTAAGTGCTTACTTGATATACTACAACTGGAGCCAGAGTAGACTGAATATCTTTATAAGGAGAGTTTAACTTAGAAAGTAATAAACTGATAAACAATCCCTCCAATTTAAAAATTAAAAAGGATGCTGTGAAGTTCTTTATCTCTCTAATTATAGCAAGAAGGAAATGGGTCAATAAATTCCACAAATGAATGTTACTTTTGCTAGAATTTAGACTTTGATGTTAGACTCAAACTATTTCTATAAACCAGTGGACCAACTGTTCTTGAACTTCAGCATGCATTGGAATCACACAGCTGCTGTGCTCCAGTTCCAGAGTTTCTCACTTGGTCCCTTAGGGATGGGGACTGAGAATCTGTATTTCTAACTTGTTACCAGGTGATGATGATGTTTGGATTGGAGATCACATGCTGAGAACCATAGCTAGAGCACTATGTATCAAAGGGAGATATGACCATATGATCTAAACTTACAAAGAAATGCAAGGGCATGAAAACTGCCAGATTCAGAATAATGTGTTTGTGTGTGTGTGTGTGTGTGTGTGCATGAGTTATGGAAAGTGATGTGGGAGGAGTACACAGAATGTTTCACTCTATTAGAAAAAAGTATTTACAGCAACTTAGCTGAATAGGTGGATGAGTATTTGCTGTGCCATTGTTTATATATTTTGTATGTCTTGAATGTTTCATAATTCACTTTTTAAAAAGAGAAAAAGTCATAATTAGTAAATTAAGTTGTAGCTACTAAATTTGTATAGAGTCTAGCACTACTGATCAGGTATATTTTAATTAACCAAAATATACAGAACTGTTAGCTTTGAAGTTTCTTTTTTCAAAAAGTTTCAGTAATAGAATCTAAAACACTTAGAAATCCTTTAGAAACATAGTTATACAAGTGACATAATAGAAACACATAATGACTGGTAATGACTTTGCTCTATTCTATGCATTAGTTTATTCAACAAATATTTATTGAATGTCTACTATGTGTCAGAAACTGTTCTAGGCATGGGGATACAGCAATGACCAAAACAGACAAAAATCCTGCCCTCATGGAGCCTACATTCCATAACAGTCATTTTATTTTTGCCTAGTAACAAGCAAAACAAACAAGCACAACACCTCCAAAGTTGAAGCTGGTAAAAGGAAAGATGAATAAACCTGAATTAAAAAAAATAAACCCAGTTTTTCAATCTAAAAAGAGTGAGAGATTAAAGATAATTTTAAGATAAGGAATTTCTTAAGGATATGCTGATAAGGACAAGTGAGTCTCATAGCAAATGTACAAGTTAAAATGATAAGTTTAATCCAATTTTCATGTGAAAAAAAAAACTAGTAAGATGAAATTTTCCCCCTTTAGAGTCATAATTTTACCCAATGTTTTTCTTCTAAATGTCTAAGTCAGTCATATGTAACAGTTTTTTTCCTCTCTATGAATACTTAATTCATACATGCAATGCATTTTTCAAGCTAACATCTCTAAATAGAGCCAGAAATTTGGGGGGAGCAGCAGTGAGGGTGTGTTCAGATGGCTCCTCTCCCCACCAAGCAAGCATTTTTTCCCCAAGAATACTGCTCCCTTCTCAGTGGGGAGTCAATGAACTAACTCAGTAATAAAACCTAATCTTTACATATTTCTTTACTGCTTCACTAATTTATTTATTTTACAAGCATGTTTATGTTACTAGCACAAGGCACAGCACTGGAGATAAAAAGATTAGTCAGATATGGTCCTGTTATCAAACAGTCCCAGTGTGGATAGAGGAGATATGAAAACACACAAGTACAGCACAGGCAGAGAAGAGACCTGATAAAATTATGTGGGGGAAAATCTTTGAGTAACATGAACATACACAAGATCAAACAGGCAAGGTTTCCTCTGGGCTGAGCCTTAAAGAATGAATAGAGTTAGCAAAGCAAGGAAAGTAAGGAGAAATTGAAAGGTGACCATAGCAATATGGAAATGATGGAAACATTTGCCATGATCATGTTCGTCATGAAGAAACCTGGAAAAAATTATTAAAATACTGTTAGGTGGGGTGTGTGTGT
Source organism: Pseudorca crassidens (assembly GCF_039906515.1). Taxonomy (NCBI): domain Eukaryota; kingdom Metazoa; phylum Chordata; class Mammalia; order Artiodactyla; family Delphinidae; genus Pseudorca; species Pseudorca crassidens. The sequence continues at coordinate 132,786,648 of NC_090300.1, read as the reverse complement.
GTGTGTGTGTGTGTGTGTGTGTGTGTGTAGTGTTCTTTCTGGTTCCTGCTAAGTCTAACACCTAAGACTTAGTTCTCAGAAAATCAAATCCCCTACTGGGAGCCAGGCACTGCCATACTCGACAGGCATTCAAACACACATGAGACATGGTCTTCCTTTCAGTGAGTTTATACTGCCGTAGAAGATTCATCAAATTGCTCTTTACTTAAGGAACATTAAACAAATTTTAATGGGTGAAAACTATAAAATAGTCCTTAGCAGAACTCTAAGTATCACTCTTCCTCTTAAATTTTATGATTTTAATGCTATGAAAACTCAGTTTATAACATCAAAACAATTATTTCGTACATGTATTTTTTAGGATTAAGTACTTCCTTATTGTACAAATTGGGTTTCTATTAAATTCTTTTAGATACATTTTTAGTAGACTTGTATAACACTGTCTTATTTGAATACATCTGAAGGCAAATTCAAAACAAAACCAACCAACCTAACAAACAAAACAAAAACTCTGGTCTTCTCCAACTAGAAAATGTTCCAGTGGTCTCTCTGAGTTTTCTCAAATACAAGATCATATGTTGTGATATATTTTATAATATATCTATTAGCAATTGTTTTGGGTTATTTATACCTCCTTCTATATTAACACAGATAATGAGTAAAAACATGTCTGCTTTTATGCTTTAATTTAATCTAACTAAAATAGTAGCAGCAAAATAGAGGTCATTCACCCAAATGTATTATGAAATTGTGTATATTACACACACAAAACAATCTAGGGATATGGCTCATAATATGTTTTTTTTCTCTTCATAACAAGTTATATCTTGCTGATATATTGCAGTTCATGAAAAAAATGAGTGCATTTTAAAGTCTTGTGTCCTAAAACTCCTTTAAAACAAATTATTTTTCTTTCTTAAGAATATTAAAATGAATAGCATGCATAATTTTTCTTAAGTTTTAAATCCAAAGAAACCAGGAACTATGTTTGGAATCCTTTATAAAATTTATACTTAACCGTCATAGCAAACACAATTAGTTCTATCAGCACGAATAATGGATGAAGCTTTCTTCTTACTTACTTGTAAAGTTCAGTTGTTTGTTTAGTAATATGGTTATACAGCAAATTTTGGAATCATGATTAGAACCATAGGGATGCCAAGATTTCATGTAAAATTAGTTCACAGAAAATATACTATTTAAACTAACTGTTTTGATAGACCAAAAGGGAACAGACCTGATAATCCATGCCTCTTTACTTTTACAAACATTTTAAAATTTTATCTTAATAAGGGGGTAGAGGTATTACCAATAAACTTTTAGGCTATACCATTATTTATTTAATAGTTATATTTCAGGGACAGACAGTCCATTAAGAAAGGAGATACCAAGAGCTCCTGGTACACAACACTCCAAAACAGAAAGTTACTCTGATTTATAACTTATCATAGAATTTACTAGCAGTGACAACACATTATACTCAGTAAAATGCTAGCTTAAGATATTTCTTGATGTATTATCACACATATGAGGTAAACTTTCCACTTTTAATTCTAAATCATTGACTCCATTTAGTGCACATTGAATAAACTGATTTACATAAGAATAATTTAGCAATATTGTTATTTTTTTATTTGTATGACAGCTATTACTGTAAAATCAATTCTCAATGTCTACTACCATGCATTTAAGTTCTTAATGTGGAGATAAATGTGTGACAATCCTGCCCGAGAGACAAAATACCCTCTCAAGACCATTTCTCCATTCTCATTCTTAAGTAAACAAGCTAGTAAGAAAATGAGTTTGCTATCAAGACTTTTTTCAGCTTGCTTCTAGGTTGGTTCTTTCATAGGCTACCTCCTGGTAACTTTTGTTTAAATTGTACCTTTCTTGTTTCTTGTTAATCATTACAGGGATTTATTTTGGGGGGATAGATTCAGGCTCTATAGTTCTGTTAATAATCACAGCCAATACTTTGTAAATTTGCATCATGGCAAGACTAGTAGGTAGCAAGTTAGTTGCTTACATATTAGAGAAAAATGATGTACATCTTCAAAAGTTTAGAATCTGGATATGAAAATAAATTTTGGATTATTCTTATAGTTATAGTTCTTCATACTTCTTATTTAACACTCATTTGACATAATATAATTTTTTTTTTTTTCTGTACGCGGGCCTCTCCCGTTGCGGAGCGTAGGCTCAGCGGCCATGGCTCACAGGCCCAGCCGCTCCGCGGCATGTGGGATCCTCCTGGACCGGGGCACGAACCCGTGTCCGCTGCATCGGCAGGCAGACTCTCAACCACTGCGTCACCAGGGAAGCCCTAATTTTATTTTATTTTTTAAAAGAAAAACATTTTAAACCCACATAATACTCTGAAGTAATATGTTGTAATATTTTGCCAAATTTCAAGAGGAAAGGTAATAATATAAGAAATAGGTTTATTTTCACACTGACTCAATGTTTTGCTTTCATTGTGGTGCAGGGCTAATGCAATTTTCAAAAAAAAAAAATTAGATATTTATTTTGTGTGATTTCCCTAGACCAAACTGTATCCTCTTTAAATTTTGGTACTTTATAATGGGAAACAATTTTGCAGCAAATTAAACTGGTTGGATTGTACAGTTCTTCCTTAGATGGTCTTTTTCCCCATGCCTGACTTTTCTTTCATCAAACAGCAATTACCTACAGTCTGCTCACCATATTACTTGATTTTTCTTTTTATGAGACCTTCTAGTCACACAGAAAAAATAATAATTTTCCTCTTAAATGTTCTATCATAGAATTTTCCTTTCACAAAGTATCTATCTATGTTCCCTATTACACTGATTAAAATCAGTTTCATGTAGTGCCAACAGGAGGATCATTTCTCTCCCTCAAAGAACTACTGTAAACACATAATCTCTTTATTTATATTATCCCTACTGTATAAGGCCTCTTTTATGATATCTTTGATTCTAGGGTCACATTGTCATGTCCTGGATCTTTATAGGTGCATCAGGTCTTTCATCTTGCTCCAATATTTGCTTTAGAAATGGATGAGATTTGATTTTGACTTGGGCAGTCCATACTACAGACAGCAGCAACTGACTTATCAGGATCCAAACACCCTCTCTGCCATCTGTGGGGAGTAAGCCCATCTGAAGTAGACAGCAAATCAGATTACAAAGTCTTCTCTGACCACATGGACTCAAAATAAAATTCAAGCTCCCTTCTTAGCCTTCATCACCTTAGAAATATTTCAGAATACACTGCCTTCTAGCTCTTTCTCCCTGTTCTCTTGAACTAGTATTTAAGCAAGTGCTTTAAAAACATTTTTAAAATACACTTTACTGAACTTCTCATCTTGGGCAGAACCCTACAAACAATCCCCTTCATGGCACCAAGACTGCCAGCTTACCAGAAGGAAGTAACCTCAGGGAACACCATATCCCACTATACCTGACAACCAAACCCATACTTTAGAGGTTAATGCCCCTATATCAAAATTTTGTCTTCTAAGTAAAGCCAGGTTTGTGTTATGATGTTTAACCCTCCCTTAAAAGGACAGGCCTTGCTCAAATAGAAGCAGACTCCCCTGCTCCACTAGTCAGGAATTCCGAAGGGGTAAGGGAAGGATATATCAGAATACCAGAGTTCAAATCCAGGTTTTACTCTGTATTAACTATGTGATTTGGGGCAATTTCACCACTTAAATTCTCTGAACCTCAGTTTCCTCATCTATAAAATGAGTCTAATACATTACTTATGCTGTGGATTTGTTATAAGAAGTATATATAAGATAAGACAATGTCTGGTAAAAAATAAGCAATCAACAATCATTAGCTATTATCATCTTTTTAACATCAATAATTCTGAGTTACTCATCCTTCTCTCTTTTTATGGGAACCATGTTGAATAATATAAAGGCTAAAAAATGATGGTTGACATGTACCTTGACATATCTTTAACATATTATTTTATTTTTATTTACATCATCATACATTTTTCACAGTATAGAAGTAAAACATAATCAATATCCAATATTGTACAATATTTTATATACCACACTCAAACATACCTACTAATGAGTACATTACATGTTGTTACTAATTTATTGGCTCTTAATTATTTTATATTATGCAGGTATTTTTGCTAGATTATCATTTCTGTTGAACTATCTCTTTGCAATCTTTGGAGACATTGGTTGAGGTTCTTGTATGGGCTAGAATATGTTATTTTTTTTCTCCCAATGAAAGAACGGAGTATGAGCTCTTGCTCAGGTAGTGAATCTGAATATTCACTATCTAACACAATTTTAGGAATGGATTATAGATGGTAAGGATTGCACTTTCTACCTCATTTACCTTCCTTCAAACCATTGTATTCTCTGTTGATTTTCTTTCACCTTCAAGTTCCCAATGAATTGAGTACTGCTCTCCATTTGTTTATTATTTTTTACTCTCAATTCCAAGAACTATGACTATTTTTGCATCTGCTCCTTTACTGACTTTCCTTCTTAAAGTTGACTAGCATCCACTGAGTAGTGGTCTTTCATTAGTCTTTATTTGTAGACATCTGCAATATTTAATCTCACTGACCTCCCCTGGTTTTGGTACTCTCTTTTCCTCATCTCTCTGACATGAGAAAGTTGTTTTCTTCGTGTCAGCTTGTAGCTATCTCCCATCCTGTTTTTGTTCTCTAAAAAGACATGTTTAACAATGTTCTTTCCTCAGCTGGTTTTCTTCCTGTGGACCTCCACTTGTAAGTTCAACGATTGCTTTCCAACTAGATGCCCCTTTAAGCTTAGTGCTGCCTCAAATTCTCATTTCAGGTTTTCATGCACTTCCATGATATTTATAGGATATCTTGTAGGCATCTTAAATTTAAAATAACCACACTGATATATTTTTTTTCTCATAAACCAACTCTTATATTACATGTTTCTATTTGTATTCCTGGCATCATTATTCTCCCAGTCATCCAGATTTGAAACACCTATTTCACTTCATTTCTCACAAATAATCTATCTCAATATCCTACTTAAAAAAAAATATACTAGCATCTCTTAAATCTATTCCTTCATTTTTATCTCAATTTCCATTACCCTACATCAAACCCTAACTGCATTGGCCTATCTTACTATGATTATATCTCAACTGGTTTTATCGCATCTGAAAACTTGTCAGATTTTGACAGTTAAAGATAAGAGGAGGTATTATGTACAAGGCACATATTTCTTTGAAAGTCTATGGCTCATTTTGGGAACTTTAAACGATAGTGGTTAGAGAGGTGTATACAGGTAGACGGATAATAAAATCTGAAATGTAGCTGGGAGTAAAATCTTAAATCCTAGACCACTGAGAAATTTTAGTGAACATGCTTTATCTACAATGTTGAATCTTTTTCTTTAGTATCAATAGTACCTAGCAAAATGCTTTGCATTTTTCAGATGCTCAAGAAATCCTTATTTCAGGAAACAAGGGAAATATTGCAAAAATATTAAATTATTAAAATGCACATTGATTTATATCTTTTGAAATTATCTAGGACACAGAAAATGTCTTTATTTTGCTTCTATAGTACATTTTCAAGTATTTAAACAATAATATAAATTTTAATGCTTCTCTTAATTATCATTGAGTCATACATACATATAACATATATAAACATATGTATTGATATTTGATGAATATATTACATACACACATATGTATATGTGCTCTATTCAAAGATAAGTTAATGGTTAATTGAAAGAGCTTATCTGGTGCCAGAGTTTTGCTTTGCTTTTCAATTCTTATTTTCAGTCTGCTCTGTTTACAGAATATCCAACTTTGTATAATAATTGAAGAATCTCCTGAGCTAAAAATAGTAACTTCTGGAAAAGAACTCAGCTCCTGGTACTTAGCCGTATTATTCATCTTATATGGCTGATACATTTATAATACAGTGATTCAAATAAATGTGACTTTTAAAACTTTTTTCAGAAAATATTGTCATACCTTATAGATTAATATTCTTCTCATGCCCCACCCCATATCCATACACAAATGTCTCTTGTGGTTAGTGATATTAATCCATTCCTGTGGTTTTGCAGTCCAGGAGAATATAGTGTAGCATACCTCCTGGTTTAAAACAAAAAGGCTTATGGTGTTCTTTGGCTTTTTGTTCCTTGGCTTTCTGCAGAGACCAGCATCCATGGGAGGGGTTTGCTTTGTTTTTCTAATTATTGGCAGTTGGGTGAAACAGTGTCTAAAATGGGGAAAAGCAACACAGAGAACTTCAAGCCATGATAATAACAGGTGTTCCCAAGGATCAAGTTCTCAAACAACCCTAGGAGTAAGTTGAGATGCACTTTAGAGCTGAATTGTCTCTGATGACAGATGAAAAACATCAGGAATTTGCATATAATACCTGATTTGGTTCACTTCACAGTCTATTAAATGGATTTAACAATTTTTCAGAAGGCAGTTTTGGGTAAAGAAAGTGAAAGATGTGCTAACATGGAATGAGTACACAGAAAAATTTCATTTGGGTTTGATTTGCTACTCTTCTTTCCCTTATCACAACACCACCCCCAGCACACACATACACACACACATTTGCACACAGACACATGTACACATTCGTGTACATGTAATGCACACATACTCACTGATAACCATGTCTAAACTGTTGCAATGACATCCAGATTTATTCACTGTAATTTAAGTTATAAATTAAATAGAATCCAGAAGATCACAAGAACATGGTAAAATAGTTCCTTGGGCTGATTCTGAGTTGCAAGACTCTTTAAATTAGTTAGAAGACTATCTTAAAATTATAAAAGTTGATAAAAATATCAGCATGATAGATTTAAGCAAAGAGAGGTAGAAACTATTAAATATCTCCTCATGAAAGTATTCTTAAATAAAATATAGGCATACATCAAATTTATAGCAAAATCATGATCCCAAGGATGTAATCTCTCTTACATAAGGTGCCAATATTACAGTTTTGGCAACATGTACCTTCTACCAGAGCCTTTAGAAGGTGGCTGAACTAGCTCTTAAGCTTCAGTCACCAGCAGGGTTCTTTCATCAACATGTGAAAATCTGCTACCTTATAGTGTGCCAGAATGTATAAAAAGCCAATCAGTATTAGAGAAAAGCAGTGACAGTAAGAAGAATGAGCATTATAAAAGCAGACAGTTAAAGAAAAGACACATCCCTTTGGCTCACATTTCTCCCCATTCCAGCACACTGAACAGAGCAAGGAAGAGACCACTCAGAGCCAGAATTTTCCTCTCTCAAGCACAACTTCCTGCAAACCAAGGTGTCTCAGCTCAAATCCAGGCTAGTTTAGAGAAGTTGATTTTTACTCTGAATTTGAGATTACACTTTAAAAGCGTATGTATTTTAATAACATTTTGGAATATGCTCAAATATCACTAAAAGAAGAGAAATTGAAGACAGTGACTGTAGGAAAGTAAAATCAAATCACCCAGTTGAAATCCAAATCACTCCACTCATGTAGACAAGATTGAGCTGCTCTCCACTATGAAAACCTGGTAGAGTCCTGAAAAATTCCTGATGTGACCTTGTTTTTTCCTTTTTACCTCTTTAACATAAATGTAAAAGAAAGAAAGAAAAATACCTGCTTTTCTGGGAAAAAAGCAAAGTGTGTCTTTGGGACTATTAATTATTACTCAATGACTAGATCTGAGTTCCATTTGTCATGCCATTTTTAATACCATCGACTCTCTTGGGCACTCAAGTTTTCCATGAGTTTGTACTGTATGTGAATCCATTTTCTGTATGAGTTTTGTCTTTTTCTGCTACTTTTATTTTCAGTTAACATTTAATAAAGGCAAATTATGGTTTACTATTGCCCAAATTGTACTAATTTCTCCTTCTTCCTCTTCTCCTTCTTCTTTTTCTCCTTCTTCTTCTTCTCCTCCTCCTCCTAATTATTATTATTATAACTGTTATTATTTTGCCAATTCTTTTTCTTTAGAATTGTTTTGGGAGGAAAGGTTATTACTAGGGTCAGGCACAATATTAGTGCACAGTTTCTGCTAAGATTTTCACATTTACCTTTTTTTTTTTTTTTTTTGGTACACGGACCTCTCACCGCTGTGGCGTCTCCTGCTTCTGAGCACAGGCTCCGGACACACAGGCTCAACGGCCATGGCTCACAGGCCCAGCCGCTCCACGGCCTGTGGGATCCTCCCAGACCAGGGCACGAACCCGTGTTCCCTGCATCGGCAGGCAGACTCTCAACCACTGTGCCACCAGGGAAGCCTTCACATTTACCTTTTAACTAATCTGTGTTCTTGCAACTATTTTTAAATAATAAGTTTAACTTTCTCAAATATTTTTTCTATATAATTTGAACAATGTCTTATTGTATAGGTGCCATAAATAGGTAATATTTACATCAACAATGTTTATCAATTAGTAGCATTTCCCAGGAAGAAAAATAATGTTTATAATTACTTTTATCGGACAAAATCTGCTTCATTAAAGAAAGCTATTTATTAATATAAGAGTTTGGGGAAATGTGTTTCCAAGAAAACCTAAATGTTTAGCTCAGTTGACCTAAAGCATCTACCAAGAGAACATGAGTTTTCCTTTAACTTAAGTGGGACAATTAGAGACCCCATCAACCTTCTCTTTACTATGTGGTATCTTCCTTCAAATTACAGATTTAAAGAAATCTTCAAATTACAGATTTTACTCTATTGGGAATCTAAGTCTCCGGCGCTCTCTCAATTCAAATTCTTTACTCCAGCAAGATCCTGAGTATAATATATCCAAATATAAATGTATCTATGCAAATAAATCATACAGTAAATAATCTTGAGTACATTTACATGTATTTTAAGACACCCTCTCATCAGCAGTTTACAGGTATAATGTAGTAACAGGGCTTCCACTATGTAGAAGTTGGTAAGTCCAATCACTCACATTTATCCTTATATAAAAAATATGTATTTACAGTACTGCTTTGAGTATTCTTATTTGCCCTGCTTCTCCTGTCTCTAGAAGTTTTCTAATTCCCATGTCCCTGCTGTAGTTTGGCCATTTCTAGTTGCCACTCAAGATTTTTCATTCTTTGCAATTTTTATTTTTCTTCTCTCAGCCATTTCTTTGTAACCCAGGTCTTCCTCTCAACTCACAGGCTTTTCCACTTATTTCAGCTTTCCTTATCTTCTGAGCTCTGGTCTTTGGATGGCTTGGTTTTTCTAGCCTTTTGTTCAGTGGTTAGCTAACCAGGCCCACGACTCCTTTGGATTTAGGGTCTTCTTGGTTAGTGAACTGAATGATCACCGTGTTTTCTTTATCTCAGATTTAATGAACTGTATTTGAACTATGGCTTCTATTTCTTCCTTTGACTGCAACTTCTGACCTTGAAAAAAAAAAAACATGATTTGAGGGTTTGCATGATCAAAATGTTAGTATACTTGAAAAATAGTCTCATATAAATGAATCTGGCACCCAAGAAAAAATATAATTATACTTTCAATCTGACTTTTGTAGAATTAACAGAAAAATAAAGACTACAGCAGTGTTTTTTTAATTCAGTCAACCAAATCAAGGTTGCTTTCTTTTTCCTTTTCTTCAAAAGGCTTGAACTCAATAAAATGCACCTGAGTCTTTTCAAAGTAATTCTATTTTCTTTTTTCCTGTTTTTCTTTTTTTAAATTTTTAAACCCATGGGTATTTCAAGGGAAATTCAACCCACATGTTCCTGATTCATTTACACTTAATTCATTAAAATGTTGTTTTGTAAGAGCTATTTGATGTCCAAGGACTTTATGTGTCTTTTTAGATGACTTTTTATGCCATTTTTTTCCTCAAAAACAGGAAGTGGTATTTTGCTAAGAATTCAATTCCAAAAAGGTTGAATTTCATATGAATCACGTTAAGTACAGCAAGATGATTGTATCTCTCTTGGGCCATCTTTACAATGGGATGGCACCTCAAACAGTTATCTGAATAGACTGAGTATTGTTAATTTCAAATTTCCCCAACAGGATGCCAAAGTCTCCCAAGACGGGGAGACTTCCAAAGTCAATCTGTAAAAGGGCATACAAAATGAATCAATTTAACTCAATGTACATATAAATGTAATGTTATTAATTACATTAGAGCAAAGTGTTAGAGCAGAGACATCTAACGTGATAGCCTCAGGATATCACTGGAGTCTGTTTCCTTAAATTTAAGTTTTCTTCTTTTTCTCATCTCACCCCAAGAAAGGAACTTTGTATGAAAAGCAGGCAAGAGAGAGGGAGAAAGAGATTATAATATATCAAGCAAACAGAAGGCATGTATGCACTGACAATAAGAAACACTTTAATAGAAAACATCAGTTAGTCACACTTTCTAAATTGAAGAGAAACCTTCTTTAACTAGAGAAAGTTAGATAGCAGGTCTGCAGTATTTTCTTGGTGACCAAGAAATGTTGGAATACCTAAGTAATGGGTCTGCATTTCCTTAGATCTGCTTTCTTTACTAGTATAGCATTGAAAACTTTCCTCTAGAACTTTTGAGTTCAAGAACAGCTTGGCAGTCCCTAAGTGAAATCCAGCATCACGGCCACTCCAAGACTGGTTTTATTTACAATGTAGGTGAATCTCATACAGGAATTCAAATACCACTGAGAATAACCCATAATACCAAATTGGATCAAATCTGCCAAAATCAAAACTACTGGAAACACTAAATTCATAGGAAATTCACTCATAAGCAAATGGCCTGATTTATCCAGGCCTGGACTCAATCCAAGGTAACATATGTGAGATCTTTAAAGGCTTCTAGTGCTCACATTATCTTGTAAAAGACTTTCAAGGCAGTTCTTTTAGTTTCAATGTTGAATAGTCTAAAATAATTATTATTAACAAAATAAAGTAACTAATGAATTGTGATTAATATTTTGAACACACAAGCTTTAAAAACACAAAGAAAATATGATCCTAACCTTAGACTATTCACTAGATACAGAAAATTAATTTAGGGGCTCTCTTCTGAGCTCCAATAAGGAGGGCTAAGGTCATATTTGACATATGAATTGAAGAAAAATTCATACTCTACATTGCAAAGGAAAGTTAAAGTAAGTGCTCTTTGTAGAACTCATTAAGCAAAACTGACAACTAAAAGTATCACCAATGTGGGAAATGATGCCTTGGTCAAACGCTACCAGATCTTATTCAGTATAGATACTTATGTAGACATGGCTGTATTATTTTTCTAATCACTGCATCAGTTAGCAATGCTGTCAACAAAAAAAACTTTATATTTAGTGGTTGAAACAATATGCTTTTCTCTTTTTTCACAAACTTATAGTTGGCTGGGTGGTTCTGCTATTCTGGGCCAGTCTTGACCAACCTCTGTTGGGTTTCCTCATACATCTGAGGCCAGCTGGCTGGTCTGGGAGGACTTCTGCTAGCATGACCAGGGTATCCTCTTCATGGTCTTTCAATTTACAACAGGATAGCCTGAGCTTGATCTCATGGCAATAACAGAATTTTAAGAAAATAAACAGAAACTTCAGAGAGTTTTTTCAAGGCTCTTCTTGCATCACATTAATTAGCATCCTATTGTAAGTCTCATGACCAAGCCTGGATTCAGAACAGAGGAAATATACATTGTTATAGCAGAAAAGGGTGGACTCAGAAAAGCTCTTAATTTGAGCCACAAATACAATTGATCTATCATAATTATCTAGAAAAATCCTTAAAGTATTTTCACAAGGAAATCCCTTCTCGAACATTTCTGTGTGAGTTAGCATGGCAGGTGATGCATATGATTAACATGAATATATTTTCAGTTTCATCATTAGCATTTTCTGCATCTTACTTTTTTCCCGAAGTCATTGAAGTGAAATTATACAATGAAATTATTATGCCACTTCTCTTCCTCAAGGAGCCTTTCTTTCTCTGATTCTCAAGATTGGTTCATCTTTTTCTCTCGCTTTTTCTTCCCTTTCCCAAAACTCTTCTTTGAACCTTATTAAATGGATATCTTTATTAGACTGCAGCTATTTTGTAACAAGTAATGTGGCTTTCATTTTTCATTCCTGTTTCTTTGCCACTTAGCTAAATTTGTGGTGTATACTAGGCATGTAATATGTAGGTAAGTCAATCTGGGAAAACATGGTGGGAATATGAAAGGCATGGAGACCAAAAGAGGGAAATTGCAGAGGACATACAAGAGAAATCACATGGGCTAGAAAAGAATGAGGTTAGATTACTCCAGTGTAAGAGGATATAATAATGTAGAGAATGAACAGAAGGAGAAAAAAGTACTAGAAGTAGAATGGATCAAGTCTGAAGTAGAAGAGGAAGTTGTAAAAGAGAAAAGAAAGAAACACAATAAACTGGTAGAGGGGAAACAAAAGCAAATAATAAAGCTTAAGCTGTATTTACTTAAGCCAAAATATTTGGCTTACTCTTTGGAAATATTGGAATTTCTAAATAAAGCAAATGCATGGATTGTAGTAATTAGAGTATCCTCAATGTTCTGCCATACTCTAGTATCCACTACTGGGCCACTAGATGGTTACCAATGCCAAACCCTTCATGTAGCATCATGTAACAAACACTGAAACTAATGTTTTGCAAAGCACCCAAGCTCAGCATTTGTATAGAAACCTTCTTATCCTGGTGCAGATTGCCTTTAAATGGAAATGGATAGCTCTTCAACACCAACCCTGTTTATTGTGACACCACTATAGTTCCCATTAGTCCCAAATCATAAAGATATTGTGTAAACATCAGCATTCATGTGTTCTTATTTTCCACAGTATCTCATGTTGCGTGCTTTGAACAATGATCCACAATTCTGATTTCTTCATAGAAAGTAAATCTTGAGAGAAAATAAATACCACATGAATGGTATAGTGTTGTACATTTTTATAATACCTTAGAAACATTTATAAATCTCTGGGCCAAGTTACCATTCTAAACTCTTTAAGAAATATGACTACATTTAAGATTCATTTTTTTTCAAGAGGATTGCAATTTATTGGAAGTGAGAGGCATGAAAATAGCTATAATTTTAGACAATATATTGATTTTTATAAAAGGGATGCAAACGTATTTCAATAGATGCCAAAAGTATATGGCATTTTTCTAATTGGAGCTATTAGGGGTGGTTTCATGTAAGAGTTGGCATGTAAATTAGAAATAATTTTAATAGGTATGAGTGGAAAGGAAGGAAGGTTGAACAAAAGCAGATAAGTAGAGAAAAATGTAAACTGGAATGGGTAGAAAAGCAGACCTACTGGGAAATTATATTAGAAAGTTGAATGGGAGCTGTGCTGTTGAAGGCCATGGATGTCACATTAATTCATCTGAATCAGTACAGGGGTCACTAGACCACAGGACAAGAGCAAATACTTCTGAAGACAGAGGAAAATGGTATTTTTAGATCTCTGAGTGCAGTAAAATATAGGTGACATGTTAATGTTTTAGATTTCTACTGCAGTAAGATGTAGGAATTCTTAAATCAGAATCTATGAGTGAAATTCAATAACTTCCTGTGACTGTATAAAAACAATTACAGTGGGATCTGTTGAGATCCCACTATTCTTGAATAATCTTATGTTTCTCCATAGTCAGAGCTTCCTAAAAAAAGAGTACTGGCAATAACTGAAGGATACATTAAAGAATAATTGGAACTGAAAAAAAAAAACCCAACCCCCCCCCCAAAAAAAACCCAAACAAACAAAAAAATAAGCAAACTCCAAACCTCTTGAAAGTTACAGTTACAGGCGGTACACTTCTAGAGGCTTACAGAGATTTATCTCCCTGGATACGTTTGTTTACATTTTAGAGTGGTAAAGTAGGAACCTTCTTGTCCTCTTCAAGAGAGAATTTGTTTACATTCTAGAACAAAGGTTTATTTTTCTTTCTTTCTTCCTTTCTTTCTTACTCTCTGTCTTCCTTTTCTTTTCTCTCTCTCTTTCTGTTTCCATCTCTGTCTCTTCTCCCTTTCAGATGAATTGACAGTACCTCCACATAAATGACAATTTTCATAATTTTGGGGTCCCTCTCTTGTGGTGCAAAACTCACTGCCTACACAGGCGACATCTGGTTTCACGATATGTCCCTGTAGCAGCATGGGGAAACCAGCACAAGCTGCTCTGTGAGATAACCTTTTCCTCAATCCAGACTTTTGAAATCATATATGCACATAAAACTGTGACAGACTAACTCAGTTGAAGTAAGGTAACATTTCAGATTCCTCACATTTTTAGATTGAACAGAAGCAAGCATAAATCAGATACTAGAACAATATTAAAAATATCAGGACCAATACTGCTTCTATTAATACAAAATGACTCAATATTATTAAATATATTAATGTAATCATCTTAGTAAATTTTGGAATATTTTGATAAATTTTTGCATCTATTCCTAACAAACGAACAAACCTTTTAGTAAATTTTTAAAAAATAAGACATTTTAACTCTATTAATATAAGCCATTAGTAGAAATCCATTACAAAAATTATGCTTAATACAGACAAAAAACATTTTAGTACACTAAGGAGAGAAAGAAGATTAACACCACTGGGATCTTACTACAAGCATACATAATTATTAAATATTAGAATCTTAGACAACTTTCAATTATAGTGAGTAATAAAACATGTATACCTGCTATTATAACCATTCACTTTATTTTTATGTATGCATGTATGTATGTACTTATTTATTTATTTACTTATTTATTAAGACTATTTCTTTTAGAGTAGTTTTAAGTTCACAGCAAAACTGAAAGGAAGGTACAGAGATTTCTCATATATCTCCTAATCCCACACATACATAGCCTCCTCCATGATCAACATCCACCAGAATCGTACAATGGTTACAACTGATGAACTTGCATTGACACATCTTTATCATCCAAAGTTTATAATTTAGACTAGTGTTCATTTTGGAGTTGTACATTCTAAGGGTTTGAACAGATGTGTAAAGACATGTACCAATCATTATAGTATCATACAGAGTATTTTCATTGCCTCCGAAATCCTCTCTGTTCTGCCTATTCATGGCCTCTACCCCACCCTAACCCCTGGCAACCACTGATATTTTTGTTGTAACCATAGTTTTTTTCTTTTCCAGAATATCATTTGATTGGAATCATATGATATGTAGCCTTTTCAGATACTACTTCTTTCACTTAGTAACGTACCTTTAAGGTTCCTCCCTGTCTTTTCATGGCTTGATAGTTCATTCCTTTTAAGTGTTAGTAATACTCCATTGTGTGAATGTACCAAGTTTGTTGATTTATTCACCTACTGAAGGACATCTTGGTTGCTTCAAGTTTTGTCATGTATGAATAAAGCTGCTATAAACATTCATGTGCAGGTTTTTGTGTAATAATTTTGTGTAATAATTTACCTTTGAGTAAATATCAAAGAGCATAATTGCTGGATTATATGGTAATAGTATATTTAGTTTTGTAAGAAACCTTCAAATTGTCTTCTAAAATGGTCATAGCATTTTTGCATTCCTACCAGCAATGTATGAGAGTTCCTGTTATTGCACATCCTTGTCAATATTTAGTGCTGTCATTATTCCAGATTTTGGCCATTATAATAAGTATGTAGTGGAATCTCATAGTTCTGATTTGCATTTCCCTGATGACATATGCTGTAGGACATCTTTTCATATGCTTATTTGCCATTGGTATATCTTCATTGGTGATGTGTCTGTTAAGGTCTTTGACCTAAATTTTAATTGGGTTGTTTGCTTTTTATTGTTCAGTTCTAAGTGTTCTTTGTATATTTTGGATAACAGTTCTTTACTATATATATCTTTTGAAAATATTTTCTCCCAGTCTGTGGCTTGTCTTTTCATTTTCTGAACTTGGTCTTTTGCAGAACAGAAATGTTTAATTTTAATGAAGTCCAGCTAGTAAATTCTTTCATGGACTGTACCATTGGTGTTTTCACTGCCAAATCCAAGGTCATCTAGATTTTATCCTATGTTATCTTCTATGAGTTTTAGAGTTTTACTCTTTACATTTATGTCTGTGAGCCATTTTGAGTTAATTTTTGTGAAGGGTGTAAGGTCTGTGCATACATTCTTTTTTTTTTTTTTTGCATATGGGTGTCCAGTTGTTCAAAACTAGTTGTTGAAGAGACTATCTTTGCTCCATTACATTGCCTTTGCTCCTCTGTCAAAATCAGTTGACTACATTTATGGGGGCCAATTTCTGGGATCTCTGTCCTGTTCCATTGATCTATTGGTTAATTCTTTTGCCAAAACGATGCTGTCTTGATTACTGTAGCTTTATAGTGAGTGTCGATGTCAGATGGTGTCAGCCTTCCAACTTTGTTCTCTTTTAATAGTGTATGTGTTATTATGGGTCTTTTGCTTCTGCATGTAAACTTAATAATCACTTTGTTCATACTCACAGGATTTTAATTTTGGTGTGATGACATTGAATCTGTAGATCAGGTTGGGAAGAACTGACATCTTGACAATATTGAGCCTTCATTTCCATGAACATTGAATATATCTATTTAATCCTTTAATTTTATTTATCAGAATTTTTCAGGGTTTTACTACTTTAACCTGTTAATGTGGTAAATTAAACTAACAACAATTAAAATATTCTTGACTTTTTTAGATTGAAAAAAGAATTGTGTAGTTTTCCTCATATAGATCTATTATTCAAAAAAAATTATGACAAAGTATTTCATTTTTGGGTGGTGCTGATGTAAATGATATTGCATTTTTAATTTCAAATTCCACTTGTTCATTGCTGATATAAAGTAAAGCTATTGACTTTGGTATATTAACTTTGTACCCTGCAACCTTGCTGTAATCACTTATTAGTTCCATGGGATTTTTTTGTTGATTCTTTCAGATTTTCTACATAGACACTCACATCAACTGCAAACAAACACAGTTTTATTTCTTCTTCCCAATCAGCATATTTTAACTTTATTTTCCTGTGTATTCCATTAGCTAGGACTTCCAGTATGATGTTGAAAAGCAGTGAGAGTGACATCCTTGCTTTCTTCCTGATCTTAGTGTGGAAGCTTCTAGTTTCTCACAATTCAGTATAATGTTAACTGTAATTATTTTTATAGATATTCTTTGTCAAGTTCAAGCAGTTCTCCTTTATTCCTAGTTTACTAAGAAATTTACTTTTCAATAATATATTGTGGTCTTAGATAATTCCTATGAAAAAACTTTCAATTATTTGCAGATTAAGTAATTATTATATAAAAACAATGATTTTTAAATTGTGCTCTCCAGATCAGAAGTATCAGCCTGTTCTGGGAACTTATTAGAAATGCACCTTCTTGGGCTTTATCATCAGAGACCTACTGTATCAGCCTAGCGGTTTATAATTTAACAAGCCCTCTGGGGATTCTAATGTGTCCTAAAGTTTAAATAACCACTTATACAGAAATCTCAAGTTTTAATAAATTTAATAAACCCAAGAAAATTAAACACAAGAAATTGAAAAACTATTAGAACAAGTAAGAGAAATCAGCAAAGTGAGCATACAATTACAATTTTATGTAATTTTTACAATAACTTATTAAGAAATGAAATATTGAAGTACATTAATGATATAATAATAAAATCCTAATGCAAACCTAAAAAATAGCCTTTATGAATAAAACTCTGGAAGTCTTACTGAAAGTCAGAAAGGTACATATAGTGAAAAAGTTTATAAAATATATAAGATAAAATATCAATATAAGTAACTAAGATTACTTTCAAACAAAAAACTCAAAACATAAATGGATAAAATATATGAACAAAGTTACTGTAAATGACCAATATATGAAACTGGTCAACTTCAAATATTAATATGAAATTTAATGCAGAAATAAAGTATTTTTATCTATTATGTCAACAGCATGAAGGACCTAATATCAAGTATTTTCCAGGATGTAGAAAAATGTACACTCCTTACATACTGTGGGTTTGTAGATTGTTAAAGTTTTGGGTAGAGGAAGGGAAAATTTGGCATTACACATTAAGATGAACACTACATTTGTTCTTTGACCCAGCAATTATACCGTAGGATTTTATCCTATAAGGATTTTTACACATAGGAGGAAAGATGAAATTACTTGTGTTTTCATCAAAGAATTATTCACTGATAGCAAAATTTGTCAGTTCCCTAAATGACTTTTAAGAGGGAAATAAAACAATAAATATGTGTGTATGTATGCAAGTATATAGAAAAGGACTGGAAGAAATGACCTCTGATAAAGGAAGATTTACTGGTAGAAGGGAGAAGGAGAGATAGCATAACCAGTTTGAGAAAGGGAAGGCTTCTGTTCCCAATGTCAATGATCCTTTTTAAGTCTCTGGCTTTGCCCATCCACCTTTGGTCTGGGAGGGGGCACCTGCCCCAGAGACTGAGGTCCATGGATCTAGTAGGTTTGCTGGTAACAGAACAGTGGCAAGTTCTTCTAATGTGTTTGAAGAGTATGAAACACACATACTGAGATCTCAGCAAGTCACAACCTGAGATAGGATATCCCCATTTTGCAGCAAATGCAGAAAAAATGCAGATCCGATTTAAAGTGGGACTCAACTGTCACTGCAAAGGAGGAAGAACAAATATGAATGGATTTGAAATGACACCAGTCAGGAAACAGCCCTCATAATGGAGGAATGTAATCCAATTTGGGCAGATGACGGGGCCATTTTGATGGGTTAAGTTTTCACTCTTTTGATTCTTGTGTTCATAAGTCTCATTGACAGATTCCTTTAAAGATTTCACATATGTGATTATTAAAACAAGACAAGAATGAAGTCAACCACGTAATAGAAATGAATAACTCTATCCTCATTTTATCTAAAATAGTTTTAAGAATCATTATAACTAAATCTATTAATTTAGAACTTTAAAATATATTGCTACTGAATTTAGAAATAATTGTCAGAAGTTGCTAACATCAATGACATTTATTGATGGAATAAGAGCAGAGCTTCTTGTTGATAAAGGCACTCAAACTTTAGAATCATTTGTAGACATTACTCTAGCATGAGCCTAGCAAGAGGTAGAATAATCATTAATATGTATGGCAGTAAGGGACTTTGCTAAACCACTAAGGTACTGAAAATTAGAAGATTTGTCATTGCTAACATGCCACCAAGCTTTTAGCAGTGAATAGTTGGATTCTTCTGATAGTTTACAGTGTCCACTACTCATGTTTTTATTTATTTATTGTTCTTTCTTCAATTATTTATTAAGCACATATTACATGAATAACATTCTACCAGATATATAGTTCCTGTTATCCACAGTATTAATAATGAGCTGGAAAGACAAGACATAGTTACGTGGAATGACTGACATCACCAGGAAACTTATTACTGCATGACAATCCCTTAGCAAATGTGGAGGGTTATCTGTGTGGGAGTTACTGATCACATCATAATGTTATGTAAAAAAGTGTTGTCTACCTAATTGTTTTTGATTATCTCAACAATGAATTTGGACTTGAGTTGTGGAATTCAGAGGCGTCTTGATCCTAGAACAATGTCAGGGGTTGGGATGGAAGGTGTTTGTCTTGCCTAGTAGATTGTAAATTTAATAAGGAGATAAGCTCTTTTAAATACATTTGTTCACTTTATAGTAATTACTATGACTTTTAAGAAACAACTTTATTGAGATATAACTATGCCATAGAGTTCATATAAATATATCATTCATTATTTTTTTGTTTATTCACAGGGTTGTATAACCATCACCAAAATCAGTTTTAGAGTATTTTCATTAATCCCAAAGAAATCTT
The DNA here is from genome assembly GCF_039906515.1 of Pseudorca crassidens. Taxonomy (NCBI): domain Eukaryota; kingdom Metazoa; phylum Chordata; class Mammalia; order Artiodactyla; family Delphinidae; genus Pseudorca; species Pseudorca crassidens. The sequence goes on along the minus strand of NC_090300.1, from coordinate 132,766,903 downwards.
TTAAACTTTAATGATTGTACCCTTTTCTTCATTCCCAGTAGCCCTAGGATACCACCAATATATTTTTGCCCCTTTGGATTTGCCTATTCTAGATATTTCATATAATTGAATCACAAAATATGTAGTCTTTTCTGACTGGCTTCCTTCACTTAGCATGATGTTTTTAAGGTTATTGTTGCATTCAGTAGTCCATTACATCTTACTGACAAATAATTCTCCATTGAATGAAAATACTACATTTTATTTATTTATTTTAATTTATTTTTTTAAATTGAAGTATAGTTGATTTACAATGTTGTGCCAATCTCTCCTGTACAGCAAAGTGACTCAGTTATATACATAAAGAGGTTCTTTTTTTTACATTTTTTCCATTATGGTTTATCACAGGATATTAAATATATATACCCCTGATATACAGTAGGACTTTGCTGCTTATCCATCCTATATAAACAGTTTATATCTGCTAATCCCAAACTCCCAGTTTATCCCTCCCCCACCCTCCTCCCCCTTGGCAACCACAAGTCTGTTCTCTATGTCTGTGAGTCTGTTTCTGTTTTGTAGATGGGTTCATTTGTGCTGTATTTTAGATTCTACATATAAGTGATATCATATGGTATTTGTCTTTCTCTTTCTGACTTACTTCACTTAGTATGATAATCTCTAGTTGCATCCATGTTGCTGCAAATGGCATTATTTCATTCTTTTTTGTGGCTGAGTAATATTCCATTGTATATATGTACCACATCTTTATCCATTCATCCATCGATGGACAGATGCAAATCAAAACTATAATGAGGGGGCTTCTCTGGTGGCCCAGTGGTTGAGAGTCTGCCTGCCAATGCAGGAGACACGGGTTTGTGCCCCGGTCTGGGAAGATCCCACATGCTGCGGAGCAGCTGGGCCCGTGAACTGTGGCCACTGGGCCTGTGCGTCCGAAGCCTGTGCTCCACAATGGGAGGGGCCACAGCGGTGAGAGGCCCACATACTGCAAAAAAAAAAAAAAACTATAATGAGGTACCACATCACACTGGTCATAATGGTCATCATTAAAAAGTCTACAAATAACAAATTCTGGACATGGTGTGGAGAAAAAGGAAGCCCTCCTACACTGTTGGTAGGAATGTAAGTTGGTGCAGCCACTATGGAAAATGGTGTGGTGATTCCTCAGAAAACTAAAAATAGAATTACCATATGATCCAGCAGTCCTACTCCTGGGCATTTTATTTATACATCCATCAGTTGATAGTAATTTGAATTACTTCCACTTTTTCGGTGCTACGAATAATGATACCATATTTATGTACAAATATTTTTGTGGATATTTATTTTCATTTCTCTTGAGTATATACCTAAATGTGGAATTGTTGGTCATATGGTAACTGTGTTTTAACTTCTGTGGAACTGCCAAACTACTTTCCAAAGTGGCTACACTATTTCACATGTTCACCAGAAGTATAAAAGGATTCCAATTTTTCCATATCCTTGCAGAACTCATTATTGTCTTTTAAAATGATAACCATTCTAATGGGTGTAAAGTGGTATTTCACTGTAGTTTTGACTTGGATTTTCCTGATAGATAATGATGTTGAGCACCTTTTCATTTGCCTAGTGACTACTGGTATATCTTCTTTGAATAAATACCTGTTTAGATCCTTTTTCTGTTTTTAATTGGGTTGTTTGTTTCTTTATTGATGAACTATCAGTTATTTGTACATTATAGATACAAGTCCCTTATCAGATACTTGATTTGTAAATGTCTTCTCCTGTCTGTGAGCTTATCTTTTCACCTTCTTTACAGTGTCATTTAAAGCACATACTTTTTTTTGGGGGGGGGGGTGCGGGGCTACGCGGGCCTCTCACTGTTGTGGCCTCTCCCGTTGCGGAGCCCAGGCTCCGGACGCACAGGCTCAGTGACCATGGCTCACAGGCCCAGCCGCTCCGTGGCATGTGGGATCTTCCCGGACTGGGTCACGAACCCGTGTCCCCTGAATCGGCAGGCGGACTCTCAACCACTGCGCCACCAGGGAAGCCCTAAAGCACATACTTTTAATTTTGAGAAACTCCAGTTCATCTATTATTTTCCTGCTGCTTATGCTTTTGGTGTCATATCTAAGAAGACATTGCCTAATCTAAAATCACAAAGATTCACACATATATTCTCTAAGAATTTTATAATATTAGCTGTTACATTTAGGTTTTTGAACCATATTGAGTTATTTTTTGTGTATGATATGAGGTAACTGTCCAACTTTATTCTTTTGCATGTGGCTTTCTAGTTGTTCCAGAACCATTTTCTGAAAAGACTATTATTTCTCCATTTATTTGTTTTGGTACCCTTATCTAAACTCAACTGACCATAAATGTGAAGTTTTTTTTCTGGACTCTCAAATCTATTCTATTATATTAGTACTACACTGTCTTTATCACTCTACTTTTGTAGTAAGTTTTGAAATCAGGAAGCATGAATCTTCCAACTTTACCTTTCTTTTTCAAGATTGTTTTAGCTTTTCTGGATTTGTTGAACTTCCATATAAATGTTTGGATCAACTTTTCAATATCTGCAAATATGTCATCTGGGATTTTGATAGGGTTTACTTTGAAAATACGTAAATAAATTTGGAAAGTATTGCAATCTTAATGATATTAACACTTTATTCGTGGTTCTGGGTTGTCTTTCCATTTATTTAGATCTTTCATAATTTTCTTCAACAACTATTAGTAGTTTTTAAAATATACATTTTGCCCTTCTTTCATTAAATTTAAAAGTATTTTAATTTTTGAGTCAATAATAAATATAATTTTTAAAATTTTATTGTTGAATTGTTCAAGGGTATATCAAACAATTGATTTTTTTATAAAATAAATTTATTTATTTTTAGCTGTGTTGGGTCTTCGTTGCTGCACGTGGGCTTTCTCCAGTTGTGGCGAGCAGGGGCTCATCGCGGCGTGCAGGCTTCTCATTGCCATGGCTTCTCTTGTTGCGGGACACAGGCATGTGGGCTCAGTCATTGTAGCTCACGGGCTCTAGAGCGCAGGCTCAGTAGTTGTGGCGCACAGGCTTGGTTGCTCTGAGGCATGTGGGATCTTCCCGGACCAGGGCTCAAACCCTGGAGGTGGACTCCTAATCACTGCACCACCAGGGAAGCCCCAAACAATTGATTTTTCTATATTAATCCTGTGTCTGACAATCTTGGTGAACTTTCTAATAGTTTTTTAAGTGGATTATTTAGTATGTTTCCTTTATAAGACCATATATTGTGCAAATAGAGAAAGTATTACTTCTTTCTTTCTAATCTGGATGGAGTACAGTGGGTTGGGAATACTTCTTCCCCTGACTTTCTCTGCTACGTCCACTTATTGGTTGTATTCATCCTCTGACATTCACAGCTCATGTTAGGCAGAACTGACCCATGCCTATTTTCTATAGCTATTAATAATCAGTCTGCCTCTTTTTTCCCTTAGGCCCATAGGTGGTAATGGTTTCTTGCTATTCCCAGCCTTAGGGGACCACATCAACCCTTGTTCATTTCTTCTATTCTTACCCATGTAACTTTTAATGTCTTACAATCTTCTTTTGAATTATATTTTAATGTATTAAAATGTGTAAGAATCTGGAACATAGTATAAAAGAATAATTTCTATTGGTTGATATTATACTATTGCTTCCAAAGCTAAATATCTGAGGTCCTAAATCCTAAATTATTGCTAATATACCTTTCTTTTAAGGACTCAGAAAACACAATAAAACAATGTGTAGGGCTTCCCTGGTGGCACAGTGGTTAAGAATCTGCCTGCCAATGCAGGGAACATGAGTTCAAACCCTGGTCTGGGAAGATCCCACAACTAAGGCCATGTGCCACAAGTACTGAGCCTGCGCTCTGGAGCCGGTGAGCCACAACTACTGAACTCCACGTGCCTAGAGCCCATGCTCCGCAGCAAGAGAAACCACTGCAGTGAGAAGCCTTCACACTGCAATGAAGAGTAGCCCTGCTCGCTGCAACTAGAGAAAGCCTATGCTCAGCAACGAAGACCCAACACAGCCAAAAATAAATAAATAACAAAACAGAACAAAGCAAAACAAATAAACAATGTGTAGCATTACTGTACTGTATTGGGAATTACTATTTTGAGAAATGTTTTAGCATTAGTATAGTTGGGAATTCAGAGCCCATTAGAGTATCATGAGTAATTATGCATTCATCTTTCAATAGTTGGTTATATGTGTAAGGTAAATACAGTAATTGACTTTGGAGTAGTAACAAACTGTTTTTGAAAATTACATTAGCTGTTATTTAAATTAATTCAAATTTCACTTAAGAGAAGAAAATGTTAGTTTTGAGTAATTACCAATGAGTGAAATGTAAAAGTAGCTCATATTAAAGTATTAGTTATGCTTCAAAATCCCCAACATATCAGTCAATTTTACAATAGCTTGTGTTGAAACTCATCTTAACTTTCAAAGAAAATCAGGTATAGAACAATTATTATTTTCTTATCATTGTGTTTAGGGTCTCAGACATAAGCCAGTCATTGAGTGACACAGATTTTATAGAAAAAAAAAAAAATGAAGTCATTTTAGAGCAATCTCTTAGCAGGAAGAACTATAGATTGTAATTTGAAAATATTATGCTTACACTTCAACTGACAGTATTTTCTACTTGTATTTAAATGTCTAAGAACATTGGATATTAAGGAGAAAGCATTTGAGAATATATAGAATTTTTCCTTTGAAAAGTATCCAAATTTTATTAGAATCTCAAACCCAGCATAAAGATACTTTTCCATACAAGGTATATATTATCTTCTATTTCTGCAGTGCTATCCCATGCAAGAAACTCAGGCCCTCCAGCCCTTGTCTGCTTTACGGAATTCATTGTATTTTTTCCACTATTCAACTTATGGTCAGTTTCATTCTCTCTTCCCCACCTCTTCCCCATAATTCAACCTGCAGAGATGTGTTACTGGCCTGTGGAATGTTATCCTTCACCATATGTAGTGGTTGTATAAGGTTCTGTATCCCTGTTGCTTTGATCTTCCCAAGCTAAAAGAAAGCAAATGTCATTATTGGGGATCTCTTCAGAAAGACCTTAAATCATGGGTAATTCCATCTCTTTGCAGGAGGAATGATTATCTACAGAATCCAGGAAGGTGAGGAGAACACATAAAATCCCTGGGCCCATGTATGTTTATCATAAGAAGGTTGCAGGATCTGAATACCCATATGCATTTATGTCCATAGATAATGATAATGAACACAGAGCACATTATAACTTCCAAAATATATTCCAGTTATGTCATTTTATATAGTATCCACTCTCACCTTTTAAGGAACAAAACTACAGTTGAAAAACTTACCCCCAGACATACACAAACCCTCACTCTCATCATTCTAAAAGCAATTGCTAGACCATTGATTCTGATTTGCCAAAGGATGGTGAAAATCTATTCTGCTGTTATTAGTGCTTTACTCATTATATAAGACAAAGAAAGGAAGAGAGTGAGAGTTTGTTCTGAGGGAATATCATTGTGACTGGCATTCCATTCATCCATCACCATTCATAGGGAAAGGAAGAGGACATTTCCCTTTTAACATAACTCAAATGACAAGGGGAATTTCAGGAAAACAAAACAAAACACAAAACTCTGAGAACTCGATTTGACCTCTGGACTTCAGGAGACACTGGGAATGTTATAGCTTACAAGTATAAAGTGAAGTATATTTTTTTATGATGGCAAAGCAAAAGAATGCATTTCCCAAGCACTAAATGCAAAAATATGCTTCAATCCTGTTATTGTATAGGAATTTTGATCAGGATAAGCATCAAGAGAGGAAACGTAACTCCAACAATAGGGAGAGAGGACCTGAAGTCTAACGACCTGTTTCAAAGAATAGTAATTGAAAGATCTCAGAAAGGATCTCTGAGGAACCATCAGAACATCCCATTGGAGGACAAGTCTACTTTCAACATTGACCAAGTCCAGGGAACATCAACACCATGTTGCAGTTGTACTTTATACATAAGCCTATGTTCATCACTTCAGTATCACCTTACTTGGGCCCTATCCAGCAACCTAGGCAGCAGAAGGCAAGGTAAGGTAAAGAGAAGGAAAGGAAGCCATTGGACTCTCCTCTTACACTACGGGCTCCTAGGGCTATAGGCTCAAGTTAAGGGAGTCAAGAAACATTCAATAGATAGTTGTTTGAAATTTGGATTTCTACACTGGGCTAGACTATAGTTATTTGATGGGTTGGACCTTGCTTTATACCAAATCATAGGTCTTAATTACTGACCATCTACATGTCGGAGTGGTATATTCTGCTGGAGATTTTGTTTAGTAAACTTTTATTTAAGGCAGAGTGAAAAAAAAATTGATTTCTCTTATGTACTAAGGAATCTAGAATGTTTTATTTGTATCTATAGAAATACTATTTTTATATCCAAGACTTCAGGCAGACTCACATGAACCCCTCTCTCACAGTATGTGTTTTGGCATTTATAAACACTAGGAGCAGAAATTTCTTATTTTTGTTCTCCATCAGATTTTTATGGTCTTATCAATCTGTCCCAAATCCATTGATCTACGTCAAACATAAGTGCTAGCTCAGTCCAGGTATGTTGCAGCCAGATGGTTCCATAAGTCAAACACACTGAGAGATGGATATTTAGTAAAATCTGGGAGTTTTTAATGAAAAACTACTTTTGGTAATTTTAAAAGTAGATGTTACTAAAATGTAAGGGATTTAAATTTTTGTTTTATATAAATATTTTAAAATTAAAATTTCTTTGTAAATAGAGAAAGGGAAACAGATACACAAAAACTTGTCAATGAAAAGACATTTTATATGTTATCAAGATATGACACATTTTAATAAAGAAAGTACTGAATATATCTAAAATATTTAATCTTACTAATATGTTATAGCTTGTCTTCAAAGAGTCAAGAAGCTCAAACTGCTGATTTTATCTCCAGCAGGTGGCAGGTACTGGATATTTATAAATCTGATCCTAGTTTTTTAATAGAAGAAAAGACAAAACAAAACAAAACAGAAATTAACAGGACAAGGCAGCTAAAAAGAGAAGCAGTACAGAGTTTTAGCATTTTAGTAGTATTATTTGATTCAGAATTGAAATTATACTACATATTCCTTTTAAGTCTGTTCGTCCCCAAAAAGTAAACATACTCACCCATTTTAGGCTTATCAGTCAAAAATATTTATTGAGAAAATCATAGGCCAGGCACTCTATTCAGGCTATAATTCTTTTGCTATTTGAAATGAGGTTTAACCAGAAAGTTTACATGGAGTTAAAAAATGACCAGATATTTAAAATGACTCAAACTGAATAAGCTTTTGTTTAGTTCAGGTCTGTTAAATATCAAGGGTGGAGATGCCAGCCTTGCATAAGGTCAACACTTAAATTGGTCAGCTATCTCCTGCAGATAAATAACAAAAAGGCAAAGATAACATTTTTAAACAAAATCGTCCTGCAAAGGTAAAGGCTGGGCTTTCTGGAAGCAAATCTGTCTGTCTGTCTCTCTCTCTCTCATGTGAGTGCATGTGTGTTCACACACACACACACCTCACTTCTCAGGAAATAATTTCTTCAACTAACAATACACATATTTGGGGAAAATAAACATGGAGGTAGATGAGAGAGTAAGTTTTAATGGTAGCAAAAAAAAAAAAGCCTATACTACTTGGCTCTTCTTAAATAGGATACTTTAGTTAGAAACAAAGATCATGCTGGAAAAGGAGTTTAATTATCACCAACCTTCTCAAAGCAAGACACAAAACAACCACTGTGGGATTCCAGATCCATCAGCAATCTGTCTTTCAGTTCACTCATCGCAAGGCCCCAGGATTTAAGTAGCACTCAGCCTCTCCCACTTCAAAGACCACAGGAAAACCTACCTCTTCAACAAAAGTCTCCTTTGAACCTATGTGGAGTGTTTTTTTTTTTTTTTTTTTCCTTAACTCTTCATCCTGGAGGTTAATTTCAGGGTTTGCTGTTACAATAATCTTCAACGATAGACTCTGCAAACCTAAACACTTTCTGGCTGACCTTCTCTCATTTAAAATAAATAGAGAAAGTTATTGTGATTCAAGTTATGTATTAGATGTTGATTTTTGTAAAAGCCTGTGATTCAGGAGGTCTAACTGTTTAATTTGGTTCCTATTGTGGCTAAAAGAGTAACCTGCAGCAATAGAAAGTGGAAAAGCAGTATTTGTTAGTAATTGCTTGGGTTTCAGAGACTTCTGGTTCATCTGCATGACATATATCCTAAGAACCCATGTCATGGGCCTTTTACGTAGATTGCCAGAAAATATTTATAGTCACTCTTTACATTCTCTCATTACATGTCTTGGTGTCAGGAGTATAATATTTATTTATTCCTACTTACTTTTCTCTTGGCCTATGTTCCTTTGTATATTCTCAGGAAACAACATTGGATTTGAAGACTCTCTTTTTAAATTTATGTATGATAAAAGGGTTGATGATTCACCACATACAGGCACTGTGCTAATTAATCTTCACCACATAAAACAGATTCTAAGTTTTACTCTGTTGTACAGATGAAGAAACCAAAATGTAGAGCTGTTAGGTAGCTTGCCCAAGGTCTCACCACAGGAAAGAAGGGAAGCCAGGATTCTTGCTCAGCTGCTTGTTCTCTTAACAATGACTTATGCTGGACAGCTATCAACAAACTCATCTTCCTCCAGGATACCTTCTCTGACCTCTTGGACTCCAAATTCTTTGCTGCATCCCCGAGGAACTAGCTGTGTCCTTTATTAGAAACAGATCATGTACCATTTTCCATAACCAGTTATCTCAGTGGAATAAGAGCTTGTAGTAGGCAAATCTCAAATCTTGTATCATCAAAGACCAAAAGCTACTGTCATCCGTATGACTCAAAGTTTAGAGCCAAAACTGGTATATGTGAAGAGATTTTTTTTTTGTGGTACGCGGGCCTCTTACTGTTGTGGCTTCTCCCGCTGCAGAGCACAGGCTCTAGACATGCAGGCTCAGCGGCCATGGCTCACGGGCCTAACCACTCTGCGGCATGTGGGATCTTCCCAGACTGGGGCACGAACCCGTGTCCCCTGCATTGGCAGGCGTACTCTCAACCACTGCACCACCAGGGAAGCCCTGTGAAGAGGTTTTTAAAACATAGTTTTGAATAACACAGTCATAGAATTTAATAGCATTACTTTGTGTTGAGTGCTTGTGTATATACACTGTTTATTGTCACACAGAGTATGAGGAAGAAAATTGAAAGGGTTTATTCATTTTTGCATCTAATAATGGTTCCTCAAGTCACTATCCATAAAAAGTAGGCACTGATAACAGGCAAATAAGGTTTCATAAGCCCCAGGGTGCACAGATCCCTGAACACAGAGGCAGATTGTTTCCTTGATATGTACAATGAGAAACAAAAATAAAGACAGGCTTTTAAAAAAAGTTCAAAGTGAATGAGCTCTGTCTCACCACTCTTCCTTTGATATTAGGAATAAAGAATCCAGAGCAAGGTAAGTTTTCCCCCCCTCCTGCATTAATTATAATTTCCTCAAAATTTCCAATTCCAACCACTAGATGTCATGCAGAGATCACACAGTAGAATATCTTGGACTTTTTTGCATTACTCATTACCAATTTTGTAAGCTTTGAAATTTAAGGTGGTTTGGGGAAATTTAGGCACCAGGCATTAAAGATGCAGGTCAGTGCAATTTCTTTCATGGGATGCATGCTCATACGTTAGGTCAAAATCATCTAGAATGAAAAGTGCTACCTCATTCACTGCAAAGATTCTTTTAGGAATCTGGAAAATTAATGAAGTGGGTTCATGAGAAAGATTCCACAGCCTTCTTCAAGCGGTAGTCATATACTTTACCCTGTTAGGGGAAATGTGGAATTCAAACAACTGGAAAGAAAACATCATCTGCTAGAAAAAAAAAAAAAAATCAAAGGATTTGGAGTCAGGAAGATTTTGGATTAAATACTAGCTTAGCAATAGGCTAATTGAGTAAATCTGGTACAATACTTAACTTCTGTGAGTATCTGTTTTCTGGTCTGTACAGTGAAAATAATACCTAACAAGCAGTGATTGTGAAGACCTAATAAAATATTGCATATCTATAATTTGGAAGAGCTCTCGGCATATTGTTAGTGCTCAATAAATCTTACCAATAGTTTATATTTAGTGTCATCTTCAAAATTAAAAAAAATGATGTAAAAACATTTTAATAGAATTGTAAAAACCTACATAGGAAACGTAATTTAGAAGAGGAAAGGCAAAGATGGTTCACAGATGAGGTCAGGAGAGAATTCGGTCTCAGAGGATGGATGGGAGATACTTGGGAAGAGGAGGGAGTTTCCAGGCGATAAGAATGATAAGGCTTTGCTTGAGAAGGAGAAGTGTACATGGTTCTTTTGGTAAATAGCAAGGGGTTTGCTGTGCCTGAAATGGGAGTAGATGGTGAGTGAGTAGTATATGTATGACTATGAGAATAGGATTTTTTTAATCAGATAGGAGGAAAAATTACAGTTTCATGTAAGCCATTTGAAGGAATCTAGATTTTTTTTTTTTCTGGTATATTCAGCAGTGTGTTTTGGAAGAATTGAAAATAAGATGAGTCACAGCATTAGATGTTTGTTTAATAAAGATATCCCTGTTTTCAGTGTGTAAGTTGTATTTGAGGGGTCTAACATGAATTGGTTACAGCAATGGTTTAGGGTCTACAATGAAGCAGTGTCGATGTGATAGAGATGGAGTGAATTCAGAAGATTCACATGGATCAAATGTTATGGAAAGTGAAGAAGAGAATTTGATGTGGAGTTCAATGTTTGTGCTTGGGAGTAAGTGAGAAAAATATTAACTGAGATGGTAAAGGAAAGGAGCTACCAGTTTAAAGGTGAGCAGGATGGGACCTTTCTCCATGAGGTAATTGTCAATATGGTCTGGATCGCAAAGGAGAGTTATAGATTTTGGAGTGAACAACTGATAAGTGAGAGCTGAAGCCACTGGAAGAAGATTAGTTTGCTCTAAAAGATGGCTTTAGGCACTGTAACAGTTTAGAAATAAGGGAGTGAGAGGAGGAGAAAGCATCTGCAATGAAAATAGTATATAAGCGAAAAGAGAATTTCAAGATTATTTAATACTTGTTTAGAATTGAAAAAGCTTGCATTAGTGGGAAGGGAGAGTAAGAAGATAGGATAAAGGGGAAATTGACCAATAAAAATTCTCAAAGAGGTGAACGGAGATGAGATCCAAACCCAGACAGGGCTGATTGGCAAGATAAAGGATCCCTCCTAACATATAATTTAAAATATAAACAATAATAAACCAAAATAAGTGTAGGGAAGGCCAACAAAGTTTGTGGAAAAAAACTAATAAAACATCCTACCCACCACCTAAAAAACAAATTTTGAATGAAGAGAAAATTTATAAAATAGAAATCATGGCCTTCCTTACTAAGAATCATACTAGACATAAAAAGTTCTCTGTATTGCCTTTTTATACTATGTACTTGCACTCGTTTATTAAAATAAAATATAATAAAAAAAAAAACAGGTGACAAGCGAGAGAGAGGCATGGACATATATACACTACCAAACGTAAGGTAGATAGCTAGTGGGAAGCAGCCGCATAGCACAGGGAGATCAGCTCCGTGGTTTGTGACCGCCTGGAGGGGTGAGATAGGGAGGGTGGGAGGGAGGGAGACGCAAGAGGGAAGAGATATGGGAACATATGTATGTGTATAACTGATTCACTTTGTTATAAAGCAGAAACTAACACACCATTGTAAAGCAATTATACCCCAATAAAGATGTTAAAAAATAAAAAACAAACAAACAAAAAACAGGTCTCGGGCTTCCCCGGTGGCACAGTGGTTGAGAGTCCGCCTGTCGATGCAGGGGACACAGGTTAGTGTCCCGGTCCGGGAAGATCCCACATGCCGCGGAGCAGCTGGGCCCGTGAGCCATGGCCGCTGAGCCTGCGCGTCCAGAGCCTGTGCTCCGCAACGGGAAAGGCCACAACAATGAGAGGCCCGCATACCGCAAAAAAAAAAAAAAAAAAAAAAAAAAGGTCTCTGTAGTACATGAGATATATATATATATATATATATATATATATATATATATATATCCTTATATCTATCTCACATATGTGTATCATATCACATATACGTAATATATATTATACATGTTACATATATATAACTTTTTTGAAAAATAAAATCATAAAAAATTCCTCCTTTTAGGGCTTCGCTGGTGGCGCACTGGTTGAGAGTCCGCCTGCCAATGCAGGGGACGCAGGTTTGTGCCCCGGTCCGGGAAGATCCCACGTGCAGTGGAGCGGCTGGGCCCGTGAGCCGTGGCCGCTGAGCCTGCGTGTCCGGAGCCTGTGCTCCGCAATGGGAGAGGCCACAGCAGTGAGAGGCCCGCGTACCGCAAAAAAACAAAAAAAAGAATTTCTCCTTTTATATATTATTTGCTTACATCTGTAAATCCTGCAGTCAAGTTATGAGGAAAAGACCAGTTTTTCTCAAACACGGTACCATTCTGCCTACATAGTTTACTTGAAAAGTTGGATTAACTTTTTTTATAAAGAAAATTAAAAGTAATTTTTATGTTAAAATTATGTTGAATTCTTGATTTAAAAATAATATTGAGATAATGGATCTAGAAAAATACATTAAATGCTAAAAATGTATTTAAATAACACACTCTTGTAATTCAATAGTGCACTAAAATATGAAGCACTTAAATGCATTTTGTATTTTAATACATTTAATGTAAATAACTTGTAATTTATGATATACCATGTGAGGTAGGATAAGGAGTTTTTAAGTATAAAAATGAAAACTATAAAGAAAATTAATATATTAGTAATAAAGGGGGATATTGAGGTATGTCAGTTACTTTTTAAGTCTTCAATCTTTCTTGGTTTTCAAGACACTTTCCAAATCATAAACACAATTGATGGGTTTTGCAATTCATTGAAGTAACTGGACTATTTGATAGAACTGTTTACAATGAGCACGTTGACCACACATTTCTTAGCAACCTCTACTTTCCCAAAAGTATATGCTTGGACCTTAAATTCCTGTTAATAAGGATTTTGGTGACCACTTCTTAAAAAGTAAGAGGAAAGGAAGGTAGAGAAAACTGATTTTATTTCTACTCAGAGTGTGATTGCAAATATGCACACCCCAGCTACGTAATCCTGTACACAAGGATCTCATTGTTTATTTTCATAGTTGCTGCTTTATTTAAAATTTTGTCTCTAAAGTTTATATTTGGCAAGACCAATAATGAAAATAAGCTGGTTTATATTTTTCTTATTCTAAGGTGTGCTTGTGTATGTGTGTGTATGTTTTAATTTCTTGTGGTTTATCCAGATGAGGGTATCAGTCTTAGAGACATGGCAACCCATGTAGGAGTGTTTATATACAGTGGGGTGGAGAAGATCAACCAAGTCCAAATTCTAATTTAGATCACTTTCACCTTGGTAATGTTAAAACGGTATGATTCTTCTCAATTTCTCTATTCCCCCTTCTCTCCTGCACTCTTGCTCAGAAAAGCATTAAGTTCAACTCAGGTGTATTTATTAATAAAATCCTTCAATTTCAGGTTTTTAAAAGTCATTGGAAGCAGAGCCCATGTCCTTATAAATTTCCACAATAAAACATTCACTTTCATGAGCTATGTGTATCTAGATGGTGATGTTATTATTAGGGGGAAAAAAATAGAGGCCATTCGGTAACTATGGCAACAGAGATGTTTCAAAAGAAATATGAACTATTTTTCCTTGAAGAAATTAGATATTTTCCTTGACTGGTACGTAGGGATCCAAGTCTAGAGAATGAATAGGATTTTTTTAAGGTTCACTACTGTAGTTTCTTTTTTTTCTTTCTTTTGGAAGTTGTTCCCCAGTCACATCTGACAAAATAAAGGATTTAATTTGAGGCTGCTGAAATAAAATTGTTGTTAAATTTGTCAGCATCTAGTCCATGTGAGGGTAAGCAATCACAGTAGATTCCCATTTATCTAAAATTTAAGCAATGGTACTGCTCAAAAAATAATTTTTATTATTCTTTTTTCTTTGAAAGATACACAAAAAGTAAATGTTCTTATTACTGAGATTTATTGCAAAAGTCATTTCTAGTGTAAGTCATTACATAATGATTCAACCTAAGTCCCAAGTCAATAGTTTTGAACAATTTATTTTCACTACAAAGATTCTGAGATACTATATGACTATGAATTATCACCTAAATCACACACTTTTGTTTGACATATTTTTAAGGTTGAATGTGCATTATTCACATACAAAGTCTTTAAAAATGATGATAATAAGTATGATATGTTTCCAGCCATCATCATATAAGAAAAGATCTCATTGTGAGCTCAGGGAGGAGGTGAACACAGGGATGTCTATGTGCAGGGCAGTGCTAGTGGAAAGGGAGAGCTTAAATAGGGCAACAGAATAAAACTTAATTGTATAAAAAGGAGTCAGAGATAGGACAAAAATATTCCATCCATGTACAATAAGGCATCAAATTTTAGTGTGCCTGTGAATAAGATCCAGAGTTAGTGAACACATTCATGTACAGTCTGACAGCAGTGAATATAGAGGTAAGATGAGGAAACTGGGGTGGTTATGCCAGTAAGTTTGGGGGATTTCTGTGATTTTTTTGAAAGGTTTGATTTTTTAAAAATTTCACAGAATGTGTAAACATTGAATTCATCAAAATATTCAGTTGACATAAAACATCCATTTTGTACTCATTCTAGTTAAACTAAATTTTGTATTATCTGTATGTAAGTATAAATCCTTGAACACATTCACACACATATACAAAGATAAACCACTCTAAGCATAGCTTCTGCTTGCAAGAAAGTAAGGACAAGTGTTTGCCTTCATGTCTCTTCTCCATTTGGATAAAAGCTGATGAAACTCAATGCTATTTGATACCAAGATAGCTTCTGTGTAACAGTCTGTACACATTTTGTAGGGGAAGACAACCCAGAATGTTAGATATAAAGGTAGTTTACCCTTCTCTTCAATCAGTAGAATAATATATTTTGATGTATGCATCATCTTCCTCTGAATCCTCTTTGTAAGATAGCTTGCTTTCTCCTCTGTGGAGGGGAATAGACAGGTAGAGGAATGGATGGTTAGATGGATAGATAGATAGATAGATAGATAGATAGATAGATAGATAGATAGATAGATAATTCTTCAAGACAGACATAGAAGAATGCTATTGCAATAGAAACTGCTAAACAAGATTGGACTGCCCCACTGAGTGTTTTACTTGAAATTGGTTAATAGCCAATTGATGTTTTCAAAGTGGAGCAAATCCATCAGATTGATCTATCATCTATCTATCTATCTATCGATCTATCTATTGATCTCTCATCTATCTATATTTGAAACTGATTAGGATTGTTTACACTGTTCATGACTGTTTCTTTTTAGTTTTCCCTTCTTATTTTTTTTATTTCTTCTAGTCTATTTCTTCTACCACTTTTTGAGTCATCTTGATGTGATGGCTACCTAGAAAGCTCCTATCCATTTTTTAAATATTTGCCTTAAACCATTCTAAGTATAGCTTCTTTCTGCAATAAAGTAAGGATAAGCTTTGTCTTCATGCCTTTTCTCCAACTAAATTAAAGTTGTGGAACTCTAATGCTTTTGCTCTTATGATAGCTTTTGCATAACATTTTATTCCTTATGAGAACAAACAATGAAAGATTTACAAATTGGAGTACCATTCCCTTCAATAGGTATAAAGGTATAAGATGGTTTTGATATTTATATTTTCTTCCAATTCTTCTTTATAACATAGCTTGCTCTTCTTCCCTCTTCTGAATCCTGGGCTCTCTTTCTTTTTATGTATTTTTTAATTTTAATTTTTTATTTTTGATCTGCATAATTCAATGTATAATAAGAAAAGCAATGAGTGGCAAGACAGTTCAAAATAGTAAGAAAAAGCTGCATTGCTGAACAACTTTATAGAAATATAACTGCTTACATTCCAGTCAGTAGTATTCTAACTTCCACGTGGCCCCTACTTTTTTTTTTTTTGCGGTACGCGGGCCTCTCACTGTTGTGGCCTCTCCCGTTGTGGAGCACAGGCTCCGGACGCTCAGGCTCAGCGGCCATGGCTCACGGGCCCAGCCACTCCGCAGCATGTGGGATCTTCCCGAACCGGGGCACGAACCCGTGTCCCCTGCATCGGCAGGCGGACTCTCAACCACTGCGCCACCAGGGAAGCCCTGGCCCCTACTTTTTATAATTGTTTTTTTTCTTCACACACACACACACACACACACACACACACACACACACACACACACACTGTATTTTATTTTTACAAGAGGTAAATAAAATGACACTAAGCATTGTACATGGATGATCACAACAAAAGCAACAATGATAGAAATTACCAAACATGAAACACACTCATATTATGTCATAATATTGACATTCAGTCCAGTAATCCTCCACTGTAACAGCTCCTTTACTTTGCAGTGATAATTGATTTGTATATTTTTTTGCTTCTGAGTCCTTGTGGGATTTTTTTTTTTATTCAAACAGAAAGTGACAAAAATTATAATCATCCTTATCAGTTCACTCAGTCCCATGTAATTAATTTTTTTTTCACCTTGATCTTTTGTTAGCACTTTTATGAATTCATCAGTTTTCCATTAGAGTTCTGAGAATGCTTATTCATTCAATTCAGCAGTATAGTCAGTTACCAGAAACCTGTGCTTGTCAGAGTCTTTTCCATGAATTCCTTGAAGATGAAACCCTTTTATAGGAACATTTTTACAAAAACATCAGAGTACACCCAGAACTGTCTGTAAGTGACAAAAGACTTAAAAATGACCATGGTTAAAGATTTGATGAAAGTTCAAAATAATGCAATTGACAAGGAAATTTAGTTATTTCTGAGATATACATTTTAAAGTAGTAACTAGAATTATGACTTATAACATTATACCAGAGCATATAAGATTTTTAGAAATTTCATGTAATGTCTGAAACATTTATGTTAACATATTTCCATACAAATAACCCAAAGAAAGTTTAGTATTAGTTGTTTTTATTGTTTGTTTGTTTGTTTGTTTATACTGCAGGTTCTTATTAGTCATCAATTTTATACACATCAGTGTATACATGTCAATCCCAATAGCACAATTCAGCACACCACCATCCGCACACCACCACGGTTTTCTCCCCTTGGTGTCCATATGTTAGTTCTCTACATCTGTGTCTCAACTTCTGCCCTGCAAACCGGTTCATCTGTACCATTTTTCTAGGTTCCACATACATGCGTTAATATACGATATTTGTTTTTCTCTTTCTGACTTACTTTCCTCTGTATCACAGTCTCTAGATTCATCCACGTCTCAACAAATGAATCAATTTCATTCCTTTTTATGGCTGAGTAATATTCCATTGTACATATGTACCACATCTTCTTTATCCATTTGTCTGTCAATGGGCATTTAGGTTTCTTCCATGACCTGGCTATTGTAAATAGCGCTGCAATGAACATTGGGGTGCATGTGTCTTTTTGAATTACTGTTTTCTCTGGGTATATGCCCAGTAGTGAGATTGCTGGATCATATGGTAATTCTTAGTTTTTTAAGCAACCTCCATACTGTTCTATATAGTGGCTGTATCAATTTACATTCCCACCAACAGTGCAAGAGGGTTCCCTTTTATCCACACCCTCTCCAGCATTTGTTGTTTGTAGATTTTCTGATGATGCCCATTTTAACTGGTGTGAGGTGATACCTTATTGTAGATTTGATTTGCAATTTTAAAATAATTAGTGATGTTGAGTAGCTTTTCATGTGCTTCCTGGTCATCTGAAAGTCTTCTTTGGAAAAATGTCTATTTAGGTCTTCTGCCCATTTTTGGATTGGGTTGTTTGTTTCTTTAATATTGAGCTGCATGAGCTGTTTATATATTTTGGAGATTAATCCTTTGTCTGTTGATTCATTTGCAAATATTTTATCCCATTCTGAGGGTTGTCTTTTAGTCTTATTTATGGTTTCCTTTGCTGTGCAAAAGTTTTGAAGTTTCATTAGGTCCCATTTGTTTATTTTTGTTTCCATTACTCTAAGAGGTGGATCAAAGAAGATCTTGCTGTGATTTATGTGAAAGAGTGTTCTTCCTATGTTTTCCTCTAAGAGTTTTATAGTGTCCAGTCTTACATTTAGGTCTCGAATCCATTTTGAGTTTATTTTTGCATATGGTGTTAGGGAGTGTTCTAATTTCATGATTTTACATGTAGCTGTCCAGTTTTCCCAGCACCACTTATTGAAGAGACTGTCTTTTCTCCATTGTATATCTTTGCCTCCTTTGTCATAGATTAGTTGACCATAGGTGTGTGGGTTTATGTCTGGGCTTTTTATCTTGTTCCATTGATCTATGTTTCTGTTTTTGTGCCAGTACCACATTGTCTTGATTACTGAAGCTTTGTAGTATAGTCTGAAGTCAGGGAGTCTGATTTCTCCAGCTTCGTTTTTTTTTTCTCTCAATACTGCTTTGGCTATTTGGGGTCTTTTGTGTCTCCATACAAATTTTAAGATGATTTGTTCTAGTTCTGTGAAAAATGCCATTGGTAGTTTGATAGGGATTGCATTGAATCTGTAGATTGCTTTGGGTAGTATAGCCATTTTCACAATATTGATTCTTCCAATCCAAGAACATGGTATATCTCTCCATCTGTTGGTATCATCTTTAATTTCTTTCATCAGTGTCTTATAGTTTTCTGCAGACAGGTCTTTTGTCTCCCTAGGTAGGTTTATTCCTAAGTATTTTATTCTTTTTGTTGCAATGGTAAATGGAGTGTTTCCATAATTTCTCTTTCAGATTTTTCACCATTAGTGTATAGGAATGCAAGAGATTTCTGTGCATTAATTTTGTATCCTGAAACTTTACCACATTCATTGATTAGCTCTAGTAGTTTTCTGGTGGCATTTTTAGGATTCTCTATGTATAGTATCATGTCATCTGCAAACAGTGACAGTTTTACTTCTTCTTTTCCAATATATACTCCTTTTATTTCTTTTTCTTCTCTGATTGCCATGGCTAGGACTTCCAAAACTATTTTGAATAATAGTGGTGAGATTGGACATCCTTGTCTCATTCCTGATCTTAGAGGAAATGCTTTCAGTTTTTCACCATTAAGAATGATGTTTGCTGTGGTTTTGTCATATATGTCCTTTATTATATTGAGGTAGGTTCCCTCTATGTCCACTTTCTGGAGAGTTTTTATCATAAATAGGTGCTGAATTTTGTCAAAAGCTTTTTCTGCATCTATTGAGATGATCATATGGTTTTTATTCTTCAATTTGTTAATATGGTGTATCACATTG